>NC_092724.1:50088926-51333388 GCF_047496885.1 Scyliorhinus torazame
GTCCCCCTCCCCCCCCTCGTCCCCCTCCCCCCCCCTCGTCCCCCCTCGTCCCCCCTCCCCCCCCTCGTCCCCCTCCCCCCCCTCGTCCCCCTCCCCCCCCCTCGTCCCCCTCCCCCCCCCTCGTCCCCCTCCCCCCCCCTCGTCCCCCTCCCCCCCCTCGTCCCCCTCCCCCCCTCGTCCCCCTCCCCCCCCTCGTCCCCCTCCCCCCCTCGTCCCCCTCCCCCCCCCTCGTCCCCCTCCCCCCCCTCGTCCCCCTCCCCCCCCTCGTCCCCCTCCCCCCCTCGTCCCCCTCCCCCCCTCGTCCCCCTCCCCCCCTCGTCCCCCTCCCCCCCTCGTCCCCCTCCCCCCCCTCGTCCCCCTCCCCCCCTCGTCCCCCTCCCCCCCTCGTCCCCCTCCCCCCCCTCGTCCCCCTCCCCCCCTCGTCCCCCTCCCCCCCCTCGTCCCCCTCCCCCCCTCGTCCCCCTCCCCCCCTCGTCCCCCTCCCCCCCTCGTCCCCCTCCCCCCCCTCGTCCCCCTCCCCCCCTCGTCCCCCTCCCCCCCTCGTCCCCCCTCCCCCCCTCGTCCCCCTCCCCCCCTCGTCCCCCTCCCCCCCTCGTCCCCCCTCCCCCCCCCTCGTCCCCCTCCCCCCCTCGTCCCCCTCCCCCCTCGTCCCCCTCCCCCCCTCGTCCCCCTCCCCCCTCCCCCTCCCCCATCCCCCCCTCCCCTCCTCACACCCCCCCCTCCTCCTCCTCCTCCCCCCCTCCTCCTCCTCATCCCCCCCTCCTCCTCCTCACCCCCCCCCTCCTCCCCACCCCCCTCCACCTCCTCCCCCCCTCCTCCTCCTCATCCCCCCCCTCCTCCTCCTCATCCCCCCCCCTCCTCCTCCTCATCCCCCCCCTCCTCCTCCTCATCCCCCCCCTCCTCCTCCTCATCCACCCCCCTCCTCCTCCTCATCCCCCCCCTCCTCCTCCTCATCCACCCCCCTCCTCCTCCTCATCCCTCCCCCCTCCTCCTCATCCCCCCTCCTCCTCCTCATCCCCCCCTCCTCCTCCTCATCCCCCCCCTCCTCCTCCTCATCCCCCCCTCCTCCTCCTCATCCCCCCCCTCCTCTTCGTCATCCCCCCCTCCTCTTCCTCATCCCCCCCCTCCACCCTCCCCCCTCATCCCCCCCCCCTCCACCCTCCCCCCTCATCCCCCCCTCCACCCTCCCCCCCTCCACCCTCCCCCTCATCCCCCCCCCCTCCACCCTCCCCCCTCATCCCCCCTCCACCCTCTCCACCCTCCCCCTCGTCCCCCTCCCCCCCTCGTCCCCCTCCCCCCCTCGTCCCCCTCCCCCCTCGTCCCCCTCCCCCCCCTCGTCCCCCTCCCCCCCTCGTCCCCCTCCCCCCCTCGTCCCCCTCCCCCCCTCGTCCCCCTCCCCCCCTCGTCCCCCTCCCCCCCTCGTCCCCCTCCCCCCCCTCGTCCCCCTCCCCCCCCTCGTCCCCCTCCCCCCCTCGTCCCCCTCCCCCCCTCGTCCCCCTCCCCCCCCTCGTCCCCCTCCCCCCCTCGTCCCCCTCCCCCCCTCGTCCCCCTCCCCCCCTCGTCCCCCTCCCCCCCCTCGTCCCCCTCCCCCCCTCGTCCCCCTCCCCCCCCTCGTCCCCCTCCCCCCCTCGTCCCCCTCCCCCTCGTCCCCCTCCGTCCCTCGTCCCCCTCCGTCCCTCGTCCCCCTCCGTCCCTCGTCCCCCTCCGTCCCTCGTCCCCCTCGTCCCCCTCCCCCCCTCGTCCCCCTCCCCCCCCTCGTCCCCCTCCCCCCCCTCGTCCCCCTCCCCCCCTCGTCCCCCTCCCCCCCTCGTCCCCCTCCCCCCCTCGTCCCCCTCCCCCCCTCGTCCCCCTCCCCCCCTCGTCCCCCTCGTCCCCTCGTCCCCCCTCCCCCCCCTCGTCCCCCTCCCCCCCCTCCCCCCCTCGTCCCCCTCCCCCCCCTCGTCCCCCTCCCCCCCTCGTCCCCCCTCCCCCCCTCGTCCCCCTCCCCCCCCTCGTCCCCCTCCCCCCCTCGTCCCCCTCCCCCCCTCGTCCCCCTCCCCCCCTCGTCCCCCTCCCCCCCTCGTCCCCCTCCCCCCCTGTCCCCCTCCCCCCCTCGTCCCCCTCCCCCCCTCGTCCCCCTCCCCCCCCTCGTCCCCCTCCCCCCCCTCGTCCCCCTCCCCCCCTCGTCCCCCTCCCCCCCTCGTCCCCCTCCCCCCCTCGTCCCCCCTCCCCCCCTCGTCCCCCTCCCCCCCCTCGTCCCCCTCCCCCCCTCGTCCCCCTCCCCCCCTCGTCCCCCTCCCCCCCTCGTCCCCCTCCCCCCCTCGTCCCCCTCCCCCCCTCGTCCCCCTCCCCCCCCTCGTCCCCCTCCCCCCCTCGTCCCCCTCCCCCCTCGTCCCCCTCCCCCCCTCGTCCCCCTCCCCCCCTCGTCCCCCTCCCCCCTCGTCCCCCTCCCCCCCTCGTCCCCCTCCCCCCCTCGTCCCCCTCCCCCCCTCGTCCCCCTCCCCCCCCTCGTCCCCCTCCCCCCCCTCGTCCCCCTCCCCCCCCTCGTCCCCCTCCCCCCCTCGTCCCCCTCCCCCCCTCGTCCCCCTCGTCCCCCTCGTCCCCCTCCCCCCTCGTCCCCCTCCCCTCCTCGTCCCCCTCCCCTCCTCGTCCCCCTCCCCTCCTCGTCCCCCTTGTCCCCCTCGCCCCCTCGTCCCCCCCCCCTCCTCGTCCCCCTCCCCTCCTCGTCCCCCTCCCCTCCTCGTCCCCCTCCCCTCCTCGTCCCCCTCCCCTCCTCGTCCCCCTCCCCTCCTCGTCCCCCTCCCCTCCTCGTCCCCCTCCCCTCCTCGTCCCCCTCCCCTCCTCGTCCCCCTCCCCTCCTCGTCCCCCTCCCCTCCTCGTCCCCCTCCCCTCCTCGTCCCCCTCCCCTCCTCGTCCCCCTCCCCTCCTCGTCCCCCTCCCCTCCTCGTCCCCCTCCCCTCCTCGTCCCCCTCCCCTCCTCGTCCCCCTCCCCTCCTCGTCCCCCTCCCCTCCTCGTCCCCCTCCCCTCCTCGTCCCCCTCCCCTCCTCGTCCCCCTCCCCTCCTCGTCCCCCTCCCCTCCTCGTCCCCCTCCCCTCCTCGTCCCCCTCCCCTCCTCGTCCCCCTCCCCTCCTCGTCCCCCTCCCCTCCTCGTCCCCCTCCCCTCCTCGTCCCCCTCCCCTCCTCGTCCCCCTCCCCTCCTCGTCCCCCTCCCCCTCCTCGTCCCCCTCCCCTCCTCGTCCCCCTCCCCTCCTCGTCCCCCTCCCCTCCTCGTCCCCCTCCCCTCCTCGTCCCCCTCCCCTCCTCGTCCCCCTCCCTCGTCCCCCCTCGCCCCTCCTCGTCCCCCCTCGCCCCTCCTTATCTTATCTCCCGCCCCCCTCCTTATCTTCCCGCCCCCCTCCTCATCTTCCCTCCCCCCTCATCTTCCCTCCCCCTCCTCATCTTCCCTTCCCCCCCTCCTCATCTTCCCTTCCCCCCCCCTCCTCATCTTCCCTTCCCCCCCCCTCCTCATCTTCCCTTCCCCCCCCCTCCTCATCTTCCCTTCCCCCCCCCCCCTCCTCATCTTCCCTTCCCCCCCCCTCCTCATCTTCCCTTCCCCCCCCCCTCATCTTCCCTTCCCCCCCCCCCCCTCCTCATCTTCCCTTCCCCCCCCTCCTCATCTTCCCTTCCCCCCCCCCCTCATCTTCCCTTCCCCCCCCTCATCTTCCCTTCCCCCCCCCCTCCTCATCTTCTCTCTCCCCCCCCATATCTTTCCTTCCCCCCCCCCCCAATCATCTTTCTCTCTCTCTCTCTCTCTCTCTCTCTCTCTCTCTCTCTCTCTCTCTCTCTCTCTTCCCCCCCCCCCCCCCCCCCACACACACACACACATTTATGAAAGAAAATTAACAGTTACTCTTATCATTTTATCTTTGCCACTGTGGAAAACAACAGCTCGATTCCAACCACCAGCGATTTTTAACCCCCCCTCCCCTGGCCATATTAAGGGAATTGGAAAGCTTCCTTTTATTTGATTTTAGGACAAATGATTGGATTTATTTCATTTTCCCCAACAGCTTATGAAATCCCTTCAACATCCTGAGCTATCAGACAGAGACCCTTTTGGATTTTTAACGTGGCAATTTCTTTTTTGGTAATAAAACATCAATTTATGGATTATTTATTCATATGAAAAACACGCCACTGATTTCTGGCTGATGCACCGTGGTATTTATTGCCTCCTTCAAAACACTTCAATCTTTTTGGGGGGTGGTCGGGTAGTGTTGCCAAATAACATTCCTCTGGAGTAGAGTTCTGCGGTGTTTGACAGCGTTAATGTTAAGGGTTGATTATGTATATCTAAGGAGGCGGTAGCATCATTTGTCACAAGTTGAAGTATCCAAGATGCTTTACTCGCTGGTAGCCTGGACGTTTCAAACTTAAAACATGTGCAATTTCATACTGTACCTGTATAGTAGTTAACTCTAAGCCATAGTTTAGTAACTGACAGGAAGATGGAAAATGCAGTTTATTGCACAACTAAACTATGCGGTTGAAGTTTAGTCGCTTTTAGCCAGGGCAACTTTTGAGATGATACAGATGATTTCACTACCCTTGATGTATGAAAAATCGGGATTGTTGCTTTTCAATTTCTAAACATTCCATCTTTCTCATTTGCATGAGGATGCAGGATGAGGCTAGCAGGTTGTCTACAATTTTGCCCCATGGTCAAATCGCCTTGCTGAACTCATGAGCTATTGGGTGAAGAGTTGTAAGATACTGTGGGCAGTTTTGGTCCTCTAAGGAAAATGGAAAGGCGGTGGCATTGTTACTGGACTAGCAATCCAGAGTGCAATTCTCTGGGGATCCAGGTTCAAATGCTACCACTGCAGATGGTGATTGCGGTGGCATAGTGGTTGTCTCAGCACCAGAGACCCAGGTTTGGTTCCGACCTTGGAGTTTGCATGTTCTCCCAGTGTCTACGTGGGTTTCCTCCAGGTGCTCTGGTTTCCTACCACAGACCAAAGATGTGCAGGTTAGGTAAGGTTACAGGGATAGAGTAGGCTTAGTTAAGGTGCTCTTTCGGGGGTTTGCACACCACGGAATGGCCTCCTGCACTAGCGATTTTATGGAAAGATATACTGGCATTGAAGGTAGTCCAGAGCAGGTTCACAAGGTTGGTTCTGGATATGGAGGGATTTTCTTCTGAGTGGTTCAGTAGGTTGGACCCTGTGCTCATTGGAGTTTAGAAGAATGAGAGATTACCTTATTGAGACATATAGGATTCTCAGGGGGCTTGGCAGGGGCGATGCTGAAGAATGTTTCACTTGTGGGGGAGTCGCGGACCAAACGGCATAATCTCAGAATGAGTGGTCACCCATTTAAGTCAGATGAGGAGGAATTTCTCTCTGAGGCGAGTGAATCTGTGGAATTCTTCACTGCAGAGAGCTGTCGAGGCTGGGTCATATGTTCAAGGCTGAGATAGACAGATTTTTAATCTGTCAGTGAATCAAGAGTTATGGGGATAAGGAGGGAAAGTGGAGTTTAAGATTATCATCTCCGATCAGTCATGATCTCATTGAATGGCTCCTACATCTTATGGTCTGATATTGTGCTTGTGGAGCCATGGTGCATAAGTGGGGAAGGGGGAAATGAAACTCCAGGTTGCATCCTAAGAGCTGCCATTGGTTTCTTATTATGAAAAATAACGGGAAAAAAACCCATTTGCGACACTACTGCCAATCTTTGTGAGATCCAGGACAGGGTAGTTTCTAGAGGAGAGGGGAGAGTCTTGGATATTTATACGGTGCTTATAGGAGCGGAGGACACAGGGACCGAGGAACTGAAACTCAAGTGGGAGGAGGAGCTTGGTGGGGAGTTGGAGGGAGGGGTATGGGCAGACGCTCTGAGGAGGGTAAATACAACTGCAACATGTGCCAGGCTCGGCCTGATTCAGTTCAATGTAGTTCACCAGGCCCACATGACGGTGGCCCGGATGAATAAATTATTTGGGCTGGAGGACAAGTGTGCTAGATGTGCGGGAGGACCAGCGAACCATGTCCACATGTTCTGGGCATGCCCAAAACTCGGGGGGGCGGTGTACTAGCAGGGATTTGCAGACGTCATGTCCTGGGTACTGAAAACAAGGGTGGCGATGAGTCCAGAGGTGGCGATTTTTGGGGTGTCGGAGGACCCGGGAGTCCAGGAGGGGATAAAGGCCGACGTTGTGGCCTTTGCTTACCTGGTAGCCCGGCGACGAATACTGTTGGCCTGGAGGGACTCGAAGCCCCCAAAGACGGAAGTATGGCTGTCGGACATGGCAAGATTTCTCGGCTTGGAAAGAAATCAAGTTTACCTTACGAGGATCACTATCGGGGTTTGCCCGGAGGTGGCAACCATTCATCGACTTCTTCGCGGAGAACTAATCGTCCGGGGGGGGGGGGGGGTAGAATAGTGTAGAGTAGGGGGGAAGAGTAGGCGGGTCTATTTGCGAGAGAGGAACTGTTACTTGCACTATGTTTCTGTAATTGATATTTGCACACAAATGTATATTGCTACTGTTTACAATGCCAAAAATACCTCCATAAAATTGTTTGTTTAAAAAAAAAGTAAAAATAATAATAATAATCTTTATTGTGACAAGTAGGCTTGCATTAACTTTTGTTAAATAAATTTAGAGTATCCAATTCCCAATTATATATATTTTTTCTAATTAAGGGGCAATTTAGCATGACCAATCCACCTAACCTGCACATCTTTGGGTTGTGGGGGTAAAACCCACGCAGACATGGGGACAATGTGCAAACTCCACACGGACAGTGACCCAGGGCCGGGATTCAAACCCAGATCCTCAGCGCCGTAGTCCCAGTGCTATCCACTGTGCCACGTGCCGCCCTGGCTTGCATTGACACTGCAATAAAGTTATTGTGAAAATTCCCTAGTCTCCACACTCTGGCGCCTGTTTGGGTACACTAGGGAGAATTCAGAAGGTCCAAATGATCTAACAGCACGTCTTTAGGCATTGAGGTTTAAAAAAAAAAAAAAAAATTATTTTCACATTTTCTGCAAATACACAATAACAAATACAGTATCAATCCCCCACCCAGCATCCCCTTCATCATACAAACCCAAATATGAGGGGGGCAGGTAGCACTGTTGCTTCACAGCTCCAGGGTCCCAGGTTCAATTCCTGGCTTGGGTCACTGTCTTTGCGGAGTTTGCACTTTCTCCGCATGTCTGCGTGGCTTTACCGGATCCGGGTGCTCCGGTTTCCTACCACTGTCCAAAGATGTGCAGGTTAGGTGGATTGGCCATTTTAAATTGCCCTTCGTGTCCAAAAAGATTGGGAGGGGTTACTAGGTTACGGGTGTAGGGTGGAGGTGTGGGCTTAGGTAGGGTGCTCTTTTCAAGGGCCAGTGCAGACATGATGGGCTGAATGGCCTCCTGCACTGTAAATTCTATGATTCTATGACCCATACATTCCATTAACGACAAAATAAGACCAAATCAATGGTCATCCCATAAACAATGTGCTCAATCCCCCCCATGTTCGATGGCATCCAATTCATGAAAGTGCATAATAAACAATGCCCATGAATTGTAGAACCTTTCCATCCTCCCCCTCAGCTCAAACCTCACCTTCTCGACGTCAAAAATTCCAGCAGGTCCCCCTGCCAAGCCAAGGCACAGGGCGGAGAAGCTGACCTCCACCCTAGCAGGATCCACCTCCGGGCAATCAGCGAGGCGAAGGTTAAAAAAACAGCTGTCCCCGAGCTGGTCCGATACCCCGAAAATGGCTTCAGGGGTCCTGATTCCATACTCGGATGTACCACCCCTGAGATTACCTTAAAAACCTCCCTCCAATACCCCTCCAGCATTGGGCAGGACCAAAACATGTGAACATGGTTTGCGGGGCTCCTTCAACAGCACTCGCGTACATCCTCCACCCCCTCAAAGAGTCGGTCCATTTTCGCCCTCGTGAGGTACGCCCTATACACGACCTTCAACTGTATCAGCCCCAACCTCGTGCACAAGGTTGAGGTGTTTATCCTCTGGAGCACCTCAAACCACAGACTGTCCTCCATAACCTCCCCCAACTCTTCCTTCCACTTAGTTTTAATCCCCTCCAAGGATACCTTACCCTCTCCCAAAAATCTTCCATAGATCACCGACACCACCCCCTTCTCCATTCCCCCTGCTGTCAATACTTCTTCCAACAACCTGGGGGCTGGCACCTCTGGGAAGCTCTGAACCTCCTTGCTGGCTAAGTCTCGGAGCTGCAGGTACCTAAATACTTTCCCCTGCCCCAGTCAATTTTTTTCCCCTTACTCCTCGAGCCTCGCAACACGACTTCCCAGGAACTGGGAAAAAATGCCTTCGGAAAAAAGATTGGCAGGCACTGAAATACAAACAAAAATCACAGCAGCACATTAATTTTAATCACCTGCACCCGACCTGCCAGCGAAAAAGGTAGACCAACCCACCTCGCCAAATCTGCCTTCACCCTCCCCAGCAAGCTGGTTAGATTAATCCTATGGAGCCCCCCCCTCCCAGCCCCGTCCCACCTGCACCCCCAAATATCTAAAGTGGGTTGCCGACCTGCGAAATGGCAGCCGCCCCAACCCCCCGCCGGGACACCACACAGTGTTCACTTTTTTCCAGGTTTAATTTATGCCCCAAAAAGGACCCAAACCTTCGGAGAAGCTCCAATGTACCCCCCATCAACACACTCGGCTCTGACACGTACAGTAATAACTCATCCGCATACAAAGGTACCCTATGTTCCACCCCCCCCCGAACTATTCCCCTCCACACCCCCGAGCTTCTCTGCGCGATGGCCAAAGGCTCAATCGCTAGCGCAAGTAACAGAGGGGACATGGGGCACGCCTGTCTGGTCCCCTGGTGCAGAGCAAAGTATCCCAAATTCATATTATTTGTGTGGACGCTCGCCCTCGGTTCTTTGTGTTATGGGCCAGGGTTTAGAGAATCCCAAAGTGTATCATGGAGTTCACCTTTGCCAATATCTTCGCATCCACATTCAGTAGCGACCACATTCTGTTGGGTCCTTATCCTTCTTCAGTAGCAAGGAAATTGAGGCTGGTGCTGTGAATCAACAGTGCAACAGTGCTAACCACTGTGCTACCATGCCACCCTTGCAGGCAGCAGTGGAAGCGAGGGTGCAGGATCTAACAAATAGCCTCTCGTCACACACACAGCATTTCCCAGCAGGTGTCACTTTATAGCTACGCTACAAGTAATTGGAATTCTGGCTATTCTGATGAAAGGCCATCTCAACCTGAAACGTTAACCGTTTCTCTCCACCGATGCTGCCTGGCCTGCTTTGCATTCCCAATACTTTTTGTTTGTATGGTTAGCACTGTTGCACTGTTGATTCACAGCACCAGGTCCCAGGTTCGATTCGTAGCTTGGGTCACTGTCTGTGCGGAGTCTGCACATTCTTCCCGTGTCTGCGTGGGTTTCCTCCGGGTGCTCCGGTTTCCCCTCACAGGTCCCGAAAGACGTACTTCCAGTGACAGCATGTAGGAGGAAACTGCACGTTAGGTGGCTCCTGTCGAGGCTTGATTTTTTTTTTAAAGAGTTGAAGGCCCGCTCCCAGGGGCATGTTTTTTGACAATCGAGTGTAGGAAGGCATAAGGAAGGAGGGCGTGATGTCCTTCATGTCACTTGTTGACGGTGCATGGCACATAACTGAAGACTGGCCACTTGGGCAAGGTACTGGAGACGTGCCAGTGGATAAAAAACTGAGTGGGTCCATGCCTCCAGTGGGGCAAGGAAGAGGAAAAGAGAAATTGTTGATCTTAAAACTATTTTGCACACCATTATTCAAAACAATGTGCTGGAAAAACTCATGTCTGACAGCATATGTGGAAAGAGAAGAAGAATAGATGTTTTGAGCACAAGATGACTCAGATTTCCTGCATCCACGATATTTTGCTTGTACTTTCCGTGATATATGGGGCTGGTATTAAGTTAAAAATGTCTGCATGTGTGTGTGTGTTTGAAAAAAATATGACAAATTTTAGCAAAATGGCACTTTGTAAAAATGAGTTTTGGGGCTAACTTCTGAAGATATTACTATGACAGTACACAGTGGAACTTCATTCGAAGAATTATCTCTGCAGTAGAACTGCTCAGCTGACACATTGTAATTCTAAAGCGTGGGAGGAAGTCTCCAGACACACTATAGACAACATTGTTCATTTGAGTGCAATTGCATAAGTCTTTACAAGTTATACAATGGCTCCGTAATTTATGTATTATTTTTCTCATAGAGTGCAGTATGCAACATGAATTATGACTTGTGTTCAAGTGAGGACTTAATGATGGTCTTCTGTCTATTTTTCTTTGAAGTCTGGATGAAACTACCATGACCATATTATATCTATTTTGTTATGTATTGTGTTTTTGGTTGTATGTTTGTAAAATGGATTTTCCCATTTTTCAATTAGAAAAGATAAACTTGGTGTTTCACTTCGGTTTTCCTTATTTTTCCATTATAAGTTTGAAGTACCAGGCCAGCATGGTGCAGTGGGTAGCACTGTTGCCTAACGGCGCTGAGGACCGGGTTCAATCCCGGCCCCGGGTCACTGTCCGTGTAGACTTTGCACATTCTCCCCGTGTCTGCTTGGGTTTCGCCCCCACAACCCAAAGATGTGCAGGGTAGGTGGATTGGCCACCCAAAATTGCCCCTTCGTTGGAAAAAATTTATTGGCTACTCTAAATTTAAAAAAAAAAGTAGCGGCCATGTCAGTGCAATTGCTGCACAATTCTAGCCAGAATATGCATTCAAACTGTGGAGTTGGGTTGAAGCTACAACCTTCTGACTTGAGATGCGACTATCAGCCTAAGCTAAGCTGCTACTTGCAATTTGTTTATTTCTCTTTTAAAATCTCTTCATAATTGGTTTGTAATTGTCTTTCATGAAAGATGGGTCTGTTTGATGTGGTAAAACCACAGGATCCAGTTTGAGTCATTTATCCAGTGGATGGCAGCATGAAATTCAAACTTATGGCATTGATTACCAATAATTACTTTCTATTCTTTCTTGCATACAATATGGAACTTCCAGTGTCGCCTTACTGCTGGAACACTTAGCCAGCTGGCTCTGCAGCTTGTTCCAGCGCAGTCTGCTAAAAATAATAACCCAGTAAAACCGTATTTACTCTGGTGTATCCATTGGAATGCCATAGTGCATGACTCAGTTCAAATTAATTTATAATGAGTTGAACCGTAATGCAGCTTACTTGTTTCCCTATCATGGAACGATAACAAACTTCAGCTCTTTGTTCTGCAAGCTTCCCCCTTGCGAAGCTATCCATTCCCATCATATTTTCCCGCTTCATCCCATAACCTTGCAATTTAAAAAAATTTCAATTTTCTTTTTTCTAGTTGCCCCATCAGTTGTCGTGGATTCTGCTTCAACAATGAGTTGTGATAATTCCTGATTTTAATCAAAAGATTAGAAAATTTTCTTCTTGCCTCCTTGTGCTTTTCGTGCTAATGCTCAGTCTTGGTCCTCCGTTACTGATTGATTAACAGGGAGAAAGATCTTCACTTGTTGCACACAGACACAAGAATTAGGAGCAGGAGTAGGCAGTTTGGCCCCTCAAGTCTACTCTGCCATTCAGCAAGATCGAGGCTTCTCTGATTACGGCCTTAACCCCACTTTGCAATTTGGACACCCCTGTTAACTTCTGTCATCATTGTTTCAATGCCACCTTACATCTTTTGAATTTCTTTTTGCTAATTATTACTTGTATGTTAAATTTTTCTGAGTGCTGCACTTCCTACTGCGTTTCATTTGTCACATGATTTTGCATCCTGATTTGCTATGTAGATGCAGGTCTGAAAGAGGTGAGTGCAGAGACAGGAATATGATGTTAGACCAGTTTTATTTTGCAGAAGAATAAATTTGTTTTGTGTGAGTGGTGCTGAATAGTAAAGCACTTCCTGGCTCATTTTACTTCATGTATTGAGCAGTTGAACACCAGTGCATTATTTCTTACTTAAACTCTCCCTCCCCCCGCCATTATAACCCTTGGCCTTCTGATAAGGTATTGTAGAATCTCTCTTCCTGGCACGTGGCAAGATTCAGCAGCCTTCAGAGGTCATAATTCGAGTTCTCTGTGATGGTGACTGGATTATTCCAATACTTTCTGGCTGGACTCTTACATTCTATCCTTTGGAAACTTGGGGTCATCTAAAACTCTGTTGCCCGTACCTTCATCCATATTTCCTTTTTATTCCCTTTTCTTTCATGTACTTAATGATCTGTTGAGCTGCTCGCAGAAAAATACTTTGCACTGTACCTCGGTACACGTGACAATAAACAAATCCAATCCATGTAGTGAATTCCCCTCTCATCCCATGCATGTACTCGCTGACTGAAGTTGGCTCCTGATCAAGTAATGTCTTGCCTTCAAAATTCTCACCCTTGTTTCCAAATCCCTCCCTGAACGTGCAGCTCCTCAGCACTGTGATCTTCTCCAACCCCACAAATCTCCGTGGTATCTGCGTTCTTCTAATTCTGGTCTCTTGTGCATCCGCAATTTTAATTACTCCATATTTGGCTCCAGTTGCCTTGGGCCCTAAGCTCTGGAATTCCCTCCCTGCGCCTCTCCACCTCACTTTCTTTAAGAGCTTTGGTCATGGTTTCCTTATGTGGCTCTTGTTTTATAATGTTTTTGTTTAGTCCCTTGGGATATTTGATTGCAATAAAAGGGCTACATAATGGAAGTTCTTGACATTGTTATTTGGTCAATTTAGTTTATTTTTATTTGGTCAATTTAGTTTATTTATGCCAGGACTGAATGGTACAAAAGCTCACAGCAGCCAGTATAGTCGCAACACTTTCATTAGCTTCCACCATTACCACCAACAGCGATAATTTTAATGTTCTGTCTTCAGTTAAGTGTGTAACCATTTCAGGTTAGCTCAATAATACATAGGCTTCTGTTTATTGCCAAATAAGGAACTGGGAGAAGTTGTCCTTTTTGCCATATCAGTATTTTTACAAAACTAATACTGCTTGACATTTGTATTGTCACATTGAGTTTCTAGATGAATAAAAACTGACTATTACAGAAAGAGTACTTTAAGTTGAAGGGTATCTTCATAAATTAAACTGAACTACAGTTTCCTGCTATATTGTCCCATTGTACAGCTTAACCTTTTCTGTCCTCCCAAGTTTTCTCACCTTCTGACACACGTCATGTGCTGGGAACCCTATAATGCTTTGCCATTTGGGCATGTTTTGCATCTTGGCCTTAAGAGTAAGTGTTGGTTATTCAACTGCAAGGGGCATCACAACCAGATGAACACTTGCCAGCAGGAAACACTGACTAAAGATCAGAATTAGGAAACCTGCTGACAAAGTAAAAATGAAAGTTCATGGATGTTGGCTAAAGTGTTTTAAGAAAATATTGGACCAACGTACTGATTAAAGGCTGGCTAGCAAAATTGAGTCCTCATTGATTAGGGCGGACAGTGTCAGCTTGGATAAATGATGGCTGAGGACCGAAAATGGTTGTGTTTTTCAGACTGGGGGATTGTAGACAGTGATTGGTTACGGGATAGGGCAGGGTGATATTCTTTTTGGGGGGTTGTGTGCAGACGAGATGGGCCAAATGACCCCATCTGCAGTGTGTATGTGTACGTACGCTCATACACACACATGCAAGCACACACACAATACTCGTACATGTAAAAATATATTATATTGGAATGGAGTAAAATTTAAATTTTTGCAGTGCTACCAAACTTTGGCAGCGGTGGCAAACAATGATGGTGTAAATTGATTATGACAGGACATACATAGGCTAGCAGACAAATGGCAGATGGAATTTAATAGGGAAATGTGAGGTGACAGAAGAGGGTAGGGAGTGTCGATATAGACTTGATACTAACGTGCAGATCTGCAGCTTTTGCGTGTGGCGAACTGTTTTAACTTTTTCTTTTCACTATCTGTGCTTAGTTGAAACAGTAGCTCATGCTGCAGTAGAATGTACTGAAGGTTAACTGAGCAATGTAAAATGTTAAGCCTGTACATTTAGATGAACAATATATGGATTAGTCTAAACAAAAGGGAATATAGGATTGTTTAGCTCTTTATTCTGCAGTATTTGTCGGTGCTCTGAAGTATGCACGTTGTACAATGGCTCCTCTAAATGACTGCTTAATGGCTCTTCAGAATCTTCTGAATTAGAGTGCTAGAGTCACGGAAAGAGGTCTTATGGCCCATTGTGTCTGTGCCAGCCATCAAACACCTATCTATTATAATACCATTTTCCAGCACTTGGTTCGTATCCTTGTATAATTTGGTGTTTCAAGTGCTCATCTAAATGTTTCTTAAATGTTGTGAGGGTTCCCGCCTCTACCACCTTTTTCGGGCAGTGAGTTCCAGATTCACGCAACCCTCTGGGTGAAAAGGATTTTCCTCAAATCCCCTTCTCCTTCTTACCATAAATCTATGCCCCCTGGTTAATGACGCTACTAAGGAGAAACATTTCTTCCTATCTATCTCCTCCATAATTTTGTACAACTCAATCAGGTTTCTCCTCAACTTCTCTGCTCCAAGAAAAACAACCCCAGCCTATCCAGTCTCTCTTGCTAGCTGAACGCTCCAGCCCAAGGAACGTCTGGGTGAATCTCCCCTGTACCCTTTCTTTTTTTTCTTTTTAATAAATTTAGAGTACCCAATTCATTTTTTCCAATTTAGCGTGGCCAATCCATCTACCCTGCACATCTTTTGAGTTGTGGGGGTGAAACCCACGCAAACACGGGCAGAATGTGCAAACTCCACCCGGACAGTGACCCAGAAGCCGTGATCGAACCTGGGACTTCGGTGCGTGAGGCAGCAGGGCTAACCCACGGCGCCACCGTGCTGCCCTCTCTGTTACCATTTCTAGTGGAATCCACATTCTTCCTATAGTGCAGTGACCAGAATTTGATATGGACAGCTAATGCTCTTGTGTTCTATGTTATGGCCTGTCTTAAAGGCAAGTATCCCATATGCCTTCTTAACCACCATTATCTACATGTCCTGCTGTTTTTATGGGTTTATGGACATGCCCACCAAGGTCCCTCTGATCCCTCTGTACTTCCTAGCAAGCTACCGTTCATTGTGCATTCCTTGCCTTGTTAGTCCTCCCAAAGTGCATCACCTTAAACCTTTTCAGAGTTAATTTCCAATTGCCATCTGGCCAGTCCATCAATATCGTCCTGTGATCTAAGGCTTCTTCCTCACTATTTACCACATCACCAATTTTTTGTGTCATCTGCAAACTTACTGATTGTGCCTCCTACATTCAAAGTCCAGATCAATAATGTAGACTACAAACAGCAAGGGACCCAGCACCGATCCCTGTGGAACACCACTGGACACAGACTTCCAGTCACTAAAACAACCTTCAACCATCGCCTTCTGCCTCTTGCCACTCTGCTAAATTTGGCTTCAATTTGCTAAATTGCCCTTGATCCCATGGGCTCTTACCTTCTTGACCAGTCTCCCATGCAAGACCTTATTAAAAGCCTGACTGAAGTCCATGTAGACTACGTCTGCTGCACTACCATCACCCACATACCGAGTCATCTCCAGGAAAAAGCTATCAAATTTGTCAGACATGTTATCCCCATGTCGAAGCCATGCTGACTATTCCTGAGATCATTTAAACTTCAAGTCAGACATTGGAATATATTTATTTTAAAATTGAAATTCCTCTCCTTTTGAGATTTAATGCCACAGCACAATATGTTGGCTGAGCCCAGTAGCAGCTCTCTTGCTTTTGAGCAGATGGTCGTGGGTTGATACTTAATCCAGACTCGCATTTCAGTGCAATGCTGAGGGATTGTTGCACGGTCAGTGTGCCTTCAGTCAGATGAGATGTTAAACCAAAGCCTTTTTCTCCTCTTGGGGGTGTGTGAAAGATCCTGTGGCACCTTGTATTTTCTGTTTCCAGATAATATTTGGCCCTCAATCAGCATCACTAAAACAGATTAACTAGCAGGTTATGTCCTTGTTTGTGTAACCGTGCACTGTGCCGAAATTGGCTGCCAAGTGTCCCGTGCATTACAACAGTGACTCCAGTTCCAAATGACATAATTAGCTATTAAAACACTGGGATGTCCTGAAGGCATGAAAAGAATAATTAAATGCAAGTTTCTTTCTCCCCATCATTACGGCAATGAAGTGTTAGGCTAGATTATGTATTTGAGACTCTGTGCTGGGACTCTAGCCTGCACCCTTCTGATTCAAGCAAGAGTGCTACTACTGAGCCAGTAAGGATGAAGAGATAATTAACTGAACAGATTAAATATCCAGTGTCAATATTTTGTTTACCTAGCATATCAGTAAGGTCATTCTGGGAGAAGAAAAATATGCTCAATTCAATATGCTTTTGATGCTGAGATAACTGACTCATTAGTCCCACCCATTATTAAATATCTCCAATCATAAGTACTTTACCCAAGTATAATTACCATTCAAAATGTTCCCTTGCCGTAATTCTTGTTTGCGTTTTTTTTACAGTTGCAAGGTACACAAGTTTCTGTCATCTGAAATTATACTTTACTGAACTCTTGGTGATGTGCCTACCTCTGTTTTAAATACCCTTTTCTCCTAAAAGTTTTCTTCTGAAGTTGATGATTCCTCCACAAGTAATGGTCACCTCCAAAAACCTCACCCCAGTGACAATTGCTCACATCTTTGATTGTGATGGTGAATGGTTGTTGAGTTGTTTGACTTCTGAGGGAATTACACATGGCTCCAGATACCCGGCGTCCAGATACGTGAGCAAGGGTGAGAATTCTTGGGGTGATTTTCTTCCAAACCTAAGCCAGAGGTACAAAGGACCTGCTGAGGTTAGGCTATCTGGGGTAAAGACCGTGCTAAATTATATGAACTGATGTGAGGCTATCAAAAAGAATGCCATATTACAATATTGTCATTCAATGCAGAACCGTTTATAGCACAAGTCCCACCTTCACGCACAGTTTCTTACCTTATTGCAATAGTCATAATATTTGTCACAAACGACTGTTTTTGTTATCCGATAATGATAGAAGAATAATCCCTAGGCTTTGTTGGTAAAATTACTCTTTTTTTTAACTTGAGGCCACAGAAGAGCTTGGCTGTAAATGGAGTGAAAACCCAGAGGGGGCAAGGGAGAAAAATTCTTTAAAAATAGATTATTGCAAGTTAAAGGCAAAAGTAAGCAGAGGGCTAAGTAAATTCTTAATGAACCCCATGTCCTGTTTAAAAAAAATAAAATAATTTAGAGTACCCAATTATTCTTTTTCAAATTAAGGGCCAATTTAGAGTGGCCAATCCACCTAACCTGCACATCTTTGAGTTGTGGGGGTGAAACCCATGCAGACACCGGAAGAATGTGCAAGCTCTACATGGACAGTGACTTGGGTCCAGGATCAAACCCGGGTCCTGAGCGCCGTAGGCAGCAAGTGCTAACCACTGAGCCACCTCTATGTCCTGTTTTTTTATCCCTGTGTTGGCTGGTCCTGCCATTTGAAAATATTTTCAAATGCAGTTGTACAAATGATTTAGTTATATTAGTTTATGTCTGGGTAAGAATAGCAATGAGTGGAATTAATGGAAAAGAATTGAATGCTGAAATTAATAATTGTATGTGTTTTTTTTATTGCGTCCAGCGTATACTATATTGTATCCTCAGATTGCAATGCGCTTGAAGCTGGCATATCCAAGTGCTTATAAGCTGGTTAGCACAGTGGGCTAAACAGCTGGCTTGTAATGCAGAACAAGGCAGCCGCGGGTTTAATTTCCCGTACCAGCCTCCCCGAGCAGATGCCGGAATGTGGCGACTAGGGGGCTTTTCACAGTAACTTCATTGAAGTCTATTGTGACAATACACGATTATTATTATTATTATTAAAGTATGGCAATTGTGTTCTGGGGGAAAAATTCCAAACTTCATGACTCCACTTAAATGTTACAGTACTTTCGTAGGTGATTTACTGCATGATTGCAGCATACAATTGTTAGAAATGATATTAACTTATTCCAGGATGATTGTGACAAATCCTAGCAGAATAAAGTTTTTTTTAATATAAATTTAGAATACCCAATTCCGTTTTTTCCCAATTAAGGGGCAATTAGCGTGGCCAATTCACATACCCTGCACATCTTTTTTTGGGGTTGTGGGGGCGAAACCCACGCAAACATGGGGAGAATGAGCAAACTCCACACGGACAGTGACCAGAGCCGTGATCGAATCTGGGATCTTGGCGCCATGAGGCGCAGTGCTAACCACTGTGCCACCGTTGCTACCCTCTGGCAGAATAAAGTTGACCAGGAAAATGATTTCTGCTTATTGTTTACTTTTGATGTCCAATAAAGCAGTTACACATGCGAACCACGTTCTAAATATCCATGTCGGTCAATGTGTTTGCAAGAACATTGCCTGTATATATGATGAATCTACATTAAAAGGCAGCGAAGAGAACTTTGCAGGAGATGGTTGCTGGAAGTCTGGAGGAATGGTGTGAAACTTAAATATCGTGAACGGATACAGGATGCCGATGAATGCATATATAGTTGTGCAAAGTAGATGATTCAGTAACTTTTCCAATCGACCTACAGAAAATGTTTTGAAATAAGCAGGATTTGAGAAAAGCTATTTCCCTTCAAACAGCAAATGTCAGGGATTTAGGAAGATTATGTTACAGTGAGTTTGCCAGAATTTTGGAACAGCCGGAAAACGTTGACTTTGTAAAAGCAGGATCATTTTCATTTCCAGTATGAAACAAAGTAAAATGATGCAATTGATTTTTAAAAGAAATTGGATAGAGAAGAGTGCCTGACTTGTGCCAGTAAGTGAACCATTTTATTTGCTGATCATAATTCCTGTCCAAAGGCACTGCTATGATAAAGACTTGTGGGAAATGGCTAGTTTGTAGACTTCGTTGCCATGTTTGGAAACACGGTGGCACAGTAGTTAGCAGTGCTGCCTCAGTGCCAGGGACCCGGGCTCGATTTTGACCTTGGGTGACTGGCTGTGTGGAGTTTGCATTTTCTCCCTGTGGCTTTGTGGGTTTCTTCAAGATGCTCTGGTTTCCTCCTACAATCCAAAGATGTGCAAGTTAGGTGGGTTGGCTGTGCCAAATTGTCCCTTCGTGCCCAAAGTTAGATGGGGTTATGGGGATCCATAGGGTGGGGAATTGGGTCTTGGTAGGGTGCTCTTTCAGAGAGTCGGTGCAGACTCGATGGGATGAATAGCCTCCTTCTATAATTCTGAGAGTGGACTGATCAGGAAGGGAATTTATGCATGCAGGTAGAAGGAATAGCTGAGGTAATAAATACGAACATACAGTCATACAAACTACAAATTATTTTTTTTCAATTAAGGGGCAGTTTAGCGTGGCTGTTCCACCGACTCTGTTCATCTTTGGGCTATAGGTGTGAGACCCATGCAGACACGGGGAGAATGTGCAAATTCTGCAGTGACGAGGGTCTGCGATCAAACCTGGGTCCTCAGTTCTGTGAGGCAGCAGTGCTAACCACAGCGCCACCGTGATTCCCCATGAAGATCCAAATTAAAAGGTGCTGCAGGCACCATGGGCCTTCACCACCATTCTATAAGATCATGGCTGATTTAATGTAGGCCTCAACTCCTCATTCTGCCTACTCCTGACATCCTTTGACTCCTTAGTTGGTCAAGGATCTCTCTACTTCTGCTTTAAAAATATTCATTACATCCACCACTTGAGGGAAGAGTTCCAAATATTCACAACTCTTTGAGAGAAAAAATAATTTTCATCTCTATTGTAAAGGGGCGACCCCCTTATTTTCAAAGTAGAATTCCTACAGTGCAGAAGGTTCCCATGTGGCCCTTCAAGTCTGCATCAATCGTCTGAAAGGCCCACTCCCCCATCCTATCCTTTTAACCCAACCTAACCTGCACATCTTTGGATTGTGGGAGGAAACCCATGCAGAATGAGGAGAACATGCAAACTCCGCACATCAGTCAACCAAGGCTGGGTCCTTGCCCCTGTGAGGCAGCTGTGTTACTGTGCCACCATGCTGCCCATGTATAACGTCCCCTTGTTCTCGTCTTCCCACAGTGGGAAACGCCCTTTCAGCATCCACCTTTTCTATTTCGCTCGGGATGTTATATGTTTCAATAAGATCACCTCTCAAGCTTCTAAACTCAATTGGATACCGGTCTAACCTGTCCAAACTTTACTAGTGCAATAGCCCACCCCCATCCTAGGTATCTGCCACGTAAGCCTTCTCTGAACTGTTTCATATGCATTTATATCCTTTCTTGAATACGGTGACCAAATACACAGTACTCTGGATGTGGTCTCACCAACAACTGCAGCAAAACATCCATACTTTCATACTCCATTGAGTACTTTGCATTTGTCTTACCAAGGAAGAAGATGCTTCCAAAATCATGGTGAAAGAGGAGTTGGAACACTGGTTGGGCTAAAAATGGATAGAGGAGTTATTAGGAAGGCTGACTGTACTTGAAGTTACTAAGTCACCAGGACCAGATGAGATGGACTCAAGAATACTGAGAAATCTAAGGGTGGAAATTGTGGTGGCTCTGATTACAGTCTTACAATCCCCCCTAGATACAGTGTTGGTGCGAGAGGACAGTAGAAGAACCAATTTTATACCCTTGTTCAAAAAAAGAATGCAAAGACAAGCCGAACAATTAGGAGCCAGTTAGTATAACCTCGGCGGCAAGAAAGCTTTTAGAAATGATAACTTTGGGACAAAATTACAATCACTTAGATAAATGTGGATTAATTAAGGAAAGCCAGAACAGATTTGTTAAGAACAAATAATGTTTAACTTGATTTGAGTTTTTTTTGATGAAAAAAAACCAACATTTTTTTAATGATGTGACAGACCGGATTGATGAGTTTGTTGCATTTAATGCAATGGTCATGGATTTCCAACTATCTTGATAGGGTGCCAGTTAACAGGCTTGCTAATTCAACACAATGGAATACCAAAGGATAGTGGTAGCATGAATGCCAGGTTGACTTACAGGAAACAGTCGTGGTGAACAGCTTTCAGACTGGAGGAAGACATGTAATTGACTTGCCCAGGGGACCATTATTTGGACCACTGCCTTTCATGATGTATGTTAATGACCTAATTTGAGTGTGCAGGACATAATTTAAATTTGTGGGGAAGGCTTGGAAGTATTATGAACTGTGAAGCAATTAGCAATAGACTACCAGAAGATATGCGGGCTGGTGGAAAAGGCAGATACAAGACAAATCAAATTTAATGCTGAGCAGTGATAGATTTTGGTAGGAAGAATTAGGGCAGGGAAGAATTAGGGCAGGCAATATAAAATAAGAAACAATTCTAAAAGGGGCGGAGAGGGTTCTGGAGGTGTATGTGACACATTTTTTTTCTTTAAAAAATTTTTTAGAGTACCCAATTCATTTTTTCCAATTAAGGGGTAATTTAGCATGGCCAATCCACCTACCCTGCACATCTTTGGGTTGAATGTGCAAACTCCACATGGACAGTGACCCAGAACCGGGTTCGAACCTGGGACCTCGGCGCCGTGAGACAGCAGTGCTAACCATTGCGCCACCGTGCTGCCCCATGTGATACATCTTTGAAGGTGGCAGAACAAGTTAAGAGGGCAATTAATTGTTTTAATATAAATTTAGAGTACCCAATTCTATTTTTCTATTTTTCCAATAAAGGGGCAATCCACCTACCCTGCACATCTTTTTGGGATATGGGGGTGAGACCCATGCATAGAGTAAAAGCAAGAGCTGAGGGAGAAGCTGTGTTACGGTCAGGTGAAGAAGGGTCAAATGGTTTCCCTCTTTTCTGCCTCCTTGTTTGATTGCAATAGGTTTTTAAAATATATATGTTTTTCAATTCCATGAGTGTTTAACTGTTTACGTGCTGTTTTTTCAATTTTTAAAAGGAAAAGAGGGTAGTTTTCCATTTGTACTCTGTGATCCACGTAAAATAATAAAAAATGCTTAAACATTCTCATACACATAGTGGTGACTTGGCTAGCTTCAGGCTGAATTTGGTGGTCCTGTTGCTGTGAAAGTGGTTTAAATATGTGTATGGCCAATTTATCTGTTCCTGTGGAGACAGCAGCATTGGAAGTTTTTATTTTAAAAAAAGTCTGTGGCACGAGGATAGTCAAAATCAGCAGACGGTTAAAAATGTGTAAGTTGGTTGGAGCGAGAGTGAGAAAGAACCCAATCAGGTTCTTACTCCTTCAGAATTTCAGTTACTTGTCCTATTCTGCAGTAAAAAAAAAAGTTGTTTAAACACACAGGTTTGTCACATGATCTTCTCTGTCCAACTGCCCAGTGACCCAAATATGGTCATCACTGGTGTACTCCAGATGTAACCTGATTAGATCATGGCTGGGAATTCCTCTCTCAGCCAGGGTTCCAGTGTCCAAGCGTTTATGTCTAATGACTTGTCTCAGAGTACCGAGGTGATAGGCTGGATGCTTTGCTAATGGGTTAGGAGATGGGGTGTTTCTATTTCGATGGTTTTTGGAATGTAGAAGCTACAGTGATGTAAACGTGGAGATGTTTTTGACCTTTAGCTTTCGCTGGAATATGGTTTTAGTCTCTTCTTTAAAAATCAATTAATTTCCATATAGTAAATACAAAATCATTTTTCTGATATTAGGCATTGTTTCATAACATTTTATGAAAGACTAGTTGTGGGCAGCACGGTAGCATTATGGATAGCACAATTGCTTCACAGCTCCAGGGTCCCAGGTTCGATTCCGGCTTGGGTCACTGTCTGTGCGGAGTCTGCACATCCTCCCCGTGTGTGCGTGGGTTTCCTCCGGGTGCTCCGGTTTCCTCACACAGTCCAAAGATGTGCAGGTTAGGTGGATTGGTCATGATAAATTGCCCTTAGTGTCCAGAATTGCCCTTAGTGTTGGGTGGGGTTACTGGGTTATGGGGATAGGGTGGAGGTGTTGAACTTGGGTAGGGTGCTCTTTCCAAGAGCCGGTGCGGACTCGATGGGCTGAATTGCCTCCTTCTGCACTGTAAATTCTATGAAACTAGTTCAGCTTTGCGTCCAATTAAGGGAATTTTAGGAAGGGCGTGAAGGCATTTGAGAGAATGCAGAAAGAATGGTTCTTGGGATGGGGGACTTCAGTTATGTGGATAGGCAGATTGGAGAAGCTGTGATAGTTGGAAGGTTGAGGGAAGATTTGATAGATGTGTTCAGACTCATAAGAATCATAAGGGGACGGTAGATAGGGAGAAACTGTTCCCATTGATAGGAGATCCAAGAACCAGAGGACACTTGGCAATAGAAGCAAAACAGTATGATGAAAAACATTTTTAGACCGTGACTAATTCGGACCTCGAGTGCGCCCAAGGCAGATTCAATCATAGATTTCTGAAGGGAATTGGATAAGCACCTGAAGAGAGAGAAGACGTAGGGTGATGGCATGCTCAAGGTGGGGAAGTGGGATTAGCTGAGTTGCTGTTAAAGAGAACCAGAACAAACTCAATGGGCTGAATGACTGCCTTCTGTGCTCTAATCTCACAATGTAATTTTGAATAATTGTTGTGTTTCTATCTTTAGCTAATGTCACTGAGGCCAATTAGTACTTTTACTGTAAGCCTGACTGCAGTCAGCCCAATGAGCAGGGACCAGTAATCAAGTCTTGGATCTTGCAGGTTGATATGGCTCAGTTCCATACTTATTTAGATTTAACGACTAAATCAGATCTATCAACTCTTTGAAGCAGGTTGCTGGAGCTGTGTGCCTCAAATAATGAGTGGGCTGGAAATGCTTTTGCATTTGTCAAAATCGTGGTTCAGTATTCATGGCCGTGATAATGTGTCATAACTGGTAATACCTTGGACGCAACCTGTATCAAACCATTGGGATGCTATCCATTTTTAAATTTATTTCCAAAAGAAAACATATATATTATTTTGAACCAGTGTTGCTGAAAATCACATTGAATGTAGGACCAAAAGTACTTTGAAAATATTAGCATTTAATGCTGTAGCCATAGCAATACACATGGATGGTCAATTTTATTTGTTGTGTTGGTATTTGTGTTGATAAGATATTCTTTATTCTCACAAGCGTTGAATTGAATCATAAAATGTATAACATACTGTTGCATCATCAGTAAATATTGAATCCGTGTATGAACCGGAGCTGGGTTAAAGTAAACCTGTGTTTGATGTTGAGAAAGTAAATTGGAAATAGTTTCATCTACATTTTTGTTTGGAGGTTTTCCTCTTCAGCTTCACACTAACTGAATTGATTAATTTTTCACCTAATGGAATGGATTGAGGTGGGGCATGGAGGAAGGGGGAGGTTACATTTTCACCCAATGGAGGTAATCAAATTCTATATTTTTTTATCAATCTCTAATGTTGTTGGTGGCACAATTAGTCGGGGAAGTCAGCCATTATCTTCACTGTCTAGTGACTCCTGCTGGAACTAGAAAGCCTGTTTAAAAGGTTGGTGGATTACCACATGGTGCCCCCCCCATTCGTGCCTTACTTGGGTTGGTATTGGTGCCTGCATAGGTTAATGCAGTGAAGTATCACTTGAATTTTATTGATGGGCATTCTGGTCCTTGGAACTGTATTTAAAAACTTTAATAGTGAAAGAAAATTGTAGATACGAGATGTTTTGTTGGTTATTGTGAGTTCTTGAGAATTACCTTGTAGTTTGGGTGTCTCTGGGCAGCTCTCAATTTATTTCTGTATCTCTCTACCAGAATTTCATAGATTTGTTGCAAGATTAGTTAAATATCTCTGATGATTCAATCTTCATTGAAAGTTTGTAGTTTGCTGGAAGCGTGTTCACAGATGTTCAAGTGGGAGACGGGTACCTTGAATAAAATAGCTTCAGTAAGATAATTAGGTCTTATCTGTACAGGTAAGCTGTATGTGTTTTCCATTTTGGCTGACATAGAATCTGTATCCAATATCATAAGGTCTACTGGCAGATTAAAGCCACAATGTATGACTTGTTTTTATTACTGCTGGTGTATGTTTTTTTTATTGTGTTGCTGTTGGTACCTTTGCAGCTCACGTTTCACTCTAGCTTCTGAAATAGGCACTTGTACTTGTGTGCTCCAAGTTTTGAAATAATGGAACCTTCTTCCTATTGCAGATTTATCAGCTGAAACTAGTCTTAGAATATGAAAAGATGTTCCAACCGCAGGAACACAGCCAAGCTTTTAATTTTTAAAAATAAATTTCAAGTGCCCAATTCTTTTTTACCCCCAATTAAGGGGCTATTTAGCATAGCTCTGCACTTCTTTGGGTTGTGGGGGTGAGACCCATGCAGACACGTGGAGAATGTGCAAGCGGACAGTGACCCGGGGGGCGTATTGAACCTGGGTCCTCGGCAAAGTGATGCAGCAGTGCTAACCACTGTCGCCCCTAGCTTTTGCTAATTAATAAATGATTAAACGGTTAACTTGATTTAGCTGATCAAATCCTCATGTTAAAGAAGTTTTGCAATGATGAGGTTTGTGACTTTAGTGACTGTCTCATCACTTAATCAGGTGCAGTGAGCAATTGAACAAGTTTTATCTTTTGTCTAATTCTGGAACTGTGGTGTGGGTTTCACGCAAAACAATGAAATCTATAATCTGAAACAAAACTCCCTTATTAAAATTTTACCCCACATTTTAGATTGACTGTAGTTTGCAGAGAAGATGGGGTCCTCTTTCCAAGGGCCGGTGCAGACACAATGTGCTGAATGGCCTCCTTCTGCACAGTAAATCCGATGAATCTATGAGTTGAGGCCGGTACGCAATAGTGCTTCCAATTGATGATTAGTTTGTTAGTTCCAAGTTGACACGAAAATTTGTCTTTACAAAGAAAATGCACATAATCAATTATGGAATGCACTGCCCACTGCCTGTGGAAGTAGTTGAGTCGGAAACATTAGTGACCTTCAAGCAGCTGTTGGATAGGTACATGGATTACGGGAAAATGATATAGTGTAGATTTATTTGTTCTTAAGGGCAGCACGGTAGCATTGTGGATAGCACAATTGCTTCACAGATCCATGGTCCCAGGTTCGATTCCGGCTTGGGTCATTGTCTGTGCGGAGTCTGCACGTCCTCCCCGTGTCTGCGTGGGTTTCCTCCGGGTGCTCCGGTTTCCTCCCACAGTCCAAAGATGTGCGGGTTAGGTGAATTGGCCAATGATAAATTGCCCTTAGTGTCCAAATTGCCCTTGGTGTTGGGTGGAGGTGTTGAGTTTGGGTAGGGTGCTCTTTCCAAGAGCTGGTGCAGACTCAGGGGGCCGAATGGCCTCCTTCTGCACTGTAGATTCAATGATAATCTATGATTAATCTAGGACAAAGGTTCGGCACAACATTGTGGGCCGAAGGGCCTGTTCTGTGCTGTATTTTCTATGTACTCTATGTAATTAGGTTGCAGAATGAAAAGTAGTGATCCAAGTTCGACTATCAAAATAACAAATGCGGCTAATGGTGCTCTCGGCCATTTAAAGTAACTTCAGGTAGATACAACTCTAATCCAAACATTGCTGTCGGAGTTGTGCTACTCCACAGTTAACTTGTCAAAATTGCCATCCTGCTGTCTATTAACAATTGAATACTCTATAGGAGCTGTACCTGTGCTAACCACAGAAAGATATGACTTGCCCATTTCAATCTGAGTACTTTTTCCATGACCTGATATGTTAATTACTGCCATTAATCCCTCTTTAGCAAAGAAAATTATTTTTGCAAGTCTGGAGCCTTATTCCTTCAGGCAATGTAAATTTCTTTGATGTAATTTTTTCCTAGCTTTTCCTTTTCTCTCACTCGCTCTCACTCTAACTTTATTTTCCTCTTTCATTTTATGAGCCTGGTATGATATTGAATTCACCCACTGGAATTTACACTTCTTTCGCAGTCCTCCTGATTTTAATTTCACAACCCTTCAATCTGCTGGTTAAGCAGATACACCGTTTCTTGCCCTTGTAGAGTTGCCCTTCTGATGTTGCTTTGATATTATCAGCTCACACTTACAGTAACTTGATATGCAAAAAAAAATTTAAAACCGAAACAAATAGCAGATGCTGCTGTTTGCCTGTGACAACCAATTATGGCCGAATGTGCTTGTAATAGACAGCGAGAATACCATCCAAAAGTGTATTTGCAATTAAGTTTGGCATTAGTTCAATATGATTTTGGTTTTGCATCCATGCTAAATAAACAAAAACAAAGAACAAAGAAAAGTACAGCACAGGAACAGGCCCTTCGGCCCTCCAAGCCCGTGCCGACCATGCTGCCCGACTAAACTACAATTCTACACTTCCTGGGTCCGAATCCCTCTATTCCCATCCTATTCATGTATTTGCCAAGATGCCCCTTAAATGTCACTATCGTCCCTGCTTCCACCACCTCCTCCGGCAGTGAGTCCCAGGCACCCACTACCCTCTGTGTAAAAAAAAAAAAAAAAAACTTGCCTTGTACATCTACTCTAAACCTTGCCCCTCGCACCTTAAACATATGCCCCCTAGTAATTGACCCCTCTACCCTGGGGAAAAAGCCTCTGATTATCCACTCTGCCTATGCCCCTCATAATTTTGTAGACCTCTATCAGGTCGCCCCTCAACCTCCGTCGTTCCAGTGAGAACAAACTGAGTTTATTCAACCGCTCCTCATAGGAGGCAACCCTCCATACCAGGCAACATTCTGGTAAATCTCTTCTGCACCCTCTCTGAAGCCTCCACATACTTCTGGTAGTGTGGCGACCAGAATTGAATACTATACTCCAAGTGTGGCCTAACTATACTCCAAGTGTGGCCTAAATGTCGCATAGCTGTGAAGCAAAGATACTCTCTCTGTCGGAAGAAGGTAGGAGATGCAGAAGTTGAACATTTATGCATTCAACCTCCAGTTGTAGTGCTGATTTGAAGGATATTCATTGTGCACTGATGTTGCACGTGTAAATGCAGGCTAATCCAGATAAAAGTTAAACCTGATACTAGTGCTATGGAGAGTGAGATTTGGTGTGACTGTGTGCCTGTAATTTCAGTGCAAAGTGGAACTGCCCACTAGGATTATTTTCAAATGGAAAGATAACCCCCAGTTTTCTACTCATTACCAACTACTTCTTAAATCCCGCTGCTTCTTAAATCCCTCTGCTTTAACCTCGACCAATCGCTCTGAGCTGCTAACTGCGTTTTCACTATAGTTTAGACCGTGAGTTCAACTGCCTTGGCTGCGCCTCATTCTTCCCGTTGACCTCCAAGCTTGGCTGCACCCCTCTCTTTTATTTTCTTTTTTATTAAATTTAGAGTACCCAATTCATATTTTCCAATTAAGGAGCAATTTAGCATGGCCAATCCACCTACCCTGCACATCTTTGGGTTGTGGCGGTGAAACCCACGCAAACATGGGGTGAATGTGCGAACTCCACACGGACGGTGACTCAGGGTCGGGATTGAACCTGGGACCTTGGTGCCATTGGGCAGCAGTGCTAACCACTGCACCACCCATTAAACCATTAAAACAATTTTAAAAAATCATTTGTGGGATGTGAGCATCGCTGGCTAGGCTAGCATTTATTGAAGATCTAGGTGATGGTGAGCTGCTGCCTTGAACTTCTGCAGTCCTGAATGAGTAAGAAACCTCAGATTGGGCAGAAGGCAATTTCACACTCTCTCCACCCACCCACCTGTACCTCCAAGCTCCCAGAAACGCACATCTTCACCCCTGTGCACCCACCCCCACACCTACATGCTCACACTCCTGCCCCCCCATCCCCACACTCTCATCCGGTCTCTCCTCCTCTGCCAGGCCCCTCACTGCCTGGATTTAGGGTCAGAAGTACTTGGCTCCCTGTCCTCTAGCTTCACTGTTGCTTCGCTTTCTTCAGCCAGGCATTCCTCGCACATTGACCACTGTCGGGCGGCACGGTTAGCACTGCTGCCTCAGCTCCAGGGTCCCAGGTTCAATTCCGGCCTCGGGTGACTGTCAGTGAGGAGTTACTTTCTCCCTGTGTCTGCGTGGGTTTCCTCCGGGTGCTCCGGTTTCCTTCACAGTCCAAAGATATGCAGATTAGGTGGATTGGCCTTGCTAAATTGCCCCTTAGTTTTCAAAGGGTTAGGTGGGGTTGCTGGGTTACGGGGATAGGGTGGAGGCATAGGGTGCTCTTTCCACGGGCCGGTGCTGACCAGATGAGCCAAATGGCCTCCTTCTGCACTGTAAATTCTATGAATCTATGGTGTTCACTCCAATCAGACTGTTTCTGTCACACGTTTGCTGCTGATAAACTCACTGGTCTGTTATCAGAAGCAATAGTGGGAGAGAAATAGCCCATATTTCGAGGAGCAGCTCCAAGAGGAATCTTCCATTGAAACTCATGTCTGACAAGGATGTTGAAAACTGGTACCCGGGTTGCTTAGCAGGGCTTTGGCCTGCAGGCCATACTTTGGATAAGCCTGGTGAAAGTACACCTCCAGTGGTACTTTTTAGTGGTTTGTTACAACTGCGTGATTTTCTTTTAAGAGTCAACCGCATTCCTGTGAGTCTGGAGTGACATGTAAGGAATGCGGATTTCCTTCCTTAAAGAACATTATTGGTGGATGGATGTTTTGTACAACGATCATGATTTGATGGGCTTCATTAGACTTTCAATTCCTGATTTTTATTGAATTCAAATGTCCCCCTCTGCTGTGGTGTGATTTGACCAAGGACTCCAGAGATTACCAGTCCAGTAACAGTACTGTGATGCTGCTACCTCCCCATTTTACTCCAGTGCCTCTCTTTGCCCCTCATGCTGTCTCCAAGTTTATTTCATCATGAGACTCAACTCTTTTTTTCAACCTTATTCCCACAATTCTGCTGTCTTTGAAATTTCCTACCCCATAAAAGCTGACACTGGTAAATGATATCTTAAGTTACTAATTCCCTCCCATTAGAATTTGCTGTCAGCAGCTTCTCCCTCAAAATAAACTTGCTCTTGCCTGGCACACGATATCACCCCATTAAACATCACCTTTCCTTTCCAAAGTTTTGCTGTTTTTGTTGCCTCCCAATTTCAAACCCATCGCTCTTGCAATTGTATTTGAACATCTCCAATCAATTTTCTGCTCACCACAGTACGAAGTAGTCCAATTAATGGCATCCTTGGTAACTGTCACTGGTGTTCTGTAACTTTCTTGAATTTTCTGCATCCCTTGCCACAGTTGACCATACTATCCTTGGGAAATGTGGCAGCTGATTTATGCACAGCAACCTCTCGTGATAATGGTTAGCTAATCCTGTTTTATATGATGTTGGTTGATGAATGAAGATTGGTCCGTATAAAAAATTGGGAAGACTGTTGAATTTTGCTTTCAACCCTCGCCACAAAGTTTGTTCCCTCATCAGTGATTCTATTCCCCTTCCTAGCCTGTGTCTGAGGCTGAGCCATACCGTTTACAACCTCAGCATTGTATTTGGCCCTGACCGTCCAACCTCATTGTCTGCATCCACAAGATTATTGTGGCTTACAAACAGCAACTCGGGCATGCTGAGCCAGTCAAGAAAAGCGTGCAGTGCTGGTATGAGGAATCTGAGGACATCCTCTGCGACTGCTGGGACACTGTGGACTGGCCCATATTCAAGGCCGCGGCAGCTAACCTGGACGAGTACACAACCACCGTCACAGACTTCATCAGTAAGTGTGTCGAGAACTGTGTACCAAAGAAGACAATATGGGTGTTCCCCAATCGGAAACCCTGGCTCAACCAAAAGGTTCACTCCCAGCTGAAGTTCTGGACGGAGGCGTTCAAGAAAGTTGCCACTCAGGTTGGGAGGGTTGTTAAGAAGGCGTACGATGTGTTAGCTTTTATTGGTAGAGGGATTGAGTTTCGGAGCCATGAGGTCATGTTGCAGCTGTACGGTGCGGCTGCATTTGGAGTATTGCGTGCAATTCTGGTCGCCGCATTATAGGAAGGATGTGGAAGCATTGGAAAGGGTGCAGAGGAGATTTACCAGAATGTTGCCTGGTATGGAGGGAAGATCTTATGAGGAAAGGCTGAGGGACTTGAGGCTGTTTTCGTTAGCGAGAAGAAGGTTGAGAGGTGACTTAATTGAGCCATACAAGATGACCAGAGGATTGGATAGGGTGGACAGTGAGAGCCTTTTTCCTCGGATGGTGATGTCTAGCACGAGGGGACATAGCTTTAAATTGAGGGGAGATAGATATACGACAGATGTCAGAGGTAGGTTCTTTACTCAGAGTAGTAAGGGCGTGGAATGCCCTGCCTGCAACAGTAGTGGACTCGCCAACAGTAAGGGCATTCAAATGGTCATTGGATAGACATCTGGACGATAAGGGAATAGTGTAGGTGGGCTTTAGAGTGGTTTCACAGGTCGGCGCAACATCGAGGGCTGAAGGGCCTGTACTGCGCTGAAATGTTCTATGTTCTAAGTCTGACAACCCTGACCTATATAAGAAATCCAGGTACGACGTACAGAAAGCCATCAGGGATGCAAAAAGGCAATACCGCATCAAACTAACCCGCGACGACTATGGCAGGGCCTACACAAGATCACAGGCTACAAAGCAGGGCCAAGCGGAATATCTGGGGCTGGAGCATCCCTACTTGATGATCTGAACAAGTTCTGTGACCGCTTTGAGCAGTCAGCCAATGTATCAGTGCCACCTGCCCCAACAGCCCTGGACACACCCATACCCACTATTACAGCCTCCGAGGTAAGAGCTGCCTTCTTGAAAGTGAATCCGCGGAAAGCGACGAGCCCCGACGGAGTCCCTGGGCAAGCACTCAGAGCCTGCGCAGACCAGCTGGCGAGTGTATTCGCAGATATCTTCACCACCTCACTCCTCCGCTCTGAGGTCCCCAGCTCCTTCAAAAAGGCCACCATAATACCAGTACCAAAGAAGAACAAGGTAGCCTGTCTTAACGACTACCGACTGGTGGCCCTAACGTCTGTTATCATGAATTGCTTCGAGCGCCTAGTCATGAGACGGATCACTGCCAGCCTCCCAGACGGTCTCTATCCACTGCAGTTTGCCTATCACCGCAACTGGTCCACAGCAGACGCCATCTCATTGGCTCTGCAATCAACATTCAAACACCTCGACAACAAGGACACCTATGTAAGACTGCTGTTCATAGACTACAGCTCCGCCTTCAACACCAGTATCCCGACAAGACTAATAACCAAACTCCCCAATCTCGGACTTGACCCCTCCCTGTGCAGCTGGATCCTCGACTTCCTCACCAACAGACTGCAGTCTGTCAGGATAGGTAACAGCACCTCCTCCACAACAGTCCTCAACACCGGAGTCCCGCAAGGATGTGTACTCAGTCCTCTACTGTATTCCCTATACACCCATGACTGTCTGGCAATATTTAACTCCAACTCAATCTATAAGTTTGCGGATGATACGACTGTGTTGGGCCGCATCTCAAACAACGATGAATCAGACTACAGGAGGGAGATAAATCACTTGGTTGCATGGTGTACCGAAAACAATCTCTCTCTAAATGTTGGAAAGACCAAGGAACTGATCATCGACTTCAGGAAGTGCATGACACACACTCCCATCTGCATCAATGGCTCCAAAATGGAGATGGTCGATAGCTTTAATTTCCTTGGGGTCACCATCACCAACAATCTGTCCTGGTCCACTCCCGTTGATGCAACAGTCAAGAAAGCCCAACAACGTTTCTACGTCCTGCGGAAGCTAAAGAAATTTGGCATGTCTGCATCGACTCTCTCAAACTTCTACAGATATGCGATAGAGATCATCCTATCCGGCTGCATTGCAGCCTGGTATGGCAACTGCTCAGTCCAAGATCGCAAGAAACTGCAGACTGTGGTGAACTCAGCCCAACGCATCACACAAACTTGCCACCCCCACATTGATTCTGTAAACACCACTCACTGCCTCAGGAAGGCAGACAGCATTATCAGAAACCCCGCCCACCCAGGCATCGCCTTCTTCTAGACTCTTCCATCAGGCAGAAGTTACAGAAGTCTGAAGACTCGCACATTCAGACATAGGAACAGCTTTTACCCCACAGCTGCAAGACTCGCCAACGACTTCCCCTCTGATTGATCTGTTCCCTGTAAGAACACTATTCACGACTTCCTATGCTGCTCTTGCTCATCTGTGTGCATTATTTGCTTTGTTTGGCCCCTTGTTCCGCAATGTAACCAATCACTGTTTTGTCGATGTACCATTTGTCAATGTTCCCTGTTGATTATTCTTGTGTCTACTATGTACGCACTGTGTACATACCTTGGCCACAGAAAAATACTTTTCACTGTACTTCAGTACATGTGACAATAAATCAAATCAATCAATCCAATCAATCAATTATGTACTTCCATCTCTAGAAAGTCACTCAACCTACCTGCTAATTCAGTCGCATCCATATTTATTTGTTATCTCCAGCCACTGACTGTTCCAGTTCTATTCTATCTGGCCTCTCATTTTCCAACCTCCTCAAAGTCGAGCTCATCCACAATCCGGGATGCTGTTCAAAGAACTGTAATGAGTTCTCGCAGTCAGTGTGTAGGCAGACATCCTTCCTTCAACCAGCATGAAAATAAAAAGATTATCTGGTCATTTACTTAGTTGTTTTTTGTGGGATCTTTCCATGTGCAAATTAGCTGCTGTACTTGACCTCCGTAATACAGTAGCTATAAAGTGCATTGTGACGTCCTGAGGAAGTGATAAGACCCATTGTCTTTTTAAATTGATACACACATTGTGAGGAATTAGATAAAGGAGAGGATCTCAATGACAGTATATTCCAAAAAGTAAGCAGCTTTGGAAGGAGGAAAAATGGTGTAAGGAAATATTAAGTTGAAAGATGGCCTGTCCATTGCTTGCACTTTTCTGTTTAAGAATGACAAAATTTGACTGTTTAAAATGTTCAGACAATTCAGCTGAAAACTTACTTATATTCCACTGTGAGCCATTGCATTTCTACTAGAGATGTGAAGTTCCAAGGTATGTGACTCCTCAAGTGGTGTCACAGTGCTTATGTGAATTTGATTTCAGTGACTTCATCAATAAGCTATTCAACACATTGCACAGTAGGTGCAAAACTGAAGCTGCTTCCAGGTAACATTTCCTACGTTCTCTGGAAGGGAAAGGGAAGCAAGGGGAAAAAGCAGATCAGCACTGATGGTGACTGTTGACAATACCCCACATTTAGATGTGTACAGTCACCCACTGGCACACTGAATTTTGTGCAATGGGAAGTACAACGAGCTGGTTAAGAACGTGCTAGAAAACCCCCCTTTCAACATCTTTTTGTCTCTTATTACCAGAATTGGTTTTGATTGTGTTCTGAATGTCATAGACCAGATGCTGAACTCTGCTGTGTGCAGTAATGAAAGAACTAAATTACAACACGGCAATGACCAATTACTGAAGCTAATGAAGAAGTCAACCAGTTGCAATAGTTGTACAATAGTGGGCCAATTGACTGACAACTTTTCACCAAAAGAGTTTTTGAATCATTTGGGATGCGAGGAAAATTGAAGTTAAGAAAAATCCATTCTGCCCAGCAAAGGATGTTCCAGTGAAATGCCAAATCGCTCAGCCTGGCATTCAACTATATTTTCAGCTCCGTTTGCAATACTTGATGCAATGTAAACCATAATTCTTGAGTATTGCTGGAAAAAGAGAAATGCTGTTGGAGCTTTTCATCTTGCGCTCATTTAGCAAGAATGCCAAACTTCAAAAGAAGAAACACTTTATACTGTATGAAGAAAATATGCTGATTGGTAAAAGTGGAGAATGCACCAGAGAACTATTGTCCCCTATGCACTTGTTGAATTCAAAAAAGGAATAATGACTGGATAGGTTCATTTTACCTGCAGAGGACAAGTCCCTGCCCATGAATATATGGAACTTCTAGTAGGTATAAGTGTGCCACATTGCGAACCTGATTGATGATCCTAAATTGGTTGTTAGTGTAATTCTTAACACACTCCGGATTGTTCAGCAAGTGCTGTCCAGTCGTGGAATCCCATTGAACGTTCGATATTATTTGTGTTCCGAGTGCTCAGAATAAATTGGTGCTTCCTTTGAAATTTGACATTCTTGCATCTGTCCTGAGAGTGAGAAAAACTTTGGCAGTATCACTTTTTTTAAGCATTACCCATAAATTCTTGGGTCCAGGGTTTTCGTAAAATTCAGATTTTGGGAACATGTAAGAAGAAGAGGCATTTCTTGCATTGACCACACTGAGCTGGCTTCTTACCTCAATACTATCTCCAAAAACTTTTCTTGAACCTATTTATAACTATCCACTGTGATCTTACCCAGTTACTTATTTCTAGCTCAATAATCCTTTTGAGTGAAGAATTTGTCTGACTTTGGCTGTTACTCATACCTTGACTCATTTTCATTCATGCCTCTGGTTTTTGAATCCTTCACCACAATGAGTAATTTCCTGGATCAGTTTTGTCAATTCAAAGTTGTGAAGATGACCGTTAAGTTTCTTTGCAGCGCAGACCAGAATTGAACTGATAGAAAAAGGCACTGGTATTTGGTGCTACTTGTGGTATTCTAGAATAAATTCAGCATTTCATACCCAGTTTTAGTATTGGTGCTACTTGTGGTATTCTAGAATAAATTCAGCATTTCACACCCAGTTTTCATTTATGAAACCTTCTACTTCCTATTTGTACCTAGGCGCCAAGCTAACCTTGAGCGGTTTGGTTCAATTCTAGCAATTTGCTATCACAGTATTGAATGGAATCATAAGTTGGTTTCAAACTGCACTGCTGAACATGGCAAAAAGCTACATCTGCCTTTGCCTGTGGTTTTCATTGCAGAATGTGCCTCCATCACAGCTCACCCCGATTTCTGTTTGCTGTCTCTTTTATTCTTTCTCAATGTTGTTGGACATGAAGATGAGCGCAACATCCATAAAACAAGTAGCACTTTATATCCCAGTGTCATCCTTTCTGTGTGGGAGTGCTTGGCATCCGTTTGGCACAATCTGAGATGGCATACGAGGAGTGAATTAATTGTATGGGAAATTGTCACCGCAGGTTCAAATCTGTCCAAAATACAAAAAGTATCTAGTAAGAATTTTGATGAAAGGTCACAGACTTGAAATGACAACTCTCTCCACAAATGCTGCTGGATCGGCTGAGATTTTCCAGCATTTACTTTACATTGTTTAAATTTCCAACATCTGCAGTATTTTGTTTTTGTAAATAGAGACATAGATTCAAAAGCAAGTTCTGTAAAACTCTGGTTAGGATCTAGCTGGGGCATTGTGGAACACATTTTAGGAGGGGGGGCGGGGGGGGGGGGTTGCTGCTTTTTAGAAGCTGCAGAGGAGATTTACTAGAATGGCACCAAAATGAAGGTCTGAAGATGTGTGAAGAGATTAGAGAAGACTGGGATCCCAGTGTAGTAAAAGTTTAAGTGGAGAAATGATAGAAATGTTCAAAATCTTTTTTGTATTAAATTTAGAGTACCCAATTATTTTCTTTCCAATCAAGGGGCAATTTAGCATGACCAATCCACCTACCCTGCACATCTTTGGGTTGTGGGGGTGAGACCCACGCAGACACGGGGAGAATGTGCAAACTCCACACAGACAGTGATCTGGGGCCTCAGCGCCTTAGGCAACAATGCTAACCACTGTGCCACCATGCCACCCATGAGATGTTCAAAATCATGCAGGTTTTGAAATGACGAATGAGGAAAAACTGTTTGCGTTGGCAGAAGGGTCTGTAACTAGAAGACAAGATAATTGGTAAAAGGCAGCGAAAGGGGAGAAGTATAATGCAGGCAGCTGTTGCGATCTGGAATGGAATATCTGAAAAGGTAATTTTTAAGAGGATTAACACTTGAGGAAACGTTTGTATTGCAATGGTGAAAGAACAGGAAACTGGCATTAATTGGATAGTCCTTTCAAAGATTCAACACAGGCACAGTGGTTTGAATGGCCTCCTGTACTACAGTATAGCCATACTGATCTGTTGAACATTTTCTGAGGCAACCCTTGTGCAGGACATTTGGGTTTGGTCTTTCAAAACCTTGAGTACAACATTTTGCAGCTGAAATTTTACATTATGTTTGAAGCTGTTTTACCTGCTCCTGTGAAAGAAAAAAGTGTTACATCTTAGCAATTTAAAAAGAAATCCATGGATTGGTTTAATGGATTCTGGAGTGAAATGTTAGTGAGTGTTTACCTGATAACTCAGTTGGTTCGGAAAGTATTTGGTATCCAGACAGACGAGTAAGCTTCTAGATTAAATACTCTGCTCAGGCTTAGATGCCTAAATTTGCCTCCGTGCTTCTGTGATAGAAAGAAAAAAATGGGTATGATCCACTTCGTGCCCACTGCCTAAAGATCCTTGATGGAGGTGTGTGTATGAACGTTGATGAACAGAAGAAAAGAACTTGCATCTGTACCACAGAGCATCATGTCCTCAGAACATCCCAGAAGTGCATTAATTATGATAAATTGTTTTGTAGTACAGTTACTTTGTTACATCAGCCAATTCTGGAGTCATTTCATGCACAGAAAGGATCCACAGCCAGTGGCATGAATGATTCGTTTTTGCTGAGAGTTGTTTGAGGGAGGAATGTTGACAGAACTTGAGAATTCCATATTCTTTGAATAGCCTTGAGGGATCATTCGCGTCTACCTGAGCAATCAATAAGAGCTTCTGTTGACCACTTCCTCCAGCGGACAGTGCTTCCAATGTGCAACAATCCTTGCCTATTGTGCTAAAATGCCTGGAGTGGGGTTTTAATCAATAACATCTGTCTCAGCTATGAGTAAGTCTCAGCTAATTAAATGAACCTGGCAGGACAGACCTTGGTTGTGATACCTTTGTATGGAATAGGCTGACCCACTTGAGCTTCACATGGGTGATTCAGCCATGTGGCTGAGGTACTGGTGGGTATTTTTTGCTTCTGACGTTTTGCCGAGGTGAGGAGAAAGTAAAAATCGGATATCAAGAAGAGAAAAAAAAAATCCTTGTGGAAAAGGTGGCATGTGTAGATTGGTCAATGAAAGGGTTAGTTCAATATGTATGTCTGACCAAAGATGGATTTCTTGGATTTTATGAAGGTTGTTATAAGACCATAAGACATAGGAGCAGAATTAGGTCACTCGGCCCTTCGGGTCTACGCCACTATTCAATCATAGCTGATATGTTTCTCATCCCCATTCTCCTGCCTTCTCCCCATAACCCTGATCTCCTTATTAATCAAGAACCTATCTTCTGATTTGGCCTCCACAGCCTTCTGCGGCAGAGTTCCACACATTCACCACCCTCTGGCTGAACAAATCCCCGCATATCTCTGTTTTAAAGGATCGTCCCTTCAGTCTGAGGTTGTGCCCTCTGGTTCTTGTTTTTCCGATGAATGGATACATCTTCTCCACATCCACTCTATCCAGGCCGCGCAGTATCCTGTAAGTTTGCATAAGATCCCCCTCATCCTTCTAATCGGCAACAAGTACAGGGCCAGAGTCTCGCTCCTCATATGACAAGCTCTACATTCCAGGGATCGTTCTTGTGAACCCCTCTGGACTCTTTCCAAGGCCAGCACATCCATCATTATCTGTCAGCCGAAGTAACAGCTATGTAACCTTTGTTCCCAAGTTGTAAAGTGAAACCTATTTTAATTGAAGAAAATCCATACAGTATTTCTAGTGAATTCAAGTTTCATTAATTTGTAACTTCATTACTTGATGTGCAGAAAACAAATTTGGTCGCTATAACTTGATTTTTTTGGGATTCATATACCAACACTATTTGTATGTAGAGAAGTAACCCAAACAGTTATTTGTTTTGGCGGGGAAGAGCAAAGCTTATGTCAGAATATCATGATTATGTTCTACACAGGGCAGCACGGTGGCGCAGTGGGTTAGCACTGCAGCCTCACGGTGCCGAGGTCCCAGGTTCGATCCCGGCTCTGGATCACTGTCCGTGTGGAGTTTGCACATTCTCCCCGTGTTTGCGTGGGTTTCGCCCCCACAACACAAAGATGTGCAGGGTAGGTGGATTTGCCATGCTAAATTGCCCCTTAATTGGAAAAATGAATTGGGTACTCTAAATTTATATTTAAAAAATGATTATGTTCTACACTTGCTGGTTTCATTTTACATCTGTGATATAGTACGTATTTATTGATTTTATTTTCTTTCCTCGTGAAATAATATTTCATTTGTGCTGGCTATTTTTCACAATCTTAATTAAATGCTTACAAGACATTGAAGAGTATCGCACAATTTGACCATGCAGGCCTCATTCACTGTAAATGTTTGAGAATGCTTACCAGAAAGTGAACAGTGTTGAGAACTGGGAACCTCCCATCTCATGTGATACAGAATAATTGTGGCCCCATAACTGAGGATCATGTGACTTCTTGATTTTGAATTACCAATGGTAGTTGAGCTCAGTCTCTGGAATATGCTAACAAAGCAGGCAATTTATAGCCATTTTATTTTGTCCACTAAGTTTTGAACACTGTTTTGTGTGTCTGGCTTTTGCAAAGAAAATCTTCGAAAGAAAAAAACTGCTTTAAAAGCTAAGCAACTCTGACTTCGATTTGTTTGAAGGCTTTTGTGTAGGTGGGAAATGAGACTTCCCTAAAATTATCTTACGTAATGTAACATTACAGTCTGCATTTTTAAGAGTTTATTTGTAAGGTACAGAAACACCCCCAATATGGTGCTTCAATCATTTGTGACTGATTCCACCTCTTTTATAAGTGTTACATTGTTTAGCCCATCAGTTTTTTAAAAGTAGTTTAGTTGTATGTAGCGATCTAGTCCTGTTACTGAAGACTTGGTTGTCAACTGAGAGTGATTTGCATCATTCCACCTGCTGTAAAGATACCGGCTTCGGTTGATGATGGACTGCTTACAGAAACTGATTCAACTTGAAACACCAGAGAAGTGTGAAGATAAGTCTAAACTGTGTGCAAGAATTTAACTAAACCTATCAATTGACAGTGCTTAGAGGCAGTAAACCTTTGACTCTTTCTGGTGGACATAATCTTGAATGCAATGTGTAAGCCCTTTGTCTTTGGACATGATATGCACTCAGTTGCCCTTGGGTCAGTCATTCATTGCAGTATCCTTGGAATTGGAAACAAAGTTTCTATGTTACTGAATCCTGGGATTTTTAATATGGCTTTCAATTTAATTGTGAAACATGCTGTCTTGAGATTTGACAGCTTCAATCATTGGTATGAGTGTTTTATGTTGTTGCTAACTTTTGGTTGGCTCTTAATTCGTAATTTGCTCTGTTTGTTTAACCTTTGCTCTCGAGTCGCCAGGTATCTTTATGATACCGCCACGAGGTTCAAGTCAAGTAATGATCAATAACTCAACACACCAATTAGTAAGATTCAAATCAAAGCACATTTATTATACACAGTAAATCACTACTCATGCATAAACTCTACTTTCTAGACTATTCCTATCACTAAAAGGCCTATACTTAGCTTCGGAATTAGCTCACCAGGTCAGGGGAACAAATGGCCTTACGTTCAGGTCCTGAGTACATGATTCAAAAGCTGGTATGGACTTGTAGCTAGGAGTGCCTATCTCGTAGCGAGCGTTGACTGGAGAATTAGTTGGTTGATGCGGCAGCTTGGACAGGTCACTCTCACGGGTTGATTCAAGTTGCTGAGTGACCCTGCCAAAGAAGGACGATTTGAACTTGGGGGCTTTACTTTATAGTCCCCAGGGGCTTCCCGCCCTTCGGGGTGGACCCCGTACCTGGTTCCAAATGATTGGACTGCATTCCGATCATTTGGGTTGATTTCTCCAATACTGGAGTTGTTCCCTGATCGCTGGGCGGTCCCTAAATGTCCATTGGTCTTCCTTTGTCTTGGCTCCTGCTGGTGCCGAGGAGCCTGGCTTGGCTTTATTCACCTTAAGTGTTGCAATTGTGCCTTGGAATCGCTCATTACTATGCAGATGGCTGCTGGTTTCAGTGCTGTCTGGTTTTTGCAAGTTTCAATACACATGATTTCTGCACTTGCTAGTCTTGGCCTGTGTTGGCTGAATTTCCATTCAGTCTTTGCGGTTCTCCATTTTAAGTCGGGAAGTGGCCAGCCCAGGTGGCTACACTCCCTCCTTGTGATCCCTAACGCGAAGCGTGAAGGATCACATAACTGCGTTGTCTTCATTCACTGACCCGGCGAGCTCTCTTCCATGGCCTCTACACTGACCGTAACTATGCAACAAAAATTTTTGACTAACATTCTAAGTGGCGCTATGTCAAAACAGGGACGTGCATTACGAAATGAAAAAAAAACGGTACCTCTAACTGTCCTCAATAAACTACACTCACTAAAACATTCAGTCATATTAACTTCCTAAACAATACAAAATAATAGCAGCATTCACATTTTTCCTCTGGCTTGGCAGTCAAGCACAGGGGTGTACAATATTTCCATTTTTTTATTTACAAAAGATGCAACACTTTATTGTAGATCAAGTGGTTCGGGGGCCTGGTGAAAACCGAAAATAGGGGATCTCATTCTGTATACCGGGGTGCGAGCTCTCCTTCTCCATTTCCTCATGCGGATAGTCTGCACGATGCTGCAGATTATCGCCAACACGAATAGGGATTCGACTACGTAGGAAAGGGAGTGCCATGTTATGAGCTTATCACACCATGATGGTGTGGTGTTGCCTGTTACTGGGCTCTGGGTGCTATGGGGAAGTGAATCATTAACGGCTGGGGGGTTGGGGTCAGGGGGTTCGCATTCGCGCGCAACCGGATGTGTTGTGATCAACACGGAGGATGTCCTCATTGTTCTTCTCTTCTCTTCTCTTCCTTTCCGTTTCATCTCTTTTCCTGGAGCTTCTGGGGTTCTACGGGATTAAGCATAGTGTCTGTTACTATCTTGGTTAATATCTCGTGCGTTAGTATATCTGTCCTTTAGTGCCAATTCTCCCTTTATAATTTGTCACCATGTGTGACTCCCTCTTTTTTTTTTTTAAAAAAACCGAATATTCAGGACAAGACACACTTAACAAATACTGAACAGTGTGAGCCGTCTCGCAGGCTGTGCGATTTACCATCCAAATGTTTGAGGGTGTAAATAGCATAGGGATGGCAACCTAAGGGTTGCCGGAAAACAAAACAACTTTTTGAACCAAGAGTGCCGAAATGAGGTGTGTATGGGCCGCGACCGGTAAAAATTGGATGGAATCCCTGGGTAGGACGGCGACCAATGCAGTGTGTGCTCTACCCAAGCGTAGCTGACCAGAGGGGGGGTCCTCAGGCAGGGCGGAGACCAATGCCGTTTCTCCACTGCCTGAGCAACCGGCAAGAATGGGCAAAGAAATGTAGTCATCGTGGGGGTTGCCGTATTGGTTCTACCTTCGAACCAGAAGAGCAGTTATGAATGGGGGCTGGCAAGCTCTCAGCGGTTTCTGCCGATGAGCATGCTGGCACGTTCTCAAAGGTTTCGGCCGACAAATATGGCGTGGGGCCGTGGAAAAAAATAAAATAAAATTCCGATCTTGCGTACAACACATAACAATAAAAGTAACAAACAACATTAAACAACATGCTGCAGGTTCCATGAGAAAGGACACCGTTTTCTCCCAAGCGGTTCCTTTTTAAAACACCATCTGGACACCTCAGTTATCAGTTGTGAACAGGGTTGCAAAGGGGTTGTCGTTTTGGGAGTCAGACTCAAAGTTGTCATCTTCTCCCGGATGCCATACTCTCGAATGTATAAGGGCTGATAGAGCTGCATGGTGCGATTTGGGGTCCATCTCGTCGTTCCGGATGAGCCTGAATGAATTATTGCGGTGCCAAAAGGTGGTGTCTAGTTCTGTGGGGACTGAATCGTCATCGTAGGGCGGTGGTGTTTGTTGAGGAATGTGATGAGGAAGGAATCACTCGAATCGTGGTCAGATTCGCTGGGTGTGGGTCCTGTTGCCTGGGGATAGTAGGGAGGCGTGCTGTGGCTATTGCCTGTGTCACAGTCGCTGTCGCTGCTGCTGCTGTCTGTGGGCGTTCCGGGGCGGAGTCTAGAGGTCGAGGGCGAGTCCGTGGATGTGGTGGGCGTGTTGGGGGAGGGGAGGGATACGTTGGCTGTGGGCGGGGTGTGGTCTGCTGCGTCGAGCATGACGTGATGTGCCTGGTTAGACTGTGGGCCATATGCCTTAAGCTGGTTAATATGGAACCACGCAGTCTTTCCTTTGGGGTACTTAATTTTATAGACGGAGGGGCTTACTTTGTCTGCAATGGAGTAAGGACCCGAATACTTCGGTGACAGGAATGTGCTGGGGTTGTAAATTGAGAGCATGACCTGCTGTCCTACCTCAAACTCAGTCACATGCACTGTCTTGTCGAAACAGGCCTTGCTCTGTTTCTTCCTTGCGCCTAATCTTACTGCGGCTGCGAGCTGAGCCGTTTTCACATTTTCAACTAACTGTTTGACTGCGTTCTTGCGTGTGAGGGCCGTCACTTCGGGGCTGGTCAAGTCCAATCCTAATAAAAATTCTGTGCCTTTCATGGGGCGTCCGGTCATGAGGGTGTGTGGGGTGTAACCTGTGGAAGTGGCCAACCCAGGTGGCTACAAAGTTCATAATTGCTTTTAATGCTGAGAAGTGGATCACTTTCCCATTTTGCGTATCCAGCACCAATCAAACTTTTGGGACTACATTTGTGTAATCATGGAGACACAATTCCCCTTTCTCCTCATGTAATTCTAGTACGAGAGACATGCCTCTCTTATTTCTAGGTTCCTTGGTCCATGCATCGACTGCTTGTGGGTGCTTAGACCATAAGACATAGGAGCAGAATTAGGCCACTCGGCCCATCAAGTCTGCTCCGCAATTCAATCATGGATGATATTTTTCTCATCCCCATTCACCTGCCTTCTCCCCATAATCCCTGATCCCCTTATTAAGCAAGAACCTATCTATCTCTGTCTCAAAGACACTCCGTGATTTGGCCTCCCCAGCCATCTGCGGCAAAGTGTTCCACAGATTCACCACTCTCCGGCTGAAGAAATTCCTCCTCATCTCTATTTTAAAGGATCGTCCTTTAATCTGAGATGGTGTCCTCTGGTTCTAGTTTTTGCTACAAGTGGAAACATCCTCTCCACATCCACTCTATTCAGGCCTCCCAGTATCCTGTAAGTTTCAATAAGATTCCCCCTCATCCTTCTGAACTCCAACGAGTACGGACCCAGAGTCCTCAACCGTTCCTCATACAACAAGTTCTTCATTCCTGGGACCATTCTTGTGAACCTCCTCTGGACCCTTTCCAAGGCCAGCACATCCTTCCTTAGCTACGGGGCCCAAAACTGCTCACAATAGTCCAAATGGGGTCTGACCAGAGCCTTCTCCAGCCTCAGAAGTACCACCCTGGTCTTGTATTCTAGCCCTCTTGACACAAATGCTAACATTACATTTGCCTTCGTAACAGCCCACTGAACCTGCACATAAACCTTGAGGGAATCGTGAACAAGGACTCCCAAGTTCCTTTGTGCTTCTGATTTCCTGAGCATTTCCCCATTTAGAAAATAGTCTATGCCTAAATTCTTCCTTCCAAAGTGCATAACCTCACACTTTTCCACATTGTATTTCATCTCCCACTTCATTGCCAATCTCCAATCATGTCCAAATCCTTCTGCAGCCCCCCTGCTTCCTAAATACAACCTGTTATTGATACATTGGTAAGACTGCTTAGAAAAGTGCAGCAGTGGCTGAATTGTAATTGTATGCCTGTCCGGAGTTTAATCTGGACAAATGTGAGGCAATGCATTTTGGTAGGTCGATCATAGAGGGAAAATATACAGCAAATGGCAAAACTCTTATAGAGGGCGCAATTCTCCCATCGGGAGACCAAGTCCCGACGCCAGAGTGAAAACCGGAGTGTTTCACTCCGGCGTCGGAGGCCGCTCCCAGCCCCCTATTCTCCCGCCCCCGGGGGGCTAGGAGCGGCGCTGCGTCATTTACGCGCGTCGGGCCTTGGCGCCGTGTAGAAGCGGCACTGCATAAATGACGTCAGCTGGGCATGCGCGGTTGCCGTCCTCCCCGCGGCCGCCCGCAAGAAGATGTCAGATGGATCTTGCGTGGCGGCGGAGGAAAGGAGGTCCTCCTTCAGAGAGGCCGGCCCGCCGATCGGTGGGCACTGATCGCGGGCCAGACCCCTTTTGAGGCCGCGCCCCCCCCCCCCCCCAGCGTTCCCGCGCTTTTCCCGCCGGCAGCGACTAGGTGTGGACGGCGCCGGCGGTAACCTGTTGTATTGGGCAGTCCGCTCGGCCCATCCGGGACGGAGAATCGCCGCTCACCTGTTACAAACAGCGAGCGGCAATTCTCCCAGCGGCCAGCCGTGATTCTCGCCCCGCTGGTTTGGCGGGGATGGGCGAACCGCGTGCGGGTGCCGGGGTGGCTTGGTGGGACTAGCGCGGCGCCCCGGCGATTCTCCCACCCGGCGTGGGGGAGGAGAATTCCGCCCAGAAAGTCAGAAATCTGGGCATACCGATCCACAGATCTTTGAAAGTGGCAACACAAGTGGACAAGGTTGTCAAGAAAGTTAACGGAATGCTTGCCTTCATTGGACGGGGCATCGAGTATAAAATCTGGCAAGTCACGCTACAGTTGTATAGAACCTTGGTAAGGCCGCACTTGGAATATGGTGCACAATTCTGGTCGTCACACTACCAGAACGATGTGGAGGCTTTGGAGAGGGTGCAGGTTTACCAGGATGTTGCCTGGTCTGGAGGGTGTTAGCTATACAGAGAGGCTGAATAGACTCAGACTTCACATTAGAACAACGGAGGTTGAGGGGTGACCTGACAGAGGTCTACAAGATTATGAGGGGCATGGATAGAGTGGATGGGCAGGCGCGCTTTCGCAGGGTGAAGGGGTCAGTCACCAGGAAGCATAGGTTTAAGGTCCGTGGGGCAAAGTTTAGAGGAGATGCGCGAGGCAGGTTTTTTTTTTTACACACGCAGTGGTAAATGCCTGGAACTGCCAGGGGAGGTTGTGGAAGCAAATTATTAACCGCATTCAAAAGGCATCTCGACAAGTACATGGATAGGACGGGGATAGAGGGATACCGCACTTGGAAGTGCTGAGGGTTTTGGCCAAAGGTGGTATCATGACTGGTACAGGCTTGGAGGGCCGAAGGGCCTGTTCCTGTGCTGTATTGTTCTTTGTTCCTATCCACTGCTAATTTCCAGTAATTTTCTCAATCTAGTGTACTAAATTTTTTAAACAGTAGTTTTGGCCGTTTAACGTAACATTAATTATTAGGGGATTTATATACAAATGTTCTACAATCGTGTGTCAAAAAACTTGTAGGTTTTATATTGTGAAACATATTTTTGGTGCAACCAAAACTTTTCTTGCTATTTCACATATCCTGGGACTCTACAAAAAGTATATTGTGCTCACAGCAATAATTGGAGTAAAATTAGAATTCAAAGCACCTATTTAATTTCTGGATTCCGTTTTACAATTCTGATAAACAATCAACTTTTTAAAAAAAAATCAAAGCAACAAATATTAAGCTGTCCTTTTTCTGAATTCTGTTTCTTTGTCACTCTGCTGAAGGCATCAAGTTCTGATGGGGTGCAGTACTGCAGGTGCTAACAGATCTCTGATATATCATCTACATGGGCATTTTTAGTATAGCAGTTTATGCAGCTATTTTGCCTTCCCATTTGACGATTGGGATGGAGCAGGCAACCTGGCTGAGCCAAATCCTGCCTCCTCCTGGCACAAGTTCATTCAAAGCAGGGTCATTGGATTATTAATAGGATGCAGGTGAATTTTGTGTTCACTCCATGACTCAAATGTTGAGGACAATTGGAGCACCTGCTACCACCACAGATAAGATCTAATTTAACAGAGAAGAGTGTGGAACCTAGCACTTGGCACTGTATGGCTGAATGTGACACCATTACGTCATTAGCAGTTGAACTGTCAGAGCAACCTGGAACAAACTGATTTATGGAGTTGACATACCAAGTATCCTCATGAAAAGGAATGCTGCCGAAGTTATCAGGTATATTCAAAATTTTGATTGGTATTACTTGGCTGGAACATGAATTTTCCAACGGAACATGACATCTGAGACTGCACTAATGCGAGTCAATATTTAATAAGTTGCATGTGTGATGTTCAATTTTAACATGCAAAGCATTGAGTTTTGGCAGCCTATTTGACTGCAGGGTGGGGGCACAATTGCTGAGCCAAATGTTGCATTGCACTGTTGAATTGTAAAGCAAGCTTATGCAGATTCTATTCAAACTCTATGCAGCCAAATATTTTTTTTTTAAAATGACGGCTGTGCTCACTTTGAGTACAGTAAGGTTTTATGGAAAAGACTTGAAAGCAGCTCTCTGAAGTTAACTATGTCACTGTTTTATTGCTTGAAATGATTGGACCAGAATTTCTTCAAATACATAACAAATGTGTGACTGGTTCAGCATTTAAAATAAACATATATTTGACAGAATATACATATAAAGACCATTGCGTTAGTGGGAACACTCCGCAGTTCCCTGCCAGCTGTGTTAATGAACCGTATTTAGAAATGCTGTAAGTTAACCTACCATAGTGGGCAATAGTATGGGGGGAATTTGACGCAGTACTTATGGGCTAAGGAGGGGAAATAAAATTAGTCAGGGCTTTCCCTTAATTACAATCCATCGCTCCGCTGGGTGAGCAGAAATTTTCAGCAATCTAAACTCCATTCCCTAAATACCATCTCCATCCCTCTCCCTAGCAACAGTCTGACATTAAACCAGTCTGTTCACAACCTTGGTGTCACAATTAATCCTGAGATGAGCTTCTGACCTCTCTTTTGTGCCATTTCAATGCTTATTTCCATCCCTGTAAAAATCACTCTACTTCAGCTCACCTGCTGCTGCAACCACCATCCATGTCTTCGTTTCCTCTGGTCCAGGCTATTCCATTGCAGCTCTCCCACACTCTACTGGCTGGTCTCCCACACTCTACCCTCCATAACTTGAGATCATCCAAAACTGTTTCCGTTTGAGCCCTAAACTGACTGACATTAGTTCCCAGTCGAACAGAGTATTGATTTTAAAATTCTCAATTCTTGTTTGAAAATTTCTTCTTGGTCTTGCCTGCAGCCCCCCCCCCCCCCCCCAAAACCTGTTATCTCCTCCATTTCCACAACCCTCCCAAGATATTTGCATTCCTCCAATTCTGGCCCTGCGCATTCCCAATTGTAATTGTTCCACCCATTGGCGTCTGCACCTCTGTTGCCTCCGGCCCAAGCTCTGAAATTCCCTCCCTTCACCTCTCTGCCATTCTACCTCGCTTTCCCCCCCCTCGAAGAAACCTTTTGAAATCTACCTCTTTGACTAAGCTTTTGGTCATCTGACTTAATGTACCTCCTTTCGAAAGCTCGGTTCGAACTTTGTCTCTAATGCTCCTGTGAAGCACCTCGGGACATTTCATTATGTTAAAGGTGCTACATAAATATATAGTTGTTGCAGTGACCTTTGCTGAAAAGTGTACATTTGTTGGCCCTGATGAGACCCATGAATGCAGGATGTCTGCTCAAGTGTGGTGGGGATATATGGGGCAAGTTCTTTTTAAAATAAATTTAGAGTACCCAATTCATTTTTTCCAATTAAGGGGCAATTTAGCGTGGCCAATCCACCTACCCTGCACATCTTTGGGTTGTGGGGGTGAAACCCCCACAAACACGGGAAGGATGTGCAAACTCCACCCTGACAGTGAGCCGGGGTCGAACCTGGGACCTCGGTGCGTGAGGCAGCAGGGCTAACCCACTGCACCACCGTGCTGCCCTGGGCAAGTTCAATGTCACGTGATGCTTTATGGGTCAGTAACCAGTGCAACTGCCCATAGTCTCAAACAATGGGAGTGGTTGTGGAGCAGGTGGTGTTGAAAAAGAAAAGAATACAGCACAGGAACAGGCTCTTCAGCCTTCCAAGCCTGCGCCGATCACGTGCCCTATCTGGACCAACCGCCTGTATCCTTCTATACCCCACCTGTTTATGTGCCTATCCAGATAAGTCTTTTTTTTTAAATAAACATTTTATTGAGGTATTTCTTTGGCATTGTAACAGCAACAAAATCAACAATGTAGATAACAAGGAAAATATAAACCTAGTGCAGATACTGCCTCCTTCTCCCACAGGTGCTACCATTGCTTACCCCCCTAATCTACGCTAACCTAACCCCCCACCCCCCCCTTCTGCTGATGATTAATTATCTGCGAGGAAGTCGACGAATGGTTGCCACCTCCGGGCGAACCCTAACAGAGACCCTCCCATGACTAACTTAATTTTCTCCAGGCAGAGGAAGCCAGCCATGTCCGATAGCCAGGTCTCTGATTTCGGGGGCTTTGGGTCTCTCCATGCTAATAATATGCACCTCCGGCTACCAGGGAAGCAAAGGCCAGACGGTCCGCCTCTTTCTCCTCCTGGATTCCTGGATCCTGCAACACCCCAAAAATCGCCACCTCTGGACTCATTGCCACCCTCGTGTTTCATACCGTGGACATGACGTCGGCAAACCCCTGCCAAAACCCCTTCGGTTTTGGACATGCCCAAAACATATGGACATGGTTCGCTGGTCCTCCCGCACACTTCGCACACCTCTTCTCCACCCCAAAGAATCTGCTCATCCGGGCCACTGTCATGTGAACCCAGTGAACGACCTTAAATTGGATCCGGCTGAGCCTGGCACATGTCACGGTCGTGTTGACCGTACCCAGTGCGTCCGCCCAGAGGCCCTCCTCTAATCCAGTTAAGTCTTAAAGGTCGCTAACGTATCTACCTCAACCACCTCACTTGGCAATGCATTCCAGGCCACCACCACGCTCTGTGTAAAAAAACTTCCCCCGCACATCTCAACTGAACCTTTCCCCCCTCACTTTGAACTTGTAATTGTAATTTCTGCCCTGGGAAAAAGCCTCCAACTATTCACTCTATCTATACCCCTAATAATTCTATAAACTTCTATTAGGTTGCCCCTCAGCCTCCGTCTCTCTACGGAGAACAATCCCAGCTTATTCAATCTCTTCTCATAGTTAATACCCTCCATACCAGGCAACATCCGAGTAAACCTTTTTTGTACTCTCTCCAAAGCCTCCACATCCATCTGGTAGTGTGGTGACCAGAATTGGACACCGTATTCTAGATGTGGCCGAACCAACATTCTATGTAATTGTAACAATTTTTGAGCTTTTATAATTGATACCCCCGTCTGATGAAGGCAAGAATGCCATATGCTTTCTTGAGCACCATTTCCACCTCTGCTGCCACTTTTAAGGAGGATGTGAGTATATGAGAAGAGAGAGTTGGGGGCGGGGTAGCGGCACACCTTAAATTGGGTCCAAATACACTGCACATGGCTTATGTCTACGGTCTTCCTGTAACTGTACTGATTGTGCCTAATATGATTTATATACATTATTCTCACAACACTTTCCATATTTATTTATTTTAAAGTTAGAGTACCCAAGCATTTTTTTTCAATTAAGGGGCAATTTAGCGTGGCCAATCTACCTACCCTGGGTTGTGGGGGTGAAATCCTTGCAGACACTGGGAGAATGTGCAATCTCCACGCAGACAGTGACCTGGGTCCGGGATCGAACCTGGGTTCTCAGTGCCGTAGGCAGCAGAGCGAGCCACTGTCCACCGTGCTACCCACTTTGCATATTTTATAAGTAATTTTTGGATAGTCTGTTTAAAAGGCTGGAACGCAGACTGCTTAAGTTTGAGTTTACTGAAGTTCTTAAAATTTTGCGCTCATGCATGATGAGTGGTATTTGCCCCAGCTCAACCGTCACCCCAAAAAAGCAGTTTATGTTCCGCTTGGAAGTGAATCCTCTTCCCCATCACCTAATGCCCCTGGTCTCTTAAAAGTGTTGACACTTACGGACCTGGGAGCAGGGCATTCCAGTTAAGAAGGTTTACATTCCCACACCGTATTAAAACCATCCTCACCTCCTTTTCCAGTGCATGGTACAATGCCGTTTCATGCTCTTCCCCCTAAACTGGAAAATTTCACCAACTTTTGCTTTTCATCCTTCCATCACCTTTCACGTGTCCAATGTGAATCTTCTCCTCCTCAACTTCTCTTTCTTTGTTTCTGGGCATAGGCTAGACAATCGATCAATATCCACGACAAGTCCACTGTCTCTCAGTGCCACCTGAACTATATTTCCTCCCACCCTACTTCCTTTAAGAAATATATTCAATTCTGTAGTTTCTTCTTCACAATCACGCTTGTTTTGATGATGCCCAATGTGACCTTTAATTGTTTCTGATACCTTCCTTTTTCCTCCACTAAGAATTCCCCTGACTGTGGTTGACAGGGCCTTCAACAGTGTCCTTTCTTTTACCCACACTTATCTCTCCCTGAGACATGATAGGTTTCCCCTTGTCTTCACCTTACAAGCTGCCAACCTCCACCGTCAAAAGATCATTGACCACCTCCAGCATGATGTCACAATCTCCTTTTTGGATTCAGAAGGAGCTGTTTACTTCACAACATGCTGGTTCCCTTCCTGTGTAAGCACTGGAGAAGGAACACTCCCACTTTTTGTTGTAATTTAAAATCTAATATGCAATATTTGCTGCTCACAATGCAGCCTCCTCTATATTGGTAAGAGCAAATGCAGATTGGGTGACCACTTTGGAGAACGTTCCCATTCAGTCCAAAAGCATGACATCTCCCTCCCCATCAGCTTCCTGTCACCTGTCATTTTAATTCTCTGCCTTACTCTCACTCTAGTCCCTCTGCCCTTGGTTTGCAGCACTGGTTCCAATGAAGCTCAATGTGAGCTCAAGGAATAGCACTTCATCTTTCGATTAGGCACTTTACAACCTATGGACTCAATTAATTTCAACAATATCAAATCATAACCTCTGCCCCTGCTTTTTTTGATGGTAGATGCACAGATTCTATATCCATCTTTTGTTTCTTGACTTGCCCCATCTCCTTTAACCTTGCATCTTCATCCATCTTCATCCCTTTTGACATTTAACCTGTCGTGCCTTCTATTTTGTCACCGACCTTCCCTTTCATTCTTTCCCAGCCACATTTTCTTACTTAAAACCTATTACATTTCTTAACATTTACCATTTCTGATGAAAGATCATCAAACGAAAATGTTTATTCTATTTCTGTTGCCACAGATGCTACCTGAGTATTTCCAGCATTTTATGTGTTTATTTATGTCTACTGTAGCCATGTAAAATGGCTGACTCCCGATTAGAATGGCCAAACCCCAATTTAAAATGGCGAACGGAAGAGGCTGATGGGAAAATCAGCCAACCGGACTCAAACAGACAGCTGCAGGTAAAACAGTGTATTCGCCTCTGGAGAAGCCAGACCAAACCGATGCAGCCATCAACATAACAACACCCCAGCCATCTGCATATTAATCAGCAATCCCCGGGAACAATTGATACAAAATAGACACACAAAGCTGACCCAGACCTTTCGGCGCCAGCAGGAGCTGACACAAAGAGAGGTAAACGACCACCCCTCGATCAAGGAATCGCTCCAGTATTGGAGAATATCGAACCAAGTGATTGGGACCAAGTCCAATCACTTGGAACAAGGTACAAGGTCCGCCCCGAGAGGCGGGAAGCCCCTGGGAACTATAAGAATAGGGGCCAAGTTCGAATCAACCCTTCTTCTCCTCTCCACACCCTTCGAGACCCTTCTGCAGGAGAACGTAAGTTTTACTCCAACGATCGCTACCAGATAGACACTCCTGACTATCGACCTGTACCAGCTTTTGAATCCCGCAGGCTCAGAACCCATTCGAAAGGCCATTCATTTCCCTGACCTGGTGGGCCATTTCCAAAGTTAAGTATTGGCCTGTTAGTTGTAGGAAGTAGCCTAGAAGTAGAATTAATGTATAAGTATTAATTGCTGTATATAATAAATGAGCATTGATTTAACTCTTACTAAGCGGTGTGTTGGATTATTAATCATTACTCGGACTTGAACCACGTGGCGGTATCAGAAATATACCTGGCGACTCAAGAGCAAAGGTGACAGAATTAGAGCAAATAAACAAAGGCTAAAATGAGCAACACTACCCATCAAATTGACTCTAATATCTTATTTTTCAGAAGCAATGAGGAATTAAATAATAGGTTGCTAAAAGTGCAAGAAGAAAGTAACAAATTAATAGAGCTTTCTCTGGGCAGAGCATCACAAAAATAACTAGATTAACACATTTTATCATTAACTTGTTAATAATATGTTATGAAATTGGTCTCTTTGATATCTGCTCAGCAACAACCAAAGATGAGTGCAATTCTATTAAAAATGAGTGTTTCCTGTTGCCTGTCTTACCACCAATTGTGGTTCCCTCAATTAATTCCGCCTCTTTTAAACAGATGCAATATCTGTAATTATGGATAGTCAATATTTCATTAATCATACAGTACTCATAAAGCAGACCGCTTAATTGCATTCTAATCTGCGTAAACTGGAGATTTTAATTAAGGACATATTGGCTGTAAGGGGTTCCTGTGAATATCCTGTCTTTAGCTTGTAATCTGTTGTTCAATTAGCATTTTGTAATTTTTTTTGTCTGCACTGGGATGTGAAGTTATTTTTGTGTTGGATGGAAATCGGAGGAAGACTACCATTTCCCCAGAAGCTGTACATACTACTTTCCATTTGCATGAGCTTCAAAACTTCCCTTTCTCTTTGAATTTCCTTTTGCCCTGTCCTCTAAAAGCTTTTACAACCCAAAATTACGCCGACTAGCCACGGCTATTTGATTTGCCTTGTTGCCTTTTTTACTGTCTTCAGCTCTGATGGTTTCCTACTCAATGGGCCTTCATCCTGCCCCCAGCTTATTTGTAGTGAAAGGGGTCTGGAGTGTAATGTAGATTTGTAATTTCCCATGATGCAATTGCAAAAATGTGTCTCTTACTAAAAGGGTTATGAATACCTATATTATTTTCAATAAGTCATTCTTGAGTAGCCTTTGTGTCGATATTAGTATAGTGCACTTTTTTAAACAATGTCATGATGTATTGGATTTGGAAAGGAAGAATCTTGTGAAGCGTAGCCAGACAAGATCTCATCTGATACTGCCTGTTCCTGAAGCTAAATGCAATGCTCAATTAAAATGACGATACAGTATCTTGGGTGATGTTTTCTTTTATGTACTTCTCAAGGCAAGGAATGCCATTGTAGGGACTAAGATATATTCCAGTGTTAAAACGAAGAATTCAAAGTTCTCTCTTCATAAGATGAGATGCAGAATAAACAATACTTTGGCCAAGTAAAGTGTCTTAATCCTAATATCCAAGAGCATACTGGTATGTCAGCCAGAGTAGCCATTCTGTAGATTTGAATTTAACATGTGTTGACCTTCTATTGGAGGTATTGCACCCAGGCCAGTCATGGCATAACCCCACCAGCATGCGTTTATTTGCTCTTTGTTGGATGGTGTTTAGTTTGGTGTAGGGCCCTGAGATTTTCTTTGCTTGAGGATACTGAAGCCAGTTGTACTCGCCCTATTTTGCCTTGAGTGAAGTAGAACTGAACTTAGGACTGTCCCTTGTTTGGGTCATTTTTTGAACTCTCTAGAACAAGAATGCATCTTCATGCTTGTTGCAGCAAAAACTAAACTAAGCCATGGTGGGTGGATGGTGTCTTGCAAAAGTTTGGGCATTACTGGAAAGACCAATTTTCTGCTAAGTTTGCACTTGGTGAATTTTATTAATGCCATATAAAATGGAACGTTACTAGGTTGAGTCAATTTTTACTGGCAGTATCTTCCATCGTGACTCACTAATACAAGGGATAACTCGCTCTGAATTAAACTTGCCAATTTACATCAGTTGTGAAGCAACTTTGTAAGCAGCACAGTACTTGGTTTTTCAAACTATGTTCTAATCCTGATGAAGAGTAAGCTTTCTCTGGGTGGATAAAATGGAGATTGCATCAGCTCTTGCAGTCACATTGTACTTGTTCCTACTAAAGTATGCTTTAATATGTTGAGCAGTAAATATATTTTTCAAGAAAATCTGTAAAACAGGCAGACATAAGGGAGTGAAAGAAATACTGCTGAGGATGGAGCTAGAGACAGAACGGAAACAGGAGGAAATTATTCCCAGCTGTTATCTGACTAGTTGTTACATGACACCACTTATAATGGACAGGGGAAGACTGGATTTCGAATTTTCCAGAAGCATATCCTTGTTTTCTTCCTCCTTGTTGTATTGGTTCAGAGCTTATTACATCCAAAGAGTTCTTGGGTGGATTTGTTTATTGTCACGTGTACTGAGGTATAGTGAAAAGTATTTTTCTGCGAGCAGCTCAACAGATCATTAAATACATAATTGGGCAACACAAGGGGCGGGATTCTCCGACCCCCCCCCCCCCCCCCCCCCCGGCCCGGTCGGAGAATCGCCGGGGGGGGGGGGGGGGCGTGGTGAATCCCGCCCCCGCCGACTTCTGTGGCACCGAAAATTCGGTGGGGGCGGGAATCGTGCTACGCCGGTCGGCAGGCCCCCCCCCCCCTCCAGCGATTCTCCGGCCCGCGATGGGCCGAAGTCCCGCTGTAATGCCGGTCCTGCCGGCGTGAATCAAACCACCTACCTTACCGGCGGGACTGGCGGTGCGGGCTGGCGCTGGGATCCTGGGGGGGGGGGGGGGGGGCAGGGGCAATCTGGCCCCGGGAGGTGCCCCCACGGTGGCCTGGCCCGCGATCGGGGCCCACCGATCCGCGGGCGGGCCTGTGCCATGGAGGCACTCTTTTCCTTCTGCCTTGGCCATAGCCTCCGTGCTGGCCGACGCGGAGGTGACCCCTCCCCCTGAGCATGTGCGGGGATGGCGTCAGCAACTGCTGACGCTCCCGCGCATGCGCGGACTTCCGCCGCCCGGCGAAGTCCATTTGGCCCCGCCTGGCGTGGCGCCAAAGGCCTTTCCCGCCGGCCGGCGGCACGCCAACCACTCCGGCGCGGGCCTAGCCCCTCAAGGTGAGGGTCTGGCCCCTAAAGGTGCGGAGAAATCTGCACCTTTGGAGCGGCCCGACGCCGGAGTGGTTCACGCCATTCCATCCCGTCGGGACCCCCCGCCCTGCCGGGTAGGGGAGAATCCCGGCCAAGGTCTTTGAAATGGATCAGAATATTTTTCTCACCCTTTGAATGTTTTATGGAAAACTTTTCCAACCTGAGAAAGCGATGAAGGGTTGAGGCCTGGAATGCAGGATTCCATTACAAAGTGTCAGAGCTGGGGCAGCATGGCACAGTGGTTAGCACTGCTGCCTCACGGGCTAACGGCCTAGGCTCGATCCTGGCCCCGGGTCACTGTCCATGTGGAGTTTGCACATTCTCCGTGTTTGCTTGGGTCTCACCCCCCAACACAAAGATGCAGGGTAGGTGGACTGGCCACACTAAATTACGCCTTAATTGGAAAAAAGAATTGGGTATTCTAAATTTATATTTTAAAAAGTGTCGGAGCTAAGATCGCACCAGGCGTTGCCATGTTTGGTTCCGAGATATCCTGAAATTAGAAGCCTTACTGAGGAACTCTTCATACATCTGTCTCTTTGTCAATGTACATCCCATTAAGATTTACCTGTCGATATTTGGTCAGAACCCGATAAATTGATGCTGGTCTTTATGCCGCACCTGCACTACTGAGCAGTTCGAGAAACCACACCTTACGGATAATATTATTGGGTTTAGAGGAAGTGCAGGTTACGTTTATCAGAATAATAATGGACACAATGGAATGAATTATGAGGGGGATTACTCAAATTAGGGTTGCATTTCCTGGAAGTTCGACGGTTAACGGATGATTTCATCAAAGTTTTCAAGGTATAGGGCAGCACGGTGGCACAGTGATTAGCACTGCTGCCTCGCGGCGCTGAGGTCCCAGGTTCGATCCCGGCTCTGGGTCTCTGTTCATGTTTAGTTTGGACATTCTCCACGTGTTTGCATGGGTTTCGCCCCCACGACCCAAAGATGTGCAGTGCAGGTGGATTGGCCACACTAAATTGCCCCTTAATTGTAAAAAATGATTGGGTACTCTAAATTTAAAACAAAAGTTGTCAAGGTATTAAGGGGAACCGATAAGGTAGAGTGAGAGAGAGAAGCTATTTTGGTTTGCTAAGGAGTCAAGGAATATGGACTCTGTCCAAACATGAGAGCCATACCATTCAGGATGAAGTTCGGAAAACTGTCACATACATGAGCAGAATAAATTTGGAATTTGTTCTGCCAATTATTTCTGAGATCAATAAATTTTAGTTGATCAAAGGTATTAAGAGATATGAAACAAAAAGATGGTCACAGATTAACCATGATCTAATTGAATGGCTGAATGCACACTGAAGGTGCTATTTGTCTTATCCTTGTTACTATGTTTGTTTCCCTCCACAATTGCTGCCTATTATGCTGAGTATTTCCAATTTCTATTTTTAATGCAAACTATTTCCCCCAATGCCTCCCATCAGTCCCAATTTATTTAAAAATGATAGAAAAAGATTGCAGAATATAAACTCGGGTGTTCGAAGAGAATCTGAATCCAAGATCCTTTGCATCCCTTTAAAGAAGGGAAAAGTTAATAAATCCAATTGGCAGACTGACAGAGCAGTATGTCCAGCTGTTTTCATGTGTAAATCAAGACACACGAAGCTTAGTTTGCTCATGGGGGTTTTGCAATGTTTACTTTTGAATTGAATTTAATGAAGTGAGTTTGCCTTCCACATCTTGCAGCCAAAACTTCAAATTCTGATGCTGGAAGTTTTTAGAAACTGGTGAGTATTCTGCGAACAAATACAGGCAATGGCTTTTTTCCCTTAAGTTTTGCCGTAGTATTTAAGTGCTTTTTCTTTGCTCTCTCGTGCTCCCTTTGACTTTATTTCTTGCAGTTGCAGTTTTTACTAATATTTTTGTTTTTGACACGGTGACGAATGTTGCATTTTGCATATTATTCATTCCTTTTATATCAAATCTTAGTTATGTTTTGAATTATTTGTTTCATAATATCGGTTTTATTTCACGTTTTTTACACTCTTGTTATGAATGCGCCGACCAAAGCACGACGAGCTTCTTTTTCCAAAACTTAATAGGAATAACGCTGTGCTTTAAGCAATTCTTTATTTAAAAATTAGGGGCAATTTAGCATGTCCAATCCACCTAGGCTGCGCATTCTTGTGTTGTGGGGGTGAGACCCATACACCCAGGTCCTCGGCACCGTGAGGCAGCAATGCTAACCACTGTGCCACCATACTGCCCTGCTTTAAGCATTTCTGACACTAAAGTTCTTTTACTGTCCTTTTGAATTTTAAACTGCAAGATTAAGGTTGTGCTCGGTTGTTTCGTGCAGAGGAATCCAAATTAAGATTAAGGTTGTGCTCGGTTGTTTCGTGCAGGGGAATCCAAATTATGACGCAGCGACCTCGAGCAGCCAACAAGGCCTGCAATCTGACCCTTTAAGTCATTAACATTTGTTTTCAGGTTTGAATTTTGTGGGCCTGGAAGATTTGGAAGGAGCTCTTTGTAGCTGTCATGTCAAACTGATATTTACCTCAAATCAGAATGCTATAATCTGTTAGTCTCAGCCAATTAGTAGTGCGTCGGATCTCAAACAACGACAAGTCAGAATACAGGAGGCAAATAGAGAACCTAGTGGAGTGGTGTAACAACAACAATCTCTCCCTCAATGCCAGCAAAACTAAAGAGCTGGTCATTGACTTCAGGCAGCAAAAGTACTGTAAACATCCCTGTCAGCATCAACGGAGCCGAGGTGGAGATGGTTGACAGCTTCAAAATCCTCGGCGTGCACATCACTAAAAATCTGTCCCGATCCACTCACATCGGTGCTACGACCAAGAAAGCACAACAACACCTGTACTTCCTCAGGAAACTAAGGAAATTCGGCATGTCCACATTGACTCTTACCAACATTTACAGGTGCACCATCAAAAGCATCATATCTGGCTGCATCACAGCCTGATATGGCAACTGCTCAGCCCAAGACCGCAAGAACGTTCAGAGAGTCGTGAACACCGCCCAGTCCATCACAGAAACCCTCCTCCCATCAATTGACTCTATCTACACTTCCCGCTGCCTTGGGAAAGTGGGCAGCATGATCAAAGACCCCTACCACCCGGCTCACTCACTCATCCAACTTCTCCCATCGGGCAGGAGATACAAAAGTTTGAGAACTCGCACGAATACATTCAAAAACAGCTTCTTTCCTGCTGTTACCAGACTCTAAAACAGTTCTCTTATGGACTGATCTGACTCATACTACACTTCTGTATGCTTCACATGATGTCTGTGTATGTATTCACACGGTGTCCTTGTGTTGCCATATTACATTGTTTCTTCATGTACTAAATGATCTGTTTGAGCTGCACGCAGAAAAATACTTCTCACTGTACCTCGGTACACGTGACAAACTAATCCAATCCAATCCAATTCAACGAAGGTCAGAATTTAAAAAAGCTTTCTGTACCTTCCATTATCTCTGCATATTCCAAATTGTTTTACAGCCAGTCATTATTTATGTGGGTCTACTCACTGATATTTGTAAGTAGATATGGCAGTCAATTTACAGACAGCAGGCTCTCACACCAGCAAGACAAATGACTGGTTAATGCTTTAGTAGTGTTGGTTGAGGGATAAGTGTTTGCAAGGGCACTGGGGAACTCCCTGCTCTTAAGTACTGAGAGGATCTTTTATTGCCACCTGTGCTGGTCCATAATTTAATGTCTTGGCTTAATATCTCTTCTGAACGATGGCACGTCCTTCAATGTAGAACTCCCTCTCTATTGCTCTGAAGATTCAATGTAGATTTCATGCTCCAGTCCTACAGTGGAGTTTTAATTTGCATTCTCCTGACTCCGAATTGAAAAATCTCCCACATGAGTTGTGATATAAACATGCATCTAAACTATCTGTGTGGCTGTCAAGGCTTCATGCTACATACAGGATTATTGGACTAATTTACATAAGCATAGCAACTTGGCACCTGACACCTGTAGCACCCCATACCCCACATTGGCAATCCGTATCTTCAAGAGAAAATTGGAGAACCTTTTTTTAAAAAGTTGCAGAAGCTGTTGTTGCTCAAGCATTGAAAAGTTAAATTTTGAATAATTTCTGCCATAAAACAAATGGGACCCAGGGAGAAGATATTGGCATTCAATCTTGATATCAGGTTTAAGGTCCATTTTCTTCAGTTTAAAATCAAGTGTTGCAATCTTTCCTCCTGCAAGAGCCAGAGAATAGCAGAGTCAAAATCAGTTTGATTTCCATCTGCTACGTTTCAATTATTAACTTGAGATTTCACCTCTGCACCATTGATGCCTGTTTGTGCAGTAATTGAAACACTTGGGCATTTAAAAACAAATTAACTAATTTGAGAAATTCGGGACCAGCAAGATAGCAGGGAAGGAATATTGGATGTAGAAGTACTTCAGACAGTGGGCATTGTCTTCTGGCGCTTATGTTTAAATCTACCCCGACTCAGCCACCTTTAATTTTCTGGTTCACAAATGCCTAAATTAAATGAACATAATCTAACATTTCTAGTGGTTGTGAATCCTCAGGATGAAATTAACTCCTCTTGTTATGAAATGTCATGAAATTGTCACCTTGCTCAAAGAAGCAATAAGCCTCGTTAGTGTGGGGAAAATGCAATGAGTTGCTGCTCTGCTATTGAGATTAAGGCCAGTTGTTGGAGCTTGGCACGGGGTCGTTACATTTGCGGGGAAAGAACTTCTTTCTCAAAGTTACAAAGACTGGACAGAGCAAGCCTTGAATCCATCTTGCATGCTCTAAAACCAATTAAGACTGACTCCAAGTCATGGCCCCCACAAGAGAGACGAACGAGGTCCAAGCTGATGAGCAAGCGTTGCACCTGATCTCGGGCTTCATCTTAGCCAAAAAGCTGAGAAGCCTGACCCAACAGTCCCTAATGCTGAAACTGTTGGCCTTAAGTTGTAAAAATGCTAAATGCTTTTGTATTGCACTACTCGCCTGCATAAGTGTGAATAAAAATAAACCCAAATGCCTTCCCCTTGTTTAAATTTATCAGCAGTTAAAAGTCCAGGAGAGTAAAATTATTGACAAAATTTAAATCTTTATTATTGTCATAAGTAGGATTACATTAACTCTGCAATAAAGTTACTGTGAAAATCCCAATAAATAGTCTGCACTGTTGCTTCACAGCGCCCCGGACCCGGGCTCGATTCCCGGCTTGGGTCACTGTCTGTGCGGAGTCTGCACGTTCTCCCCGTGTCTGCAGGCTTTCCTCTGGGTGTTCCGGTTTCCTCCCACAAGTCCTGAAAAACACGCTGTTAGGTGATTTGGACATTCTGAATTCTCCCTCGGTGTACTCGAACAGGCGCTATAGCGTGGTGACAAGGGGGTTTTCACAATAACTTCATTGCAGTGTTAATGCAAGCCTATTTGTGACACTAAAGATTATTATTATTCATAAAACATCTGAATATCCTGCTCTGAACCACTCGTGGCTTTGGGGTTTTTGCCTTTGTTATCAAACCTTGTGTTACATTGAATGTACAGCCTAGACACAGGCTATTTGGCCCAACAGCCTCCATCAGTGTTTCCACTCCACCACTCTTCAACACCTAACCCGATCAACTTTCTATTTCTTTCTTTCCTTTTGATCATCTAACTTTTCCTTAAATGCATCTATGCTATTCACCGCAGTGCATTTACTTACTTGGCATAATATCAAGTTGGAGCATTTTCTCTCCTGGATCTCTTCCTCTGCCTTCAACATGCAACATGTTTACGCTGCCATCTTTGCTCACCAGTAACACACTATCAGCAACAGAACTTGAGTGCGTGATCTACGCTGATACATAATGCAGAACTGAGGAAATGCTACATAGGTGCAGTGAAAGTGGTCTTCAAAATGAAAGGTTAAAGTGAATCTCTGGGAGATGTAAAATATCCTATGGTATCATTCAAAGAAAAGCATCCGAGTCCTCTGTGTACTGGTTGATACTTATTTCTCATTCAATACGTCTGAAACAAATTAACTGGTTGTTGATCTCATTATTGTTTGTGGGACATGTGTGTGCAAATTGGCTCCCATGTTTGCCTACATAATAGTATTGATTGTATTACAAGAACTAATTCCAAAATAAAATACTGCAGATGATGGAAATTTGAAATAATATAAACAAAATGCTTAACAGTTCCGGTAGCATATCTTGTGGAGAGAGAGTCGTTAAACATTTCATGTCAATAAATTTTTTATTTTATTTTTTAAAATGACTTGAGAGTACCCAATTCTTGTTTTTCCAATTAAGGGGCAATTTAGTGTGGCCAATTCACCTACCCTGCACATCTTTTTGGGTTGTGGGGGTGAGACCCATGCAGACACTGGGAGAATGTGCAAACTCCATGTGGACAGTGACCTGGGGCTGGGATCGAACCCAGGTCCTTGGTGCCGTGAGGCAGCAGGGCTTAACCACTGCGCCACCGTGCTGCACTTGGTCAATAAATTCTGATTGAAAAGTCATCAACCTGAAATGTTAACTTTGTTTTGCACTCCATAGTGTTAATAGTGTGTCAACTATATTAACATGCACAGATGAAGGGCACTGTTTAACTAAGTACTTTCAGAATGTATAAATCGGGGGCAGCTGGGACATGAGGTGTTGGAAGGACAGGTACAAAGTCAATAAATTCTCTCCATAAAGCAAAGCTTTGTGTCTTGTTTTGACTTCACCAACTGGCATGGATTCTATTTGCACTCAGATTCTGCTCAGAAAAAAATTAATTCACTGTGAAATGGTTTGGAATATCCTGAGGACTTGAAAGCTGCAGTAAAATGTAAGTATTGTATGTTCTTAAACATTATCCAGCCATAGTAATCTCAAACTTGCAACCGGAATAGCTTTCTGTAAATAGATGGCTGATTTTTGTTCTGCCGCACCTGATTCAATTATGGTCACATTGAATCATACAAGAATAGATGTGGTCAATCTGTTATTGTGTCTCTGCTGCCGCTGAAAGAGATGTCCAATTAGTCTCCAATCCTCAGTATTTTTCCCATTGCCCTGCAATTTTCTCCTCTTCAGGTAAATATCCAATCACTTTCAAAAGTTACCATTCTATACGTTTCACTGCCTCTTGAGGGTTCCAGTTCGTAACCTGCTGCATTAAAAATAAAATCCTCCGGGGGCAGCACGTTGGCACAGTGGTCAGCACTGCAGTCTCACAGCGCTGAGGTCCCAGGTTCGATCCCGACTCTGGGTCACTGTCCGTATGGAGTTTGCACGTTCTCCCCATGTTTGCATGTGTTTCGCCCCCACTACCCAAAGATGTGCAGGGTAGGTGGATTGGACATGCTAAATTGCCCCTTAATTGGAAAAGAATAATTGGGTACTCTTTATAAAAAAAATAAAAAAAATCCTCCTTAATTCCTTCATGCATTTTTGCCAATTTTCTTAAATCTGTGTTGGCTGGTTACTGACCTTCCCATCCAGGGAAATGGTTTCTCACTATCTATTTTATCTCAACCCCTCAATTGGATTGGATTGGATTTGTTTTATTGTCGCGTGTACCAAGGTACAGTGAAAAGTATTGTTGTGCGTACAGTCCAGACAGATCATGTCATACATGGGAAAAAACCTAGGGCATATAAACGATGTATGAAGAGGATCTGTGTGAGAGAGTTCGCAGAGAGTCGCCTCGCTCCGGCGCCATTGCGAAGTCTCTCCTTTACCTTCCCTGTTCTCCAGAGAATAAGCACAGCTTGCCTCTCCTTATAACGAAAGTCCCTAATACCAACTTGTACCTTCAAGCCTTTCTAAAGTATTATACCCAGAATTGGGCATAGTACACTAAGCTGAGACCTAATTGGTGATTTGTAAAGATTTCCTGAAAGATCCTTACTTTTGTACTCTATTTTTCTATTTGTAAAGCCAACACCCATATCAACTTCATCTACCTCCCTTCAAGGATTTGTTTATAAAACCTTCCCCTCCCTTACAGTCCCTTCATATGTCTTTGAAGAAATGCTGCTATCTCATTTATATTATCTCACCCCCATTTTTCCATCTTTGAAATGAATTGCATTTCTAACTCTGATTATATTTTCATTGGTGTTTTTTGTTTAAGGAAATTGACTGGAAAAGATTACAGATGCACTAAATGCAACTGTTCCGAGGTCTTGATCCATCCTTCATTTGAAAACCAAACCAGAAATTCAAATTGGCATTTGCCGGAAGTATATTAACGTCTGAATCTTTGGATGGCCATGTTTTGGTTGACTCATTTGTCCCCAAAATTATCTGAGTTAGAATCACTACAGTGTGGAAGGAGCCATTCAGCCCATTGAGTCTGCACCAACCCTGCACACTACCTAGGCCCACGACCCCACCCTATCCCCTTTACCCAATCAAACCTTTTTTGGACACAAAGGGGCAATCTATCATGGCTGATCCACCTAACCTGCATATCTTTGGACTGTGGAAGGAAGCCGGAGCACCCGGAGGAAACCCACGCAGACACGGGGATAAAGTGCAAACTCCATACAGATAGTCACCCAAAGCTGCAATTGAACCCTGGCGCTGTGATGCAGCAGTGCTAACCACTGTGCCACCTTGCCGAGTTGTGATGTCATTTTATGAATTGGACTGCAGCTTGCATTCTATTGTTTACTTAAATGTTGTCGTACTCTAATTCTCAATGTTTAAACTGCTTTGCTTTTCATTTTATATTATATTTAATTATAATTGACTTGTCAGCACAATGGTTAGCATTGCCTCAGTGCCAGGGACTCGGGTTTGATTCTGACCATCTGTTACTGTCTGTGTGGAGTTTATACGTTCTCCCGTGTCTGCGCAGCTTTCCTCCAGGAGCTCCTGTTTCCTCCCACAGTCTAAAGATGCGCAGGTTAGGTGGATTAGCCATGTTAGATTGCCCCTTAGTGTCCAAAGGTTGGATGGGGTTACGGGGATAGGGTGGGGGTGTGGGCTTCGGTAGCATTTTTTGGGGAGAGAGAAAGTTGAACATTTCAGGTCAATAAATTCTGATGAAACGTCATCAACCTGAAATGTTAACTTTGTTTTTCTCTCCACAATGTTAATAGTATGTCAATTATATTGTTAAAATGTACAGATGAAGGGCACTGTTTAATTAAGTACTTTCAGCGCGTATATATCGGGGACAGCTGGGAGACCGAGTGTTGGAAGGAAAGGTACAAAGCCAATAAATTCTCTCCGTAAAGCAAAGCTATGTGCCTTGCTTTTGACTCCTTCAACTGGCGTGGATTCGAAGTATGTCCAGAGAGTCGGTGCAGACTTGATGGGTCGAATGGAGGGCTTCTGTTGCCAATCGGCACCGGAGTAATGTTGCCAATTAATAATGATGCTCTTTAGAGTCGCCAGGTATCAAATGATACCACCACAAGACTTTACCGGATATCGATCAAAGGACCACACAACCAGTTAGTTAGTTCAAGTTCAAAGATGGTTCATTTACACCCAAGGATTACTTCGACATGCAACACAAAACACTACAAGTTCATCTACGCCTAACAACTACAATAACCTATACTTAACTGCAGGGCAACCGGCTTTATGCAAATGGACAAGGCCTTTGTCCGGATCTTGCATGTCTGGGTGGCAGGCATGGCTGGGTGGAAGAAGTGACTCTGTTTCTGCTGGGCTCATCAGTCTGGTAGCGATCGTTGCTCTTGAACTTGCCTGTCTGGTCGTTATGCTGCACTTGGGTTGGCATAGAGACCCAAGAGAGACCGAGCACATGGCTGTGTCTCTTCTTATCCCTTGGGATTTCGAGCTCTTTGGGGCGGTCCTTAACTTGGACCCAATAATTCGACGGGCTTCGATCACTGCCTTCGATTTTGGCCAATGAAGGGGCGGGTGCCTTGATGGCTGGGCATGTCCTTAGCGGTCATTGACTGTTGCTGTTTGGGCTCCCTGAGTAAAGGGAGTGGCGGCGATCAGTCTGGCGTGATCAGTCTGTGGCTTATCGGTTTCTTGATTACAGTACTATTGTTCTGGGGAAATGGGCCATTAGAATGCAAACGAGCGGGGGTTTCGATTGCGTCTAGCTATCTGGGTTGCAAATATACACACAAGCTCTGAGTCTGTCTCGAGTCCTGGGTTGGCCATAATTCCCATGGTCCTTTGCAGGTGGCCATCTGAGATGGCTACATCCCGTCCTCTTGATCCTGAACGCGAAGCGTGGTGGATCACACTGTTGATCCCTTATCCATCCCTGGTGTGCCGGTTACTCTTGGTCAAGGACAGGTTCTACACTACTCTGTCCTATGTTTTTGAAGCATTTACCTAACATTTTTACGAACACATCATACATTCATAATTTCTAACGCGTCACTATAAAACATTTCACTGTTCCACACAATTGCATATCTAACTAGCACTATCGAAGCTACTCTCCTGCTACTGGCAAATATCAAAAAGAGCTTATGTACAATACAAGATTTCAAAACAGCAGCATCACATTTCTACTTAATCTATCAAAGGTAGAGGTATACGGTCTTTATTTTTATCAGCGATTACAGTGCTTGTTGAGTTGGGTGAATTCCAACGAAGGGGGCTCGGAGTGTATATATCGGGGAGCGGGAGGCTCTTTTTCGTAATTTGCGGAGTCTAAGTGTCTGGATGGCACTGCAGATTATTGCAATTACCAGAAGGGCCTCTACTGTGTAAGAAAGGGGGTACCATTTGGCAATGTTTTTGCACCAAGTGGGGGTTTCAGTGTCTATCTCTGTGTGGTGTGGTGTCCAGGCTAGGGGTGTCATGTGTGGTGGTGTTCGGGGCTGGTGTGTGTGGTACAGAGGCTTGTAACGCGTGCAGTTGTAGGAGTCCAGCGATGATCACAATGTAGGTCATCAGTCCTCTCTTCATCTTGTCTTCTGTATTCCGTTTTCCGTATATTCCTAGGGTGCAAGCATAATATCTGTTATTATCTTCGGTTAATATCACGTTTATTTGTCTTTCTCTCCTTAACTTCAGTTACCCATTAGAATCGTCACCATATGTGACTCCCACATTTTTTTTTTTGTGAAATAACGTTTTGAGAGACAAGACATTGCAAAAAACGAATTTCTTTGTAAGTGCAGAAATTCTCGCAACTGCTGGTCGATGCGGGGAGTGGGCGGACAATTTCTCCGTCCGGTCTTTCCTTTACTGCAACCAGTGATGGCTGAGGCTTATCTTAAGTAGCCGAATTTTTGGGGCAGCATGGTGGCGCAGTGGTTAGCATTGCCGCCTCACGGCTCCGAAGTCCCAGGATCGATCCCGGCTCTGGGTCACTGTCTGTGTGGAGTTTGCACATTCTCCCCATGTTTGCGTGGGTTTCGCTCCCACAACACACAGATGTGCAGGGTAGGTGGATTGGCCACACTAAATTGCCCCTTAATTGGAAAAAATTAATTGGGTACTCTATATAAAAAATTTAAAAAAATATTTTTAAACTAGCCGAATTTTAGGGCGGCCAGTTTTATAAAGTTTCGTCGTCCCAGTGACAAAATACAAATTTCTTTCCCCGTCAGTCTGGCCTCAATAAAAGTCGAGATTGATTTGCAGGTACAGCATTAGTTGTTTTATTTGGCTTGCAAGCCTTTCTCAATTCACAGCAAGTACAAAGCACATCTTGCTTCGTACACCTCTGGAATCAAGTGAGTCTGTAGGACAAAGGGATCTCTACTACTCACACAACTGGCATCAAGTTTCACATGCACGATTCCCATAGGTCATCCTATACCCCTCCTGACCTATCTCTAATTGGCTCACTTCCAATCCCTTCCTCTGGCCCCTATTACCCAGCATCCTTTTCTCCTCCTTTGGTGGACACACCTCCTTCCTTTGCCATGCGGTCTGAAATCCTTTGTCTGTGAACTCACCAGAATGAGACTGGCCTATCTCTACATTACAGTAACTAATATCTCTAAAGTAACTATTTTATATCACATTCGTCACCAGGGTCCAGAGGTAGTTCACGTGTAGCAGCATATGTGGCAACCAAGTGTGTCAAACGTGTAAATAGCAGGTGGGGAACGACCAGAGGGTCACTGAAGGTAAAGGGATGAGTGTACAGACTGTGGCAAAGGGCATTCTTTAAACCACAATGAAAGAGCAGAGAAGGGAAAACTAAGACCTGCCAAAGACAGTGCAAAATGCAGGGAACCATTCCAGAGCACTCAAAGTGACGGGAACATTAGGTGCGTGTGGGCCGCGGCAGGGCAAGAATGGGTGGAATCCCCGGGTAGGGCGGTGATCAGTGCCATTGCTCCACTACCCGAGCTTAACTGACCGGATGCATTTGGGGTCCTCAGGCAGGGTGGGGATTAGTGCCGTTATTTCCAACCTGGGTGACCTAAACGAGCGGAAAGAATTTGTAAAACATGCGATCCAACAATTGTTCCTTTAACGGCCATTGGTCAATAAATGCCGTCGGAAGAGTAACTATGACTGTATCAAGAAATTGGGTGTCAGGCTGACATTAATTAAAACCATGTAACAAGAAGAAAGAAGGAAGGAAAATAAAAAGGCGGGCACGCTCCATCAGAAAGTAGGACACCGTAATTCTTATGGGACATCTTTTTCTCATCATCTGGACACCTCGGGGTTCTGTATCAAAAAGCGTTGTAAAAGGATTACCATAACCAGAGTCAGAATCTGAATCGTCACCATCTCCCGGTTGCCAGACTCGTGTCTGCCGTTTTTGTGCCATGGCTGCGTGGGCCATCGTGGAATCCGATTTGTCATGTCTAACCAGTCTACAAGAGTTGTCACGGTGCCAAAAAGGGGTTCGTTTGTCATGAGGAGTAGGGGCGGTGGCAGTGAAGGGCAAGTTACTGTTGTGTGGCGGTGGCTGTGGCTGTGGCAGGGGGGATAGGGGGCCAAACATGTCTTGGTCGTGGTACCGGGGGCTAGAGTGACTGGGGCCGGGGAGGTTGTACCAGTGGTCAGTGATCGTGGTGAATTCGGGGAGGCTGGCGCTGTCGTTGGAGTCAAGTTCAAGGTGGAAGGTCGCACTTGTGGGCGGAGACCAGGGCGGGTCTGTGAGCGTGGACGTGCTGTAAGGGCTGGGGGAGGGTTGGACTAGGTTGTCGATGGGCGGGGTGGAGTCTTCTGTTATTGTTAGGGAGATGTGATGGGAGTGGCTACATTGGGTTCCATAGACTTTGAGCTGGTTGATGTGGAACCAACCAGTTTTACCATTGGGGTACGTTATCTTGTACACCGAGGGGCTTACTTTGTCCAAAATGAAGTAGGGTCCTGCAAATTTGGGGGAGAGGATAGAACTGGGATTGTAAAGGGAAACCATTACTTGCTGACCGACCGTGTACTCTACGGGGTGGACGATTTTGTCAAAGCAGGCTTTACTCTGCTTCCTTCTAGCGCCTAGTCGGACAGCTGCAGTGAACTGTGCTGCTTTACTATTGTCTGTGACTTGTTGGACCGCTTTTTCATGAGTGAGGGCGGTGACTGGGGCTTGCCAAATCGAGACCTAATAAATATTCAATTCCTTTCATGGGCCGTCCAGTCATTAGAGTGTGGGGGTGAAACCTGTGGAACTGGATACTGTGTTCCGAATAATCATAAGGGCAAATGGGAGAATTGTGTGCCATGTGGTATTCTTTTGCACTAGTTTTCTAATGGTCGCTTTCAAAGTGCGATTCATTCGTTCAACAATGCCGCTGGATTGGGGGTGATACGTGATGTGAAATTTTTGTTTGATTCCAAAAATCGTTAGGATATTTTGCATGACTCTGCCGATGAGATGGGAACCTTGGTCTGACTCAATGCTGCGGGGGAGTCCCCAGCGTATAAATATCTGTTGGGTCAAAATCTTAGCTGTGGCCTTTGCAGTGTTTGCCCGTGAGGGAAATGCTTCTACCCATTTTGTAAAGGTGTCGATTACCACTAATACGTATTTGAAACCATTTCTGCAAGGGAGGAGGGGGCCAATGTAGTCGAGTTGCAAATTTGTCCAAGGTCCATTAACAGGTCGGGTGTGTCTCAATTGTCCCTTCTTGGAGTACCTTTCAGGATTGTTCTGTGCACACATTAAACAATTCTCAACATAATGTGTTACATCAGATTTTAAATCGAGCCACCAGCACAAAGGTCTTCAATGGGCAATGGTATTGTCTATCCCCTGATGTCTGTGTCCGTCATGAAACTGGTAAATGATCTGGTTTCTGTCCTGGGTGGTGTTGCCCTTTTCTTTTACTCTGTCTTTTCTGTGGCTCTGTTCCAATTATGGCAATCGGTGAGTTTGCTTTTCTTTGTTATCTATGTCTTAATGCTTAGAGTCGCCAAGTATCGAATGATACCACCACAAGCTTCAACCGGCTATTGATCAAAGAGCCAAACACCAGTTAGTTAGTTCAAGGTCAAGGGTGCTTTATTTACACACTATTAGTAATGCAACATAAACACTACTAGTTAACTACACCTATCAGCTCAGACAACCTGTACTTAACTTCGGGCACCCGGCTTAGGTCAGAAAACAGTGGCCACTGTTCAATTCTGGGATCTCTCGGGTTCGAAGGAGTAACTGCTGCTCAGCTGGGCTCATCCGTCTGGTAGCGGGCGTTGAACTTTGACTCGCTTCTGGTGTTGCTGCAATTGGCGATGGCCGTGACCGGGGTACCAAGGCCAAGAGGGCGCCAAGAGAGAGCGAACATATGGCGAACTCTTCTTATACTCCGGGGGGGGGGGGGGGGGGGTTCGCACTCTTTTGGGTGGTCCTTCGATTTGGGCCTTAGTAATTGGCTGATCCCTGATCACTCCGTTCGATTCCTTAACCAATAAGTGGGCGGGCATCTGGATGGCTGGCCGTGTCCCAAGCGGTCACTGACCCCGTTGTTTGCGTTTCCCTTGGACAGGGAGTGGCGGCGAAATGTCTGGGACTGTCCCGGTTGCTTGAGTACCAGTTCTTTGTTTTGGGGAAGGTGGGCCATCAAATGCTAATCGGCCCCATTAAAATACTAATTGGACGGAGTTTCGATACCGTCTGCATTTCTTGCTTATGAATACGCAGTTCAGGCTCTGAGCCTGCCTGAGCCTTGGCTTGTCCATTTTATCCGCTAGGCTTTGTGAGTTTCTCTGTACCTCGTTGGAAGTGGCCATCCCAGATGGCTACTGTGGGGACCACATAAATTCAATTTTTCAAAACTATACCGCCCTGTACCGTCAGTGAGTCCTTGCATTTGTCGTAGGGGGCTGTGAAGTTACCGTCTAAAACTTGTTTGAGAGTGTTGTTTGCCTTTTGGGCCTGGGATAGCTCCTCGATATTGCCCTGAGTGTATCGGTTCACTTTCGGGCGTTGTCGAAAGTGACCGTGGCGTGATCCTGACTTAGCTATGGTGTCTTTACATTACCGGGTGGGGAGGAACGATGATGGCTTCTCACTCTAAAAATACCATACGTGGGGTCTTTAGCTATCCGAAGAATGTGTTTCAACAATGGGGTTGAGGGTGCGGGTTTACCATCAGCGGATACGAATCCTCGAGATTCCCACAGGGGCAGGAATTCTGTCAAGCTATTGCACACATATAAACTGTCTGAATGTATGTCTACGGGGGTTGGAAAGGAACCTGGGTGCTGCACTACATCTGCTATGGCTGCTAGTTCTGCTGCTTGTGATCCTCTGTGGCCGGGCAATTTTAAAGATATTTCTTCTATTGCATGTCCCTGTGCGTCTTCTACATAAATTCCACAACCAGTTATTCTCTTTCCATTTTCTATCGTGGAGAAACCATCTACATAAGTCTTTAAAGCGTTGTTTATGGTGTGTGGATTCTGCGTTTTACTGCCTGCTCATGTGTGCAGTGACTTCGGAATAAAGGGTCCTGTGTGGTGTTGGGCAGCTCTGATCTGGCACTCGTGGGGTCCCTACATACTGAAGGTTATTTGCTAGAAATGTGTGGGTCTTTGGATATTTGATTGTAATGTCCCTTCCTTGTAATAAGTGTCCAGCGAGCTGCTCTGATCTGGCTGACTGAACCGTCCTTTAACGTACCATCTAACAATAGCTGCGTTGGGGTGTGCTCTGTTAAAATCATTACTGGGTTAAGGCCTGTGATGTATGCAAAATATTGTACTGGCCAAAAGACTGCAAGCAAGTGCCATTCGCAGGCTGTAAATCCTTGCTCTACGGGATCCAAAATTTGTGAGGCATAGGCTACGGGTCCTAAACGGTCATGTCTTTCCTGTAGGAGTACTGCTGATAGGGTTCGGTCGGTGGTTGCTACTTCTATGGCATAGGGAGAGTGTGGGTCTGGAACTTACAAAGTGGGGGCTGTGCCTAGGGCACGTTTTAATTCATCGAAGACATCTGTGTGCTGAGGAAGCCATTCCCATGGGGCGTTCTTTTTAAGGAGCTCTGAGAGTGGGGCTGCTTTTGTGGCGAAACCATCTGTATGGTTCCTACAATATCCAACTAAATCTTAAGAATGACTGGAGTGCAGTGATATTGTGGGGCAGGGGCAATTTAACTATTGACTCAATTCGCTTCTGTTCGATCTCTCTCTTCCCGTGGGTGATAATGGTGCCTAAGTAAAGAACCTTTTCTTTTAAGATCTGGGCTTTTTTAGGGTTGACCTTGCATCCAATGGATTGTAGGAGGCCAAGTAATTCCAAAAGAAGCTTTACATGCTCTTCCTTTGTGTCCGTCTGTAGGAGTAAGTCGTTCACATACTGTATAAGGCATTCGGGGCGGGAAAATTTGGAAAGTCCGTTGGCCAACTGTTGGTGGAAAATGGAGGGGGGAGTTGTGGAATCCTTGCAGGAGGCATGTCCACATATACTGCTGCCCTTGAAATGTGAACGCAAACTTATATTTACAGGTCTTGTCTAGCGGGATGGACCAAAAGCCGTTGCTGATGTCCAGCACTGTGAAGTGCTTTGCCTGTACTCCCTGCTTGAGCATGGTCTCGGGACTCGTGGCCACGGTGGGGGCTGCTAAAGGGGTGACCTTGTTAAGTTCTCGGTAGTCTGTTGTCAGTCGCCAAGAACTATCGGGTTTTTTCACGGGCCACATTGGGGCATTATTTGTTGAGGCTACCGTCCGAATGACTCCTTGATCTAATAAGCTATTGATGACTTTTGAAATCTCACCCTCAGCTTGCTGTGGGAAACAGTATTGCTTCTGTGGCTTAGGATCGGGACCTGGAATTGTGGCCATCTTCCCACAATCGTGTTTATGTTGGGCGAAGGAAGCTTTATGTTTTCTGAGGACTTCTCTAATTGTCTGGTCTGTACTAATTGTTTGCGGATCAAACCCAATAGTCTCCTACTGAGCAAATCCTATGCTCATAGTCCCCTTCTGTGAGCGTAGCGGGGGCTCTCGCTGTTTTGCCCATTTTCCATACACATCTATTCACGAGATCAAAGGAAAGGTTATAGGAGCTCATAAAATCGATCCCTAGAATGTGCCCGGCTGGGGCAATTCGACTAAAACAACGGGGTGTCTGGTGCTTATGGTTCCTATCTGAATATCATAGAATTTACATTGAAGAAGGAGGCCATTCGGCCCATCGAGTCTGCACCGGCTCTTGGAAAGAGCACCCTACCCAAGCCCACGCCTCCACCCTATCCCAATAACCCAGTAACCCCACCCAACACTAAGGGCAATTTTGGACACTAAGGGCAATTTATCATGGCCAATCCACCTAACCTGCACATCTTTGGACTGTGGGAGGAAACCGGAGCACCCGGAGGAAACCCACGCACACACTGGGAGGATGTGCAGACTCCGCACAGACAGTGACCCAAGCCGGAATCGAACCTGGGACCCTGGAGCTGTGAAGCAATTGTGCTATCCACAATGCTACCGTGCTGCCCCGAATATCTATGGGGGCTGTGATGTATCCTTGCTGTATGTGTCCGGTAAATCCTCTAAGGGTGATGGTGTCTGTGGTGGGCCATTTGTCACGCTGGAACATTGTGGAGGAGTTTAAAGTGATGCGGGATCCACCTGTGTCCCAAAGAAATTATACTGGATGTCCCCGGACTGTGCCTGTGACTACTGGTCTTCCTGATTTGTCCCAGAGTGTGTCGCAGACCCAAGTTGGGTAGTCCGAACACCGTCAATCTGTGGTGTTCGCAGGAGTAATGTCCCATGTGTCCACAATTATAGCAACCTTGTGGTGCCTGTGCTCTGGGGTGCTGTCCTTCATGTCTACCCTCATTTATCCATGCTGGGTCCTGGTTAGTTCTAACTGGGTGCATATTTGCCTCTACCTGTTCCTGATCTGCCTTCCTGTGTAGGGATTGTTCCCAAGCTCTGGAGAGTCGCTTTAAAAACCAAACTTCATTGTGTGTGGAGTCTGCGGGGTCGTAATTCACACAAGCCTTTTGACCTGCTTCTGTGGCGTGGGAGACTAAAGTGCGGGCCCATTTAGTTGTGCCATCATTATCTAAGTGTGCGTGGTTCAAATCCCCAAATACTGCTGTAAAATGGATCCAAAGGCGACCTGCAAATGCGGTCAGATGCTCTCCCTCCTTTTGCCTACAACGGTTCAAACCTTCTACTGGGTCTGCCTTGTTCTACCCGATCGAATCTAAAATGGCCGTTTTCATCTGTAGGGTTCCTCCTACATTCTGGGGTTCTGGTAAAGCTGTGCTGACTGACTGGTCAAGGCTCATTACTATAAGTTTAACTTCCTCCCTTTCTCAAAGAAATTATGCGGGTCTGCGGTGGATTCGAATGGATCAATTTTAGCGCAGGCGTCTCTCAATTGGGTGATGGATAATGAGGTGGTGTAAATGCAATTGGGCTCCTCCCGATCCGATGACTTGCGCTGTGTGGTGACTGGATTCATGGGGGTGTGTGCTGCCTGAGCAGTCAGTGGTGCGGGTGCCTTGAGTTCTCCACATATCTCTAGGCGGTTTCATTTAGTTCTTGCCAACTGGGGGCACCTTCCTCATAAATTTTGTCCAAAGGTATCTCTAAATCAGTTTTGCACTGAAAGCAGTGACTGCAACTTCTCTATTTGTTGTCTACATTTTGAGTGGTCTTCTGTGCTCTGTCTTCTGTAGTGGAGCTGTGGAGCGCTCGTAAAGCTGCCTTTAAATCCACGCATTGTCTCGTTAACTGTGCTACCTACTGTTCTGTCTCTTCTCGTACCAAGACTGCGCGCTGTGTATCTTTGTCTGCTTTATCGTACTGGGTCTCAAAGCTGCTAAGGTGAAGTAAACAAGATTGGTGTGCCCGTTTGACATCAGCCATCTCTTTATCTTTAGCTGCCAACTGATCCCGGAGTTGCTCAATAATCTTTTCGCTTTCACTATTGTTTCCCTCATTTTTCTCTTCTTTCTCAACTAGCTGTCTGCGGAGCGTCCTCACGACCTCCTCTGTGCCTCGCAACTGTGCCAAACAAGACACTATTGCCATCGGCTTTCGCACTTTGGCTACATTTTTCTTATGCACCTTGGTTAGGGTTGTCCCACCAAGTTTGTCCTATGCTCCCTGGACCTGACTCTTCATTTGAACAGAAATCGGACCAAAGGGGCCATCCTTTCCCCTTTAAATATTTCCTCAACTCTTCTTCCCATATGGGACACTGCTCTGCTCTGTTGGTCGGTGTGACCTCAGGTTCCTGTGGGTTCATTAAATGTTCCATCGCTTTTGTGGCCATTGCTTCTAATCTCTCTCTACTTTTATTCTCTGTTTCCTAACGTTAATTTCTCTTGCACTACTTTGATTTCTCTTTCCCTACCTTTAATTTGGGACAGGGGGATAAGGTGGCGATTTGAACTGCGGGTATGACCCAAGCTATTTTCCGGTTCACAATTCCCTCATAGTTTTGACACAATCTTAATGAGTTTACCGTATATCCCTGTTAGTACATGCCGGTTAGTGTACACTTCCAAAATTTGGTGATTTGGTCGATATGGGCTTGCACTTGTGGTTCTTTCTCTTTCACGCAATTGGATTTCAAAGTTTGTGGGTTCTCTCGGAGTGACAAAATCATTACTAATTCTTGTCCCGTCAGATGTCGCCAATAATGTTGCCATTCGGCACCGGAGTAATGTTGCCAATTAATAATGATGCTCTTTAGAGTCGCCAGGTATCAAATGATACCACCACAAGGCTTTACCGGATATCGATCAAAGGACCACACAACCAGTTAGTTAGTTCAAGTTCAAAGATGGTTTATTTACACCCAAGGATTACTTTGACATGCAACACAAAACACTACAAGTTAAACTACACCTAACAACTACAATAACCTATACTTAACTTCAGGGCAACCGGCTCTATGCAGATGAACAAGGCCTTTGTCCAGATCTTGCATGGCTGGGTGGAAGAAGTGGCTCTGTTTCTGCTGGGCTCATCCGTCTGGTAGCGATCGCTGGTCTTGAACATGTCTGTCTGGTCGTTATGCTGCACTTGGGTTGGCATAGGCCGGACCCAAGAGAGACGGAGCACATGGCTGTGTCTCTTATTATCCCTCTGGGATTTTGCGCTCTGGGGCGGTCCTTAACTTGGACCCAATAATTCGACAGGCTTCGATCACTGCCTTCGATTTTGGCCAATAAAGGGGCGGATGCCTTGATGGTTGGGCATGTCCTTAGCGGTCATTGACCTTGGCTGTTTGGGCGCTCTGAATAAAGGGAGTGGTGCCGATCTGTCTGTGGCTGTCTCGGTTTCTTGAGTGCAGTCCGATTGTTCTGGGGAAATGGGCCATTAGAATGCAAACGAGCGGAGGTTTCGATCGCGTCGAGCTATCTGGGTTGCAAATACACACAAGCTCTGAGTCTGTCTGAGTCGGCCATAATTCCCATGGTCCTTTGTAGGTGGCCATCTGAGATGGCTACACTTCTTAACATTTTTAGATGCTGAGGCAGTGTTCCCCTGCTGGACGGTCTAGAATTAGAAGCCAGAGTCTTGATAAGAAATTGGCCAATTAGTACGGAGTTGAGAAATTTCTTCACTCAGTGTTGTGAATCTTTGGAATTTTCTACCTGAAGTAGCTGTGGATGTTCATTCGATATTAAGTATATTCAAGGCTGAAGTTAATACGTTTTTGGACTCTAAGCGAATTAAAGGATGTGGAGATTGGGCAGAAAGCTAGAGTTGTGATAGAAGATCAGCAATGATCTTCAATATGAAAAAAGTGCTGCAAGGCCTCCTACTTTTATTTTTTGTTATATAGCCCTGCTTGGTTTGGTCTCTTCCATCACGAGTTCACGTGCACAGACAGTGAGATATATATATTTGCAATTCAGATAATCACTCTACTTCTGTCTCAGCTGGGATATAACATTGCAATGAGAAAATGTTAGAAAAGACTAGTGCTACTGGTTGTCATGTGTGTGTGGTCTCTGATTGCGGTGTCATTTCTTCACCCTCAATGTCTACCATCCAAATTTGGTGAAATATGTAAATTATTTACTCCAGTAAATTTGTTAACAATTTCTTCACTTTTTAAGAATCAGAATATTATCCAAAATTCAATTTTGATTCAAATGCGATTGGCATTATAATTTATACGGTCAGTTTCACAGTTGCCCTGTTGCACAAATTCTAGTTTTTTAATGCTCTGCTTATAAACCGACGTTTGCAGTTCTTTTCGTTCTCACACAAACAGCTTTTACTGATCTATTTTACTTTCCACCATTCAAAAATGATTTGACTCCTTATGGGAGTGTCGTTCTACACTTAGCAGGAGCCCCTCTGTTGCTTTCTAAGTCACCATTTACTATGTAAGTGAGCCCTAGAGTTGAATGCCAGCAGATTAGTTCATTGTGAACTTCCAGCCAGAGGATTGCATCTCTTGTGAGGAAGGGGAGATGCCAACGAAATTGTGGCTGTTGTGTGGTAGGTAGTTGCTATCTCTAATTGGGAACGACACATTGATAGATCTGCAACAGACAATAGTGATTTTATCTCTGGCCAGATATCCTCCATGTGACTTCCGACGCTAATGGCCAGGATATCCTGGAGGTCATGGTGAGCGTATCTGCTTAAATCTGATAACTGGCCAAATACTGTTGTCCACTGTTGTCAATGCAGGGAATTTTTGTTTAACCTTGCATGAATATATGACCTTGTGCTTCTTTCGCAAGGGATAAAAATATTATGAACTAAAACTGCACAGCTTGAATCAACAATGGTAAATGACTGAACGTTAATTGCGTGGTGTAACAGAATGCACATGAGAAGAGGAAATTTTGATGTCGATCGATACTTTAAAACACAACTGAATCAGTGACTGAGAAAATGGGCAGCACGGTAGCGCACGTGGCTAGCACTGTTTCAGCTTCACAACGCCAGGGCCCCAGGTTCGATTCCCTGCTGGGTCATGAATATAAATAACTGATTCCAACTGTACTCCAACTATACTATACCTTAGGTAGTTACATTAAAGGTTTCAAAAGTACGATGAATACAGTAACTTGTACTCAAAGCCAAACTTGTTAACTCCAATTTTATTCTGCGTCCGTTTGACTTAAGCATCAAACTTTTTAAATCAGAAATTATAACATTAACCACTTGGCTGAGTACAGTTTCAAAGCTTTGCATATTGGGTTGATATTTCTCCGCACGCTACTTAACCTCAATTTGGCTACCTCAGAAGTCCAACTCATTCTTAGTAGATTCCTTCACTTATCAAGGTATTTAAACTCTCTTGACCATCATCAGAATCTCAACTGAATTCTGCTTGGAAGCCATGGTACCTGCAGCCAAGTTCTTCTAAAACTAAACTGTTTGAACCAGACCCAGAATCATCTACTCTTCCCTGTAATTAATTTCTTGTTGGCCCCTTGCTTTACTATTGTTTATCTTCCTCGCTGTGTGGTCACATGATCAGTTATTGTAAGCAAGTTGCTCTTTTACAAGAAATATTTTTCCAGAGAAACCTAGTTCATAAAATGTAGGTTTTCTCTAAAAATACTTGTGATGACAAGATTTCGTGACTGCTTACTGTGGGTTTATGAGTTACCAGCTTGAAATAACTTGGAACTCGTTTTAACCTTCCGTCCAGCCACTAGAGTGGGGAGACAGTTTGGAATGGATTCGGATCCATGGTTCCAGCATTGAATTCTTTGTGTAATAGTGTTACTGTTTTAGCAACTGTAGGTTCATCTAGGCAAGTGTACTAAGATTAGGGCGACACAGTAGCACAGTTTTTAGCACTGTTGCTTCACAGCGCCAAGGATCTCGGTTTGATGCCTGGCTTGGGTCACTGTGCGCACGTTCTCCCAGTGTCTGCGTACGTTCTCCCAGTGTCTGCGTACGTTCTCCCAGTGTCTGCGTACGTTCTCCCAGTGTCTGCGTACGTTCTCCCAGTGTCTGCGTGAGTTTCCTCTGGGTGCCATGGCTTCCTCGCACAAGTCCCAAAAGATGTACTGTTGGATGATTTGGACATTCAGAATTCTCCCTCCATGCACCAGAACATGCACCGAAGTGTGGCGACGAGGAGATTTTCACAGTAAGTTCATTACATTGTTAATGTAAGCCTGCCTACTTGTGACACAAATAAAGATTATTATTAGATTCTATCCTATTTGTCTGAATGGTATTGCAAACACAAGCCCAAGACATGAATGCTACTCTCACATCTGGAAAGCTCTTCAAACATCTCTTAAGAAATAGCTTCTTGTCTGATTGGACATTATGTTGTCACCTCTAACTTCCAGTCTCCCCCAGCCTTACTTGTATGTTTCCATTTTGTCATTGCTTCGACGATCTTTATTCCCCGGTTCATTCGCTCCAAATATGCTCTTCATCCTCCCAATTGGAACCAAGACTCACTGTACAATCCCTTCCACTTAACTCACTCATTTGTGGGGTTGGTATCTCCTCTCTTCCCTCATTTACCAATTCCTCCCATGAATGTACAAATTTTGAAAATCCAGACTTAACAGATATCTTTTTAAAGGTATTGCGTATCTGAATTGCATTTACCATAAAAATGATCTCTGGATGGGGTTTGGTGATCTCAGATGGTGGATAGTACAGATGTCGAATTGGGCACCACATATTTTGGCTAGAAAGGGGAAAAATTGGACACTGCTGGTTCTGCTCCTGGTTACTAATGCATGACCTTCGCTGGAAGTGTACATGGTTGGTTGTCAGGTGCTGACAGAACTATCTCGGCTGTAGCCCTCTCCTCTTTCAGCATCACTCAAATAGCCTACTGCATTCACTTTCTACATTCGCACATGAGGAACAGTCGGTTTTGTAAGGTGCAGAATACCTATTCCTTTCAACTGGAGAGTAAACATCAAAATCCTTAAAGCTTACTTGCATCGTAATGGCAGCTAATTCCTCTCCAACTGTTTACAAATTTAATCCTGAAATATGGAAAATAATTACGTTGTATCATTGGTAGAAATGTCCTTGAATATTTCAATCAGCAAAAGAAAAGCCGACGACGGGTCAAAATAATCTGCATGCACCTCTCCTCCATCAGATTGAGCAATGTTTTGATTGGAGAACCTTGCACACTTAGTGAAACAATTGAGATTAAAATATTCATCACACTATTACTAAAAGAAGCATCCCATCAACTGTTACTGGGGCCAAATATGCACTTTCAAATGATGGTCTGCATAAAAAGGTGGTTATGCTGTGCAGTGAAGTCAAAACCACTTTGCGGTGACACAAATGTGCAAAGGAACGTAAACCTGTTGAATTTTTAAAAAAATATATATTTTATTCAAATTTTTTTCCAGCCAAACAAAACAGTACAAAAATGTATCCCTTTTACAACAATAAAACAATATAAATAATAGTGACCGTTTTTAACTAATAAATAAATAATATATAAACTAAATGGCAACTGCCATAACAAAATATTAACTCTCCCAAATAATAAAGTCAAACAAGCCAATATACATATCCAAGTAAAAATATCCATACAAAAACACCCCTGAGGACCCACCCGAGCCCTCCCCCCCCCCCCTGGGTTGCTGCTGCTACTTTCCCAGTTCCTTTAGCGTTCTGCGAGATAGTCAATGAGCGGTTGCCACCGCCTGGTGAACCCTTGAGCCGAACCTCTTAGTGCGAACATTATCCGTTCCAGTTTTATAAACCCTGCCATGTCGTTTATCCAGGCATCCACGCCCGGGGGATTAGCTTCCTTCCACATTAACACTATCCTTCGCCGGGCTACTAGGGACGCAAAGGCCAAAACATCAGCCTCTCTCGCCTCCTGCACTCCCGGCTCTTCTGCAACCCCGAATATAGCCAACCCCCAGGTTGGCTCGACCCGGACCCCCACCACCTTCGAAAGCACATTTGCCACCCCCACCCAGAACCCATGCAGTGCCGAGCATGACCAAAACATGTGGGTGTGGTTCGCTGGGCTTCTCGCGCATCTCCCGCACCTATCCTCTACCCCGAAAAATTTACTGAGCCTTGCTCCTGTCATGTGCGCCCTGTGCAAGACCTTGAATTGTATCAGGCTAAGCCTGGCACATGAGGACGAAGAGTTTACCCTGCGTAGGGCATCTGCCCACAGCCCCTCTTCGATCTCTTCCCACAGCTCTTCTTCCCATTTTCCCTTCAGCTCATCCACCATGATCTCCCCCTCGTCTCTCATTTCCCTGTATATATCTGACACCCTACCATCCCCCACCCATGTCCCCGAAATCACTCTATCCTGAATCTCCTGCGTCGGGAGCTGCGGAAATTCCCTCACCTGTTGCCTCACAAAAGCCCTCAATTGCATATACCGAAATGCATTCCCCTGGGGCAACCCGTATTTTTCCGTCAGCGCTCCCAGACTCGCAAACGTCCTGTCTAGGAACAGATCCCTCAGTTGCACAATCCCTGCTCCCTGCCATGTTCTAAATCCCCCATCTATTCTCCCCGGGACAAACCTATGATTATTCCTTATCGGGGACCGCACCGAGGCACCCGTCATTCCCTTATGCCGTCTCCACTGCCCCCAAATTTTCAGTGTTGCCACCACCACTGGACTTGTGGTGTATTTCTTCGGGGAGAACGGCACCGTCGCCAATGCTTGTAGGCTGGTTCCTTTACAGGACGCCATTTCCAGTCTCTTCCACGCCACTCCCTCCCCTTCTCCCATCCACTTAGACACCATTGAGATATTGGCGGCCCAATAATAATCACTTAAGCTCGGCAGTGCCAGTCCCCCCCTATCCCTGCTACGCTGCAAAAACCCCCTCCTCACTCTCTGGATCTTCCCCGCCCACACAAAGCTCATAACACTCTTCTCAATTTTTTTGAAAAAAGCCCTCGTAACCATCACCGGGAGGCACTGGAATACAAAAAGAAATCTCGGGAGGACTACCATTTTGACCGCCTGCACCCTGCCCACCAGTGACAGGGACACCATGTCCCATCTCTTAAAACCCTCCTCCATCTGTTCCACCAATCGTGTTAAATTAAGCCTATGTAGGGTTCCCCAGTTCCTGACTATCTGGATCCCTAAGTACCGGAAATCTCTTGTTACCCTCCTCAGCGGTAAATCATCTATTCCCCTGCTCTGCTCCCCCGGATGCACCACAAACAACTCACTCTTCCCCATATTCAATTTGTACCCCGAAAATTCCCCAAACTCCCCGAGTGTCCACATTATCTCAGGCATTCCCTCCACTGGGTCCGCAACATACAGCAATAGATCATCTGCATACAATGATACCCGGTGTTCTTCTCCTCCCCTGAGTACTCCCCTCCACTTCCTGGAGCCCCTCAGTGCTATGGCCAGCGGCTCAATTGCCAATGCAAACAGTAACGGAGACAGGGGACACCCCTGTCTTGTCCCTCTATAAAGACGGAAGTAGTCGGACCTCTGCCTGTTCGTGATCACACTTGCCACCGGGGCCCTATATAGCAGCTGTACCCATCCAATAAACCCCTCTCCAAAACCAAATCACTTCAACACTTCCCATAGGTAGTCCCACTCTGTCAAATGCTTTCTCAGCATCCAGCGCCACCACTATCTCCGCCTCCCCCTCCGGCGGGGGCATCATCATCACCCCTAGCAGCCTCCGTATATTCGTGTTCAGCTGTCTCCCCTTAACGAACCCAGTTTGACCTTCGTGGACCACCCCCGGGACACAATCCTCTATCCTTGTCGCCATCACCTTGGCCAGGAGCTTAGCATCCACGTTCAGGAGGGAAATAGGCCTGTAAGACCCGCACTGCAGCGGGTCTTTTTCCTTCTTTAAGAGTGACATAGTCGGGGGCAACTTCCCCCTTTCCCTGGCCTCATTAAAGGTTCTCGTCAAAAGCGGGGCCAGTAGGTCCGTGTATTTACTATAAAATTCCACCGGGAACCCATCCGGTCCCGGGGCCTTCCCCGCCTGCATGCTCCCAATCCCCTTTACCACCTCCGCCTCAATCCGTGCTCCCAGTCCCGCCCTCTCCTGCTCCTCCACCTTCGGGAATTCCAGCCGATCTAGGAAATGCATCATTCCCTCCTTCCCTTCCGGGGCTGAGCCTTATGCAGCCTCTCGTAGAATGCCTTAAACACCCCGTTCACCCTCTCCGCTCACCGTTCCATCTCACCTTCCTCATCCCTCACCCCACCTATCTCCCTCGCCGCTCCCCTCTTCCTCAGTTGTTGGGCCAGTAACCGGCTCGCCTTCTCTCCATACTCATACTGTACTCCCTGTGTCCTCCTCCACTGTGCTTCTGCCTTGCCTGTGGTCAGCAGGTCAAATTTCATATGTAGCCTTTGTCTTTCCCTGTACAGTCCCTCCTCCGGAGCCTCTGCATATTGCCTGTCTACCCTCAGAAGTTCTCTCAACAGTCGCTCCCTTTCTTTGCTCTCTTGCTTCCCTTTATGGGCCCTTATGGATATCAGTTCCCCTCTGACCACTGCCTTCAGTGCCTCCCAGACAACTCCCACCTGGACCTCTCTGTTGTCATTAAGCTCCAGGTACCTTTTGATACACCCCCTCACCCTTAGACATACCCCCTCATCTGCCAACAGCCCCACATCCAATCTCCAGAGTGGGTGCTGCTCCTTTTCCTCTCCTACCTCCAGATCTACCCAATGTGGAGCGTGGTCCGAAATGGCTATGGCCATGTACTCCGTCCCTGTCACCTTCGGAATCAGTGCCCTTCCCAGAACAAAAAAGTCTATCCGTGAATACACCTTGTGAACATGGGAGAAAAATGAAAACTCCTTACTCCTAGGCCTAATAAATCTCCAGGGGTCTACTCCTCCCATCTGCTCCATGAAGTCCTTAAGCACCTTGGCCGCTGCCGGCCTCCTCCCGGTCTTAGACCTAGACTGGTCCAGCCCTGGATCAAGCACCGTATTGAGGTCTCCCCCCATTACCAGCTTTCCCGCCTCCAGGTCCGGGATACGCCCCAGCATACGCTTCATGAAGTTTACATCATCCCAGTTCGGGGCGTATACGTTCACCAGAACCACCGCCTCCCCTTGCAATCTGCCACTCGCCATCACGTATCTACCCCCACTGTCCGCCACTATGGTCTTTGCCTCAAACAGTACCCGTTTCCCCACTAAAATAGCCACCCCCCCTATTCTTCGCATCTAAGCCCGAATGGAACACCTGCCCCACCCATCCTTTACGTAGTCTGACCTGATCTGCCAGTTTCAGGTGCGTCTCCTGCAACATGACCACATCTGCCTTTAAGTTCTTTAGGTGTGTGAGTACCCGTGCCCTTTTAATCGGCCCATTCAGCCCTCTCACGTTCCACGTGATCAACCGGGTTGGGGGGCTCTTTTACCCCCCCCCCCCCATGTCGACTAGCCATCCCCTTTTCTAACCCAGCTCCTCACCCGGTTCCCACGTACCCGTATATCCCACCGACGGTGCTCTCCCGTCCCGACCACCCCGCCCCATAACAGCTCCCCCTTCCCCTTAGCAGCAGCAACCCAGTTAACTCCCCCCCCCCCCCCCCCCCCCCCCCTCCCTCCGCTAGATCCGTTTCTAGGGTAGTTGCATCCCCCATGTTGCTCCCAGAAGTCAGCAAACTCTGGCTGACCTCAGCTTCCCCCGTTTGTCCTCGGCCCCTCGTTGTGCGAGGCCCCCTCCTTCCTGCGTCCCTGTTCCCGCCACAATTACCACCGCGCGGGAGCAAAGCCCGCGTTTCCCACTCGGCCCCGCCCCTGATGGCGCAGCTCCCTTCTCCTTCCCCTTTCCTTCCCACCAGCGCCCAGTTCCCCATACTCTCTCTTCCCCCCCCCCCCCCCCAACGAGGGGAAAAGAGAAAAGTTACAAAATTGAAATAATTCCCCCCCCCCCCTTCCCATTCCTCATCCCACATAATCACCCCACCACTGTATTACAGAAGCTTTTTCTCTCGCCACACTATTCCAGCTTCTCGTCCACAATGAATGTCCACGCCTCTTCTGCCGTCTCAATGTAGTGGTGCTTCCCTTGGTGTGTGACCCACAGTCTTGCCGGCTGCAACATTCCAAATTTAACCTTTTTGTGGAGCACCGCCTTGGCCTGGTTGAAACTTGCCCTTCTTCTCGCCATCTCCGCACTCCAATCCTGGTACATGCGGATCACTGCGTTCTCCCACCTGCAGCTCCGAGTTTTCTTCGCCCATCTTAGAACCATCTCTCTGTCATTGTAGCGGTGAAACCTCACCACTGGCTCGAGGTATTTCTCCTGCCTTTGGTCTTCGCGCCAGAACTCGATAAGCTCCCTCCACCTCCAAAGGGCCCGTCGGGGCCTCTGATCCCATTAGCGAGTGAAGCATCGTGCTCACATATGCTCCGACGTCCGCCCCCTCTGTGCCTTCGGGAAGACCCAAGACTCTTAAATTCTTCCTCCTCGAGTTATTCTCCAGGGCCTCCAACCTCTCCACACACCTTTTGTGCTGTGCCTCGTGCGTCTCTGTCCTTACCACCAGGGCCTGTATTTCATCCTCATTCTCCGCAGCCTTTGCCTTCACGACCCGAAGCTCCAACTCCTGCGCCTCCTTTAGCCCTTCAATCGCCTCTAGCATCGGGGCCAACACCTCCATCTTCAGCTCTTCCACACAGCGCCGCAGGAACTCTTGTTGCCCCGGGCCCCGTACCAAACAGCCACCTTCCAACGCCATCTTGCTTCGAGCTTCCCTTCCTTGCCGCTGCTCCAGTGGATCCACTGCAATCCGGCCGCTATCCTCTCCTTTATCCATATTTATCCGGGGGGATTCCCTCCTATTTCACCGCGCAATGATTTTGGCCGTTAAAAATTGCCGTTGGGGCTCCTAATAAGAGCCCAAAAGTCCGTTTCAACGGGAGGTGCCGAAACGTGCGACTTAGCTGGTCATCGCCGCACCCGGAAGCCCCAAAACCTGTTGAATTTTGGGATCTTCAAGCCGAGATATGCTGATGCTGGAGACCTTGAACTTTTGCCCAAGTGTTCATGTCAAGGCACAGCATGTGGCACAGTGATTAGCTCTGCAGCCTATGGCGCTGAGGACCAGGGTTCGAATCCTGGGCCTGGGTCACTGTCCGTGTGGAATTTGCACATTCTCCCCATGTTTGCGTGGGTTTCACCCCCACAACCCAAAGATGTGTAGGTTAGGTGGATTGGCCACGCTAAATTGCCCCTTAATTGGAAAAAAATAATTGGGTACTCTAAATATTTTTTTTTAAGTGTTCATGTCAAACAATTCCAGGTTACAGAGAACATCGAACTTCTTTCTGCCTCTTATTAATTAATGTGGGTATGTCGACTGCTTTGCAATATCATTGGGCGCAGTTACAATTGTTAGCAAAACTATAAAAAGGCTATCCAAGCTTTTTCAGATGGATAGAATTGGAAATTCGAGAAGATATTGCCAAACCTGTATCTAACCTTAGCTAGCCCATCCTTGGAGTACTTCATGCAGTCTGGTTGCCATATTATAAAAACCATATAGAGGGGGTATGGCAAAGATTTGCAAGGATGATCCCAGAAGTGCATGGGTATATATCAGGAAAAGATCGACAAGCTGGGTCTCTTTCTCTTGTGGGGGAGCTGGGGCAGGGTGGAGACTGGGAATTGGGGGGGTTGACCTTTTAAAATGGTAAAACGTTTTGATGGAAGGGATGAGTGAGCATAACTAGAGATGATCAATATACGGTAGTCAAGAAAAAAGTTTATTTATCAAAGGGTGATTGCAATGTGGAACTTGCTACTACCGGAAGTGGTTGAAGTCAATGGTATGGATCCATTTAAGGAGAAGCTCGAAAAGCATTTGATAGAGAAGGGAATAGATGATTTTGCAGGTAGATTGAGATTGAGGAAAGATGGGAGGAGGCTCGCTTGGAGCATAAACACCGTGAACTGGTTCGAGCTCCATGCTATAGATTCTAACCTATATAATATGATGGCAACTGACCAGAGAGAAACTTCATAAAGCTATATTTCAAATCTACAAATTTCCTACGTACCTCCTTGAACTCTTTAAAGTTAGTAAAGGACTAACGGAATAGCTGCTTCTTCATGAATATTCATTGCCATTTTGGTGGTGCTTTGCAGAGCGCTGTTGCTGTGTCTGTAACTAGTGTTTTGCAATTTGTTTTGTCTGGAAATTGAGAGAGGTACGGCGTTGGTAGTGCAGCACTGCCAGTCTGCACAGTTGTTCAAGCAGGTTCCAGTGTCTGAAGTGATTTGCTTAACTGCCATTTCTAGGAAAGAAGTAGTAGACTGATGAACATATCATACTTCAGTCATTAAATAATTGATTGATTTGATTTGAAATGTAATCAATCAAATAAAGTTGTCCTTCAGCTGGGCTAGCCACCTAAAAGTCTGAGTGCACTTTTAAAAATAAATAAACTGAGGTACGTTACAAGTCAAGTGACATTGTGTATTTCAAAATCCTGGTACTACAATTGTTTGAAAATGCGTAATAATGGAAATAATAGACTTTGACCAAAAAAATCAATAATTTTCACTGAAAGTCATTTTTCTGACATGTGCTAAACGCAGTAATATAGTGGTATTCAGCATCAAGCATGCTCTTGCACCACCTCGAGTTGAGTTTCAGAGGAGCCTTTTTTGCAACTTGCAGCATTACTCCATTTACCCTATCGTGCCAAATAGGATCATTAGTCCTTGAACCAAAACACTTCTTTTGTGTTTTCTGAATTCATCATCTGAAATTGCTTCCACAACTACCAATGAAATCTCTAATCAATGGTACTTCACCCTTTTTGTCAATAATGCAGGCTGCAATTTGGGTTCTTGGCCAGGTAGTAGTATCCTGCTAGCTTGTTTCCTGTCTGACTGGAACACCTAATGGTCTTGCTCAGCTGAGAGCTCTGGGCACGTGTGGTTACAAGCCTGCACCGTGCTCCTCTCTGAACAGTTGATATTTATAGTCAGTGTGTTCCTTTGTTCAATGTTGAAATTCGCATGAGGGGGAAGGGCAATTATGATGCCATTAGACGTGACTTGGGGGGGATAAGGTGGAGAAGTAGGCTGCAAGTGTTGGGCACACTGGATAAGTGGAGCTTGTTCAAGGATCAGCTACTGCATGTTCTTGATAAGTATGTACCGGTCAGGCAGGGAGGAAGGCGCCGAGCGAGGGAACCGTGGTTTACCAAAGAAGTGGAATCTCTTGTTAAGAGGAAGAAGGAGGCCGATGTGAAGATGAGGTGTGAAGTTTCAGTTGGGGCGATGGATAGTTACAAGGTAGCAAGGAAGGATCTAAAGAGAGAGCTAAGACGAGCAAGGAGGGGACATGAGAAGTATTTGGCAGGAAGGATCAAGGAAAACCCAAAAGCTTTCTATAGGTATGTCAGGAATAAGCGAATGACTCGGGAAAGAGTAGGACCAGTCAAGGACAGGGATGAGACGTTGTGTGTGGAGTCTGAAGAGATAGGCGAGATACTAAATGAATATTTTTCGTCAGTATTCACTCAGGAAAAAGATAATGTTGTGGAGGAGAATGCTGAGCCCCAGGCTAATAGATTAGATGGCATTGAGGTACGTAGGGAAGAGGTGTTGGCGATTCTGGACAGGCTGAAAATAGATAAGTCCCCGGGACCTGATGGGATTTATCCTAGGATTCTCTGGGAGGCCAGGGAAGAGATTGCTGGACCTTTGGCTTTGATTTTTATGTCATCATTGGCTACAGGAATAGTGCCAGAGGACTGGAGGATAGCAAATGTGGTCCCTTTGTTCAAAAAGGGGAGCAGAGACAACCCCGGCAACTATAGACCGGTGAGCCTCACGTCTGTAGTGGGTAAAGTCTTGGAGGGGATTATAAGAGACAAGATATATAATCATCTAGATAGGAATAATATGATCAGGGATAGTCAGCATGGCTTTGTGAAGGGTAGGTCATGCCTCACAAACCTTATCGAGTTCTTTGAGAAGGTGACTGAACAGGTATACGAGGGTAGAGCAGTTGATGTGGTGTATATGGATTTCAGCAAAGCGTTTGATAAGGTTCCCCACGGTAGGCTATTGCAGAAAATACGGAGGCTGGGGATTGAGGGTGATTTAGAGATGTGGATCAGAAATTAGCTAGCTGAAAGAAGACAGAGGGTGATGGTTGATGGGAAATGTTCAGAATGGAGCTCAGTCACAAGTGGAGTACCACAAGGATCTGTTCTGGGGCCGTTGCTGTTTGTCATTTTTATCAATGACCTAGAGGAAGGCGCAGAAGGGTGGGTGAGTCAATTTGCAGACGACATTAAAGTCGGTGGTGTTGTCGACAGTGTGGAAGGATGTAGCAGGTTACAGAGGGATATAGATAAGCTGCAGAGCTGGGCTGAGAGGTGGCAAATGGAGTTTAATGTAGAGAAGTGTGAGGTGATTCACTTTGGAAGGAATAACAGGAATGCGGAATATTTGGCTAATGGAAAAGTTCTTGAAAGTGTGGATGAGCAGAGGGATCTAGGTGTCCATGTACATAGATCCCTGAAAGTTGCCACCCAGGTTGATAGGGTTGTGAAGAAGGCCTATGGAGTGTTGGCCTTTATTGGTAGAGGGATTGAGTTCCGGAGTCAGGAGGTCATGTTGCAGCTGTACAGAACTCTGGTACGGCCGCATTTGGAGTATTGCGTACAGTTCTGGTCACCGCATTATAGGAAGGACGTGGAGGCTTTGGAGCAGGTGCAGAGGAGATTTACCAGGATGTTGCCTGGTATGGAGGGAAAATCTTATGAGGAAAGGCTGATGGACTTGAGGTCGTTTTCGTTGGAGAGAAGAAGGTTAAGAGGAGACTTAATAGAGGCATACAAAATGATCAGGGGGTTGGATAGGGTGGACAGTGAGAGCCTTCTCCCACGGATGGAAATGGCTGGCACGAGGGGACATAGCTTTAAACTGAGGGGTAATAGATATAGGACAGAGGTCAGAGGTAGGTTCTTTACGCAAAGAGTAGTGAGGCCGTGGAATGCCCTACCTGCTACAGTAGTGAACTCGCCAACATTGAGGGCATTTAAAAGTTTATTGGATAAACATATGGATGATAATGGCATAGTGTAGGTTAGATGGCTTTTGTTTCGGTGCAACATTGTGGGCCGAAGGGCCTGTACTGCGCTGTATTGTTCTATGTTCTATAGGTTTAAAAGAATAGGCAGGCACTCCCGTGACGTGAAGTTTGTTGCTGTACTAGAATTATATTCTACATGGCTTCGAACCAGTGCCAAATATCCCCTTGGGGTTGGTTCAGGTTCCAACTCTAAATTTACACTGCAAGTTCAATGTTGCAAAGGTACTTATCAACTGGCCAAGCTGAGTTTTTCAGGCAGAGCAGAGTTTAATTTGAACGGGAAACCTTTATAATTCTATCAGCACTTCTTATCATACATAAGACCATAAGACATAGGAGTGGAAGTAAGGCCCTTCGGCCCATCGAGTCCACTCCGCCATTCAATCATGGCTGATTTCAACACCATTTACCCGCTGTCTCTCCATAGCCCTTAATTCCTCGAGAAATCAAGAATTTATCAACTTCTGTCTTAAAGACACTCAACGTCCCGGCCTCCACCGCCCTCTGTGGCAATGAATTCCACAGACCCACCACTCTCTGGCTGAAGAAAATTCTCCTCATCTCTGTTCTAAAGTGACTCCCTTTTATTCTAAGGCTGTGCCCCCGGGTCCTAGTCTCCCCTGCTAATGGAAACAACTTCCCTACATCCACCAAAATATTCTGACCAGACCCGGTTGGTTCGCCATCAGAGCCTGATACAGCAACCGGACCCAATCCACAAATCCCTGCCCAAAACCGAACCTGCCAAGAATATCCCATTGGTACTTCCACTCCACCCGGTCAAAGGCCTTTTCTGCATCCATGGCTACGACCACCTCAAACTCACGCCGCTCCACTGGCACCATTATAACATTTAAAAGCCATCTAATGTTGGACGTCAAGTGCCTGCCCTTTTCAAATCCCACCTGGTCCTCCCCGATTACCTCCGGGACACAGTCCTCTATACGTGTGGCCAAGATCTTTGCCAGCAATTTAGTGTCTACGTTCAAAAGGCAGATCGGCCTGTATGATCCGCAGCTCTCTGGGTCCTTTTACCGATTCAAGATGAGAGAGCTCAATGCTTGTGATAACGTTGGGGGGAGCACTTCCAGCTCCTTAGACTCATTAAAGGCCTTCACGAGGAGCGGCCCCAGTAACCCAGAAAACTTTATGTAGAACTCCATCGGGTATCCATCAGGTCCTGGGACCTTACCGGATTGCATCGCCCCAATCCGTCTATCACCTCCCCGAGCCCAATTGGGCCCCCCAGGCCTTCCACCAGCTCCTCATCTACCTTCGGGAACTCTAACCCCCACAAAAACTGCTTCATACCCTCCTCCCCGGCTGGGGGTTCCGATTTATAAAGTCGACTATAGAACTCATGAAACACATCATTTACCGCCCCGTGTCCACTTTCCCCCTCATGAGTGTTGGCTTTCATTAACGGGGGATTGAGTTTAAGAGCCATGAGGTTTTGCTGTAGCTTTATAAAACCCTGGTTAGACCACACTTGGAATATTGTGTCCAGTTCTGGTCGCTCATTATAGGAAGGATGTGGATGCTTTGGAGAGGGGCAGAGGAGATTTACCAGGATGCTGCCTGGACTGGAGGGCATGTCTTATGAAGAAAGGTTGAGGGAGCTAGGGCTTTTCTCACTGGAGCGAAGAAGGCAGAGAGGTGACTTGATAGAGGTGTACAAGGTGATGAGAGGCATTGATAGAGTGGATAGCCAGAGACTTTTCCCCGGGGTGGAAATGGCTGTCACGAGGGGCATAATTTTAAGGTGATTGGAGGAATGTATAGGGGAGATGTCAGAGGTACGTTCTTTACAGAGAGTGGTGGGTGTGTGGAATGCACTGCCAGCAGAGGTGGTGGAGTCAGAATCATTAGGGACATTTAAGCGACTCTTAGACAAGCACATGGACAGCAGTAAATTGAAGGGGTGTAGGTTAGGTTGATCATAGATTGGGATAAATGGTCGGCACAACATCGTGGGCCGAAGGGCCTGTACTGTGCTGTACTGTTCTATGTTCTATGTTCTCTGGCTGAAGAAATTTCTCCTCATCTCTGTTCTAAAGTGACTCCCTTTTATTCTAAGGCTGTGCCCCCGGGTCCTAGTCTCCCCTGCTAATGGAAACAACTTCCCTACATCCACCCTATCTAAGCCATTCATTATCTTGTAAGTTTCTATTAGATCTCCCCTCAACCTCCTAAACTCCAATGAATATAATCCCAGGATCCTCAGACATTCATCGTAGGTTAGGCCTACCATTCCTGGGATCATCCGTGTGAATCTCCGCTGGACCCGCTCCAGTGCCAGTATGTCCTTCCTGAGGTGTGGGGCCCAAAATTGCTCACAGTATTCTAAATGGGGCCTAACTAATGCTTTATAAAGCTTCAGAAGTACATCCCTGCTTTTATATTCCAAGCCTCTTGAGATGAATGACAACATTGCATTTGCCTTCCTAATCACGGACTCAACCTGCAAGTTTACCTTTAGAGAATCCTGGACTAGGACTCCCAAGTCCCTTTGCACTTCAGCATTATGAATTTTGTCACCGTTTAGAAAATAGTCCATGCCTCTATTCTTTTTTCCAAAGTGCAGGACCTCGCACTTGCCCACGTTGAATTTCATCAGCCATTTCTTGGACCACTCTCCTAAACTGTCTAAATCTTTCTGCAGCCTCCCCACCTCCTCCATACTACCTGCCCCTCCACCTATCTTTGTATCATCGGCAAACTTAGCCAGAATGCCCCCAGTCCCGTCATCTAGATCGTTAATAGATAAAGAGAACAGCTGTGGCCCCAACACCGAACCCTGCGGGACACCACTCATCACCGGTTGCCATTCCGAAAAAGAACCTTTTATCCCAACTCTCTGCCTTCTGCCTGACAGCCAATCGTCAATCCATGTTAGTACCTTGCCTCGAATACCATGGGCCCTTATTTTACTCAGCAGTCTCCCGTGAGGCACCTTATCAAAGGCCTTTTGGAAGTCAAGATAGATAACATCCATTGGCTCTCCTTGGTCTAACCTATTTGTTATCTCTTCAAAGAACTAACAGGTTTGTCAGGCACGACCTCCCCTTGCTAAATCCGTGCTGACTTGTCCTAATCTGACCCTGCACGTCCAAGCATTTAGAAATCTCATCCTTAACAATGGATTCTAGAATCTTGCCAACAACCGAGGTTAGGCTAATTGGCCTATAATTTTCTATCTTTTTCCTTGTTCCCTTCTTGAACAGGGGGGTTACAACAGCGATTTTCCAATCCTCTGGGACTTCCCCGGACTCGAGTGACTTTTGAAAGATCATAACTAACGCCTCCACTATTTCTTCAGCTATCTCCTTTAGAACTCTAGGATGTAGTCCACCTGGGCTTGGAGATTTATCAATTTTTAGACCTCTTAGTTTCTCTAGCACTTTCTCCTTTGTGATGGCTACCATATTCAACTCTGCCCCCTGACTCTCCGGAATTACTCTCCGATATTACTCATGTATTCTACTGTGAAGACTGACGCAAAGTACTTATTTAGTTCCTCAGCTATTTCCTTGTCTCCCATCACAAAATTACCAGCGTCATTTTGGAGCGGCCCAATGTCAACGTTTGCCTCCCGTTTGTTTTTAATGTATTTAAAGAAACTTTTACTATCATTCCTAATGTTACTGGCTAGCCTACCTTCATATTTGATCCTCTCTTTCCTTATCTCTTTGTTATCCTCTGTTTGTTTTTGTAGCCTCCCCAATCTTCTGACTTCCCACTACTCTTTGCCACATTATCGGCTTTCTCTTTTGCTTTGATGCATTCCCTAACTTCCTTTGTCAGCCATGGCTGCCTAATCCCCCCTCTGATAACCTTTCTTTTCTTTGGGATGAACCTCTGTACTGTGTCTTGAATTACTCCCAGAAACTCCTGTCATTGCTGTTCTACTGTCTTTCCCACTAGGCTCTGCTCCCAGTCGATTTTCGTCAGTTCCTCCCTCATGCCCCTGTAGTTACCTTTATCTAACTGTAACACCTTTACATCTGATTCTACCTTCTTTCTTTCAAATTGGAGATTGAATTCTACCATATTATGATCACTGCCTCCTAAGTGCTCCCTTACTTTAAGATCTTTAATCAAGTCTGGCTCATTACATAACACTAAGTCCAGAATGGCCTGTTCCCTCGTGGGCTCCATCACAAGCTGTTCCAAAAAGCCCTCCTGTAAACATTCAATGAATTCCCTTTCCTTGGGTCGACTGGCAGCATTATTTACCCAGTCCACCTGCATATTGAAGTCCCCCATGATCACTGTGACCTTGCCTTTCTGACATGCACTTTCTATTTTGTGGTGCATTTTGTGCCCCCGGCCCTGACCACTGTTAGGAGGCCTGTACATAACTCCCATTATGGTTTTTTGCCTTTGTGGTTCCTCAACTCTACCCACACAGACTCCACATCATCTGACCCTATGTCATTTAGTGCTATTGATTTAATTTCATTCCTAATTAACAAGGCAACCCCGCCCCCTCTGCCCACCTCCCTGTCTTTTCGATAGGTTGTGAATCCCTGGATGTTTAAATGCCAGTCCTGAACCCCCTGCAACCATGTCTCTGTGATGCCTACCACATCATACCTGCCAGTCACAATCTGGGCCACAAGCTCATCTACCTTGTTCCGTACACTGCGCGTATTTAAATATAGCACCTTTAATTCTCTATTGACCGTCGCTTTTTGTTTTCTTAGTGTGGTGGACCTTGGTTTACTGAGCCTTTCCATACACTGTGTCATATTTTGTGGGATGGGGACTATCGTAACCTCTCCTGAGTTTTGTCTTTTCGTGCTTTTTTGTATTCCTAAGCAGCTACGCTTCCCACTGATTACTTCACCTCTTGGTTCCCTGACTTTCCCTTCCCCCCCAATCTTTAGTTTAAAGTCCTATTGACCACCCTATTTATTCTTTTCGCCAGAACACTGGTCCCAGCTCGGTTCAGGTGGAGACCATCCCAACGGTATAGGTCCCCCCTGTCCCAAAACTGATGCCAGTGTCCCATGAAAAGGAACCCCTCTTTCCCACACCACTCTTTCAGCCACGTGTTAACTTCCCTTATTCTTGCCTCCCTTTGCCAATTTGCACGTGGCTCGGGCAGTCATCCGGAGATTATGACCCTTGAGGACCTGTTTTTTAATTTGAATCGTAGCTCTTTATAATCTCCAAACAGGTCCTCTTGCCTATGTTGTTGGTACCGACATGGACCACAACAACTGGATCCTCCCCCTCCCTCTCCAGTATCCTTTCAAGCCGGTCAGAGATGTCCCACACCCTAGCACTGGGCAGGCAACATACCATGCGGGACTCTTTATCCTGCTCACAAAGGATACTATCTATCCCCCTGATAATAGAATCCCCGACAATTACAACTTGCCTATTTACTCCCTCCCCTTGAATGGCCTGCTGAACCATGGTGCCTTGGTCAGCTGACTCATCCTTCCTGCAGCCCTGTTCGCCATCCACACAGGGAGCAAGTGCCTCATACCTGTTGGACAGAGTCAAGGGCTGAGGCTCCTGAGTTCCTGACTGCTGGTTCCCTTTACCTGCTTGACTTGCAGTCACACCCTGCTGTCCCTGGCCACTGGCAGGATTTAAACTACTTACTCTGACAGGTGTGACTGCCTCCTGAAACAGTGTCCAGGTAAGTCTCCCCCTCCTGGATGTGCCTCAGTGTTTGAAGCTCAGACTCCAGCTCATCAACTCTGAGCCGGAGCTCTTCGAGCAGCCAACACTTACTGCAGATGTGGTCGCTGCAGCTCGCAATGGGATCTGCCAGCTCCCACATCAAGCAGCTCAAGCACATCACCTGACCAGCCATCACTAATTAATTAATTAGTTTAATTTAAGTTTGAGTTTAGCTATGTTTTTTTTTTAAATTTGGGGCAGATTTGCTATCAACCACTCAGATCACAGCTTCCCTCTGACGTCACTTTTGGGAAAAAAAATGGAAAACAGGAAGTTTCCGTTAGGTTTTTATACTCACAGAGACTGCTCCTCCTCCTCCGAACGGCTCCCGAAATTAGGCCCGAAGAAAGAGAGAGAACAAAACAGTAGGGAAAAAGCACCTTCTTCCACTCTTCACCGAATTACCTCACTGCACCAAATTACCAAATTCTCACTCGGTCTGTACAGATTGACATATTGTTCAAATTTTACTATTAATTTCCTGAATTCCTTCAAACATTGTTCATCCTGTGATAATTAGATCTAGCTGACAAATGTATTATTTCTGCTTTAACATTTTTTAACTTTTTAGTAAAGTTGGGGTTTTAACACAGAATGTGAATCGGGAAAAATACACAGGACGTGGAAAAAACAACCAAATATAGTCATTAAATGTGGTGGATGATGTGAGCTGATGACGGGGATGTGCTGAGAAGTCGCACATCAGGTGGCTCTCCTCCCACAAACTTGAAAAATAGGCTCTTTTCGCCCAAAAAATCCCGCTGACACCAAAACAAAATATCCCCACACCACTACCAACAACACAAGAGAAAATGTCAAATAGCAGCCATTCCAGAGGACATGTGGAAGCCAGGAGTGGAAAAAGCCTGGACAAACAAATGACCGAGCCGGCCAGTCGCATGAGAAGCCCCCCCTACATGAGGGGATGGGTGGAGGATGTTTCTCTCAAGAGAATTGAAAGAGCATCGGGAAGAGACTAAGTCGGACATTCAAGGTGCAGTGAAGGATGCCGTTGCCGGAGCTCTGGTGACCATGCAGGTGGCCCTTAAGGCGGAAAGGCGACTGGAACACCAGGAGGAAACGAGCAGAGATGGAAAAAGCTGCAACAGACCGGGGCGACCGGATCATCGCCCTGGAGAAGGAGGTGGCAATGCTGGCCGTGACACGGGGGAATTTGAAAGGGGAAATTGGGAACATTGGGAATAGGGGGACAGCTATGGGAAGAAACCGGGAAATGAGGAGGGGGCCAGCTACAGGAGTGAGTGGGGGGAAAAAAGAGGGCGGGGGAGAAAGAAGAGGGCGGGGGGGGGGAAGAAAACACCACATGGGAAATACAGGTAAAGAAGGATTGAGGGCTTTGGGCTGGCTACAATCGACCACATCGGCCCGATGGGGAGAACAGTGCCTGCAGCCATTTTGGACGGCGCCCTAACAAAAAGTGCAGAGGTGTGTCCACCAGCTAGTATGGTTGATCCTGCAGGAGCAGGGGGGACAAAAATATCCCCCATCAGAATAGTCACATGGAATGTCAAGGGACTGAACGGCCCAGTGAAAAGCTCCAGAGTCTTCGCCCACCTGAAAAGTATGGATGCTGACATAGTCTTCCTCCAAGAGACGCACCTGAGGGCGAAGGACCGACTAGAAGGGCTGGGTGGGAGAAATGGAAGGAGGACTTGGGGGTTTGAAATAGGGTAGGGACTCAGCGAAGCATTGCACAGGGTCAACTCCAACTCCACATGCGCAAGGCCTAATGCAGCTATAAGTGGTACACGAAGCCCACTTAACCAGAACCTGAATGAGCAGGTTCTTGCCGGAGGTGCAGGACAAATGCAAACGGTGCCATGGAGGCCCAACCAACCACGCCCACATGTTCTGGTCTTGCCCCAGACTTATTGGGTTTTGGACAGCCTTATTTGAGGCAGTGCCCAAGGTGGTGGGGATGAAGGTGGAGCCATGCCCGAGAGTGGCAGTCTTCGGGATATCAGAACAGCCAGATCTCTTCAGAGGGAGGAGTGCTGACGCCTTGCCCGTGCCTCCCTAATCGCCCGCCGGCTGGCGGTCAGCATCACCTAAAGCTGCAGACTGGCTGTCTGACCTATCGGAATTGAGAAAATTAAATTTGCCATCCGAGGGTCGGAGGAGGGCTTCCACAAAATGTGGGAGCCATTTGTTCCAAGACCTGTTTGTAGCCAACAGCTGAGAAGTCAAAGAACAGGAGAGCGTAGTCACATCTCAGCCAAGAGAGAGGGAGGGGGGGGGAGGAGGAGGAGTGTGTTCAGGGGGCAGGGGGACATGGAACCCAATCATGCCCAACAAATGAAACAGGAGAATCAGTATCACAACAACATAACGAGCAGGTACGAGAGCAGATGAGGGAAGAATGCCAGATAAATGACTGGGGGTGGTGGTGGTTGGGGGTGTGGGGGGAGGATTAGGGGAGGGGGAAACAGGAAACAGCCAGAATTTCAAAACCACTGGACAACGAAAAACAGGAAATCTTCACCACCACTGTAAATAATGCAAGAAGAATGACCATTTTTGTGTGCAAATATTTTTCTTTATCCTCTGTGTCCTAATATTTGTCCACGCTTATCCTTGTTTTATATACCACAAAAACTCAAAATCATAAAAAGAATGGGGTGGTTGGAATGTGGTGGATGTTTTAAAATAAATATTTTGCGACTACAGGTTTTTAATGAACAGTTACTTTGCTCAATCTCTAAAGGAGCATAAGTTGATGTATTTAGTTCCTTGATTGATAAAAGACGATGAGAAATGTTGACTAAATCTCTGCTCAGTATCGAGCCCTGCACATGGTGAATTTGTAGTGGAAGTGCAAGGATCTGCTGAGATGCATTTCATAAAATATTTACAGGTGAGGGTGGCATTCGACCTTTAGCTCACCCATCACAAAGTCCCCTAAATATCGAATTCAATTCATTCTTAAATACTCAGGACTTTTTGATTCTCACTATTCCAGGTCTTGGCTACTTTGTACGTTTAAAAACCTTCCAATATCAGTTCAAAATGTTCCTTGAATTGGTTTCATTCTGTGACCATTCTGAAGCGAGAAAAGTGCTACTTTCGATGTTTGGACTTTTACATAAAGGTTGACAACTTGAAAGATGCTTGAAGGCTGCTGGTGTCTGCTGAATCAGGACTCAGAACAAGTCAATTCTTCATGAGGGAAAGGGTGAAAATGAGAAAATCTGCAGTAGAATTTGTCTTTAAGTTTTGGGTGAAATGAGGTTTTTTTCTGAACTCTGGATTGTCAGGTTGGACAAGTGAGTTACAGATGTGTGTCAGTTTTTAGATACTTATTTTAAAGCAAAGTTTATTCTTGAATGGGATGTGGGAATCGCTGGAAAGACCAGCATTTATTACCCTTGAGAAGGTGATGACTAGCTGCCTTCTGAAATGGCACATTTAGTGCTGTTCGGGAGGGAGTTCCATGATTTTGATCAAGTGAAACTGAAGGAACGGCGATATAGTCCCAACTCCGGATGGCGTGTGGCTTGCAGCTGGTGGCTGTACAATCAATAAGGACTGTGAACATGGAATTAATCTGTGCAGTGCATGTCATTTCAGTGTTCTCTTTGGAATGAAACTGTGTTACAATATATAATGACGCTTTAACAGTGTGAACTCTTGCTAGATTGGATGGAACTGAGAAGGAAATGGCATGTTTTCCTTGACCTTTCTTTCCTGGCACAAAAATATTGAAGAGCAATTGCAGTACTCTTCCATGGGCTCTTCCTTTAACAGACATCGGTTTCCTTCCAAAGGGTCAGTATAAAATAATGCTGCAAAATGTAGTGTCATGCCTACAAATGTTCTCCCAGATTGAAAACAGATGCAGGACTGGGGCTCACGATTAAGCTACACTTTGTTTCAAAAAAAAAGTGTGATGCCTTTGTTTTCTGCCAAGCACCTGACACTGTGCAATATGTGATGTGGAGATGCCAGCGTTGGACTGGGGGTGAGCACAGTAAGAAGTCTTAGAACACCAGGTTAAAGTCCAACAGGTTTGTTTCAAAACACTAGCTTTCGGAGCACTGCTCCATCCTCAGGTGAATGAAGAGGTGGACCTGTCTGGACCTGTAGACTTAATTACCTGCAAAGACATGCATTCAAAGTATCGTATTGCATCTTTGACTTTGTCGACATACATATGTTTCTGGAACCCACCTCTTCATTCACCTGAGGAAGGAGCAGTGCTCTGAAAGCTAGTGATTCAAAACAAACCTGTTGGACTTTAACCTGGTGTTATAAGACTTCTTACTGTGCCATATGTGTTGATGGCTGGGGAAGGTTAGTGCCGGCAAAGATTTGCACTAATCTGTAAGATATTTATGTGAAAAGTCAAGTTTATCCCAGAAATAAAGATGCACATATTGTTATTCAAATTTTTGCAGGATGTGCAGTTTCTGATTTATGTACTTTGAATTACAAAATAAATAATCTGTTCAGTGGCCTTTGGGAACTTTGGAAATTCATTGGCATTTCATTCAACCACTGCTTTTTTGTTTTTCTTCCATTCGATGTCCCCTGAAGGCATTCCTTGCTGGAATATGGCATCAATGTTCTTCAATACAATGCCCAAGTGGTCGTTGTTTGAGTGAAAGCCAAATGGTGAAATTAGGTTTACCACTCAACCATTGAATGTCACTAGCGTGTGTCAGGTCCTCACTGAATATTTATATAATATGCTCGAGCACTGGATCTATGGATAGCAATCATGGGTGGGAAAACCTTGTTGTTTTTCCCTACACTAACCCATGTCATTGAGGGTAATTGGATCTAATTAGCACTGTCCTTGCTGAGATCAATTTCATAGAATTTGCAGTGCAGAAGGAGGTCATTCGGCCCATAGAGTCTGCACCGGCCCTTACTGAAGCCCACGTATCTACCCTATCCCTGTAATCCAGTAACCCCCATTTAACATTTTTGGACATGAAGGGCAATTTAGCATGGCCAATCCACCTAACCCGCACATCGTTGGATTGTGGGAGAAACCGGAGAACCCGGGGAAAGCCCACGCAGACACGGGGAGAACGTGCAGACTCCGCACAGTGACCCAGCCGGAAATCGAACCTGGGACTCTGGAGCTGTGAAGCAACTGTGCTAACCGCTATGCTACCGTGCTGGGTCATAGGCCATCAGATCTAATCTGGTGCTTTTCTAACTGAATGATCTTCGATTGCATTCAACTGCTCTCTTCACCACTCCCCAAAAGCATGTTCCTAATAATTTCAGCGTTTCGTTAATGTGGGGCTGGTTTAGCACACTAGGCTAAATCGCTAGCTTTTAATGCAGACCAAGGCAGGCCAGCAGCACGGTTCGATTCCCGTACCAGCCTCCCCGAACAGGCGCCGGAATGTGGCGACTAGGGGCTTTTCACAGTAACTTCATTGAAGCCTACTTGTGACAATAAGCGATTTTCATTTCATTTCATTTCATTTTGTACAAATGGATGTTGGGCCCTGAAAAGATTAACTCATTGCACACTGGCAAGGACAGCATTTATTGTTTACCCCTTACTGTCCTTGAGAAGGTGCTGGTGAGCCTCATTCTTGATTACAGTAGCCTGCAGTGCGTGTACTGCCATGCTGCTGTTAGCTGAGGTGTTCCACGATTTTGACCTAGAAACCACAAAAGAACTGGGATCCAGTTCCATGTTTCCATGCTCCACTCTTAGTTCCCATTGGTAGAGATCATGGATTTGTAGGGTGCAGCCAACCAGGTCTGGGGAATTGATGCAATGCATCTTGTAGAAGGTACACACTGCCATCATTATGAGCTGATGTCCAGTGAGTGAATGATTAAGATGCTGGATAAGGTGCCAATCAAGCGTGCTGCTTTTTATTCAATTATGTTGAAAACTTTGACTGTTGTAGCTGCACTCATCCAGGCAAGAGGCAAGCATTCTATTACACTCCTGTCTGGTACCTTGTAGGTGGTAGGTGTGCTTTGATGAGTCAAGTTGATTTACCTCGCTGCAGAACTCCCAGTCTTTGACTTGTTTCTCTACATCATATTTGCGGTTGCTGTAGTTAAATGTTCTTCCATGGCGGTAATATCTCTTTCACCCCCCCCCCCCCCCCCCCCACCACTTCCCCACCAAGTACTCCAGTCTCATAACTGGCAGAGATCACTATATGCAGGTGATGACATGCATCAGTCTGTCTCCTAATCTGAAGAACAATATATTGACCACAAAATATGGTCTGCTGTCCAAAACAGGGCACCATCATTCTTAATTGACTTCCTGTTCTAATGCTATATCTGAATCTACCACGCCAGTGTTGAAACCAATGATTCTCAAGATGTGACCCTGAGACCTTTGCCCACATTTCCATTTGTTTTCCTTCATGGACTTGAAAAATAAATAAATTTAGAACAAAAAAAACAATATAGCACAGGAACAGGCCCTTCGGCCCTCCAAGCCTGTCCCAGTGATGATACCAACCTTGGCCAAAACCCTCAGCACTTCCTCTGCCATATTCTTCTATATCCATCCTATCCATGTATGTGGCAAGATGCCTTTTGAACGCCGTTATCTGCTTCCACAACCTCCCCTGGCAACGCATTCCATGCACTCACCTCCTGGTAAACCTCCTCTGCACCCTCTCAAGCCTCCACATCCTTCTGGTAGTGTGGCGACCAGAAATGTTCACAATATTCCAAGTGCGACTGTACTAAGGTTCTATACAACTGTAGCATGACTTGCCAGTTGTTATACTTGATGCCCCATCCAATGAAGGCAAGCATTCCATATGCTTTCTTGACTACCTTGTCCACTTATGTTGCCACTTTCAAAGATCTGAGGACCCGCATGCCCAAATATCTCTGACTTTCTATATTCCTATGAGTTTTTCCATTTACGGTATATTTCCCCTCTGTTAGACCTACTAAAATGTATTACCTCACATTCGTGAGTACCCAATTCTTTTTTTCCCAATGAGGGGGCAATTTAGCATGACCAATCCACCTACCCTGCACATCTTTTGGGGTTATGGGGGTGATACCCTTGCAGACACTGGGAGAATGTGCAAACTCCACTTGGACAGTGACCCGTGGACGGGATCGAACCCGGGTCCTCGGCGCCGTGAGGCAGCAGTGCCCTTTCATGGACTTTAGTTGCTCACTGAACCTCCATTTATGGCTTGGTCTATTGGGACGTTGACTCAGCTGGAAATTGTAGGTGCTTTTGCTAGCCTTTTCTTTTACGCTAAATATAATAAAGATAGGGCTACTTTAGCTTTCATTAAACAAATGGTGTTTAAATAGAATTAATTAATTGAGGGTAGTGTCTCCATAATGTCCTTTTAGGGTTGACCCTGCGATGTCGTAAGACTCCAATCATTAGAAAAGGAACCTCCGATTAGCTCTTTTAATGCTTTCAGTTTAAACAATGTCGTTCATCCACGTCTGAAATTTGCATGTGCACACATGGTAAGGCCAGTGTACATGGAAAAATGATTGCATCAGGGTGTAAATGCAAAATAACTTTCTGATGCCCAGGGGTCAAGGCAATCAGTCTGTGATGACTCCCTCAGAAGGAACTTGCATTCTGAAATTGGGGTAACTTTTTCGGAGATCAGGAGTAAGAAAGATTCTGCTTAAAACCAACTTATTAACCGACAAATGTAGCAAATCTGATTATTTTATTTCTTTTTTTATTTTGAAGCTCCCTGGGCGCGTAGGGTCTACATGATAGGTTGCAGTAATCAGATAAATGTACAAGTTATTTGCCTGCCTGTTGGAAACTTGCTGAATTCAATTTGTAACTACTCTAGGTGGCTGGATTGAAATTGGGACCTTATTATTTTGGGACTTACAGCCACCGACCCGTGCCCCGTCATTGTCTGGTGCAGTGCATTGCCAAGAAATTGCTGCCAATTAAAATGCTGATTGAAGCTGTGGCCCCTTAATTAATTAAATAAACAATTCTGGAATAAGAACCAGTTTGGCTGGAGGTATTTATGTAGCAAATCCTTGTTTTAGTGATCATGCCAGGCTCCAATCTAATTTGCACAATTAGTCTGTCCGCCGCGTGTGATCATGGAACAATATTTCAGCCTTGTCTCAAAATAATCTATTTCCACTTAACCACATAGAACAGATCATGTTTCCAACATCTCAAAATGGCATTCAGTAATTCAGCCAAATATATGTTTGGTGTGGGAGATTTTCATTCTCTATTCACTTAGACTGAAAAAAAGTAGCATTAGACTCCATTGTGTGTTTTACGATGAAATAACAAAAAATGCCGGAAACACCCGACAGGTCGGGCAGCAGCTATGGAGAGTGAGAAACAGAACTAAAGCTTCAGTTCGATGAGCTTTTGTCATGCCTTGCCTGATAATATTTGGAACAATATAAGACTAGGGTGAAGTACTAGTGGGTGAAATTTGAAGTGATGAATTGCAAACTTTGCACAAATTGGTAAATGCCTCCAGTGGCAAAGGAGTACAGTGGTTAGCACTGTTGCTTCATAGCGACCAGATCCCAGGTTCGGTTCCTGCTTGGGTCACTGATGGATCTGTACTTTGTTAATATATTTGTGTCGCCGCACTATATATCAATCTTACAGAACTCGAGACTGAGCTTCTTGGGTGAAGTCAAGTCTAGCTTTATTTATGTCAGTTTCAAAGTCTATTGATCAAGTCAAATTTTATACAAATACAGAATCTAAAAAGTTGTTTGTCCAACGCAAATACAGATGGTTGAGTTGAATTCAAGATACAATTCAGTTGAGGTAATTTCTTCAGATCAAAATGCACAATACAAAAATGAAACGAAAGTAAATAGCTGTTTGCAAAGCGAAGTAGAAATAGGTTTCAACGGTTAGGTTAAAGATGAATTCAGAGAGCGCATAAAAGTTTTCTCCCGATCTCATTAAAGAAATCATAACCTTTTTAGGCTCTGTCCCCTTTCTGACTGTGATTGGGCTAGAATAATTATTATTAATCTAATTGACCGAAATGTCTGTCTATCAAGTTTTAAGAGATAATATGGCATGGGAAAAAATCTCTATGTTTCTATAATATGGTGTGATCGGACCACCTGTTTCCCACTATATTCTCCAGAACTGGGATGTTTGCCCAGTGATGATAACAATGAGTCTATTCTGCAATGTGGATAGTCAGTTTGATTACTGACTTCCTTATCAGATCTTTTCCCATGCTCTCAGCATTTTCTACTGTCACGGCTCAATATATGATTTTTAATAGTATAATGTCACTAAATCATTTCTTCCCTTCAACCTTTATTACCTATAATTAAGTAGGTTTCTATCATTCACGGTCTGAGCAGAGTCTGCATGGGTTTCCTCCGGGTGCTCCAATTTCCTCCCACAAGTCCCGAAAGACATGCTTCTTAGGTGAATTGGACATTATGAATTCTCCCTCCGCATCCGAACAGGTGCCGTAGTGTGGCGACTGGGGGATTTTCACAGTAACTTCATTGCAGTGTTAATGTAAGCCTACTTGTGACAAGAAAGATTATTATTCAGTGGCACTGAAGTAGGAATTGCAGGGATTATAGAAAATGACATTTACATGAATGATGTAGTTCATGAAAATTGCAAGGCTATGGGGAAAGGGCAGGGGCACGGAGCAGCTAAATCACCATTGTAGAGCGTCGGCATTAACGTAACAGGCTGAATGAAGACCTCCTAAACTGTAACCGTTCTATGATTCTACAGTCAGGAGTTTATAATCCACCATTGAAGCTCAATTAGAAATGGCCTTGGGAGATGTGTGCGAGTGTTTAAGCTTCTTCATTCTTATGTTTTCTAAATACACCTGCCTTTCTCTGTAATATTTGGACACTTTCAAGGTTTTTCTGTTCATATTTTAAACTTCCGCTGCTCCTGTTTTTCTTCCACTTTTGATGTCTCAATATCTAGATGCTACTAATGTCAAATTGTTTAGGCTGCAATCAGGTTATATAATTTTTTTCTTGTATCATCGCTTTTATCCACTCTTCGTTCAAGAAGTAGTGCAGAAGGTGGAAGGTACTGCACATTTGGGTGCCGGTAACACCCAAGAAACAAGTATTACAGCCACACTTAGACATTGGACGGATTAGTGAGTTTGAAAATAAGATTTGTGAAAGCTTTGAATACAGTGTATGGACAGGGGAGGGAGACAAAAGTTGAATGTCTTTATTTTCTCATCGATTTCTGAAAGCCAAGGTAGTTTCATTTGTTGAATTAGACTGCAGCTTGTTTCCCCAAACCCTCTGAGATATCAATTTTTAACTCAAATGCTCCAGTGTTAAATCAAAAGTCCTGTTTATTCTCACATTCAAACCCGAGGAATGGTTGCAACTTTACACGCATGTGCACATACACAAGCACACTATAAGGTGAAGAGGAGGTATTACAATTATGAATAACTTAAGAGAAAGTACTGCAGATATGGATATTAGTTCACATGACTCCCATAATCCAGAGAGGGTTCCTTCACAGAAGAGCTACAGTTGAACCAGGTTCAGCTAACGGAAGCAAGAGTTGCAGAATTCCTTTACAGTTGATGGGGACACAGCAAGATCAGGTTGGTATGCAGAGACTTGTTTTGCTCAGCAGGTAATGGTAGGAATTGTTCTGAGGAAACCGGCTGTGAGGAGACTTCAACTTAATGCAGGCCAGTAGTCCGCCTGGAGATCTGCTTTGATGTTTGCAGGCTGGAGTTTAAAAAAACATAATGAGTTACAGTTAAGAAATGTAATATGAAAACTTGCCAAAGGCCAGAAGCTTGGGTCATGTGATGTTGCCAATCGATGAGTCAGTTGCAGGCTCACGAGCAGTTTTTATGCCCCTGTTGAAAATCCATTGTTCGGAGTAGATGGTGGGCTGTTAGCATATCAGCAGATATAACGGGTTTGATGCTTTCTGCGTTTGCTGTAGGACTCTGCTGAGGAGACAGATGGTTTGCTGGTCCAAGACTTTGTTTATTCTGATGTGTGCTCAGAATGCGAGATGTGAGATTCCACAAGGATGAGGTTTGAGTTTTTGTCCTGTACCGGCTATTGGAAATTTCCAGATACTGTAGTCAACTTGTGAATCCTGTGTCCTGTAGCAGGCATCTATTGTTTCAGCAAGGCCCACTTTTTAAATAAGCAAAAAAAGCCAAGTTTTATTTAAACAGTTTATGATCTCTCCTGTCTTAGGGACGTGACTTCTTTTGAAAATGGTTATTAAAAGGTACCTTATGTTGAATGAAATTTATTTTAAGTTTAAAGGGGTTTTAATGTTTCATATGCTGTGGATTTTTTCTCAAACAAACATTAAAGGAGGTCTCTGAACACTCCATACCCAGTGAAAAACTGAACGAGGAAGGCCCACATTTGATTCCTGCATTTCTTCACAGTTGACCTGTTCTCTGTAGTGGGTTTAGTTCTGTGCCGCATGCCTGCTAAAACTAGTTACTTCCAAAGAATAGGGCCAAACTAAATGCCTGCCACTAATGGTGGTGTTGACTGGGGGAGAGGGTTGCGCTGGAGCCTGGAGGACAAAGGAGGTAACCCAAGTCCAGAGAAGGTTCAAAAGATAAGATGCGGAGGGATTTGAAGATCAGGGTTTCAAATGAATTTTTATGTAATATTGATAGTTACAGGCCTGTCAATAGTATTGGATGCAATTTGAAGAGATGAATTTAAGATATTTTTACACTCCTGTAGTTTGGAGTTCACTGCTTGCTTTTTCATGAGCGTTTGATTCTCAGGGTGATTGCTGGTTTATCTACATAAATGTGGGGAAACAGTGCACAAATGTTTGACTCCCTGACCCAAAATAGAGGAGTGATAATTACCTAAGGGATATCAGTTTAGAAATGTTCCAACAATGTATACAGCTTGCATTATTTCATTTTTACTGTTGGTATCTACTCTAAGCCACATAACACATTTTGAAGGATCTGTTTCAGTTGTCTTCAATTGTAGCATTCTGGTTTCAAGAAGAGTTATTGATTTGATCGTAGACTCAAAACTAATTATGCCAAGAGGTCAATAGAATTGTGAACATAATTTTATTTGATGTCAGTAAAAGTGGATGGGTGAATATTTGGAGCCATTTCATTGCATTAAACTAATTAAATAATACTGTCTCCTAGCAGGGTTTCCCAACCATTGTGCCGCGACAGTGCCGTGGAGGCTCCACAAGTGTGCCGCAAAATAAGTTTCAAAATAATTAAATGTGAATAAACTAAATCTCATCTTAGTTTTCAACTTCATGGTTGGCATCTCCCAAGAGCCAATGAACCTCGGGCCTCGCAAGCATGATACCGGCTGGGAATGGGTTGCACATGGCGGTTCAAATGTTTTCCATTGGTCAGGGGTCTGCGCAGGGGCCTAATTAATGGTTTTTAAAAAAATCAGAACTGCGCATGTGTGACCCTCTCCTAGCTGACACCTGCACAGGAGATCCCAGGTACTTTGGAAATTGGAGATGCCAACCACAAGAGTTGAAGTGAAAGACCCCATGCGTCTGTGCAAAAACACAAAAAGGGCACAAAAGCCTGGGAGAAGCATGGGGGAACAGAAAGACATGGGGGAGAGGGGGGGGGGAGTTGGGGGAAAGAAAACATGGGAGAAACTAGGGAGAAGTTTAAAAAAAGACAAAGTTCCAAGTAAAGAAGGAAGAAGAGATAAGAATCAGGAACCAAATTGTCATCAGGCTTTCATTGCAAACTTATTAAGCTAATGGAAATTGTATTAAATGGTGACTTGACATGTTTTTCGGAGGTTTTCGAGATAAAAGACTTCTGTGAGAGGGAAGTTCAGTTGGAGAAAATAGGTTTGCCTCTAAGTTTTTTTGGGTATAAAGGTATGCCATGACAAAAAAGGTTGAGAACCACTTTCCTGTAGCACTACCTTGACAACAGTAGTTGAACCCATTTTGTGCCACCTCAGATACTATTGGAGGTGGATTAAAGCTTGGTTTGTCAAGCTTGCTTTCTTTGAAGTTCTCTGACAAAATACCGCGCTTTGGATGATCACATATGGGGCATCAGTCAGGGTGTTATACTGGCAAAGAGAAAAATCCAAGCAAATTTCCTGTTTCTGATTTGTTGTCCAGTAGCTTCAGCTGAAAATTGCATGCCTGCATGTGGGATGAGGACAAAACCAGGTTTTGTTCTGATGCTTTCTAGTTTTTTTGTTGTTGACGCAAATGGTCTCTGCTGACATACAGATTAAGCCACATGAGTCAATGTGCTGAAATGGATAATATTCGGTAGAGTCATTCTTTACGTGCATTAACAGCCCTAAGGAGAAACTGAGTAAGCAAGGATGTACTTTTTAATCATATTTTTCATATTGTGTAAAATTTGCTGTTTTAGTGAGACTTTAATACAAAAGTAGGAAGATACAGAGGATGTGTTCAGATTGTCAGTTTGAGTATTCTTTTCACACCCGACTCCCCACCACGGGAGGAATTTTGCATTTCGCTAAAAGCATAAAATTAGTGTTTTTCAAATGAATTTATGCTGGTTTATTGATCACCTGTCATGACCCAGCCTAATGACCTTCTGTTGCTCTGCTTAAGAATAAGCAGAGAAATCGATGCTTCCAGTATGAGGCATAAAGTTATTTCAAGAGGAATAATCGAGTGAAGCAACGTCAAACGCATATAGCATCTTGATTGAAACACATTTGGTGTGTTGCCTGTTCCACATATTAAAAAGATATAAGGACATTAAAGAAAGTCGAAAAAATGTATACCTGAATGATGGGTGAAATCTCTCCATTCTACTATCAAGAAAGATTGAACTGGTTGGAGCTCTTAACTCCAGAAAGGAGAAGACTCGAGAGGTGACCTGATGGAGGCTTTTAAAATCATGAAAGGGTTTGATAGGTCGACATGGAGAAAATTATTTTCTTTGCGGGTGTAATCCAGACTGGAGGCTACCAGTATAAGACTCATTCATGCTCTGCCGCAAGGTGTCTCATTGTTTGCTGAGGCTTCATCCTGAGCCGTTTTCTTGGCCGTGGTGATTTGCCATTGTCTTCCACTGTTGGGTAGGGCAGGGTGGCAGGTCCAAAGTCCACTTCAGCCAGAATGGGATTCTGATCCACACATTGGCCATCGAGTCATCTGTGCCCGCACCCCCCAATGTGGGATAGTCACTAATAAATCTAGTAGGAATTTCAAGACAAACTTCTTTACCCATGGAGCAGATAAAATGTGAAACTCACTCCCATGGGGAGTAGTTGAGGCAAACACCATAGATGCATTTAAGGCAAAGCTAGATTAACACATGGCAAAAGAAATGGGGGGTATGTCAGTGTTAGATAAGAGGTGGGAGAAGACTTGTATGGAACATAGCTCTAGGCCAAATAACCAGCTTTTGTGCTGTAGGATTTTGTAATTTTTATGGTCATTATGGCTTTTGGCCCACTTCAGTTTATGTCGGCTCTCTATCGAGCAATCTAAGCTGTCCTTGTCCTCAGTCATTCCTGTCGCCCTGCAATTGGATTCCCTCACGTGTCCAGCCAATTTCATTTTTTTAATGCCATCCATCATCTTTGCACTTTTTATGATACATTGTATTGAAAGCTACCCAGTACCAGTAGGACCATGTTTGAACATAAGCCAGTGCCTTCAGGAACAGGAGGAAATACAAACCTGAAAATTTGAATAGGTGTGATAGCACAGCAATACTGGTAGTGGATTTCAAATTTGGCTGTGCGGGTGAGGCATTCACAACAATCTTCAGCTAGAAGTGCCGAGTGGATGATCAATCTCGGTCTCCTCCGGAGGTCCCCAGCATCAGCCGATCCTATTCACTCCACGTGATATCAAGAAATGGCTGAAGGCACTGGACACTGCAAAGGCTATCGGTCATTGCAACATATATGGGGAGGTGGTGGCACAGTGGTATTATCGCTGGACTCGTAATCCAGAGACCCAGAGTACTCTGCAGATGGTGAAATTGGAATTCAATGATAAATCTGGAATTAAAAGTCTAGTGATGACCATCAGACCATCGTTGATTGTCGTAAAAACCCATGTGGTTCACTAATGCCCTTGAGGGAAGGAAATTGCCATCCTTGCGTGATCTGGCCGAAATGTGACTCCAGACGTACAACAATGTGGGCAACTCTTAACTGCCCCTCAAGGGCAATTAGGGATGGGTAATAAATGCTGACACAGCTTGCGATGCCCACATCGCATTAACAAATTTTTTTTTTAAATCCCCAGACTTGGGCTCCAGAATTTGCTGCACCCTTAGCCAAGCTTTTCATGTACGTTACAACACTGGCATCTACCCGGCAACGTGGAAGATTGCCCAGATGTGTCCTGTCCACAAGAAACAGGATAAATCCAACACCGTCCATTACCGCCCTCTCCGTCTACTCTCCATCAGCAAAGCGATGGAAGGAGTTATCAATAGTGCTATCAAGCGATAACCTGCTCACGGATGTTCAATCTGGGTTCCGCCAGGGTACTTGGCTCCTGACCCCATTACAGCTTTGATTCAAACATGGACAAAAGAGCTGAATGTCAGAGGTGTGGGGTGAGAGTGACTGCCCTTCACTGCATTTGACCGAATATGGCGTCAAGGAGCACTAACAAAACTGGAGTCAATGGGAATCGGGGGGGAAACTGTCTGCTGGTTGGAGTCATACCTGGCAAAAATGTTGTGGTGGCTGGAGGTAAATCATCTTAGCTCGAGGACATCACTGCAGGGATTATCACCGTGGTTAGCACAGTTGCTTCACAGCTCCAGGGTCCCAGGTTCGATTTCCGGCTTGGGTCACTGTCTGTGTGAGTCTGCACGTTCTCCCCGGTCTGCGTGGGTTTTCTCCAGTTTCCTCTGTCATGTGAGAGTACCTTTGAGAAATAGGTGTTTATTACTGCAGTGATGTCAGTGTGAGTGGAGCTGGGCTGTCTGTCAGCTTTTTACTTTTGTTTTCGGCTGTTTGCTGCAGGGTGTGTTTTAGTTTTGTTTTCAGAGCTGGATAGCTGCAGTCACAACCAGAAGGTGTATGAGTCTCTCTCTGTAATCTAAAAACTGTAAATCGATCCTTTGGTGATTTAAAACTAATAACTGCTCTCAGCAGTGCCTTTAACCGGATGTGCTTCTGTTTTAAAGGTTTTTTAAAAAGTCATCTGGATGTTAAAAGGAAAGCTTAAAGGATTACTTAATGTTGTATTCTTTGGGGGTTGTATTTGAAGTGATGGTTGCTAAGATGTTCACTATGTTTTAAAAAGGTTAACTTGAGTTCATAGAATAAACATTGTTTTGCTTTAAAAAGTACTTTTCCATTTCTGCTCTACCACACCTGTAGAGTGGGCCGTGTGCTCCCCATACCACAATCTATTAAAAATTGTGGGTCAGGTGAACTCCATGATACATTGTGGGGTTCTCTAAACCCTGGCCCATAACACCTCCCACAGTCCAAAGATGTGCAGGTTAGGTGGATTGGCCATGCTAAATTGTCCTTCGTGTCAAAAAAAGGTTCAATATGGTTACGGGTGGAAGTGTGGGCTGAGGGTGGAGGTGTGGGCTGAGGGTGGAGGTGTGGGCTGAGGGTGGAGGTGTGGGCTGAGGGCGGAGGTGTGGGCTGAGGGCGGAGGTGTGGGCTGAGGGCGGAGGTGTGGGGCTGGGGGCGGAGGTGTGGGGCTGGGGGCGGAGGTGTGGGGCTGGGGGCGGAGGTGTGGGGCTGGGGGCGGAGGTGTGGGGCTGGGGGCGGAGGTGTGGGGCTGGGGGCGGAGGTGTGGGGCTGGGGGCGGAGGTGTGGGGCTGGGGGCGGAGGTGTGGGGCTGGGGGCGGAGGTGGGGGCGGGCTGGGGGCGGAGGGGGGGGCGGGCTGGGGGCGGAGGGGGGAGGGCGGGCTGGGGGCGGAGGGGGGAGGGCGGGCTGGGGGCGGAGGGGGGGGGCGGGCTGGGGGCGGAGGGGGGGGGGCGGGCTGGGGGCGGAGGGGGGGGCGGGCTGGGGGCGGAGGGGGGAGGGCGGGCGGAGGGGGGAGGGGCGGGCGGAGGGGGGAGGGCGGGCTGGGGGCGGAGGGGGGGCGGGCTGGGGGCGGAGGGGGGGGGGGCGGGCTGGGGGCGGAGGGGGGGGCGGGCTGGGGGCGGAGGGGGGGGGCGGGCTGGGGGTGGAGGGGGGGCGGGGCGCGGAGGGGTGGGGTGCTCTGTAAATTCTATGACCTCCCTTCCATCATAAGGGAGATGTTTGCAGCACCATTCACGACTCCTCAGATGATGAAGCAGTCCATGTCTAAATGCAGAAAGACCTGGACAGTATCCAGGCTTGGGCTGGCATGGCAAGTTACATTTGTGCCACACAAGTGCCAGGCAATGACCAAATCCTTGAAGAGAGGATCTAACAACCACCCCTTGACATTCAATGGCATTACCATCGTTGAATCCCCCACAATCCTTATCCTGGGAGATACCATTGATCAGAAACTGAACAGGACTAGCCATATAAATACTGTGGCTACCAGGGCAAATCAAAAGCTAGGAATCCTGCGGCTTGTAACTCTGCTCCTGATCCCACCAAAGCCTGTCCACCATCTACAAGGCACAAGTCAGGGAGTGTAATGGAATACTCTCCACTTGCCTGAATGAGTGCAGCTTCAAGAACCTCAACACCATCCAGGACAAATAAGCCCGCTTGATTGCTCCGCCTTCCACAAACATTCAAACCCTCCACCACCGACTAAGAATGGCACCCTTGTGTACCATCTACAAGCTGCACTTCAGAAACTCGCCAATGTTCCTTAGACAGCACTTTCCAAACCCACAGCCACTGTGAAAAGGACAAGAACAGTAGATACCTGGAAACCGCACCACCTGGAGTTCCTCCTCCAGGTCACTCACCACCCTGACTTGGAAATATATAGCTATTCCTTCACTGTTGCTGGGGGAACATCATGGAACTCCCTCCCTTACAACACAGTGGGTGTACCTACACCTCAAGGACTTCAGCGGTTCAAGAAGACAACTCACCACCACCTTCTGAAAGGCAACTAGGGATGGGCTATAAATGCTGGCTTAACCAGTGACGCCCACATCCTGTAAATTAATAATAAAAATAATTGGGATGCTCGAGTTTAACTTCAACATAGCAAAGAAAAGCAGCCAATCTTGCAGGAAAAGTTGTTAACTTCAATTGATTGTAAACCAACAATTATAGGAAGGAGAAGTTTCCTGATCTTGTGTTTGCAGTATGTCTGGCTTCAAGCATACATTTGATCTCGTGGACTTCTAAGATCTCTGAACCCTAGTTCAAAGCAATTTACTAAAGATGTTCAACTCTTTGAAACAGTTTTTCTCCAAACCACTGGAAGCATGATGTTCATGTTTATTTTCTGTACAGCTGAACCCTGTTAGATTATGTGGCCAACCTATGGACTTCCAAAAGCCATTCGGTGTTGGCCCTCGTTGAAGTTTGTTGCATAAGCAAATTATTGACCTAGTTAGGAAATTTATTGAGTGGCGGGAGACAGAGGGTATAGATAATAAACAGGCAGTCCAGTTGACAGATTAACCTTGGCAGAACAGATCATTGTATAATTTGAGTATAATTCAGATGATCATAGACATCGCCACAAGACATTTCTTAATCGAACTTAAGGCAACAATTGGGCTACATTAAAAAGCATATGCCCTACCTAATTGATGTAAGGCTTTCAGAATTTGGTAGCGTTGGTATGACGGTGATGTGGCATGCCATAGGGTTCTGCAAGGTCTGATGCAATTTCTTACACTGGAAGTTCATGTGATTTTGTTTTTTAACCCCTAGCTTGTCAGTGAAAAGGTCGGTGGTGCAGAAGGAACCAAGCTTGATGAAGACTTCAAAGATATGGAGCGGGTAGGTGAATTACTGTGCTGCCCATGTTCTTGATTCCTCAGTCAGAGAAATGATCTGTGTCTTCCCTGTCAAGCCCCTACAAAATATTTGATGTTTTATTTTTAAAAACATTTTGAGTACCCAATTCATTTTTTCCAATTAAGGGGCAATTTAGCGTGACCAATCCACCTACCCTGCACATCTTTGGGTTGTGGGGGTGAAACCCACGCAAACATGGGGACGGGGAGAATGTGCAAACTCCACACGGACAATGACCAGGGCCGGGATCGAACCTGGGACCTCGGTGGCGTGAGGCAGCAGTGTTAACCACTGCGCCACTGTGCTGCCCATATTTGATGTTTTAAAAGATCATCTTGCATTGTTCTAAACTCAAAGAATATAGAGCTAGTTTACTCAACCTCTCATCATAGGATAACACTCTCATTCCAAGAATCAATCCAGTGAACATTTGCTCTCCCGCCTCGAAGGCAAGTATATCCTTCCTTGGATATGGATACCAAAAATGCATATCCTATTCCAGGTGTTGTCTCACTAAAGAATTGGTGCAAGATTTCCTTATTCGAGTATCCAACCTTGCAACGAAGGCCAACATGCCATTTGCTTTCCTAATTACTTGCTGTACTTCCATGCTAACTCTGTGTTTCTTGCACGAGTGTACCCAAATGGCTTTGAACATCAATATTTGCAGGTTTCACACTTTTTAAAATATATTCCACTTTTTTCTATTTTCTTTTTTCTGCCACCAATTGAATAACTTCACATTTTCCCACATTACTCTCCATCTGCCACCTTGCTCGCTACTCACTTTACTTTTCTTTCTTTGTATTAACAGTAAACCTAGATACTTTCAAACTCTCAGTCTCCCTGTCTGGGTCACTAATATATATTGTAAATAGCTGAGGCCTCAACATTGATCCTTGTGGCATTCTACTAGTAATTTCCTGACCACTTGATACTGCCCTGACTATCCCTACACTTTGCTTCCTGTCCATTAACTGATCCTGCTGCCTCTCTCTCTCTCTCTCTCGTTCAAATGATTTTTGGAGGTTTGGACTGCTCCCTTACAGCAGACACACAATATCTTAAACTAAACTAAGAGAGTTTTTTCACCTTCCTGTGGGGAAATGCCTGACTTGCAGTTGTTTTTTTCACCTTCCTGTGGGAGATGCCTGACTTCCAGTTGACAGTTTATTACCTATTTATGGTTTGGATTCGGGACTCAACAGTGCAAAGGAACCTGCATTACATCCCCATGTTGATTATTCTGTGATGGAGAATGCTGCAAATCTTCCAAAACCCTTGAGCAAGACATTATTCAGCATTGTAACCAGTGACAATGCTTTCACACAACACTGCAACAGCTAGTTTTGTTATTTGATGTAATTTGCTAGTAATGTAACATAGTCTCCTATTGCCTTGGTAATGTTTACTGATCAAGCCACTGATTAAATAGTGTTACAATTCTGATGGGTTCTTGCTAAATATGTTGAAGAACAGATAGGAAATTGCACTAATATTTCTTGTTCCACTGAAACTTACTTGGCTGTCCCTTTTGATCTGAGGATTGTCATAAATCGCTTGACTTTGGCTAATGTGCTTGCTGCATATTACCACAAAGCCAGGATATATTAAGTCAGATTAAAGGTTGGATCATTTACAACAATATCAACACCTAATTATATTTTACAAAGACACCAGTATGCTCTGAGCGTCTAAACGCAACGTGGAAATTTTGACATTGTCACCTTTTTTGCCTCCCAACCCAAGATGCCGATGCTAGTTGCCAGTTACCATTTGTGTTGCTCTGAGATATGATCCAACAACTTTGAACAGGATAAATTGAATTTGAAACATTCCTGATATGCATTGCTTGAATGTGAAGATTAGCCACTTGGGTGAGTCACTGCTTAGATAATTGCTGGGTTAGAGCTTTGTGTGGCCAGGAATGATGCTGTTAATCATGGAGCAAGTGGCAGGGGAAGATGTAGAAGTGTCCAGAGTCAAATCTTTTTTTTAAATCTTTTTATTTTCATTTTCAACAATAAATAACCAAAGAAAAAACAAACAAAATCAAATACAATAACAATCCTCCACACACAAACCGTCCCCCGCCTAATATACAGACCAAAACATCCACCCATATATTCCAGGTTAAAAAAAACCCACATACTAGCAATCGGTAAACAGTGTAACCAAAGACTACAATAACGCCAGTCCTCCCACTTCTAATGTTCAATGGAAATCAATTCTTGGAAGTGTATAATAAACAGCCCCCATGAATTGCAAAACCTTTCCTTCAATCCCTTCAGCTGAGACTTTAGCTTTTTCATAGAATTTACAGTGCAAAAGGAGGCCATTCGGCCCATTGAGTCTGCACCGGCTCTTGGAAAGAGCACCCTACCCAAGGTCCACACCTCCACCCTATCCCCGTAACCCCACCCAACACTAAGGGCAATTTTGGACACTAAGGGCAATTTATCATGGCCAATCCACCTAACCTAACCTAACCTAAGCTTCCCGAGAGTCAAAGAAATTCAAGTGGATCTCTCTTTCTCTCCCCCCCCCCGCCGATGGAGACGATAACCTCCACCCCAACAGGACCCGCCACTGGGCAATCAGTGAGGCAAAGGCTAACAACATCTGTCCTGCATCCGCCTGCCGCCTGAGCCAGTCCGAACCCCCGACAAAGGCTTCTAGGGGCCCTGGTTCCAAGTTCACGAGCAGTACCCCCGAGATGACCCTGAGAAACCTCCCTCCAACAAACGCCTCACATTCCACTTAACTATCCTAATCAGAGTCTCTCACCTCCCCCTCCCCTCCTATCCACCATCCTTCTAAATCGAGGCCTTGCCCACTGGACTTGGCCTGCCCCGTCCCATTGTTAGCATTGAGCACCCACTTCTCCTTCCCAGAATCCTCCCATCCACTTCCTCTCGAAAACACTTCACCCAATATCGGCCCCCTTCCCCAACTTTTCACACCACCTCGGCACACCAAAACCTGTTCTACCAGGCTCTGATGGCCCAGCCCCTCCCCTCATCACACTCCCGTTCACTGGCTGGTGAGCTGGCCAGTGTGGAGGCCTCTGCCCAGGCCCCACTCCCCGCTACATTCACTCCTCCACCCCCCTACCCTCAGCCCAAGACCAATCCTCATTCCCATTTCTCACTTCTGCCCCAGTCGTCTGCCTTCACAACCGCTTCCGCTGCTTCCACCGTCTCAAAATAAAAATCTTTGGAGTTGTAGGTCATCCTCAACTTAGCTGGGTACACTACGCTGAACTGCACCCTGCTGTTATACAGTGCCGCCTTCATGGCCGAAGGCCAACATCTTTGGAAAATACTCTGTCGGCCTCGGGCCCTCCACCCCCCTCTACATCTCCTCGCCAATCGAGGTGAGCTGATTACTGTGTTGCGACAAGGCCTCTTCCACTCCCTTCAATTTCACACCCTACTCCAGCACCTCGGCCAATGTCCTCTACACCGCCGCCTTCACCGAGGCAATCGCCTCCTCCATCAGCACCTTCAATGCTGCCATCATCTCCTTCCTCATCACCTCCATGTGCTTTGTGAACTGTTTGAAGTTCCACAACCATCACATCAGTCATCTTTTCTGCCGTGAACAGTGCGGCCCCACCCAGCGACCCAGCCTCCACCATCCTTCCAGTGGCTGAACCGACCTTTCCACTCAACGGCGAACCTTCAATCGCCCCCTTCTTCACGGCAACTTCCGTTTGGGTTTTGGACATCTTTCTTCCTTATGCCTCCCTGCACTTATTTAACCAAAAATTGCCCTAGGACCGGGCATTAAATTCTTAAAAAGTCAAGCCTCGAGCATGAGCCATCTAATGTGCAACCTTCTCCTACATGCCTCCATCGGGAAAAAGTTTGAAGTTTGAAACATTGCGTAGCTAATGTAAGACTGGGAGGACTGAAATATGACGACAGAAATAATTGGTTAAGGAGAACTTGTTGAATTTTGGCTGCAGAGTTTGGGATGGATTTTCGTCCTCGAGGTGACTTTGAGACCAGGAAGACATCAGTCATGATCTGATTGAATGGCAGAGCAGGCTCGAAGGGCTGAATTACCTACTTTAAAAAAAAAAAAAAAATTTAGAGTACCCAATTCAATTTTTTCAATTAAGGGACAATTTAGTGTGGCCAATCTATCTACCCTGCACATCTTTGGATTATGGGGGCGAAACCTACATAAACACGTGGAGCATGTGCGAACTCCACACGGACAGTGACCCAGAGCCGGGATCGAACCTGGGACCCCGGTGCCATGAAGCAACAGTGTTAACCACTGTGCCACCATGTTGCCACACCTACTTCTGCTCCAAATTCCTATGTGCCATCAACTTTCTTAGATCTAGTATTGGTGAATGAAGCAGGATTAATTAATAATGTCATCAAAGACCTCTGGGGAATAGTGATCATAATACCATTGAATTACATGGGAGGCTTGAAAGTGACACACTGTAATTGCAATCATGAATTTCTTCACTTAAATCTAATTACATAGGTATGAGGGGTGATCTGGCTACGGTTGATTGGGTAAATAAACTGAAAGGTATGGAGATAAATGGACAGTGGGAAACATTTAAAGAAACAATTGAAAATCTTCAACAAAAATACATTGCATTGGAAAACAAAGACTCAGCAAGAAATAGATCCATGGCTCATTCAGGAACTCCAGGATAATATTAGGTTAAAAGAAGAGATTTATAATTTTACTAAGGATAGTACCAAGCCTGAGGTTTGGGAGTGTTTTGCAAATGAGCAACGGGCAACATTAAAAGTTGATGAGGAAGAAAGGAGAATAAGAATGAACAAGCTAAAAATATGAAAATAAATTGGAAGAGCATTGGTAAGTAAACAAAAAGGGAGAATAGCCCAAATAAATGTTGGTGCCTTAGAAGCAGAGACAGGAGAAAATAATAATGGGGAATGAGGAAATGGCAGAGACTTTGAACAAATATTTTGTGTCTGTCTTCAAAGTGGAAGACACAAGTTGCATACAAGAAATAGAGGCTAGCTCGGGGTTTAAAATAGTAAGAAAATATGTAATTAATAGAGGAAATGTATTGGAGAAACTAAACTTGAGACACTAAAATCCAACAAATCTCATGCCTACACCCTTGGGTTTAGCGAGAAAGCTGCAAAAATAATAGATTCACTAGTTACGATTTTCCAAAATTCCTTGAATTCTGGAGTGTTCGACAATTTGTAATTTGCCAAATGTAACATTGCGTTTCAAGAAAGGAGAGATAGTGAAAACTGGGAACTCCAGGTCAGTTAACCTAACATCATTAGTTGGGTAAATACAGGAATCTATTATTAAGACAGTCATAACAATTAACTTAAAAAAAGGAATTATGATCAGAAACAGCCAACATGGTTTTACAAAACAAAATCCTGTTTGGTAAATTTATGATTTTTTGAGGATGTAACTGGTAAGGTGAATAAAGGGGAGCCAGTAGATGTGATATACCTGGATTTCTAAAAGGCATTTGATAAGGTTTCATATGAAAGGCCAATTGGCAAGATAACGGCTCACCGAGATGGGGAATAATGTATTTGCGTGGATTGAAGATTAGCAAAGAGTGGCCATAAATGGGGAATTTTCAAATTGATGGTGTGACTATCTTGAGTGCTGCAAGGATCAGGACTGGGACCTGAGCTGTTTGCAATCTATATCAATGACTTGGGGTGAAGAGACAGATAGTAATGTATCCAAGTTTGCTGACGATGAAAAGTCATATGTTAAGTTAAATTTTGGGGAAGACTGAGGCTGCAAAGAGATTTTGACAGACGGAGTGGTCATCTAGGTGGAAGGTGGCATATAATTTGAGTAAGTGCGAAGTTATTTCAATTTGCTCATAAGAATAGGTGTGAAACTTGTAAATGTGGATGTTCAGAGATGTACAAGGAACATAGAAAACTATCTATCAGGTACAGCAAGCAATTAGGAAGGCAAATGGCAGGTTGGCCTTTATTGCAAGAGGATTGAAGTACAGAAATAAAGATGTGCAGGTCTTTATTGAGAGTATATCTCTAAGATCATGTGCAGATCTGGTCTCCATATTTAAGGAAGGATATACCAACATTGGAGAGGGTACAATGTAGGTTCACTAGATTGATTCCTAGGATGGGAGGGTTGACCTGTGATGAGAGGCTGAGTAAATTGTACCTATATTCTCTGGAGTTTAGAAGAATGTGAGGCGATGTCATTGCAACTTAGAAAATTCCGAATGGCCGTTATAGGAAAGACACGGAGAGACTGTTTTGACTGGTTGGGGAATCTAAAACAAAGTGGGACAGTCTCGGGTTAAGAAGCTGATCATTTAGGACGAAGATGAGGAGAAATTATTTCAATCAAAGGGTTGTGACTCTTTGCAATACAACCAGAGGGTTGTGGTTTCTGCATCACTGAATTCCTTTCAAGGCTGGGATACACGGATCTTTAGGAATCAAGGGATATTGACAATGACCATAGAAGTGCAGTTGAGCCCAGGGTCAACCTTGATTATGTTGAATGGCGGCAGATCGGGTTCGATGTGCTATATGGCCTGCACAATATACTGTTCCTGTGTACTAAAAATGGGGAATGAGTGGCCAGCCAGGGAAATATTGGAATAGTGATGTTTGGAAATAATAAAGATCAGAATTAGGATCTCTGGTGAACTAGATAGTCTGGAAGCAGGTGATTAAGAATATTTTCGTGACCCAGAGAATATGTGGCCAGAAGCTCAGTCTGGGTCCAATGAACAATAAGTTTGTGGACAATCTGGTTCCGCTGTGATGGGAATGTTAGGATCCCAACTGGTGTTCTCATTGGACGCGAAGGGACGTCCGGTGAGCGGGATGTGCTGAACGGACGCACAAAAGATGGCTGTCCTAAGAATTTGAAATTATTATCTTTTATCCAAAATAGCCCGCATGAACAGGGATAAAAGCATCCCCTCACCCTCTCCGAAAGAAACACAAGGAGCAATGCTGAACAACAGCAGTTCCAGAGACCGAAAAGAGACAAAAGGCGGCAGAAGTCAGGAGAAATAAGCAAACGAGGTGATGGACCCACGAGGCAAAGAGACTCCAGCCACACCATAATGAAAGCTGCAGATGGGGCTCCCCCTCGCTGGAGGGTGAATGGAAGTTCCTCACCAGGAAACTGAGGGAGCTCAAAGAAGACATAAAGGCTATGGTCAAGGTGGTGGTTGTAGAGGCCCTGGCTGCATACACATGGCCCTGAGAGACAACTGGAGGTCCAGGGGAACACCATCAAAGAACTGGAAAGAGCCTCAACAGGATTGTCGCTCTATAGTCCGAGATAACTAGGTTGGTGATGACACAATGAAGCCTAAAGGGGAAGATAGAGGACCAGTAGAACCGTCGTGGCACCAAAACCTGAGGCTAGTGGGCCTGCCGGAGGGAACTGAAGGCAGGAACCCCTTGGACTAGTGGCCCAGATGCTGGGAAGCCTGGTGGGAAGGGACAGCTTCCCCAATCTTCCAGAGGTAGAGCCCACATTTTTAAAAACTGTGAATAACTGGACAGGAAGATCCCAGAATGGAACCTTGGCTCAAAAGACCATAACTTTTACATTTAAAAAAAAAAAAAACTTGGTGGACCAGAGTCACAGGACTGCTAATTATGGATTATGATACAATACTTCTTTACCCCCTTTTTTAACAATTATATGCAGATTTTAAGATTAAAAAAGATTACAAAGTATACCTTAAGCTTCAATGATCTCATTAACACAAAGTCCCTTTTAAGCACACAAGATGACTGTGGTAAGATGCACTCCTCTCTGAACCCAAGTGAATGTCTGGATTTCACCTCAAAATCCCCCTAAATAATTTGTATACCGTGAGCCACCTTGTTTCACTGAACTCTGGCTTCCGCTCAAGTGATTTCAAATTCTGCTTTCCAAAGTCACACTTTCAAATCTTTTTTAAAATTATGCTTTCCCTCCGCTACTTCGATCAAGATATCGCTTTCAGGTTTTACACCCCTCCCTTCAGATTTCCTTTTGTCTTGCAGGCTTTTACTCAAATTCCGAGGTCCAGCCTCCAATTTCCACAATTATTTCCAATAATGTCTCTCAAACTATTGTAATTTCTGAAAACCTTAGCACTAGTGCAGATATATTTCTGTCTTCTTAAAACCCAGTGGTTTTTCAACTCTGTGACTTTACTGAACAGTAATATGTTCTGGTTCCCAGTTTCCTCTGTTCTATAATTCCAGACTCCTGAGAACCTCTCTTCATTTCTCTAGTTTGTCTCGACTGTCTTTCTATGTTCAGTGATTTCAAACTTGACTGTTCGAATTCCCTGGAGCTGACTGGTTTAATTTGACGTGTCCAATTTTATCAGACCTAAAATTCAGGCTGCTGTCCATTTTACCACATCTCTCACTACCTCTCTCCAACTGCCAACAAATTTCAGCTAAAACTGAAAAGCTTTTTTATCCTTACAAGGGCCTCCAGTTGCTCAGCAACCCTTGCTAGTTCTATTTATTCTTCACACCATAATCCTCTCTCAGCCCAACAGAGTCAGTTGGAATTGATCCAACCCCCACTGATATAAACATATTTGTCCAGCATTTACTATATGACTATAGGTTTTACCATTCCAGGCACAGAAACATTAACATTATACCTTATTTCTAATGTTTACCAATACAAATATAAAACCCTTAAAACTACCTTGTTTTGTTCACAGGAATCAGAATTTTGTTTGGAGCTGGAGGAAATTGTAGCTCATTTTAAGATTGGGTGTCAGATAAGTAATGTGGTGACAGAGAGGTAGTAGGACATTTTGAACAGTTAATGGAAAGGAGTTGTTGCTGGCAGTATACCCGTGGAAGCAAACCGAATTTCTGTAGATAATGTCACCGTGGGGCAGCACATGGTGGCAAAGAATAGACTCTTAGGAGTAATATCATTGGATGTGAACACGTGTCAGTGTTGCTTTTGCTTTGGCTATGGCTGGGTAGATGACAGTGAACCAAGGGAGGGCCATTGCACTGAACAAGACAAGGGAGCAGTGCTGGGGGAAGGTGGAATGTTCAATCAATTAAAGGCTGCAGTGAGTGTACTTGTGCCGTGAAACTTTGCGACATGAAGATTAGCATATACACATTAAGTTAGAGACATTGACCTGTTCAAAAAAAACAGCTGATCCATTCATTTGATGAATACACATATGATTTCAGTGCAGCCTCAGATGACAAATGGTCCAAATACACTTGTACCTAAACACAGTTAAAGTCTCTTACTACCTTTACTCATTCTCCATCTGGGATGCTCCCTCATGACACCATGATGAGGGAATTTTAAAGGACAGAGCATCACTTACCCTTCTTCCAGCAATGTTGTCTTTTGATCCTAAGGTATTCATCAATTTCCCCTTCCTATAAGGTCCTACCTTTTTGGCTGCGAGTGTAAGATTTTGCAAGTCCTACTTTAATGTCTCCTAATTTATGTGCCCCTCAACATTTTCAAACTTTGTAATGCTTCATACTGTGAACCCTGGTCCTTTGTAAGCTACCCCAAAAGGATGCAGCACTTCTTGGAGGGCTGTTGTTTACCCCTCCTCTGAGCACTGAGATAATCCTGGTCCAGAAAGAAATCCACCTTTCGATTAGTGCAAAAAAGGGTGCAACATGGGATCCTGCACTTCTCTCCACTGTCTCTGCTATAATTTGATTTTCAAACTGGATGTCTGTCCTTTTTGGGGAAAAAACTTGTTCAAGTCTCATCTCTCTGATGCGGAGGCATCAATTTCTGTGGTTCTTGATATGAATTTTCATCGGCAAAGCAGCTACTGGAACTTGAGCCATGATTCTGCAATGGTCAATTTTGGGCTGACAGTAATTAACAAAAGTCCTGCAGATTCCCTTGAAGGCCATTGTAAATCATAGAAATCATCATAGAATCAACAGTGCAGAAGGAGGCCATTCGGCCCATCGAGTCTGCACCAGCTCTTGGAAAGAGCACCCTACCCACGGTCAACACCTCCACCCTATCCCCATAACCCAGTAACCCCACCCAACACTAAGGGCAATTTTGGACACGAAGGGCAATTGATCATGGCCAAACCACCTAACCTGCACATCTTTGGACTGTGGGAGGAAATCGGAGCACCCGGAGGAAACCCACACACACACTGGGAGGATGTGCAGACTCCGCACAGACAGTGACCCAAGCCGGAATCGAACCTCGGACCTTGGAGCTGTGAAGCAATTGTGCTATCCACAATGCTACCGTGCTGCCCACTAAATGGATCAACATTGTACATGCAGTAGGAAGGTCTTTGACTCTGCAAATTTGAAGATTACGATGCAAAGGTAGGCAGAAAAAGCAAATTGGGAAAAGCAGGTAGAACGGGTTTCACTTGGGGAAGAAAATGCATTTCTTGCCATCTACTGGATATTAAGTAAAACACTTGATTGCTTTCAGAAGTGTTCAACCAAGCACAGCCAGCTTAAGTATTCATGCCGAAAAGAATGACACATTTGACAAATGTATTCATCTTGGACTGGATCTTTGTAATACCAGCCTATTAAATAATAATTGTTTTCATCACTTGCACCAATTATTTCAAATATCCCTTCTAAATATGAATAACTCAACAACTTAATGTGCAACAGTTGCTAAGCAACACTGCTTTAACGCAATTAAAAACTATTGCAGTATTTGGTCGCATTCACTACCAACAACCAATGCATATCACCTTAAACCATCATTTCAAAAATATATTTTTCCAATTCTGCGGCATCGCTCTAGAAGGATCATAGTTTTCCTGAGGTATGGTTCTGCGATATCTGTAGCTCTCCAGCAATTTGTCCACATACCATTCTTGATGCCTGAATCTAGACATTGGCAGTTATTCAGCGGACATAATTCAAAGTCTGTTTCCAGGCGTGTTTGGCGGCTGTTCCTCGGCAGATGCGGCGCCGGGATTCACCCCACTGTTCACCTTTTTTTTGTTTTTGGACCTTGGGGCATTTCTTCCAAACCTTTTAGTGGCCTCTGGAACCCCCATCTCCATTCCTCGTGCAAGCTGGGCATCCTGGCTCCACGCCGGGCACAATGTGGTGGCTGAATTGCAGCCATTGTGTTGGTGGGCTAAGTCTGGGGCTGTCGCTACCCTTGCCGATTCCAACCCCCTCATTGGCTATTATCTCAGATTCAACCTTGGGCTCCTAATTCTTCCAAACAAAATGATCAATTGCTATTTTCCTTCCCTAGCTGTATCTGCTAACGACTGTCTCATCCAGACTTGTTACTTCCAGACTCAGGTATTTCAGTCTCCTCCTAGCAGGCCTCCTATCTTGCAATCTTTTAAGACCCCACCTTATCCAAAATTGTCCTGCCATTTCTTATACCATTTACTCAACATTCCTGTCCTTGGCAACTAACCTTTGTAATACTTCTGTTATTTGTTTTCAGAAAGTGGATGTTACCAGCAAAGCTGTTGCTGATGTCCTGACAAAAACCACAGAGTACCTTCAGCCGAATCCAGGTAAAGATTTTCTGAAATGTGATCTATAACCTTAAATTAACAACGTGCGTGTGGTGTTCAGCTTTTCAGTGTCTTCCTCATTTGCTTTTCAAAATAAAACTGATGAAGAAAAAGGTTTTGTGACAGAGTGTTGCACCAATATGGGGATAGAAGTTGATCGCTCCTCTGCTGATTCCTCGTCTAATTGGGACCAAGCAGAGATGAGTGCTTCTTCATGGAAAGTCTGAGAGGCGCTGGTTGGACCATATTTTTGTGCATGTTTGCATAAAACCCCACTGTTCCTGCTAAGTTGTAAACACAGCATGCTACATACTCTTTGTTCTCTCGTGATTCCAACACATTGACGATACTGAGCCCTGCAGCCATCCACTGTTTTAACTCGTCTTGCCCCACGCTGCTGAAACCAAGGGCTCCTCACCTTCATCAGACTAGTCTTGATGATTGCATGCTTTAACATTCAAGCTTGATGTCGAGGTGACTTGGCTATGCTAAATTGCCCCTTAGTGTCCCAAAATGCGCAGGTTAGGTAGGGTTGCAGGGATGTGGGTCTCGGTAGGGTGCTCTTTGAGTGTCGGTGCAGACTCGATGGGCCAAATGGTGGCCTCCTGCGCTGTAGGGATTCTATGGATTTTCCATGGATTTTATGACTGCATTTTGATATTTTCTTTACTTTTTTTTCCCAATCTTGGTGTCCAAAGATGGTGTCAAAGATGACCAGATTGATTGTCTGACATCAGTGCTGGATGAGCAGGAAATCTTTTTCTCAAGTAAAATATTGGGAAGACTGCAGCAATGTTCCTCTGTTCCTGCTGCAAATGCACTTTCCTAGCCACTGACTTCATCCCTCCCCCTGGCAACTATCTGAGGCTGAACCCAACTGTTCACATTTGGTGTCATATTTGACTCTGAGATGACCTTTTTTAAAAAATATTTTATTGAAAATTTTTGGCCAACCATCACAGTACATATTGTGTATCCTTTACACAGTAATATCACAATATAAATAACAATGGCCAGTTTTATAAACAAGAAATAAATAATATATAAACAAAAACAAAACTAAATGGCAACTGCCTTGTCCCAAATAAATATTCTCGAAAAATATGTTTTAACCGTCCAATACACAATTATCTATAACAACAACCTATACATATTATACTTATATACTTATATATTAACATCTCTGAGAATCCCTCTGGTTCCTCCGCGCCCCCCCCCCCCCCCCCCCCGGGTTACTGCTGCTGTCTTCTTCTTTTCCATTCCCTCTATCTTTCTGTGAGGTATTTGACGAACGGTTGCCACTGCCTGGTGAACCCTTGAGCCGATCCCCTTAGGACGAACTTAATCCTTTCCAGCTTTATAAACCCTGCCATGTCATTTATCCAGGTCTCCACCCCCGGGGGCTTGGCTTCCTTCCACATCAACAGTATCCTGCGCCGGGCTACTAGGGACGCAAAGGCCAAAACATCAGCCTCTTTCGCCTCCTGCACTCCCGGCTCTTCTGCAACCCCGAATATAGCCAACCCCCAGCTTGGTTCGACCTGGACCCCCACCACCTTCGAAAGCACCTTAGTCACCCCCACCCAAAACCCCTGTAGTGCCGGACATGACCAGAACATGTGGGTGTGATTCGCTGGGCTTCTCGAGCATCTCGCACACCTATCCTCTACTCCAAAAAATTTACTGAGCCGTGCTCCAGTCATATGCGCCCTGTGTAACACCTTAAATTGTATCAGGCTTAGCCTGGCACACGAGGACGATGAGTTTACCCTACTTCGGGCATCAGCCCACAGCCCCTCCTCAATCTCCTCCCCCAGCTCTTCTTCCCATTTCCCTTTCAGCTCGTCTACCATAATCTCCCCCTCGTCCCTCATTTCCCTATATATGTCTGATACCTTACCGTCCCCCACCCATGTCTTTGAGATCACTCTGTCCTGCACCTCCTGCGTCGGGAGCTGCGGGAATTCCCTCACCTGTTGCCTCGCAAAAGCCCTCAGTTGCATATACCGGAATGCATTCCCTTGGGGCAACCCATATTTTTCGGCCAGCGCTCCCAGACTTGCAAACGTCCCATCTACAAACTGATCTCTCAATTGTGTTACTCCTGCTCTTTGCCATGTTCCAAATCCCCCATCCATTCTCCCCAGAGCAAACCTATGATTATTTCTTATCGGGGACCACACCGAGGCTCCCGTCTTTCCCCTATGCCGTCTCCATTGCCCCCAAATTTTCAGAGTAGCCACCACCACCGGGCTTGTGGTGTATTTCTTTGGTGAGAACGGCAACGGCGCCATCACCATGGCTTGTAGGCAAGTCCCCCTACAGGACGCCTTCTCCAATCTCTTCCACGCCGCTCCCTCCTCTTCTCCCATCCACTTACATACCATTGAGATGTTGGCGGCCCAGTAGTAATCACTCAGGCTCGGTAGCGCCAGCCCCCCGCTATCCCTACTACGCTGCAAAAATCCCTTCCTCACTCTCGGGGTCTTCCCGGCCCACACAAAACTCATGATACTCTTCTCAATCCTTTTGAAAAAAGCCTTCGTGATCACCACCGGGAGGCACTGAAACACAAAGAGGTATCTCGGGAGGACCACCATTTTAACCGCTTGTACCCTCCCTGCCAGTGACAGGGATACCATGTCCCATCTCTTGAAGTCCTCCTCCACCTGTTCCACCAACCGCGTTAAGTTTTAACCTATGCAATGTACCCCAATTCTTGGCTATCTGGATCCCCAAGTAGTGAAGGTCCCTTGTTAACTTCCTCAGCGGTAAGTCCTCTATTTCTCTGCTCTGCTCCCCTGGATGCACCACAAACAGCTCACTTTTCCCCATGTTCAGCTTATATCCTGAAAGTTCTCCAAACTGCCCAAGTATCCGCATTATCTCTGGCATCCCCTCCGCCGGGTCCGCCACATACACCAATAAATTGTCCGCGTAAAGAGATACCCGGTGTTCCTCTCCTCCCCTGAGTACTCCCCTCCACTTCCTGGAACCCCTCAATGCTATTGCCAGGGGCTCAATCGCCAGTGCAAACAATAATGGGGACAGAGGACATCCCTGCCTCGTCCCTCTATGGAGCCGAAAATACGCAGACCCCCGTCCATTCGTGACCACGCTCGCCATCGGGGCCCTATACAGCAGCTGTACCCATCTAATATACTCATCTCCAAAGCCAAATCTCCTCAACACCTCCCACAAATAATCCCACTCCACTCTATCAAATGCTTTCTCGGCATCCATCGCCACCACTATCTCCGCTTCTCCCTCTGGTGGGGGCATCATCATTACCCCTAGCAGCCTCCGTATATTCGTATTCAGCTGTCTCCCCTTCACAAACCCAGTTTGGTCCTCATGGACTACCCCCGGGACACAATCCTCTATCCTCATTGCCATTACCTTGGCCAGAATCTTAGCGTCTACATTTAGGAGGGAAATAGGTCTATAGGACCCGCATTGCAGCGGGTCTTTTTCCTTCTTTAGGAGAAGCGATATCGTTGCCTCCGACATAGTCGGGGGCAGCTGTCCCCTTTCCTTCGCCTCATTAAAGGTTCTCATCAGTATCGGGGCAAGCAAGTCCACATATTTCCTATAAAATTCGACTGGAAATCCATCCGGTCCCAGAGCCTTCCCTGCCTGCATACTCCTAATTCCTTTCACTACTTCCTCTATCTCGATCTGTGCTCCCAGTCCCACCCTCTCCTGCTCCTCCACCTTAGGAAATTCCAGCCGGTCCAGGAAGCACATAATTCTCTCCTTCCCATCCGGGGCCGAGCTTCGTATAATCTTTTATACAATGCCTTGAACACTCCATTCACTCTCTCCGCTCCCCGCTCTATCTCTCCTTCCTCATCCCTCACTCCCCCTATTTCCCTCGCTGCTCCCCTTTTCCTCAATTGATGGGCCAGCAACCTGCTCGCCTTCTCCCCATACTCATACTGTACACCCTGTGCCTTCCTCCACTGTGCTTCTGCAGTACCCGTTGACAGCAAGTCAAATTCTACGTGTAACCTTTGCCTTTCCCTGTACAGTCCCTCCTCCGGTGCCTCCGCATATTGCCTGTCCACCCTCAGAAGTTCTTGCAGCAACCGCTCCCGTTCCCTACTCTCCTGCTTTCCTTTGTGCCCTTATTGATATCAGCTCCCCTCTAACCATTGCCTTCAGCGCCTCCCAGACCACTCCCACCTGGACCTCCCTGTTATCATTGAGTTCCAAGTATTTTTCAATGCACCCCCTCACCCTTAGACACACCCCTTCATCTGCCATTAGTCCCATGTCCATTCTCCAGGGTGGACGCCCTTCTGTTTCATCCCCTATCTCCAAGTCTACCCAATGTGGAGCGTGATCCGAAATGGCTATAGCCGTATACTCCGTCCCCCTCACCTTCGGGATCAACGCCCTTCCCAAGACAAAAAAGTCTATTCGCGAATAAACTTTGTGGACATAGGAGAAAAACGAAAACTCCTTACTCCTAGGTCTGCTAAATCTCCACGGGTCTACTCCTCCCATCTGCTCCATAAAATCTTTAAGCACTTTGGCTGCAGCCGGCCTCCTTCCAGTCCTGGATCTCGACCTGTCCAGCCCTGGCTCCAGCACCGTATTAAAATCTCCCCCCATTACCAACTTTCCCACCTCTAGGTCCGGGATGCGTCCTAGCATGCGCCTCATAAAATTGGCATCATCCCAGTTCGGGGCATATACGTTTACCAAGACCACCGCCTCCCCCTGTAATTTGCCACTCACCATCACGTATCTGCCCCCGCTATCCGCCACTATGGTCTTTGCCTCAAACATAACCCGCTTCCCCACTAGTATAGCCACCCCCCTGTTTTTCGCATCTAGCCCCGAATGAAACACCTGCCCCACCCATCCTTTGCGTAGTCTAACCTGGTCTATAAGTTTCAAGTGCGTCTCTTGTAACATAACCACGTCTGCCTTAAGTTTCTTAAGGTGTGCGAGTACTCGTGCCCTCTTTATCGGCCCGTTCAGCCCTCTCACATTCCACGTGATCAACCGGGTTGGGGGGCTTTTTACCCCCCCCCCCTGTCGATTAGCCATCCCCTTTTTCCAGCTCCTCACCCGGTTCCCACGCAGCTGTATCCCCCCCAGGCGGCGCCCCCCCGCCCACCCCACCCCATTCCGGCTCCCCCCTCTCCCCAGCAGCAGCAACCCAGTAACTCCCCCCTCCCCGCTAGATCCCCCACTAGCGTAGTTACACCCCCCATGTTGCTCCCAGAAGTCAGCAAACTCTGGCCAACCTCAGCTTCCCCCCGTGACCTCGGGTCGCACCGCGCGACGCCCCCTCCTTCCTGCTTCCCTATTCCCGCCATGATTATCATAGCGCGGGAACAAAGCCCGCGCTTCCCTTTTGGCCCCGCCCCCCATGGCCGACGCCCCATCTCCTCCACCTCCCTTCCTCCCTCCACCACCACCTGTGGAAGAGAGAAAAGTTACCACATCGCAGGATTAATAACATAAAACTCATCTTTCCCCCCCTTTTTCCCCCCCTCTTCGCCCCCCCTACTCGCCCCACCACTTTGTTTCAAACGTTCTTTTTTAGTAACCCGCTTATTCCAGTTTTTCTTCCAGAATAAAAGTCCACGCCTCATCCGCCGTCGCAAAGTAGTGGTGCCTCCCTTGATATGTGACCCACAGTCTTGCCGGTTGTAGCATTCCAAATTTTATCTTCTTTTTGTGAAGCACCGCCTTGGCCCGATTAAAGCTCGCCCTCCTTCTCGCCACCTCCGCACTCCAGTCTTGATATACGCGGATCACCGCGTTCTCCCACCTACTGCTCTGAGTTTTCTTTGCCCATCTAAGGACCATCTCTTTGTCCTTAAAACGGAGGAATCTCACCACTATGGCTCTAGGAATTTCTCCTGCTCTCTGTCCTCGCGCCATCACTCGGTATGCTCCCTCCACCTCCAGCGAACCCGTCGGGGCCTCCGCTCCCATTAACGAGTGCAGCATCGTGCTCACATATGCTCCCACGTCTGCTCCTTCTGCACCTTCAGGAAGACCAAGAATCCTTAAATTATTCCTCCTCGCGTTATTCTCCAGCACCTCCAATCTTTCCACACTTCGTTTATGGTGTGCCTCGTGCATCTCCGTCTTCACCACCAGGCCCTGTATATCATCCTCGTTCTCGGCAGCCTTTGCCTTCACGACCCGAAGCTCCCGCTCCTGGGTCTTTTGCTCATCCTTTAGCCCTTCGATCGCCTGTAATATCGGGGCCAACAGCTCCTTCTTCATCTCCTTTTTAAGCTCTTCCACGCAGCGTTTCAAAAATTCGTGTTGTTCAGTGCCCCATATTAAACTGCCACCTTCCGACGCCATCTTGGTTTTTGCTTGCCTTCCTTGCCGCTGCTCTAAAGGATCCACCGCAATCCGGCCACTTTCCTCTCCTTTTTCCATCCGTATCCAGGGGGGATTCCCTTCTGGTTTACCGCACAGTGCTTTTAGCCGTTAAAATTGCCGTTGGGGCTCTTATTAAGAGCCCAAAAGTCCGTTCCACCGGGAGCTGCCGAAACGTGCGACTTAGCTGGTCATCGCCGCACCCGGAAGTCCTGAGATGACCTTCTGAGCACACACTTGTGCCATCACAGGCCACTTATTTCCATCTCCTTGATATCCGACTCCGCCCTGCCTCAGCTCATCCAGTGCTGAAACCCTCATCCATGTCTTTGTTTCCTCTGGACTTGACTGTTCCAATGTATTACTGGACAGCCTCTCGCATTCTACCCTGTAAACTTAAGTCATATGCCCGTGTTCTTAGTCGCATAAAAGCCCATCCATCCATCATTGCTTTACTCATTGGCTTATGTTGATTTCCAGTTTTAAAAAATCCTTACACATTTTCTAGTGCCTTTCACAACAGCCAGATATCTCAAAGTGCTTTTCAGGCAATTAAGTATTTTTCACTCGTAGTCATTGTTCTAATTTATTTTGAGTAATGACTCAATTTTACAATCCAGCCCCCCCAAACCCCCGCCCAAACCCAATCTCCATCACTGTAATGACGTCCTCCAGCTCCACCATCTGGTGAGATATGTGATCTGGCCACTTGAGCATCCCTTGTTTTAATTGCTTCACCGTTGGTGGCTCTACCTTCAGCCTCTGGAATTCCCTCCCTGAGTCTCTCTCCCTCTCTGTTTTCCTTTTAAGCTGTTCCTTAAGATCTGCCTCTTTGACCAATTTTTGGCCATCTGCCGTAATGTTTTCTTGCATTTGATCAATTTCCTGTGAAGCACCTTGGGACCATTTAGCACGTTAAAGGCACTATCTAAATATAAGCTTCTGTTGCTTTTGCTATGAACTTAAGCCTTTTCCTCATCTTATTCTTAATCATTATTTTCGAGTCCCTATGATGATCAGTGAAGGGATTGCCAATGGACAATATATGAGCAGCGTAATGCAATGCTCTTCAAGGAGTGTTTCTCATGAAGACTAAACACCAAGATTGTCTTTTTCACAGCAATTTCTCAAGCTTGGAAAAGTATTTTACAGTACAGCCTCAAAAACAATTCAAAAATGGTCAATACCTATGCAAGTATAGGGATTCAAGTAATAACCTACAGCTGTCAATTGGCTCCTTACCGTTAGGAATCTCTGCAATTGGAACTGGATATGATGTCTCGTCAACAACCAGACCTTTCAGATTCCCTGTGCTGTTAATATAATTGTGCATGAAAAAGTGGGAGTCTGGGCAACTGAAGTTGCATTTAATTTTCTTTTTGGTCTTCCATAAATTGTATGGAGTGCTTCAGGCTTTTATTGGTTCCTTGTTAACTATATACTGCATGAGTACCAAGCTAAAACTTGTTCATGACATGTAAGTCGGCCTATAATTATCACCTTTTCAAACCGCATATACTCCTTTATCATAAGATAATGTTTCAGCCACTTCAATGCGGCGCTGGGAATTAAGTGAAAATTGTCAGGTAAACATGTTTCCCATTTGAATGAGTAATGTTTTAAAATTAGAAAACGTTCAGTTGTGCAAATTGAGGTACCTTACCCAGGAGCCTTTTGCTGAACAATATAATTAAAGGTGTTAAGCAGACTATTTGGAACTATCTTCACAACTGCAGACCTGTGTGGATTGAACATAGTGACAGCCAGTTAGCATTAATACACAGTGCAAACTTGGCCAATATCAAATTTACTCATTTTAGTTGAGGCTTGCTGCTTGAACAACTTGGCATATTCAGCTTCTGCATCTGTGTAGATGCCAGAAATGCAAAATTGCTCCATTCTTGGAACTGAACAAATTTAAATTAGAATTGCCCAACAAGTATTTTGAATTTTGAAGTAATATTTTGAAATTATTCTTTAGTATGTGGTTTGTGTTAATTGATTTTGAGTTGAAGCAGCAGTTTAAGTGTGACAAATGATCTCTGTACTTCTGGGCCTGGAGGAGAAAATCAGCCAGCATTCCTATTGGTAATCACTATTCAGTTAATCCTGCTGTAAAATGCGTATGTGACAGAATTGGGCTCGAATGCAATGTGCTATGGGTGGGTAGCCTGTTAACATTGCTGTCTAGCCTTGTGAGTGAGAAGTAACTAATTATCAATATTGGTACTTGAGGAAAGCTGGGTCCCTCAGAACGGTACCCTATTACGAGTTGACACATACAGGAGAATGAAGAATTTTGGAAAAGTCATATTTTTTGTTTTGGAAATTGAAAATTGTCAAGATGCCAGCAATTGAAAATTTGAATTAAAATATATTTTTTAAAAGATGCCAGTTCTTTGGTAGCAAAACAGTCCTTCATTTATGTTTGTACAGCTTGTAGATTTAAGGCCGCAAAACATGAACAAAATCATGACTGCATTATGTACAGTCCTGCATCTGGCACAAGTATTGCTGCCATGTATTGCACTCTGTGTTCTTTGTCACATAGTCAATGATTGAACTCTGGAGCGGCTGGTTTCCTCATTTAAGAAGTAACCAGATTGAGAATATTGCAAATAAAGCACAAAAACTGTTATGAAGTATTGTTCCTGTACTCTGAAGCCCTGTGTTTTGATTTATAGTGCCATTAACAACAAGAAACAGGCTTGTGTTCTGAAAGGGATAAGGCAATACAGACTCCACTGAATTTCTTTTCCTGCTTTTAAAATTCATTTCCTGATGGACTATTTGTAACTTTTTCAGTCCATTCTCAAAGCTCAAAATTGTATAGAGTACTAAAAAACTTGAAAATTAGCAAACCTTTCAGATATGCTTAAATTTTAAACAAAACTTTATTCTTCAGAATAAAACTACTTTTGAGTGCCTTATATATCCAGGGACACTCAAATTCTTGGCTAACAATGCACTGGTTTCCTGATTTCTACTCCTGCCTGTTGGCCATTCTCCCCATTTGACTGCTCTCTTTTTCTCCCCTCCTACCTTGCCAAATAATAACTTAAAAATTGCACAGACTGGAAGAGAGTGGATTTTTCTGCCAGAGTTTAATACTTTTGCTGATCCCACTTAAAAATGAGGGTCAAAAAAAGTGTTGATGCAGCTATTTATTGCATGACTTGTTTACATAGCAGGAATGAACCTCTGATGATTAAATCCAATGCTGTTGTGTCGGATGTGTCTTATTGTCGTCTTACCTTCTCACATGAGGATTCTGACTGCTAAAGTTTGTGGTTTGCCTGGGTGCCTATGGATTCCCAGTGCCTCGTCGAATTGGCTTAAACATTCAATGGCGACATGCTGCTCAACCATGGGATGCATACAGCCAAGTCCAATCCTGTTTCAGCCAAACTGTGCGAAAGACCTATTTCGATAGGAATTACTGGATAACAAACACAAAAATTAGCTTAACACAGCACAATCTCAAGATTCAACCCTGGGACTTTCTCTTTGTATGGTGTTATGCTAGATAGTGCTGTTATCCAATAGGCCATTAGAGGAAGTGGTGAATTTAGTTTAAAACAAGATAAACACAGAATTCCTCAAGGGATGCATATGTTGGTTGATGCTGATAGCCATTTCTGGCTTCCTGTGAACCCTGGAGTTGAGTGTTGAAAAGTCAGGGCTGAATTTTCAAATGTGCTTGGTGACTTCCCTTGCACCTATGTTTGTTAAGTGCACTGGACTCCCATCATCTTTCTTTCTTTCAACACTTGCTTCTAAAAATCCATACACGCTATATTTGATATGAATCACTTAAAATTAAAAGCCTTCCGCTTCACACCTAGATAACACAATCTAAGGATTTTGACAATAAATGGATTCGGAACATAGGAACAGGAATAGGCCATTCAGCCCCTTGAGCCTGTCCAGCCATTCAATGGGATCATGATTGAACTGTGGCCTAATTTCATATACCTGTCTTTGGCCCATATCCCTTGATATCTTTGCTAAACAAAAATCTATATCCGATTTTAAATGAACAACTGGACTAGCTTCAACTGCTGTTTGTGGGAGAGTTCCAAACCTCTACCAACCTTTGCGAGAAGAGGAGTTTCCAGACATCTCTCCCAAATGGTCTGGCCCTAATGTTTAGACTATGCCCATAGTTTTAGAATCACCAACGAGTGGAAATAGTTTATCTTTATCTACACTGTCTTTTCCTGTTAATATCTTGAAGACTTCAATCAGATCATCCTTTAACCTCCTAAATTCTAGCGAAACCAGGCCTAATTTGTGTACTTTTTGTAACTTTACCCCTGTAGTCCAGATGTCATTTTTGTACACCTACGCTGCACTGCCTCCAAGGCAAATATATTTGTTTTGAGGTGTGGTGCCCAGAGCAGCTCACAGTACTCCAGGGTTTTGTGTAGCTGCTGCATAATTCCATTAGTGATTTCATAGTCACTATATACACAGGAGTGTACATTTAACATCGTGCCTGTTTATGGGCCTCAAACATGTGCAGCAAAAACCCATTCCATGCAGAGGCCTGCCAGATCTACATGGGAGTTCAGGCACTACAAAATTGTTTGGAACCTTTTATTAAAAAAAAAAATATTTATTAAAGTTTTTTAACATAATTTTTCTCCCTTACAAACAATAACCCCACCCCCGTAACAAACAAAAAAAAGAGAAATTGCGCAGAGCAAGATTTACCCACACAGCTTTGTACACTGGCCCTCACCCGCACGTGCCAGCCTCCCCAACCCCCCATGCTATCTCCTGCTCATCCACCCTCCCAGGCAGTCTCCCCCCCCCCCCCCCCCCCCCCGCCCCCCCCCCCCAAAGGTTGCTGCTGCTGCTGACTGACCTTCCTCTAACGCTCTGCGAGATAGTCTAGGAACGGTTGCCACCGCCTGTAGAACCCCTGCGCAGACCCTCTCAAGGCGAACTTAATCCTCTCCAACTTTATGAACCCAGCCATACCATTTATCCAGGCCTCCAGGCTTGGGGGCTTCGCCTCCTTCCACATTAGCAAGATCCTTTGCTGGGCTACTAGGGACGCAAAGGCCAGAATGCCGGCCTCTTTCGCCTCCTGCACTCCCGGTTCGTCCACTACTCCAAATATTGCTAGCCCCCAGCTTGGCTTGATCTGCACTTTCACCACCTCTCCAGAACCCCTCCAGTGCCAGGCATGACCAAAACATATGGACATGGTTCGCCGGGCTCCCTGAGCACCTTCCACATCTGTCCTCTACCCCAAAGAACCTACTCAACTTCGCCCCTGTCAAGTGCGCTCTGTGGACCACCTTAAATTGTATCAGGCTGAGCCTGGCACACGAGGAGGAGGAATTAACCCTACCTAGGGCATCAGCCCACAGACCTTCCTCGAGCTCCTCCCCCAGCTCCTCCTCCCATTTACCCTTCAACTCTTCTACCAGCGCTTCCCCCTCTTCTTTCAACTCCTGGTGTATTTCCGACACCTTGCCCTCCCCGACCCATACACCCGAGATCACCCTATCTTGAACTTCTTGTGCCGGGAGCAACGGGAACTCCCTCACCTGTCGCCTCACAAAAGCCCTCACCTGCATATATCTAAAGGCATTTCCCGGGGGTAACTCAAACCTCTCCTCCAGTGCCCCTAGGCTCGCAAACGCCCCGTCGATGAGCAGGTCCCCCATTCTTCCAAACCCCGTCCGATGCCAGCTCTGGAACCCCCCGTCCATCTTCCCCGGGACAAACCGGTGGATACCCCTGATCGGGGACCACACCGATGCCCCCATTGCACCCCGGTGCCGTCTCCACTGGCCCCAGATCCTTAGTGTTGCAGCCACCACCGGGCTCGTGGTATACTTTGTCGGCGAGAGCGGCAGCGGTGCCGTCACCAATGCCCCCAAGGCTCGTTCCTTTACAGGACGCCATCTTCATCCTCTTCCATGCCGCCCCCTCTCCCTCCATAACCCACTTGCGGATCATCGTCACATTTGCTGCCCAGTAGTAGCTCCCCAGATTTGGCAGCGCCAACCCTCCTCGGTCCCCACTGCGTTCCAGGAACCCTCTCCTTACTCTCGGGGTCTTATTCGCCCACACAAACCCCATAATACTCCTGCCTACTCTCTTAAAAAAGGCCTTGGTGATCACGATGGGAAGGCACTGAAACACAAACAGAAACCTCGGAAGGACCACCATTTTGACCGACTGCACTCTACCCGCCAGCGAGAGCGGTAACATGTCCCATCTTTTGAAATCCTCCTCCATTTGCTCCACCAACCTTGTCAGATTCAGTTTATGTAGGGTCCCCCAACTCCTGGCTATCTGGATCCCCAGATACCGAAAGCTCCCCTCCGCCCTCCTCAGCGGTAGGTCCCCTATCCCTCTTTCTTGGTCCCCCGCCTGTAATACAAAGAGCTCACTCTTCCCTACATTGAGCTTATAGCCCGAAAACTCCCCAAACTCCCTTAGAGTCTGCATGACCTCCACCATCCCCTCCATTGGATCCGCCAAGTACAGCAACAGGTCATCCGCATATAGCGACACCCGATGCTCTTCTCCCCCTCGGACCACCCCCCTCCATTTATTAGACTCCCTCAATGACATGGCCAATGGTTTGATCGCCAATGCGAACAACAGGGGGGACAGGGGGCACCCCTGCCTCGTCCCTCGGTACAGTCGAAAGTACTCCGACCTCCGCTGGTTCGTCACTATACTCGCCACCGGGGCTCTGTAAAGGAGCTTAACCCAATTGATAAACCCTACCCCGAACCCAAACATACGCAGCACCTCCCAGAGGTACTCCCACTCTACTCGGTCAAAGGCCTTCTCTGCGTCCGTAGCTGCCACTAACTCCGCCTCTCCCTCCTCCGATCGCATCATTATCACGTTTAAGAGCCGCCGCACATTGGTGTTTAGTTGCCTGCCCTTTACAAATCCCGTCTGGTCCTCGTGGATTACCCCCGGGACACAGACCTCGATCCTCGTGGCCAGCACTTTTGCCAGCAACTTTGCATCCACATTGAGGAGCGAGATCGGCCTGTACGATCCACATTGCAGTGGGTCCTTGTCCCGCTTTAGGATCAAAGAAATTGTCGCTTCCGACATTGTCGGGGGCAGGGTCCCCTCCTCTCTTGCCTCATTAAAGGTCCTCACCAGTAGCGGGGCGAACAGGTCTGCGTACTTCCTGTAGAACACCACCGGGAATCTGTCCGGTCCCGGCATCTTCCCCGTCTGCATGCTCCCCAAACCCTTGCTCAGCTCCTCCAACCCAATTGGTGCCCCCAAACCAGCCACCTCTTGCTCCTCCACCCTCGGGAATCTCAGCTGATCTAGGAATCGTCTCATCCCCTCTTCCCCTGCTGGGGGCTGGGATCTGTACAGCTCTTCATAAAAGGCCTTGAATACCTCGTTTCTTTTCGTCGCACTCCGAACCGTGGCTCCCCTTCCATCTTGGACTCCCCCTATTTCCCTCGCTGCCTTCCTCTTACGGAACTGGTGTGCCAGCATCCGACTAGCCTTTTTCCCCAGACTCGTAGGTCGTCCCCTGCGCTTTTCTCCACTGTGCCTCTGCCTTCCCTGTGGTCAACAGGTCAAACTCCGTCTGGAGCCGTCGTCTTTCCCCAAGTAATCTTTCCTCCAGGCCCTCTGCGTATCTCCTGTCCATTCTCAAAATCTCCCCCACTAACCTCTCCCTTTCCATACCCTCTGTCTTCTCCCTATGAGCCCTAATGGAAATTAGCTCTCCCCTGATCACCGCCCTCAACGCCTCCCATACCACCCCCACCTGCACCTCCCCGTTGTCGTTGGCCTCCAAGTACCTTTCGTTACACCCCCTCACCTTCCCACACACCACCCCGTCCGCCAGCAGTCCCACATCCAGCCGCCACAACGGGCGTTGGCCCCTCTCCTCTCCCAGCTCCAGTTCCACCCAGTGCGGGGCATGGTCCGAAACGGCTATAGCCGAATACTCCGTCCCCTCCACCCTCGGGATGAGCGCCCTACCCAGAACAAAGAAATCTATCCGGGAGTAGGCTTTGTGTACATGGGAGAAGAAAGAAAATTCCCTGGCCTGCGGCCTTGCAAACCGCCATGGGTCCACTCCCCCCATCTGATCCATAAACCCCCTAAGTACCTTGGCCGCCGCCGGCCTCTTTCCAGTCCTTGATTTGGAGCGGTCTAGTGCTGGATCCAACACTGTATTGAAGTCCCCTCCCATTATCAGGCCTCCCATCTCCAGGTCCGGAATGCGCCCCAACATGCGCTTCATGAATCCTGCATCATCCCAGTTCGGGGCGTATACGTTTACCAACACCACCCACGTCCCTTGCAGCCTACCACTCACCATTACATGTCGCCCTCCATTGTCCGCTACAATAGTCTTGGCCTCAAATGACACCCGCTTTCCCACCAATATTGCCACCCCTCTATTCTTCGCGTCCAGTCCCGAGTGGAATACCTGTCCTACCCATCCCTTTCTTAGCCTGACCTGGTCTGCCACCTTCAGGTGTGTCTCTTGGAGCATGGCCACGTCCGCCTGCAGTCCCTTTAAGTGCGCGAACACTCGAGCCCTCTTCACCGGCCCATTTAGGCCCCTCACATTCCATGTTATCAGCCGGATTGGAGGGGCTCTCGCCCCCCCCCCCCCCCCACGCCCCGCCGACTAGCCATCTCCTTTTCTGGGCCAGTCCCGTGTCCACGCCTCCCTCACCCTCCAGTCCCCCAGAGGGGGTATCCCCGTCCCAACCACCTCTTCTGTGTCCCATTTCCTTTCGGCCAGTGCAGCAGCAACCCCCCCCCCCCCCCCCCTAGACCCCTGTCTAGCTTTTTTGCTCCTCCATGTCACTCCCGTATGTCAGCTGACGCCTGCTGACCCCGGCTTCCCCCGCCGTCCCATTGACCTCCCCGCGTGGGAGTCTCCCAATCCATATGGATTCCTTTGTTCCCCTTCCCGCCTTTCTTCCCGCGCGCGGGAAAACACCCCGCGCTTTCCAAAGCCCGTTCCGCCCCCTCTGGCGCAGCTCCTGTCGCGGCCTTGTCTCTCTCCCCCAGCCCATGTAACATTTCCTGCGCGTGCTTGACCCCCTATATACAACAACCATCACACATCAAATCCCAAAACATCCCCCCCACCCTCACAAACCCTCAGTTAGAGTCCAACTTTTCGGCTTGTACAAAGGTCCGCGCCTCTTCAGGCGTTTCAAAGTAATAGTGTTGGCCCTTGTATGTGACCCACAGTCGCGCTGGCTGCAGCATTCCGAATTTCACTTCTTTCCGGTACAACGCCGCTTTGGCCCGGTTGAAATCCGCTCTCCGCTTTGCAACCTCTGTGCTCCAGTCCGGGTATATTTGGATCTCTGCATTGTCCCACTTACTGCTCCGCTCCTTCTTGGCCCATCTCAGGACCCACTCTCTGTCCATGAACCGGTGGAACCTCACCACCATAGCTCTTGGCGGCTCATTTGCCTGGGGCTTCTTCGCCAGCACCCGATGTGCCCCGTCCAACTCCAGCGGCCTCGAAGGGGCCTTCGTGCCCATCATCGCCTCGAGCATCGTGCTCGCGTATGCCCCGGCATCAGCCCCCTCCGCTCCCTCAGGGAGACCCAGGATTCGCAGATTCTTTCTCCTCAACCTGTTCTCCAGGTCTTCGAGTCTTCCCGCCCACCTCTTGTGTAGCGCCTCGTTCTGCTCCACTCTCACCGCCAGGCCCACGAGCTCGTCCTCGTTCTGACTGACTCTTTTCTGTACCTCCTAAATCTTAGCTTCGTGGGCCTTCTGGGTGATCCCGAGTCCTTTAATTGCCGAAAGCATAGGCGCCAACATCTCCTTGCGCATCTCCTCGCCCTGCTCCTCAAAGCAGCGCTTGATGAACTCCTGCAGCTCCCCTTTGTTCCTGGCCGCCGCCATTTTGTTTTCTTTCCCTCGCTTCTCCCGTTGCTCCAGTGCCGCTCCTTTGGCCGTTACACTTCTGGTCCGTTTAAAAAGTCTATGGAAACTCCTGAAAAAGGTCTGAGAGTCCGTTCCAGACTGGAGCTGCCGAATGCGCGACCTACTCCTCCATGGCCACCACCGGAAGCGTCGTCCCTGCTTCTTCAATGGCCTTGGTAGATCTTTCCACAGTTGTTCCCTCTGCTGCTAGAATTCACCTTTGATAGAGTCAAGTCAGATTGCAGCTTTAAGCTTGCCCTTCCCCCGCCTGCATGTTGGAAGAGGCTTTTGTCTAAACCTGCAGCTCAAGCCAAATCGTTTACTGTTTCTGCCGGGTCTGGTAGCCAAAAGACATAACATTCCTGGGGGACACTGTCAGGGGAATGCTGCAGTCTTCTTGTCACACCGGGAAATGTCAAACAAATGCCGTGGGGGCCCTGTAAAAGAGCCCAAAAGTCCGTTCAAAGCGGGAGCTACCGAATATGCGACCTAGCTCTGCATAGCCGCACCTGGAAGTCTCGGAACCTTTTATTAGCCAATTCATGCCACATCTGAATGAGCAGACTGCTACTCATTTCAAACGTGGATTCTAAACTTATTTTCCCATCGCAAGCTCCAACTTGCATTTCCCGGTCTTGGACAACGTAGTCAGTGATTGTCACTACACAAGCAATGCCTAAATGCTTAGAAGATTCCTTGTATTTTACTGAGCTGGAGGAGCAGAAGTACCCCTCCTGTCTCCACAAAACTGCAATAGGCTGCCAAGTAAGTTGATCTGGGGCAGCACGGTAGCATTGTGGATAGCACAATTGCTTCACAGCTCCAGGGTCCCAGGTTCGATTCCGGCTTGGGTCACTGTCTGTGCGGAGTCTGCACGTTCTCCCCGTGTCTGCGTGGGTTTCCTCCGGGTGCTCCGGTTTCCTCCCACAGTCCAAAGATGTGCAGGTTAGGTGGATTGGCCATGATAAATTGCCCTTAGTGTCCAAAATTGCCCTTAGTGTTGGGTGGGGTTACTGGGTTATGGGGATAGGGTGGAGGTGTTGACCTTGGGTAGGGTACTGTTTCCAATAGCTGGTGCAGACTCGATGGGCCGAATGGCCTACTTCTGCACTGTAAATTCTATGATAATCTACCAATATGGGCAAGTTTTATGCATTGACAAATTGTACTAATTGAATTTTTTTAATCTTAACCATTGCTCTGAAATGTTCAGCACTGTGCAAAAGGGCAGCTTAACAGTTTGAGCCTGGGCTCATCCCAACAAGGTTTTGCTCAATCCGCCTTTGGAGTATATGTATGAATGACATTAATATCCAGACCAGATTTTAAGTGGATACTTTTGTTATCCACTGGGCTATGCTGTTGTACATTTAGAAAGTAAGCATAAGCTCACAAACTCTCGAGACACTTAGGGAGCAACTAATTCCGTTCTCTTAGATATTCTTAGATCAAAGACTCTAAACTTATAACAGATAACTTGTAGCCAAGAGAAAAAACAGGCTGAGTTCCTGTTTCTAATTAGGAACATGATAAGAATATGCCTCATCATTATATCAGTTGTCAATATAGCTGCTGATATTTATTTAATAATCTTTATTGTCACAAGTAGGCTTACATTAACACTGCAATGAAGTTACTGAGAAAAGCCCCTAGTCGCCACATTCCGGCACCTGTTCGGATACACAGGATTCAAAATGTCCAAATTACCTAACAACAGGTCTTTCGGGACTCGTGGGAGGAAACCGGAGCATCCGGAGGAAACCCATGCAGACGCAGGGAGAACGTGTATACTGCACCCACACTATGACCCAAGCTGGGAATCGAACCTGGGACTCTGGAGCTGTGAAGCAACAGTGCTACCCGCTGTGCTACCGTGCTGCCCTAAATACCATATAGAGAAATTTGTACAAAACAGTCTGCTATTGTATTATCTAATATTTCTTGTCTGCTGAAGGAAGTATCTGTCGGACTCCGGAGAATGGGACTAAGTGAAAAGCATTTTAAAAGATTTGGCAATAATGGGCTGAATGGCTCCTTTTGTGCTGCATGATTCTATGATCTTGCTTTTCTTTTACGTTAGAGCCTGTATGCTGCTAATTCCAAAAGTGAGAGTTGCTTGTAGCTGATAGCAAACGCGAGGTAAACTTGCCAGATATTCTAAATCGAACTGCTGGAACAATCAGCATGATGCCACCACCGAACAAATCTTCCCCTGCCCTCCCCTTTCAGTATTCCAAAGGGGTTGGTGCTCTGTGACACCCTGGTCCACTGCTCAGTCACTCCCACAACCTTTCCCACAGCAACTTTCCACACAAGGACAGGATTTGCAACACCTGTCCTTTTACCTTTTCCCTTCACCGTCCAAGAACCAAAGATTATTTACTTGTACTACTTTTAGTTTCGTATACTGTATTTGTTTGCTGACGATATGGTCTCCTCTAGTGAGATGAAATGCAGCCTGGATGACCACTTTGCAGAACACCTCGGGTCAGTGCGCAAGCATGACCCTGAGATTCCTGTGGCTTGTTGTTTTGACCCTCTACCTTGCTCCCACTCTGACCTTGCTGTCCTTGGCCTGCTACAGTGCTGCAATAAAGTTCCAGAAACAGCACTTCATCATTGGACTTGGCACTCCAGGGACTTCTGCACTCAACATTGAGTTCAACAATTTTAACGTCTCTCTATATTGTGCTGTGTTTGTCTTTTTGCTGGTTGTGTTGTCTCACTTGTTTCTTCCTATGCATCCATTCACACCTCGTCTGGATATATCTTTTGTTTCTTTGCTATACTCTTGCCATTCTCTTGGTTTTTGTACTGTGCAATCATAGAGAGTCCGTGTTTTTACAGCATGGAAAGAGCCCTTCAGCCCATCATGTCCACAACGGCCACCAAGCACCTCTCTACTCTCATCCCATTTTCCAGAAATTGGCCTGTATGCTATGGCATTTCAAGTGCTCATCTAAATACATCTCCAATATTGTGAGGCTTCCAGCCTCTACCACCTTTTCAGGCAGTAAATGCCAGATTCCCACTGCCCCTGAGTGAAAAAGTTTCCCCCCTCATCTCCTATAGACCTCCTGCCCAATGCCTTAAATCTATGCCACCTGGTTATTGACCCTCTGCTAAGGGGAAAAGCTCCTTCCTATTCACGCTACCTATGCCCCTCATAATTTTATACACCCCATTCAGGTCTAACCTCAGCCTTCTCTGCTCCAAGGAAAACAACCCCAGCCGATCCACTCTTGACAGCTGAAACGTCCCAGCTCAGGCAACTGACAGTACTGAATCTCCTCTGTACCCTCTCGAGTAAAATCACTTCCTTCCTATAGTTTGGCGATCAGAACTGCGTACAGTACTCCCAGCTGTGGCCTAATCAGCGTTTTGTACAGCTCCATCATAGCCTCCCTGCTCTTATATTCTGTGTTTCGGTTAATAAAGGCAAGTACCCCATACGCCACCTTAACCATCTTATCTACCTGTCCTGCTGTCCTCTGGGATCTATGGACATGCACACTATCGTAGAAATTATAATAAAGACCGATTCCTCGAGGTTTGATTTAAGGAAATTTATTTACACAAATATATTTGCGGAGAGAGTGTGTTCCGGCTGCATAGCCAGTGCACCGCACTCTGAGATTCAATTGAAGGAAGCATATCTTTATAGTCTGAAATAACAGCTAGAAGTAAAGAACCATGTTTATCTTCAATAGACCTTGGAAAGTAAGTAAGGTGAAATACGTAGTACGTATGTTCTTGCCCTTGGCTAAAAACAACTCGAGTACACATTTTGTTATCTTTCGGAGGACAATGTGTTATCATAATAAGGCCGAGATCAAAATATTAAGCAGTATTTTGTTTGTTACCTGACCTACTTATTTTCATTTAAAAGCAGTGTTAAACTATATAGTCAAGCATTTACCAGCATGCTTCTAAGTTGGCAACTCATTAATTTCCCTTCCGCAATTACCTCCTTGGTGATCTTTTGATCAACATCTTTTAGTAAATTATCGTGTCCTCCGTAGAGAAGGGTGGTTTATAATGTAAGAGGAATGGACGCATGACAGTTCCCTACGTGTTATGAGCCTGGTGGCAAGGCGGCTAGGGCTTTTCCCGTGTTAGTGCAATAAAAATATCTTGCGCAACATTAAAACAGTAACCATACGACAATCAAGATTACAATGGCGATTATAATCCAGAACACAGTCCTCTGTCCGAATGATCCTACCATCCAAAGCCAAGGTCCCATCCCTCATTTTCACGTAATCTTGTTACCTCTCTACGAATGTGATCCACCAGATTATCAATTTTCTGAGTTATCAGGGATGCATGTGCAACAGTCACTTCCAATCAGGGCACAAGTACCTCCATTTTCAGCTAACAAGAAATCAAGGGCCATTCTATTCTGCAGGGCACTGCTCTTTTAGCAACTATCTCAGTTTCTATCTGGTTAACAGCTTCTGCAGTGTCATTAGCTACTTGCTCAAGGATGTCTCTTAGTTTGTGTAGTTCATATGCATTAGTGGCTATTCCTAATAGTGGTATCATTATTCCCAGCATTTGTGCCCGTGTCACAATACTTTGTGTCGTCCTGTGATGGGGATGGTCCTGCAATTGCTGAACGTGATGCACATAAGGGACTATGCATCTCAAATAGCAGGAGCCTTCCCAATTTTCTGGTAACCAAGGGTATGCCTGATGGCCACAGATAAAATACGTGCCGTTATATGCGGTCAGGTCTCCTTTACTATCAGTCATCATTAGTCTAATCGATCCCCTTCCCAGGAACCTCCACTAGTTTGATTTTCAACTCCTGACCAATCAAAGATGAATAATCCTTGAGCTGTAAGGTGGACCATAAGGGGTTGCCAATTCAAGGTCTGATCACACTGACTCGTCCCTACTGAGTGGGTCCCATATGTTTTATGATTCTTAAAGCATTTACTTCCTTTTGGGACTCAAATGTAATTGGGAAGGATCAACCAGGACGTTTGACATGCTACATCAAACCTAGGCTCCCACCATTCCTCAAACTTATTCATATCGTATCCAGCTAATCTCCAATCTAACATATTCTGTGTATCTTCACCACGTCCTGTACTATTTTGTCTTCGAGCCCATTCTGCTATTTCTTTACTGGTGAATGGGATTGGTCGCACAGGGAAGCCCTCCCCTAAGCATCTGGGAATTTGTATACAAACCCAACAACTGAATTTATTTACCCTCTGCGTACGAGTGAGACATGTATATTAAGGTGTTAGTATGCAGTTTACCCTCTACATGATGTTGGTTTAATATGATAATACATAAGAACAGTAGCGCTGTCATTCTCTTCAGGTCAGCGTTTTGCTGGTACTCTCAAAGTTCTGTATGATGTAGTTTACACGAGTTGCATGGATCCCATCTGGCTTTTCTTTTACTTTAACGGCTGTTCGGGTTGTTAGCAGCACTTGGTAGGGTCCATTCCACCTCGGAGAAAAATAATCTTTGTTTAGTGCTTTCACATATACTTTATCTCCAGGTTAAAGGTTGTGTATTTCCCTCTTTTGGATGCATCTGAGCCAGTCGCATCTTTTCATGTATTTTTTTTCAGCGGTTTCACACATGGCCTGGGCATATTTTAGTGATGCCTCATCTGCCGCTGGAGTCAGAGGATTTTGTTCCAGTTGTCATGGGACATTCCATTAATATCTCATACGGGGTTAAACACATATTACGATTTATCTGATTTTTAAGGGCATACATTACTATGGGTATGGCATCTGGCCATAGCAGCCCATTTTGTTGACACACTTTTGTAACTGCAGTTTTAATTATTCCATCCGCCCTTTCCGCCATTTCTGAGGATTGTGGATGATATGGTCTATGCAATTTCCAATCAAATCCCATGGCTTTGGTCAATTTGCTAGTGAAATGAGTTCCCCTGTCACTGTTAATACCCATTAGTAGCCCAAACCGAGGTATTATTTCCTTTAACAGAATATTTACCACTGTTCTAGCATCATCTATTTTGGTTGAAAAAGCCGCTACTCACCGTGAAAATATGTCCACTAGCACCAGCATGCATTTGAATCCTTTAGCCAAAGGCATGTGTGAAAAATCGATCTGCAAATTTTCCAAAGGCATTTCGAGTTGTGGTAAATGATCAAAGGCAGCGGGTGTTTTTTACCCCGATTATTCCTCTGACAAATCGTACATGTGCGGGCTACTTTTTTAATTGTTACTGTAATACCTGGTATATGTCAGATCAGTAATGTACACCAGAAACAGCAAGGGTCCCAGCATTGACCCCTGTGGAACACCACTGGACATAGGCTTCAAATCACAAAATCAGCCTTTGACCATCACCCTCTGCCTCCTGCCATTTAGCCACTTTTGGATCCCAAATTGCCCTGGATACCATTGACTCTTACCTTCTCGGGCAGGGCGGCTGCACAGTGGTTAGCACTGCTGCATAATGCGCCGAGGACCCGGGTTCGGTCCCGGGTCACTGTCCGTGTGGAGTTTGCAGATTCTCCCCATGTCTATGTGGATCTCACCCCCACAACCCAAAAAGATGTGCAGGGTAGGTGGATTGGCCACGCTAAATTGTCCCTTAATTGGAAAAAGAAATAATTGGGTACTCTAAATTTATTTTAAAAACTCTTACCATCTTGACCAGTCTCCCATGTGAGACATTGTCAAAAACCTTACTGAAGTCCATGTAGATTGCATAAACTGCACTACCCTCATCTACATGGCCAGTGATCGTTAAAAATTCAATCAAATTTGTGACAGGATTTGACAAAGCCATGCTGACTAACCTTGGTTAATCGTTGCCTCCCCAAGTGGAGATTAATTTTGTCCCTCAGAATTTTTTCTAATAGGTTCCTATCACTGAAGTTAGACTCACTGGCCTGTAGTTTCCTGGTCTTTCCCTACTTCCCTTGTTTAATAATGTTAGCACATTAATTGTCCTCCAGTCCTCTGGCACTTCTCCTGTGGCCAGAGAAGATTTGAAAATTGTTGCCAGAGCCTCTGCAATTTTCTCCCTAGCCTCCCACAGCAGCCCAGAATACATATCATCTTGCCCCGGGGATTAATTCACTTTTTAAGTCTGATGAAACCATTAATATCTCCTCCCAAAAATATTAATTTGTTCAAGTACACCGCAGTCCTCCCTGATTTCTATAACTGCACCGTCCTTCTCCATTGTGAACACAGATCCAAAGTATTCATTTCAAACCTCTCATTCTTCTGGCTCCACACACACATTGCCATGTTGGTCCCTAATGGGTCATCCTCTTACCCTGGTCATCCTCTTGCCCTCAATATACTTCTAAAACACCGTTGAATTTTCCTTTATTTTACCCGCCAGTATTTTTTCATGCCCCTCTTGGCTCTCCTAATTTGTTTTTGAAGTAACTCCCTGCACTCTCTTCCTCTTGGGTTTAAGTCCTCAATATCTGCCACAAGCCTCGTTTTTTTTCCTTATCCATTTCTAGATATCCCTTGACATCCAGGGATCTCTGGACTTGTTACTCCCATCCTTCACTTTTACGGGAGCATTTTCCAATTCAGAACCTTTATTTCTCATCCATTCTGTCCCTTTCCATAATGGGTTATGAGTCACTACTGAGTTATGGTCATTGTCACCAAAGTGTTCCCCACTGAAACCTCTACCACTTGTCTGGCTTTGTTTCCTAAACCTAGGTCCAGCACCATCCACTCTGTTGAAGGAATTTCTACACACTAGCATAAAAAGCCCTTCTGGATGCATTTTTAAAAAATACAAAAAATTTAGAGTACCCAATTCATTTTTTCCAATTAAGGGGCAATTTATTGTGGCCAATCCACCTACTCTGCACATCTTTGGGTTGTGGGGGCGAAACCCACCCAAACACGGGGAGAATGTGCAAACTCCACACGGACAGTGACCCAGAGCCGGGATCGAACCTGGGACCTCGGCGCCGTGAGGCAGCAATGCTAACCACTGCACCACCGTGCTGTCCTGGATGCATTTTAAAAACTCAACCGCCTCTAAACCTTTCACATTTTGACTATCCCAGGTAATACTGGGACGTTGAAATCCCTCGACTATTAGTACCCTCTTATTCTGACATTTCTCAGAGGTTTGGTTGCACAGTGGTTAGCAATGTTGCTTCACGGCGTCAGGGACCCGAGTTTAATTCCCGGCTTGGGTCACTGTCTGTGCGGAGTCTGCACATTCTCCCTGTGTCTGCGTGGCTTTCCTCCGGGTGCTCCGGTTTTGTCCCACATGCTCCGCAAGACATGCTTGTTAGGTGAATTGGATGTTCTGAATTCTCCTTGTGTACCCGAACAGGTGCCGGAGTGTGGCGACTAAGGAATTTTCACAGTAACTTCATTGTGGTGTAAATATAAGCCTACTTGTTACACTAAGAGATTATTATTATATCTGCCCTTCAATGTCTCCTTGACTGTTTGGGGGCTTGCAATACGATCCTAGCAAGTTTCTACGTTCTACCCATACGGCCTCGTTTGTTGAACCTTCTAAGGTATCATCCCTCTTTAATGTAGCAATTGACTCCTTGATCAATATTGTGACACCACTTCTTCTTTTATATCCCCATCTCACCTGAAGATTATATAGCAGTCTTGCCCCTCCCTCAACCATGTCTCTCTGATAACAATATCATATTCTCATATGTTGATCAACACCTTCAACTCACCTGCCTTCGTCGCAAGACTCCGTGTATTAAAGTAAATGCCATGCAGCGTTGCCTAAGGCGCTACTCCCTTGTGCCTTAACTTTTCTATAATCTCTGCCTCCAGATTGATTTGGTTTTCCTTCTATATTTGGTGATGTATCACCTACCACTCTACCTATACTCAATATCCCATCCCCTAACATGCTGCCGAGGTTCCTCTTCCTGTTTAGATCCATACCGATCTTCATCCCCAAGGCTTTTTTCCAAAATGTAGATAGGTTAATCATGGCATTTGTTTGGGGCAATCACAAATTCCCCCCAGCCATGCTAGACACTACCTTTAGGAAATGGAGATGGGACGGGGGCACACTGACAGTTAGGGACTTTTACGTAGGGTACAGACTAGCGACACTGGATGAACAGACGGAGGAGTGGGAACTGACGACTGTTAAGACGTTTTAGTTGCTGTGATATGAAGAGTCTAAAGTTCTGTTCCATTTTCACAAACACATTCATTTAATTCCAACAGCCTTTGCACAAAACTCTAACTATACATCACCTGACAGCGGCCACCTGAAGCCCCTTTACATATCAGTGTCAATTAATGGATACTTAACATAAATGAGACAACTAATTGCAATGTCTCTTAACCCATTACTTAACAGTCTCCCCTTGGAGAAAAAATAATAATTAGGTGAAAACAAAATTTCAAGAAACTCAAAAACACACATGATTACCCCACCTTTTTGTTTGTTTGGACGAGAAAGAAAAAAACCAAAGTCACAGAAACAAGCGCCCTTCATTAACAATATCCAAAAGTTTCGATGAACTTGCCCGTCTTTTCGTAAAACGGTCTGACAGTTGATAGCTCCTGTCGACCCATTTAATTTTTTGTTATTTCCCCTCTGTCCAACATCTGCTTCAAACTTGCGATGTCTATCCGTAACCTCTTTTCATTGACACTTTTTGTAGAGTGCACATTTTCCCACAGGGATTTATTGTCAATGTGACAGTCTATAGGTATATGACCCAAATCCCCTAATTCCAAAATTTCTGTCAATATCATACTTGTATAAAAGGCCATATCCACCGCCTCTACAAGGCTTAACGTCTCAGCAGCCGAAGTGCTTTTTACCACTCTCCTTATTTTCTTTGTTTCCCACACAAGCGGGCAACATTTACCATTGTTCCCCAAAAGGAAAATTATAAAACCTCCTGCGCTTGAAACCCCATCACATAAATTTGCGTAGGACGCATCACTATAAACTATGAGTTTCAAGTGCCTAAGGTCACCTAAAACCGGGAACTTCAAAACACACTCCTGCATTTTTAGTTTGGCCAACACTTTATTTGCTCTTCTTATACCTTCTACTTTGGGATCATTCATTTTTGTACCCAACTCTAAGACATCAAAACTCACGTCCGGTCTAGTCTGTCTTCCTAACCAGTTCAGTTGCCCAATTAAACTTGGCAGTTGCTCTTTTTCTATCTTTGAAACGATTGCGTCTTTTTGTGAAACTCGGCCACGACTAATTGCGATTGGGCTAATGCTTTCCAAATAAGATTGCTGACGTAAAGTTGTCCCGAACTTCGTCTGTCCAATTTCCAGTCCATTATATTTAACTGCACCGGAAGCCTGACTTCCAACCCTGAATTCTTTCCTCAAACCAGAGATGACACGAGCTTGAAAATCACTCGTCCCACCCCACAAAAAATGGGCTTTCTGCAGCCGTATTCATAACTCTGATATTCATGTTCTCACACATATCCCTAAACTCATCATTAGCAAATTCTCCCCCATTGTCCGTAAGGAATTTTGCCGGTGGATCCATTCCTGTCCCTAACTATTTTTCCACGATTTGATCCAGAATTACTCTCTTTTCTTTACTTTGTACAATCGTTGATTGGCTAAATCTGGTTGCTAAATCTACAAAATGTAAAATAAATATATTATTTGCTTTATCCCAGATCTTAAGGTCCATGGCCACAATGTTGTTAAAATCCCTGGCCAAAGGTAGGGTTACTATCGGTCATGCTGGTGTCCTGTTGTACTTCCTACAAACTCCACAGTGGTCACTAACCTGTTCTATCAGTTTAGTATAGTCGTCATCCCTTGCCCCTGCATCCTTGAATACATTTTTCAGCCTCCGAGGAGATGGATGTGCAAAATTGCCTGTGCAGTTTTAATACCACAAGCTTTTTATCAGCTAAAGTCCCATTTTCAACTGTCATTAACACATCCTTAACCACTCTACTTGAAATATTATTTGTCAGTAATGGAATACAATAGTGTCCCGACTGTGTAAATTGTAAGTCCACCATCTTTCCAAAAACTGTTGCCTTATCCTGTTCCATATCCAGTTTCATGTGTGCTTTCTTCATCAACGGTCTGCTCAGAAGCAAAGGTTATCTCACTTGATACAACATCCGTGCTAATGAAATGATTCACTCCGGCAATATTGCAAGGGATCACCACTCCTTTCAGCGACTTCAGAGTATTATCATCCCCAAACCTGAAACTTGTGGAACTTTCAAATTCCTTAACCTTGTTACGATTTTCAGCATTCAAAGAGTCCAGGTAACATTTTAACCAGTCAATTCCACACACAGTAGATGTGCAGCCACTGTCCAATACAGCACAGTTGAAGGATTCTGCAACCAACACCCTCATTACCGGCGTAAAACTGTTTGTCAATAGGATAATGCCTTCTTTCTGGTCACTATCTTTTTCCTCTTCTGACTCTTCCGTGTCATGTGTCGCTTCAAACACTATATCATAACGAGTTGGACAGTTGAAAGCATAATGGTATTGAGAGTCACATCGAAAACATTGATTTATATTGCCCTGTGCATTTCTGGGGTTCATCTTCCTATTGTAGGCTCTAACTGGGTTTCTGTCTTCATAATTTCCTTGTCTCGGTCTCTTTCTATAGTCTTGAGCCCTGTTCGTAGCCATACGATTTTGCCATCCTGTTAGTAGTGTATCTTCCATATTCTGCCTTATTGCAGGCTGACCTATTTGGGTCATCAGAGCCATCGGAATCGAATGTTTCCCCAGAAACTTTTGGAAAACTTTTGTCATCTGTTCGAATAAGGTATCCTTATCAGTAAATTGAACTCCTGTCAAAACTAGGAGCCTATCCATGTTGCTTGCTCTAGCACAGTCCAGTAATTTAAAGGCCAACACAGACTGGAAATTCTAGATTGTGTTTCTGCAGCCTTTTATGTAGTCTGCCAAATTCCATTATATAGTCTTCCATGGAGATATCCTCCATTGTCTGGAACTTATCAAAATCCGACCATGCTTCATACGCACTTAACAAATCATCTTTCTTATAAATCTTATCCATATAATGTAATAAAGTCTCCAGGCCTTCTTCTGAGTCTACCTCTGCCAATTCCAGCTCAGAAAGCACTTTGTTTCGGATTTTACTGCCATATGATAGAGAAAGATCCAATGCCATACCTTGTTTCCTCTTTCCCAAAGCAGTTACCTTAGTCCACATAATTACTGCACTTCTCCATTGGTCGTACGATTCCCTTTCAGAAAATAAGGGAGGATAGTCATATCCAGCCATCTTTATCCTTGGTTCAGCCATATATCCCTTTTTTCTTTATATTCTCGCTCACTCCTTGGTTTGATCTGGAAAAGTTGTATCTTTCAACCTTTCGCATTTGCACAGCAACCATCCTCTGCTACCAATTATTGAGACGTTTTAGTTGCTGTGATATGAAGAGTTTAAAGTTCTGTTCTTTTTTCACAAACACACATTCATTTCATTCCAACAGCCTTTGCACAAAACTCTAACTATACATCACCTGACAGAGGCCACCTGAAGCCCCTTTACATATCAGTGTCAATTAATGGATACTTAACATAAATGAGACAACTCATTGCAATGTCTCTTAACCCATTACTTAACACCGACAGGACAGGAAATGAGACACCTGCAAATAAAGTACTTCCTCTGCAAAGAGACAGCAGGGTACACCGCGGCCCCAGAAACTACAGTATTAGAGGACCTGATCAGCACAGACCATAAAGAAGGGGGACTCTTTGGGAAAATGTATGGACAGCTACTGGACTGAGCCCAAACACCATTGGATGAGACCAGACGGAAATGGGAGGACGAACTGGGGACAGAAGTAGGGTGGGACTCTGGAGCGAAACATTGAGCAGGGCCAACTCCACTTCCTCCTACGCAAGGCTTAGCCTCACGCAGTTCAAAGTGGTGCACAGAGCGCACCTGACCAGAACCCCAATGAGCAGGTTCTTCACGGAGGTGGAAGACAAATGTAAACAGTGCCAGAGAGCCACCCACAGTGCCATGAACTTTGCTCTGGCTGCATTCTGCAGAGAAGCAATCGCTCTCTCCATTTTCCAATGCAGAAGAACGGTTCTTGAGTGGGATGCACTTTGGGATTTTTCTAACTACCTGCCTGCCTCCCTTCTTCTGGTCACCCATTCCCAGCTTCCAGAAGCTGCGGGTTACCACGACTAAAAAGGTGCTATCCACTTGACTTTTAAAAAAAAAAATTTAGAGTACCTAATTCATTTTTCCAATTAAGGGGCAATTTACTGTGGCCAATCCACCGACCCTGCACATCTTTGGGTTGTGGGGCGAAACCCATGCAAACACGTGGAGCATGTGCAAACTCCACACTGACAGTGACCCAGAGCCGGGATCGAACCTGGGACCTCAGCGCCGTGAGGCTGCAGTGCTACCACTGCGCCACCGTGCTGCCCTAACACTTGACTCTCAGTGTCGCTCGTGCACCTCAGTGCCTCGACCCAACGCAAGTTCCGGAACCCAGAGCTCAAGTTGGTCAAGCCAGTGGTACTGCCCGCACACATCATCCAGACTGCAAGGTGTATCCACGAATTCCTACATGCTGCAGGCGGTGCAACACACAGAACACACAGGACAGAGTTCCCCTGCCATAACTTTGCCCAGAAAAGAATATTTAAGCTTTTTCAAAAAAAACTAGTACTCTTGTTTAGCTTTAAAGTGAAGAAAATAACTTTTTAAAAAAATTTAGAGTACCCAGTTCATTTTTTCCAATTAAGGGGCAATAGCGTGGCCAATCCACCTAGCCTGCACATCTTTGAGTTGTGGGGGCGAAACCCACGCAAACACGGGGAGAATGTGTAAACTTCACACGGACAGTGACCCAGAGCCAAACCTGGGACCTGAAGCCATTTGGGATGGCCACGTCCCGATTACAAAATGGACACTCTCAAAGGATGCAGGGAAAATTGGACAATACTAAGAAACAAGCAGGTGCAAGCTCAGTCTGTTGATTAGAACCTTAAACTCTCAGACAGGACAGAAACTGCTAAGCAATCTACATACTAATGAGCCATCTCCGGGGACAAAAAGGAAACATTGAGATACACAATGTTAAAGCAGACAGCCTGGTGCCAGAAGAGGCTAAAACAAAGCAGAACAACGGTCACTAGGACACGCCCAGCAATCAGGGAACCACTCCTCTATTGGAGGAAGATCAATACGGATGATTGGGAAAGACCCAATTAGTTGAGGCCAAGTTCAAGGCCCGCCCAAAAGCACGCGAAGCCCTTTTTAGTATAAAAGGTATTCCCAAGGGAGAATGCTCCTTCTTTGGCTTTGGCTCTCAGCGAAGAGAGAGACCAGCCTAACAGCTGCATCAGACCAAGTAAGTTCCAGGTCAACGCACGCTACGAGATAGACGCTCCTAGTTGCGAACCTGTAAACAGCTCACCCCAGCAGCCTCCGAACCGAGCAACGGCCATTGTTCCTCTGACTGAGTGGGCACCCGAAGCCAAGTATAGGCTTTAGTAATAGTGGTAGTTTAGTTTGTAGAGTTTATGCATAAGTAGACTTGACTGTGTGTAAATAAATGAGCATTGCTTTTGAACTTGCTAACTGGTGTATCGAGTCATTGATCAGTATTCGGTTCTGAACCTTGTGGAGGTGTCGAAAGGTACCTGGCTACTCTTGAGCAAATGTGATTAAACAGAACCAAATTAAGAGCCAACCAATAGTTAGCAACATTTACTGGCGACTCCGCCGGGACTCGACTGAGAAGTGGCCTAACCACTCCGAGAGAATCAAAAATTTGAATTGAGAATCCAATTGGAAACAGAAAAACCACAAGTGTCAGAACAGTACTGATCAATGCATGCGTTCTAACAGGGATATAAGGTAAACCTGAGAGATTTTGTTGCGTAAAACTGTCAGGAGTTTTGTAGGCCGGAAATTAGCGTAAGCCGTACCCGTGTTTACATCACCGCTTTATCACCCCCTGTTCCAAATTCAGTAGAGAAACTTGATGGAGAAAATGGCAATGAAGGCAATGCAACGACTTATGAACCCCCAGGAATGCGAGGTCGCAGCGACCAGCAGTAGAGTAGGACAGTGTCCTGTTTGGGAAGATGAGATCAGAAAATATCTCAAAGGGAAAGGATGGCCCCTTTGGAGTGAATTCTGCGATAATGAGGAAACAGGACCCGGGAGTATAGGACATACTTGGTGGGAGAACCTGTCAGAGATCCACAAGAAGAGCTTAGGGAAAGCTCGCAAGCCGATGGCAATCGTGTCCTGTTTGGCACAATTGTGAGGCACAGAGGAGGTCGTTAGGACGCTCCGTAGAGAGATAGAGGAGAGAGACAGAACCAGTGAGGTAGACGCGAGTGAGGTAGAGAAGGAGAATAGACGCAATATGATAAGGCCTACCAGGACACGCAACGTGCGGTCTTGATAAGACCAGAAACAGAACAGCAAGTTGAGAAATTGCAGTAACAATGCAATGATTTAAAAGCAGCCCTACGAGCACTCCATACTTCCACAACGAAACAAATGCAGAGCACCGTAGACCACGCCAAGTGCCGGAAGCAAATTGCAGAATTGCAATCTCCGCTGTCCGTGCAAAATGGGTTTCAAAGCACATTCGGACCCCAATTAGATCAAGAAAACGGCCCCGATTGGAATTGAACGAGACTGCCCATAGATACGTACATGGGACATGTACGCAGGAAAACCCCCAGAAAACGAAAGCGCCCCAACCCCCAACCGAACAGGCAGAACCCCCCCCCCATGAACCCTGGAACCACACATCGCAGGGCCGCAGGAGAAGGAGAAGCAGATTTCCTTTACACAACCCCGTTAACCGTGACCCAATTACGGGATGCGTGTGGAAAAATTACACCGTTCCTTCCCACTTCAGAACCCCACCAATTTATCGCGAAAGTCAAACAACAGGCTACCATATATGGCCTGGATGAGAAGGAACGAGTGAAGCTCACTGTTTTAAGCCTCGATCCTTCAGTCGTAGCAGCCCTTCCCGACCCACAGAATGTAGGAGGCGGCACACTCCAAGAGATGCACACAGCGATCCTTGATGCGATTGGCTTTAACAGAGGAGACCCCATAGAATGCCTAAATAAGTGTCGGCAAAAGAAGACCGAGCACCCCACAGCGTTTGCTGGATGTTTGTGGACTCACTTCACCGCAGTTTTTGGAGAGTTAGCCCGCGCCCATTTGTCCCCAGATAATATGGCCAAATAGACCCGAATTCTAGTCTCCCACGCCACAGAAGCAGGACGAAAAGCTTGCGTAAATTATGGTCCCTCAGATGAGGCCCACAATGAAAAATGGGTTTTGAAGAGATTGTCCCGCGCTTGGGATCAATCAGTTGCAGGCAAAACCGCATTTTCAACACCCGATGCAGAGCAGGCAGAGATGAACCCAGTTAAAGCACACCAGAACCCCGCATGGGTAAATGAGGGCAGGAACAGCCCACCCCAGCCCAAAGTTCAGGAATGTTACAACTGTGGTCAGCTAGGATACTTTGCACGAAAGTGCAAAGCGCCCCAGAAGCAGCAGAGGAAAGTAAATTTTGCTCTCTTTGGTTGGCTTTTAATTTGGCTCTGTTTAATTACGTTTGCTCAAGAGTCGCCAGGTATCTTTCGACACCGCCACAAGGTTCAGAACCGAATACTGATCAATGACTCGATACACCAGTTAGTAAGTTCAAAAGCAATGCTCATTTATTTACACACAGTCAAGTCTACTCATGCATAAACTCTACTAACTAAACTACCACTATTACTAAAGCCTATACTTAGCTTCGGGTGCCCACTCAATCAGAGGAACAACGGCCGTTCGGTTCTGAGGCTGCTGGGTTGAGCTGTTTGCAGGGTAGCAACTAGGAGCGTCTACCTCGTAGCGTGCGTTGACTTAGAACTTACTTGGTCTGATGCAGTTGCTAGGCTGGTCTCTCTTCGCTGAGAGCCAAAGCCAAAGAAGGAAGATTCTCCATTGGGGAATACCTTTTACACTAAAAAGGGCCTCGCGTGCCTTTGGGCGGGCCTTGAACTTGGCCTCAACTAATTGGGTCTTTCCCAATCATCTGTATCGATCTTCCTCCAATAGAGGGGTGGTTCCCTGATTGCTGGGCGTGTCCTAGTGACCGTTAGTCTGCTTTGTTTTCGTCTCTTCTGGCGCCAGGGTGTCTGCCTTAACATTGTTGTCATGATATTTAGATCAGCATTTCATGATGCAATCAAACACACAATGATGGACATGCAGTAGGACCAACCAACACACACACACACACACACACACACACACATCGCAGCCAATCACCAGTGAGAGCACACGCATTATAAAAACAGGAGACACTTCAGTTCCCGCTCATTCCAGCAGCAGCCAGCTCAGAGCACCGAGCTCAGAGCACCGAGCTCAGGACCTGCCACTCAGACATTATTCACCATGTGCTGAGTGCCTCACCCAGATAGTGATAGGACAGGGTCCACAGATTAGCTGGTAATGCACGTAACCAAGTTAGCAGTGTGTTGTTACAGTTGAGTAGTTAATAAAATTGAGTTACACCATCTCCAGCCATGTTGGATCGTTTGTACATCAGAACACCCAACACGACAATTGTGTATCCAAATGTTTCCCTTTTGTCCCCGGAGATGGCATATTAGTATGTAGATTGCTTAGCAGTTTCTGTCCTGTCTGAGAGTTTAAGGTTCTAATCAACAGACTGAGCTTGCACCTGCTTGTTTCTTAGTATTGTCCAATTTTCCCTGCATTCTTTGCGAGTGTCCATTATGTAACCGGGACGTGGCCATCCCAGATGGCTACAGACCTCGGCACTGTAAGGCTGCAGGGTAACCCACTGCGCCACCGTGCTGCCCTCGTGAAGAAAATAACTTGCCCACTACCTACAGTGTGTGTCGGGAATGCTCTGTTCTGACCTCCCTCAGGCCAGCTTCTGTAGCTGTATCTTGACTCTTATTATCTATATTCCTTAGTCATTTTATATATATATATTAATGTGTTTGTCTATTATATATTGATTTTATACACTTCCCCTTTTTTCATTCCCACTGTCTCCAAATTCCCAATTGCGCCACCTCAGATGCCACTCCGTTTCATTTGTCATTTAATCTCCCTTGCTCTCCACCCCATCTCAGGCCTTCCCTTTTGTTCTCCCTGCTTCCTTCCACTGACTCGGAACCTATTATCACATTACCCTAGGCTAGCGCACAGTAATTTCCTGCCCCACTTGACCCGGATAGAAAATACAGGTGAAATTAGATTTTATTTACAATACCTGAGGTCCTTGGTTGAGCCCAATGAATTATAGTAACCAGGTTTGTAACCTTAAAATTGCAAATAACCTTTTATTATGTACAGTATTATAATTAAATGGACAGAAAATGTAACTGATGTTCTGTGATGACTTTCAGTCTATGTCTTTCTGTAAGTTGAGACTTTCATTTTGGTGGTTCTTCTAGATTTGAGATGGTTTTCTCTGGCAAGATTGTCTACTTTCTCTGCAGACTCAGCATCATTTCAGGTTTACAACAAAGGATGTGTCAGGCGCACTCTGCTTTCCGAACAATAGAGCAGAGAGAGTGTTTCTTTCACTTCCAAGCTCTAAACGTTTCTGCCGAGTTCTCTCAAAGCATTCCGCAGGAACCAATCACTGACTGTTGCCAGGCAGAACACTGTCCCTGGCCAACCCACCGGTTGCTGCTCAACCAATTGAACCGACTCCACGCAAAGCTGATTCCTACCATCCACTCGGTGCTGAGGAGTCTGGCTTCTCCTTTCCAAAATACAAAGCCTGGGAACAAAATATCCTGACAAAACAGGCTTTTTCAACTTTCAATTTTCTGCTTAAAGGCATATCCCGATTATGGGATCACAGACCAAAATAATGAAATAAAAGAAATAGGAACCAAGGAAATAAACCGGAAGGACTCTTGCACTACTACGTTTCTACCTTTATTCAGTCTGGTGGAAGGTCATTGATTTGAAATGTATCTTTGTTTCTTTCGACAGAGGCTGCCTGAGTTGGAGTATTTCCAGCATTTAATGTTTTTATTTCAGGTTTTCAGCAGCCATGGTATTTTGCTTCTATTATTAAAACTAAAATAATGTAAATGCTGGAACCTGAAATACAAACAGGAAATGCTGGAAAAACTCAGCAGGTCTGGCAGCAACTGTGGAGAAAGAAAATCAAGTCAATATTTTGAGTCCACATGATTCTTCAGTCATACAGAGTCAAAACGCTGACTCTGTTTTCTCCCTGCTGAGGTCTTACAGCATTTTTTGACTTTGCTTCTGTTGTTGTGCTGGCAAGACCCATTTTATTATGAGATCTTGCTGGTGGCTGGATTTAGCAAATCAGATTTACATTGGGTTTTCTGCCAGACGAGTGAGACTGATGCTTTGCAAAATGTTGGTGCAATTTACTCTCTGACACAGCATGAAAGATATTTTAAAAATCTTTCACCCACGTGTTCCCACCATTACCATGTACAGGTTTGTAACCACTGGTACCTCAAGTTAAAAAGCTGATCATCTTCTGGCTACTCTTGGAGACCTGGGTGTGAGTAGTCAGCAGTAGGGTGAAAGCAGCTTCAATGTTTGCTACACTTGTGATACTCTTAATTCATTTTTTTTTTGTATAAATTTACACCCAATTCTTTTGTTTCCAATTAAGGAGCACTTTTACGTGGCCAATTCACCTATACTGCAATTCTTTGGGTTGTGGGGATGAGACCCACGCAGATACTGGGAGAATCTGCAAACTCCATACAGACAGTGACCCGGGGCTGGGATTGAACCGGGGTCTTCTGCACTGTGACGCAGCAGTGCTAACCACTGAGGCAGCATTGCCGCCCCTAGAACTCTTACTTGATGACTTCAAATCATACCTGCTGCCAAATTTGGGCGGTTAGGGCACTTGGCTGTATTGCTAGATTTTTCCACTCAAGTGCGTACAATGAAAGTTCAGACTTTGAATGTGAAAAACTGAGGGGTAACGTTGAATTTCATGAAGCTAGGAAGTTATCTTGTCCTTTTCATTTCTATTCTATGTTTTTCTTAAAATGTATTTTATTACAAACATGCAGCAAAACAGGTTACAGCAAATAAACACCTCTATTCTATGTTTCTTGCATCCATTATGTGAGCACCAAATGTTTGTAATTTATTGGACTTTTTACTGAAAATTATCAGTGTTTGGAACCATTTAAGATCTTTGCATTGCCAGAATTAACCCGTTGCACCTTTTCACAGCATCCAGAGCTAAGCTAACAATGCTGAACACCGTGTCAAAGATTCGTGGACAGGTAAAAAATCCAGGCTACCCTCAACCAGAAGGACTTCTTGGAGAATCCATGATAAAATTTGGGAAGGATCTGGGTGAAGAATCCAATTTTGGTGAGTGAAGCATTTTGATTTGTGGGAATTTAATGAGTAAGAAGTTGGGTGGGGTTACTGGGTTATGGGGATAGGGTGGAGGTGTTGACCTTGGGTAGGGTGCTCTTTCCAAGAGCCGGTGCAGACTCGATGGGCTGAATGGCCTCCTTCTGCACTGTAAATTCTATGATCTATGATAAGAACCATATTTGAAGGCGTCAAATATAACATGGGCGACAGAACTTTTGGGATCAAAGCTGTCAGCATTTTTTTTGTCATTGCATTTTTGTTGTCATTGCTACATAAGTTTATGGACATACAAATCAATATTGTTATTCAGGTATGTGGGTAGATGGCACAATTGTATTGGATTAATGCATTCATGAAGAATAGCTACAGTTCTCCGCAGCTGTGATTAAGAGCTCTGAAGGTTGTGTTTCCTGTCTGGTGCCAGGGTGTCATGATATGGTGATATTGGGAACTTGGATCAAGAAATGGGGTCCAAGATGTAGCAAGAAATTTAGGGGTTAAACAGACTGGGGGAAAAGACTGCCAGCAGCAGAGTCCGAGGGATACACCCACAGCCTGAGTTACTTTGTCCCAATCAGACTTAACCTCATTAGTGCGGATGCACAGAATGTCCTGGGTCAGCCAGGCTGATCCATTCAAGATCCATTGTCCTTCGGGACAACCTTGTTTGATAAGCCCATCAGAGTCTGATGACCTATTTGTCCGTCGATGGAAGGTTAGTTGCATGTGAATGGCATAGCTCTGTTCTTTTGGATAAACGGGAGTGGGCAAGCGCCAAGATAATGGATTCAAGTCTGGCCACCTCCGGGGAGAACCTTTGTTTGAGGGGCTGGGCGGAGCTTGGAGAGAGGAGAAATTCTGTTTTGATCAATTACAGGGCAAAAGGCTGTGGAAATCAACCAGAGGTGATGAAAGTTGCCACCGAGGCAGGCTTTGGAAAAGGGGTCTGATCAATTGTCCCTAAAAGAAGTAAAAATAGGTTTGTAAATGCAATTATTGCCTTTGTCTGTCTGTGAAAGTGGCACAAGAACTGCATGTCCTGTTATAGTGTTGTCTAATGGAAACAAGTATGTTAAGGTTAAGAAACTGCACATAATCTGTAGAGCTGCAGTACAAGTTTAAATATTGTTTTCTTTTGTCTTAATAAAATTTGGTTAGAAAATAACCAAGCCCTATTTCGTATATTATCACTTCTGGAAGGAATTGATCTTTCCGCACCGTGTTAAAACTTAAAATAGTTATGGCATCTGCTCCAGTTTCTTAGCTGCTGTTGAGAGCTGGCCAGGCACCATAATAAATTGGGGTATTAATGGTGGATAGCTCCTGTTATCTGCAGCTATGATTGTGAACTGCAAAGGTTGTGTTTCCTGCCTGGTGCCAACGTTAAGGATAGCTCCTTGCAGCTGGAGTGGGTGAGGGAGGAGCCAGTTGTCATGGTCCACGCGGGAACCAATGACATGGGTGGAACCAGGACTGATTTATAAGAGAATTTGAGTTGGGGTCCAAATTAAAAGGTAATCATCTCTGGATTATCTGAGCAATGTACCAATTGGCATAAGGTCAGGCAGGGTTTAAAGAATGGCGTGGGAAGAAGGGATTGTGATTCATGAGGCACTGGCATCAGGTTCAGTAAAGAATGAGCTCTTCTGTTGGAATTGGCTCCACTTGAAACAGGCTGGGACCAGTGCACTGATCAATCGTATAGCCAAGATTTTAAACTAGCAGAGGCAGGGGGTGAAGGGAAATTTAGATTCCAAAATGAAAGGCTGAGGCATTGAATCAGTACAGCGATGGGGGTAAAGACAAGCAGGGTACGACAGGAACCTAGTCTAACAAGAAATGTTCATTGAATAAGGACATTGCAGTGTTTTGAGGCAATAAATTGAAATGGAAGGTTCTTTATCTGAATCAAATCTAAAAATTGTTAGATAATTTATCAGGATATGGTTCTTTATCTGAATGCACAAAGTATCTGCAATAAGATAGATTAATTTGTGGCACTAATAGAGATAAATGATTTACTATTCGCCACTGTAGGAACATGGTTGCAAGGAGATCAAGGATGGGAAATGAATATTCTAGGGTACACAACATTTCAGAAAGACAGACGAGTGGCAAAGGAGGAGGGATAGCCCTGATAGTAAAAGATGACATGACATTAGTGGGAAAGGATCTGGCATCAGACGGTCATGAAGCAGAAACAGTATGAATGGAAATTCAGAGTAGCAAGAGTCAGATAACAATAACAGGAGTAGTTTGTAGTCACCCTAACAGTAGTTATATCCTTGGACAGAATATTAAACAAGAAATTATTGAAACTTGTAACAAAGGAAATATAATAATTGTGGGGGTTGGACTTCCGGGTGCGGTGATGACCAGCTAAATCGCACATTTCGGCAGCTCCCGGTGGAACGGACTTTTGGGCTCTTAATAGGAGCCCCAACGGCAATTTTAATGGCTAAAAACACTGTGCGGTAAACCAGAAGGGAATCCCCCCCTGGACACGGTTGGAAAAAGGAGAGGAAAGTGGCCGGATTGCAGTGGATCCTCTAGAGCAACGGCCAGGAAGGCAAGCACAAAGCAAGATGGCGTCGGAAGGTGGCAGTTTAATATGGGGCAGTGACCAACAAGAGTTCCTGCGGCGCTGCATGGAAGAACTTAAAAAGGAGATGAAGAAGGAGCTGTTGGCCCCGATATTACAGGCGATTGAAGGGCTAAAGGAGGAGCAAAAGACCCAGGAGCTTCGGGTCGTGAAGACAAAGGCCGCTGAAAATGAAGACTAAATACAGCGCCTGGTGGTGAAGACAGAGATGCACGAGGCACAACACAAAAGGTGTGTGGAAAGGCTGGAGGTGCTGGAGAATAATGCGAGGAGGAAGAATTTAAGGATTCTTGGTCTTCCTGAAGGTGCAGAAGGGGAGGACGTCGGGGCATATGTGAGCACGATGCTTCACTCGTTAATGGGATCGGAGGCCCCGACGGGCCCGTTGGAGGTGGAGGGAGCTTATCGAGTTATGGCGCGAAGACCAAGGGCTGGAGAAATTCCTCGAGCCATAGTGGTGAGATTTCTCCGATATAAGGACAGAGAGATGGTCCTCAGATGGGCAAAGAAAACCCGGAGCAGTAGGTGGGAGAACGCGGTGATCCGCGTATATCAAGATTGGAGTGCGGAGGTGGCGAGAAGGAGGGCAAGCTTTAATCGGGCCAAGGCGGTGCTGCACAAAAGGAAGGTTAAATTTGGAATGCTGCAGCCGGCAAGACTGTGGGTCACACATCAAGGGAAACACCACTACTTTGAAACGGCAGAAGAGGCGTGGACATTTATTGTCGAGGAGAAACTGGAATAAGCGGGCTAGAAAAAGAACGTTTGGGACAAAGTGGTGGGGTGATTACGTGGGGTGAAGGGGGGGGAAATGGGGGAACAGATGATTTCCCAAGTTGTTAATCCTGCGACCCTGTAACTTTTCTCTCTTCCCCATGTCGTGGGGGAGGGGGGGGGGAGGGAGGATGGGGAGCTGGGGGCACCGGCCATTGGGGGCGGGGCCAAATGGGAAGCGCGGGCTTTGTTCCCGCGCTATGGTAACCATGGCGGGAACAGGGAAGCAGGAAGGAGGGGGCCTCGCACAGTGGGGGCCGAGGTCACGGGGGGAAGCCGAGGTCGGCCAGAGTTTGCTGACTTCTGGGAGCAACATGGGGGGTGCAATTACGCTAGAAAGGGATCTAGCGGGGGGGGGGTTAACTGGGTTGCTGCTGCCGGGAGAAGGGGCAGCTGGTATGGGGTGTGGTGGTCGGGGCTCGAGGGCGCCGTTGGGGGGAGATACGGCTACGTGGGAACCGGGAGAGGAGCTGGATTGAAAAAGGAGATGGCTAGTCGACAAGGGGGGGGGGGGGGGGGGGGGGGGAGTTGGTAATGGGTGGAGATTTTAATACGGTGTTGGACCCAGGGCTGGACAGATCGAGGTCCAGGACCGGAAGGAGGCCGGCTGCAGCTAGAGTGCTCAAGGACTTTATGGAGCAGATGGGAGGAGTAGACCCCTGGAGATTTAGTAGACCTAGGAGTAAGGAGTTTTTGTTTTTCTCCTATGTCCACAAAGTCTATTCACGGATAGACTTTTTTGTTTTGGGAAGGGCACTGATCCCGAAGGTGACGGGGACGGAGTACACGGCTATAGCTATTTCGGACCACGCTCCATATTGGGTGGACCTGGAGATAGGGGAGGAAAAAGAACAGCATCCACCCTGGAGAATGGACATGGATTGGCAGATGAGGGGGAGTGTTTAAGGGTGAGGGGGTGTATTGAAAGGTACTTGGAACTCTATGACAATGGGGAGGTTCAGGTGGGAGTGGTCTGGGAGGCGTTGAAGGCTGTGGTTAGAGGGGAGCTGATATCTATCAGGGCACATAAAGGAAAGCAGGAGGGTAGGGAAAGGGAGCGGTTGTTGAAAGAACTTTTGAGGGTGGACAGACAATATGCGGAGGCACCGGAGGAGGGACTGTACAGGGAAAGACAAAGGCTACATGTAGAATTTGACTTGTTGACTACGGGTAATGCAGAGGCACAATGGAGGAAGGCACAGTGTGTACAGTACGAATATGGGGAGAAGGCGAGCAGGTTGCTGGCCCACCAACTGAGGAAAAGGGGAGCAGCGAGGGAGATAGGGGGGATGAGAGATGAGGAGGGAGAGATGGAGTGCGGAGCGGTGAGAGTGAATGGAGTGTTCAAGGCATTTTATGAAAGATTATATGAAGCTCAGCCCCCGGAAGGGAAGGAGAGAATGATGTGCTTTCTGGATCAGCTGGAATTTCCTAAGGTGGTGGAGCAGGAGAGGGCGGGACTGGGAGCACAGATTGAGACGGAGGAAGTAGTGAAAGGGATTGGAAGCATGCAGGCGGGGAAGGCCTCGGGACCAGACGGATTCCCAGTGGAATTCTTTAGGAAATATATGGACTTGCTGGCCCCGCTACTGATGAGAACCTTTAATGAGGCTAGGGAAAGGGGGCAGCTGCCCCCGACTATGTCAGAGGCAACGATATCGCTCCGATATAAGGAAGGAAAAAGACCCGCTGCAATGCGGGTCCTATAGGCCCATTTCCCTCCTGAATGTGGATGCTAAGATTCTGGCCAAGGTAATGGCAACGAGGATAGAGGATTGTGTCCCGGGGGTGGTGCATGAGGACCAAACTGGGTTTGTGAAGGGGAGACAGCTGAACACAAACATATGGAGGCTGCTAGGGGTAATGATGATGCCCCCACCAGAGGGGGAAGCGGAGATAGTGGTGGCGATGGATGCCGAGAAAGCATTTGATAGAGTGGAGTGGGATTATGTGTGGGAGGTGCTGAGGAGATTTGGCTTTGGAGATGGGTATATCAGATGGGTACAGTTGCTGTATAGGGCCCCGATGGCGAGCGTGTCACGAATGGATGGGGGTCTGATTATTTTCGGCTCCATAGAGGGACGAGGCAGGGATGTCCTCTGTCTCCGTTATTGTTTGCATTGGCGATTGAGCCCCTGGCCATAGCATTGAGGGGTTCCAGGAAGTGGAGGGGAGTACTCAGGGGAGGAGAAGAACACTGGGTATCTCTGTATGCGGATGATTTGTTGTTGTATGTGGCGGACCCGGCGGAGGGGATGCCAGAGATAATGCGGATACTTGGGGAGTTTGGGGATTTTTCGGGGTATAAATTGAACATGGGGAAAAGTGAGTTGTTCGTGGTGCATCCAGGGGAGCAGAGCAGGGAAATAGAGGATTTACCGTTGAGGAAGGTAACAAGGGACTTCCGGTACTTGGGGATCCAGATAGCCAAGAATTGGTGTACATTACACAGGCTTAATTTAACGCGGTTGGTGGAACAGATGGAGGAGTACTTTTAAGAGATGGGACATGGTGTCCCTGTCACTGGCAGGTAGGGTGCAGGCGATTAAAATGGTGGTCCTCCCGAGATTCCTTTTTGTGTTTCAGTGCCTCCCGGTGGTGGTCACGAAGGCTTTTTTCAAGAGAATCGAGAAGAGTATTATGAGTTGTGTGGGCCGGGAAGACCCCGAGAGTGAGGAGGGGATTTTTGCAGCGTAGTAGGGACAGGGGGGGGGTTGGCACTACCGAGCCTAAACGACTATTACTGGCCCGCCAATGTTTCAATTGTGTGTAAGTGGATGGGAGAAGGGGAGGGAGCGGCGTGGAAGAGATTGGAGAGGGCGTCCTGCAGGGGGACTAGCCTACAAGCAATGGTGCGGCACCGTTGCCGTTCTCACCGAAGAAATACACCACAAGCCCGGTGGTGGTGGCTACATTGAAAATTTGGGGGCAGTGGAGACGGCATAGGGGAAAGACTGGAGCCTCGGTGCGGTCCCCGATAAGAAATAACCATAGGTTTGTTCCGGGGAGAATGGATGGGGGATTTGGAGCATGGCAAAGAGCTGGGGTAGTACAATTGAGAGATCTGTTCGTAGATGGGACGTTTGCGAGTCTGGGTGCGCTGACGGAAAGACATGGGTTGCCCCAAGGGAATGCATTTCGGTATATGCAACTGAGGGCTTTCGCGAGGCAACAGGTGAGGGAATTCCCGCAGCTCCCGACGCAGGAGGTGCAGGATAGAGTGATCTCAGAGACATGGGTGGGGGATGGTAAGGTGTCGGACAGATATAGGGAAATGAGGGACGAGGGGGAGATCATGGTAGATGAGCTGAAAGGGAAATGGGAAGAGCTGGGGGAGGAGATCGAAGAGGGGCTATGGGCTGATGCCCTACGTAGGGTAAACTTGTCGTCCTCGTGTGCCAGGCTAAGCTTGATACAATTTAAGGTTCTACACAGGGCGCATATGACTGGAGCACGGCTCAGTAAATTGTTTGGGGTAGAGGATAGGTGTGGGAGATGCTCGAGAAGCCCAGCGAATCTCACCCACATGTTCTGGTCATGCCCGGCACTACAGGGGTTCTGGGTGGGGGTGGCAAAGGTGCTTTCGAAGGTCGTGGGGGTCTGGGTCGAACCAAGCTGGGGGTTGGCTATATTCGGGGTTGCAGAAGAGCCGGGAGTGCAGGAGGCGAGAGAGGCTGATGTTTTGGCCTTTGCGTCCCTAGTAGCCCGGCGCAGGATATTGTTAATGTGGAAGGAAGCCAAACCCCCGGGTGTGGAGACCTGGATAAATGACATGGCAGGGTTTATAAAGTTAGAACGGATCAAGTTCGTATTAAGGGGTTTGGCTCAAGGGTTCACCAGGCGGTGGCAACCGTTCGTCGACTACCTCACAGAAAGATAGAGGGAATGGAAAAGAAGAAGACAACAGCAGCAACCCGGGGGGGGGAGGAACCGGACGGACTCTCAGGGATGTCATTGTATATGTATAGACACTTGTTATAGGTAATGTATATTGGATTGTTGGATTGTATCTTTGGAGAGTAACTATTTTTGACAAGGCAGTTGCCACTCAGTTTTGTTTTTGTTTATATATTATTTATTTATTTGTTTAAAATTGGCCACGGTTATTTATATTGCTTTGTTGTTGTTCAAAAGAAAAACTATGTACTGTTATGTTTGGCCACAAAATTTTGAATAAAATATATATATTTTTTAAAAATTAAAAAAAATAATTGTGGGGGTCTTTAATCTTCATGTTGACTGGGGCAGTCAAATTGGCAAGAATAGTCCGGAAAATAGAAAGGTTTTGTGTCAGTTTTTTGGAGCAATATGTTGACCTTGGGATAAAGTTGTCTCAGACCTAGTATTGTGTAATGAAGCAGGGCTAATTAGTAATGTCATTGTTAAAGATCCACTGGAAAATAGTGATCATCATTCCATTAAATTCCATGATACGTTTGAGACTGACATACTCTAATCGTAAACAAGAATCTTAAACTTAAAGTCAAATACATAGCTTGAGGGGATATCTGGCTGCAGTTAATTGGTAAATAGATTAAAAGATATGGAAGTAAATTAACAATGGAAAACATTTAAAGCAACAATTCAAAACCTTCAACAAAAAGTCATTCCATTGAAAAACAAAAGCTCAGCAAGAAATGACGACCCGTGGCTCATTCAAGAAGTTGAGGACTAATTTAAACATTAGATTAAAATGTTGCTTACAATGTTGAAAAAACAGCAAGTCTGAAGATTGGGAGTGTTTCAAAAACTAGCAAAGGACTACCAAAAAGTTGGGATGAAGGGAAAAATAGAATTTTAGACTAGCCAGGAATATAAAAACAGCTTGTAGAGCTTGTATATGTACAGAAAGAGGAAGAGAGTAGCTAGGGTAAACATAGGCCGCTGAGAATCAGAGATAGGAGACATTTTTCATGGGGAATTTGGAAATGGCAGAGGCGTTGAAAAAATATCACAGTGGAAGACAAACGTTCAATACCAGAAATAGACAGTAACTTGGGAGCTGAAAAGTGAGTAAATTAATATCAGCAGAGAAAAACCATTGGTGAAGCTAACATCCGACTATCCGACAAATCACGGGAACGTGATGACCTTCACTCTTGGGGTTGTAAAAGACTTTGCTGCAGAGATGGTTGATTGTGCTGGCTATGATTTCCAAAAACCCTTTGATTCAGAAAAGGCCCCACTAGATTGGAAGTTGGTAACTGTTGACCCAATTTTGAAGAATGGAGAAAGTAGTGAACTACAGGCCAGTTAGCCTAACATCAGTTCTTGGGTAAATGCTTTAATTTTCAATTTATTGAAGAATTGGAATGGCAGCTATTATAGTCCTAGCTTGTTATGCCTCAGAATTGTTCATCAAATTGTGGTTGCAGTAATTTTCTTTTCCCCACAAGAAAAGAAAATGATCTTGAGTATCACTGATGTATCTCTTAGAAACTAGTTCCAGAATCTTCTGGGAATCTTCTTGGGTAGGCATATAGGAGAGTAAATGTAATGGTAAGGAGAGAAAAATGCTATGAAAGTAATATCACACTTCAAAGAAATTTCAATTTATAATAAATTGCTACTTGATAATATTCGGGAGGAAAAAGGAATAAGTATTAGTCTGAAAGTTTCCTAAAAGAATGGGACTTCTGAAATAACTTTTGTTCACTAATTTATCAGTAAGCTTTGTTTCTAAAATGTGTCTTTGGGTTTATTTTTGTCTTCAAAGTTATAGTCTACTTTGAGCTGAGATGTTCCCTTTGTGGCACTTCAGTACATCCCAGATAATGCACTTTCATCTTCATACATTTATTTTGGGTCTTTGTACATTTACAATGCTGAAAATGCAGGGCTGTTTGGCAGTAACTATAATGTGCACTGTTCTGGTGGCTCAATTACTGAAAGTATCACCCATTATGAAACTGAGATTCATAGACCAGAAATATCTCAGGCTAGATTCCTGCATTGTGCCAAGTTAGCTCCAACTGGAAGCGGTAAGAGTTCTAAATTTACAAAACCCCTATGTTATGTTCCTTGTATTGTTTTCCAAGATAGCCAAAGAAGTAGTGTTGACAAAGAACATAAAGCTATATGTTTAAATCAAAACTAGGTTATTTTACACTACTTAAATTGTGTTATGAATTTTGTTGCTCATTTTTGATCCCAACAGCGTCGCCAATATTGTTGCTAATATTAATGATGTTGGTGAACCACAAGCCTTCCCTTATATTGATCAAATGACCACACAACCAGTTAGTTAGTTCAAAAGATGGTTTATTTACATGCACAAGAGTTACCTCGACATGCAAACACAATATCTACTCCAAATTAAACTACACCTATCAGCTATAATAACCTATACTTAATTTCAGGGTGACCGGCACTGTGCAAATGGATAAGGCATTTATCTGCATTTAACTTGGCTGGTTCGAAGAAAGCGGCTCTGTCTCTGCTGGGCTCAGCCGTCAGGTAGCGATCGTTGGTCTTGAACTTGGCTGGCTGTTCCTGCTTCAGTTGGGTTGGCACAGGCCGGATCCAAAAGAGACAGAACACATGGCTGTGCTCTCTTTTATCCCTCTGGGATTTCGCGCTCTTTGGGGTGGTCCTTAACCTTGGACCCAATAGTTCGACAGGGCTCTGATCACGGTCTTCGATTTCGGCCAATAAAGGAGCGGGTGCCTTGGTAGCTGGGCGGGTTCTTAGCGGTCATTGACCTTGGCAGTTGGGCTTTCTGAGTAAGGGGAGTGGTGCCGATCAGTCTGTGGCTGTACCGGTTCCTTGATTGGAGTTCTATTGTCCTGGGAAAATGGGCCATTAAAATGCAAATGAACGGGGGGTTTTGATCAGGTCTAGTTACCTGTGTTTCAAATACACATCGGCTCTGTATCTGTCTGAGTCCTGAGTTGGTAACTTCTCCAACAGCTGCTCCCTTGAATGCCTAGAGAAACAGTCTTTTATAAGACTACTTTGTGAAGCCATCTATGATGATATACATGAACATCATCTTGTTAACCCTTTACTTTCCTTAGATTATATATATCATTACATCCTCTACAAGGGACAGGGAAATTCAGCCAGGGCTCTCATTCCTCCTTGTTCGCCAGTGACCCTGTTGGGAAGTATGTTTGTATGAAAATAGACTGTAATGCCTGTCATGGTTGAACTCATTGTTCATGCGGCAGATGAGGATGGACAACATTTTTTAAAAAATTTAGAGTACCCAAATATTATTTTTTCCAATTAAGGGGTAATTTAGTGTGGCCAATCCACCTAACCAGCACATTGAACTGTACTTTGTCCTGCACTAAATTTTTGATTAATTCAATTTTATATACTTTAGTTGATTCTTGCGTTTACATTTCTTATTTAAGGAGGTGCTCTCATTGATGTTGGCGAATCGATGAAGCGAATGGCTGAGGTTAAAGACTCCCTGGATATTGAAGTCAAACAGAACTTTATTGACCCATTACAAAGTCTATGTGATAAAGATTTCAAAGAAATTCAGGTAAAAGATTATCTATAGATAAACACATTGCCATTCTGTCATCTGTGCGCTCTCCTCTCAACTTCCATCCTGAAAAGAAATGCTAGTGAAATCTATTTTGTAATGATTGTTTTATCTGTTGGTTTTCAGAGGTTTGAGGGTACAATTGAACTTTACTGTCACTTTTGACCTTTTATCCTGGTCCCATTAAACAATTCCCTTCATGCCTATTATGGTGTGAGAATACGGGGCATGAATGAAGTTGTTCTTAGAAGCAACTTTTGTCATCCGAGATGGAATCCACTCCCTTGTTATGCTTTCCTTGCAGAAAAGTACATGGTGGAAACTAACCACTTTTCTGCATTCTCTTCAAAATGGTTGATATCCCGTAGTATTATGGACAACTAATGAGAAACAGGACAAATAACATGCTACATTACAACATATGTATAACCCAAGCAATGAAAATGCCCAAATATGAAACTATGCAAGACAGGCAGACCTGTGGGGGGAGAACGAGTTAACATTTCATTAGAACTGAGAAGAGTTAGAAATATAGGCTTGTAACAAGCAAGTGAAAGGAGAGCGAGTGGAAAAGAAATGAGAGGAACACCCATGGTAGGTTGGAAGATCGGAAAGATTAAATGCCGAAAGAGTTGGTTGTGCAGGGCCAAAGGGGACTGTAATGGGACAAGTGAAAAAAAATTAAAATATGTTTAAAGAGGGTGTGAATGATAGAATGATGAGCAACTGCCATCCAAAAGCAAAAACAGGCGCAAAGTGAGACTAAAACCAAGATGTGCAAAGAAAAAGGAGCCAAAATGTAGGCAGATATTCGGGACTGAAATTGTTGGTTTTGCCAATCATAAGATGAGGTGTTGTTCCTTCAGCTGCCGTTCAGCTCAGGATCATGTTTCCGGACTGAACAAAGCGGTACCCCAAAGCAATCACTCAATCTGCATTTGGTCTCCCCACTGTAGAGCAGGTCACATTGTAAGCAGTGAAGGTTGCCACCCAGGTTGATAGGGTTTTGAAGAAGGCCTATGGAGTGTTGGCCTTTATTGGTAGAGGGATTGAGTTCCGGAGTCAGGAGGTCATGTTGCAGCTGTACAAAACTCTGGTACGGCCGCATTTGGAGTATTGCGTACAGTTCTGGTCACCGCATTATAGGAAGGACGTGGAGGCTTTGGAGCGGGTGCAGAGGAGATTTACCAGGATATTGCCTGGTATGGAGGGAAAATCTTATGAGGAAAGGCTGTTGGACTTGAGGTTGTTTTCGTTGGAGAGAAGAAGGTTAAGAGGAGACTTAATAGAGGCATACAAAATGATCAGGGGGTTAGATAGGGTGGACAGTGAGAGCCTTCTCCCGCGGATGGAAATGGCTGGCACGAGGGGACATAGCTTTAAACTGAGGGGTAATAGATATAGGACAGAGGTCAGAGGTAGGTTCTTTACGCAAAGAGTGGTGAGGCCGTGGAATGCCCTACCTGCAACAGTAGTGAACTCGCCAACATTGAGGGCATTTAAAAGTTTATTGGATAAGCATATGGATGATAATGGCATAGTGTAGGTTAGATGGCTTTTGTTTCGGTGCAACATCGTGGGCCGAAGGGCCTGTACTGCACTGTATCGTTCTATGTTCTATGAATGCAGTATACTAAATTAACGAAGTAGGTCTAAATCGCTGTTTCACCTGGAAGTGTTTGGAGAACATTTGCATGAAGGTGCCATGTTAAGTGAAGGACTGTTGGGATGACTGAAGAATGGACCATGGCATCGGGGAGGGAATGATCCCATCAGAACACTGAAAAGGAGTTGAAGACGTGTTTGATAGTGGCATTAAACTGGAAATGATGGGAAAGGATCCATTGAATCCAGCGGCTGGTGGGCTGGAAGGTTTGGATAAGGGGAAACCCTATCACACTTCTGGGTGGGAGAGTGAAGGGCCATGTCAATCACGGCGGGGAGGAACCTTTGGTTGAGGGAAAAGAAAGGTTTTAGAAGTGTAGATTGGAAAGTTGCACCATCCGAGCAGATCATTGTCGGAATTGAAAAAACAAAATGGCATTCTTTACACAAAGGGTGTGAGGAAGTGTGATTGAGTTAGCTGTGGGGGTCAGTGGGCTTATCGTGAATCTTTGTGTTTGAGAATCTCTAGGTAAGCTCCCATCTAGTTTGTTTCCTTTTATTGAATGAAATAATATGTCATGCAATTTATTCATCAACATAAGACACAATTATATTTCAAAGCACAGATTTTGTGTAATGGGTTAAAATTGAGTTAAAATTACCAAAGCTTCCAATCTAATATCTGTGGCTTTTAAGCAATGTTTTTAGCCAAGTTCCTGCACATTTGGCAAGCATTCACCTAGAACCATACTCGAAAAGGAAGCGAAGGAATGTAATTTGATCAATACAAAAAGAAAGTTATATATTACTTCTATCCACAAGTAATCCATGGCCATACTCACAACCAAATATGATATTGTGGTAAGATGGTTCATGCTAGTGGTTTCTGACCTAAAGTGCAAATATAGCTGTGTTACTTTTGTTACTTTCTGCAGTTTGGATCTCTCAAAGATTCAGCAAGGCTAGAAAGGCGGAAAAAATGTAATAATGCCTGAAACTATTTCCCAATCAGTTGTCTCTTCTGAAGGAGTGTTAATATTTGTTATGTTAATATTTGGTAATGTGTAAAATTATCCAAACTGAATTTGTACAAATGCAGTTAGCAAATAACCGGATAATCTGAGCAGGTTTTGGACATGTCAGCATTGATCAGTCCTTCAAATCAGAATTAACTCTGGCTCAATCATCTCAAACTTGACTGATGAAATGAGATTAAATAGGAAAATAGTTCACAGGTCTAATTGATGTAGTTAATATCATTAAACAAACCAGTTCACATCAAGCCAAGGAAAACCCCGCTACTGTATTTGCATCAATGAGATCATCAGTTCAAACCAGCAGATGAAACAGCATTCAAAATTAGTCAGCAAATCAATAGACTCTTGTCACATGGTCATTAAACCCAAGTTCAGTGAACCATGATAAGAAAGTGACAAACCCAAGAATAAATTTTAATAAGACCTGCCTGTACACCAACCTCTAATGTCAATACAGCCCAAGATAGTTATCCATAGAATGTTTGTTGCTTTTTGTACTTGGTGTTTTAAATATGTTTTGTGCAAGGGAGATTAGTAAACCCCTAAAAAACTGAAAACAAAAGTATTTATATCTCCCCAAAATAACCTGTCATGATTGCTCTGTGAGTTCACATCTCCACATCCAAATGATTAAGTGTGTACGGGCTCTGAAGACTGTTGACATTAGTAGAATTACGAGTAAGAATAGCTAAGTGATCCCTCGGAGGTGGGGGGGGGGGGGGGGGGGGAAGTAGCTTAAAATATTGTGTTAGCATATTTTAGAGATTATTGTCTATTACATATTCATTTTGACATTGTAGCATCACTTGAAGAAGTTGGAGGGTCGGCGCCTGGATTATGACTACAAGAAGAAGCGACAGGGTAAAATCCCCGAGGAGGAGATCAGACAAGCAATGGAGAAATTCGATGAGTCCAAAGATGTGGCAGAAACTAGCATGTACAATCTTTTAGAAACTGATGTAAGAATGATGTCAAGTCCAGCTACCTTACTTGTTCCAAATGTTTATAATGCTTTATTCATGATTTGGGATAAATAATAGTGCTTTGGATATTGGTGGCAGGACTAAATGTTGTTTTGAAGGCATTCGTTCACATTTCCCATAGAGCTGAGGTGATTAATAAAGGTCCTGCCTTGACAACCTTGTCCCTTGCCTGAGGTGTGCTGATCCACCGTTTACACCACCACCAGTCAGCTCTCCCTCTCAAAGGGAAAAGCAGCCTGTGGTCATCTGGAACTATGGTGACTTTACATATTCAGGTCACATCAGGTTGTATAAGGTCTCCTGGTGGTTTAATACAGGCACCACTCTTAAGCACTGTGTCATATGCAGACCAGGAATGTTCCCAGTTCAATTTTTATTCTGAGTTTGCTGATCTCATTTGGCTTTAGTACCTCCGGGTTAAATGTAAGAAGTCCATATTCAGATTCCTGCTTCATAAGACCATAAGATATAGGAGCAAAATTAGACCATGTGGCCGATCAAGTCAGCTCTGCCATTCGATCATGGCTGATACGTTCCTCATCTCCATTCTCCTGCCTTCTTCAGTAACCCTAATCTCCATATTAATCAAGAAATCTCCTCATTAACAAGAATATAGACTGGAGGAATCAAATTGGCAAGGGTAGCCTGGAAGCAGAGTTCATTGGATGTATTAGAGACTGTTTCCTGGAACAGTATGTTGGGGAACCAACCGAGGAGGAGGCTTCTCTAGATTTGGTGTTGAAGGATTAATTAATGACCTCATAGTTAAGGATCCACTAGGGAGTAGTGACCATAGTATGGTAGAATTCAAGGTTCAGTTTGGGGGTGAGGAAGTGGAGTCCCACACTAGTGTTCTGGTCTAAGCAAAGGAAATTACATAGGCTTGAGATCAGATTTGGCCCGTATAGGCTGGGCAGGAAGGCTAAAAGGTAGGACAGCAGACGAGCAGTGGCAGTTGTTAAAGGAGATACTCGATTCTTCACAACTAAAATATATCCCAGTGAGGAAGAAAGATGGGAAGAGAGGTAAAAAACATTCATGGCTAAACAAGGACGTCAAGGACATTATAAAGGCAAAAACTAAGTTATATCATATTGCAAAGCCAGTGGCAGACTGGCAGATTGGGAAACTTTCAAGCAGAAACAAAGGGATACTAAAAAAGTAATAATAAAAAAACTAGCATAGAATATCAAAAAGGATAGCAAAAGCTTCTACAGGTACATAAAAAAGTCGTCACTAAGGTGAATGTTGGCCCCTTGGAAGATGAAACTGGTGAGTTAACAGTGGGAAACACAGAAATGGCAAAGATGCTAAATCAATACTTTGCCTCATTTTCACGGTGGAGGACACTAGTATCATTCCTATAGGAACGGGCAATTCAGAGGTAATAGAAAGGGTGGAACTTTGAACATTCAGCATCAACAAACTCTTGGGATTGAGGGCAGACAAGTCTCCAGGGCCTGCAGGCCTATATCCTAGGGTGTTAAAGGAAGTGGCAGCGGAGATAGTCGATCCATTGGTTATGATATTCCAAAATTCCATGGGAAAAGTTCCAGTGGATTGGAAAAATGCTAACGTAACTCCCTTATTCAAAAAGGGAAGGAGGCAGTATGTGGGAAATTACAGACCAGTTAGTTTAACATCTGTTGTTGGAAAATTGGTAGAATCAGTTATCAAGGACGTAATATCAGGACATTTGGAAAAATCAAAGTCAGCAGGGTTTTATGAAGGGCAAATCATGTTTGCTTGAGTTCTTCGAAGATGTAACAAGCAAAGTGGGTATTGAGGATCCTATAGATGTAGTATGTCTGGACTTAGGAAGGTGTTTGATAAGGTGCCCGCACAGAAGATTGATTCACAATGTGAGATCACATGGGGTTAGGGGTAACTTATTAGTTTGGATAGAAGACTGGCTAACGGACAGGAGACAGAAAGCTGGGATAAATGGGTCTTTTTCTGGATGGGAAGGTGTAACTAGTGGGGTGCCACAGGGTTTGGTCCTTGGGGCCCCAGCTATTTATCATCTATATTAACAACTTGGATACAGGGATAGAAGGATCTATAGCCAAATTTGCAGATGACACAAAAATAGGCGGGACAGTAAGTTGCAATGAGAAAATAAGAACCTTACAAATTGATATAGATAGGTTAGGAGAGTGGGCCAAAATGTGGCAGATAATTTAATGTGGATAAGTGTGAGATATGCATTTTGGTCAAAAAAAATGGAAAGGCAACTTATTATCTAAATGGTTAGAGACTTTGGGGTGCTCTGATGCAGAGGAATCCTCGTGTATGAGTCACAGAAAACAAGCATGCAGGTGCAGCAGATAAGAAGGAAAGCAAATGGAAGTCATTTATAGCAAAAGGAATTGAGCATAAAGGTAAGGAAGTATTGTTGCAACTATACAAGGCATTGGGAAGACCACACCTGGAGTATTGTGTACAGTTTTGGGCCCCTTATTTGAGGAAAGATGTAGTGGCATTGGAGGCAGTTTAGAGGAGGTTCACTAGATTGATTTCGGAGATATGGGGTTTGTCGTATGGGGAGAGATTGAACAGTTTAGGCCTATACTCTCTAGACTTTAGAAGAATGAGGGAAGATCTAATTGAGGTATACAAGATGCTAAAAGGTATGAATAAAGTAGACGTAGAGCTGATGCTTCCTCTTGTGGGGTATTCTAAAACGAGAGGTCATAATCTTAGAGTAAGAGGCAGCAAATTTAAAACAGATTTGAGGACAAACTACTTCTCCCAAAGGGTTGTGACTCTGTGGAATTGGCTATCCCAGAGTGCAGTGGATGCAGGAACAGTGAGTAAATCTGAGGAGCCAGACAGATTTTGAATTGGTAATGGGTTGAAGGGTTATGGGGAACAGGCATTCCTCCCTGGATGTTTCGCTATTCAGCGCTCGCTGTAGCAAGTGATTTCCTTTCTGCTGCTGGAAGATGGAGAGCCCCGTGCTCTCATTCTCTCTCTCTCTTCCCCTTCCCCCCCCCCCCGAACACTGTATAGAGCATGCATGTGATCCTTTTCGCGGTCTCGCATCGATTGGGCAGCACGGTAGCACAAGTGGATAGCACTGTGGCTTCACGGCGCCAGGATCCCTGTCTGAGCGGAGTCTGGAAAGATAATAAGTTGCCTTTCTCCCCGTGTCTGCGTGGGTTTCCTCCGGGTGCTCCGGTTTCCTCCCACAATCCAAAGACGTGCAAGTTAAGTGGATTGGCCATGAGAAATTGCCCTTAGTGTCCAAAAAGGTTAGATGGGGTTATTGGGTTACGGGGATAGGGTGGGATTGAGGGCTGAAGTGGGTCGGTGCAGACTCGATGGGCTGAACGGTCTCTTTCTGCACTGTATGTTCTATGAGGTGCCAATATCAACCTTTATTGGGATACAAGAAATCACACTGAGGTTCGACTGCACAATCACACCTGGAGACTACGTCATCGAAGGCCTGTAGAGCATTGAAAATTGCATGGTGTGATGTGATGCAATTTTAAAATGTTTGATAGTTGTTCGGGAGGTAGCCTTTGGTTCTACTGTGCTCTCTGGGAATTGGGAATCCATCTGTAATCATTTAAAACACATAAATGGGTAATTTAAACCCTGCTGCATTGTATTATAGAATTTGTCATTAGATTTACTGAATGTTTGAAACTTAATTTGAAAATACCCAATCGTGATGAGTACATCTATGTAACAGCGGTAGATTTACATTTTCTATTCGTGTTTTAGATTTGTAAAATCAAGGCGTAAAGCTGTACTTCAGATTGCTGGGCATTTTTTCTTTGAAATGAAAATACTGATTTTTGGTATCTGAAATACTGATTTCTGTTGGGAAAGGCTGGCAGCTCTGCTTTTATGTACTTACAGAAGCTTTTGCTATCATTTTTGATATTCTGGGCCAGTTTTCTTTAATAATTTACCCTGGCTCTTTTTGTCACTGTTTTAGTATCCCTTTATTTATGCTTGAAAGTTTCCCATTCCAGCCTGCCACTGGCCTTTGCAACATGGTATACTAAAACTATTGTCCTTGCCCTCCTTGTTTAGCCATGGATGTTTTTTTACCCCTCTTACCATCTTCCTTCCTCTCTGGAATATATTTTGGTTGTGATCATTATTCAGTGTCCTGCTAGAAGTTGCACATGCAAAGATTATCATTAATGGAGCAACTTAGACTTTGCTATGATGCCCCGAGGCAAATAACACTACTTTTTAGCTATTGGAAAGATATCCGCAAAGGTCACTGCCTTTTGATGGAAATGCAAGGAAATGGGGTAAAGATATGACTGATGTTATGAAATAATGCTTTCCTTTGACCAGTGAATTGTACTTCTGGTTTATATGAAATGGGAATGGAGTAGGTGTTGCTTCATGCAATCATCCAATGCAAGCAATATAAAATAAGTGGAACATTACAACAACTAGCTAAAGCTTGAAGGAATGCATGGAGAACATTTATCAAGCTTCCATTGAAGAGTTTTTTTTTTTTTTTTATATAAATGTTTTATTGAAAATTTTTTCCCAAACAACAATTTTTCCCCTCTTACAAAGCAAACGCAACAATAACAATACAGAAATTTTAAACAATACACAAGTAACAAAACCCCTTTATCTTTGACCTAAACTAAACCCCCCCTCCCCCCCCCCCCTCCCCCTGGGTTGCTGCTGCTGGTCATCTGTCTTCCCTCTAACGTTCCCCTAGGTAGTCGAGAAATGGCTGCCACCGCCTGGTGAACCCTTGAGCCGATCCTCTCAGGGCAAACTTTATCTGCTCCAGTTTAATGAACCCCGCCATATCATTTACCCAGGCCTCCAGTCCGGGGGGTTTCGCCTCCTTCCACATGAGTAGGATCCTGCGCCGGGCTACTAGGGACGCAAAGGCCACAACGTCGGCCTCTTTCGCCTCCTGCACTCCCGACTCTTCCGCAACTCCAAATAGAGCTAACCCCCAGCCTGGTTTGACCCGGGCCCTCACCACCCGCGAAATCACTCCCGTCACTCCCTTCCAATACCCTTCCAGTGCCGGGCATGCCCAAAACATATGTGCGTGGTTTGCCGGGCTCCCGCCACACCTCCCACATTTGTCCTCCACTCCAAAGAACCTGCTCAATCTTGCTCCCGTTATGTGTGCTCTATGTAGCACCTTAAATTGAATCAGGCTAAGCCTGGCGCATGAGGAAGAGGAATTTACCCTGCTTAGGGCATCAGCCCACATACCCTCCTCTATCTCCTCCCCTAGTTCTTCTTCCCACTTTCCTTTTAGTTCGCCCACCGACTCCTCCCCCTCTTCCCTCATCTCTCGGTAAATCTCTGACACCTTGCCCTCTCCGACCCACACCCCTGAAAGCACCCTGTCCTGTATCCCCTGTGTCGGGAGCAATGGAAATTCCCTCACCTGTTGTCTAGTAAATGCCCTCACCTGCATATATCTCAAGAAATTTCCCCGGGGCAACTTATACTTTTCCTCCAATGCTCCCAAGCTCGCAAAAGTCCCATCTATAAATAAATCTCCCACCCTCCTAATTCCCAACTGGAACCAGCTCTGAAATCCTCCATCCATTCTTCCTGGGGCGAACCTATGGTTGTTCCTGATTGGGGACCCCACCAGGGCTCCCCGCACCCCTCTCTGTCGCCTCCACTGTCCCCAGATATTCAATGTTGCCGCCACCACCGGGTTCGTGGTAAACTTTTTAGGTGAGATCGGTAGCGGCGCCGTCACCAGCGCCTCTAAACTCGTCCCTTTACAGGACTTTCTCTCCAGTCTTTCCCACGCCGCTCCCTCACCCTCCATCATCCATTTACGTATCATTGCCACATTGGCGGCCCAATAGTAATCGCCCAAGTTCGGTAGTGCCAATCCTCCTCTGCCCTACTACGCTGAAGGAACCCCCTCCTTACTCTCGGAACTTTCCCTGCCCACACGAAGCTCGTGATGCTCCTGTCTATTTTATTAAAAAAGGTCTTAGTGATTAGTATAGGGAGACATTGAAATACAAATAAGAACCTCGGGAGGACCATCATCTTAATTGCTTGCACCCTGCCCGCCAGCGATAGAGGCTGCATGTCCCACCTCTTGAAGTCCTCCTCCATTTGTTCTACCAACCGTGTCAGATTAAGTCTGTGCAAGGTTCCCCAGCTCCTAGCGATCTGAATCCCCAGGTATCGGAAGTTTCTTTCCACTTTCCTTAGAGGCAAGCCTTCTATCTCTCTACTCTGGTCCCCTGGATGTATCACAAATAATTCACTCTTCCCCATGTTTAGCCTATACCCCGAGAAATCCCCGAACCCCCTCAAAATTCGCATAACCTCTATCATTCCCCCCGCTGGGTCCGACACGTATAACAATAGGTCATCCGCATATAACGAGACTCGGTGTTCTTCTCCCCCTCTAATCACCCCTCTCCATTTCCTGGAGTCTCTCAACGCCATGGCCAGAGGTTCAATTGCCAACGCGAACAACAATGGAGACAGCGGGCATCCCTGTCTTGTTCCCCTATATAGTCGGAAATACTCCGATCTATGTCGACCTGTAACTACGCTTGCCGTTGGAGCCCCATAAAGAAGTCTAACCCAGCTAATAAACCCGTTCCCAAACCCAAACCTCCTTAACACTTCCCATAAATACTCCCACTCCACCCTATCAAATGCCTTCTCTGCGTCCATTGCCGCCACTATCTCTGCCTCCCCCTCCACTGGGGGCATCATTATCACCCCTAATAGTCGTCGCACGTTAACATTCAGTTGTCTCCCTTTTACGAACCCTGTCTGGTCTTCGTGCACCACCCCCGGGACACAGTCCTCTATCCTCGATGCCAGTACCTTTGCCAACAATTTGGCGTCCACGTTCAACAATGAAATGGGTCTATAGGACCCGCACTGCAACGGATCTTTATCCCTCTTCAAAATTAACGATATCGTCGCCTCCGACATCGTCGGGGGTAGAGTCCCCCCTTTCCTGGCCTCATTGAACGTCCTCACCATCAACGGGGCCAACAAGTCCACATATTTTCTGTAATACTCCACCGGGAACCCGTCTGGTCCTGGGGCCTTCCCTGCTTGCATGCTTCCCAGTCCCTTAATAACCTCGTCCACCCCAATCGGTGCCCCCAGGCCTACCACCCCCCGCTCCTCCACTTTCGGGAACCTCAATTGGTCCAGGAACTGCCGCATCCCCTCCTCTCCCTCTGGGGGTTGAGACCTATACAGTTCCTCATAGAAGGTCTTGAACACCTCATTTATCTTTCCTGCCCTTCGCACCGTGTCTCCCCTTTCGTCTCTAATTCCTCCTATTTCCCTCGCTGCTGCCCTCTTTCGCAATTGATGAGCCAACAGGCGACTCGCCTTTTCCCCATATTCATACCTCCTCCCCTGTGCCTTCCTCCACAGTACCTCCGCCTTTCTGGTGGTCAGAAGGTCAAATTCCGTCTGGAGTCGTCTCCTCTCCCTGTACAATTCCTCCTCCGGGGTCTCTGCAAATTCCCTATCCACCCTTAAAATCTCCCCCAGTAATCTTTCCCTTTCCTTGGCCTCTGTTTTCCTTTTGTGGGCCCCAATGGAGATCAGCTCTCCTCTGACCACCGCTTTTAGTGCTTCCCATACCACTCCCACAGGGACCTCGCCGTCGTCATTGACCTCCAGGTATCTCTCAATACACCCCCGCACTCTTGCACACACTCCCTCATCCGCCATCAGTCCCACATCTAATCGCCAGAGTGTTCTCTGCTCCCTTTCCTCTCCTAATTCCAGGTCCACCCAATGTGGGGCATGATCCGAAACCGCTATGGCTGAGTACTCAGCTTCTTCCACCCTAGAGATCAACGACCTTCCCAAAACAAAAAAATCTATCCGGGAGTACACTTTATGGACATGGGAGAAGAAGGAATACTCCCTAGCCCTAGGTCTAAGAAATCGCCATGGATCCACTCCCCCCATTTGGTCCATAAACCCCTTAAGTACCTTGGCCGCTGCCGGCCTTCTTCCGGTCCTTGAGCTGGATCTATCTAGCCCCGGGTCCAGCACCGTATTAAAGTCCCCTCCTAAAATCAAGTTTCCTACCTCCAGGTCCGGTATACGCCCCAGCATCCGTCTCATAAATCCCGCATCGTCCCAGTTTGGGGCATACACGTTAACCAACACAACCTCCATTCCCTCCAGCCTGCCACTCACCATTACATATCTACCTCCGCTATCTGCTACGATGTTCTTTGCTTCAAATGCGACCTGTTTCCCCACCAAAATGGCCACCCCTCTATTCTTTGCGTCCAGTCCTGAGTGGAACACCTGTCCCACCCATCCTTTCCTTAGCCTAACTTGGTCCGCCACCTTTAGGTGCGTCTCTTGGAGCATAACCACGTCTGCCCTTAGTCCTTTCAAATGCGCGAGCACTCGGGCCCTTTTTATCGGTCCGTTCAGGCCTCTCAAGCTTCCATTGAAGAGTTGGTTAGATTTATGATTAATCTAACTTCATTTTGTAACAGCATAAGATCCTTTTCCACAATTTCTACAATTGTGACAAACTGTCCAGGCTCACAGCATCAATCGGTAAATGAATATTTTGTTCTTCTCTATTTGAAATGTTCTAATCCTGCAGATTGCTTCATCTAGAGGGCCTCAGCTAAAGGGTAATTTAAAAACCGAAGTTCTGAAGATGAGTCATGCAGACCTTGTCCTCTTTGTGCTGCTGGATACTGAAAAATACCCATGTAACACCCTGAAATCCTGTCACTCAGTTCGTACTCCTCTCTAAGTTCTTCATTTCCTTTCAGGTGTGAACCCAAATTTTGTTGGTGGCTGTTAGAGGAGAGAATAACTTACATTGATATCGAAATTTGCCATTGTAATTTCCCAAAGTATTTGACACAGTTGTGCCATTTTCAGACTCCAGTGCTCGTTAAGTTGACGAACATAGTAACTATGGTGCAGCAACAATATCTCAATGGGATGAACCAATAGTTAGTCGGTGATTTTGGTAGTATTGGTGGAAGGAGGAATGTTGGTCAGTAGAATAGGATCGCTCTTTTTAAAAAAAATATTGTACCCAATTCATTTTTTTCCAGTTAAGGGATAATTTAGTGCGGCCAATCCACCTAACCTACACATCTTTGGGTTGTGGGGGGTGAAACCCACGGGGAGAATGAGCAAACTCCACATGGACAGTGACCCAGAGCCGGTATCGAACCCGATTCCTCAGCACTGTTGGCAGCTGTGCGAACCACTGTGCCACCGTGCCGCCCATAGGATCGCTCTTCAATAATGCCAGCTTAATAGGCAAACAGAACCTTTATTTTAACCCCTCATTGCAAGGATTGTAATTCTTAACTGCAGCATTCCCTCAATATTATACTGAAGAGTGATAATGTGCATTAGGATGTCCCATACTTTTATTTTTTATGTGTTCAGTTGGAATAGGACAGTGAGGGAAGGAAAAGGCAGCGTAACCATGGGAGAGGCAGATGGCCCACTGAAACAAACTTACGCAGGTTCCCAAAAGCTGGTCTTGGATGAAAGCACCCCTCCTGTTTCTTTTTTATCTTGAGTCAATTCTGAAAAGAAAATCCTGCAGAATTTATAAATCTAAATGCGTTTACATATGCATCAGTCTTTTCATGTTTCTGTAAATCGGTATTGGACAGGTGGGGACTAAGTTAGTGCTTGTAACTGAATGAAAATAATTTTGACCACTTTAAACCAGCCTATAGCAAACTTGAATAATTTTCTTCCAGATTGAGCAGGTGAGTCAAATGTCAGCCCTGGTGGAGGCACAACTCGATTATCACAGACAAGCTGTGCAAATTCTGGAGGAGCTCTCTGACAAGCTAAAGGAGAGGTAAGAAACCAAATATATAAACTGAAGTCAACAGTTCAGTGTGAAAGTGATGTTTCATTTGTGAAGCTTTAATGTAAATGTACGGGTACATTTTTGTGGTATTGGAACAAAGATTCAGGACATATATTCCCCACCTGCTTGATTGTGGAGGAAAATACCAGCTGATGGTCAATCTGTGATCTGTTCACCAGCACTTTTAACTGTAAATGTACAGCGTTTAAGCATGATATTTAAATAGCCGAGAATGGTGATGCCTATTCAACACAGGTCATTACTGGTAACTATTGTTGCTCGTTTTCGATCCCAACAGCGTTGCCAATGCTGTTGCTAATATTAATGATAATGTTGGTGAACCACAAGCCTTCCCTTAAATCGATCAACTGACCACACAACCAGCTAGTTAGTTCAAAAGATGGTTTATTTACATGCACAAGAGTTACCTCGACATGCAAACACAATATCTACTACGAATTAAACTACATCTATCAGCTATAATAACCTATACTTAATTTCAGGGCGACCGGCACTGTGCAAATGGATAAGGCATTTATCTGCATTTAACTTGGCTGGTTCGAAGAAAGCGGCTCTGTCTCTGCTGGGCTCAGCCGTCAGGTAGCGATCGTTGGTCTTGAACTTGGCTGGCTGTTCCTGCTACAGTTGGGTTGGCACAGGCCGGATCCAAAAGAGACAGAACACATGGCTGTGCTCTCTTTTATCCCTCTGGGATTTCATGCTCTTTGGGGCGGTCCTTAACCTTGGACCCAATAGTTCGACAAGGCTCTGATCACTATCTTCGATTTCGGCCAATAAAGGGGCGGGTGCCTTGGTAGCAGGGCTGGTCCTTAGCGGTCATTGACCTTGGCAGTTGGGCTTTCTGAGTAAATGGAATGGCGCCGATCAGTCTGTGGCTGTACCGGTTTCTTGATTGGAGTTCTCTTGCCCTGGGAAAAAAATGGGCCATTAAAATGCAAACGAGTGGGGATTTCGATCAGGTCTGTGTTTCAAATACACATAGGCTCTTCTCTGTCCAAGTCCTGGGTTGGCCATAATTCCCATCGTCCTTTGCAGGTGGCCATCTTAGATGGCTACAGTACCATCAGAATTAGGCAGGTCAGAATAGGTCAAGTTGGTTAATAATGTTTGTGGTAAGTATGATGTCATGGTACTCTTGCAATTTGCGAATATGGAAAATGTATTTGATAAGCTAATTTAGTTTTGCTTTTGAGTGATCTCTCTGAATGTATCACTATCCCAGCCCAAAATAAACCATTCATTGAAGAAGCATTTAGATTTGAATTGCCCATTCTGGACCTGAGGGTGTCTCAGAACACTTTACAACCAATGAAGCACTTCTTGTAAGTGTAGCCACTATTATAGAATATAACTTCTGGGCTATGAAGGAATGGTGAAGCTTGTTGATAAAATTTAGCTGTCAGTTGTGCCATTATGAGATGCTTTATATTTGCACCTGTATACAAATGGATGGAAATTGTGCCAGCCTGTTTGTCACGGGTCTAAATTTGTTCACTATGATCATTGGAACACTTGCATCTTAGTGAGGTGTTGGGCCATATGTTCCCATCATTTAGATTTTTCAGCAGCAGCCGGAAACGTAGAAAAAAGTGCTTTTCCAATAATCAACCTTTGTAAATCTGCCAATTACTGTGGGGTCAGTATTGCGTTTTGTGTGATCTCGCTTGAGAACTGGTGGCCTTCAATCTCACTAAATGCAATGTTAAAATAGATTAATTTAATACTGAACTTGAAGTTAACTAATTAAAATTCACTTCAGTAGTTTTGTTATTTTGCCATGTGTCCATTCGGTGCCAGGGGTGGGTGGCTGCGTTTGTCCATTAATTGGAGGCCAGTAAGTTGCATTTCAAGGACAATGTGGTATTCTTTCGCTTTGCAGCGAATCCATTTCTATCTGATAAAGACGCTGTGCTTTCTGTGAGATTCTCAGAATGCTTGCAGTTGGACAGTCTGCAATAAGTTTCCTTGGAAACTGATCTCTTTCTAAAAGCCTGATTCATTGCAAGCATTTCATCCTGCTCGTACGATTGTTGGCCAGGAAAGGTTATTTTAAAAATGGGTAGAGAAATAGCACAGCTGCTCCAAAGCAAGTAGCTCTAGATCTTTGAATATGGAGGAAATTCTGCCTGTATTCTGTGTAGCATTAAGCCCAACCTGGTTGTCCCATTGTGAATGTGCCATGTGTCGGATTTTCAAAGCAAACTTCCAACTTTCCAAATGGATGGAGTTAGTAACACAATGGTCTCACTTCAGTTTATTCCTTTCCCTCCTCCAATGTTTGTTTTTCTTGTCTCCCTCTCCCTTCCTCCCGCTAAATTAAGCTCTGATTGAACAAGTGGTTTAGCGAAGAGGAAGTTTTATAATATTGATAAAATATAGAATGACATTCTTGATGTGTAACTTGTAGAAAATTAACAATACGATTGAGGATCCTGTATTCTGCTGCATCTGAATAAACTCGAAGGATCCACAAGAAAGTCAGATTATGGACACGGTTGGAAGTTTTAGCTCTTCCTTTTGCATTGATAATGCGCTGGCAGTGCCAGAGGTACAGGTAAATTGATAATAGCAGACTAATGATAGAAAAAGTTCATTAAGGTGTCTTGGCTATTTATGGGAGCCATCTAGTGGCTAAAAGCACACCTTTTTAAAAAATATAGACCAGAAACTCCAAATTCGATCACAGGCCTATCTGGAGTTAGCAGATGTCGACTAGAGCAGTTTTTGGTGTCCTGTAATTGACTGCGATGCCACTACGCCAGGAAAAGGACATATTTTCCTCAAACTGTGCACCAATGCTCACAGGAAGGTGTGGGTGGCCAAGATCAGACTTGGCTGTGATAATTCAGTGGGTTATCAAACCTCATTGCCTAGACTCACAAAGAAGAATTGATTCATTGAGCCAGATCCCATATGTCTCTGGTGGTGTCTCTGAAATTGCATTTTGGCTGGAGTCCAATGTCTATAGAAGAAGGGCAAGAGATAGAAGCAGGTTGAAGAGTCTTCTTTGTCTCTGGCTTGGAAACTATGTCAAGCAATCCTGCCAGATACAGTTTTCAGAAGTGGTACACAACTAGCAGGAGTAAGAGGCTCCACAAATATCATCCTCAATCATGGGAAAGCCCAGAACATCAGTACTGAAGACGCGACTCATACATTTTCAGCCATCTTCAGCCAGAAGTGGCGGGTGGATGATCCTTCTCCACCTCCAGCTATGATCCCCAGCATCATGGGTGTCAGGCTTGAACCAATTGGATTACACTCCATGTGATATCAGGAACAGCTGAAGGCACTGGACACTGCAAAGGCAATGCGCCCTGAAAACATTCCAGCAATAGTACTGAAGACTTGTGCTCCAGAATTAGCTACACCCCTCGCCAAGTTTTTCCTGTACAGCAACACCAGTGGCATCTACCCAGCAATGTAGAAAATTGCCCAGTTGTGTCCTATCCAGGACAAAAGTATGACAAATCCAACACTGCCAATTGCTGCCCCTTCCATTTATTTGCTGATGATCGAGAAGAGACTGAAGGGGTCATCAACAGTGCTATCAAACTGCGCTAACTCAGCAATGACTTGCTCAATTTACAGCTCTGCCAAGGTCACTTAGCTCCTGACCTCAATACAGCCTTGGTTCAAACATGGACAAAAGGTAGCATTTGACCAAGTGTGACATCTAGGAGCCCAAGCAAAATTGGAGTCAATGGGAATCGGTGGGGAAATTCTCCACTGATTGGCAGTGGCTGACTAGCACAAAAGAAGAGATGGGAGTAGTTGTTGGAGGTCATTCATCTTAGACCCAGTACATTGCTGCAGGAGTTACTCAGGGTAGTATTCTAGGGCCAAGCACCTTCAGCTATTTCATCAGTGACCTTCCATCATGAAGTCAACTAACGGATGTACCTCAGAGCAGTATTCTAGGTCCAATCATTTTCAGCTGTTTTGTCAGGTCAGTTTGCAGATGATTGCACAATGTCCAGCACCATTCACAACTCTCAGTTGCTTTAGGCGTCAGTTTCCATGTGCAGCTATATTCCTGGACAAGATCCAGGTCTCTAGACTGATATGTGGCAAGTAACATTTCATGTCACACAAGTACCAGGCAATGACCATCAACAACAAGAGAGAATATAAGCCCCTCCCTTGACCCTGAATGGCATTACCATTGCTAAATTCCACTACTATCAACATCCTGGGGGGGGTTACCATTGACCAGAAACTGAACTGGATCAGCCATATTACTACGGTAGATGCAAGAGCAGGTCAGAGGCTAGGAATTCTGCAGAGTGTAATTCATCTTCTGATTTTGCCAAAGTTTGTCCACCATCGACAAGCAAGAGTGTGATGAATTACTCTTCACTTGGATGAGTGCAGCTCCAACTATATGCAAATCTCCATACCATCTTGGACAAAGTAACCCACATGATTGGCACCCCATCTACCACATTAAACATTCACTCCCTCCACCACTGATGTACAGAAGGAATAGTGTAGCTCATCCACAAGATGCACTGCAGGAGCTCACCAAGACTCCTTCAACAGCACCTTCCAAACATGTATGGAAACGCCAGCACCTGCCAGCTCCTTTCCATGTCATGTACCATCCTTACTTGGAACTATATTGCCACTCCTTCTCTGTTGCTGGGTCAAATTCAAGGACACACTTTCTAACAGCACTCCATGTATTTACACCACATGGACTGCAGCAATTCAAGAGGGCAGTACACCACTACTTAATCGAGGGCAATCCGGAATGGGCAATAAATGCAGGCCTAGCCATCGGCACCCATATCCTGTGGACGAATAAATATAAAGAAAAATTGACAGTCCAAGTTGGATGCTATCCAGATATATTTCCTTGTACTTAAAGCAAGACACAACTTTCACAGGCAAAACTGCACTTAGCATGAATTAATCTGGTGGCAAGCCACAGTGACTCATTTTATTGATGACCCATGTGATGCAAATGTAGATATTCACCTCAGAATCGTGAGCACTTGGCAAGCTATATCTCAGGCTAAAAACTGTATCCAATTTATTAAATAAAATTGAAGAGAAATAAGAGCAAATCCTACAGATTTCACTAGGTTGCAGAACTTTGGTTAATTTGAACAAAACCGTAGAAATAAGTCATTCTTGTAACTTGCAACATGTTTGTGAAGGAAAATGTCACAGGAAACTAAATACTTCCACTATTATTTTCTCTCAGCTGGACTCTGAATACAGAGCTGTTAAATAATCTAATATTCTGACCAAAATGTCTGCCGCAACAGACACACCACTAGTCAGCCAGCAAACCCAAATGATTAGCTCTGCCTCTTTTCTGAAACCTGCACATTGATATTAATTGTTTCTAGCACTTGGGTTATGTCCAACACTGGTTAAGCTGTGTACCTGGACAGGTGATTTACCACCATTGAAATGGCATAAGCATGAGTCCCAAATTGTGTGTATTTCATGTGCATAATAGATGGCTACTTTTAAAATTGCTAGAGTTATAGGGGCCACCATCTGGCCAGCTACTATTATCGTATATAAAGGTGCATTAAAAATACTTGAAAATTTGATGGATCTATTACAATGCTAGTTCTCCCTCAGTAACTACATTGTAACAAGCTTCTTTGTGTTTAAAATCCAGAAGCTAGGCCCATTGTGGATAAGTTTCTAGTTGGTGCTGGATTTGTTTGACTGTGTGTTTAAATACTGTGGTGAATGGAACTGCTGTTAATTCACCAGTGCACTGTGATATCATGTTACTGCTGTATCGTGTTACGTTATGTGTTTAATTAACCCTGTGGGCTCCACCTATGGGCCATTGTACGGCTTCACCCACGGGGATATGTCGGGGCATGTACGGGCTCGCCCATGGCTCCAACCCTTTCAGGAAGTATAAAGGCAGCTGACCTGCGGGCCGCATTCATTGTTGTACCGGTCACAGGCAGGCTCAGTTGTAAGCTGATTAAAACCACGGTTTACTTCTCCAACGTGTCTCTCAGTGAATTGATGGTCGCATTAATTTAATCTGCTTAAAATACTACTATGGAGTTAGCCCTCAACCCTGATAGACTGGAACTTGAACCACAGGCCGCGGAGGCGAGAGAAATTTTTTCGCACTGGCTTCGATGCTTCAAGGCCTATCTCGCCGCGTCGACTACGCCATCCGTCACGGACTAACAGAAACTGAGTCTTCTCCACGCACGGGTGAGCCGTCGTATTTCTGTCCAGCTCGACGGCGCCGCTGCGTCCTATACAGAGGCCCTCACACTACTCGAACACATGTACGGCCCGTGAGCGAGGTCTACACACGACACATCTTCACCACTCGCCGCCAGCGCCCCGGGGAGTCGCTAGATGACTACCCACACTACCTAAAAAGCCCTCGCGCGCAACTGTAACTACCAGGCTGTTACCGCCCCATAGCATATGGAGCTCGCTATCCGAGACGTTTACGTGGCGGGGGTCCGATCAAACTATGTAAGACAGCGCCTGCTCGAAAAAGGGGCCCAGGACCTAGAGGACACAGTAACACTAGCTACCTCTCTGGAGGTCGCGTTTCAGAGCCTTACTGCGTTCCACGCCGACCACGTGACCCCCTCGTGGGCCCCCGACCAGAGACCACCACAGGCTTGTGCCACATGGCCGCCCGCCCATCATGGGGGGCTGTCCTGCTATTTTTGCGGCCAGTCCCAACACCCCTGACAGCACTGCCCGGCCCGCAATGCGAACTGTGGTAACTGCGGGCGAAAAGGACATTTCCCCAAGGTCTGCCTGGCCAGGTCTAAAAACTCGAACTCACAGATCCGATCCACAGGCCCACAGACCCTGCAAAGTGGCAGCGTGTCTGCCGCCTCCGCCTCCGCACAACACATGCGACTCATGGGGGCCGCCATCTTGGCCATCCTCCCCCACGCGGCCGGCCACGTGCGATCCATGGGGGCCGCCATCTTGGACGCCATCGTCATCGCCACCCGCCACGCTTGACCAACGTGGGGGCCGCCATCTGCTACACCGCCCGAGATGTACGAACGACATGGACAGCAGCCATCGCGGGGCCGCCCCAGCACCTCCGATCACGCCGCCGGCTACCCACACCTCAGCGCGGTCACCCTGGACCAGTCACGACCTAAGCACCTCCGGAGCTCCATGATGGCCGTCCGGGTAAACGGGTACGAGACACCTTGCCTTTTTGACTCCGGGAGCACAGAGAGCTTCATTCACCCGGACATGGTAAGACGTTGTTCGCTCCCAATATTCCTGACGCGACAAACTATCTCCCTCGCCTCTGGGTCGCACTCAGTGCAAATCCAAGGGTGCACTACTGCAACCCTAGTGATCCAGGGTGCTGAGTACGCTAATTTTCAACTATATGTGCTCCCAGACCTCTGCGCTCCTCTCCTCTTAGGACTTTATTTTCAGTGCAACCTCAGGAGCCTAACTGCCCCCACTCACCATGTGCAGCCTCGCGACCCTAAAAATCCCCCCCCCCCTTTGCAAACCTCACCGCCGATTGTAAGCCAATAGCCACCAGAAGCAGGCGGTATAGTATGCAGGACAGTACGTTCATTAGGTCCGAGGTCCAGCGTCTCTTGCGGGTAGGGGTCATAGAAGCCAGCAATAGCCCCTGGAGAGCTGAGGTGGAGGTCTTCAAGACTGGGGAAAAGTTCCGGATGGTGGTTGATTACAGCCAGACCATTAACCTCTTTACGCAACTCGATGCGTACCCCCTTCCCCGGATTGCAGACATGGTAAATCAGAGCACGCTCTACCGCGTGTTCTCTACGGTAGATCTGAAGTCTGCATATCACCAGCTCCCAATCCGCCCGGAGGACCGTCACTACACGGCGTTTGAGGCAGCTGGCCGCCTTTTCCATTTCCTCCGGGTCCTCTTTGGCGTCACAAACAGGGTTTCGGTGTTCCAATGAGCAATGGACCGAATGATGGACCAGTACGGGCTGCGGGACACGTTTCCGTACTTGGACAATGTAACCATCTGCGGCCATGATCAGCAGGACCACGACGCCAACCTCCACCGATTTCTCCAAACCGCCCAAAAACTCAACCTCGCCTACAACAAGGAGAAATGCGTTTTCCGCACAACCAGGCTAGCCATCCTCGGCTACGTCGTGGAAAATGGGGTCCTAGGGCCCGACCCTGACCATATGCGCCTCATCCTCCAATTCCCTCTGCCTCACTGCCCCAAGGCCCTGAAGAGGTGCCTTGGATTTTTCTCCTATTACGCCCAGTGTGTCCCCCAGTATGCAGACAAAGCCCGCCCACTATTTAAGGCCACCCTCTTTCCACTGGCAGCCGAGGCTCGCCAGGCCTTCAACTGCATCAAGGCGGACATCAGCAAAGCTGCAATGCGCGCGGTGGACGAGTCCGCCCCCTTCTAGGTGGAGAGCGATTCCTCAGGTCGCTCTCGCCGCCACTCTCAACCATGCAGGCAGACCGGTAGCATTCTTTTCCTGCACCCTCACCACCTCTGGAAAAAGTCGTCGGTCGAAAAAGAAGCCCAAGCCATCGTGGATGCCGTACGGCACTGGAGGCACGACCTCGCTGGTAGGAGGTTTACCCTCATCACCGACCAGCAATCGGTTGCCTTTATGTTTGACAATACGCAGCGGGGCAAGATCAAGAATGACCAGATCGAACTCTCCACCTATAACTATGATATAGTCTCTCGTCCTGGGAAGCTCAACGAGCCCCCAGATGCCCTGTCCCGCGGCACGTGCGCCAGCGCGCAAGATGACCGATTACGTGCTATCCACGATGACCTCTGCCACCCGGGGGTCACCCGGCTCACCCACTACATCAAGGCCCGCAACCTGCCTACTCCATCGAGGAGGTCAAAGCTGTAACCAGAGACTGCCAAATCTGTGCGGAGTGTAAACCGCACTTCTATCGACCAGATAATGCCCAACTGGTAAAGGCGTCCCGGCCCTTTGAACGCCTTAGTATCGATTTCAAAGGGTCCCTCCCCTCCAATAATCACAACACGTACTTCCTGAACATCATAGACGAGTTCTCCCGTTTTCTGTTTGCCATTCCCTGCCCCGATATGACCACTCCCACAGTCATCAAAGCCCTGCATAGTGTCTTCACCCTGTTCGGTTTCCCCAGCTATGTCCACAGCGACAGGGGCTCGTCGTTCATGAGCGACGAACTGCGTCAGTACCTGCTCAGTAAGGGCATCGCCTCGAGCAGGACGACCAGCTATAACCCCAGGGGAAGCGGGCAGGTGGAGAGAGAGAACGCGACGGTCTGGAAGACCGTCCTACTGACCCTACGGTCCAGGAATCTCCTGGTTTCTCACTGGCAGGAGGTCCTCCCCGATGCGCTCCACTTTATTAGGTCCCTCCTTTGCACGGCCACAAACCAGACCCCTCATGACCGCTTGTTTGTTTTCCCTAGGGGAGCTACCTCAGGGGCCTCGCTTTCGCCCTGGCTGATGACACCGAGTCCAGTCCTCCTCCGAAAACATCTTCGGAGCCATAAGACCGACCCCCTGGTAGAGAGGGTCCAGCTCCTGCACTCCAACCCACACTATGCGTATATCAGACACCCCGATGGCCAGCAGGATACCGTTTCCCTCCGGGACCTGGCGCCCGCAGGCTCCGACACCACGACCACTACTGCATCCCCTACACTAGGTCCCGTCCATTCTCTCATGTTCAGCGCCCCTACCCCTATCCAACCTCCCATGTTCAGCGCCCCTACCCCGATATGGTTCTCGCGCTCCCTCCCACCCGCCACACTGGTCCACAGGAATGAAGCTCCGGAAGAGCCGCTCCAGGAGTCCATGCCTGTGCCTACTCCGGGCCCAGCTCTGCAGCCACCCGAAACGGCTGCAACACCAGTGCTTCAGCGGTCGCAACGTACGATCCGGGCACCAGACCGACTGAATCTGTAAGCCCGTCACCCCCGCTGGACTTCATTTTTTAAACTGGGTGAATGTGGTGAATGGAACTACTGTTAATTCACCAGTGCACTGTGATACCATGTTACTGCTGTATCGTGTTACGTTATGTGTTTAACCTTGTGGGCTCCACCTATGGGCCATTGTACGGCTTTACCCACGGGGGGATATGTCGGGGCATGTACGGGCTCGCCCATGGCTCCGCCCCTTACAGGAAGTATAAAGGCAGCTGACCTGCGGGGCCGCATTCATTGTTGTACCGGTCACAGGCAGGCTCAGTTGTAAGCTGATTAAAACCACTGTTTACTTCTCAACGTGTCTCTCAGTGAATTGATGGTCGCATCAAATACAGAAGAGGTGATTACCATTTTCACGCAAATCATATCGAACCCACGTCAGAATATCACCGGGCAGCACGGTAGCCTTGTGGATAGCACAATTGCTTCACAGCTCCAGGGTCCCAGGTTCGATTCCAGCTTGGGTCACTGTCTGTGCGGAGTCTGCACATCCTCCCCGTGTGTGCGTGGGTTTCCTCCGGGTGCTCCGGTTTCCTCCCACAGTCCAAAGATGTGCAGGTTAGGTGGATTGGCCATGATAAATTGCCCTTAGTGTCCAAAATTGCCCTTGGTGTTGGGTGGGGTTACTGGGTTATGGGGATAGGGTGGCGGTGTTGACCTTGGGTAGGGTGCTCTTTCCAAGAGCCGGTGCAGACTCGATGGGCCGAATGGCCTCCTTCTGCACTGTAAATTCTATGATTCTATGATTCTATGATCAGGAAGTTAAGCAAGCCTGGACAAATGACATGCAAATGATGCAAGCATCAAGCAAAATTTATTGACAAACCACAAACAGTAATGTTAGCTTTGTAGGAAGTGTCCCAGAGTAGCCAGAACAATGCAATCTAAAGATTATGGATTTTACTTTCCGAAATGCATTCATGGGTGCACAGAATCAACCATTTGGCCCAACCAATCAGTCCATGTTGCATTTTCACATTCCAAGCAAGCAAATACCCTGAATGACATTTACCCACCTGTTCCATTATCCTTTTATCCCTTTTTCTTCAACCACTTATCCAATCTCATTTTGAATGTTGACATAGTTTCTACCTCGACCAATAACTTTAAGGCTAAGATACATCCCCTACTCTCTTGTGTTTAATCTTGTATCTATTGCATCTTGTTCTAGGCCCCACAGCTACTGGAAATAACTTGTCGCCCATAGCCCATCTCAAATACTTCTATTGTATCATCTTAACATCTGCATTTAATAAAAAGGCCCAATTTTCAAGTTTTTCATTTACGCCAATCAGCTTCCTAGTGAATCTGTGTTGTACTTTATCTAAAAACTCCATATCCTAAATATAGCATGGAATTCTATACTATACACAATACTCAGATTTGGGTCTTACCCCATAGTTTTTAATTTTCATACGCATGATAAAATTTAAAAGTTTCAGTGCCTCTATTTTATGGTGTTATCACCCTGAGATACTGTTGTTAATGTCCAATACTCCCAGATGTCTCTTTTCTTCTGCAGTACCAGGCCTATTTCCATTCAGAATATAAGCACTGTTTTTCATTTAACTAGAATGTATAACTTCACAGTGTCATGTGACTGAGAGTACCTTTAAGAAATGGGTGTTTATTACTGCAGTGATGTCAGAGTGGGTGGAGCTGGGCTGTCTGTCAGCTTTTTACTTTCGTTTTGGGCTGTTTGCTGCAGTGTGTGTTTTAGTTTCGTTTTTCAGAGCTGGATAGCTACAGTCACCGTCATAAGGTGTATGAATCTCTCTGTAATTTAAAGACTAAATCGATCCTGGTGATTTAAACTAATAACCGTAGTGACTTTAACCTGATGTGCTTCTGGTAAAAGGTGTTTTAAGTCTTATGGATGTTAAAAGTAAAGCTTAAAGGATTACTTAGTGTTGTATTCTTTGGGGGTTGTATTTGAATTAATGGTTGCTAAGATGTTCACTGTATGTTTTAAAAAGGTTAACTTGAGTTCACAGAATAAACATTGTTTTGCTTTAAAAAATACTTTTCCATTTCTGCTGTACCACACCTGTCGAGTGGGCCATGTGCTCCCCATACCACAATCTATTAAAAGTCAGGTGAACTCCATGATACACTTTGGGGTTCTCTAAACCATGGCCCATAACAACAGTAACATTAAATGCAAACAGCTATCTTATCGATATCCTTTTTTATTTTGCAGCTTCCTTTAGTTTTCTAGGAAGGTAACTAAACTAACTATTTTGATGATAGCTACAAATTTCAACCCCACTCCCTTTGTGCAAGAATTCATATTCACAGTGTGACGACCTCTGACCCTGAAGCAGCGCACAACTTATTTTTTTCCTCTTAAAATGTCTGTTGAATCTGTAATTGTTTTTAAGGCTGTTTTTAAGAGTTTGCATCAATTGTTGAGAGATCAATTGTATTTTTCTTGGACAATACGAAATCCACATCCACGTGGTTTGCTTATCCTTGACCTCGAAGCAGTACCAAAAGGTAGCAAATTAAGACTGGCAGGCACAAAGGAGAGCTACAAGCAGAGTAGATGGAAGGTGAAGGTGATCAGAACACTGATGCAGACATAGAGAAAGCAGACAGAAACAAAGCGAAACACTGAATTCCTGAGACGAGAGGAAGCAAATCACTTTAGGGAAGAGGGCAGTTTTTCTGTTTGGCAGAAAAGGAGACAAGAGAGACTTCCGCTTGTGACCATGGAGTGATTGGTCACATAAAGGGCTGTTCCTGTTCAAAGTCACAGACAAGGGGTCTTTTTACCCAGAATCGGGTGGAATTTTGATGAAAAGGCGTCGGTGAATGTTAGAGGAGTAGTTTACCCCGGAATGGTAGAACATAGAACATTACAGCACAGTACAGGCCCTTCGGCCCTCGATGTTGCGCTGATCTGTGAAACCACTCTAAAGCCCATCTACACTATTCCCTTATCGTCCATATGTCTATCCAATGACCATTTGAACGCCCTTACTGTTGGCGAGTCCACTACTGTTGCAGGCAGGGCATTCCACGCCCTTACTACTCTCTTGAGTAAAGAACCTACCTCTGACATCTGTCCTATATCTATCTCCCCTCAATTTAAAGCTATGTCCTCTCGTGCTAGACATCACCATCCGAGGAAAAAGGCTCTCACTGTCCACCCTATCCAATCCTCTGATCATCTTGTATGGCTCAATTAAGTCACCTCTTAACCTTCTTCTCGCTAACGAAAACAGCCTCAAGTCCCTCAGCCTTCCCTCATAAGATCTTCCCTCCATACCAGCTAACATTCTGGTAAATCTCCTCTGCACCCTTTCCAATGCTTCCACATCCTTCCTATAATGCGGCAACCAGAATTGCACGCAATACTCCAAATGCGGCCGCACCAGAGTTTTGTACAGCTGCAACGTGACCTCATGGCTCCGAAACTCAATCCCTCTACCAATAACAGCTAGCACACCATACACCTTCTTAACAACCCTCGCAACCTGAGTGGCAACTTCAGGGATCTATGTACATGGACACCGAGATCTCTCTGCTCATCCACACTGCCAAGAATCTTACCATCAGCCCAGTACTCTGTCTTCCTGTTATTCCTTCCAAAATGAATCACCTCACACTTTTGTTCATTAAACTCCATTTGCCACCTCTCAGCCCAGCGCTGCAGCTTATCTATGTTCCTCTGTAACTTGTAACATCCTTCCGCATTGTCCACAATTCCACCGACTTTAGTGTCATCTGCAAATTTACTCACCCATCCTTCTACGCCCTCCTCCAGGTCATTTATAAAAATGACTAACAGCAGTGGCCCCAAAACAGATCCTTGTGGTACACCACTAGTAACTGGACTCCAGTCTGAACATTTCCCATCAACCACCACCCTTTGTCTTCTTCCAGCTAGCCAATTTCTGATCCAAACTGCTAAATCACCCTGAATCCCATGCCTCCGTATTTTCTGCAGTAGCCTACCGTGGGGAACCTTATCAAACGCTTTACTGAAATTCATATACACCACATCAATTGCTTTACCCTCATCTACCTGTTTGGTCACCTTCTCAAAGAACTCAATAAGGTTTGTGAGGCACGACCTACCCTTCACAAAACAGTGTTCACTATCTCTAATCAAATTATTCCTTTCCAGATGATTATACATCCTATCCCTTATAAACCTTTCCAAGACTTTGCCCACAACAGAAGTAAGGCTCACTGGTCTATAGTTACTGGGGTTGTCTCTACTCCCTTTCTTGAACAAGGGGACAACATTTGCTATCCTCCAGTCTTCTGGCACTATTCCTGTAGACCAAGATGACTTAAAGATCAAAGCCAAAGGCTCAGCAATCTCCTCCCTAGCTTCCCAGAGAATCCTAGGATAAATCCCACCCGGCCCAGGGGACTGATCTATTTTCACTCTTTCCAGAATGCTAACACCTCCTTCTGAACCTCAAGCCCTTCTAGTCTAGTTGCCTGAATCTCCGTATTCTCCTCAACAACATTGTCTTTTTCCTGTGTGAATACTGACAAAAAATATTCATTCAGCACCTCTCCTATCTCCTCAGACTCCATGCACAACTTCCCACTATTGTCCTTGACTGGCCCTACTCTTACCCTAGTCATTTGTTTATTCCTGACATACCTATAGAAAGCTTTAGGGTTATCCTTGATCCTACCTGCCAAAGACTACTCATGTCCCCTCCTGGCTCTTCTTAGCTCTCTCTTTAGGTCCTTCCTAGCTAACATGTAACTCTCGAGCGCCCTAACTGAACCTTCATGTCTCATCTTTACATAAGCCTCCTTCTTCCTCTTGACAAATGTTTGGACTGCTTTAGTAAACCACGGTTCCCTCGCTCGACCACTTCCTCCCTGCCTGACAGGTACATACTTATCAAGGACACGCAGTAGCTGTTCCTTGAACAAGCTCCACATTTCCATTGTGCCCATCCCTTGCAGTTTTCCTCTCCATCCGATGCATCCTAAGTCTTGCCTCATCGCATCCCCCAGATATAACTCTTGCCCTGCGGTATATACCTATCCCTTTCCATCACTAAAGTAAACGTAATCGAATTGTGTTCACTATCACCAAAGTGCTCACCTACCTCTAAATCTAACACCTGTCCTGGTTCATTACCCAGTACCAAATCCAATATGGCCTTGCCTCACATTGGCCTATCTACATACTGTGTCAGGAAACCCTCCTGCACACATTGGACAAAAAAGGACCCATCTAAAGTACTTGAACTACAGCGTTTCCAGTCAATATTTGGAAAGTTGAAGTCCCCCATAACAACTACCCTGTTGCTTTCGCTCCTGTCCAGAATCATCTTTGCAATCCTTTCCTCTACATCTCTGGAACTTTTCGGAGGCCTATAGAAAACCCCTAACAGGGTTACACCTCCTTTCCTGTTTCTAACCTCAGCCCATACTACCTCAGTAGACGAGTCCTCCTCATACATCCTTTCTGCCACCGTAATACTGTCCCCTCCCCCTCTTTTACCACCTTCCCTGAGCTTACTGAAATATCTAAACCCCGGCACCTGCAACTACCATTCCTGTCTCTGCTCTATCCACGCCTCCGAAATGGCCACAACATCGAAGTCCCAGGTACCAACCCATGCTTCAAGTTCACCCACCTTATTCCGGATGCTCCTGGCATTGAAGAAGACACACTTTAAACCACCTTCCTGCCTGCTGGAATTCAGGTTCCCAATCCCCTGCTGAACTAGTTTAAACCCTTCCGAAGAGCATTAGCAAATTTCCCCCCCAGGATATTGGTACCCCTCTGATCCAGGTGTAGACCATCCCGTTTGTAGAGGTCCCACCGACCCCAGAATGAGCCCCAATTATCCAGAAATCTGAAACCCTCCCTCCTGCACCATCCCTGTAGCCACGTGTTCAACTCCTCTCTCTCCCTATTCCTCATTTTGCTAGCTTGTGGCACGGGTAACAACCCAGAGATAATAACTCTGTTTGTCCTAGATCTTAAGTTTCCACCCTAGCTCCCTGAATTCCTGCCTTACATCCCTATCCCTTTTCCTACCTGTCGTTGGTACCTATGTGGACCACGACTTGGGGCTGCTCCCCCTCCCCCTTAAGGATCCCGAAAACACGATCCGAGACATCACGGACCCTGGCACCTGGGAGGCAACACACCAACCGCGAGTCTCTCTCGTTCCCACAGAATCTCCTATCTATCCCCCTAACTATGGAGTCTCCAATGACTAATGCTCTATTCCTCTCCCCCCTTCCCTTCTGAGCAACAGCGACAGACTCTGTGCCAGAGACCTGTATTCCATGGCTTACCCCTGTTAAGTCGTCCCCGTCCCCCCAACAGTATCCAAAGCGGTATACTTGTTACTAAGGGGAACGACCACAGGGGATCCCTGTACTGACTGCTTCCTTCCAGCCCCTCTCACTGTCACCCATCTCTCTCTATTCTTTGGAGTAACTACATCCCTGAAGCTTCTATCTATAACCACCTCTGCCTCCCGAATGAGCCGAAGTTCATCCAGCTCCTCCAATTCCCTAACGGGGAGGAGCTGGAGATGGGTGCACTTCCCACAGATGAAATCAGCAGGGGCACTGACGGTGTCCCTCGCCTCAAACATTCTGCAGGAGGAACATTGCACTGCCTTCCCTGCCATCCCCTCTAGATAAAAAAAAAAGAAGAAAAAACAGAAAAAAAGAGCTTACCTGTTATTCACTCTACCTCTTAGGTTAAATGAGGTGGAAGGGTGGGGGACACTACAAGTGTAGTGTCTAGGGTTTAGAAACTGCCCAACTTAAAAACAGGTAAAAATAAAACACTTAACCAGCAATCACTGCGCCCCACACAAAAACAGCAATCAGCTGTTATGGGCCTGCGCAAACAATTTAAATCTTTACTACTTACCCAGCAGTCACTCTGTCCTCACTCTGACTGGATTCAGCTGGAAACTCCCTACAGTAAGTTTTTAAAAAATTTACTCCCCTTCTCAGCAAGCACTCACTGAGCAACCACTGCGCCCTGCACGATAACACCTCAGGGAAAAGAAAAACTACTTACCAGTCAATCACTTACCTGCAGGCTGTGACGTCACGGTTCAACTTCTTTGTACTTCTACCTGCCCTCGAGCCTTCCTCTCGGCTGGGATCCTTACAGCGGTTGTTTTTTCTTGGTTAGAGGAGGGGGTAGGGAGGGAAACACTGAAGAAGTGTTTTGGGTTTAAGTGTCACTTGGCAACAGCTCCTCCACAAACCACCTACAAGTTACGGTGACCACAATGCACGTATGAAAATTTCCCCCACAACAGCCAATCAGCAGCTCTGCTCTACTGCCCTCTGCTGGATGCTTGCCTTCACTTGAACAGCTAGGGTCTCTTGCACAGGTACACCTTCAAGTTACGGTGACCACAATGCACCTATGCAAATTACCCCCACAACAGCCAATCAGCATGTCTTCTGATCAGGTTTGGGGTGCTCTACCCGGCGAAATTATGGATGACATTCGGAGGCCGGGAGTATTATTTAGAGACCCCAGAAGTGGCCGAAGACTTCATTAAGGAGCATAAACTGGTGGAAAACTGAGTGGACTATGCTTGGGAACCGGGGTGCTCGCACTATGTAATGGTCGTGAGCATGTTTGAAGTGAGTGTAGGGATTTGGGGAATTTTCACCTTTTTTTGTGGGGGGGGGGGGGGGGGGGGGGGGTTCTGTCCAATGTTGAGATTGTAATGAGTTGCAGGGGTGAAACGTTTATGTATGGATGGATGTTCCAATCCCCCTCCTGTTTTTGTTTGTGTTTATGGTCAAGGGCGAAGAAAGGGGCCATCTGGGATGGGCTACATTCAGAGTGGCATTAAAGGGGCAGGAGTTAAGTGGGGAAGATGACAGACGGTAGAGGGGATTGGAGGCGCAAGCCTCTGGTATGGTTGGTAACGTGGAACATCCGGAGACTGAATGGGCCGGTTAAAAGGTCATGGGTGTTCGTGCACCTCAGGAGCTTGAAAGTGGGGGTTGTTTTTTTGCAGGAGACACCTCCGTGTGAAGGACCAGGTTAGGTTAAGGAAGGGTGTGTCGGGCAGGTTTTTCACTCGGGGTTTGATTTGAAATCGAGGGGTATGCCGATTTTAATGAGCAAAAAAATGGTATTGTGAGAGCGAAGGAGGTGAGGGATCCAGGTGGGAGATATGTGATTGTGAGTGGGGTATTGGAAGGGGCACCAGTAGTGTTGGTAAATGTGAATGCCCCAAATTGGGATGATGTGGGTTTTATGATTGCTGGCAGCAATCCCGGTTTTGGCCAGTTGATCATTGGAGGAGATTTTAACTGTGTCCTGGAGCTGAGGGTGGATAGATCGAGCCCCAGGTCGATGGGTGGGGTACAAATGGCAAGGTTAGAGAAGATAAAGTATGAGTTAAGGGGCTCAGCAGGGGAGTTTGAGAAAAGTTGGTGGATGTTTGTGACCGTGTTTGAGGAGCTGTTCGTCGCAGGGGGGTAGGGGAGGTGGGTGATGGGAAGAGGGGGGGTGAAAAAGGAGAAAAAACATTTTAATTTAAAAAAAAAAAAAGAAAAGGAGACTAGAGCTCCTGGAGGTACAGTGCAAGCTGGCTAAAAGGCTTTAAAACCTGGAACACTGTGAATAGCTCGGAGACGTAAAAGTGCTGCGTGTTTTTCCAGAAGTGGCCAAGCTGTGAACTGGAGTGTTATTGGTCAGTTGGTTGAAAAGGATCTGGAAAGCTACACCATCAAGCCTGTCATGACCCAAGGGAAAGAGGGTTTGTAGAAGTGTGCTTTGCTGATGTAAATTCTACCTGTGAAACTTGAGGGGTGAAAGCTATTGTCGGATAGCACTCCTGATCTGCCCTTTGTGAATAAAGAACAGTACATTGTGGAACCGTGTAGCTAAATAGTGCCACGTGTGTGCAGGGAGTGATGAAAATACTTGTGGATGCCTAAAACTTCTTTATTTTGGTCAACTAAAGTAAATTCACCTTTTTATTTGAAGTATAATTTTCCTGTTAATTCAATGGTAATTTGCTTTGATTCTGATTTGTGTGGGGGAAGGTAAGTGCTACTCTTGATTCTCTGAAACTGACAGCGATTTCAGAGTGAAAAAAACTTAAAAGTAACATCACAGGAGGACTGTGATTTAATTGACTAATAGTGAGCTGTGATATATTTGAATGTCCATTTAAATTACTGGTTAGAAATTGCGTTGAGACTGAGGTAATAGATATATTTTTTAAAGTTTTAATAAAAAAACTAATTAAAAACTAATTAAATAAAATCGTGATGGAGGGTCAGGTGATGTGTTGTTCTTGCATGTGTGGGAGCTAGTGGACCCCATTGTAGTTCCCAGTGAGCACGTCTGTAGTAAATGTTGGCTGCTTGAGGAACTCTGGCTCAGAGTTGATGAGCTGGATTCTGAGCTTCGGATGCTGTGACACAGCAGGGAGAGGGAGAGATACCTGGACATTGTTCCAGGAGGCAATTTAGATTAAATACCTTTAATTCGGCCAGTGGTCAGGGACAGGAAGGTGTGGCTGCGAGTGAGGCAGGTGGACAGATAGAGGAAACGTTGCAGGTGACTCAGTCCCTGAACATGTCCAACAGGTTCGAGATTTTTGCTACCTGTGAGGATGGGAACGGGCACTGCAGGGAGGATGGGCAAACTGACCACAGCACCGTGGTACAGGGAGCCGGTCAAGTGGGGGGAGCGATAAGAAATGTAGTCTGAATCGGGGAGAGTATAGTTGGGGCATTGACACTGTTCTCTGTGACCAGGATCGAGAATCCCACAGGTTGTGTTGCCTACCTGGTACTCGGGTTCACGATATCTCATCTGGGCTGCAGAGGAACTTAGAGTGGGAGGGGAAAGATCCCGTTGTCGTGGTCCATGTTGGTACTAACGACATAGGTAGAACAAGGACAGAGGCTCTGCTAAATGAGTATGAACGGCTAGGAGCTAAATTAAAAAGCAGAACCAAAAAGGTGGTAATCTCTGGATTACTACCTGAGCCACGAGCTAATTGGTATAGGATCAATAAAATTGAGGTAAATGCGTGGCTCAAAGATTGGTGTGAGAGAAATGGTTTTGAATTCATAGGACATTGGCACCAGTACTGGGGAAGAAGGAACCTGTTCCAACGGGGATAGTCTTTATCTGAATCATGCTGAGACCAGAGTCCTCTCGAATCAGGTAACTAGGGCTGTGGATAGGGCTTTAAACTAAATCGGGGGGGTGGGGGAGGGGGGTTCAGATGTAGGGAAAACTAGAAACCCAATCAAAGAGGAGGCAAAAGTACAGTGCAGGTTAGCAATGTGGTGGATGGCTACCAGAAAAGTGTGGGACTGTCTTTATGCACCAAGGAATTATAGAAGAGTAGGGAAATCTAACATTAAAACAAATTTGAAAGCTTTGGATCTAAATGCAAGAAGGATTGGTAACAAACTTAATGAGCTAATGGCGCAAATAAGAACAAAAGGTTATGACTTGGTGGGGAATACTGAAACATGGATACAGGAAGACCAGGTCTGGGCATTGAATATCCATGGGTACGCAGTATTTTGGAAAGATGGGGTGGAAGGAAAAGAAGGTGGCTTAGCCTGTTGGTGATGAAAGGGATCAGTGCTGTAATGAGAAATGACATAAGCACTGTAGATCAAGATATCAAATCAGTCTGGGTAGAAATAAAAAATAACTAAGTGAAGAAGTCCTTGGTAGGAGTAATCTATAGATCCCCAAACTGCACTTCTACAGTGGGGCACTGTATAAACCAGGAAATACTGGGGGCTTGCAAGAAAGGTACGGCAATAATAATAATGTTTATTATCACAAGAAGGCTTACATTAAAATTGCAATGAAATTACTGTGAAAAGCCCCTAGACGCCACAGTCCGGCACCTGTTTGGGTACACGGAGAATTCAGAATGTCCAAATTACCGAACAGCACAACTTTCGAGATTTGTGGGAGGAAACTCACGCAGACACTGGGAGAATGTGCAGACTCCATACAGACAGTGACCCAAGCCGAGAATCGAACCCAGGACCCTGGAGCTGTGAAGCAACAGTGCTACTCACTGTGCTAAAATGAGTGATTTTAATGTGCACATAGACTGGAGGAATCAAATTGGCAAGGGTAGCCTGGAAGCAGAGTTCATTGAATGCATTAGAGATTATTTTGCAGAACAGTATGTTGGGGAGCGAACCAAGGAGGAGGGATTAATTAATGATCTCATAGTTAAGGATTCACTGGGGAGTAGTGACCATACTATGGCAGAATTGAAGATTCAGTTTGAGGCGAGAAAGTGGAGTCCCACACGCGTGTTCTGGAATTAAACAAAGGAATATACAGAGGCTTGAGGACAGATTTGGTCTGTATAGGCTGGGCAGGAAGGCCAATGGATAGGACAGCTGATGAGCAGTGGCAGTTGTTTAAGGAGGTGCTCAATTCCTCACAACTAAAATATACCCCAGTGAGGAAGAAAGATGGGAAGAGGAGTAAAAAATATCCATAGCTAAACAAGGAGGACATGGACATTATAAAGACAAAAACTAAGTTATATCATATTGCAAAGGCCAATGGCAGACTGGAAGATGGGGAAACTTTCAAGCATAAAAAAGTAATTAAAAAAAGCTAAGGTAAATTACGTAAAAACTAGCACAAAATATCGAAACGGATAGCAAAAGCTTCTACAACTACATAAAAAGGAAGAGAGTCGCTAAGGTGAATGTTGGCCCCTTGGAAGATGAAACTGGTGAGTTAACAGTGGGGAACACAGAAATGGCAGAGATGCTGAATCAATATTTTGCCTCAAGTTTTCAAGGTGGAGGACCCTACTTTCATTCCTGTAGGAACGGGCAATTCAGAGCTTGATGAAAAGGGTGGAACTTGGAACAATCAGCATCAATAGGGAAACGGTACTCAACAAACTGTTGGGATTGAGGGCAGAGAAGTCCACAGGGCCTGATGGCTTACATCCTAGGGTGTGAAAGGAAGTGGCAGCAGAGATGGTGGATCCATTGGTTATGATATTCCAAAATTCCATGGGAAAAGTTCCAGTGGATTGGAAAAATGCTACCGTAACACATTTATTCAAGAAGGGAGGGAGGCAGAATGTGGGTAATTACAGACCAGTTCGTTTAACATCTGTTGTTGGAAAATTGGTAGAATCAATTATCATGGACGTAATATCAGGACATTTGGAAAGCCAAAGCGCTATCCATCAGAGTCAGCATGGTTTTATGACGGGCATATCATGTTTAACTAATTTGCTTGTGTTCTTCGAAGATGTAACAAGCAAAGTGGATAATGGGGATCCTGTAGATATAGTATATCTGGACTTCCAGAAGGCGTTTGATAAGGTGCTGCACAGAAGGTTAATTCACGAGGTGAGATCACATGGGATTATAGGTAATTTATTAGCTTGGATAGAAGACTGGCTAACGGACAGGAGACAGCGAGTTGGGATAAATCAGTCTTTTTCTGGATGGGAACATGTAATTAGTGGGGTGCCACAGGGTTTGGTCCTTGGGCCCCAGCTATTTACCATCTATATTAGCGACTTGGATACAGGGATAGAAGGATCTATAGCCAGATTTGCAGATGACACAAAAATAGGTGGGACAATAAGTTGCAATGAGGAAATAAGAACCTTCCAAATGGATACAGTTAGGTTAGGAGAGTGGGCCAAAATGTGGCAGATGGAGTTTAACGTGGATAAGTGTGAGGTAATGCATTTTGGTCGAAAAAATGGTGAGATAATTTATTATCTAAATGATTGGAGACTTTGGGGTGCTCCGATGCAGAGGTACCTGGTATCTCGTGTATGGGTCACAGAAAAACAAGCATGCAGGTGCAGCAGATAAGAAGTTAAACAAATGTAATGTTGCCATTTATAGCAAAAGGAATTGATTATAAAGGTAAGGAAGCGTTGTTTCAACTATACAAGGCATTGGTAAGACCGCACCTGGAGTATTGTGTACAGTTTTGGGCCCCTTATTTGAGGAAAGATGTAGTGGCATTGGAGGCAGTTTAGAGGAGGTTCACTAGATTGATTCCAGAGATATGGGGTTTGTCGTATGGGGAGAGATTGAACAGTTTAGGCCTCTTCTCTCTAGACTTTAGAAGAATGAGGGGAGATCTAATTGAGGTTTACACAATGCTAAAAGGTATGGATCAAGTAGATGTGGAGCTGATACTTCCTCTTGTGGGGTATTCTAAAACGAGACATCATAATCTTAGAATAAGAGGTAGCAAATTTAAAGCAGATTTGAGGAAAAACTACTCCCAAAAGGTTGTGAATCTATGGACTTCGCTATCCCAGAGTGTGGTGGATGCTGGGACAGTGAGTAAATTTAAGGAGGAGTTAGACAGATTTTTAATTGGTAATGGGTTGAAAGGTTATGGAGAACGGGTTGGACGGTGGAGTTGAGGCCAGGATGGGATCAGCCATGATCACATTGAGTGTGTTAGACTCGGGAGGCTGAATTGCCTACTCCCACTCCTAGGTTGTGTGTTTAAGGGAGGAAATGCTATGGCTGTTTTGCAATCCAGCTCTTGGCCTGTAACAGTGTACAGTAAGAAATGTTACAATACCAGTTTAAAGTCTAACAGGTTTGTTTCGAATCACTAGTTTTCGGAGCACTGCTCCTTCCTCAGGTGAATGAAGAGGTAGTTTCTTGTATATAGACAAAGTCAAAGATGCAAGACGACACTTTGAATGCGAGCCTTTGCCGGTAATTAAGTCTTTACAGATCCAGAGAGAGGGGTAATCACATGTTAAAGAGGTGTGAATTGTCTCAAGTCAGGATAGTTGGTAGGATTTCACAAGCCCAGACCAGGTGGTGGGGATTGACTATAATGCGACATGAATTCAAGGTCCCGGAACTTGGCTATAAATTTCTGCTCGGCGATTCTGCGTTGTCACGCATCCTGAAGGCTGCCTTGGAAAATGTTTTCCCGAAGTTCAGAGGCTTAATGCCCTTGACTGCTGAAATGTTCCCCGACTGGAAGGGAACATTCCTGCCTGGCGATTGTCGCGCGATGTTCGTTCATCCGTTGTCGCAGCGTCTGCATGGTCTCGCCGATGTACCACACTTCGGGACATCCTTTCCTGCAGCGTATGAGGTAGACAACGTCGGCCGAGTCGCACGAGTATGTACCGCGTACAGTGTAACAGTGTAAGTCGCAGATGAGGAACATATCGGCCATGATAGAATGGCGGAGCAGACACGATGGGCCGAATGGTGTACTTCTGCTCCTATATCTTATGAACTTCTGAAAAGCTACAAAAAGTAGAATCTCATTGATAATGTCTTGAATTCGGGGTCATTCAGTAAACTTGGTTATTTTGGTTTACCGTTTTCCCCACAGGGATAGTAACAACAGAGGTTAACTCTGGACATCATCTTTTTTAAATAAATTTAACTCTGGAACATCATTATCTTTTTTAAAAAATAAATGTAGATACCTAATTATTTCTTTCCAATTAAGGGGCAATTTAGCGTGGCCAATCCACCTACCCGGCACATCTTTTGGGTTGTGGGAGTGAAACCCACGCAGACACGGGAGAATGCAAACTCCAGTGACCCAGGGCTGGGATTCAAACCCAGGTCCTCAGCACCGTAGGCAGCAGTGCTAATCACTGTGCCACCCGGGACATCACTGCCAACTACTCTCAAAGCATCTCTTTACCTCCCCCCTTTGTTTTTTGCATTCCAACCGATTTTTAACCCGGCTTGTCATCCCGCCTCTGAATTTCATATCCTTTAATCTTCACTCATCTTAAAATCTATGATCACTGCAGCACTGCATTTTCCAATTTATTGAATCTGATAGCTCTGCAAAAAAAAGAGGCTTTTAATCCAAACTGAAGTACTTCTAACTATCGTCTCTTAATCTAGATTCATGGTAATGTCAGCCTTGAGTAAAGGCTCTAAATTTTCCCTGCCACGGATGTTAAGGTAGCTGACATGTAATTACCTAGATTAGAACTCTGTACTTTCTTTTCTTAAATGGGTACTGTAATGGCCAACTTCTCGTCCTCAGGGACACATCCATACTGAATTAAACCTCTGAAATATAATTTCAAGGGTCTAGGCAATTTCCTGCCTTTTCGTCATTATCCTAGAATTTATCCTTTTGGGTGATAGCACTTAATCTCCCTTTAGCCTAAGTTACGTTGTAAACATTTTGCTGAATTCTCAAAGGACTCCTTGTTTTCTGTGCTAAAGAATTTTGTAAATACTTCGATCATTTACAAATTGACCATCTTCTTCTCTGACCCAACCTCCATTTTCATGATTCTCTTTCTGCTGGTATGCCTGCAAGTTACTTCATTGTTCCTTTCGGTATTTTGAAATTTTATCCTCATGCCCTCTCCGGGCTTTCCTTATCCTGCATTTCACCTCTTTATTTTCCTCATATTCTCCTTTGTATTTTCATAATTTTTGTAGCCTCTTTAAGCCCTTCTCTTACTTTTTAATTGGTTTCTAATCTCTATTTTTCCATGTCATCCTGAAACTACTGGTAGTTTACAAAAGTGCTGAATAAGTATCTCTTCTTTAAAAACATGCCATTGTTTAACTCCCAAGCTAGTTTAATTTATTGCAGATGTTAGAGTGTTGGAGCAAGTGAATCATCCCCACGTGTGCAGTGTGTAGTGTTTTGAATATGACCACAGCTGCAAACTGTTTTTATGTGATTTGGGATTTAAAGTAGTTTTTCTGATGTTGAAGAAAGCGTGGCAAGATATTGGTTAAGGGAGAGACTTAAAACTGGATTTTCTTTACAAACCATATAGCAAATGAGAAGTATTAATCAAAGGCCTCAATAAAAGCAAATGTTACCAACTCAATGTGATCTGGCTTTATCTTTAACGATGTCCCCATCTAGCATGTTTCCTGAGTAAGGGCAGGGAAGCAATGCCAGTTTTCTGTCAATGCTATTTCGCAGTGCCCTTTTTCAATTATTTTTAGCTCCATTGACTGCTTTACATTTAGTGAGCTGTTCAGCAACAGGTCCCACACTGTTCATTTGCCACGCTACCTGATCAAAACTTGAGTTATAATTGGCTTTTGGTGACACTGTTGGGAAATGCAAAATCATTCCTGCATCTGATCAGTAAATGATGGACCCCTGCAGATGTAAAAATGACTGGTGAGGCAAAGATGGCTGTGAAGACATCCATTGATCCGTTGATCCTATTAATACTAACTATTCAAGCTCATGGACAAAGAATTTCCGATTGAGCAAGATACAGCAGCCATATTACATTATCTATCTTCCAATCTTTAGGAACTGTTCCAGAGTCTGTAGAATCTTGGAAGATGACCACCAATGCATCCACTATTCCTAGGGCCACTTACTTAACTCTTCCGGGATGTAGATTATCAGGCCCTGGGGATTTATTGGTCTCCAATCCCATCAGTTTCCCCAACACCATTTCCGAAATAATGCTGATCTTCGGTTCGTCCTTCTCACTAAACGCTGTGTACCCCAATGTTTCTGGTATATTATTTGTATCCTTCTTTGTGAGTGTTGCTAACCTTTGCCTCAGTTTAATTGCTCTGTTTTATCTACTTTGCTCTTGAGTCGCCAGGTATCTTTATGCTACCGCCACGTGGTTCAAGTCCGAGTACTGATCAATAATCCAATACACTGCTTAGTAAGATTTAAATCAAAGCACATTTATTATACACAGTAATCACTACTCATGGACAAATTCTACGTCTAAGCTACTTCTACAGATAACAGGCCAATACTTAACTTGGAACTGGCCCACCAGGTCAGGGAAACAAATGGCCTTTCGTTCGGGTTCTGAGCCTGCGGGATTCGAAGTTGATACAGATTGGTAGCTAGGAGCGCCTATCTCGTAACGAGCGTTGAAGTAAGACTTACTGGATATCGGCGGTGGCTGAACCGGTCACTGTCAAGGGTTGGTTCGCATTGCTGAGTGACCCGGTCAAGAAGAACGTTTTGAACTTGGGGCTTAATTCTTATAGTCCCCAGGGGCTTCCCGCCTTTCGGGGCGGACCCTGTACCTGGTTCCAAGTGATCACTTGGTTCGATTTTCTCCAATGCTGGAGCGGTTCCCTGATTGATGGGCGGTCCTGAGGTGGTCGTTCACCTCCTTTTGTGTAGGCTTCTGCTGGCGCCAAAGAGTCTGGTTTTGCTTTGTGTGTCTAAATGTTGCTCATTGTTCCCGGGGATTGCTCATTAGTATGCAGATGGCTGGTGTTTTGTTATGCTGATGGTTGCTGGTGTCGATCTCGTCTGACCTTTCCAGAGGTAAATACACAGTCAACCTGCAGCTGCTCGTTTGTGTCCTGTTGGCTGACTTTCCCATCACCCTTTGCCGTTCGCCATTTTAAATCGGGAGTTAGCCATTTTAAGTGGCTACATGAGGACAGAACCAAAGTATGTATTTAGTTGGTCAGCCATTTCTTTGTTCTCCATTATAAATTCCCGTGTCTTTACTGTAAGGGACCTACATTTGTCTTCATCAATCTTCTCGTCACATACCTATAAGAACTTTTACAGTCAGATTTTATGTTCCTCGCATGCTTATTCTTTTTTAAAAATCTTTTTATTGGCATTTTCAATTTATGAACGGTTATGTACATTGTTGGCCATGTTTATTCACTGTGCTATACAGGAAGGTTCATCTTTTCCTTCCCTTAATTTCCCTTATTTACATTCTGACGCCCTCTGGCTCGGCATGTGGTTCCTCCCGCCAACCATCCTCCACCCTCCCTTGTGTCCCCCCTGGCTGATTGTTGGGGGGGGGGGGGGGTTCCGGTGGTGGGAGGGACCACACGCCGAGCCAGAGGTCGGCAGAATGTAAGTAGGGGAAAAGAGGTAACTTTTTCCTCTCCGCCAGCAGCTCCATGGTCGGGGCCTCGGGGTACTTCCTGCCGACCTCTAGAATTGAGTCAATCATCTGCTGCCTGGCCGCTGTCTCTTCCCTATCTATGCATGCCTTGTAGGCTATGATCTTTCCTCTAATCACGGCCTTCATTGCCTCCCAGAATGTGGAGGGTGAGACCTCCCCGTTCTGGTTGTTACTAACTTAATCGCCTATGGCCTGTGATATTTTCTGGCAGAAGGCCTTGTCGGCCAGGAGGTCCATGTCCAGCATCCATGTGGTGCGCTGGGCACGGCCCATCTCCAACGTCACATCCATGTAATGTGGAGAGTGATCGGAGATGATGATCATGGAATATTCCGCTCCTATGATTCCTGGAAGCACCGATTTTCCCCACTGCAAAGAAGTCGATGAGGTGTACACCCTATGCACCTGCGAAAAGAACGATAACTCCTTTTCTCACGGGTGTAGGAACCTCCATGGGTCCACCGCCCCCATCTGCTCCATGAATATTCCCAACTCCCTAGCCATGCCTATCTTTCTCCCCATTCTGGGGTTTGATCGATCGGTCAGTGATTCCTGTACGCAATTAAAGTCGCCCCCCCATAATCAGTCGATGTCGGGGGTTCCGCCAGGTCTTTTTTTATAAATTCTGTGTCGTCCGAGTTGTGAGCGTACACATTGCATGTTTACTCTCTTACTCTATTTTTTCCCTTCTTAATAAATCCATTTGTCCTCGTTTGCTGAATTCTAAACTGCTCCCAACCTCGGGTCTGCTGTTTGTCTGAGCAATTTGTATGTCTCTTCCTTGGATCTAATACAACTTCTAATTTCACTTGTATGTCATGGTTTGGCCACCTTTCTCTTTTATTTTTGTGCCGGACAGGAATGAAAAATAGTTGCAGTTCACCCATTCGCTCCTGGAATGTTTGTCATTGCCTATCCACCATCATCCATTTAAGTAACGTTTTCCAATCCATCGTAGCCAACTCGCGCCTCGTACCATCGCAGTTTCCTTTATTTAGATTCAGGACCCTAGTCTCGGAATCAACTACGGTACTGTCCACCTTGATGAAGAATTCTATCATGTTATTGCCGCTCATCCCCAAGAGGCCTCACTCAAGTAGATTGCCAATTATTCCTTTCTCATTACACAATACTCAGTCCAGAATGGCCTGTTCTCCAGTTGGTTCCTTAATGTACTGATCCAAAAAATCATCCTGCCTACATTCCAGGAATTCCTCCTCTCCGGTATCGGCATTAATTTGATTTGCCCAATCTATATACAGATTATAGTCACCCATAATTACAGACGTTCCTTTATTGCACGCGTCTCTATTTTCCTGTTTAATACCATTCCCAACATCGCCATGACTGTTTGGGGATCTATACACAACGTCCATTAACGTTTTTGGCCCCTTGGCTTTTCTGAGCTCTACCAATCCAGATTCCAAATCGTCTGAGCTAATATCTTTCCTCACTATTATGTTAATTCCCTCTATAACCAGCAATGGAACTTCACCACCTTTCCCTTTCTGTCTGTCCTTCCTAAACACTGAATATCCCTTTTTATGTTCAATTTCCATCCCTGGTTACCATGCAGCCATGTCTCTGAAATCCCGAATACATCGTACCTATTTACATTTATTTGCGCAATTAATTCATCCACTTTATTACGAGTACTCCGCACATTATGGCACAAAGCCTTGAGGCGTGTCCTTTTAACATTCATTGTCCCATTCCCGTTTTTTCCCCACTGTTGTCCTGTTTGATTCTGGCCCTTGGTTTTTCTGCCCATCACTTTTCTTGTTCTCCTTCCTGTCTTTTGTTCTTGTCTGTGTTTCCCCCCTCCTCTGACTGCCTACGTAGGCTACCACCCCCCTGCCAATTTAGTTTAAACCCTCTCGCTACGCTAGCAAATACACCCCCTGTGACATCAGTCCCACTCTTGCCCAGATGTAACCTATCAAATTTGTACTGGTCCCACCTCACCCCAGAACCGGTCCCAATGCCCCAGGTATCTGAAGCCCTCCCCTGGTATCATCTCCTCAGCTACGATTCATCTGATACTTCCTGTTATTTCTATCTGACTAGCTTGTGGCACTGGTAGTAATCCTGAGATCACTACCTTTTGAGGTTCAACTTGTCAACTTGCTTCCTAACTCCCTATATTACGTTTTTATGACCTCGCCCCTTTTTTCCACCTATGTCGCTTGTACTGATGTGTACAACGACCACTTGGATGTTCACCCTCCACAATGTCCTGTAGCCACTCTCAGACATTCTTGACTCGAGCACCAGGGAGGCAGCATACCATCCTGGAATCTCGTTTGCAGCAACAGAAACACCAATCTATTTCCCTTACAATTGAATACTCTGTAACTATTGCATTCCCAAACATTTACTCCTCTGTGCAGCAGAGCCAACCGTGGTAGAGTGAATTTGGCTTTAGCTGCTTTCCCTGGAGAGGCCATTCCCCATAATAGTATCCAAAGCCGTATATCTGTGTTGCAGAGGAATGGCCACAGAATGTTCCTGCACTGCCTGCCTAGTCCTCTTGCTCTGCCTGGTGGTCACCCATTCTCTTCCTACCTGTGAAATCTTAGCCTGCAGTGTGACCACCTTGCCATACGTGCTAGCCATGATACTCTCCACCACATAATTGCTTCACGGTGCCCCAACTGCCGCTCTTGATCCAAAACCTGGACTTCCAGAGCTTCAGTTGGAGATGCCTCCTGCACACATACTGGCCCTGGGTGTTGGAAATATTCCCGGCTTCCCACATGGCAGCACACCATGACTTTGAGCTCTCCGGCCATGATTTGCTGCTTTTAAATTAAGCCTTTCAGAAGACCCTGAAAATCACCATAATATCATTTACTCTAGGGCCATTCATCCCGATTCCGTGTTATTACAGAATATAGCCCTTACAAAGTAATAAATACTTACCTGACCATACTCGTCCAAGTTGTTTCACCTGCCCTGCTTCACTTTTGAATCTTGAAGTCGCCTCAGGACCTCCAAACCCCAAGCTTTTACACTGCTCTCAATCTCTCTCTCTCTTTTTCAGTGCTCTTTTATCCTCCCGCCTCCGCTCTCAGCCTCACACTTGCGAGCATGGGACCATTGAGGTAGTTGGGGGGTGGGGGTGGGGGTTGAGGTGTGAGGTGGTATGGTGGAAGTTTGGTCTGTGCAACCACATTACAGACCACATGAGCACTTTCAAAACAGGTTGAAAAATTGCGCGAACAAGACAAAACAGACTGGATCTGATTTTAAAAAACATAAGTTCAGCGTGTTGGATCCCGTTCAGTCGATCTTAATGGAGTCTTTGTAGTCTTAAGTGGGTTACCTGTAAGTATTTATTAACTACAAGAATTGTATACATATATCAAGGGGTCAAGCTTGGCGCTGTCGCCATGCATGCTTGTGCACATGGCTCTGTCCAACACTAGAATGACCCCAAGATGTGGGTCATGTGTTCACTTGCATTGTACTCAGTCCCAAGTTAACCCGATACGTGCTAGATCCTTATGCTACACCTCTCCTAGTCTTTATCCAATTAATTTCAAGTTATTCTAATTTATCAAATGTACTTACAGCATTATTGCTACCCATCAGTCCAATTTAAATCTGAGTTCATAGGCTGGAAGCCATAAAACTTTTCCTTTTCTCCGCACTATGTCAGAGGAGTGCAAATGGCACAGTGGTTAGCCTGGTTGCCTCACAGCGCCAGGGACCAGTGTTCAATTCCAGCCCTGGGTGACTGTGGAATTTGCACATTCTCTCCGTGTCTGCAGGGCATTCCTCCGGGTGCTACGGTTTCCTCCCACAGTCCAAAGATGTGCAGGTTACGTGGGTTGGCCATGCTAAATTGCCCCTTCATGTCCAAAATGTTAGGTGGGGTTACGGGGTTAGGGTGGGGGTGTGGGCCTAGGTTGAGTGCTCTTTCGGAGGTTGTCTTCATAAGAAGGAACGAATAACTTCCTTCTGCACTGTCAGGATTCAATGATTCTGGCGTTGCAGGTAAATTCTGGATTTGTCGGTTATTCTGGCATCCGGGTGTCTTCACCTGTTTTTCCATTCCATGGTATCCAAGTGCTCTTTGTCAATTGGGTAATTGTTGATTAACCCCATTTTTTCCAGGTGTACAGAGCTGATTTGCTGCTGCTCAGTCTAGAAGCATAGAACCACCAGGGTGGGAGAGGGGTCGAGGTGTGAGGCTGCCACTTGGTTTGTGCAACCATATTATCACAGGATGCTCATCGCCACAGAGTCCTGTCCCCCCCCCCTTTTGTCATGCAACTCACAACAACCCATGAATGGAAGTTAATGTTTCAACAATGGAACCTTCATTCCTCCTTCCACAATTTTAGTCTCATTTTTGACTATCTTTCCCAGTTGTCTTGCAAACTTATAAATCTTTTCATTAAGCTCAGCAACAACTCTGGTAAGTTAGAACATAGAACAGTACAGTACAGGCCCTTTGGCCCACGATGATGTGCCAATCATTTATCCTAATCTTTTTTAAATTTAGAGTACCCAATTCATTTTTTCCAATTAAAGGGCAATTTAGTGTGTCCAATCCACCTAGCCTGCACATCTTTTGGGTTGTGGGGGCGAAACCCATGCAAACAAGGGAGAATGTGCAAACACCACACGGACAGTGACCCAGAGCCGGGATCGAACCTGGGACCTCGGTGCCGTGAGGCAGCAGGGCTAACCCACTGCGCCACCGTGCTGCCCCCATTTATCCTAATCTAAGATCAACCTGACCAACACCCCTTCAATTACTGCTGTCCACGTCCCTGTCCAAGAGTTGCTTAAATGTCCCTAATGTCTCTGACTCCACCACCTCTGCTGGCAATGCATTCCATGCACCCACCACTCTCTGTGTAAAGAACCGATCCCTGACATCTGCCCTACACCTTCCTCCAATCACCTTAAAATTATGTCCCGTATTGACAGCCATTTCCGCCCTGGGGAAAAGTCTCTGGCTATCCACTCTATCCATGCCTCTCATCATCTATGAAGTCACCTCTCTTCCTTCTTCGCTCCAGTGAGAAAAGCCCTACCTCCCTCAACCTTTCGTCAGAAGACATGCCCTCCAGTCCAGGCAGTATCCTGGTAAATCTCCTCTGCACCCTCTCCAAAGCATCCACATCCTTCCTATAATGAGGCGACCAGAACTGGACACAACATTCCAAGTGTGGTCTAACCAGGGTTTTATAAAGTTGCAGCAAAACCTCGCGGCTCTTAAACTCAATCCCCCTGTTAATGAAAGCCAACATACTATACGCCTTTTTAACAACCCTATCAACCTGGGTGGCAACTTTGAGGGATCTATGTACGTGGACCGCAAGATCCCTCTGTTCTACCACACTTCCAAGAATCCTGCCTTTAACCCTGTATTCAGCATTCAAATTTGACCTTCCAAATGAATCACTTCACATTCATCAATGTGTCACGTCACATCTTCAAAGAATTCAATGAGGCTTGAGTCATGACCTGCCCCTCACAAAGCCATGCTGACTATCTTTAATCAAAGTATGTTTTTCTAAATAATCATAAATCTTATCTCTGAGTCCTTTCCAATATTTTGCTCACCACAGACTTAAGACTGACTGGTCTCTAATTCCCAGGGATTTCCCTATTCCATTTCTTGAACAGGGTAACAACATTTGCCTCCCTCCAATCATCCGGTACTACTACAGTGGAGAATGTGGACGCAAAGATCATCGCCAATGGCGCAGCAATCTCCTCCCTTGCATCCCATAGTAACCTTGGGTATATCCCGTCAGGCCCAGGGGACTTTTTTTTTAAATTTAGAGTACCCAATTATATATATTTTTTCCAATTAAGGGGCAATTTAGCGTGGCCAATCCACCTAACCTGCACATCTTTGGGTTGTGGGGCTGAAACCCACTCAGACATGGGGAGAATGTGCAAACTCCACACGGACAATGACCCAGGCCGGGATTTGAACCCAGGTCCTCAGCGCCGCAGTCCCAGTGCTATCCACTGCGCCACATGCCGCCCAAGGCCCAGGGGGACTTATCTATCCTGATGCTTTTCAAAATTTCCAGCACATCCTCCTCCTTAATATCAACCTGTTCGAGTCTATTAACCTGGTTCACGCTGTTCTCCTGAGTAACAAGGTCCCTCTTTCTCGTGAATACTAAAGCAAAATATTCATTTAGGGCCTCCCCTACCTCCTCAGATTCTTATGCACTAAGTTGAGTTGATTTTGTTTGCATTACCTGCGGAACTCTTCTGTAAGTTTAACAACTTTACCTGGGCAGGAATCTTTGTTCCATGGTCATTGACTGTTCCTTCGACACTTTCAATTCATTCATTAGATCTTCAATCTGTTCTGTAGAATTCAGCTTTTCTGCTTCTGAAGTTTGAATTTGCTCTTCCGTACTGCGCATCTCATCCTTCGTGTTGTTCGGATTGGACCAGAGTTCGATAAGTTTATCTATTTTGGTTGTCAGTTCTGCTTTCAACAACTGTTCTGATTCATCGGCGATTCCTTCTCATGTTTCTGGCATTTTGCATGATGCTTAAAAGAGAATTCTGATGCTTGAAGTTCATCCAAGTTTAACCTGAAAATCCATTTTTCTGGAATCTGTTTCTACAGGTTCATCATTTAGGCGTTTCAAGTCCTCTTTCAAGTGTTCTAATTCCTGTGAGCAACATTCCAGTGTTCTCAAAAGCTGTCCTTTGTTTCTTTACCAAATGCATCTTTCATATGTGAAAATTGATTCTCTGCATTGATCGGTTTTTGCTTGGCAGAATGTAATTTAGCTCGCATTATGTAATTGTGCTTCTGCTGATTGATTTTAAGATCCCTCGCAATCTTTTGTGAGAACTTCAACTTTCTCTTTCCATTCTAGGTTCTTGTTTTTCATATCTTCATATATCACCTTGAAAGTGTAATGTTTCTTCCAAATTTACAGCCATTTTCTTCAACTCTGTAGCCTTTTTCTTATACCTCTGTGACACTTCAATGTTAATTTAGGGTGGCACGTGGCAGTGTTAGCACTGGGAGTATACCGCTGAGGATCCGGGTTCTAATACGGCCCTGGTCACTGTCCGTGTGGAGTTTGCACATTGTCCCCGTGTCTGCGTGGGTTTCACCTCGCAACCCAAAAGATGTGCAGATTAGGCGGATTGGCCACGCTAAATTGCCCCTTAATTGGAAAAACAAATAATTGGGTACTCTTTATAAAAAAATTTTTAAAAAATTTTTTAATTGTTAATTTGTTCCCAATCTTGGACAGTTTGATTCATTGGAGACTTTAGTGTTCCATGTGTTTTTCTAAATAATCATAAATCTTATCTCTCAGTCCTTTCCAATATTTTGCTCACCACAGACTTAACAAACTCTTCTGTAAGTTTAACAACTTTACCTGGGAAGGAATCTTTGTTCCATGGTCATTGACTGTTCCTTCGACACTTTTTATAAAAAAAAAAAAAAAAAATTTTAATTGTTAATTTGTTCCCAATCTTGGACAGTTTGATTCATTGGAGACTTTAGTGTTCCATGTGTTTTCAAGGATATATACTCAGCTTGAATCCTGAGTTTCAAATCTTCCAATTCTCTCCTAATATGAGCATTTCTCTGTTTTGCGGTGTTTCTTCATTTTGGATTTCATCAGATCGCTTGTCTTCTTTCACAGTCTGCTCGCTCTGCACTCACCTGCTGTTGCAGTTTAGGATTTCCAAAAATAATAATGTTTGAAACATCGGAAAGTTCCCTGTTTCTCATGCACTCTCGTGTGTTTACTCTAGTATTGTTTTCCTTTTTGACACTTTACTGGGAGTTTTCTGTGCCTCTTTTTAAGCTCTGTGCACTCCACGACTAAAATATGCATCAAAGGCTTTGAATGTTGTTACGACACCCTGGGCTAATATTTGGCCAATTCCAGCCCCAATTGGCCCAGAGTCTCAACACCAGTGAATTAACCAATAATTCTTCGAAAAATGCCTGAAGTCTTTGGCACTTGTCTGCCCAATAATTGCAGGCACCAGCTTTGTCAATATAAACACAATTACTGTTTATTTATAACAAAAACTGTGATGAAATCTGCAGCAAATACAAATGGTTAACTATTATTTAATTCCCAATTTAACTTGCCCCCCCCCCCCCCCCTTACACACACACACATGCACGCACACAAGACAGAAAAACACAGATGAAAAGGGGTTTAAAAAAAAAAAGCATAGGTGAAAGGAAAAAGAGTCTTTGTTCCAGATGGTGGTTTCTTGTGCTTTACTCCTCTTCCAATCTTGCTTTCAGTTTGTGGTAGGTTCCTCTCGGTCTCTAGTTCCAGAAATACAGCACTAATACAATCTCTCATTTGGCACTAATACAATCTCTCATTTTATCTTCAAATAAAAGCCACAAGTCCGGTTGATTGGAGGTGTCCAAAAATACAACTTTATTTGCTAATCATTCACCTTGATTCTCTTACATAAAAAAACAAAATGAAAACTTAGATCAAATAATACATCAAAACATAATAAAGAGTGTTAAATGAAAACATAAGAAAATATTATAAATCAATGGATGGTTTAGAATTTCTTAAAGCATAAATTCAGAACAAAACTTTAATCACGAAGCCTTATTCTTAAAGAAATTCTTATCAATGGGCTAATCCCACATTTACTCTTGTTGGTTTCTAATGCTCAGCTGATATTTCCTGACTTATTTAGATAGCTGTCTGTCACTTAGAACGTGATTTGTTATCCAGGCATTGGTTATTACCTAAGATTTACTAATGTCCATCAAATTAATTAAATGTCTACGTGCACCCGCTACGTGTGCCATTTCTACAAAGATAAGGTGCTTGCATTAACCTTGTTGTTGCTAAGGCTGTGATACATTTTCATTACTAAACGTATTGAAGAACAATGGTTTATTCACTACAAGGAGCTTTTATGTAACTTTTCATGAACAATGTTAGACCCCTACATATGTTAAATACCAATTTTTATATTTTATCTGAAACAATGACTATCTTTCCACATTGACCTTGTGGATATTCCATTCTCTGTCTATGCACTGAATTATGAAATGTACTGTATCAATTCTTAAAGGCACCAAATAAATTAGTGAAGCAATAAATCAGTAAATCAATAAATCTGTAATCTATCAAGCACTGACCGCTTTTATGGAGAAATAGAGGAAGCAGATCCTGGTCTTTGTGTAGCTATATTAATTCAGGTTTTCTGCAAGTTTTGAAATACAGCAGTTGCAGCCTTTCTGGAGAGAGAGCGAGAGGTCTTCTCCCTGTGCTTCCAGAGGATAAACTGAAACTCCTTGCGACTCTGAAGATCAGTCCAGTGGGATGGGATTCAATCACCAACTGGTACCAGGCTGCATCCAACCTCTTGGGCCAATTCATTGAGCCAATCCATCAATCTGAGTCCCACCTGCCCCCTGGTGCCAACAAGTCTGCAGCCTCCTGTTCAAACCAACTGAGATTAGCAGAGTTTTCTCATGTAACTTCTGAATTCTGCTAAGAGTCTTGAAGAAAGATGCACATTGATTCTGCTTGATTTAAAGACACATCTCCATTAATAATCCATGGATCAAACATAATAACAAAACAATAAAAGAAAGGGGAAAAAAGGGAATTATCACAAAGGGCCCTTACAATATTTCTTCGAAGCTCATTTTGGATTCATCAATGCACTGCATTACGATTGCTTCATCACATTCACCAAAGCAGTATGAAAAAGTTTTTAATCTGAACTTTCCGCTTAGACCTGATGCATTGTGGAGGTTTGAAAATTATCTTCTCCAGAGTGCCAAATTTTCTATTAGGGTTGGCCCTTGGATGAGTCCAGACTGATGTGGTAAGTTGAATTTTTGATCCATGGTCAGCTTTAAGAAGTTGCCAAAATTCAAAATGACACTGCCGTTCCTTTGAAGGTAAAGAGTTTACCTGCACCAGCCAGTTTTGGTGGGCTCCTGCTGCAATGACATTCATTCTCAGCCTTGAGAATATTTTAAACAGTAGTTGCTTGGATCATCCAGCTGCAGCTTTCTCCGTTTCAGTACTATGCTTTAGGGTCATGAAAGAGTCAAATCCTGGCCTTCACTTAACTTTAAAGCTGATTTTTTAGTCATGATTCTTCTTAATTATGTTTTTTCGCCTCTGGTCAAGCATGTTCAGGTTTCAACCCAGGAATGTATTTTTGAAAGTTTTAAAACAGCAATTTCTGATCACTGAACTATTTAAATGTTTCTCACAACTTGCTTCATCCTGGAATTTAAAAGTTTTAGTTCACCCCTTTTATGTCTGCTGACTCTGCACAGTGGGAATTGAAGCTGGACGTTCAAGCAATATTATGGAGCAGTGATGGACAACCTAGGCTCGTGAGTGGGCCGTAAGATTGGAATCAGACTTGTTCACTAGCCATGACCCCTAACCATGATTCCATGAATAAGATAAATACATTTGAATAAGATAAATACATTTGAATAAGATAAATACATTTGATACAAATATTTCATAACTAGCTATAGAAAATGCTTAATCATTTTATATTAATAGAACTGTCATCTACTTCAAATGGTAAAAACAAAAGAAATATTTACATTCTGGATGCAGAGGGAGTGCACGGCTCTCACCGTCAATGTTGTGAGAAATCAGCACGCACATCACTTCACTTGCCCTTGATTTATGCACGTACCAGTTTAGTCTTGCCGGCAGGAGAAAAACTACACAGAAATCAACAGACTGGCAACCCTGTACGCGGGCTACAGGTCAATAAAATGTCTCGGTAGGGGCGCAGTGGTTACCACTGCTGCCTCACAGAACAGAGGACTCTGGATCGATCCTGGCGCAAGGTCACTGTCCATGTGGAGTTTGCACATTTTCCTTGGAAAAAAATATAATTGGGTAAGAACCCAAAATGTCTCTGAGACAGCACTCACAACCCAGATGGGCTGCATGCGGCCCGAGACCGGAAGTTGCCCATCACTGCAATGAAGTCTTCTGCAGTGAGGAATTTTCCATTTTTTGCCTTCAGCTTCCAAGTCTTTCTTTGGACATTTCCTTGTCAATTTTCCTCTGCACATCTGCTTCTCAAGCTTTCTTTCAGGTCTCAGAATGCTTCTTCGAATTTTTCTTCAGTTTTGCAGAATTTTAGTTTTTCTCTGCATTTATTGTGCGGTTTTGCCAATTCCCATTCAAATTCACCATATTGTTGGCTGTTGGAAACCCTTCACTAGGCCGTAATGAAGTCTTCGTAGTGTTAAGTAGGTTAACTATATGTATTTCTTACCTACAAGAACTATGTACATATATACATAAAGGGTTCAAGCTAGGAGCAGTCTCTTTGCTTGTTTGTTCAAACTGCTCTGTCCAACACTAGACTGACCCATAGGTGTGGGTCATATGTTCTCTTGCATCTTTGGTGGGACTGAAGTCAGTACTACATTAACCCTATGTGTGCTCGACCCTTGTACGACACCAATGGTCTACATAAAACCACAGTGGAAAATTACAGGCTGATGGATAGCTCTGCATTCTGGTGAGAGAAACAACCTGCTGCAGGCTCAAAGTTAATTTGGTAGCCTCATTATGACTAAATTGTAACATTCCAGTTTTTGTTTCACGTTTGCTTGTCCCAATTCTTTTTTATAAGTGTTGAAATCAGCTTGTGTGGGGTATAAACACTGTGGTCGGGACCTATTCAGCTAAATGTCTGTGCTGTAAATACAAAGTAAATCGGCTTCACTTGTGCACGTCCATAGCTCAAACATATGACTCAGAAAACCATAGGGAGGAAAGTGTTGGAGTGAAGTTTATACCAAGAAATAAGTGTTCTAAGAGATCACTCATAATTTTTCCAACTGCAGTCAGTTTCTATTAACAGATCAGAATTGCTATAATGAGACTAGTCTGTTCCAGAAACAGCTCGTCTGGCCCCAGCAACCAAGTCCTTATTTTGAGAGCTACTTCTGCTTAGGAATATTTTAGAAAGAGTGGAAGTTGTTGGTAATTAATGGTGTGCAAAATAATGTGTACACATTAAAAAATGTGTCCACCTACCTCACTAGCGAAGGCAAGTGTACTTTAGTGTTTTGCATGAAAATATTCACAAGTAGATCTTAACGAAAGCAAAAGAAGCAATTTATTGTTGCAGAGCTCTGGGGGAAAGTCCTAGCCCGCTCGGTCTTGCCAATACACTTTCTCACTGAGCTGTGGCTTAAACTGGGTTAATATACTCTTTCAAAAGCAGAATTAGTTCGCATTTTCATTTACATACAGCCAATCAATTCTCTTAGTATTGCAGTTCATTCCATAAATATTTATCAATTCTGTACACAGTATGTTACATTCGTCCAATCGATATGTTGTGTGTGTGATTACATAAGGTCATAAGATAATGGGTTGCTAGTCATAAGGATATGAGGTGCCAGCCTGAGATGTGGATTTTGGGGCCACCCTTCCTCTTGCAACTGTTTTGACAATTTAGAATCCCAGCTTAGAATAACAGCTCCTGCAGTCCGTGGAGCACTGGTCCTCATTTGACCCATTGTCTTTGGAGGATACATCTGTTAGAGTCACTCTTAGTTCAAAGTTCACTCTCTCAGCATTTGTGGCAACTTAAAAGCAGGCATGAATTCATATAGCCAAGTATGTTACCAAAGCAGAAAGTTTGCACCAACAAATGTTTAAACATATGGAGTCGATTGACACTCTAGTGATGCTGTGGGTGTGCTGCATTGTTGGAGCTGCCAACCCCTAATACACAAATTGACTACAAGTTTTCCAGGAAAAACTATTGCGCGGAAAAGTCATTAGGTGCACAAACACACGAGAAATGTGATTCTGAACTTCTGGTAAATTGTACACCAAGCATAAGATGTGTATCAGGTGTTATCTCTGCAATCACCCAGGTACAAATGTGGTGTCTATATGTGGGAGGAAACTTATGAAAGTAAACTGAGACTGCACAGGGCCTGTCCATTTGGAAAAGGTGATTAAAAGACAGCATATCCCAATAACCACAAACTTATCCTTGTGTAACCTTAAAAGGAAGTCCAACTGACCTAAGCTTGGTAAATTGTATTGGATCCTACAGGTGGCAGAGGAGCATGGATTTGTGCAAAGGATCTAGGCCCATTTCCTCAGATCTCATTGTATCAGTATTGTTTTGCTTCTGTTCAGCTTGCTGTTGCCTTGGTTCTGGTTGGGTTCAGCATGTCCAGAAAACAGTTTGTGGAGCTCATGTGGAGACTCTCAAAGCCATCCAGACAATGCAACTATGCAGTATATATTTAAAGATCTGCCGCTGATGGTCAGCGGATAAGTATGTGGTCATTGGGATATGCTGCCTTTATCACCTTTTCCAAATGTGGTCTTTTTAGTTGTGTCCCATGAGAACAATCTTAAAAAAGGAGCACGAGTAGACCATATTGCCTGTTCATCAGCTCTCCATTCAATGTGGTCATGGCTGATCTTTGAATTCAACTTTATCTTCCTGTTCACTCCCCATATCCTTAGATTCCCTGTGGGATTAAAAATCTATTTCTACTTTGAAAATACTCAACGATGGAGCATCCACAAGCCCTTTGAGGGAGATAATTCCATTGATCATAACCTTTGAAGTGAAGAAATTTCTCCATCTCCATTCTAAATGAACAAGCCCTTGTCATGAGGCTGTACGCCATGTTTTAGATTCCCCAGCCAGAGAAACAATCTCTCAGTAACTACCTTGTCAAACTGTTTCACCACCTTGTGTTTCAATGAGCTATCATTCTTCTAAACTGTCATCTCGACCCAATTTACTCAGCCTTTCATTATTGGCCAGCCCTCATCCCAAGAGCTAGTTTAGAAAACCATTGCTGTACCGCCTCCAATGAAAGTATAGAAAGTATGGAACAAAACTGAGCACACCAGTCCAGGTGTGGTCTCAATGACCGTGGTGCATTTACTGCAAGACTACCTTATTTTTATACTGCAATCCCGATGCAATGAAACCATTTGCCTTCCGAATTGCTTGCTGCACCTGCATGCTAACTTGCTATGGTCCTTTTACAGTATACTTCGGTAGCTGTGAGCATCAACATTTACAAGTTCCAGGCCTCCTTTTTAAAAAAAAAAAAAAAAGCTTTTCTATTCCTACTACCAAAGTCAATAACTTCACACTCCCCCATGTTATATTCTGTCTGCCACAATATTGCCCCCTCAACCTGTCTGCACCTCATTGTGTCTTTACTACTTATTTATGCTGCAATCGTATAAGGTGTTGGTGAGGCCACATCTGGAGTATTGTGTTCAGTTTTGGTCTTCTTACCTGAGAAAGGACATATTGGCACTGGAGGGAGTGCAGAGGAGATTCACTAGGTTGATCCCAGAGTTGAGGGGATTAGATTATGACGAGAGGTTGAGTAGACTGGGACTGTACTCATTGGGAGTTTAGAAGGATGCGGGGGATCTTATTGAAACATATAAAGTTATGAAGGGAATAGATAGGATAGATGCGGGCAGGTTGTTTCCACTGGTCGGGGAAAGCAGAACTAGGGGACATAGTCTCAAAATAAGGGGAAGTAGATTTAGGACCGAGTTTAGGAGGAACATCTTCACCCAAAGGGTTGTGAATCTCTGGAATTCCTTGCCCAGTGAAGCAGTTGAGGCTCCTTCTTTAAACTTTTTAAAGAAAAAGATAGATACCTTTCTAAAGAATAAAGGGATTCGGGGATACGGTGTACGGGCCGGAAATTGGAGCTGAGTCCACAAAGATCAGCCATGACCTCATTGAATGGCGGAGCAGGCTCGAGGGGCCAGATGGCCTACTCCTGTTCCTAGTTCTTATCATAGATTATCATAGAATTTACAGTGCAGAAGGAGGCCATTCGGCCCATCGAGTCTGCACCGGCTCTTGGAAAGAGCACCCTACCCAAGGTCAACACCGCCACCCTATCCCCATAACCCAGTAACCCCATCCAACACTAAGGGCAATTTTGGACACTAAGGGCAATTTATCATGGCCAATCCACCTAACCTGCACATCTTTGGACTGTGGGAGGAAACCGAAGCACCCGGAGGAAACCCACGCACACACGGGGAGGATGTGCAGACTCCGCACAGACAGTGACCCAAGCTGGAATCGAACCTGGGACCCTGGAGCTGTGAAGCAATTGTGCTATCCACAAGGCTACCGTGCTGCCCCTTGGAGGGGCTTATGTTCTTATGTACATTGCCATCTGGTTTTAATATATTCAGCAAACCTAGATACGGTCCGCTACACTCTGTTTCTTCATCCAAATCATTAATATAGATTGTGAATCTCTGAGGCCTTAGCATTGATCCTTGCAGCCCTCCATTAGTTACAACCCACCAACTTAAAAATTCCCCGTTTATCCCTAGTTTTTGCTCCTGCCAATGAATACCCTAACCATGCTAATATGTTAGCCTGAGCTCCACAAGTCCTGAAAGCTTGCATATTAACTTTTTGCGCGATACTGTAGCAATTGATCAAATGCCTTCTGGAAATCCTCGTATTCTACATCTACTAGTTCCCCTTTATCTAGTGTACGAGTTGCATCCTCGAGAAAATGTAATAACTTTATCAAGCACGACGTCGTTTTGGTAAAACTATGTTGACTTTATCTGATAATGCTATGATTTTCTAAGCACGTTGTTAAGACTTCCTTAATAGATTCAAAAATTTTCCCAACTGTTTGTCAGGCCAACTGCCATGTAGTTAATTCCCTGTTTTCTCCCCATCCTTTCTTGAACAGCAATGTTACATTTTCCTAATTTCCAATTGCTGGGACCATTCTAGAAATCTCTGGAATTTTTGATTACATAGGATACAGAAACAGACCATTTGGCCCAACCAGTTGGTGCTGGAATTTATACTCCATTGGAGCCTATGTTAAGATGGGGCTGTTAGAGTTTATTTCAAAATTGCAAGCCAGACGTCTTTGTTTTAATTAGTAGTCATGAAATTATTGATCATCTACAATAATTTTACCCTGGTCGTGGGATATTTAAAATCCATTTCTTGGTTCAGTTTATATTGAAAAAGTACCATTGGATTTACTTTATACCATAAATTGTCTCATAAAACTCTCTTGCCTTGTTTCAAAGTTAAAGCCCCCAAATGTCTCCAACCACGAGAGCGCAGTTCTCGAGATGCAGTCTTTGTTCTTCGACTCATTAGTCTCAATGGCTCCATTGTAGCTTGGTTTCCAAAGACTTAATGTTTAACTACTTCATACAGTATCAAAGTCTTTTTAAACCATTTTACTTTAAAACATTTTTTTTTAAATTTAGTGTCCAATTCGTTTTTTCCAATTAAGGGGCAATTTTAGCGTGGCCAATCCACCTAACCTGCACATCTATTTTGGGTTGTGGGGGTGAAACCCACGCAAACACGGGGAGAATGTGCAAACTCCACACGAACAGTGACCCAGAGCTGGGATCGAACCTGGGACCTCGGCGCCGTGAGACAGCAGTGCTAACCACTGCACCACCGTGCTGCCCTTTAAACCATTTTAATGGCCAGCAGTCCAAAAGGGTATTTCGAATATTTTGTATTCTCTGACCTTCCTCATCATCCTCTACAATCAAGTGATAGCGATAAAATTAATTTATCGAATCATAAAATAGAATCATTAAATCCCTACAGTGCAGAAGGAGGCCAGTCAGCCCATCAGATCTGCACCTACACAGGCGCTGGTTTAGCACACTGGGCTAAATCGCTGGCTTTTAAAGCAGACCAAGGCAGGCCAGCAGCACAGTTCAATTCCCGTACCAGCCTTCCCGAACAGGCGCCGGATTGTGGCGACTTAGGGGCTTTTCACAGTAACTTAATTTGAAGCCTACTTGTGACGAGCGATTTTCATTTAATTCATTTTCATTTCACTAACCCGATGAAAGACCACCCTACGTAGGCCCAATCCCCCATCCTATTCCTGCAACCTCACCCTTAAGAGGCAATTTAACATGGCCAATCCACCTAACCTGCACATCTTTGGACTGGGGGATGAAACCGGAGCACCCGGACGAAACCCACGCAGACACTGGGAGAATGTGCAAACCCACACAGGCAGTCAACTGAGGTCGGAATTGAACCCGAGTCCTTAGTGCTCAGAGGCAGCAGTGCTAACCACTGTGCCACTGTGCTGCCTTATACCTGAAAGTGAAGGGATTTTACAGAGCCAGCTCCTGTCTCAAATGAGGTTTCAGCATTTACGCTCCCAACCCCACATGTAGGATTGGTGAAGCAACTTAGTAATGATGTATTGTGATGAGTCTATTATGCAAATGTGGTGAGTACTAATTATTAATTATGTACTAATTTCATTAATTGTACACTTGTCTAACACTAATTGTTACATCACAGGATACGGGATGCATCGGGTCGGCCCAAACGTGAATATCAACCCAAACCTAGAAGCACTTACACTGAGTATGGAGAGTCAGATCATTCCAATGGAGGCTTCTCCTTTAGCGGGTCAACAAAATCACAACGTAAGTAATTTTTTTGTTTGTTTAATCAGCTATAAGGTGCCACATACAACAGTGCGACTGGACTTTAACCAATCAATCCTCCCACACTAGATAAAAGCTCTTCCAAACCACCACACCCTCTCTTGTGAATCTTTGAGCTGCGCTTTGGTAAAACAGGAGAGAGCATGCTGAGCATGTGAACAATTCCATGTCACGGCAGAGTTTGCATTGAGTTGGGTCAAGTTAGAGAGGGTTGCAGCTTTCTCTGGCAAAGCCAAGCAGTGAGCCAGACCAATCCAGATTCTCCTCGATTTGATCCCTCTCTGTGCTGAGATATCCGACATCTGCTCGAGTCGTAACTGAGGCTCTGAAATTGACATCAAGTGGCCCAAGCTAAGGAAGAGAAAGGATCAACCAGGATTACTGCTGCTGATCGGTAAACTGGGATCTTCGACTGAAAAATGTAAATACGTATGCAAAATGCACTCGGGGCCAGGTTGGCTGTGAAGCACTGGAATCAAAACCGCCTTCTGACCTAGATTTGTGCACAAAGAACAGGTAATATTCTAGAGAGTAGCCATCGTCTATGAAACTGTTTCCCCTTGTGAGAAGTCAGGAGCAAAACAAAGGAGAAAGCAAGAATTGAAGAACATTTGCAATACCTCACCAAAATCCAATCAAGTAAGATTTACTGAATGTACTGTTCACGTGACCTGCAGTTGGGTGTTGGGCTCCAGCGCCAGCAGCCAACATTTCATAAATAGGTTGTCTTTGAATTTTATTTGGCCCGGAGTTCAGATTATGAATCTGACTCTGATCTCTCCACCGCTGTATAACCACTGACCCTGATCTTATGCTGGTCACCAAGATCAGAAGATTTGCCAGCACTATCATGAACTACAACACAGGAAAGAATTGATGAGAGATGAACTTTGGTTGCATTTATACTTTGTGGGGTATTCTTGGCTACTCACCTTAACTAACAAATTTATTGCAAGCAAAATTAGCACAATATAAAAATAACTTCTGTTTCTTTATAGAAATGTGTCCATCAGTTTATGCTAACCAGCAGGGGACAGAAGCAACTCCTCTGATGAACTCATTAGCATGGATCAATTTTTCTTGCTCCTGAACATACTTCCTTTGCTGTTGAATCCAAATCTAGTTTAACTACTCTTCCCTTAAACACAAGACGTCTTTTCCACCCATTCATCCAACTTCAGATAATTTTCCCAGTTTGCCTATAATGTTCATCTAATTCTTTCAAGTTTTAAATTCACTTTAACTTTTGAGGTTTAACTGAGCTACAAGTTTGTGTTGGGTGTTTGCACAAATTAAATTTATTATAATCTGCCACTAAAATAAAATCTCATCTCCCAAGTGTCACAGCCTTTCCTTGTGAGTCAGATATTGCTGCTATAGTTCACTTCTGCATAACAGAATGAAAGAGAAAGGTGCAAATTACTTGAAGGCCGTACCTTAACAGATTTCCCCCTCTGGATCTTTTTGTTTCCGAGCCAGTGTGTAACTGATCCAAGCAGAGCAGAAGGAAAAAAAAATAGAAAATGCTGCAAATACTCAGCAGGTTATGGCAGCATCTGTGGAGAGAGGAGCAGAGTTAACATTTCAGGCCTGTGACCTTTGTCGGAACTGGGGGAAAGTTAGAAATGTAATAGATTTTGAGGAAGGGCAGCATAGGGTCTCTCCTGGAGGTCGTTAGTTATGGGTGGGGGAATGAGGTCAGAAGAAATGGCAGGGTGTGGTTCTTACCAGGTTCCCCCTTTCCCAATATCGGTCTTTCAATCAGGCACTGAGTAACTTTAATTGAGGGATCCATCCTGCGCGCCTGTCGGTTTGCCTTTCTCATCTGCACCCCCCCCCCCCCCCCAATGAATATTAGCGGCGGTAGGATAAAGCCCTTAAGTGGAAAATAATTGCTTTATTATGTGCCTCAATTAGCATTCAGGTGGGGAGGCCATCCAAGACCCTCCCACCCTGAACTTAATCGGGCTCGGCTGGAAAGGCAGCACTGTCACCACCTGGCACCCTCCCACCTAATTAAATGCCCCCTGCCTCCAAACGTGCCAGTGGGGATGGGCATTCAGTTCCACCCCATGTTTCTAGAGCAACAGGATTTACAGATTTAGTAAGCCACTTTCAAGTACTTAATAAAGGTCCACACTGTCAGAATCTTCCAGCTCCATGGGTTACTCAATAGTTCCATCTTTGACTGTCTCAGCATTGAGGAAAAACGGGCTTCTTTTCTGGCTCCCAATTGCCAGTCATGATACATTGATGCTATTGAAATGCATTGTTACAGAAAAGAGGACTCTTTAGATTTGACCCCTGGCCTGGCTGAGTTGGTAATGTTGGACACGATGGCACTGGTAGCCTGACATTTAACCTTACGATTCCTAGCCAGGTAAAATGATTCCCACTCCCAATTGCTATCTTGTGCCTCTTCTGTTGGAAATCACTTATTTGGCATCATCTGTTGATGAGCATCAGCTATGATGCTTTCCACTGTTATTTAGTCTGCTCGCATTTACTATAAAGGCTCTCCACTTGGCAAGGTACCCGGACTGCTGGCGTCAATATAACCATACATCAGCCAGAGTCAGCAATCGCATGAGCAGGGGGAAGAAGAATAATAAGACTAACATGCACTGTTAAGGTTGCATTAAAATGTTATGTTGTTGACTGGCAGAATTTTCAGTAAGAATTGTTGCTCCTATCCCCAAGCTAATTGAAAGAGTCAATGTACAATATCTTTTTCATACCATAATATTTCTTTCCATTTTACAGAATTAGCAATCTGTTTATTATATTGCATCCAGATACTGTCCTTTCAGTAGCAATTCAGATGTTATTAATGGCCAGCCTTAAAGAGAGCAGTAAATTCTCCTCCTACTGTGCTGATCTAAGCATCTCCACATAGTCAGTTGCTGTTCATCAACTTTGTTACCAAGTTTGGTGCTGTAGTTGTAATGTTCAATCGCAAAGACTAGTACTCAATTCTTTTTTTCCAATTAAGGGGAAATTTAGCGTGGGCAATTCATCAACCCTGCATATCCTTTTGGGTTGTGTCTCCACGCTGACAAGGGGAGAATGTGCAAACTCCACACGAACAGGAGGCCGGGATAGAACACAGGTCCTCAGCGCCGTGAGATAGCAGTCCTTTTTTTAAAAAAAACATTTTTATTTAAGTTTTCACAAAATATCAACAACAAAATGAAAAAGGAACCCAATAGAATTAAATACAAAACAATATAAAACTGCCCCCCTCCCCCTATACACAAATAATAAATTAACACCCCGAATTAACACACGGCGAACATAGCAAATACATACACCCCCTCAGATCCCCAGTGTAGACAAACAAAAATAAAATAGGACCCCCCCCCCCCCCCCCAGGTTGCTGCTGCTGACCATTGTCTACCGTTCTGCCAGGAAGTCCAGGAACGGTTGCCACCGCCTGAAAAACCCTTGCACCGATCCCCTTAAAGCAAATTTCACCCTCTCCAATTTAATAAACCCGCCATATCGTTGATCCAGGATTCCACGCTTGGGGGCCTCGCATCCTTCCACCGAAGAAGAATCCTTCGCCGGGCTACCAGGGATGCAAAGGCCAGAATACCGGCCTCTTTCGCCGCCTGCACTCCTGGCTCCCCTGCAACCCTAAATATTGCGAGCCCCCAGCCAGGTTTGGCCCTGGATCCTATCACCCTCGACACCGTCCTTGCTACGCCCTTCCAAAACTCCTCCAGCGCTGGGCATGCCCAGAACATATGGGTGTGGTTTGTTGGGCTCCCTGAGCACCTAACACACCTGTCCTCACCCCCAAAAAACCGGTTCATCCTTGTTCCGGTCATGTGTGCCTTGTGCAGCACCTTAAACTGTATGAGGCTGAGTCTTGCGCACGAAGAGGAAGAGTTCACCCTCCCAAGGGCATCTGCCCACATCCCCTCCTCGATCTCCTCCCCCAACTCCTCCTCGCACTTACCTTTCAACTCCACCACCGAGGCCTCCTCCTCCTCCTCCTCCTGCATCACCTGGTAAGTTGCCGAGATCTTCCCCTCTCCAACCCACCCCCCAAGAGCATCCTGTCCTGTACCGTGCATGGCAGCGGGAATTCCACCACTTGCCGCCTGGCAAACGCCCTTACCTGTAGATACCGGAAGGTGTTTCCCGGGGGAGCCCATATGTCTCCTCCAGCTCACCCAGGCTCGCAAACTTCCCATCCACAAACACGTCCCCTAACCTTCTTATCCCTGCCCTGTGCCACCACGAAAACCCTCCATCTATTCTCCCTGGGACAAACCGGTGGTTCACCCGTATTTGGGTCCACACCGAGGCCCCCACCTCCCCCCTGTGCCGCCTCCACTGCCCCCAGATTTTGATGGTAGCCGCCACCACCGGGCTAAGATAGCAGTGCTAACCACTGCACCACAGTGCTGCCCATTCAGTCGCAAAGACAAAGAAATTGCCTTCAAGTGAGTGTGTATGCGGGGCAGTGCACTTGTGTGTGGTGCTCAACCCCTGTGAAAGATGTGTAACTATCAGTATCTGACCTTGGTGTTGTACTGCTCGATGTGCTCTTTTCAGACACTATTACATTATATTCACAGATTGCTAAATTGATAGAACCTTTGTATTAATATATAAAGAGGCAATTTAGAATTATTTTTCTCTACACAAAGACATGTTAGGTATGGAATGCATTATATCTAGCTGTTGAAACTCAGTTCATCACCTTTTAAGAATTGACTGATTGTAGATGAGGTTTATACATTATATTCAATTTAAATATTATTTTTACGTTAACTTTCCTATGAACAGCCTCCTTCCATTCAGACAAGCTCAATAGGACGCCAGCCCGCAGATCACTTTTGTGAGTAGTGTAGCTAATGCCCAACTTTTAGTTCTGCTGGATATATAGGGCTGTCATGATTTAATAAGGATTATGGTTGGATGTTTAATTGTGATCAAAGCTCAAAGAACAATCATTTTTTAAAAAATTATTGTTGAGCTGTTTAGTCATCAAAGCTGTTGTAATTATCTGTGTAACCCAATCGTTCAGTTTTAGTAAGAGCTGTTTCCTCAGTTTGTGAGTGAGAGAAATGTGGGAAGAGGCTATTTTTCATATGTTAGTGATACAATCAATATCACTATCAGCTCCCTCTGCTGTTCATCAATGGTATTTTCCTCCTGTACACAACTGTGTTCCAAACTTCCCTGCCAATGTAGCTGAATACTACCAAATGCAAACAAACCAGAGGGCCAATTAATCTGTGGCCATGATTTGCTTGGTATATGAACCACAAATTCTAATCCCATTTTCCTGCTTGCTTCCAATTCTCCATTAGCATTTCTCTCTTTCAACATCTGTCTAATTCCGTTTGTCTTGAGATGTTCAGGTGCAAAGAGTGCCTGGGAGCCACTTGTGCTAACGTTTTTAAAAGATGTTAGTGGCCCAAATGGTCAGTTGCCAGTCCAGAAACAATTGCACCAAAATATTGAGAACTGAGAAGCACTTGCAGATTTCACAAGCATGGATCTTGGGTCAGAAGCTGCAGTGCTGTCAGCAGGGACTGTACCTGCTTTGCCCTGAACATTCTGTCAATAATTGCACCCATTCTGGGGTGGCACGGCGGCGCTGTGGTTAGCATTGCTGCCTACGACGCTGAGGACCCGGGTTCGATCCCAGCCCGGATCACTGTCTGTGTGGAGTTTGCACATTCTCCCCGTGCCTACATGGGTTTCGCACCCACAACCCAAAGATGTGCAGGTTAGGTGGATTGGCTGTGCTAAATTTCCCATTAATTGGAAAAAAAAAAATAATTGTTGTACTCTAAATTTATTTTTTTTAAATTAAAAAAAATGATTGCACCCATCCTAGGTGAGACCATTGATCACCACACTGGCTGACATTCCGCTTTCCTATTGTAAACTCAACGATTTCCAAAGGCCTGTGACCTCTCAGTTTGGTAACCACTGGTGTACGGCATACTTTTCATTCTGCTGTAACTCACTACCCAAATAATCTATTTACTGAATCTTTTATTTACTGAAGTTTTCTGAATCTGACTTTTGTATTTTACTATTTCTTTTTTAATTTTTAAATTTAGAAAAAACATTTTTTTCCAATTAAGGGGCAATTTAGTGTGACCAATTTTCCTACCCCGCACAACTTTTTGGGTTGTAGGGGTGAGATCCACGCAGACACTAGGAAAATGTGCAAACTCCATACGTACAATGACCCGAGGCTGGGATTGAACCAGGGTCTTCGGCATCGTGAGGCAGCTGTGCCACCATGCTGCCCTTGTATTTTACTAATGGAATTAACTTTCTGGCATTGCCAATACATGTATTGGAAAATAATTTGTCATGTATGTTACCACAAGTTGTCAATATTCCGGCAATAGTATGGAAGACTTGTGTTTCAGAACTTGCTGCACACCTAGCCAAGCTGTTCCAATACAGCAACAACACTGGCATCTACCTGGCAATGTGGAAAATTGCCCAGGTTTGTCCTGGACACAAGAAACAAGACAAATCCAACCCAGTCAATTACTGTCCTTTCTGTCTACTCTCCTTCATCAGCAAAGTGATGGAAGAAGTCATTAACAGTGCTATCAAGCGGCACTTGCTCAGCAATAACCTGCTCACGGGCGCTCAATCTAGGTCCCACCAGGGTCACCCAGCTCCTGGCCTTATTACAGCTTTGGTTGAAACAGGGCCAAAAGAGCTGAATGCCAGAGGTGAGGTGAAAGTGACTGTTCTTGACATCAAGACAGCATTTGACCAAGTATGGCATCAAGGATCCCGAGCAAAACTGAAGTCGATAGAAATTAGGGTAAAACTCTCTGCTGGTTGGAGTCATACCTGGCACAAAGGAAGATGGTTGTGGTGGTTGGAGGTCAATCATCTCAGCTCCAGGGCATCACTGCAGAAGTTCCTCAAGGCAGTGTCCTAGGCCTGGCCATCTTCAGCTGCTTTATCAATGACTTCGCTTCCATCATAAGGTCAGAAATGGGGATGTTTGCGGATGACTGCACAATGTTGAGCACCATTCGCGACTCCTCAGATAATGAAGCAGCCCATGTCCAAATGTAGCAAGACCTGGACAATATCCAGGCTTGGGTTGGCAAGTGGTAAGTTACATTTGTGCCACACAAGTGCCAGGTAATGACTATTTCCGACGAGAGAATCTAATCATCGCCCCATGACATTCAATGGCATTACCATCACTGAATCCTCCACAATCAACATCTTACTATTGATCAGAAACTGAGCTTGACTATCCAGTTTAATACTGTGGCTACCAGGGCAGGTCAAAGGCTCGGAATCCTATGGCCCGTAACTCACGTCGTGACCCCCCAAAGCCTGTCCATCATCTACAAGGCGCAGGTATGAAGTGTAATGGAATATTCTCCACTTGCCTGGATGAGTGCAGCTCCAATAACACTCCAGAAGCTTGACACCATCCAGAACAAAGCCCGCTTGATTGCACCCCTTCCATAAACATTCAAACCCTCTACCACCGACCAACAGTGGCGGCCATGTGTACCACCTACAAGATGCACTGCAGTAACTCGCCAACGTTCCTTAGACAGCACCTTCCAAACCCACAAACACTACCATCTAGAAGGACAAGAGGAGCAGACACCTGGGTACCCCACCACCTGGAGGTTCCCCTCCCAAGTCACTCACCACCCTGACTTGGAAATATATCACTGTTCCTTCACTGTCGCAGGGACAAAATCCTGGAACTCCCTCACTAACAGCACAGTGCGTGTACTTGCACCTCAAGGACTAAACTAGGGATGGGCAATACATTTTTTCCTAACCACTGACTCTCACATCCCATAAATTAATTTTTTTTAAACTACAGTGTGCTAATGATTATAACTACCATTGGACTATAACCTGGAGTAATCATGACAGCCCTTGCTGTGCTGGTGATTGAGGTGTGCTGTATTTCATCTAAAGCTGTCACGTACATTATAGGTTATTCCAAACACCACAAAGAAAAATCTCACATCCATCCAGAAAATACAGCCAGAGTACAAACTGTAATTTTTATCCCTTTTTAAAATCTTAACTAACTTAACCCTCCCCGAAAACATACAACCCCCCCCCCCCCCCCCCCTTTACTCATCAGAGGCAAACAATCTTGGATCACGGATATGAACAGCCTCCATCTCACTTGTAATCCCTCCTCTGATCCTCCAGGAGAAAACTTAATTTTCTCCCATTTGCAGAAATTCTGCCATATCTCCCAGCCATGCCGCCACCTTTGGTGGCGCAGCTGACCTGCACCTGCGCAGAATTTGCCACTGGGCAATCCAAGACAAATGCCCCGATATCAGCCCCCCTCCCCTTCAGTAACGTGGCAGCTCCGATATCCCAAAGATCGGCACCAGTGACCCCGTTCCATTCGGTAGAAGCTTTAATCTAGTAAAATGTCCCACGGTACTTCACAAAATGGGAGTGAATGAATGCTGAGAAGCAGTAAGGGGAGGGAACTTTGGTTGGAAAGATTTTCTGGATACTTTTGAAGGTGGACTGCTATGTAGCCAGGGATAAAAGAGTTGTGGAATAGAATTATGGCTTGATGGCTGTAGTTGTGTCTGCAAGGTAAAAAGTGAGTGTACAGTAGGCAAGAACCTGAAGAGCAGATGTGAACAGTTTTGGTCCCCTTATCTAAGGAAAGGTATACTGACAGTGGAGGCAGACCAGAGAAGGTTCACTACGTTGATCCTGGGTTTGGAGGGATTTTCTTATGAGGAGAGGTTGTGTAGGTTGACCGTGTACTCATTGGAATTTAGAAGAATGAGAGGTGACCTTATTGAAACATCGGGGACTCCTGGGGTTTGACAGATGCTGAGAGGGTGTTTCCCCTTGTGGGAGAGTCCAGGACCAGAGGGCATAATCAAATAGTAAGGGGTTGCCCATTTAAGACCGAGATGAAGAGGAATTTCTCCTCTCAGAGGGTAGTGAATCTGGAATCCTTTACCAGAGAGCTGCAGAGGCTGGGTGGTTAAGTATGTTCAAGGCGACTACCGGTTGCGGCGATGCGGAGCTAAGCCGCACGATTCGGCAGCTCCTCGATCACGGACTTTCGGGCTCTCCAGAGGAGCCCCAACGGGAATTTTTTGAAGATGTTCAGTGTGGGAAGGGAAGAGTGAGGTCCCCCTTCACCGTTTATGGACCGGACTAGAAGCAAAATGGCCAAAAAAGCGGCATTGGAGCAGCGGGAGAAACGAGGGAAGAAAAACAAAATGGCGGCGGCCGAGGATAAAGTGGAATGCGGGCCGGAGCTGCAATAGTTCATTAAGCGCTGTTTCGAAGAGCTGCGGAAAGAGATGTTAGCGCCTATGCTGTCGGCGATTGAAGGACTAGGGATGACCCAGAAGGCCCACGAGGTAAAGATCCAGGAGGTGCAGAAAAAAGTAAATGAGAACGAGGATGAGCTCTTGGGCCTGGCGGTGAGGGTGGAGGAGCACGAGGCGCTGCACAAGAGATGGGCGGAAAGATTCTAAGACCTGGAAAACAGGTCGAGGAGAAAGAATCTTCGGATCCTGGGTCTCCCTGAAGGAGTGGAGGGGGCCGATGCCGGGGCATATGCGAGCACGATGCTCGAGTCGATGATGGGCGAGGAGGCCATAATGGGTGTTTAATACGGTGTTGGACCCAGCACTGGATCGCTCCAGATCTAGGACCGGAAAGAGGCCGGCGGTGGCCAAGGTACTTAGGGGATTTATGGATCAGATGGGGGGGAGTGGACCCGTGGAGGTTTGCCAGGTCGCAGGCCAGGGAATTTTCTTTTTTCTTCCACGTGCACAAAGCCTACTCCCGGATAGATTTCTTTGTTCTAGGCAGGGCGCTGATCTCGAAAGTGGAGGGAACGGAGTATTCGGCCATAGCCATTTCAGATCACGCCCCGCACTGGGTGGAACTGGAGCTGGGAGAGGAGAGGGACCAACGCCCGTTGTGGCGGTTGGATGTGGGACTGCTGGCAGATGAGGCGGTGTGTGGGAGGGTGAGGGGGTGTATCGAAAGGTACTTGGAGGCCAACGACAACGGGGAGGTGCGGGTGGGGGTGGTATGGGAGGCGCTGAAGGCGGTGATCAGGGGACAGCTAATTTCCATCAGGGCTCATAGGGAGAAGATAGAGGGCATGGAAAGGGAGAGGTTAGTAGGGGAGATTTTGAGAGTGGACAGGAGATACGCAGAGGCCCCGGAGGAAAGATTACTTGGGGAAAGACGACGGCTCCAGACGGAGTTTGACCTGTTGACCACCGGGAAGGTAGAGGCACAGTGGAGGAAAGCGCAGGGGGCGACGTACAAGTATGGGGAGAAGGCGAGTCGGATGCTGGCACACCAGCTCCGTAAGATGATGGCAGCGAGGGAAATAGGTGGAGTCAAGGATGGAAGGGGAGCTACGGTGCGGAGTACGACGAAAATAAATGAGGCATTCAAGGCCTTCTATGAGGAGCTGTACCGATCCCAGCCCCCAGCGGGCGATGAGACGATTCCTGGACCAACTGAGGTTCCCGAGGGTGGAGGAGCAGGAGGTGGCTGGTTTGGGGGCACCAATTTGGTTGGAGGAGCTGAGCAAAGGTTTGGGGAGTATGCAGGCAGGGAAGGCCCCGGGACCGGACGGGTTCCCGGTTGAGTTCTACAGGAAGTACGTAGACCTGTTGGCTCCACTGCTAGTGAGGACTTTTAATGAGGCAAGGGAGGGAGGGACCCTGCCCCCGACAATGTCGGAGGCGACGATCTCTTTGATCCTGAAGCGGGACAAGGACCCACTGCAATGTGTGTCGTACAGGCCGATCTCGCTCCTCAAGGTGGATGCTAAGTTGCTGGCAAACGTGCTGGCTACGAGGATCGAGGACTGTGTCCCGGGGGTGATTCACGAGGACCAGACGGGATTTGTAACGGGCAGGCAGCTAAACACCAATGTGCGCCGGCTCCAAAACGTGGTAATGGTGCCATCGGTGGAGGGAGAGGCGGAGATAGTGGCAGCTACGGACGCGGAGAAGGCCTTTGACCGAGTAGAGTGCTGCGCAGGTTTGGGTTTGGGGGAGGGTTTATTAGTTGGGTTAAGCACCTTTACAGAGCCCCGATGGCGAGTGTAGTGACGAACCGGCGGAGGTCGGAGTACTTTCGACTGTACCGAGGGACAAGGCAGGGGTGCCCCCCCTGTTCCCCTGTTGTTCGCATTGGCGATCGAACCATTGGCCATGTCATTGAGGGAGTCTAATAAATGGAGGGGGGTGGTCCGAGGGGGAGAAGAACATCGGGTGTCGCTATATGCGGATGACCTGTTGATGTACGTGGCGGATCCAATGGAGGGGATGGTGGAGGTCATGCAGACTCTAAGGGAGTTTGGGGAGTTTTCGGGCTATAAGCTCAATGTAGGGAAGAGTGAGCTCTTTGTATTACAGGCGGGGGACCAAGAAAGAGGGATAGGACACCTACCGCTGAGGAGGGCGGAGGGGAGCTTTCGCTATCTGGGGATCCAGATAGCCAGGAGTTGGGGGACCCTACATAAACTGAATCTGACGAGGTTGGTGGAGCAAATGGAGGAGGATTTCAAAAGATGGGACATGTTACCGCTCTCGCTGGCGGGTAGAGTGCAGTCGGTCAAAATGCTGGTCCTTCCGAGGTTTCTGTTTGTGTTTCAGTGCCTTCCCATCGTGATCACTAAGGCCTTTTTTAAGAGAGCAGGCAGGAGTATTATGGGGTTTGTGTGGGCGAATAAGACCCCGAGAATAAGGAGAGGGTTCCTGGAACGCAGTAGGGACCGAGGAGGGTTGGCACTGCCAAACCTGGGGAGCTACTACTGGGCAGCAAATGTGGCGATGATCCGCAAGTGGGTTATGGAGGAAGAGGGGGCGGCATGGAAGAGGATGGAGATGGCGTCCTGTAAAGGAACGAGCCTGGGGGCGTTGGTGACGGCACCGCTGCCGCTCTCGCCGACAAAGTATACCACGAGCCTGGTGGTGGCCGCAACGCTAAGGATCTGGGGCCGGTGGAGACGGCACCGGGGTGCAATGGGAGCATCGGTGTGGTCCCCGATCAGGGGTAACCACCGGTTTGTCCCGGGGAAGATGGACGGGGGGTTCCAGAGCTGGCATCGGGCGGGGATTCGAAGAATGGGGGACCTGTTCATTGACGGGACGTTTGCGAGCCTAGGGGCACTGGAGGAGAAGTTCGAGTTACCCCCGGGAAATGCCTTTAGATATATGCAGGTGAGGGCTTTTGTGAGGTGACAGGTGAGGGAATTCCTGTTGCTCCCGGCACAAGAAGTTCAAGATAGGGTGATCTCGGGTGTATGGGTCGGGGAGGGCAAGGTGTCGGAAATACACCAGGAGTTGAAAGAAGAGGGGGAAGCGCTGGTAGAAGAGTTGAAGGGTAAATGGGAGGAGGAGCTGGGGGAGGAGATCAAGGAAGGTCTGTGGGCTGATGCCCTAGGTAGGGTTAATTCCTCCTCCTCGTGTGCCAGGCTCAGCCTGATACAATTTAAGGTGGTCCACAGAGCACACTTGACGGGGGCGAGGTTGAGTATATTCTTTGGGGTGGAGGACCGATGTGGAAGGTGCTCAGGGAGCCCGGTGAACCATGTCCATATGTTTTGGTCATGCCCGGCACTGGAGGGGTTCTGGAGATGATTGGCGGGAGCAATATCTCAGGTGTTGAAAGTCCGGGTCAAGCCAAGCTGGGGGATAGCAATATTTGGAGTAGTGGACGAACCTGGAGTGCAGGAGGCGAAAGAGGCCGGCATTCTGGCCTTTGCGTCCCTAGTAGCCCGGCAAAAGATCTTGCTAATGTGGAAGGAGGCGAAGCCCCCCAGCCTGGAGGCCTGGATAAATGATATGGCTGGGTTCATAAAGTTGGAGAGGATTAAGTTTGCCTTGAGAGGGTCTGCACAGGGGTTCTACAGGCGGTGGCAACCGTTCCTAGACTATCTCGCGGAGCGTTAGAGGAAGGTCGGTCAGCAGCAGCAGCAACCGGGGGGGACTGCCTGGCAGGGTGGATGAGCAAGAGATAACATGAAGGGTTGGGGAAACTGGCACGTACGGGTGAGGGCCAGTGTACAAAGCTGTGTAAATATATCATTTTGCCATGTATATATCTTGCTCTGCGCGATTTCTCGATTTTTTTTTCGTTGCGGGGGGGGGTTATTGTTTGTAAGGGAGAAAAATTGTGTTAAAAAACTTTAATAAATATATATATTTTTTAAAAGTTTAATTTGCTGACCTGCTTTATAGTTTAAAAAAAAAACTTTCTGTAAACTACTAAATGCAATCCTTGGGAGTTAAACGGTGAAACTGCTTTGACAGTGTTACCGCTCCCAGGAGGGTAGTGTCGAAGGTATCCCTCCTGCCATCTAAGAGAATTCTAGTGACTCTATCTCAGCTGAACTTTTAATCAGCAACAGTGCACCTGGATTATGGCAGGAAAGTTAGTGAGTTTTGCAGCAGCTTATTGTTATCCAGTGACTAAATGTGGATTTATGTGGTTTTTGGGTAATGTGTCAGTCAAATAGCCTCCCGATCCCCATAATCTGGGTTTACACACACCTGGGTGAATTGGGGAGGTACCAAAGGGCAGCTGGTATCCTGGAACCTTACCACAGCAAGAGCCAGTGCTATCAGAAGAGGGGAAGGGGGGAGAAAAAACATTATTTTACTCATAGACTGTGTTTTGTGTTTTGTGCAGCACACCTAGACCAGCCGTGCTGCAAGGCGCTCTATGACTTTGAGCCAGAGAATGAAGGAGAGCTTGGCTTCAAGGAAGGCGACACCATCACATTGACCAATCAGATTGACGACAACTGGTATGAAGGAATGCTGCACGGCCAATCGGGCTTCTTCCCTGTCAACTATGTGGAAGTGCTGGTCCCATTACCTCAGTAAAGGTGCTGAACTGGGCACCAGATACAGATGTGGAGAGAGGGAGACTTTCAACATTCCTTTTAATTTAAAACACTAGTCCACTTCCATGGGTTGTTTCTCACAGTGCAGTGTTACATTGCGTGCAATGCATCATCATTTAAAAATTTTTTTTGAATTGACAAATGTTCTTTTGTGTTAATCTAAGTTGCAGCTCCAGTTACTCTGCATGTATTGCAATATGGTTGTGAGAGGTCAGCATTTAGTTCAGTGGATAATTTTCTATAAGCTGTCCAGTTCTAACAAAGTGAAAGAGCTGAAATTAGGCGTTTGCTTTGCAGAAGAGATAGCTGTGACAGTGTTATTGCTCCAGTGTAGGAGGTACCTACACTGCTCATCCATAAATTAGTTTCAATTGCACAGTTAGTGCTGCGGAAGTCACGTGATCTTGGATCGCCTTTATTTTAAAGTATGTTTTTATAATTGCTTTGGTTCTCAATTCACACTAACATGGGGGTTATATTGAAATAATTCACATTGTACAAGGCCTTGGGTTGCACAATGGGTCAGACACCAGCCTTTCAATTCTGGCACCTGGATTGACATTCAGCCTGAACTGATGGGGTGATTGTCTCCCCTTCTGCAAACTAGCAGGGTCCTATGTGAAATGAACTTGGCCAGGCTGAACCCAGTTTCATACAGCAGTGGACTGGCAATCTCATTCAATGGGGCACAGGACGGCTGTCGTGGGAATTGGACAAATGTCTCACTAATGCAGGAGGGGGATGCTGCTCTGAGGTTGGGGCCAGGTGAATAGCTGAAGCCCAGGAGAAAGAGTGCTTAACCTTGCTGTACCTGACTCTGTAACACTGGGTGCCTGAAATGTCCCATTCCCAGAATCTGGTACAATCCAAATAGTGGTGTCAGCATTACAACTTAAGCCTTTGAACTTTACTGGCTTACTTTGTCTAACCCATCACTGCCTTCTGTTTGTCCCATGTTTACATTAACTCTCCGCTGTGGAAGATCCTAAGTTTTAAGATGTGAATCAAAACAGGACTTTTGTTCCTCTCTATTTTAGACAACCTTTTTTTCGGCAAATCCTGTCCGCTGGTTCGTGACAGACCTGCTTTTTCCTCCTTCACAGGTGTAGTTAGCAGGACAAGTTTTTGTGGTTCTGTTCAAATCAATCCCCAGCTTCCCCAGAACAGGGAGAGGGCAAAACAAGCCAGGGTCCCTGCACATGAATACTATCCCATTGGGAGAATGTGTTTGCAGTGGATGGGGTGAGGACAGTATAGGATCATGCTCTGCTGTGATAGATAAATAGTCCATTGACATCAATGAAGAATAATAGCTCCTTGGGTGAAATACTAGAAGGTGCCTGGTGTCTTTGGAATTTCACCCCAGCAAATGTCAGCACTGAAGAGAGGAGGGAATGGGGGAGGGGACAAGCTTTTTAAAAACAAAATACTCAACATCTTTTCCACAACAGAACCCAGTTTTCTGATGGTTCGTCTTTCTCAGTTTTAGAATAAGTGAGGGTGTTTAAGCATTGCCTGCAATTGTTATGTGAACGCTATAGATAACTAGACCCTGGTTTAGAAGTACAAGTTTAAACAGTACCTCATTTCTATGAACCACTTTTATATAGAAGGGAGGACCCCAGTAGAGAACAAGTGTTGAATCCAATATAAAGAGGGGCAGTTTGGAAGATCTGCCAGCTTCTGTTCATGCTGTGCCAGGAGGCATAATCCTGCAGCATAAATGAGCTGGTGTACACACTTGGAAGAAGTACTGTAAATGAACCACCATAATTGTCTCTTGAGATAGAGGATGTGCCTGTGAGGTGGTTTCTCCTGCTGCCTTTGCAGCCAAAGTACAGGTGGGTCGAAATGCCTTCTCACCATCCTGGACGCAGGTCGTTCAAGGCCACTATTTAGACTTGCTCACTGGTGGGCTGAACTCAGCCCCCCATCTCTTATCCATCCTCCAATCCAAAAAGGCTATTATCAAATCTCTGGCTTGTCGAGACCTTTCGCTGAGGTTGAAGGTTGCCTGCAGTTAAAATGGTAAAGCCACATTTGTAACATTTGAACAATTTGCACAATGAAGCTGGTGCTATGAATGTCATCCTATCGTGTAAACCTGTTAGATCTGGAATGGCCCCAGATCTGCAATATAAATAAGACACATTTCAGTCTTTCAGGGAAGTGGAGTCAGTAAGTAAGGGGCTCCTGTTGCACACTCTTTGACTTCCCAAAGCCGTTATCCTATTGCTGCTGCATTTATTTTATGGATCCAAAAAAGGATGTGCGCAGTAATAATTTGAAATCCTGACTCGTCCTTCACCCTCTGCTCTCTTGGCAACACATAGATAACTGGAATGAATTTTGTTTTCTGTGAGACTTGAATTTTCCCCACTGTCATTTTCTGTGGTACAACTTTTAGCTCACTGTTTAATGACTATCAAATTCAAGCCTCCAGTAACTATTCCTGTTTTGACCTCCACGATGTTGACTGATAACCTGGTACAACATGTGCAGCATGTATCTGGCAGGTATCATGCCGCGGCACACCCATATTGACACTAGCTCTTTAACACTAATCATGATGTACCATGTATCTGTCCAGTACTTTTTGATAGTGTTGTCAACTCATCGTGAACATTAGAAGATTGTGACCGTACCTGTTCTAACGCTTTATGAATTTGATCTATCTTTTGATAATTATAAGAGCCATGGGCTTATAACTCAAAATATGTATCTTTTTTACTGTTTAATCCTGCATGTAGATTTATGTTTAGCACAATTATAAACCATGTAGTGTTTTGTTCAGATTATGTAAAGAATAAACAAATAGCAGGTAATATGAGCTGGGATTTGCATAAATCTATAAAGTGTTTTTGGTTGGGCGTGACTTGTTTCAGAACAAATGTCAAACATGAAATATGCATTTAACTAACTTTATTCCTTACAAAGCAGTGTGCCTTAGTGTGTGTCAGCTTTGGATGGTAGCATTCTTAATTTTCTTTTCATAAGTTTAAAGTACCCAATTATTTTTTTTCCAATTAAGGGGCAATTTTAGCATGGCCAATCCACCTACAATGCACATCTTTAGGTTGTGGGGGGCGACCCACGTAGACATGGGAAGACTGTACAAACTCCACACGGACAGTGGGCCAGGATCGAACCTGGGTCCTCAGCGCAGTGAGGCAGCAGTGCTAATCGCTACGCCACCGTGCCGCCTGGATGGTAGCGTGCTTGTCTTTGGGTCAGACATCCCCACTCCAGGACTTGAGCACTTAATCTTGGCTAACGTTCCAGTGCAGAACTGAAGGAGTGCTGTATTGTTAGAAATGCTGTCTTTCAGATGAATTGTTAAACCAACGTCTAATGTGCCCTGTAGACTTAAAAGATTGTGTGGCAAGTTTTCCAGTGTCTTGGTTAGCATTCCCTGCCTGAACTTTTTTTTTAAATAGATTTAGAGTACCCAATTCATTTTTTTTCCAATTAAGGGGCAATTTAGCATGGCCAATCCACCTACCCTGCACATCTTTAGGTTGTGGGGGCAAAACCTACGCAAACATGGGGAGAATGTGCAAACTCCACACAGACAGTGAACCAGAGCCGGGATCGAACCTGGGACCTTGCGCCGTGAGGCAGCAGGGCTAACCCACTGCGCCACCGTGCTGCCCGCTCCCTACCTTAACTAATGTCGCTAAAAGCAGGTTGTTCATCTCATCTGCCTTGTATATCATGCTGTATGCAGTTGTCCTCTTGCTGCCAACAAAGAGACTGTACTTCATAAGCAGTTATTCTGTATGACGTTTTTTAAATATCTTTGGGATCTCCTAAGTTTCCCCGAGAAGGGAGTGAGTTATTTGCCATGAGCCACGCCTCCCATTGAACCAAATAGATTAGGTTTATTTGGAAAATCGCAAGAGTTGCCGACTGACCTGTCTTTTATCGTGACAATGAATACAAGTAGTTGAAACAAACCTAAACCATAAGGAGAGACCTTCAGACAAGGATCGTGCTCTTATTTCCGTGACCCACAGCTGACAACAGTGCTCCTAACCCCCATGGTTTCTCAGTTCTATATGGCATATCAGCTTAAGATTCAAAAGTGGAAGCACAGATAGAACAGCTAACTCGATTGGTCACCATTAAGTTGTTTCAAGTGGTGGATGTGCAAATTATATATTCTGCTGTAACACACGGGAGAGAACTCACAGTCAGTAAATACAGATAAGGTAGGCTGCACTCAATCTTCCAGAAAACCTTTCTAAAGAAGGTGTGTCTGAAAGATAAACAAGTGGTCTATTCTCTTTTCAGATGCTGAATGATTTGCCATGTATTTCAAACCCTTCAATTCTGAGTTCTAGCATTGCCAACATTTCCCCCTCCACTTTTGTTCAACAAGATCAAACAATGTAGTTTCTCCCTCCACCATATCTACAGCATCCAACTGTAAATTAAATAATTCAAGATTTTTTATTTCCATTTCCTGCCGAGTAGTTGGTTCCACATGTTGATCACTCTTGTGAAGAGTTGATCTCAGCCTTTTGCCAGTTACTACCTGCCCTTTTCCACAATTCAGTTTGAAATTACTTTCTCAATTAACTTTTTCCTATTTTACACATGCAGAGTCTTTTCAAAGCTGAAGAACCCACATCAATCCAATCAATCCCAGTAACTCAATTTTCTTTTCTGTCATGGCTTCTTTCTGCTGAGAATTGTACCACAAATATTTTCTTCAGGACATTTCCAGTCAACAGTGTTATCTGACTTTTTGGGTAACTTAACTTGCCACGGGTGAGACTCTTGAGTAAAAGAAATGTGGGCAATTGCAATCCAGTTTCTGGCGCAGCAGGATGTAAAAGGTTCTAACCAATTTAATAAATTACCTATTTTATTCACAGCTGGAATGGCCAATAGGATTGTCTTGCTGATGCAGTACATGCTGTTCTCCTGGATTAGGGGTGAATTGGAGCAGGACAACCCAGCGGGGGCTAATTTGCAATGAAACAGTCTTGGCACAGGGCCCCAAACTACAGGGGCCCCCAAAAATGATGAGCGAGTCACCCTGCCACCGAAGAACACTGAAATGCGTCTTTTCATTGGCTGTTACACTTCTCATTGAAATTGCATTGCATCCAGTACGGCATTTGAGTGCCTCCGATTAGCCTGTCTCTCCATTTATCAGCTTCCCATGGCTCTTTCCTATGTGAGAAGGTGCAAATGGAGCCAAAGTTACACCAGAACTGCTATGGGCAATGTCATCTAACAGTGAGAATCTGTGGAGGAATATTGTACAGAGTAAGGCCAAGTTCACCCCTTTCCACTCTGTTTATTAATTTGAACCCACACTTGAAGCACCTATTTGTATGTTAATCAGTGTGCATCTATGCATATGCCTGAAGGTGGGGAGGAGGGGATTCTCAATGAGACTGTTTATATGCTTACATTTGTGGTTTCATCAGCTTAAGAGTTATACATACTCCAAAAAGTGTAGAGGTCCTTTCTAAATGTATCTACCCCCACTGAATCAGAACCATATTTTAAAAACCTTCTGATCGATCCTGCTGATTTCCGATCTCGCCACAAGGAATGTATCTGACCTATTGGACTGTCTCGGGAAAGCCCATTGCATTAAACTGCTTTGCACTCTGTTCATTTTCTTCTCAATTTAGCAGAAAGAGTGCTAAATTGTTTTTTTTTCACAATGCTGTTCCTATTGGTGGATCCTGAATTTGTCAATAGGAGGAAAACTGAGGTTAAAGATTTCTTTAAAAAAAATATATATATTTTATTGAAAATTTTTGGCCAACCATCACCGTACATTGTATATCCTTTACACAGTAATATAACAGTACAAATAACAATGGCCTGTTTTATAAACAAAAAATAAATAATATATAACTAAAACTAAATGGCAACTGCCTTGTCTCAGATAAACACTCTCCAAAAATATGATGTAACAGTCCAATATACAATTATCTATAACAACAACCTGTACATATTATACATGTATATTAACAACCCTGAGAGTCCTTCTGGTTCCTCCCCACTCTTCCCCCCCCCCCCCCCCCCCCCCCCCTGGGCTGCTGCTGCTGTCTTCTTCTTTTCCATTCCCTCTATCTTTCTGTGAGGTATTCGACGAACGGTTGCCACCGCCTGGTGAACCCTTGAGCCGATCCCCTTAGGACGAACTTAATCCTTTCCAGCTTTATAAACCCTGCCATGTCATTTATCCAGGTCTCCACCCCCAGGGGCTTGGCTTCCTTCCACATCAACAGTATCCTGCGCCGGGCTACTAGGGACACAAAGGCCAAAACATCAGCCTCTCTCGCCTCCTGCACTCCCGGCTCTTCTGCAACCCCAAATATAGACAACCCCCAGCTTGGTTCGACCTGGACCCCCACTACTTTCGAAAGCACCTTTGTCACCCCCACCTAAAACCCCTGTAGTGCCAGACATGACCAGAACATGTGGGTGTGATTCGCTGGGCTTCTCGAGCATCTCGCACACCTATCTTCTACCCCCAAAAATTTACTGAGCCGTGCTCCAGCCATATGCGCCCTGTGTAACACCTTAAATTGTATCAGGCTTAGCCTGGCACACGAGGACGATGAGTTTACCCTACGTAGGGCATCAGCCCACAGCCCCTCCTCAATCTCCTCCCCCAGCTCTTCTTCCCATTTCCCTTTCAGCTCATCTACCATAATCTCCCCCTCGTCCCTCATTTCCCTATATATATCTGACACCTTACCGTCCCCCACCCATGTCTTTGAGATCACTCTGTCCTGCACCTCCTGCGTCGGGAGCTGCGGGAATTCCCTCACCTGTTGCCTCGCAAAAGCCCTCAGTTGCATATACCAGAATGCATTCCCTTGGGGTAACCCATATTTCTCGGTCAGCGCTCCCAGACTTGCAAACTTCCCATCCACAAACAGATCTTTCAATTGTGTTACTCCTGCTCTTTGCCATATTCCAAATCCCCCATCCATTCTCCCCGGAGCAAACCTATGATTATTTCTTATCGGGGACCCCACCAAGGCTCCCGTCTTTCCCCTATGCCGTCTCCACTGCCCCCAAATTTTCGAAGTAGCCACCACCACCGGGCTTGTGGTGTATTTCTTCGGTGAGAGCGGCAATGGGGCCGTCACCATAGCTTGTAGGCTAGTCCCCCTACAGGACGCCCTCTCCAATCTCTTCCACGCTGCTCCCTCCTCTTCTCCCATCCACTTACTCATCATTGAGATATTGACGGCCCAGTAGTACTCACTTAGGCTCGGTAGTGCCAGCCCCCCCCTATCCCTACTACGCTGTAAAAATCCCTTCCTCACTCTCGGGGTCTTCCCGGCCCACACACAACTCATGATACTCTTTTCAATCCTTTTGAAAAAAGCCTTCGTGATCACCACCGGGAGGCACTGAAACACAAAAAGGAATCTCGGGAGGACTACCATTTTAACCGCCTGCACCCTCCGTGCCAATGACAGGGATACCATGTCCCATCTCTTGAAGTCCTCCTCCATCTGTTCCACCAACCGCGTTAAATTTAACCTATGCAATGTGCCCCAATTCTTGGCTATCTGGATCCCCAAGTAACGAAAGTCCCTTGTTACCTTCCTCAGCGGTAAGTCCTCTATTTCTCTGCTCTGCTCCCCTGGATGCACCACAAACAACTCACTTTTCCCCATGTTCAGTTTATATCCTGAGAATTCTCCAAACTCCCGAAGTGTCCGCATTATCTCTGGCATCCCCTCCGCCGGGTCCGCTACATATAGCAGCAAATCGTCCGCATACAGAGATACCCGGTGTTCTTCTCCTCCTCTGAGTACTCCCCTCCACTTCCTGGAACCCCTCAATGCTATTGCCAGAGGCTCAATCGCCAGCGCAAACAATAATGGGGACAGAGGGCATCCCTGCCTTGTCCCTCTATGGAGCCGAAAGTATGCAGATCCCCGTCCATTCGTGACCACACTCGCCATCGGGGCCCTATACAACAGCTGTACCCATCTAACATACTCATCTCCAAAACCAAATCTCCTCAGCACCTCCCACAAATAATCCCACTCCACTCTATCAAATGCTTTCTCGGCATCCATCGCCACCACTATCTCCGCTTCCCCCTCTGGTGGGGGCATCATCATTACCCCTAGCAGCCTCCGTATATTCGTATTCAGCAGTCTCCCCTTCACAAACCCAGTTTGGTCCTCGTGGACCACCCCCGGGACACAATCCTCTATCCTCATTGCCATTACCTTAGCCAGAATCTTAGCGTCTACATTTAGGAGGGAAATAGGTCTATAGGACCCGCATTCCAGCGGGTCTTTTTCCTTCTTTAGGAGAAGCGATATCGTTGCCTCAGACATAGTCGGGGGCAGCTGTCCCCTTTCCTTTGCCTCATTAAAGGTCCTCATCAGTAGCGGGGTGAGCAAGTCCACATATTTCCTATAAAATTCAACTGGAAACCCATCCGGTCCCGGAGCCTTCCCCGCCTGCATGCTCCCAATTCCTTTCTCTACTTCCTCTATTTCGATCTGTGCTCCCAGTCCCACCCTCTCCTGCTCCTCCACCTTAGGAAATTCCAGCTGGTCGAGAAAGCCCATCATTCTCTCCCTCCCATCCGGGGCTTGAGCTTCGTAAATCTTTTATAGAATGCCTTGAACACTCCATTCACTCTCTCCGCTCCCCGCTCCATCTCTCCTTCCTCATCCCTCACTCCCCCTATTTCCCTCGCTGCTCCCCTTTTCCTCAATTGGTGGGCCAGCAACCTGCTCGCCTTCTCCCCATATTCGTACTGTACACCCTGTGCCTTCCTCCACTGTGCCTCTGCAGTACCCGTTGTCAGCAAGTCAAATTCTACGTATAGCCTTTGCCTTTCCCTGTACAGTCCCTCCTTCGGTGCCTCCGCATATTGCCTGTCCACCCTCAGAAGTTCTTGCAGCAACCGCTCCCGTTCCCTACTCTCCTGCTTTCCTTTATGTGCCCTTATTGATATCAGCTCCCCTCTAACCACTGCCTTCAGCACCTCCCAGACCACTCCCACCTGGACCTCCCCATTATCATTGAGTTCCAAGTACTTTCAATGCACCCCCTCACCCTTAGACACACCCCCTCATCTGCCATTAGTCCCATGTCCATTCTCCAGGGTGGGCGCCCTTCTGTTTCCTCCCCTATCTCCAAGTCCACCCAATGTGGAGCGTGATCCGAAATGGCTATAGCCGTGTACTCCGTTCCCCTCACCTTCGGGATCAACGCCCTTCCCAAAACAAAAAAGTCTATTCGCGAATAGACTTTGTGGACATAGGAGAAAAACGAAAACTCCTTACTCCTAGGTCTGCTAAATCTCCACGGGTCTACTCCTCCCATCTGCTCCATAAAATCTTTAAGCACCTTAGCTGCTGCCGACCTCCTTCCAGTCCTGGACCGCGACCTGTCCAGCCCTGGTTCCAGCACCGTATTGAAATCTCCCCCCATTACCAACTTTCCCACCTCTAGGTCCGGGATGTGTCCTAGCATACGCCTCATAAAATTGGCATCATCCCAGTTCGGGGCATATACGTTTACCAAAACCACCGTCTCCCCCTGTAATTTGCCACTCACCATCACGTATCTGCCCCCGCTATCCGCCACTATGGTCTTTGCCTCAAACATTACCCGCTTCCCCACTAGTATAGCCACCCCCCTGTTTTTCGCGTCTAGCCACGAATGAAACACCTGCCCCACCCATCCTTTGCGTAGTCTAACCTGGTCTATCAGTTTCAAGTGCGTCTCCTGTAACATAACCACGTCTGCCTTAAGTTTCTTAAGGTGTGCGAGTACCCGTGCCCTCTTTATCGGCCCGTTCAGCCCTCTCACATTCCACGTGATCAGCCGGGTTGGGGGGCTTTTTACCCCCCCCCCCCCCTCGTCGATTAGCCATCCCCTTTTTCCAGCTCCTCACCCGGTTCCCACGCAGCTGTGTCCCCCCCAGGCGGTGCCCCCCCTGCCCACCCCACCCCATGCCAGCTCCCCCCTCTCCCCAGCAGCAGCAACCCAATAACTCCCCCCCCCCCCCCCCCCCCCCCCCAGCTAGATCCCCCACTAGCGTAGTTACACCCCCCCATGTTGCTCCCAGAAGTCAGCAAACTCTGGCCGACCTCGGCTTCCCCCCATGATCTCGGCTCGCACCGTGCGACGCCCCCTCCTTCCTGCTTCCCTATTCCCGCCATGATTATCCTAGCGCGGGAACCAAGCCCACGCTTCCCCCTTGGCCCCGCCCCCAATGGCCAACGCCCCATCTCCTCCACCTCCTTTCCTCCCCCCACCGCCACCTGTGGAAGAGAGAAAAGTTACCACATTGCAGGATTAATGACATAAAACTCCTCTTTTTCCCCCCCTTTTTACCCCCCTCTTCGCCCTCCATACTCGCCCCACCACTTTGTTTCAAACGTTCTTTTTTAATAACCCGCTCATTCCAATTTTTCTTCTACAATAAAAGTCCACGCCTCATCCGCCGTCTCAAAGTAGTGGTGCCTCCCTTGATATGTGACCCACAGTCTTGCCGGTTGCAGCATTCCAAATTTTATCTTCTTTTTGTGAAGCACCGCCTTGGCCCGATTAAAGCTCGCCCTCCTTCTCGCCACCTCCGCACTCCAGTCTTGGTATACGCGGATCACCGCGTTCTCCCACTTACTGCTCCGAGTTTTCTTTGCCCATCTAAGGACCATCTCTCTATCCTTAAAACGGAGGAATCTCACCACTATGGCTCTAGGAATTTCTCCTGCTCTCGGTCCTCGCGCCATCACTCGGTATGCTCCCTCCACCTCCAGCGAACCCGTCGGGGCCTCCGCTCCCATTAATGAGTGCAGCATCGTGCTCACATATGCCCCGACGTCCGCTCCCTCCGCACCTTCAGGAAGACCAAGAATCCTTAAGTTATTCCTCCTCGCGTTGTTCTCCAGCACCTCCAATCTTTCCACACATCGTTTATGGTGTGCCTCGTGCATCTCCGTCTTCACCACCAGGCCCTGTATGTCGTCCTCATTCTCGGCAGCCTTTGCCTTCACGACCCGAAGCTCCCGCTCCTGGGTCTTTTGCTCATCCTTTAGCCCTTCGATCGCCTGTAATATCGGGGCCAACAGCTCCTTCTTCATTTCCTTTTTAAGTTCTTCCACACAACATTTCAAGAACTCTTGTTGTTCAGGGCCCCATGTTAAACTACCACCTTCCGACACCATCTTGGTTTTTGCTTGCCTTCCTTGCCGCTGCTCTAGATGATCCACCGCAATCTGGCCACTTTCCCCTCCTTTTTCCATCCGTATCCAGGGGGGATTCCCTTCTGGTTTACTGCACGGTGTTTTTAGCCGTTAAAATTGCCGTTGGGGCTCCTATCAAGAGCCCAAAGGTCCGTTCCACCGGGAGCTGCCGAAACGTGCGACTTAGCTGGTCATTGCCGCACCCGGAAGTCAGGATAAAGATTTCTAAAAGGCCATCCCACCCTGGTTCCAGGGGGAGGGATTGTTGTTGGTTCCTGGGCGTGGGGGGCCTAAAAGTGAAGCCGAGCTCAGGGCTCCACTAACTCGTAATCTGCCATGGGTGGCACGGTGGCCCAGTGGTTAGCACTGCTGTCTACGGTGCTGAGGACCCGGGTTCGATCCTGGCCCCGTGTCACTGTCCGTGTGGAGTTTGCACATTCTCCCCGTGTCTGCACGTGGGTTTCACCCCCACAACCCAAAGATGTGCAGGTTAGGCAGATTGGCCACACTAAATTGGCCCTTAATTGGAAAAAAATAATTGGGTACTCTTTATTTGAAAAAAAACCCTCTAAATCCGCCACTGTAACACAGTGTATTTCCAATTACAAAGGCTTAACACTAACATGGAGCGGAAAAGGTAGAACAGTGTTACTGTCCCTGTCCTCTTATCCCTGGTGAACTATGTTATGTATTTTGCTCCTGAGTTGCTGTTAAGGAGTTAATTTTACTGGCTTCAAGTGTCCAAAATTTCGGTACTTGCAGAGTAATTTGTGCTACATGCCTGTATTAAAAAAGAAAATATTTGTGCTCGGGATAAAAGCATTGCTGACTAGGCCCATCATTTATTGCTCATGCCGAATATTCTGCCAGGGTTAAGGACATTGACAGCTGGAGGCAAACCTGGAGTAGGAGGATCCAGTTGCCATGGTCCATGTAGGAAACAATGAGAAGACTAGGCCTGATGTTCTGTTGAGAACATTTGAGGAGTTGGGGCCCAAATGAAAGTGCAGAACATCAAAAGTGATCATTTCTGGTTTGTTATTTGAACCACGTGCCAAATGGCCTAAGGTGAGGCAGATTAGAGAATTAAATGTATAGCTCAGGGTGGTGCAGGAAGACGTTTTGATTCCTGAGACACTGGCACCAATGCTGAGGAATGAAGGAGCCGTTCCATTGCAATGGGCTCCACTTAAACCTGAGTTGGACCAGTGTCTTGGCAAGTTATATGACTAGATCTTTAAATTTAAATGGGCCTGTAAACTAAAGGAAGTGTGGGGAATGAGGGAACAGGTGAAGGGAGAATTAGAAATCCAAAGAGAAAAGTTGAGACAAAAGAACAGTGTACTGCTGTTGGTAAAGGCAAGCATATTGGGATAGGAATGGACAGAGAGTCCATCTGTAATAGTGCATCAGCAAGAAAAGTCCATGCAGGGAAAAATAGTATAGGTTCCTTATCTGAATTTGTGAAGCATTGCAATAGGGGCTGCAGAATGACTTGGATTAGCTGGGAGAGTGGGCGATAAAGTGGCAAACGAAATACAATGTGTAAAAGTATGAGGTTATCCATTTTGGAAGGAGGAATTTAGGCATAGACTATTTTCTAAATGGGGAAATGCTTCGGAGATCAGAAGCACAAAGGGACTTGGGAGTCCTTGTTCACGATTCTCTTAAGGTTAATGTGCAGGTTCAGTCGGCAGTTAAGAAGGCAAATGCAGTGTTAGTATTCATGTCAAGAGGGCTAGAATACAAGACCAGGGATGTACTTCAGCGGCTATATAAGGCTCTGGTCAGACCCCATTTGGAGTATTGTGAGCAGTTTTGGGCCCCATATCGAAGGAAGGATGTGGTGGCCTTGGAAAGGGTCCAGAGGAGGTTCACAAGAATGATCCCTGGAATGAAAAACTTGTCATATGAGGAACGTTTGAGGACTCTGGGTCTGTACTCGTTGGAGTTTAGAAGGATGAGAGGGGATCTTATTGAAACTTACAAGATACTGCGAGGCCTAGATAGAGTGGACGTGGAGGGGATGTTTCCACTTGTAGGAAAAACTAGAACCAGAGGACACCATCTCAGACTAAAGGGATGATCCTTTAAAACAGAGATGAGGAGGAATTTCTTCAACCAGAGGGTGGTGAATCTGTGGAACTCTTTGCCGCAGAAGGCTGTGGAGGCCAACTCACTGAGTATCTTTAGACAGAGATAGATAGGTTCTTGATTAATAAGGGGATCAGGTGGGGGGACCATAGATTTCAGCCAGGGTAGTGGGATGGAAATTTTCAGAGATGGGAGGAGAAAGGAATTAGAACACTAAAAGATTTATTTCTTGGGGTTCGTTTTGCGGGATTGAAGGAACTGGGAGCAAAGTATGGGCTGGAGCAGGGGGAAATATTTTGATACATGCAGATTTGAGACTTTGCCAGAAAGGAGATACAGAGCTTCCCAGTAGATCTGGCTTCCACATTGCCGGAGGAGGTGCTGACGACAGGGGGACTGGAGAAGGGGTTTGTATCGGCGGTTCACAGGCTATTTTGGAGGAGGAGAAGGTGCCACTAGAAGGGATCAAGGCGAAGTGGGAGGAAGAGTTGGGAGAGGTATGGAGGAGGGGTTCTGATTTGAGGTGTTCCGGAGGGTGAACACCTCCACCTCGTGTGCAAGGTTGGGGCTGATATAGCTGAAGGTAGTGTATACAAGGGCGAGGATGAGCCGGCTCTTTGAGGGGGTAGAAGATGCGTGTGAACGTTGCGGGGGAGGCACCGCAAGCCACGTTCATATGTTTTGGTCCTGTCCAAAGCTGGAGGATTACTGGAAGGAGGTGTTAAGGGTAATCTCTAAAGTGGTGCACGTGAAACTGGACCTGGACCCTCGGGAGGCCATATTCGGGGTGTCGGACCAGCCAGGGTTGGAAGCCGGCGCGGAGGCAGATGTCGTACCCTTCGCCTTGTTGATCGCCCGAAGGTGGATCCTGTTAGGGTGGAGATCAACCTCTCCACCCTGTGCCCTGGCATAGCAGGGGGACCTGCTGGAATTCTTAACGCTTGAAAAGGTCAAATTTGAACTGAGGGGAAGGATTGAGGGGTTCTACAATTCATGGGCATTATTCATTATGCACTTTCGAGAATTGGATCACATCGAACATTAGGAGGGTTGGGGGAAGGGAGACTGTATGTGTTAATGGTGACTATGGGTGATTCCTGATTCCTTTTTGTCATTTGTTCATGTTAACATGCAGGCCAATGTCTGGGGTTTGGTGGGAAGATGGGATGGCTGTTATTGATATGGGGATTGACATTACATTCGTTACTGATTATTGTTTATTGTTGGGTGTAAATTTGGGAGAAAATGTGAAAAAGGAGAAGAATAAAAAAATATTTTAAAAAAAAAAGGGGATCAGGAGTTATGGTGAGAAGGCAGGAGAATGGGGATGAGAAAATATCAGCCATGATTGAATGGCAGAATCGATGGGCTGAGTGGCCTAATTCTGCTCTTATGGTCTAAGATATGAGTTTGTGACACAAATAGAGACAAATGGTTTGGATCAAAGCTCCATAATAGATACATGGTTACCAAGTTTGAGAAATACATATTACAGGTTAGACAACATCTCAAGCACAGGCAGAATGGAAAACGAGAAGATGTAACCCTGATAACATAGAACACAGAAAAATATAGCACAGAACAGGCCCATCGACCCACGATTTTGTGCCAAACCTTTGTCCTAGATTATCATAGAATTTACAGTGCAGAAGGAGGCCATTCGGCCCGTTGATTCCGCACCGGCTCTTGGAAAGAGCACCCTACCCAAGGTCAACACCTCCACCCTATCCCCATAACCCAGTAACCCCATACAACACTAAGGGCAATTTATCATGGCCAATCCACCTAACCTGCACATCTTTGGACTGTGGGAGGAAACCCACGCACACACATAAGGGCATTACTGAGAATGGATCTCAGCTCAGAAGATCAGGAAGAATGTAGAGAATAAGAATCAGAAAATGCTGGTGGGTGAACTTTACAGGCCCTCTAGTAGTAGTTATATCGTTGGACAGAGCTTTATACAATAAATTATTGTAGTGTGGTCCACGCTATGTAATTTGACTGTAATCTTCATGTAGATTGGACCAATCAAATTAGCAAAAGTGGCCTGGAGGATGAATGTGTAGAATGCTTTTGTGACTGTTTCCTCGATCAGCATGATGTGGAACCAACTCCGGATAAAGCTATTTTATATCCAGTAATGAGGCAGATTTATTAGTAATCTGAACGTTAAAATAAAATATGCTGGGAAATAAGAATCATAATTCCATATAAAATTTGAAAGTGACGTGCTCCAATTCCAAACAAGAATATTAAATAAAACCATTACATAGATATGAGGGGCGAGCGAGCCATAGGTTGGTTGCATAAAGTGTCACATAAAGAGTTTACATATTTTACATCAAAGTGTTTGAATGCGAGGTTAGTGTGTTTTCTACCCTTGAGTGAATTATCCCGATTTAAATCATTTCCAACACCAAGCTTACGTGAATTTTAAAATAAAGATAATTACAAACACATCCTGGAAGTTTAAAATGTGATGTCTTGCACACAGTACCTCGCGCACGGTAAAGATTAACGGTACAGATGAAGAAACAAATACAATTACAATCTAGAATTATTTCAGTCTTTTTCATTGCAGGCCTGTAGTTTCTTGTATAAATTGATGCTTTATCTAGAATAGAGATCTTATAAAAAGAGGGTTCACCGCAATCTGTGAGGCTCCTTGCAGTTGAATTGCCAGGAAATCGGCTCTCAGATGAATTTGAAGTTGGAACAGGTTGGGAGAGAGACTCCTCTCACTTTCATGGTATAGCTGTATATTACGTTGGTTGTGAACGTTGTCTTGAAGCTTCCATGGCTTAAATGGTTATGGTGATCAGATGTCCCAGTTTTCATGAAATGTTCCTGTGACCAGGCAATTTGCTCATACATCGCGGTTTAGAGCTGTTCAGTCATCAGAAATTTCCTTCACTTTATCTTTTCTTGCACACCATCAGCCTCTCTTCACTTCCTTCTCCATCCCCTATACTTTACTCACTGTCAACAAGCCCCCAGAAACAAAAACCTGCATTGGAATGCCATTCAGTAATGGCTGCACCACGATGATCTTGCATGGAGGGCATTTCTCACTGGCATCCAGAATCCTCAATGAGGCGGCTCAATTGTCAAACTTTTGCGTTCTTTTTTTTTCTGGCACTGTCTTTATTTGCATCAGTTTATTTATTACCCCACCCCTTATATCTGCCCCACAAGAAAAAAATCCTTCTGAAACGTTTTTATTTTCTCCTGCCACCCAATCCAAACATGCCCGATAACCATCTCCCACCTGCAAGGTGAATACCATTTGGTTCTGATTAGTCAGTTTGAGTCAGTCAGTGTGTGTGACCTGTCAATTACTCTGCAGAAACAATGGGCATAGTTGAATTTGTGAATCAAAGCAACTCCAGTCCCATTGCCATTAAATTTCATAGACAGCAATGATAGATCCTGCTTCTTCAGTTATTAGAGGCCGCATTATATCTCTGAGCAGGCAGGTGATTGGCAGCGCTAAGGACCAATCATTAAGCCTAGATGAAGTACAGTGCCATAACAGGCAATCAATGAGACACAAGACTCTGGGGGCAAGGTCAACCAATGTCTTAATAAGATTGCCAACCCTGGCTACCCATGTTCTGGGGGATGTCATCACATGACCTCTGACATTCAGTTGCTCCTCCCCAGACTCCTGACTATGGTTGCCCAACATATCAGTCATAGGCCCCCTCCCCCCCGATATTCAATGTGTTTTATTTTGACTTTTGAAAATCTGGCTACCTTAAAGATGGTGTTTCTGATTGGATCTGTTTCATAACAGCTTTTGCTGTTGTCTTAAAAGCAGACAAATGTATGGCTGCCTTGCCTATGTGATCTGTTGCAAGTCCAAACTTATTTTCCAAATAAGGTGGTGGTGTAGCTTTTCACACCGAGAGTTTCAGACAGCCACCGTCTTTTAGTCTGGGATGAGGAACCATCACAATGCAATGAAAGTTCAATGAAATCCATTTCATATTTGTGCATCCTCAACAAAAGGGATGTGTGAATTCCACAAATGGCTGAGATTGTTGATATTTTAATTAGATTTTTGTTTGAGTTTCGGGTCTGTCTGAAGCTGGATACTGCCAATTCACATATGCTGCAGCCATCTTTTTTGACATCCTCCTTTAAAAATATAACTTTAAAGTTTGTAATATTTTCATGCCTGTCCTAGGCATGACAGTAGATTAAAATATATGGTAATAAATAGTGGGAAAATTTAAAAAAACAATGCAAAATATTCAGCAAAAATTTTTAAAACAGAAACTTAGCAAGAAAGTTCCATTACATTATAGGGGAGGGTAGTATTAGGTTAACAGAAGAGGTTTATAATATTGAAAGGAATATTAGTCTGAGGGTTGGGGGCATTTTAGAAACTAGCAAAGGGCCATCAAAAAGTTGATTTTTTAAAAAGTAGATGAGAGTGAACTATCCAGGAACATAAACCAGATTGTAAGATCTTTTACAAATATAGAAAAGGGAAGAGAGTAGCTAATGTCATCATTGGTCTCTTGGAAGCAAAGACAGGACAAGTTATGGGGAATGAGGAATTGACAGAGACCAAGAAAAAATATTTTGTCTGTCCTCAGTAGGAGACCACAAGTTTCACACCAGAAATAGAGGTAACTTTGGAATTATGAGTGAGGAAATTAAGGTTATTACCACCAGCAGACAAAAAGTACTGGAGAAATGTAAGGGACTAAAATCGGACAAATACCCAGGACTTGATGGTCTACATCCACTATGGATGCACTGGGTATAGTTTCCAAAAATTCTTTGGATTCTGGAACAGTTCAGCAGTTAAGAAGCTAGCAAATGTAACACTGATATTCAAGAAAGGAAGGAACGGGAAAACAGGAAACAAAAGGACAGTTAGCCTGACGTCAGCCATCCGGAAACTGCTGGGATCTATTATTAAGGAAGTCTTAACAATGCACTTAGACAATCGTAGTATGATCAGACAAAGTCAACATGGTTTTACAAAAGGGAAATGGTGTTTGACAAATTAGATAAGGTGTCACACTTAAGTGCAAAATGAGGGCTTATGGAGTTGCATATTATATATTAGCTTGATAGCGAAGATTGGTTAATGGGCAGAAGCAAAGATTAGAGATAAATGGGACATTTACACATTGGCATGCTGTTGAGTGCTGCATGGATCAATTCTCGAGCTTCAGCTATTTACAATCTATATTAATTACTTGGACAAAGAAATGGAGAACAATGAATCTAGTTTACTCACGATACAAAGCTAGGCAGAAACACAAGCTGTGAGGAGGGTAAGAGGCTACCGAGATATATAGGCAGGTTATGCAAATGTGCGGGCAGGTGGAGTATAATGTGGGGAAATGTGAGGTTGTTCATTTTGATCATCAGAATAGAAAAGCATAATAAATTTTTGAAAGGACTTAAACTTGCAAATATTTAAGTTCAGAGGGATTTGGTGTGCCTGGACAAGGGACAAGAAGCTAGCATGTTTGTACAGCGAGCAATAAGGAAGGATATACTTGTGTTGGATGCAGTACAGCGAAAGATCACTAGATTGTATCCGGAATAAGAGGATTGTACTTTGTTATGCTGAGTAAATCATGCCTATATTCTCTGGAGCTTGAAGTATGAGCTGTGAGCTCATTGAAACATCCAAGATTTTGAAGGGGCTTGAAAAGGATAGATACTGACAGGTTGTTGCCCTGAATGGGGCCATCTAGAACATGGGAGCGCACCCAGGAAAAAAGGACTATCATTTAGGAAGAAGATGAGGAGAAATTACTTCATTCTGTTGTGAATCTTTGGAGTTCTCTACTCCAAAAGGGTTTGGATGCTACATCAATGAATATATTTATGGCTGAGATAAACATCTTTAGTCCCAGGGAAGTGAGGGATATGAAGAATAGGCAAGATAGTGGAGTTGAAATCAACCTACATCGGACTGAATGGTGGAGCAGGTTCAATGGGCCATATAGTCTTATCCTCTTACCCCTTCAGAAGGTTGTGATGAGCTGCCTTCTTGAACCACAGCACTCCATGTGGCATAGATACAGCAACCAAACTTTGTTTCTGTAGGCGTTTGATACACTGGAATGGTTTGCTCAGCTATTGCAGACAGCAGTTAGGAGTCAACTGTATGTTTTTGGGTCGGTAGTCACATGTAGGCCAGACTGGGTAAGGTGGCAGGTTTCCTCCACTGAAGGAGATAAGTAAACCAGATGGAATTTTGCACAAATTATGACATGGGCAGCACAGTGGTTAGCACTGCTGCCTCACAGCTCCAGAGTCCCGGGTTCAATTCCAGCCTCGACTGACTGTGGAGTTTGTAACTTTCTCCCCGTGTCAGTGTGGGTTTCGTCTCGGTGCTCCGGTTTCCTCCCACAGTAAAAAGATGTGCAGGTTAGGTGGATTGGCCATGTTAAATTGCCCCTTAGTGTCCAAAAGGTTAGGTGGGGTTATGGGGATAGGGTGGCGGGGTGGGTTTAAGAAGGGTGTCCTTTCCAAGGCAGGTGCAGACTCGATGGGCCGAATGGCCGCCAGCACTGGAAATTCTATGATTATTAATGAGGCTAGCATTTTATTTTATTAATTAATTGAATTGTAGTTTCCTCAGCTAATGTCTCCAGCCCATTCATCCAGGTCTCCAGATTACTGATAACTTTACCACAAATGCATCGCTATCCTGAAAAATGCACTGGATTTGCTCCAGGCTGTCAGGCAGGATTGAACAGCTTCACTTCTGGCTCGATGCAAGTAACGTATTAAAAACCTGACTGTTACAAAGTAAATATTTGCAATCCTGAATTCACTGGAAACTTTGCAGAAACTTTATTCAAGCCACTGATCCATAATAAAGCCCATCTTTTTTTTCCCAACTATACCTTTTGGAATTCTAATCACTCAAATGCATTAAAGGCGCAGGCCCAAATCAGTGCACCTTTAATCTGATTACCCATTAACCATTTGTTTTTACCAGAACTTGGAAATTCACTAATCTGGAGTCCCATATGTTAAATTTTTTGAGGTTACAATTTTGGTTGAATGAGGCCTGACCTAGCTTGCTGGCTGCTATCCTTGCAGCAATCTAATCGACTGCATATTCTCATTGCTCTCAAATCAGTCTTCAGGGACCTCCGATGCCAATAACACCTGCGAGTCATGGATCAAGTTTTTTTCTGGATTGGAGGATGTATTTATTTTAATCTGGCCAGCAGTACAATTATTAATTTGTGATGTGTGTGGATGTGCGTGTCATCTTCTTTCATCCACTTCTTCAACTCTATTTCTAATTGATGTGACATGCATGTTGAGTATGCAACTGCAACTCTAGTGTTACAACTCATGATTTTGCTGTGGGTTAACATTTATCACCACTTTAGAGCAGCACGGTGGCTCAGTGGTTAGCACTGCTGTCTCACGGCACCAAGGTCCCAGGTTCGATCCCGGCTCTGGAACAGTGGAGTTTGCACGTTCTCCCTGCGTTTACGTGGGTTTCGCCCCCACAGCCCAAAGATGTGCAGGGTAGTGGATTGGCCATGCTAAATTGCCCCTTAATTGTAAAGAAATAATTGGGTACTCTGAATTTATTTTTTAAAAATCAGTGTAGAGCAACTCTCCTGATGAGATCTTGGACCTCCAAGGAAGTCAATGTGAATATTCCGGTTGCGAATCCACACTGGGATTCAGGATAGATGTGTTCAGACAAGATCTGCAACCTGATGAGGGCAATGCAAATAGTTTTACCAAAATGCTTTTTTTTTTTTTAAAGTGTTTATTCAAATTTTCCAACAAAATTTTTAACAAACGCCCCCCCCCAACCAAAAATAACAAAAAGAAAGAAACGCAAACACAACAGTCAAAAATTATACAGAACTTTTACATTGAGTTTCCCCATATACAGTAACCCCCTCATATGACATTCAATGGTACCCGTAGGGAAGCCCCCCCCCCCCAACCCTTGGGTTGCTGCTGCTGCTGACCTCCTCCTAACGCTCCGCGAGATAGTCTAGGAACGGTTGCCACCGCCTGAAGAACCCCTGCATAGACCCTCATAAGGCAAACTTTATCCTCTCCAGCTTAATGAACCCTGCCATGTCATTTATCCAGGCTTCCACACTGGGGGGCTTTGCATCCTTCCATAATAGCAAGATCCTTCCCCGGGCTACCAAGGACGCAAAGGCCAGGATACCGGCCTCTTACGCCTCCTACGCTCCCGGCTCGTCCGTTACCCCAAATAGTGCCAACCCCCAACTTGGCTTGACCTGGACTTTCACCACCTTGGACATAGTCCTCGCAAAACCCCTCCAAAACCCATCCAAGGCCGGGCACGACCAGAACATGTGGACGTGAGTCGCCGGGCTTCCCGAGCACCTTCCACATCTATCCTCCACCCCAAAGCACCCACTCAACCTCGCCCCCGTCATATGCGCTCTGTGAATAACCTTGAATTGTATTAGGCTGAGCCTGGCGCAAGAGGAGGAAGAATTAACCCTACTCAAGGCATCAGCCCACAGACCCTCATCTGTCTCCTCCCCAAGCTCCTCCTCCCACTTGCCCTTTAACTCCTCTACCGAGGCCTCCTCTTCTTTCAGCTCCTGGTAGATCGCCGAAACCCTGCCTTCTCCAACCCATACACCCGAAATCACCCTGTCCTGAGTCCCCTGTGCCGGGAGCAGCGGGAATTGCCTCACCTGCCGCCTCACAAACGCCCTCACTTGCATATTCCTGAAAGCATTTCCCGGGGGTAACCCAAACTTCTCCTCCAGCGCCCCCAGGCTCGCAAACGTCCCATCTATAAACAGGTCCCCCATTCTTCTAATCCCTGCCCGATGCCAGCTCCGAAATCCCCCATCCATCCTTCCCGGGATGAACCAATGGTTCTCACGAATCGGGGACCAAACCGAGGCTCCCACCTCGCCCCTGTGTCGCCTTCACTGCCCCCAGATCTTCAACGTCGCTGCCACCACCGGACTCGGTGTACCTTGTCGGCGGCAGCGGTGCCATCGCCAGCACCCTCGGGCTCGTGCCCACACGACGCCATCTCTAACCTCTTCCATGCCACCTCCTCTCCCTCCATTACCCACTTACGGATCATCGCCACATTGGCTGCCCAATAGTATCCGCACAAGTTCGGCAGAGCCAGCCCTCCCTGTCCCTACTACGCTCCAGAAACACCCTCTTTATCCTCGGGGTCTTATTTGCCCACATAAAACCCATGATACTCCTACCTACCCGTTTGAAAAAGGCCTTGGGAATCATAATGGGAAGCCACTGGAACACAAAGAGAAACCTCGGGAGGACCATCATTTTAACCGACTGCACCCTGCCCGCTAGTGAGAGTGTCAGCACATCCCAGCTTTTGAAATCCTCCTCCATCTGCTCCACCAACCGCGTCAAATTGAGTTTGTGCAGGGGCCCCCAACTCCCAGCCACCTGGATCCCTAAGTACCGAAAGCTCCTTTCCGCCCTCTTCAACGGCAGGTCATCTATCCCCCTTCCCTGGTCCTCTAGATGCACCACAAAGTTCTCACTTTTCCCTACATTAAGCTTATACCCCGAGAAGTCCCCACACTCCCATAAGATCCGCATGACCTCCGCCATCCCCTCCACTGGATCTGCAACATACAGCAACAGGTCGTCCGCATACAGCGACACCCGGTGTTCCTCTCCCCCTCGGACCAGTCCCCTCCATTTCCTGGACTCCCTTAGTGCCATGGCCAGAGGCTCAATTGCCAATGCAAACAGCAAGGGGGACAGGGGGCACCCCTGCCTCGTCCCTCAGTACAGCCGGAAGTACTCCGACCTCCGCCGATTCATAGCCACACTCGCCAACGGGGCTCTATATAGCAATCTGACCCAGCCGATAAACCCCTCCCCGAACCCAAACCTCTGCAACACTTCCCAAAGATACTCCCACTCCACCCGGTCGAAGGCCTTCTCCGCGTCCATAGCTGCCACTACCTCCACTTCTCCCTCCACCGAGGGCAGCATAATCACATTGAGGAGCCTCCGCACATTTGTGTTTAGCTGCCTGCCCCTTACAAATCCCGTCTGGTCCTCATGAATCACCCCCGGGACACAGTCCTCAATTCTCGTAGCCAGCACTTTTGCCAGCAACTTAGCATCTACATTGAGGAGCGAGATCGGTCTATACGACCCACACTGCAGTGGGTCCTTGTCCCGCTTCAGAATCCGAGAAATCAGCGCCTCGGACATTGTCGGGGGCAGGGTCCCCCCCTCCCTTGCCTTATTGAAAGTCCTCACTAGCAACGGGCCTAGCAGGTCCACGTATTTCCTGTACATAGAACATAGAACATAGAAAATACAGCACAGAACAGGCCCTTCGGCCCACGATGTTGTGCCGAACCTTTGTCCTAGATTAATCATAGATTATCATTGAATTTACAGTGCAGAAGGAGGCCATTCGGCCCTTTGAGTCTGCACCGGCTCTTGGAAAGAGCACCCTACCCAAACTCAACACCTTCACCCAACACCAAGGGCAATTTGGACATTAAGGGCAATTTATCATTGGCCAATTCACCTAACCTGCACATCTTTGGATTGTGGGAGGAAACCGGAGCACCCGGAGGAAACCCACGCAGACACGGGGAGGACGTGCAGACTCCGCACAGTCAGTGACCCAAGCCGGAATCGAACCTGGGACCCTGGAGCTGTGAAGCAATTGTGCTATCCACAATGCTACCGTGCTGCCCTTGAGAACAAATAAATCTACACTATATCATTTAACCGTAATCCATGTACCTATCCAATAGCTGCTTGAAGGTCCCTAATGTTTCCGACTCAACTACTTCCACAGGCAGTGCATTCCATGCCCCCACTACTCTCTGGGTAAAGAACCTACCTCTGATATCCCTCCTATATCTTCCACCTTTCACCTTAAATTTATGTCCCCTTGTAATGGTTTGTTCCACCCGGGGAAAAAGTCTCTGACTGTCTACTCTATCTATTCCCCTGATCATCTTATAAACCTCTATCAAGTCGCCCCTCATCCTTCTCCGTTCTAATGAGAAAAGGCCTAGCACCCTCAACCTTTCCTCGTAAGACCTACTCTCCATTCCAGGCAACATCCTGGTAAATCTTCTTTGCACCTTTTCCAAAGCTTCCACATCCTTCCTAAAATGAGGCGACCAGAACTGTACACAGTACTCCAAATGTGGCCTTACCAAAGTTTTGTACAGCTGCATCATCACCTCACGGCTCTTAAATTCAATCCCTCTGTTAATGAACGCGAGCACACCATAGGCCTTCTTCACAGCTCTATCCACTTGAGTGGCAACTTTCAAAGATGTATGAACATAGACCCCAAGATCTCTCTGCTCCTCCACATTGCCAAGAACTCTACCGTTAACCCTGTATTCCGCATTCATATTTGTCCTTCCAAAATGGACAACCTCACACTTTTCAGGGTTAAACTCCATCTGCCACTTCTCAGCCCAGCTCTGCATCCTATCTATGTCTCTTTGCAGCCGACAACAGCCCTCCTTACTATCCACAACTCCACCAATCTTCGTATCATCTGCAAATTTACTGACCCACCCTTCAACTCCCTCATCCAAGTCATTAATGAAAATCACAAACAGCAGAGGACCCAGAACTGATCCCTGCGGTACGCCACTGGTAACTGGGATCCAGGCTGAATATTTGCCATCCACCACCACTCTCTGACTTCTATCGGTTAGCCAGTTCGTTATCCAACTGGCCAAATTTCCCACTATCCCATGCCTCCTTACTTTCTGCATAAGCCTACCATGGGGAACTTTATCAAATGCCTTACTAAAATCCATGTACACTACATCCACTGCTTTACCTTCATCCACATGCTTGGTCACCTCCTCAAAGAATTCAATAAGATTTGTAAGGCAAGACCTACCCCTCACAAATCCGTGCTGACTATCCCTAATCAAGCAGTGTCTTTCCAGATGCTCAGAAATCCTATCCTTCAGTACCCTTTCCATTACTTTGCCTACCACCGAAGTAAGACTAACTGGCCTGTAATTCCCAGGGTTATCCCTAGTCCCTTTTTTGAACAGGGGCACGACATTCGCCACTCTCCAATCCCCTGGTACCACCCCTGTTGACAGTGAGGACGAAAAGATCATTGCCAACGGCTCTGCAATTTCATCTCTTGCTTCCCATAGAATCCTTGGATATATCCCGTCAGGCCCGGGGGACTTGTCTATCCTCAAGTTTTTCAAAATGCCCAACACATCTTCCTTCCTAACAAGTATTTCCTCGAGCTTACCAATCTGTTTCACACTGTCCTCTCCAACAATATCGCCCCTCTCATTTGTAAATACAGAAGAAAAGTACTCGTTCAAGACCTCTCCTATCTCTTCAGACTCAATACACAATCTTCCGCTACTGTCCTTGATCGGACCTACCCTCGCTCTAGTCATTCTCATATTTCTCACATATGTGTAAAAGGCCTTGGGGTTTTCCTTGATCCTACCCGCCAAAGATTGTTCATGCCCTCTCTTAGCTCTCCTAATCCCTTTCTTCAGTTCCCTCCTGGCTATCTTGTATCCCTCCAATGCCCTGTCTGAACCTTGTTTCCTCAGCCTTACATAAGTCACCTTTTTCCTCTTAACAAGACATTCAACCTCTCTTGTCAACCATGGTTCCCTCACTCGACCATCTCTTCCCTGCCTGACAGGGACATACATATCAAGGACACGTAGCACCTGTTCCTTGAACAAGTTCCACATTTCATTTGTGTCCTTCCCTGCCAGCCTATGTTCCCAACTTATGCACTTCAATTCTTGTCTGACAACATCGTATTTACCCTTCCCCCAATTGTAAACCTTGCCCTGTTGCACGTACCTATCCCTCACTAAAGTGAAAGTCACAGAATTGTGGTCACTATCTCCAAAATGCTCCCCCACTAACAAATCTATCACTTGCCCTGGCTCATTACCCAGTACTAAATCCAATATTGCCCCTCCTCTGGTCGGACAATCTACATACTGCGTTAGAAAAGCTTCCTGGACACACTGCACAAACACCACCCCATCCAAACTATTTGATCTAAAGAGTTTCCACTCAATATTTGGGAAGTTAAAGTCGCCCATGACTACTACCCTATGACTTCTGCACCTTTCCAAAATCTGTTTCCCAATCTGTTCCTCCACATCTCTGCTACTATTGGGGGGCCTATAGAAAACTCCTAACAAGGTGACTGCTCCTTTCCTATTTCTGACTTCAACCCATACTACCTCAGTAGGCTGATACTCCTCGAACTGCCTTTCTGCAGCTGTTATACTGTCTCTAATTAATAATGCCACCCCCCCCACCTCTTTTACCACCCTCCCTAATCTTATTGAAACATCTATAACCAGGGACCTCCAACAACCATTTCTGCCCCTCTTCTATCCAAGTTTCCGTGATGGCCACCACATCGTAGTCCCAAGTACCGATCCATGCCTTAAGTTCACCCACCTTATTCCTGATGCTTCTTGCGTTGAAGTATACACACTTCAACCCCTCTCCGTGCCTGCAAGTACTCTCCTTTGTCAGTGTTCCCTTCCCCACTGCCTCATTACACGCTTTCGCGCCCTGAATATCGGCTACCTTAGTTGCTGGACTACAAATCCGGTTCCCATTCCCCTGCCAAATTAGTTTAAACCCTCCCGAAGAGTACTAGAAAACCTCCCTCCCAGGATATTGGTGCCCCTCTGGTTCAGATGCAACCCGTCCTGCTTGTACAGGTCCCACCTTCCCCAGAATGCGCTCCAATTATCCAAATACCTGAAGCCCTCCCTCCTACACCATTCCTGCAGCCACGTGTTCAACTGCACTCTCTCCCTATTCCTAGCCTCGCTATCACGTGGCACCGGCAACAAACCAGAGATGACAACTCTGTCTGTCCTAGCTTTTAACTTCCAGCCTAACTCCCTAAACTTGTTTATTACCTCCACACCCCTTTTCCTACCTATGTCGTTGGTACCAATGTGCACCACGACTTCTGGCTGCTCCCCCTCCCCCTTAAGGATCCTGAAGACACGATCCGAGACATCCCTGGCCCTGGCACCCGGGAGGCAACATACCTTCCGGGAGTCTCGCTCGCGACCACAGAATCTCCTATCTATTCCCCTAACCATTGAATCTCCTACAACTATTGCTTTACTATTCTCCCCCCTTCCCTTCTGAGCCCCAGAGCCAGACTCAGTGCCAGAGACCTGGCCGCTAGGGCCTTCCCCCGGTAGGTCATCCCCCCAACAGCATCCAAAACGGTATACTTGTTTTGAAGGGGAACGGCCACGAGGGATCCCTGCACTTTCTGCCTGTTTGTTTTTCTCCCCCTGACTGTAACCCAGCTATTCTTGTCCTGTACCTTGGGTGTGGTTACCTCCTTGTAACTCTTCTCAATCACCCCCTCTGCCTCCCGGATGATCCGAAGTTCATCCAGCTTCAGCTCCAGTTCCCTAACACGGTCTTTGAGGAGCTGAAGTTGGGTGCACTTCCCGCAGGTATAGTCAGCGGGGACACCGGTGGTATCCCTCACCACCCACATCCTACAGGAGGAGCATGTAACTGGCCTAGCCTCCATCCCCTCTTACCTGACAGAATATAGCTGCCCTGTGGACTAACTAGATCTCCGCCCACCGACCCTGCTCCCAGTCAGCTACACTTTCTGTAAACTCCTGGCTCTCTTCGCACTCTTTGCGGAAATGTCGGAAACAAAATGAAAGGAGCGCCTTACTCCCTCCTCACCTAACTCCCTTGGTCACCAAACTCTCACTATCACACTCAAATGCACCAAATTCAGCACTCAGTGCAAACTCGACTGTAAAACTCGACCGGGAACCCATCCGGCCCCGGGGCCTTCCCCGCCTGCAAGCTCCCCAATCCTTTAACCAGCTCCTCCAGCCCAATTGGCGCCCCTAAACCAGCCACCTCCTGCTCCTCCACCCTCGGGAACCTCAGCTGATCCAAAAATCGTCACATCCCCTCTTCCCCCGCTGGGGGCTCAGATCTGTACAGATCCCCATAAAAGTCTCTAAATACCTCATTTATTCTCACCGCACTCCGCACCGTATTCTCACCGCTATCCTTAACTCCACCTATCTCCCTCGCTGCCTCCCTCTTACGAAGCTGGTGTGCCAACATCCGACTCGCCTTCTCCCCATACCCGTACGTCGCCCCCTACGCTTTCCTCCACTGTGCCTCTGCTTTCCCTGTGGTCAACAGGTCGAACTCCGTCTGGGGTTCCACCGCTCCCCGAGTAGTCCCTCCTCGGGGGCCTCTACATATCTCCTGTCCACCCTTAAGATCTCCCCCACCAACCTCTCCCTGCTCTCTCTCTTCTCGTGGGCCCTGATTGAGATTAACTCTCCCCTGACCACCGCCTTCAGCGACTCCCAGACTACCCCCACCTGCACCTCCCCATTGTCATTGGCCTCCAAATATCTTTCAATGCACCCCCGCACCCGCCCGCACACCTCCTCATCCGCCAATAATCCCACATCTAGACGCCACAGCGGGCGCTGGTCCCTCTCCTCTCCTAACTCCAGCTCCACCCAGTGCAGGGCATGGTCTGAGATGGCTATGGCCGAATACTCCGTTCCCTCCACTTTCAGGATTAGTGCCCTACTCAAAATAAAAAAATCTATCTGGGAGTAGGCTCTGTGGACGTGGGAAAAGAATGAAAATTCCCTGGCCTGGGCCTGACAAACCTCCATGGATGCACTCCCCCCATCTGGTCCATAAACCCCCTAAGCACCTTGGCCGCAGCCAGCCTCTTACCCGTCCTGGACCTAGAGCGTTCCAGTGCCGGGTCCATCACCGTGTTGAAATCCCCCCCTCCATTATCAAGCTTCCTACCTCCAGGTCCGGAATCGGACCCAGCATGCGTTTCATAAATCCGGCATCATCCCAGTTCTGGGCATATACGTTTACCAGTACCACCCGTACCCCCTGCAACCTACCGCTCACAATCACGTATCGACCTCCATTATCTACTACAATATTCATTGCCTCAAACGACACTCGCTTCCCCACCAGTATTGCAACCCCTCTGTTCTTCGCATCCAACCCTGAGTGGAATACCTGTCCTACCCATCCCTTTCTCAGCCTAACCTGATCTGCCACCTTCAAATGTGTCTCCTGGAGCATAACCACGTCTGCCTTCAGTCCCTTTAAGTACGCGAACACCCGGGCCCTCTTGACCGGCCCATTCAGGCCCCTCACATTCCAAGTTATCAGCCGGATTGTGGGGCTGCTCCCCCCCCGCCCCCCCCCCCCCCCCCCCCCCCCCCCCCCAGCCGACTAGCCATCTCCTTTTCTAGGCCAGCCACGTGCCCGCGCCTCTGTCACCCCCCCCAGTCCCCCAGACGGCAGACATCCACCCCAACCACCTCTCCTACTTCCAGCTCCTCTTTGGCCAATGCAGCAGCAACCCTATACCCCCCTCCCTCTCCTCGCTAGATCCACATCTAGCCCTTTTGCTCCCTTCATAACACTCCCATAAGTCAGCTGACTCCTGCTGACTCCGGCCTGTCCCGCCCCTCCAAAGTGAGAATCTCCCCTCCCTGGCAGTCAGTGTGCGCTCCTCTCCAGCACCACCCATCCCCCCCCGGCCCCCACCCCCGTCCTTCCCTAGCGCGGGAAAAAGCCCGCGCTTTACCTGAGCCGGCCCCGCCCCCTCTGGCGCAATTCCCCATCCCCGGGCCTCCACTCCCTTCGTGGGGGTCTGCCCCTCCAACACCACCGCCCGCACTCTCCCACAGTCTCCCCATCCAATCCCTTCACCCATCCCCATCCAGCACCCAAACCAGAGGAACATTCCCTAAACGTAATAAACACTATATACACAGTAAACATCCCCCCACAACAAACATTCAATTTGAGTCCAACTTTTCAGTCCGTATAAAACTATATGCCTCATCAGGCGTTTCAAAATAGTGGTGCCGATCCTGGAACGTGACCCACAATCGCGCTGGCTGCAGCTTACCGAACTCACCCCCTTTCAATGGAGCACCGCCTTAGCCTGATTAAAACCCGCTCTCTTCTTAGCCACCTCTGCACTCCAGTCCTGATAGATTCGGATCTCCGTGTTCTCCCATCTGCTGCTCCGCTCTTTCTTGGCCCATCGCAGGACACACTCTCTGTCCATGAAGCGATGAAACCTCACCACTACAGCCCTTGGTGGCTCGTTGGCCTTGGGTCTCCTTGCTAGGTCCCGGTGAGCCCCATCTAGCTCCAGAGGCCTCGGGAAGGCTCCCGCGCCCTTCAGCGAATTGAGCATCGTGCTCACATATGCCCCAGCATCGGGCTCCTCTACTCCTTCGGGGAGACCCAGAATCCGAAGATTCTTCCTCCTCGACCTATTCTCCAGGTCCTCAAATCTTTCCGCCCATCTCTTGTGCAGCGCCTCGTGCACCTCCACCTTCACCGCCAGGCCCAAGATCTCGTCCTCGTTTTCCGAGGCTTTTTGCCGCACCTCCCGGATCGCCGCCCCTTGGGCCTTCTCTGTGTCTCCACTAGCTTTACAATCGCCGCCGTCATTGGCGCCAGCATTTCGGTTTTCAGCTCCTCAAAGCAGCGTCTCAGAAACCCCTGCTGCTCCTGCGACCACTGCGCCCATGCTGCTTGGTCTCCACCTGCCGCCATCTTGTTTTTTCCTCCCTCTCACTTTTCGCTGCTCCAAGATCACTTTTTTCACCGCTCCACTCCTGGTCCAATCCATATAATGTCGGGGGGACCTTTTTGTCACCTTCCCACACTGGAAGTTGTCGAACAAGTGCCATTGGGGCCCCTCTAGAGAGCCCAAAAGTCCATTCCCGGCGGGAGCTGCCAAACGTGCGACCTACCTAGGCATAGCCACAACCGGAAGTCGTCCAAAATGCTTTTTTTTAAATCATTGACAGCAGGAAGACCAATGTTATGATCCAGGATGTTGCCAAACTGCCATCAATCAAAATTGATAATGTGATGCTGGAGGCATCAATAGCTTCACATATCTATGCGCCACAATTACCAGCAATCTTGTCAGTCGATGCTGAAATCAATATGCGCACTGACGAAGTTGCAGCTGTTAATGAAGAAGTGTGGAACAACAACCCAATGAGAATTAAAATACTACACGTTCACCATATCTGCATCCTCAGTGCTATCTCAGACATATTCTTGACGTCTCTTATCAGGATAAGTCACCAACTCAGAGACCCTAGAATGTGCCAATTCCATCAGCATATACTCATCACATTTATGTCCATGCTGGTTTGGCTACATTCGGCAGATGGTTGCCGGGCATAGGCATAAAGATCATCTTCAGTATGATGAACTGGGTCACGACCTGATGAATGTCCGTACCTCTGCTATAAAGGTCCCAAATGGGATAAGATAATGGCAGATATTGACATGGACAGAGGGAGATGATCACTGACGGCCATGACGTCTGGAAGCTGACTGTCCGGAGGGGTACTAAGAGGTGACCAGAAACCGAGCTCTCAGCCAGTCCAGAAGATGGCCCCAGTGAAAACGTCTCGGCCGTCTTCCTCCTGCAGCAAATGTGCCACAGACTGCCACGCCAGATTGAAGCTTTAGTCACACCACATATTTATAGACCTGCCTGCCAAAGCACAAACCATTGTCTCATGAGATGGAAGGCCGCCAAACATTTTTATAGATTTCAGCCCTCCATATCCACATTCCTCAACCGGGGGGGGGGGGTGGGAGGTCTGTTGGATGTTTAGTTCTGTAATCCAGGGAGCTGTCCTCATTGCCCAGTTAACTCAGTAGACTCAATACCGAGATCTTGAGGGTCAGTTTCACCATGGGCAGTTCATTTACGAACCAGATATCATGTAAAAACCACAACAGAAGCAATCGGTCACAAGCCTCAATGTTGAGATTAATTGTGTGGAAGTTCAAACCTTCCACATATATAAAAACAACTCTCTTGGGGAAAACTGGAGCACATTGGCCTCTTCCTGTACGTACTGCTGGCTGGAACGCCTAGCTGCATGCATTAAGTTCCCATTTGGTTCCTGGAATCAGGAAAGACTGCTGGAAAAAATTACCCGGGAGAGAGTAAACTGGATTACATCCAAATTTTCAAATTCAGAAGCAAAAATAATACTCTTTTATGTGAGTTCTAATTCAGTGTGGTGACCCTCCAGCTTTGTATATGGCTCAGTGTTACAAGTCAAGAGTTTCCTGATCTCTCGGAGTCAGAGTGGACAATGTAGGCCTCAGGAAGTGTCTTAAAGCAAATACAGTTCAAGTTCAGATTTTCAAAACCATTTTATTAATGAAAACTAAAACTTAAAAATTATATTTTAGATTTAAAAAATGTCTACATCTGGGTTTTTCAACATAATTGCAATTCATAAAATTATGGATATTTACAGCTCTTTTACAGTAAATTTACTTGGTCTCGTCAGTAACCAGAAGGCATATAATCCTGTTTCTGCCACAACTGGAAAAGATAAATGTTTGTATGGACCCAATGCTCCTTTTAAGACACTTCACAGTTCGGTAATGGGTGTGATGTTCACAGTGACCTTTATGATCTCTTCATTATCTCTTCATGCTTGTTATGGGAAGGCAGCCTTGTACTGGGGAGACTTTGTGTCAGTGTTATTTACACCATATTGATATTTAGAGTCCTACCTCTGCTCTTTTACAACAGTGTCCCAACCTCCACAGCTTGTATCGCATCAGTGTTTTCATGCCAGTCTCCAGTGGCCTCGAGTGAGATTGGCAGATTAGTGCTTCATTCGGGATTATTCTGTGCACTGATCTGGTCCACATTAACTGCCCCAAAAACATTTTACAGGGAGCCCTTAAAAGCCAGAGCCGACATTTTATCGTGTCAGTCTGGGCTACAGTCATTCGTGAGTGTTATAAATATCGTGCACATCTATAAAAGGTACATCTCAAGTATCAACTACATCCAATTTACTCTCCCATGAACAACCATTGCATAATCGCTTCGGGATGCAGTTAGCTCGTTTGATATTTCTTTCCTGATTTGCATAATTCTTTCAGGGCTAGTTAAGGAGAAATCGGAATCTCTTGGGAGAGATTGGTTATGTTGTTGATTATTAAAGCTATGCCCAGTCCATCTTAAATTATAGTTCGACAAGTCAAAATTAATCCTGGCAACCTGATGCAACGTGTGGTTTGAGGTGGTTGTTGTTGTTCGCACCCAGGCTGTGAGTAAACCAGCTCCATTTTCAACTGGTTAAATGTGATCATGTTGAGCAGAGGTTTGATACACCTTAGTCACAAGGTGTTCTCTCCTCTCCGGTGGCAAATGCCAACACTCACTAAACTCCAGATACACAAAGATTGCTTTCCCTCCAGTATCATTTAACAAGTTACCACACTTCACCTAAGCTGGGCATCAGGGCTGAGATTGATTCGGGAAAGTTTGGTTAGCTCAGATGGCTGGACGGTTGGTTCGTGCTGTGGAAGGAGGCCAACTGTGCGGGTTCAATTCCCATACCGCCTGAGGTTGTCCACGAAAGTCCCATCTTCTCAACCTAGCCCGAGGTGTGGTGACCCTCCGGTCAGCTCTCTCCCTCTCAAAGGGGAAATAAGCCTATGGTCCTCTGGGACTGAGGCAACATTTACATTTTACTGGAAAGTTCAACAGTGGGTGAGGACGGTATGAATAGCTGGCTGATTTCTCTTGCTAGTCTCGGAGATGTGGACCAATTTAGTGTTCCTACTGCTGCTTCCCCAGCTAAGATCAGCTAGCATAGTCGACTAGGAATTGACTATTTACCAGATTATTCTCCAAGCTATTTGGAAAAGCTGGAAGGAAGAGTCTTCGGTCAAGAACCTGACGATGATTTGAGTGCTGGTGTCTCCAGTGTGGCAGCTCCAGGTCACACTGTTAGAGCATTGATGAAATTCTCCATCACAGAAACAGAAACAGCAGGAGTTTGAAAACTGACAAGCATTAATTGAGTGACCCAATTAACAATCTACAACATACAGATCGAAGAAAATAAAACAAAAAATTTTGTAGAAAAACAAAAGTTAACAGATAGTTCTGTTATGAAGAGCAAACCCAAATTGGTACAGCATCTAAAACAGGCAACCTGAGGGCAGAGTCTGTGCCAGATTTTGGATCATGCCGGTTTTCAGGACCGGCAGTTTGGACCAGGTGAGGTACAGAGCAGGAATAGATTGGCAGGTGAAGCCGATAAATAGTCTGGTGCACCTCTGTGCTGATGCAGTACCAAGCTGTCAACTTATTAGTTTAATAAGAATTAAAAACATGCATGACAGCTTATAAAATATGTCCGATTTTCAGACATTTTCAGTTTTTGGATAGTTGGATTTCAAATATTGCACCTGTGCATCCGTTCTAATTAACTGGAGATTGCCTTCAACCTAATGAGAGTTGGACATAAAGGTTTGATTTCCCCACCCTCCCTCTGGAGAGGTTTCCCCCTTCATGCTCCACAGACGCCTGCAGCCACTCCAGTGGCTGTTATTCCTCTCTACATCTAGGTGGCAAGCGGTGGCAGGCCGATCTCACATGCATGGCACCAAAGTCAGTCCAACTGCCTGACTTTCTCACACAAGTATTCCAGCAGGGATCAAGCCAGGGAGTGGGGACCCTGGCTGGACTTTCCCTTGCTCAGAGGCCAGTCACTGTTGCACCCATGACCCCACCCAGCTAAAATCCATGAATTCTAAACAGATAAGTGAATCAAACAGAATACCTGGTTTGTACGATGCAGATATTTGAAATGATTGAGAAATAAATCATTTTGCTCCCCCCTACAAACTGGAAACTCTTCGCTGAAATGCTACAAGAAAAATTCATATAAAAATATAATCACTAATGGTCAGCATCATTGGGCACGTGTCGTCACAACATAGGATGCAATCAGGCAAAAATTCCAATATTTAAAGTATTTTCCAGGTGAATGTTTTGTTTCCAGTCTCGGGAAGGTGTTTCTCAGTTAGCGCCTTGCATTGACCACAGTTGGCAAAGACTGAAATTCAGAGATGTCACTCTGCTTCCAGTGAAGCTTAATGGATCGGAGGTTCAGCAAAATCTTTGAGTAGCTAGAAAATCCCATTTTGGATTATTCTGCTGCTAAAATAAAGCTGAGTTCTCCAAACACCTCCCCGCCCCCCTCACACACACACAGATTGTTATGGGCTTGTTCACTGTTGTGGAAAATTTGAAATTCAATTACTGATATCACACAATTAGGTCAATTTCTTAATACACACTGATGCAAAGCCTTACCTACTACAACAATTCTGGCATATATAATGCATTATTGTTTCTTCCATTCACGAGGGTGTACTCAATCACTGTTCTATTGCTACCAGTGTGATCAATAGTCCTGGTGACAGTACTAACAGGTGGCACAGTAGCATAGTGGTTAGCACTCGTTTCACAGAACCAAAGACCCACGTTCAATGCCCGGCTTGGGTCACTGTGCGGAGTCTGCACGTTCTCCCCATATCTGCGTGGGTTTCCTCCAGGTGCCCCGGTTTCCTCCCACAAGTCCCGAAAGACGTGCTTGTTGGATGAATTGGACATTCTGAATTCTCCCTCAGTGTAACCGAACAGGTGCTGGAATGTGGCGACTAGGGGATTTTCACAGTAACTTCATTGCAGTGTTAATGTAAGCCTACTTGTGACACTAATAAAGATTATTATTAACAGTAGAACATGGACTAAAAGATCACTAGTTTCAAATAAATCTGTTTCGTTTGAAGGGGCCCCTTTTCCCTCAAGGGTGTTATTCTTGTACAAACATGTATTTGTGCTATTTTCTGCCATGGGTGTTAACCAGTTAATCTTCCCGTGTTAAGACAGCGCAAAAGGAATTTTTGATGATACTACATTAAGCATTTAGGCGATTGGAAATCTAAGCCACACAGAGCAGCAGCAGCCTTTATGGCAAAAGTAGTTTGTCGGGTAAATAACTGGCAGATTTCACTTTCTCCGCAACACGTTTGTAGCAAGGAGCTGCTCCCAGTGCTAAGTCAGGCAATGGCTTACATCCCTTTGGAAAAATTATTGAAACATATGAGGACCTTCATCTGCTCACAAAAAGCTGCAACCTCTTCCTAATGTCAGGGGAGTGTCTTTATAGAACAACCTTTAATCATCTGTGGTGTTGGTGCGGAAAGAGTGGCACAGCCGGTGAAATATTGACTTGCTAGCAAATTTTGAAATCAGCCTCATGGATGCGATGTGGAGGGCCTCAGCCCCGAACAGTGTAAATATAATTGTAATATCACATTTGCTCAAGAACAGGCAAATTTGTTTTCCTTCTGTTGGAAGTGCAGCCACAGGAGAACAGAACTAGCTGGTTGCAGCAGTCCCCTCTAGTGGCCAACGCCAATACTGCTTCTGGTGACAGACACTGTTTGTTTCTGAGACTGGACTCCCAGAGCACAAGCAGCCTGTTTTGTTAAACCCCATCTTCAAAGAGGAGCAATGCTGAGGTTGTTAGCGAGAGATGGGGAAAGTTTTCTTTCTAGTTTTACAAAGGAATACTGCTGGGAGTGTGGAGATTCATTTACAGTTAAGAGTTGAAGTGGGCACGGTTTAAAAGGGTGAAGGAGAGCAAGCGGACCGGAGGTCTGTTTAAGAACTCTGATAATAATCGATCATTTTCGGCAAGCACGAGGATGATTTGAAATGATCGAGAAAGTCACCTTGAAAATCTCACAGGAACATCAGAGGCCACTGCCGTTTTAGGTGCAGTCAATCAGTGCTGGTTTTAACAGACATGTCCCCCTTGGAAGGCATGAAACCTGTGCCACGTGCCTTGTCCAAGTGAGTGACTGTCACATGAAATTTTACCAAATAGCACCCCCTGCCCCCCACATATTAGTCAGACATCTAGTTGTACTTTCCACTTTCTTGCCCTACAAGGGCTGAGGCCAATTCAGTGCTACCCGAGGTAAGATCAGCAATATACACCTTGAAGGAGCCTGGAATCCTCTGATTTATTTATCTCTAACACATGCAGGGATTCACTAATCCAACCAATTATGACAGGGGTCTGTTAGTAACCAACTAACGATCAAAACGTCAAAGGTGACCCCCTGATGTTTTCTTCATCAGTCGGAGGATTTGCTGAATATTCGTAAAACTTAGAATCCGTTTTCCCCCTATAAGATGCCAGCGTGCGAGGTATTTACGTTTTACATGGCACCTCCCAAGATATTATTTTTAGAAGAACCCACAACAGTAAAGACCGGAATGACCAACAGTCACTTATTTCAGGCTCACTAGAACCTGGTCATGATATTGGAGTCTGGAAATACTGCATTTAAGTTCATGGAAGCATAGAATTTACAGTGCAGGAGGTCATTCGGCCCATCGGGTCTGCACCGGCCCTTGGACAGAGCTCCCTACTTAAGCCCACACCTTGACCCTATCCCCGTAAGCCCACCTAACCATTTTGGACACTCAGGGCAATTTAGCATGGCCAATCCACCTAACCTGCACATCTTTGGACTGGGAGGAAACTGGAGCACCCGGAGCAACCCACGCACACACGGGGAGAATGTGCAGACTCCGCACAGACAGTGACCCAAGCCGGGAATTGAACTGGGACCCTGGAGCTGTGAAGCAACAATGCTAACCACTGTGCTAACGTGCTGCCCCATGAGGTATGAGAATAAGACAAGAGCATGGATCCCAGTTCTATGGATTTGAACCTCTTTTACTGACTCTGCTAAGGGCCTAAAGAGCGTCTTGTTTAAATACTACACTGCAATACTTCAAATGCTGACTATACATAGGTCTATGCCTCAAATTCCCTGCACTGCCATTTCCAGGCAGCTGTTAAACATGACTCCTGACAGCTGCTCATAGCCAAGGGGAAACCACATTGGTTCTGTAGTTTTAATGGGGCCCTTTCCCTTGCTTGATATATGATGGGATAGTTCCAGCTAAATGATATTCCTTTTTGTTTCCCAACCCTGGACAGCAAGAGGCGAGGGAACAATGTTAAATTTCCACTGACAGCAGTGCTCAGCTGGGTGAGAAGCCCAACACACAAGAAGCAACTAGTCTGCTGAGGATCAAAGGGAATTTGGAGAGACTGGTTCAAAATACTGGTTCAAATCTTCCCTCGGTGCCATTAGGAATGCACTTTAGGTAGATTCCAACTTGGATTGGGGAAAAGTGCAAATCAATGCACCAAGACCACATGGAGTTAGAAAGCTTTCAATCTCCGAGGTGATGGGATGACACATTTTGAGGTTCCCAGTAACATGGACTACTGGTCCTTGTTGTAGTTTCCCCACCTTGTGAAGATGACAACACATGCAAAGGAGGAGAGAGCTGAGACTCTGACAGTGCCAGACCAATGAGTCTCAGGTTAAGACTACTTAGGTGTCCAAGTTTGCATTAAACAATTAAAGGGTACATGGGTCTTCAAATCAGAGGCACTTCGTATTCTGCAGCAATCCTGTCACATTCTAACCCAAATTATTAATACTGTGTAGATACCTCCTTGCAACTTTGATTGTTATCGTGGGCCTGTCTCCAGAGTCCCAAAGCATGCCTTCAAACCAGGGAATCTGGTCTTTTCATTTAACTCACCGACAGGATCCCGCTTGTGAGAATACAAGACCCAGGGAGCTAGAGCAGAAGGGAAAATTAAAATCACTCCCAAAAAAAACATTCTTCCGATCGTTACTCGAATGTAGTGTCTTGGAAGGTCTCAGTATTTAACATTTTGAATTCCCGCTGGTTTTCTACAGTGAAACTAAGACACCGACAGTCTACAAACTGAAACAGATGTCAACATTCAGCCACTCAGGCAAATTTGCTTCCATTTCTACCACAAAATCTATTCAAAACAGAAAACACTAAAACAATCACATTCCAATTTGACCCTGATCTCTTCTGAATAATTTCCACATTCACTTTTCTCAGTTCTCTTTTTTTTCCTCCAGCCTTGTTCCTTTCCAGCGATGCTAAGAATCGAGCGGAGGTCAGCTAACTGCAGGCACCCAGCTGGTAATAAATGTGTTCCAGAACTTTTACAAAGGTTTGGTCCTTTGGTGTCTTATTGGCCATGGATCCCTTTAATGCAAAGAAATAAAAAAAGCGATTAAGTTGAGATCTAACCATGCCTGCAAATCGCTGAAACTGATTGAATTTCCTAACGTCTCCCTGAAGCACCTTGGGGATTGAAAGTGCTGTTGAAATGCAACAGATTGAAGTTACAGACAAGGCAAAGCTGCACAATGCAGCAATCATTGCATTTGGTGATAGGAAACATTTTTCCAGGAAACCTCCGCAGTTGTACGTACCCTGTGCCTGAGAATGCTTACTGATGATCTCCATTAATGCAAAATCCCATATCAGCCTGTTCGTCATTCCACATTTCCTGATTTTACTTTTGCTGGTCTGAGGTGCACATGGAAAGCGAAACCCAGATAAACACACCATCTGGGATCGTCAAACTGCATTCGAATATTTACGGGAGAAAAGCCAACTTACCTTAACTTTATCCAGATACGTTGTCTCCTCATTCCATTTGTCTTTGAACTTCACAATGTCCGGAGCTGCTTTGTAATATTCCAACAGAAGCATCTGCCCAGGGAATTTCAACAAAATGCACAGATTATTAAAATAGTCTTGTCTGCCCTTCTTTATGCCACCTTCCCTCCCTCCCTCCGAACAGTCTTGAAGAGGTGTTTCAATCTGAGGTGTATCCACTCTGCCCGGTGATTTTTTTAAAAAAGCATTGTCCCATTTAGATGATGCCCGTCTTTGATATTGCAAAAGGTTTTAACAGCAGCTTTTGAGGTTGCATGCACTTGCGGCTTCTGACCACTGGGCGGGATGTTATTATTGAAATGTTCCTGAAAGGTTTGGAAGCCAAGTTAGGTTTTTTTTCTGACAGAATTGTTACAGCGCAAGTGGAGGACATTCGGACATTGCAGCTTCACCAGTTCACCGAACGAGCAACTCGCTCATTGCCATTCTCCTGCCTTCTCCCTGTAACCCTCATCACTAGGGTTTTCTCCTTGCACAAAACACCCCTCTGTAGTTCTTATTGACATGCCTTCTTCAGTCATCGATGTTTCATTCAAGTGCGACCTTCGGTCAGAAGTCAAAAATGTTGGACTATTCCAATTGTGAGGTTTCCAATGGTGATTCCGGCCCGTCTCCTGGCACCCACCATCTATTACCATTGCTGTTGTTTAGACTGCACTTGTAGCAGAGGACGACATGAAGCAGGAGATGGGAAAGATGGGAAGAGGGTGGGAAACAGGCCAAAATGCAGTTGGGTAAATTATTGCTACGAGGGCTCCTGAAGTATGGGAATCATGCTAAAGTGCTTTGGTTCAGGGTAGTCACTGGGAGATAGGCCCCAGATGCTGACATTCACTTTCAGGGGTCACTTTGGGAGAAATTGGGTTGGGGTTGGCAGGGGAGAGATACAAAATTATAAAACCACTGGGGAGTGTTTTAAGCCGCACTGTCATCTGGCACGGTAGCATTGTGGATAGCACAATTGCTTCACAGCTCCAGGGTCCCAGGTTCGATTCCGGCTTGGGTCTCTGTCTGTGCGGAGTCTCCACATCCTCCCCGTGTGTGCGTGGGTTTCCTCCGGATGCTCCGGTTTCCTCCCACAGCCCAAAGATGTGCAGGTTAGGTGGATTGGCCATGCTAAATTGCCCTTAGTGTCCAAAATTGCCCTTAGTGTTGGGTGGGGTTACTGGGTTATGGGGATAGGGTGGAGGTGTTGACCTTGGGTAGGGTGCTCTTTCCAAGAGCTGGTGCAGACTCGATGGGCCGAATGGCCTCCTTCTGCACTGTAAATTCTATGAAACCTATGAAACTTCAGCTATATTCAGCTTGTAATAGGCCACCACGCTTCCAATTCCAGTGGGTCATACAACAACTGTGTCCGGGCAGAAACTCTGAAGAACATTTCTCAATGTGCAAAGGGTCTTTTTTATCTTGTGCAACAAATCTAAGTCCAGCAGTCAAAAAACAGAAGTACCATTTCATGTAGGACATCAGACGTTAGAAATGTATCCTGCACGTAGGTCATCTCCACCTCCATGGGAATGCCGTAGTCATTGGGCTTTTGCTGGAAGAGATAATAAAATGTCAAAAGCAGAGACAATGCACAGACCAGGAGATGGCCTTATTAGATGATCAGCATTAAGATGGCCAAACCTTCAGCCCATCTCTACGGCAGCGATGCTGCAAGTGACGTATGGTGTCATGTTATAATGTCCCATTACCACTGCTAATTTCTTGACCCAGTGTCCACCTGTAATTCACCTCCCCAAGAATGAAGTCATAGGCCAAGAACTTCCATTCCTGCTCAAAACAGGCACATTCCATAGAATCTCTACAGTGCAGAAGGAGGCTATTTGGCACATCAAGTCTGCACTGGCCCACCGAAAGAGCACTCTAACTAGGCCCACTCCCCTGCCCTACCCCTATAATCCAACGCGCATTGATCACGGCTAATCCATCTATCTCGCACATCTTTGGACACTAAGGGGCAATTTAGCATGGCCAATCCACCTAACCTGCACATTTTTGGACTATGGGACGAAACTGGAGCACTCGGAGGAAACCTACACAGACACGGAGAACCTGCAAACTCCACAGTCACCCAAGGTGGGAATCGAACCATGGTGCTGTAAAGCACCAGTGTTAACCATAGTTCCCCCTACAGATACCAAGCCTGAACCAAATCTGGTTTCCAGTGCTATATAAGGGCAGCACGGTAGCATTGTGGACAGCACAATTGCTTCACAGCTCCAGGGTCCCAGGTTCGATTCCGGCTTGGGTCACTGTCTGTGCGGAGTCTGCACATCCTCCCATGTGTGCGTGGGTTTCCTACGGGTGCTCCGGTTTCCTCCCACATTCCAAAGATGTGCAGGTTAGGTGTATTGGCCATGATAAATTTCCCTTAGTGTCCAAAATTGCCCTTAGTGTTGGGTGGGGTTACTGGGTTATGGGGGATAGGGTGGAGGTGTTGACCTTGGGTAGGGTGCTCTTTCCAAGAGCCGGTGCAGACTCGATGGGCCGAATGGCCTCCTTCTACACTGTAAATTCTATGATTCTATGATCACCAGTGAGCAGCCAAATTAAGACCCCACTTAGGTCACTGGCTGGAGGGATTTTGTATAGGATCCAGATTTGCACATTAAAGCAGTCTCATGCCCATTTCAGATGTCCAGGTTGCTCACAGAAATATTCCAAACAGTAGACTTTAGACATTGAAGGAAAAGCTGAAGGAATCCCCCACTCATTGCTTTTCAAAGGCAAAATGAATTTCAAACCGTAGAAATTTAGAGCATACAAGGAATAGAAAGACCTGAATTTTATGTAGCATACTCATGCCCTTAGGATATCCCAAAATGACTCAGCCAATGATGTGCTTTTGTAGCCGTGTCACTGACTTAGCAAGCATGTGGAAGGACCCCTCCTGTTGATTCCCTTATTTCCCATTTCTTTTATTTTGTCATTATCGTTTTTGGTCCATGGATTTTATTTTTTTTTAAATGTATTTTATCCCAAAACATATTAAAAAGTAAAAAAACGGGGACTTCCGGTTGCGGCGATGCCCTGCTAGCCGCACGTTTCGGCGGCTCCAGCTCCAACGGACCTTCGGGCTCTTTTAAGAGCCCCAACGGGAAATTTTTGGGCGACGCAACCCGGTGTGGGGTGAGTGAATAGGGAGTCCCCCCCCAACGAAAGAGGAAAATATCGGCGCCGGCGGCTGCAGCGCGAGGAATCGTCGACGAAAGGGACAGAAAGGGAGAAGACACAAGATGGCGGCGGAGAAAGCCCAGGCGACATGGGGGCCCGAGCAAGACGAATTTCTGAGACGGTGTGTGGAGCTACTAAAGAGGGAGGTGCTGACCCCGATGCTACAGGCAATTGAGGGGCTCAAGGAGGCACAAAGGACCCAGGAGACAGAGCTCCGCGTGGTGGAGCAGAAGGTGACGGATAATGAGGACGAGATCCTGGGCCTGGCGGTCAAAACACAGACGCACGAGGCACTCCATAAAAAGTGTATTGAAAGGATTGAGGCCCTAGAAAAAAGAGCGCGAAGGAAGAACCTTCGGATACTGGGTCTCCCTGAGGGAGTGGAAGGAGCGGACTGTGGAGCTTATGTAAGTATGATGCTAAGCTCATTGATGGGAGCTGAGGCCCCTGCGGGCCCCTTGGAGGTGGAGTGGGCCCCTTGGAGGTGGAGTGGGCACATCGGATCCCGGCGGGAAGACCAAAAGCGGGAGAACCACCCAGGGCGACAATCGTGCGATTTCACCGCCTTAAAGATAGAGAAGAGGTCCTGAGATGGGCTAAAAAGGTGCGGAGTAGCAGATGGGAGAATGCAGTGGTACGGGTGTACCAGGATTGGAGTGCGGAGGTGGCGAGAAGGAGGGCGAGTTTTAACCGAGCCAAGGAGGTGTTACACAAAAAAGGTGAAGTTCGGGATGCTGCAGCCGGCACGACTATGGGTCACGTACCAGGAGAGACACCATTATTTCGATACGGCGGAAGAAGCATTGACCTTTATTAAAGAGGAGAAATTGGATCGGAACTGAGGGACTGATACTGTAGGGAATGTTATTGTTATGGTTATGGTTGATGTAAATAAAGAAGTAAATTGGGATGGGGGGAGACACTAGGAAATGTGGGCGCCGGTGAGGGGGGAAAGAAGGGACATAGGCGGAGAATGAGGAATGGGAGGGGGAGAGGAAAGGGAGCTGCGCCACAAGAGGCGGGTCAGATAAAGGGATGGTCCCGCGCCAGAAAGATTATGGCGGGAAGACAGGCACAAGGGAGTTCCCCACACGGGGGGGGGGGGGGTCAAGGAGTGAGCAGGAGTAGCCGGGGTCAGTTGAAGTCAGCTGACTTGCGGAAGTAATATGGGGGGAGCAATCACGCTAGAAAGGGATCTAGCGGGGGGGGGGGGACAACTGGGTTGCTGCTGCGGAAATCAAAAAGGAAATGGCTAAAGAGTGGGTGGACGGGGATGGAATGCGACGCCTGGGGAGCGAGTGGGAGCGCGGAGGCGGGATATGGGACTGGCCTAGAGAAGGTGATGGCTAGTCGACACGGGAGGGGGGCAGGTAGCCCCCCAGTGAGGCTGATCACGTGGAACGTGAGAGGCCTGAATGGACCGATTAAAAGGGCCCGAGTGCTCGCGCTCTTGAAACGACTAAGGGCAGATGTGGCTATGCTCCAAGAGACACACCTGAAGGTGGCGGACCAAGTTAGGTTAAGGAAAGGATGGGTGGGACAGGTGTTTCACTCAGGACTAGATGCAAAGAATAGAGGGGTGGCCATATTGGTGGGGAAACGGGTAGCATTTGAAGCAAAGATCATCGTAGCAGATAGCGGAGGTAGATATGTAATGGTGAGTGGCAGGCTGGAGGGAATGGAGGTTGTGTTGGTTAATGTATATGCCCCGAATTGGGACGATGCGGGATTTATGAGACGGATGCTGGGTCGTATACCAGATCTGGAGGTAGGAAACTTGATATTGGGAGGGGACTTCAATACCATGCTGGACCCAGGGCTAGATAGATCCAGATCAAAGACCGGAAGAAGGCCAGCAGCGGCCAAGGTGCTCAAGGGGTTTATGGACCAAATGGGGGGAGTGGATCCATGGCGATTTCTTAGACCGAGGGCCAGGGAGTTCTCCTTCTTCTCCCATGTCCATAAAGTGTACTCCCGGATAGATTTTTTTGTTCTGGGAAGGTCGTTGATCTCAAGGGTGGAAGAAGCTGAGTATTCAGCCACAGCGGTCTCGGACCATGCCCCACATTGGGTGGGCCTGGAACTAGGAGAGGAAAGGGAGCAGAGAGCACTCTGGCGATTAGATGTGGGATTGATGGCGGACGAGGGAGTGTGTGGAAGAGTGCGGGGGTGTATTGAGAGATACCTGGAGGTCAATGACGACGGGGAGGTCCGTGTGGGAGTGGTATGGGAAGCACTAAAAGCGGTGGTCAGAGGAGAGCTGATCTCCATTGGGGCCCACAAAGGGAAAAGAGAGGCCGAGGAAAGGGAAAGATTACTGGGGGAGATTTTAAGGGTGGACAGGGAATTTGCAGAGACCCCGGAGGAGGGACTGTACAGGGAGAGGAGACGACTCCAGACGGAGTTTGACCTCCTGACCACCAGAAAGGCGGAGGTGCTGTGGAGGAAGGCACAGGGGAGGAGGTATGAATATGGGGAACAGGCTAGTCGCCTGCTGGATGATCAGTTGCGAAAGAGGACAGCGGCGAGGGAGATAGGGGGAATTAGAGACGAAAAGGGAGCCATGGTGCGAAGAGCAGGGAAGATAAACGAGGTGTTCAAGACCTTTTATGAGGGACTGTATAGGTCCCAACCCCCAGAGGGAGAGGAGGGGATGCGGCAGTTCCTGGATCAATTGAGATTCCCGAGGGTGGAGGAGCAGGAGGTGGAAGGCCTGGGGGCACCGATTGGGGTGGACGAGGTTATTAAGGGGCTGGGGAACATGCAAGCAGGGAAGGCTCCGGGACCAGACGGGTTCCCGGTGGAATTTTATAGAAAATACGTGGACTTGTTGGCCCCGTTGTTGGTGAGGACGTTCAATAAGGCCAGGGAAGGAGGGACTTTACCCCCGACAATGTCGGAGGCGACGATATTGCTAATTCTGAAGAGGGATAAAGATCCGTTGCAGTGCGGGTCCTATAGACCTATTTCATTATTGAATGTGGACGCCAAATTGCTGGCAAAGGTACTGGCATCGAGGATAGAGGACTGTGTCCCGGGGGTGGTGCACGAAGACCAGACAGGGTTCGTAAAGGGGAGACAACTGAATGTCAACGTGCGACGACTATTAGGGGTGATAATGATGCCCCCAGTGGAGGGGGAGGCAGAGATAGTGGCAGCAATGGATGCAGAGAAGGCATTTGATAGGGTGGAGTGGGAGTATTTATGGGAGGTGTTAAGGAGGTTTGGGTTCGGGAACGGGTTTATTAGCTGGGTCAAACTTCTTTATGGGGCCCCAATGGCAAGTGTAGTCACGGGTCGGCAAAGATCGGAGTATTTCCGATTATATAGGGGAACAAGACAGGGATGCCCGCTATCTCCACTGTTGTTCGCGTTGGCAATTGAACCTCTGGCCATGGCGTTGAGAGACTCCAGGAAATGAAGAGGGGTGATTAGAGGGGGAGAAGAACACCGAGTCTCGCTATACGCGGATGACCTACTGTTGTATGTGTCGGACCCAGCGGGGGGGGGGGGGATGATAGAGGCTATGCAGATGTTGAGGGAGTTCGGAGATTTCTCCGGATATAGGCTTAACATGGGGAAGAGTGAACTATTCGTGATACACCCAGGGGACCAGAGTAGAGAGATAGAAGGCCTGCCTCTAAGGAAAGTGGAAAGAAACTTCCGATACCTGGGGATTCAGATCGCTAGGAGCTGGGGAACCTTGCACAGACTTAATCTGACACGATTGGTAGAACAAATGGAGGAGGACTTCAAGAGGTGGGACATGCAGCCTCTGTCGTTGGTGGGCAGAGTGCAGGCAATTAAGATGATGGTCCTCCCGAGGTTCTTATTTGTATTTCAATGTCTCCCTATACTAATCACTAAGACCTTTTAAAAAAAAATAGACAGGAGCATCACGAGCTTCGTGTGGGCAGGGAAAGTCCCGAGGGTAAGGAGGGAGTTCCTACAACGTAGCAGGGACAGAGGAGGATTGGCGCTACCGAATTTGGGCGACTACTATTGGGCCGCCAATGTGGCGATGATTCGGAAATGGATGATGGAGGGAGAGGGAGCGGCGTGGAAAAGACTGGAGAGAAAGTCCTGTAAAGGGACGAGCTTAGAGGCGCTGGTGACGGCGCCGCTACCGCTCTCACCAAAAAAGTTTACCACGAACCCGGTGGTGGCGGCAACATTGAATATCTGGGGACAATGGAGGCGACAGAGAGGTGTGCAGGGAGCCCTGGTGGGGTCCCCAATCAGGAATAACCATAGGTTTGCCCCAGGAAGAATGGATGGAGGATTTCAGAGCTGGCACCAGTTCGGAATTAGGAGGGTGGGAGATTTATTTATAGATGGGACGTTTGCGAGCTTGGGAGCATTGGAGGAAAAGTATAAGTTGCCCCGGGGAAACTTTCTTAGATATATGCAGGTGAGGGCGTTCACAAGACAACAGGTGAGGGAATTTCCGCTGCTCCCGGTACAGGGGATTCAGGACAGAGTGCTTTCGGGGGTGTGGGTCGGAGAGGGCAAGGTGTCAGAGATATACCGAGAGATGAGGGAAGAGGGGGAGGAGTTGGTGGGCGAATTAAAAGGAAAGTGGGAAGAAGAGCTAGGGGAGGAGATAGAGGAGGGTATGTGGGCTGATGCCCTAAGCAGGGTAAATTCCTCTTCCTTGTGTGCTAGGCTTAGCCTGATTCAATTCAAGGTGCTACATAGAGCACACATAATGGGAGAAAGACTGAGCAGGTTCTTTGGAGTGGAGGACAAGTGTGGGAGGTGCGGCGGAAGCCCAGCAAACCACACACATATGTTTTGGTCGTGCCCGGCACTGGAGGGGTATTGGAAGGGAGTGATTTCCAAGGTGGTGACGGCCCGGGTCAAACCAGGCTGGGGGCTAGCTCTATTTGGAGTTGCGGATGAGCCGGGAGTGCAGGAGGCGAAAGAGGCCGACGTTGTGGCCTTTGCGTCCCTAGTAGCCCGGCGTAGGATTCTACTCATGTGGAAGGAGGCGAAACCCCCCGGACTGGAGGCCTGGGTAAACGATATGGCGGGGTTCATAAAACTGGAGCGGATAAAGTTTGCCCTGAGAGGATCGGCTCAAGGGTTCACCAGGCGGTGGCAGCCATTCCTCGACTACCTAGGGGAACGTGAGAGGGAAGACAGATGACCAGCAGCAGCAACCCAGGGGGGAGGGGGGGTGGAAGTTTTAGTTTATGTTAAACGATTAGATTACCATGTTGATTAGCCATTTGTTTATTGTTAAACTTTCTTTACTGTTATGTTTGATCTGTAAAGGGAAAAAATTTTGATCGAAAAATTTTTCAACAAAACATATTTTTTAAAAAAAGTAAAGAAACATAAATAAATCAAAGTGCATTCACCACATCTCACAGTTTGTACAAGTTTTTTCCGCCTTAGAACCACTAGGGGTAGAAATTAGATAATAGTTAATCAGTTGTATTTGATGTCTATTTAATTATAGTTATTGTTATTAATTAAAGTTGATTGAGTTTAAAATTACAAAGCTGGTGACTGTAGTTATTGGGCAGCCAAAGACCAAATACTTCGAGTAATAAAAAAAAACAATAGTTAATCCCAATTGTGTTGCAAATCCGGGTCAAGTGGGGCTGGAATTGACCGCGTACCAGTCCAGGGTACGTAACATAACCCAGCAGCCAATGTGCACACTACAAGATTCCACTAACGGCAATCAGATAAACAAAATCTGTTTTGATGGTATTGTCCCCAGAGGAAAATATTGGGAAAATAGTACCATCGGCACTTTTATGTTCATTTAAAAGGTTTTGATTTAACATCTCATCCTATAATGGGGCACTCTCACAGCATTGAAACGATCCAAATCATGAGATGGGACTCAAAGCCGAACCTTTTGACCTCTGATCTTAGCTAGAAATTAAAGTATGTGGCCCATCGTGTCTGCACTAGCTCGTTCAAAGCTCATTATTCCCATTACCCACACTTAATTTGGCCTTTTTTTCAAATATTTCCCAACAACTCCTGTATAGCTGTTAAGAATTCTACTTTCATCAGTGTCTCTAGTATAGCATCCCATGTACACTCTGCATTTAAAAATAAAATCTCCTAACCTCTACCTTTGTTCTGCGTTTCTAAACAGCTCTGACAATGATTGCCCACATCTGCTTAGGCAAAATTTTGAACTCCTGTCGCCTGTTAATCCTCTTTGTTCCAATGTTTTCCCCCAGTTTTTCTGGTCTCCTCGTCCCAACTTAGTAAATTTCTTCTGTAGCCTTTTTATTACTTGGCTTTTGGATGTGGATGGTACTGGGATTGTCATTCATCAGTTGCCTCGAGGGCATTAAGAGTCATGTACTTAGTGTGGGACTGGAGTCACATGGAGGCCACAGCAGGAAGAGGCAACAGGTTCTCTTCCGTTAAGGACATCAACGAACCAGTTGAGTGTTTACAACAATCCAACTTTCATGATCTTCCATGGGTGTCAGATCTATTGAACGTTATTATATAACACCTAAATCCAAGCTGACATGTCAGTGCAGTACAGAGGATGCATTAGGTTGTCAAGTGTGGCATCTGAGGCATTAAAACAAGGCCTCGGCTGCCCTGTCAGGTGAATGTAAAAGGTTCCATTGTTTGGTTAGAGGAGCACAAAATGCTCCCAGTGTCCTGGCTACTATTTATCCTTCAACCAATATGACAAACATTTTATCTGGTCGTTGTCATGTTGCTATTTGTGGGACCTTCCTGTGGATAAATTAGCAGTCACATTTCCTCAATTTAACATTGACTACACTTCAAAATATTTAAAGCTCTTTAGGGTGTCCTGTAGGTGCTAGATTATTGCAATTTTTTCTTTTAAGAATCCATATAAAGAGCATCCACTACATTTCCTCAGAAGTATTCAGTTTGTCCACACACAACTTTCCTTTTACAGAGTAATCTTTGGAGGAATTCCAGAGGCCAGGAAAATGTTATCCGCTGATAACCGACTCGCCTGAGTCAGTGTGAGAGAACGTGGTTCTCTAAACTATTTAAATTAATCAAATGAGGTCTGATTTAATAGTGCTGATTAATAATAACCTGGTGCTGTACATACCCACTTTAGATCATCAGGAACCTACGGAAAATCTTCTTTTGCAAATTAATAACAAAATAAAAGACGCTTCCTCTGTGCTTTGAGGTAGAGGGATACAAGACTTGGCAGCAAAGCATATAAAAATGGATGGGCTTCAATCTCTCAAAGCTCCACATGAAACGGATTACTGGAGCTCAAGAAATTTCAATTCACTGATGCTTCTTCAGTTCCTTCCGTCTCCACTTTCTTCAGCAGCCAGCCTTCCAGGACAAGGGCAGCATTAACAACATCTTCTGCAATGTGAATTCTAACCCACAGCTCAGTTCCATCGTCGAGGGCTCAGGAAAGGGAGACCCTGGCTTCAACTGCCTCGCAGGGAAGGCAGAGAGGAAGAAATTGGGATCACTTGCACCATCAATCCTACACTAACGCTACATCAGGTTCAGCTTCTAAATGAACCAGGGCCCATCTTCAGAGGACTTCAATCATCATTCCAGAGTATAGGCAGGTTATAGGCAAAACACAGTGATGACAGATCAGCTTGTTGACTCCATCAGCTGCAGACAAATGCTGTGATGTTATTGAGGAGCCTGACAATAGCCATCCCATTAGAAAACAACATGATGGTAGATGGATCACTTACCTCTGGAGGAGGCATGACCCAGAACGGAGTAATTTTTGATTCTAAGTTGATGCTTCCATAATGATACGGCCCTTAAATAAAAAGAGAGTCAGTTATGATGTTTTTCCTCTTCCCTGGAGATTGGTGTTAATAAATGCAATAAGATAGAGATACCTTCCATTGAGACAATGAACATTACCACAATGCCTGCCCTGCACCAAGGAATGACTGCATCTCTGTCTTTGTGGTCACCTTAACCTAGGCCCGAGGACCACTTGCAGCCCACCCTCGCTTCTTATGGCCTTGAGCTTTTATTTCCCTTTTGCCCCGCTTTTCAGATTTCTAGTTCATTCCGTCTTGTGTTAATTTTACTTTGTCCTCATTGTCACTTCCGATTGTGCAGCAGTTTAGCGCTGTCCTGCCAACTAGGCTATTCTAACCTCTGAGCCAGAAGCTGCGGGTTCGAGTCACACTCCAGGACTTGATGGTCATGGAAGGTGTGGATAGATTAAAGAAGTTCATGACATGGCCAAATAGGCTGAGTATCAACCTGCAAATCCTTCCAGTACACCCATGGCTGGCAGTAAGAGCGGGGGACTTCCTGGTCAGCCCTATGTGGAGTGATGCCCACAAGGATGTCGCCTTTGGCGGCAGGCTAGTGACTTGTTCCAGGAAATATGAGCTATGGAAACAGACATCAGCATGTGCTTTGTCTGCCTCATGTCACTAGATGCAGGGAAGCTTCTAAGTCCAGGCCCACTGCTTCTTTTTGAGTTCTAAATTTCACAGCTGGAATCCCCTCTGCCATTGACGTTCTCAAATAGATATTCATCATGTGTGTGTCTAGGCATCAAATGTCAATGGCCTGATCACAGCCCAGCCTGGATCAACATACACATACACAGTTTCTAGCGACAATCACCGACAGATGATCAGGGATAGATATCTCAGCTGACATTCCCCCACCACTCCCAGAACACAAAGTCATTGCATAACTGCCATCTTTGAGGGCGCTGAATTAACTTCATAGAGCCACAAGTTTGAAGGTGGGACCGTTCTGCTCTGTATGGTTCAATATGGTACTGAATCATACGAGTGGTGAGAGCACAGAAGCCATTCAGCCCATCATGTCTGTGCTGGTTCCCTGAAAGAGCAACGCACCTCGGCCCACTGTCCAATAATGCCTTTTCTTCATTGTGCTGTAATTTATTTTCTCTTCAGACAATTATCCAATTCTCTTTTGAAAGCCATGACTGAACCTGCCTTCACCACACTCTAGAAGTGCATTCCAGATCCCGTGCTATACCATGGCATACATGCTCCATGCACGAACATGTTTGCACACACCAACTTTACTGCATTACTACATTAATCATCTACCGCCTTAATGTTATGCCCTGAAATGAATGGACCTCTTACCACAGATAAGTGCTAGACAGGGCTGAAAACTGTTGGTGGTTCCCTGTAGTTTCAGCTGATAGTCCATCTGGGAATCAATGTCTTGCAGAGAGGGCAGGGCCCGCGTATATGGGTGACTGTGGTACCAGCCGACCAACGACAACCCCCGTAGGAATAGGTTCTGGCAAATCTGTAGAAGAGAACTTTGTGTTTAGTTCAGACAAGACAGAGTCAGGAGCGACTGCATTGCACAAACTGGTTGAAGACCAGCAAGTGTTCAAGCACCAAATGTCGGACAAGCACTGTGTTGCATTTTTTAACTGAGATTCTATTCCAACTCCCAGAGAGAAGCAGCCACGGAAAGGAGGTTGAAACACATTTGCATTTAAAGGAACTACATGTTGAGAAAGAAAGCAAAGTTACTTCTGCTACACCCGACAGTCACAATGTGTATTTATAGCCAGTCCGTTAGGTTACAACAATTCAATGCATTTATATAGCACATTTATTGAAGCAAAACAGGAACATGCTCAAACAAAAGCGGCTCGGCGTCAAATTAATGTTATTTTAGTACAGGCGACCAAAAAAATTAATCGAAGAGGTAGTAATTAATGTTTTAAAAGGAGAGAGCTGGAGAGAATTAGGGGCTAAATTCCAGAGCTTAGGGCAGCTGAAAACACGCCGTCAGTGGTGGAGCAATCAAAATCGATAATGCACAAGAGACCAGAATTGGAGGAATGCAGAGATCTCTGCAGGTTGTGGGCTGTGTGGAGCAGTGGGGTGGGGACTATGGAGGAGGTTACAGACATAGGGAGAGGCCACGCTATGGAGGGTGAAAATATTAAAATTGGAGCATTGCCAGCCAATGTAGGTCTGCAAACACTGGGGTGATAGGTGAATGGGACTTGGGTGTAAGTTAGGATGGGAGTAGCAGAACCTTTAGTTGAGTTCAAGTTCAAACAGGCTGAATGATGACAGCATTGGAATAGTCATGATTAGAGTCATCAATAGCACTTGATGAGGGTTTCAGCAGCAGATGAGCTGAAGCCGGGCAGAGTTGAGCAATGTTATGGAAATGAAAGAAGGTGATCTTGGTGATGGAGCAGGTATGTGGTCAGAGACTCATCTTGGGATCGAATACGACACCAAGTTCGTGAACGTCTGGTTCAGTCTCTGACAGATGTCAGAAAATGGATGGAGTCGGTGGCTAGAAAATGGAATTTGGTTCAGGATCCAAAGATGGTTTCAGTCTTCCAAATATTTAGTCAGAGGAAATGTTCTGCTCATCCAGGCCGCCCGAACAGGCGCCGGAATGTGGCGACTAGGGGCTTTTCACAGTAACTTCATTGAAGTCTACTTGCGACAATAAGCAATTATTTATTTAATTTATTTATATTGAACAAGCACTCTATAAAATCAGAGACACTGAAAGGATCAGGAGAGATGTTGGTAAGGTACATATGAAACCTGTGTCAGGTGGATGTACCTTTAAGAAATGGGTATTTATCAAACAGCTGCAGTGATGTCAGTGTGTGGGTGGAGCTGGGCTCTGCTCTACCTTTTACTTTTGTTTTGTGCTGAAAGCTGGTTTTGGCTCTGTGGTTAGTTTCGCTTTCAGTTGGAGAGCTGCATATGAACCAAGCAGGTGTGTATTGATCTTTCTCTCTACAAGCTAAAGAATGTCTTCAGCTCATTGATGATTTCAAAGTAATACCTGTTTCTGTAGAGAATTCAAACCTGCAGTCTTTGTTAAAAAGTGTTTTGGGCTTATGGATGTTGTTAGGAAAGTTACGACGGGTTACCTATAGAATATTGTATTTGGGAAAGTATCAGTGTTTGTAGTTGATAAACTGTTTACTGTGTGTTTATAAAGTGTTAACTGAATTCATAGAATAAACATGGTTTTGTTTTAAAAATACTTTAGATCTCTGTTCCATCACACCTGTAAAGTGGGCCCTTGTGTTCCCCATAACCAAAATCTATTAAAAGTTGTGGGTCAGGTGAACGCCATGATATACTTTGGAGTTTTCTAAGCCCTGGTCCATAACACCTGGCATATTCTTGGATGATGTCGTCGAGGGCCAGTATGTTGATGCAAAATAGAAGTGGATCCTTGAGGGATTCCAGAGGTAACAATGTGAGAGAAACAGAGAAGTCATCAAGGGTGAATCTCTGGCTACAAATGGATAGATAAGAATGGAACTAGTTGCTAGTAGTTCCAGCAGGATGGATGACGATGGCGAGGTGTTAGGATGGAGCGTTAACCCTGTCAAAGGCTGCAGCCAGGTTGAAAAGCACGTGGAGGAATTGTTCACCTTTGTGACAATCAGACAGGATGCCATTTGGGCTTTGATAACAGCCATTTTTGTACTTTGGCAGGGTTGACACCTGATTTGAACTTTCAAGAAGGCTGGTTATGTATTTAGGAGAAGCCAAGACATTTAAGGGGAATTTGACATTTGAGAGGAAAGCGACATTAGGGATGGAGTGGCAGTTTGCAAATATGGCGTGTGCCAGAGTGGGGGGGGTCCTTTTGAGGAGAGGGGTGATGATGGCAGGTTTGAAGGAAAGGGGATCAATAGTTCAGGAGAATCGTTAACCATATCAACTAACATGAGAGTCAGGAAGGGAAGTTAGGGGGTCAGTAGTTTATTGGAAATAGGGTCGAAGGAGCAAGAGGTCGATGTCATGGATGAGATGAGTTTGGAGAGGTTAGATTAGATTATAACTCTAGATTGGGAATGTACTTTAGAGATAACCCAGAGGAAATTGGAAACTAGTTTTGAGACAGACGCCTGTGGCCAGGAACTGAAGACGGAAGTAGTCAGCAGATTTTGAGTTTCTGTAAATAACTACTGTAAACCTTGAATTGAAAAGTCTGAAACAAAGTTGAAAATAGGAATATTATCCAACAATTTACTCTTTCAGATTCCAGTAGGTCTAGATTATATTTCCACTCCCTCATTGGAGTATGGGCCCGTAACCCTCGACTGACTGTGCAGTGGAGGCAAACTTGGTGATCTAACCCTGGTTATACTGCAAAAGTGACCTTCGGTCTAAATCTTTCCATGATCAACATGTAATAAATGTAATAAATAGAGGAAATTTGCTGTGGATTGTTACTGAGCCTGAACATTTTAATTAAGTAGCAGGTTATCTCAAGCAATACAGTAACAGGTTCTACAAGATTTGCATGCGTGATAAAAACATGCTCAAAATACTCAGCAGGTCAGTCAGCAGCCGTGGAGCCAGAAATAAAGCTAATGGACTGCTTCAGGTCAGAAATAGAATAAGTTGGAAATGTAACAGGTTTTAAGCAGGGAAAGGGGAGGGGAGGAAAGAACTAATGAAAAGGTCCATGATAGGGTGGAACGCAGGAGAGATTAATTGACAGGGGGCAATGAAGGTACAAGGCAAAAGGAGATGGAAATGGGACAAGTAAAGAAACAAAAAGGTGGGTTGAGAGGAGTATGCGGAAATGGCAGAATCATCACCAATTTCTGTAGCCGAAAAAAAAATTGGGCAGCAAAAATGATCTAAAATCCTTTAACTCTGTTTACATTGGGAGGGTTGCAAGGTGTCAAATCGAAAGATAAGCTGCTGTTCATCAAGCTTCCAAATGCAAGAGAGAGAAGGACCCAGAGACAGACAGCAGCATCTAAAGGAGAGGGAGAATAAGGACCTAGAGATAGACAGTGGCACCTAAAAGATGTGGAAAGGAGGACTGAAAGAGGGGGAGAGAGGAGGATGCAGAAATAGACAGCAGCACCTAAAAGAGGAGAGGAGACCTGGAGACAGACAGAGAATCTAAAAGAGAGGAAACCCCAGAGACAGACAGCAGGATCTAAAAGAGAGGGATAGAGGGGGAACGAGAGACAGACAACTGCATTGGAGAGAGGGGAACCCGGAGATAAACATCAGCACCTAAACGAGATGGTGAGAGGGGAACCCAGATTTGTTCAGGAGGTGGTCATATCCCTTAGAACAGAGTCTGCAGATTTGGTCCTTGTCAGGGATAGGAGGGTGTGATTCCGAGTGAGGCAGGTAAAAGTGGAGGAGCCTCGGCCCTTGCATCGTCCAACATGTTTGAGATTCTTGCAGCCTCAATGGACAAAAGTGGAGGGTACAGGGTGGATAGCAAACTGACCATGCCACCATGGTAAAAGGGAAGCCATTCAAACGCGGGAGAGTTAAAAGGAATGCAATGGCAGTTGGGGACAGTATAGTCAGGGAAATATACAGTTCTGTGCAGCTGGATGTAGTCCAGAAGGCTACATTGCCTGCCTGGTGCCAGGGTTCAGGGAATGGGGGGGGGGGGGATGATTCTGTTGTCGTGGTTCATGTAGGTACCGATAACATAGTTAGGACTAGGAAAATGGTTCTGCTTGGAGAGTATGAGCAGCTAGGGGCTAAATTAAAACACAGAATCTCAAAAGTAATAATCTCTGGATTATTATCTTAGTCATGAGCAAATTGGAGTGGGGTAAATAAGATTAGAGAGTTTAATGCATAGCTGAAAGATTGGTGTGAAAGAAATGGGTTTTGTTTCATGATGCACTGGCACCAGTACTGGGGAAAATGGGAGCTGCACCACTGGGATAGTCGTCACCTGAACAGTGCTTGAGACAGTGTTCTGACAAGTCGTATAACTAGGACAGATAGGAGGGCTTTAAACCAAATAGTGGGGGTGAGGGATCAAGTGAGGAATGGTGTGGCAAAGCGAGAGAACAAGGCAAACGAGCAAGGTAGCAATAAAGGAATTGACAATCCAAGTGTGGCGGAACAGACAGAATGTGCAACAGCAGATCAGGTTAGAGGTTGTCAAGATAATTTTTTAAAAAAAGAGACGTTTCAGGCATTTTGTCTGAATGCATGCAGCATTTGTAACAAGATATATGGACTGACGGTACAAATAGAATTAAACGTGTATGAGCTAATTGCGGTGACAAAGGCTGGCACTGAATATTCAAAGATATTCAACATTTAGGACGGATAGGCAAAAAGGAAACGGATGTGGGGTAGCGCTGTTAATGAAGGATGAGATTAGTACATTAGTGAGCGGGGATCTTCGGTCTGAAGATTCTTTGTGTGGAATTAAGAAACAGCAAGGAGCAGCAAACATTAGTAGGAGGTGCTTATAAACATTAGTGGTAGTGCAGGGCATGGTATTAATTTGCAAATTAGAGAGTAACAAGAGTAACATAGTAATCACGGGAGACTTAAATCTAGCTATAGAGTGGGTAAACCTAATTGGAACTATTGCTTTGGTGACTGAATTCCTCGAATGTATTCAAAATGGTTTTCTAGAGCAGTATGTTGAGAAAGCAACTAGAGGACGATTATTTTAGATCGAATATTTTGCAGCGAGAAAGGGCTGCTTAATAATAATTGTTGTAATAGAGCCTTTAGGGAAGAGTGACCATAATATGGAAGAATAAAAAATGATGCATAGCTCAATCCAAAATTTGGGTCTTAAATCTAAACAAAGGAAACTACAAAGGTAAGATGAGCAAATTGGCTCTGGTGGATTGGGAAATTATATTAAAAGGTATGACAGTAGACAAGCAATGGCTAGCATTTAAAGAATTAATACATGGTTTACATTCCTTTGAGGCACAAAAAACCAACAGGAAAGGTGATCTGACCATGCCTAACAAAATTAATTAAAGATTGTTTTAGATCAAAAGAAGAGGCTTATGAAGCTGCCAAAACAAAAGTAGTAAGTCTGAGGATTGGGAGTGTTTTAGAATTCAGTAAAGGAGGACCCGAAACTGATAACGAACAAGAAAATAGAATATGAAAGTAAACTAGCAAGAAACATAAAAGCAGACCGTAAAAGCTTCTATAAAGTATGTAAAAAGCAAAAGATTAGCAAAGACAAATATGGGCCCTCTGTGGGCAGGGAGAGGATAATTTATGATGCAGAATGAGGGAAAGACAGAAATTAAACAAATACTTTGTCTCTGTCGGGTACAAAGAAACTTTCTAGGAATACTACAGAACCAAGGGACTCGCGAGAATGATGAAAGTAATTAGTATTAGTAAAAGAAGTAGTAACAGGAGAAAGTAATGGGACTGAAAGTTGATAAATCTCCTGGAACTGATAATTTACATCCCAGAGTGTTGAAACAGGTGGCTATAGAGATAGTGAATGCATTGGTGCTCAACTTCCAGAAATTCTAAAGATTCTGGAACGGTTCCTGCAGATTGGAAGACAGCAAATGAAAACACCATTAATTAAGAAATGAGGGAGAGTGAAAACAAAGAGCTACAAAGCTATAGTAGAGAAAATGCTTGAATCTATTATAAAGGATGTGATAACTGGACACTTAGAAAATAATGGTAGATCGGGCAGAATCAACGTGGAGTTCTGAGTGGGAAATCATGTTTGACAAACCTGTTGGGAATTCTTTTGAAAATATAACTGGCAGATTAGATAAAAGGGAATCAGTGGATGTGGTCAGGAAGTAAAGTTAAAGCACATGAGATTGGGATATTTCTCTGGCATGGATTGAGGATTTGTGAATGGACAGAAAACAGAGAGTAGGAATAAACAGGCCATTCTCAGTTTGACAGGCTCTGAATAGTGGGGTACCACAAGGATTAGTGCTGGGGTCCAAGCTATTCACAATCTATTGGGTTGCATGGTGGCACAGTGGTTAGCACTGCTGCCTCACAGGCCAGGGGCCCAGGTTCGTTTTCCCACCTTGGGTCACTGTGGAGTTTGAACGCTCTCCCTGTGTCTGCGTGGGTTTCCTCCGAGTACTCTTGTTTCCTCCCACAATCCAAAAATGTGCAGGTTGTGTGTAATGACCATGCTAAATTGCTCCCTAGTGTCCAAAAGGTTAGGTGGGGTTATTGGGTTACGGGATAGGGTGGGTCATGGGCCTAGGTAGGGTGTTCTTGGAGGGGATCGGTGCAGACTTGATGGGCTGAATGGCCTCCTTCTGCATTGTAGTAATTCTATATCAATGATTTGGATACCAGGATCAAATATAATATTTCCATAATATAACACAAAACTAGGTGGAAATGTAAGTTGTAAGGAGGATGCAAGGAGGTTTTGAGGCTAGGTGAGTGGGCAAGGACATGGAATATATTGTGGAAAAAAGTGAAGTTATTCACTTAGGTAGGAAAAACCGAAATACAGAGTATTTCTTGAATAATGAGAAATTGAAGAGTTAATGTCCAGAGGGAACTGGATGTCCTTGCTCATGAGTCACTGAAAGCTAACATGCAGATGCAGCAAGGAATTAGGAAGTCAAACGGTATGTTGGCCACAGGATTTGAGTACAGGAGGAAAGATGGCTTGTTGCAATTGTATAGAGCCTTGGCGAGACCGCAGCTGGAGTATTTTGTATTGCTTTTGTCTCCTTATTCAAGGAACGATACAGTTGCCACAGAGGGAGCACAACAAGGGTTCACCAAACTGATCTCTGGAGTGGCCGGACTGTCCTTTGAGAAAAGATTGAGGACACTCGGCCATTATTCTCTGGAGTTTCGAAGAATGAGGGGTGGTCTCATTGAAGTATACAAAATTCTTAGAGAGTGCGGCAGGGACTTCCAGTCGCTAAGCCGCACATTTCGGCATGTCCGGCTATTACGGACTTTTGGGCTCTCCAGAGGAGACCCAATGGAACATTTTTGATTGAATCCCGTGTGGGAAGGTGAAGTAAGGTCCCCCTTACGTTGTATGGCAGGGATTAGCGGTGGAGCGTCGGAGAAAAAGGCTTTGGAGCAGCGGCAAAAACGAGGGGGAAAAAACAAGATGGCGGAGATTGAGCAGCATGGGGGCCGGACCAGCAGGAATTCCTTAGGCGCTGTGTGGAGGAGCTTAAAAAGGAGGTGCTGGCGCCAATGCTGTTGGCGATCGAGGGGCTGAAGGAGACCCAGAAGGCCCAGGCGGTGGAGCTCCGTGAGGTGAGGGATAAAACTAATGAGAACGAGGACGAGATCCTGGGCCTGGCGGTAAAGATGCAGGCGCACGAGGCGGTGCACAGGAGGTGGGCCGAGAGACTAGAGGTCCTGGAGAACAGGTCGAGGAGAAAGAATCTCCGGATTCTGGGTCTCCCCGAAGGAGTGGAGGGAGCTGATGCCGGGGTGTACGTGAGCACGATGCTCCATTCGCTGATGGGTGCGGAGGTCTCTCCGAGCCCCCTGGAGCTGGAAGGAGCTCACCGGGTCCTGGCGAGGAGACCCAGGGCTGATGAGCCGCCAAGGGCGATAGTGGCGCGGTTCCATCGCTTCGCGGACAAAGAAAGTGTCCTGAGATGGGCCAAGAAGTTGCGGAGCAGTAGATGGGAGAATGCGGTGATCCGAGTCTAACAGGACTGGAGTGCGGAGGTGGCAAAGAGGAGAGCTGGCTTCAACTGGGCCAAGGCGGTGCTGCACAAAAAAAGAGTCAGGTTCGGAATGCTGCAGCCTGCGCGACTGTGGGTCACTTATCAGGATCGACACCACTATTTCGAAACGCCAGAAGAGGACTTTGTCCGCGAAGCGATGGACCTTTATCCAAACGGAAAAATTGGACTCGAGCTGAGGGGCTGTGGTTGTTGGGGGGGGGGGTGGGGATGTTGACTGTATACGGGGTTGTAAATATGGGTAAAGCATGTTTAATGGGTGGGATGATGGAGGGGGATGTGGGAAGAGTTCTTGTTACATTTTTTTTTCTGTTGATGAGATAGTGGGAAATGTGGGCGTCGGTGCTGGAGGCAGGTGAGACTCGGGGATGAGGGAACTGGGATAAGGCCGCAACAGGAGCTGCGCCACAGGGGGCGGGGCTGGCTCAGGAAAGCGCGGGCTTTTTCCCGCGCTAGGGATGGGGGGATGGAGGAAGGTAAGGAGGAGAGACTCCCACACGGGGAGATCAACGGGAAGGCGGGGGAAGCCGGGGCCAGCAGAAGTCAGCTGACTCACGGAAGTAGTATGGGGGGAGCAAAAGAGCTAGATGCGGATCTAGCAGCAGGGGGGGGGGGGGGAACACAAAAGGGTTGCTGCTGCACTGGCCGAGGGGGAACTGAAAATGGAAGAGGTGGTCGGGGCGGGGGGTTCCCCGTCGGGAGACTGGATGGTGCGAGAGGCGCGGGCATGGGACTGGCCTAAGGTAGGAGATGGCTAGTCGGCAGGGTGGGTAGCCCCCAATCCGGCTGATCACGTGGAATGTGAGAGGCCTAAACGGGCCGGTTAAGAGGGCCGGAGTGTTTGCGCACCTAAAGGGACTGAAGGCAGACGTGGTCATGCTTCAGGAGACACATCTGAAGGTGGCAGATGAGGTCAGGTTAAGGTAGGGATGGGTAGGACAGGTGTTCCATTCGGGGCTGGATGCGAATAGAGGGGTGGCAATACTGGTGGGGAAGCGGGTGTCGTTTGAGGCCAAGAACATAGTAGCGGACAATGGAGGCCGATACGTGATGGTGAGCGGTAGGTTGCAGGGGACGGAGGTGGTATTGGTAAAAATATACGCCCCGAACTGGGACGATGCTGGATTCATGAAACGGATGTTGGGGCGTATTCCAGACTTGGAGGTAGGGAGCTTGATAATGGGTGGGGATTTCAACACGGTGTTGGACCCAGCATTAGATCATTCCAGATCTAGGACCGGGAAGAGGCCGGCGGCGGCCAAGGTGCTCAGGGGGTTTATGGATCAGATGGGGGGAGTAGATCCGTGGAGATTTGCCAGGCCTTTGGCCAGAGAATTTTGTTTTTTTCTCCCATGTACATAAGGCCTACTCCCGGATAGGTTTTTTTTGTTTTGGGCAGGGCATTGATCCCGAAAGTGGAGGGAACGGAGTATTTGGCCATAGCCATTTCGGACCACGCCCCGCATTGAGTGGAGCTTGAGCTGGGGGAGGAGAGGGACCAACGCCGTTGTGGCGGTTGGACGTGGGACTGCTGGCAGACGAAGAAGTGTGCGGGAGGGTGCATCGAAAGGTATCTGGAGGCCAACGACAACGGAGAGGTGCAGGTGGGAGTAGTATGGGAGGCGCTGAAGGTGGTGGTCAGGGGAGAGTTAATCTCCATCAGGCTCATAGGATGAAGAGAGAGGGCAGGGAAAGGGAGAGGTCAGTGGGGGAGATTTTAAGTGTGGACAGGAGATATGTAGAGGCTCCTGATGAGGGATTACTCAGGGAGAGACAAAGTCTCCAGACGGAGTTTGACCTGTTGACCACAGGGAAGGCAGTGGCACAGTGGAGGAAGGCACAGGGGGCGGTATATGAATATGGGGAGAAGGCGAGTCGGATGCTGGCACATCAGCTCCGTAAGAGGATGGCAGCGAGGGAAATAGGTAGAGTCAAGGATGGCATGGGAACTACGGTGCGGAGTGCGATGAAAGTGAATGAGGCATTCAAGGCCTTTTACGAGGAGCTGTATAGGTCCCAGCCCCCAGGGGGAAAAGCGGGGATGCGACGATTCTTGGACCAACTGGGGATCCCGAGGGTGGAGGAGCAGGAGGTGGCTGGTTTGGATCGCCCATTGGGGTGGAGGAGATGGTTAAAGGACTGGGGAGCATGCAGGCGGGGAAGGCCCCGGGGCCGGATGGGTTCCCGGTGGAGTTTTATAGGAAGTATGTAGACCTGTTAGCCCCATTGCTGGTAAGGACCTTCAATGAAGCAAGGGAGGGGGGGACCCTACCCCCAACAATGTCGGAGGCGACGATCTCTTTGATCTTGAAGCGGGATAAAGACCCACTGCAATGTGGGTCGTATAGACCGATCTCGCTCCTCAATGTAGATGCTAAGTTCCTGGCAAAAATGTTGGATACGAGGATTGAGGACTGTGTCCCGGGGGTGATTCACGAGGACCAGACGGGATTCATAAAGGGTAGGCAGCTAAATACCAATGTGCGAAGGCTCCTAAATGTGATAATGATGCCATCGGTGGAGGGAGAGGCAGAGATTGTGGCAGCCATGGACGCGGAGAAGGCCTTTGACTGAGTAGAGTGGGAGTATCTCTGGGAAGTGTTGAGCAGGTTTGGGTTCGGGGGAGGGTTTAGTAGTTGGGTTAAGCTCCTGTACAGAGCCCCGGTGGCGAGTGTGGTCACGAACCGACGGAGGTCGGAGTATTTCCAGCTGTACCGAGGGACGAGGCAGGGGTGCCCCCTGTCCCCTCTGCTGTTTGCATCAGCAATTGAACCTTTGGCCATGGCGTTAAGGGAGTCGGGGAAATGGAAGGGGGTGGTCCGAGGGGGAGAGGAACATCAAGTGTCGCTGTACGCAGACGACTTGTTGCTGTATGTGGCGGATCCAGTGGATGGGATGGTTGAGGTCATGCAGATCCTAAGGGAGTTTGGAGACTTCTCGGGCTATAAGCTCAATGTGGGAAATAGTGAGCTCTTTGTAGTGCAGCCGGGGGATCAGGGAAGAGGGATAGACGACCTACCGTTGAGGAGGGCGGAAAGGAGCTTTTGATACTTGTGGATTCAGGTAGCTAGGAGCTGGGGGGCACTGCACAAACTTAATTTGACGCGGCTGGTGGAACAGATGGAGGAGGACTTTAAAAGGTGGGACATGTTGCCACTCTCGCTGGCGGGCAGGGTACAGTCGATTAAAATGGTGGTTCTCCCGAGGTTTCTTTTTGTATTCCAATGCCTCCCAATTGTGATTACCAAGGCCTTCTTTAAGAGGGTAAGCAGGAGCATTATGGGATGTGTGTGGGCGAGCAAGACCCCGAGGGTTCCTGGAGCGTAGCAGAGATAGAGGAGGGTTGGCGTTGCCGAATCTGGGTGGCTACTACTGGGCAGCCAACGTGGCGATGATCCGTAAATGGGTGATGGAGAGAGAGGGGGCGGCGTGGAAGAGGTTGGAGATGGCGTCATGCAAAGGAATGAGCCTGGGGGCGCTGGTGACGGCACCACTGCCGCTCTCGACGACAAGGTACATCACGAGCCCGGTGGTGGCGGCAACGTTAAAGATCTGGGGGCAGTGGAGATGACATAGGGGAGCGACGGGACCCTCGGTGTGGTCCCCGATCAGGGATAACCATCGGTTTGTCCCAGGAAGGATGGACGGGGGGTTTCAGAGCTGGCATCGGGCAGGGATTAGAAGAATGGGGGACCTGTTTATCGACGGGACGTTTGCAAGCTTAGGGGCGCTGGAGGAGAAATTTAGACTACCCCCGGGAAATGCTTTCAGGTATATGCAAGTGAGGGCGTTTGTGAGGCGGCAGGTGAGGGAATTCCCGCTACTCCCGGCGCAGGGGATTCAAGATAGGGTGATTTCGGGCGTATGGGTCGGGGAGGGCAAGGTGTCGGCGATATACCAGGAGATGAAAGAAGAGGGGGAGGCTTTGGTAGAGGAGCTGAAAAGGTAAATGGGAAGAGGAGCTAGGGGAGGAGATTGAGGAGGGGCTGTAAGTAGGGTTAATTCCTCTTCCTCGTGTGCCAGGCTTAGCCTGGTACAGTTTAAGGTAGTTCACAGAGCGCATATGACGGGGGCGAGGCTGAGTAGGTTCTTTGGGGTGGAGGACAGATGTGGGAGGTGCTCAGGAAGTCCATCAAACCATGTCCATATGTTTTGGTCATGCCCGGCACTGGAGGGGTTCTGGAGGAGAGTTGCGGGAACAGTATCTAAGGTGGTGAAAGTCCGGGTCAAGCCAAGCTGGGGGCTAGAACTATTTGGAGTAGTGGACCAGCTGGGAGTGCAGGAGGCGAAAGAGGCCGGCATTCTGGCCTTTGCGTCCCTAGTTGCCCGGCGAAGGATCTTGTTAATGTGGAAAGAGGCGAAGCCCCCCAGCGTGGAGGCCTGGATAAATTATATGGCAGGGTTTATCAAGTTGGAGAAGATAAAGTTTGCCTTGAGGGGGTCTGCGCAGGGGTTCTACAGGCGGTGGCAACCGTTCCTAGACTATCTCGCGGAGCGTTAGAAGGTCGGACAGCAGCAGCAGCAACCCGGGGGGGGGCATCTTTCTTGGGGGGGAGGGGGCAAGGGGGCCTTTCTGGGGGGCATTTGAGCAAGAAAATACATGAATGATCCGGGAAACTGATATGTACGGGAGGAATCCAATGTACAAAGCTCTGTATCATATTGACTTGCCATGTTCATGTCTTGCTATGCGAGCTTTCTTTCTTTTGTGTTATGGGGGGGGGGGGGGGGTTTGTTCTGCATGGTTGAAAATTTTGTTAAAAATTCTTAATAAACATTTTTTTTTTTTTTTTAAATAGAGAGCATGGCAGGGTCGACACAAGGACCCCCTGGCTGATGGGGTCTATAACCAGGGTGCACAATCTCAGAATAAGAGGTAGGCCACTTAAGGGACAGCGACGAGGAGGAATTACTTCACTCAGAGGATGGTGAATCTTTAGCCTTCTCTACCCCAGCTGGTGTGGAGGATTGGTCATTGAGTATATTCAAGACAGAGACTGATTGATTTCTAGATATTAAAAGGGATCGTGCGGGAAAATCCCTCGAGGTAGAAGATCAGCAATTTGAATATCAGAGCAAGCTCGAGGGACTGAATGGCTACTCCTGCTGCTATTTCCTTTTTTACTGTTGGCCTGTGTGGAAATGTTTAGGAGAACAAGGGCAGAAAGGTCAGAATGAGAGTGGGGCCGAGAATTAAAATGACTGGCAGCCAGAAGCGCAGGGTCACGCTGACAAACTAACGGACATGTTCTGCAAAGCAGAAGTCGCCTGATGGTGGAGGAGACTGCACAGTGAGCAGCGAATTAGGTTGCACTAAACTGACAGAAGTATCAGTAAATCACTGTTTCAAATGGCTGAAATGTTTGGAACCCTGGGCATCTCCTGCGCTTTCATGGGAAGATGCTGTGGGAAGGACAGGGGTTGTTGGGGGTAATTGGGGAGTGGACCAGGGTGTCACAGAGTGAACGTCCTCTTCAGAATGCTGAATGGGGAGCGAAAGATGGGTCTAGTGATGTAACCACTCAGGAGATGGTAGAAATGGTGGAGGATGATGCACTGAACACGGAGGTTGATGGGCTGTAAGGTGAGGATGAGGGGAACCCGATCGCAGTTGTGGGACTGATAGGATAAGAACAAAAGAGTGATAGGGAAATGGAACCTACATAACCAAAGGCTCTGGTGGAGGGGCATCATCAGTGGAGTACGAAAGATATATCAGAGACACGCCGTAGGAGGTGGCATTGTTCAAACACATACAGCAGAGACAGAGAATCTGGAAGAATGGAGGGGGTGTGGGTGGAATCATAGAATCCCTACAGAAGGGAGCCTTTTGGCCCATTGAGTCTGCATTGCTCCTATGAAAGAGCACCCTACACTCTATGTCAGCCCTATTCCTGGAACCTCACCTAACCTGCACATCTTTGGACTGCGGGAGGAAACCGGAGCACCCGGAGGAAACCCACCCAGACACGGGAGAAACTCACCACAGTCACCCAAGGCCAGAATTGAACCTGTGTCCTTGGGGCTGTGAGGCAGCAGTGCTAACCGCTGTGCCACCGTGACACCTCCCGTGGGAGCCCGTGTGTTTATTGTAAATGTTGGTTGAAAGCCTATCCCCCAAAAATGGAGACAGAGAAGTCGGGAAAGAAAGGAAAGAGTTGGAGGTAGACCATGTGAAAGTGAGACCATGTGAAAGTGAGACCATGTGAAAGTGAGACCATGTGAAAGTGAGACCATGTGAAAGTGAGACCATGTGAAAGTGAGACCATGTGAAAGTGAGACCATGTGAAAGTGAGACCATGTGAAAGTGAGACCATGTGAAAGTGAGACCATGTGAAAGTGAGACCATGTGAAAGTGAGACCATGTGAAAGTGAGACCATGTGAAAGTGAGACCATGTGAAAGTGAGTAAATGTGAAAGTGAGTAAATGTGGAAACTGGAAACAAACTTGAAGAAATCTTCCAGTTTGGGTCAAGAGCAGGAATTGACACTGAGAAAATCACCAAAGTATTGGGAAAAGACAGAGGTGACATCTAGAACTTAAACAAAGAATGCTCCATATATCCCATGAAAAGGCCGGTGTTGCTGGGACTCAAAAAGTTTCCCACAGAAGCAGCTTTTTATTTGGATGAAGTGAGTGCAATCAAAGGACAAGCTGTTCAATCTTGCTTTCAACTTTGGAAATATCTTTCCCTCAAGGGAACTGGGATTAGTCACCCAAAATGGAACAAAATCCCGCCAACCGGCGCGGCCCGATTCCCACCCCCGCCCAATCTCCGGTACCGGAGACTTCGGCAACCGGTGGGGGCGGGATTCACGGCGGCCAACGGCCATTCTCCGACCCGCTGGGGGGTCGGAGAATGACGCCCATGGTTTTCATCAAAAAAATACTATCCTCAGTGGAACAGATGCACTTTCAGCTCGTAGAAAGGGACAGGACTGGGCTTAACTGTGATGCATTTTGTAGTCAGGTAGTTTACCAATACTAACCCACGCAATATGAACATGGCTTGGGTGATCTAACGGAGGATGCATCACACCTATTCAGCTATACCTCAGTCAAGAGTACAAGATCATAATAAAAACGAAATACCGCAGATGTTGAAAATCTGAAACAAAAACAGAAAATGTTGGGGAATACTCAACAAGGCAGGCAGCATCTGAGGTGAGAAACAGAGTTAACCTTTCAGGTTGATGACCTTTTATCAGTTCCGTCTTTGACCCGAGATGTTAAATCGGTTTCCCTCCGAAGGTGCTGCTCAAGAAGCTAAGCTCTTCAGGACTGATAGGGGAAGAAACCTGGGAAAAGAATGGTAAGCTTTACCTCTTCTTCGACCGCAGAGGCAGAGTCCTTGTCGGAAAGTCGTATTCGACATGGAAAAGCTCGGAGAATTGTCAGCACTGTCAAAATACACACACAACGGTCAGTGGGGAACTGTACTGTAAAGCAGGGTAGAACAAGATATTACAGATTAGAGCATCAATTCTAGTAGAATTGGGCCCTCTGACCTACACCTCCACAGACTTTGGACAATAGAAAGAAAATTCAGAATGTGTGAGAGAGCAAGAGAATCAACGGAAAAAAGACAGATGGAAAAAGCGAGAGAAAAGCATAGCATTTAAAAAAAATATTTTCAAATAAAAACACGTGGGCCGAAATTCTCCCCAAACGGGGCGATGTCTGCCGACTGGCGCCCAAAACGGCGCCAATCAGGTGGGCATTGCGCCGCCCCAAAGGTGCGGAATGCTCCGCATCTTTGGGGGCCGAGCCTCAACATTGAGGGGCTAGGCCGGCGCCGGAGGGATTTCCGCCCCGCCAGCTGGTGGAAACGGCGTTTGTTGCCCCGCCAGCTGGCACGGAAATGACATCTCGGGGCGGCGCATGCGCGGGAGCGTCAGCGGCCGCTGACAGTTTCCTGAGCATGCGCAGTGGGGAGAGTCTCTTCCGCCTCCGCCATGGTGGAGGCCGTTGCGGAGGCGGAAGGGAAAGAGTGCCCCCACGGCACAGGCCCGCCCGCGGATCGGTGGGCCCCGATCGCGGGCCAGGCCACCGTGGGGGCACCCCCCGGGGTCAATTCGCCCCGCGCCCCCCCCCCAGGACCCCGGAGCCCGCCCACGCCGCCTTGTCCCGCCAGTAAATAGCTACTCTAATTTACGTCGGCGGGACAGGCAATTTCTCGGCGGGGCTCCGGCCCATCCGGGCTGGAGAATCGAGCGGGGGGGCCCGCCAACCGGCGCGGCCCGATTCCCGCCCCCGCCCAATCTCCGGTACCGGAGACTTTGGCAACCGGCGGGGGCGGGATTCACGGCGGCCAACGGCCATTCTCCGACCCGCTGGGGGGTCGGAGAATGACGCCCATGGTTTTGACTGAACTGTGGATTTGATCTCTCACTCTGTGTCATTCTTGACTATGATTAATGATTCATATTAGGCTTTTCCTCACTAGTTTGCTCAATTCACCCATTAGGGAGATTGCTGCATATGTATGAAAGACAAGAATACCTGTTCTTAAGGAGGCATTATTGTTGCACCCTCAGGTTACACTATTCTGCAAGAAAGGTTAGGTCTACATGACTCACCTCCCATAGAAATATCGTACTTACAAAATACTTTGTTGGAGCAAACAATGCCACTGAATCTGCAAAGTTGTCCAGCCAGACTGGACTGTGCAGCACCAGCTTTTGGAAATTGCCAGGAGCTTAAATAAAGACATTAATAAAAGCTGATGTAGGACAGCACGGTGACGCAGTGGGTTAGCCCTGCTGTCTCACGGCACCAAGGTCCCAGGTTCGATCCCGGCTCTGGGTCACTGTCCATGTGGAGTTTGCACATTCTCCCTGTGCTTGTGTGGGTTTCGCCCCCACAACCCAAAGATGTGCAGGGTAGGTGAATTGGCCACGCTAAATTGCCCCTTAATTGGAAAAAATTAATTGGGCACTCTAAATTTTTAAAAAATAAATAAAAGCTGATGCAATAGATGTCATATACTTAGACTTTCAAAATTATTTTGATGGAATGTGAGCATCACTGGCAAGGGCATCACTTTTGTCCTTGAACGGAGTGGCTTTCTGGGCTATTTCAGCAGGTAGTTAAGAGTCAACCACATTGCTGTAGGGTTGGAGTCACTTGTGAGCCAGACCAGGTAAGGATGGCAGATTCCCTTCCCTAAAGGATATGAGCGAACCAGATGGGTTTTTACAGCAATCATTGAGACTTTCATCAGCATCGTTACGGATAGACCAGTTTTTAATTTCAATTTCACCTAGATGCCATGGTGGGATTTGAACTCGGCCGGGATCCGGGGGGGGGGGCCTGTGGTGTCACATTTGGTGGGTCGGGTCCACGCGTGGCTGGTGCCATTTTGTACGTCGCAACCGCCGCAGGTTGTTGCCGTGCGCATCCGCGGCCAGGGACCTGGCCATTCTCCGTCCGTTTATGGCGCAGGAGCCTGGAGTTTCAACCCGGCGCCACTGCTGGCCCCTCACCGGTCCTGGATTCGGTGAGGGTTCGGCGCCGATTTTGGAGTCAATTCTCCATTCCAGCTGGCACTTAACCGCAGAAACGGAGAATCGAGCCCCATAAATACAAGGCAGTGACTAATAAATCCAATCGGGAAATAAAGAGATTTTTTTTTTTTAATAAACATTTTTTTTTTAAATTTAGAATACCCAATTAATTTTTTCCAATTAGGGGACAATTTAGCGTGGCCAATCCACCTAACCTGCACATCTTTGGGTTATGGGGGCGAAACCCACGCAAACACGGGGAGAATGTGCAAACTCCACACGGACAGTGACCCAGAGCCGGGATCGAACCTGGGACCTCAGCGCCGTGAGGCTGCAGGGCTAACCCACTGCGCCACCGTGCTGCCCTTAAAACTTTGGAAGTGGTTGTGGCAAACAGTTTAGATGATTTCAAGAGGAAACTAGATGAGTACATGAGAGAAAAGGGAATAGAAAGATATGCTGTAAAGCTGAGGTAAAGCAGAAGGCTCATAAGAGTACATCAGCTCAGACTAGTTGTATCAAAATAGCTGTCGCTAAATAATTCTATGTAAAACATTCAAAAGAGAATTAAATGGATAGATTTTATAATTTTGTGAAACTGTTTCTTTAATTCTGTTGTTACACCCAAGTGTTCACTCTACGCAACATCAGATCTTAAAATGATCTATCAATCTATACGTACACATATGGAAGAATTACAAGATCCTTACACTGTGTGCTCGTGTCCCATCTCCCTCCGAGGTAGCCCACCACCTCACTGGTGGTCAGGTGGCAATGAAAATCCTAAAGGACAAAAAAAAAAAGCTTTCAGGAATAGGAATAATAAAGGACATGGCTCAGCATCTGAGTGCACCTGCTCAATTTAATTAGGGTCTGTGAGTAAATCCCATTCTTTGGGACTATTTGCAATTTCAGTTCTAAAATTATTGTGGAAAGCATCCAAAATTAATTTCTTCGTCGCAAACTTTTCTTTTCTCTCTTATCTTCTATTAGTGCTCTCCCAAATTTTCCCCTTTTTGGAAGCTTTCCACAATAATTTTAGAACTGAAATCTGTTCAAACTCCTCCACTAGCTCCTCCAGGCTCAGGAACCCCTCCTCAATGAAGAGATCCCCAAATCTCTCAATCCCTGCCTGCTGCCACCTCCAAAGCCCCCCCAGAGCGAACCGGTGATTGTCACAGATCGGTGACCACACCGACGCCCCCTCCAGTCTCATATGCTTCCTCCACTGTCCCCACACTCTCAGGGCTGCCACTATCACTGGGCTTGTGGAGTACTGGGCCGGCAACAATGGCAGAAGTGCCATTAACAGCGCCTCCAGACTCGTGCCCTTACAAGATGCCGCCTCTACCCGCTCCCACACCGACCCCTCCTCCAGTACCCACTTCATAACAATCAAAATATTAGCCGGCCAGTAGTAATTAATAAAGTTCGGAAGGGCCAAGCTTCCCTCCCCGCACCGCAGCTCAAGAAAGACCTCCTTCACCCTCGGGACTTTCGCAGCACCATATAAAACCCGAGATCGCCGCGTTCATTTTCCTAAAAAATGCCTTGGGGATAAAGATTGGGAGACACTGAAACACAAACAGCAATCTCGGGAGGACTGTCATTTTCACAGTCTGTACCCTCCCCGCCAATGAAAGCGGGAGCCCCCTTTCATTTCCTCAATCACCCTGCCCAAATTTAGTTTATGAAGCTGACCCCACTCCCTGCCACCTGAATCCCCAGATAAGAAGAGAACTGTTGATTGGTTATACTGGTATTAGTCGGGTCTTAGCCCCCTTAGTCAAGGAATGGTGGACAGCGCAGATGAAGGAGGGGGGCTGGGTAAAGAAAACACAAAACATCTATTCCAAGTATTTACATCCGTGTTACTTGAACACTCACCACTAGCAGCAGCACATTGCTTGAAATTGCGACGTTAAAGGGCTGGAATTTGTTCACTGACGTGAATGATGTCAGTTCGATAAGTGTATGAGGATCCCTGCGGCAGGAGGAAGGAAACAAGTCAGTACATCACTCCCAACATGCCTCTGCATTCACAATGGTGGCACCCAACTTCAGCAAAACTGTACATTTGGGGACTGTGCATTGTTGGGAGTACAGCATGTGGGATTTACCGTGCATCGGGCCTTTATCAAGAAAGATAAGTTGCATTTATTACATGTCTCTCATGGGTTCACGGCGAATCAGCAGATTTTACAAACTATTATACAATGGAAAATTGCCGCTGCTATAACGTAGGAAACGCAGCTGGCAATTTGGCACAGCAAAGAGATAATGATCAAGTAATCTATTTTATTGATATCGATTCAGGAAGAAACATTAGCTTAGACACCAGGAAGATCTCCCTTGTTCTTCTTCCAATATTATCATGGGATCTTTGACCTCTAGCTAAGAGAATAGAGAGGTCCTCAGTTTAAGGTCACATCCGAAAAAGAGCTGAGGCTGAACTGGATGTCCCGGCAAGGTAGCACAGTGGTTAACGCTGTTGCTTCTCAGCGCTAGGGACCAGGGTTCGATTCCTGTCTTGGGTCACTGTCTTTGCGGAGTCTGCACGTTCTCCCTGTGTCTCCATGGGTTTCCTCTGGGTGCTCCGGTTTCCTCCCATAAGTCCCAAGAGACATGCTTGTTAGGTGAATTGAACATTCTGAATTCTCCTCAGTGTATCCAAACAGGCACCGGAGTACGGAGACTTGGGGCTTTTCACAGTAACTTCATTGCAGTGTTAATGTAAGCCTACTTGTGACACTAATAAAAATTATTATGCCATGCCTTTTCTGCAGCACAAACATCTCTCATTACATGAAAATGAAATGAAAATCGCTTATTGTCACAAGTAGGCTTCAAATGAAGTTACTGTGAAAAGACCCTAGTCGCCACATTCCGGCGCCTGTTCGGGGAGGCTGGTACGGGAATTGAACCGTGCTGCTGGCCTGCCTTGGTCTGCTTTCAAAGCTAGCGATTTAGCCCTGTGCTAAACAGCCCCAACCATTGAGCACAAAACAGGATAAAGATTTATATGATTAATTCTAGGCATTGCCAATAGGTCAGAAGTGTTTATGTCCCTGAGCTGCATAAGAGTAGGAAGCTCACAGGCTCTCAAGCTGGAGTGCATTTATACATCTCGTGTGGGCAGTGGTGCGGATGCAACACACCTGGCTAATGAAAGGGAAAATGTACCAGAATTTCTGCTTCCATTTGTTGGAACGTACATTATGGACAGAGAGTGAACACAGAAAATTGGATAACCTTGGCTATGGCACTGTGCACAGATGCAAACTCCTTCCACCCCCACACCTTCTTTCGAGGCAGAATGTTCTGCAGTCGCAGCAGCTCCCAGTCTTAAACCTTTCTGGTTTCCCCACCTCCCCTTCCACACTTTAAAAAGTTTATTTAGCCAAACTACCTCTTTGAACTCTTCTGAAAAGTTCCATGCCCACTTTGTTTCTCCTCTGTACAGCACCTTGGGATGTTTTTTTAATGTTGAAGGCATTATACAGACTCAGGAATCTAATCATTTGGTTAAGGTACCAAGAGCCACAGTGGAATTGTATCCTAGAGACTCGAGCCTTCAGGGTGTAAATATCAATTGTGCCACTAATTATCTAATCATCGGCAAACTAGATAAGAGGTCAGATCACTAGGAGGTTAAATATACCTACCTTCCTGAGTCTCTGCTGCCGATCACAGAGTATTGAACAGGACCCAAGTCTTTGCTGACAGCTTTCTTTACTTTGTGTCCATTGTCTTAAGGGTGAGAGAACATAACTCAATTAAGATGAAAGCGCAAATGACATCACAATAATATATATCATGAGACTTCCGGTGGCGACTATGGAGACTTCCGGTGGCGACTATGAGGGAGTAGGTTGCACATTTGGTGGCTCCCGTTTTGGTCGGACTTTTGGACCTTTTCCCCTGACTTTTTTGCGCTTGGAGTGCGGAACTGGAAAGCAATAGTACTCAGGCACTGAACCCATACAGAGTTGTATGGACTTAAGAAGCCGGAGGGACCGTAAACAGCAGAAGAAGTGGTCAAACAAGGGCACGGTGGAGGCTGTGAGAGAGACCAATGGCCGGTGTCCAGAGCAAGGCGCCGACAGTCCAGCCTACAATGGAGCAGCTGCTACAGGCCATGCAGGAGGTCTTTTTAGCTCTGAAGTGCGATAATTTGGAGCCGCTCCAGAAGTTGATGGACCGATTGGAAAAAAGGCTGGATGATCAGGCTGAGACGCTACAGGAGCTGGAGAAGACGGTGGAGGAGCAAGCAGACTTTCAAACGGTGGCGGACGTGGAGATTCGGAGGCTGAGGGATCAGCACAAAATTCTCCTGGAAAGGCTGGAGGACATGGACAACAGATCTCGCCGGCAGAATGTAAGAATTGTTGGCCTCCCGGAGGGGGCTGTGGGGCTGGATGCCGCCGCGTATGTGGAGGGTATGTTTCAGAAGCTGCTGGGGAACGAGGTGTTCCCTCGCCCGCTGGTGGTGGACAGGGCACACAGAGTTCAGGTGAAGCAGCCGCGACAAGGGGGTCCTGCACGAGCGATGGTGGTCCGGTTCCACAGGTACCTGGACAAGGAGCGGGTTCTGCAATGGGCCAAGAGCACATGAAGCTGTACCTGGGACAATAGCACCCTGCGTGTTTACCAAGACCTGAGCACTGAGGTGGCTAGGAGGAGGGGAGGCTACAGGCAGGTGAAGGAGATTTTGTACAAGAACAAGGTGAAATTCGGGCTGCTTTTTCCAGCGCGACTGTGGTTTACGTATGAGAGCCAGCACCACTATTTAGAGGAACCCGAGGAGGCGATGGACTTTGTTAAGAAGCAAGGACTGGCTCTGAGCTGAGGGCTCTTGGACTCATGGTAGAACTTTTAAGTCTATTTTGTTTCTCTCTCGCTTTGAGAGATGCTTGGGTCCGTTCTTTTAGTTTTTTTCGACCTTTTTAAGGTTGATGTATTTTGGTTGCGCTGTGTTTTTCTTGTTCTTTTTAGTGGTTTCCCTAAATGTTTCCTTTTTGGGGTCTCTTGTTTGGTTGGAGGTTTGGTAGGGGAAAATAGAAAAAGAAAATAGTTAAAAAGGTGGGGTTATGAAAATGAAAAATGAAAATGAAAACCGCTTATTGTCACAAGTAGGCTTCAAATGAAGTTACTGTGAAAAGCCCCTAGTCGCCACATTCCGGCGCCTGTTCGGGGAGGCTGGTACGGGTTATGATGGGGGTTTCGGGGAAATTTTTTGCAATCTTTTTCTGTGTGTGGAGGGGAAGATCTGAGAGTGCCTGGTACTTCTTATCTCTATCTGTTTGATCTAAATTGCACTATTGTAGGGGGTGTCCTTGACTTGTATAGAGTCAGTATAACGGAGAGGGTTCATGGAGCAAATGGGGGGGGGGGGGGAGCTGATCCGTGGAGATTTAGCCGGCCGTCGGCGAGGGAGTTTTCGTATACTCCCATGTCCATAAGGTGTATTCCCGAATTGATTTCTTTGTCATGAGTAGGGACTTGCTGGCCGGGATGGTGGGGGGCAGAATATTCGGCAATTACCATATCGGACCATGCTCCGCATTGGGTAGACCTACGGATTTGTAAGGACAGCTTCCAGCGTCCACAATGGAGGTTGGAAGTTGGATTGCTTGCGGACGAGGCGGTGTGTGAGAGACTCAGGAAATGCATGCAGAATTACCTGCAGGTAAATGATACTGGAGAAGTCTCAGCAGCAGTGCCCTGGGAGGCACTGAAGGCAGTGGTGAGAGGGGAGCTGATCTCAATCCGGGCTCATAGGGACAGGACAGACAGGGCAGAAACGGACCGACTGGTTCAAGACATTTTACAGACGCCCAGGAGCTACGCGGAGTCCCCGAGGCCAGAGTTACTCAGGAAACGACAGAGGCTGCAGGCCGAGTTTGGGGTGCTGACTACAGGAAAGGTTGTAGAGCAGCTCAGAAAGGCAAAAGGCGCGACATATGAGCACGGAGAAAAGGCCAGCAGAATGCTCGCGCAACAACTAAGGAAGAGAGAAGCGGCTAGGGAGATAGGAAGGATAGCGGATGGGCAGGGAAATCTGGTGGGGGACCCAGCAGGGCTGAACAAGGTGTTTAGGGACTTTTATAGCAAGCTGTACACTTCAGAACTCCCCAGGGGACCAGAGGGGATGAGACGATTCCTGGGCGGACTGACCTTCCCAAGAATGGGTAGGGGGTTGGTAGACGGGCTGGGGTCCCTGGTTGGGATCGAAGAGGGACTGGGGGGCCTGAAGGTCATGCAGTCGGATAAAGCCCCAGGGCCGGATGGGTATCCGGTGGAGTTTTACAAAATGTTTGCTGAGATAGTGGGGCTGGTCAGGGTTTTCAACAAGGCAAGAGACAGAGGGGTCCTACACCCGACGATGTCGCAGGCCACCATTTCGCTTATTCTGAAACGGGATAAAGACCCGGAGGGCTGTGGGTCTTATAGGACGATCTCTTTGATCAACGCAGACGCTAAGTTACTGGCCAAGATTTGGCGACTAGAATTGAGGACTGTGTATCGGACGTAATTGCGGAGGACCAAACTGAGTTTGTAAAGGGTAGGCAACTGGCGGCCAATCTAAGAAGGCTGCTTAATGTGATCATGATGCCCCCGGAGAGCAGGGAGGCAGAGATAGTGATAGCTATGGATGCGGAAAAGGCTTTCGACCGGGTCGAGTGGGACTATCTGTGGGAGGTGCTGGGTAGGTTTGGGTTCGGGGAGGGGTTCATTGACTGGGTTAGGCTGTTAAACCAGACCCCAGAGGCTAGTGTAAGGACGAACAGGAAGACATCAGATTACTTCAGACTACACTGCGGGACAAGACAGGGTTGCCCTCTCTCCCCACTGCTGTTCGCGCTGGAGAGCTTCAAAAGACTGGAAAAGCTGGTCCGGGGGGGGGGGGGGGGGGGGGGGGGCGGGGAGTGGAACATAAAGTCTTGTTATACGCGGATGACCTGTTGTTATACGTAGCGGACCCAATGGCGGGGATGGCCGGCAGCATGGAAATCCTGAGGGAATTTGGCCGGTTTTCAGGATATAAATTGAACATGGCTAAGAGCGAGTTGTTTGTAATTCAGGCGAGGGGGCAGGAGAGTAGGCTGAAGGGGTTGCCGTTAGGCTGGTAGGAGAAAGCTTTAGATACTTGGGGATACAGGTGGCACGGGACTGGGGCAGGTTGCAGAAGCTCAACCTGTCCCGACTGGTGGAACAAGTGAGGGAGGAGGTTCGGAGTTGGGATGCGCTCTCGCTATCACTAGCGGGGAGGGTGCAGACTGTTAAGATGACGATTCTCCCGAGATTCTTGTTCATATTTCAGTGTCTCCCCATTTTTATCCCGAGGTCCTTCTTTAAGAGGCTGAATAAAATTATCCTGGGATTTGTCGGGGCGGGGAAGTCCCCGCGGGTGAGGAAGGTGATGCTCGAAAGGAGCATGGGGGGGGGGGGGGGGGGGGGGGGGGCGCGCTTGCGTTGCTGAACTTTAGCAACTACTACTGGCCGGCCAACATAGCGATGATAAGGAAATGGATGGTGGGCACGGGGTCGGTCTGAGAGCGGATGGAGGCTGCTTCGTGCAGGGGCACCAGTTTTACGGCCCTGGTTACGGCGCCTCTGCCGCTCCTGCCGTCGCGGTACACCACCAGCCCTCTATTGGTGGCGGCTTTGGAGGGCGGGGATTACGAGGGTGGGTGATCTGTTCCTGGAAGGGATCTTTCCGAGCAGGAGGACGTTGGAGGTGAAGTTCAGGCTGGCGGGAGGGAATGACTTTAGATACTTACTGGTGCAGGATTTTGTGCACAGACTGGTGCCGTCCTTCCCATGCCTCCCGCCAAAGCGGAGGCAGGACAGGGTAGTTTCTCGGGGAGAGGTAAGTGATGGTAGAGTCTCAGATATTTACAAAGAACTAATGGGAACAGAGGATACACAGACTGATGGCCTGAAGCTCAAGTGGGAAGAGGAGCTCGTGGGGGGAGATGGAGGACGGTATTTGGGCAGACGCTCTGGGCAGAGTAAACACGACCGCAACGTGTGCTAGGCTCAGTCTGATCCAGTTTAAGGTCATGCACCGGGCCCACATGACGGTGGCCAGGGTGAGTAAATTTTTCGGGCTGGAGGACAAGTGTGCCAGATGCGCCGGTGGGCCGGCTAATCACGTGCACATGTTCTGGTCGTGCCCTAAACTCGGGGGGGTACTGGCAGGGATTCGCGGACATCATGTACCAGAATTTGAAAACTGGGGTGGTAATGAGCCCTGAGGTGGCAATCTTTGGGGTGTCGGAGGACCCGGGAGTCCAGGAGGAGAAGGAGGCCAACGTCTGAGCCTTTGCTTCCCTGGTAGCCTGGCGACGAATACTGTTGGCATGGAGGGACTCAAAGCCCCCGAAGACCGAAGCATGGCTATCGGACAAGGCGAGCTTTCTCCGTCTAGAAAAGGTTTAAGTTCGCCTAGAGAGGTTCATTATCGGGGTTCGCCCGGAGGTGGCAGCCATTCATTGACTTCTTTGCTTCTTCGTGGAGAATTAATCGTCAGCAGGCGGCGCGGGGGGGGGTGGGGGCTAGGGTAGTGTACAGTAGGCAGGTCCTTGCGAGAATGGAGTCGTTGTCTGCACTATGTGTTATTTGCTTTTATACACCAAAAATACCTCAATAAAATTGTTTATTAAAAAAATATATATATATCATGATACTCTCCTTATCCCCGTTTGCACGGTGATACAGCAGCAACGTCGTTTGAGTGATTGAGAGCCACTTCACCAGCTAGTTTGCCACCTTCAACATACAGTGACTATTTCTGAAGGACGTTGGCTGGAGCAGGTCAGTAAAAGGGTCAAGCTGAAGGATAAAGGGCAGCCTGTGCCACACACTTGCCCCCAACTGTCACCAAGGCAACCAATAGTGCAAAAGGTGCACCTCAACGAGGTCTGATCAATGCTACCAGGCTAACACCCACTGCATCAGAAAACATTCGATGGGAGCAACATTCCCCTAAAACAAAGAGAGAATATTCTGCACACAACCAGCAGGCCATGCAGCATTGAGCAGGCCTGTGTTCAAATAGGATATTCACATCAGCTTGTATCACACGGTGAGTCCAAAACATAAAACCTTACAAAAACTGACCGGCAATTTTCATCATTTTCCTTCTAACTCTGTCCCTGTAATAGATATTATAAGTGTAGGCCAAGAATCCACCATTACATGTGCATGCCACAGTGTATTTTCAGTGACTGCGTCTAATCAGGACACTGCTCCAGATGCCACTGAGATCGCAATCCACTCAGATCCACTGCTCGTCTTCTGGGCTTACTCCCAGGGAATTGAAGTACCTGTGACACGGATCAGTGCGGCTGCCCCCACTAATGACAGGGAGACCCATTACGAATGCTATTGTCAAGCCCATCGCTCCCACACAAGCCTGTCCATTCATCAACTGTGGGACCTTCTGTGGTCTGCAGAGAGCAACGTGTGGTCATTGGCCAGCTTTGGAAAGTTAAGTTTTCTATTGGCATCACACTGAAGGGGTTCAAACAATAAACAAACAGAACCAATCCAGAAACGCAGGGATCAGGATAGGTTGGGAAGTTGAGCTGAGGAGCAGCAAATGCCACTTAATGTGGATAAATATGAAGTAATAAGAAAGGAAAGCAGGAAGAATTTAGCATAATGGCTTGTGGTTACACAATACACCACAGTAGACTGGTGGATAGTTAGCCAAAACAAACATCACAGCATGCAGCAGTAGTAAAGAAAACCAACCAGAGTTAAAATTGGGCCCAGTTAATTCTGTACAAAACACTGCTGTGGCCACATGGACAGCAATGTCTGCAATTCTGGTCATTGCTATCGCAAGGAGACCTAATCTCTGGAACAGTCTTCAGCTGTTTCATGCAACCTCTTCCAATACCACAGAGTAAAAATGGGGAGATGAAAATGCACCCCACCCGCCGTAGCCAAAATAATGACACAATGTTGGATTTGAGGGTAGTCACCTCCTCCCCTCAGCCAATGAAACATTCTAATCCTATAAATGTTACAGTTTCAACAGTGTATACTATACCCAACGAGTCCGTGCTACAGCCTGTGTTCCTAAAGGAAAACATGCAACAATTACACCCAAGGGTAAAATAATGCCAGTTGATAATGAAAGCGACGTGGTACCCATCAGGCTAGAGTCTCGAGAACTTTTCGCTTGCAGTTTTCTGCTTCTCTCTTCCACCTTCTTGAGCTGATTATCCGATTTAGGAATCTTCTTCCCACGGTTTTCAAAGTCTTCCTCTTCAGGAATTTCCTCATCTTCTCCTTCACTGGCCAAATTCTGTAGCGAAAATGAAACCAGTGAGTGCCTCACCTAAAATGTGGACAGCTATCAAAAACATGTTTGGTCAATTTGCTTCCCACCCCTCCTAACCCAGGCATACGGAGGTCAGCAGAGATCACAAATGGCAAAATAAACATGGACCCACTTGGCCTAGCTAACGTGGTGCTACACCAGGCTCTGTCCAGCCTTGAAGCAAGACGCAATGTCTCTTTGAAGGATAGATTTGATAATTTTGCTTACGTCCATCAACAATATGCACATCTTCATTGATGCACTCGTAATGGAATCAAAATCTGGCAACAGCCATTCAAGCAGCCTATTTTATACATGTGATTTAAAGATTTTTTGACATTATTTGGAATACTGACTAATTCTGGAATTTCCTGACATATGCCATGCCAGGAAAAAAATAAACCAACATCTGCTATGAATAAACAATACAGAGGTTACTGTCTCCTTGTCATGACACTTGGATAATGTATGAATACAAACAACGACTTGTTGACAACACAGTGAGACTCCCTCTGCAACGTCTCATTAGTCACTCCCAGGTCAGATACAGCACTAACCCACTTTTACCAGTCCCCATCCTCACCTCAATAGTGAATGGTGATATTTAACCTTAATCTTTTTTTTTTTAAACGGAAGTCTCAATTTTCTTTCACCACAGACTTGGGGAAGATCAGTCAACACATTTGGAAAAAAATCCTTCCCTCTGTTATTTTCGCTCATTCAGATCTGGGCTGGACTTTAACTCATTTGACAACCTACAATTCCTTTTGTAGCTGGCTGGGCCAGCATTTGTTGCATGTTCCTAATTGCCCTGGAACTGAATGGCTTGCCAGGCCATTTCAGAGGGCAGTCAACCACGTCAAGGACATGAGTGAACCAGATGTTTTATTTCCCAACAATTGATAATTACTTTATAGTCCGGATTTATTCATTGAATTTAAATTCCACCAGCTTCCATGGTGGGATTTGAACAGCATCCCCAGATCATTAGCCTGGGTCTCTGGATTTCAAGCCCAGTGATATTACCACTACGCCACTGTCTCCCCCTAAAACAAAACTCCAGTGTGTAAAGCCAACAATACTTTGTGTTAAATTCCATTGTGGGCCATACCATTTCCACAGTTTGCAGTGGTGGCTGCTGCTTCCTCAGCCACATGGTCTTGTACTGATCCAGTTTTTGTCCCTTGTACTTCACAGACGCCCAGCCACAGCCAGATTTCTTGGCTGGGTTGACTAGTTTCTTGCAATGCGTGGCCCAGGCACTGGGAGAGTTGAAAACCTGGCTGGTTTCTTGCCATTGGATCTTCCCGTCGGGCAAAAGATCCCCCACAAAAGTCTTACCCTGTGAGAAAAACAGGACAGCAAACATCGAAGGTTGACAGGTCGTAGACAGAAAACAACAGCATGACCAAAGATCCCGTCAATATTTTAGAAGACTGACAACAAAATAAAAAAAGAAACGCTGCTTCCCTAATTCTCTGTACTATCCGGTATAGAACAGAGACATAGGGGGGGTTGCTAGCTTTGGACTTCAGGTTCTGTTGAATTGGCTGAATGACTCAATATTCCTGGACTCGGAAGGAAAAAAGTAGCAAAAAGCAACCACCAAAAAGTTGCAAAATGGATCCACAGGATAGGGCTGTGAGATGGCAACCATGGTCAAATAGCCCACTGGCACTGTTTGGTGCTGGGTTGCTGAGCCCTTGAAGATCAAGCAATTATGTCCTGGTTACACTTATCTTGTTGGAATTTAATCAACCTGGAGTTTGAAAGAGGCCCTTCGCGGTACTGTTGCCTTCTTGGTGAATATATCCTAGATCAGAACACAAGGATCCAATGGCATTGACAGATTAAAGGTACATGCAAGTTAATGAAAACATGGATTCAAACATTAAATGCGACTCCTGAGGCTCTGAGATACACAACTAAATGGCCCCCAAACAAAAGAAACCTTAGACACTCGTGTTCCAAGTTCAAGCGTGGAACGAAAGCCTGCATGAGACAGCAGAGGGTGGCCAACCCTGTGGAATGGTACCCCGAGAGCCAAGAGCCTCGGGCGAAGCAGGGAGCGAATGTGGGTGAGGGGGAGGTGGGTGGGGTTGACACATCATAGGTTTACTTAAGCTAGGATGTTTTCTTACTAAATAGTGAATGGAGAGCAGGCCTTCTCCTGGCTGGATGACTCGGTCTTTGAGAAGCACGCGCAGTGTAATCCCACGGCGAGTGAGCAGGGTCCCCCTGGGACTGCGCATTTTTCCAGCAGTCCCATTCTCTGCCTCTTCCAGGTTCATATCCACTTCATCCTCCTCATCTCCCTCTTCCACTGCGGGTGACGACGGGTCAGAAGCTAGGGGCAAACATACAATTTTTTAAAACGATAATGTCGACCAGCCCTCAGTATTACAGAATTGTTAAAGCGCAGAAGGAGGCCATTTGGCCCATCGTGGCTGCACCAGCTCTCCAAATGAGCTATGACTTAGTGCCATTCCCCTGCATTTCCCCTGTATCCCTGCCCATTGTTTCTATTCAAGTAACCATCTAATGCCCTCTTGAATACCTTGATTGAACCTGCCTGCACCACACTTCCAAGCAGTGCATTCCAGACCAGAACAACTCGTTTTGTGAAAATGTTTTTCCTCACATCACATTTGCAAATCACTTTAAATCTCTGCTCTCTCGTTCTTGATCCTTTTACAACTTTAAATCTGTGACCTCTCGAACTTGATCCTTTTACAAACAGGAACAGTTTCTCCCTATCTACTCCATTCAGACCCTCATAGTTTTGAATATCTCTATCAATTGTCCTCTTAGTCTTCTCTCCGAGGAAAACAGTCCCAACCTCTCCAATCTATCCTCATAACTGAAGCTTATCGTCCCCGATACCATTCTTTTGAAGCTCTTCTGCCCTCTTTCCAATACATTCATATTTTTCCTATAGTGTGGCATCAAGAATGGTAAACAATGTTCCTACTGAGGTCTAAGTAGTGTCTTGTATAGGTTCAGCATAATCTACTTGCTGTTGTACACTATGCCCCCATTAATAAAGCCCAGAATACTATATGCTTTATTAACTGCTCTCTCCACCTGCCCTGACACCTTCAATGATCTGTGCACATATACACGCAGGTCCCTCTGCTCCTGCACCACTTTAGAATGTACCCCTTATTTTGTATTGTCTCTCAACGTTCTTTCTACCAAAATAGGGTGGCAAAGTGGTTAGCACTGCTGCCTCACATCGCTAGGGACCCGGGTTCTCTTCCAGCCTTGGGTGACTGTCTGTGTGGAGTTTGCACGTTCTCCCCGTATCTGTATGAGTTTCCTCCGGGTGATCCAGTTTCCTCCCACAGTCCAAAGATGTGCTGGTTAGGTGGGGTTATGGGGATAGACGGGCGAATGGGCCTAGGCAGAGTGCTCTTTCAGAGGGTCGGTGTAGACTCGATGGGCTGAATGGCCTCCTTCAGCACTGTAGGAATTCTAAGGTTCTAAATGCATTCGTTCTCCGCATTGAACTTCATTTGTCACCTATCTCCCTACTCCACCAACTTGCCCAATTCCTTTTGAAGTTCTGCACTGTCCTCTTCACAGTTTACAATGCTTCCAAGTTTTGAGTCATTCGCAAATCTTGCACACCGAGATCTGAATCAATAATAAATGCACACACATACACGAACACATAAAAATAGCAGCTAAAGACAGATAGAGCTTTTGGAGCCCCATAACCTAGCACAGGTCAGAGTCTTTGCAAAAGGAGGGGAAAAAATAGGAAAGGGGAAAAAATTAAATAAGAATTCACCACTGGAAATTCAATCTCTGCAGTCAAGACCTGAGAGAACGACTTCCGGTTGCGGCTATGCCTGGGTAGGTCGCACGTTCGGCAGCTCCTGCCGTGAACGGACTTTTGGGCCCTTTTGAGGAGCCCCGGCGGCGCTTAGACGATTCCCGGTGTGTGAAGGCAGCAGTAAGGTTCCCCCAGCATTGCATGGAGTGGACCAGGAGTGGAGCGGTCAAAAAAGGGATCTTGGAGAAGAGAGGAGAACGGGCACAAAAAGGTAAGATGGCGGCAGGCGGAAACCAGGCAGCGTGGGCGCAAAGGACGCGGGAGCAGCAGGAGTTCAGCGGAGCTGAAAGCAGAGATGCTGGCCCCAATGAAAGCGTCGATTGAGAGGCTGGTGGAGACCCAGAAGGCTCAAGGGGCAGCGATTAGAGAGGGGTAGCAGAAAGCCTCCGAAAACGAGGACGAGGACCTGGGCTTGGCGGTGAAGGTGGAGGTGCATGAAGCGCTGCATAAAAAGTAGCAGGAAAAGTTTGAGGACCTGGGGAACACGTCGAGGAGGAAGAATCTCCAGATTCTGGGTCTACCTGAAGATGTGGAGGGGTCCGACATCGGGGCATATGTAGCCACGATGCTGAATACGCTAATGGGCGCGGGAGCCTTCCCGAGGCCCCTGGAACTGGATGGGGCTCACAGAGCCCTGGCAAGGAGGCCGAAGGCAAATGAGCCGCCAAGGGCCGTAGTGGTGAGGTTTCACCACTTTACGGACAGAGAGTGAGTCCTGAGATGGGCGAAGAAAGAACGGAGCAGCAGGTGGGAGAATACGGAGAACCGCATCTACCCAGACTGGAGTGCAGAGCTGGCCAAGAAGAGGGCAGGATTCAACCGGGCCAAGGCGGTTCTCCACCGAAAGGGGGTGAAGTTTGGGCTGTTGCAGCCAGCGCGATTGTGGGTCACTTTGCAGGACCGCCACCATTATTTCGATACGCCAGAGGAGGCGTGGACCTTTACCCAGAACAAAAAATTGGACTCGAACTAATGGATTTGCTGTGGGTTTTGGGAAAGCTGGGGAGCGGGAAGGGGTGATTGGATGTGCTATGTGTGTTTTAATGGGCATGAGTACTGTTTTCGAGGGGCCGCTTCTCGTTTTCGAAGGGGGGAGACCTTAGGTCATCGGGAATTGGGAGAGGTTGTAGGAGGAAGGGGCTACGCCACAGGGGGCGGGGCCGGCCCAGGTAGAAAATCGCGGGCTTTTTTCCCGCGCTAGAGGGATGGCGTGGCCCAACGGGAGGGGCAGTACCGGAGGGGTGTCCGTATCGATTTGAAGGGGGAGGGTGGGGACTTTGACTGGGAATCTAAACGGGGGTCGTTGGTAGAGGCGGGAGCGGCTGGGGTCAGCAGACTTACGGGAGTTCAATGGGGGGAGCAAGGGGGCTAGGTAGTTTTCTAGCGGGGGGGGGGGGGAGAAAGAGAACTGGGTTGCTTCTGCATTGACCGAAGGGGGGCTGGAGGCAAGAGGGGGAGTTGGGGCAGGGGTCCTCTGCCTGGGGGACTGGAGAGTGCGGAAGGGGTGGGCACGTGGCTGGCCTAAGGAAGGAGATGGCAAGTCGGCAGGGGGGCAGTCCTCCGATCCGGCTGATCACATGGAACGTGAGGGGCCTGAACGGGCCGGTCAAGAGGGCCCGGGTGTTCACACACTTAAATGGACTGAGGGCAGACGTCGCTATGTTGCAGGAGACGCATTTGAAGGTGGTGGATCAGATCAGGCTAAGAAAGGGATGGGGTGGGGCAGGTTTTTCCATTCGGGGCTGGATGCGAAGAATAGAGGGGTGGCAATCTTGGTGAGTAAGCGGGTGTCGTTCGAGGCGCTGAACATTGTGGCTGATAATGGGGGTCGATATGTAATGGTGAGTGGTATGCTGCAGGGGACCCAGGTGGTGCTGGTGAATGTGTATGCCCCAAATTGGGACGATGCAGGGTTCATGAAGCGCATGCTGAGTCGGATCCCGGATCTGGATGCGGGGAGCCTGATAATGGGGGGGGGGGACTGATTTCAAGAGTGGAGGGAACGGAATATTCGGCCATAGCGATTTCGGACCATGCCCCGCACTGGGTGGAGTTGGGGTTGGGGGAGGAAAGGGACCAGAGCCCGTTGTGGCGCTTGGACGTGGGACTGTTGGCAGATGAGGAGGTTTGTGGGCGGATCCGGGGTGCATTCAGAGATACATAGAGGCCAATGATAATGGGGAAGTTCCAGTTGAGGTGGTTTGGGAGGCTCTGAAAGCAGTGGTTAGGGGAGAGTTCATCTCAATCAGGGCTCACAGGGAGAAGAGAAGTTGGAGAGGGAGAGGTTGGTGGGGGAGATATTAAGGGTGGATAGGAGGTATGCGGATTCCCCTGAAGAGGGGCTGCTGAAGGAGCGACGGAGCCTCCAAACAGAATTTGACTTGTTGACCACGGGGAAAGCTGAGACCCAGTGGAGGAAGGTGCAGGGGGCAGTATACGAATATGGCGAGAATGCGAGCCGGATCCTGGCGCAGCAGCTACGCAAGAGGGAGGCGACGAGGGAAATTGGAGGATTCAGGGATGGAGGGGGGAACATGGTGCAAGTTCGGCTAAAATAAACGAGGTATTCAGGGATTTTGATGGGAACCTGTATAAGTCATGTACATCGCAGATCCAGTGGAGGGGATGGTAGAGGTCATGCAGATCCTTAGGGAGTTTGGGGACTTTTCAGGCTACAAGCTTAACGTGGGGAAGAGTGAGCTCTTTGTGGTGCATGAGAGGGGCCAGGAGAGGGGGCTGGAGGAGCTGCCGCTTAAGAGGGTGGAGAGGAGTTTCCGGTATTTGGGTATCCAGGTGGCCAGGAGTTGGGGGGCCCTGCATAAGCTTAATTTGGCACGGTTGGTGGACGAGATGGAGGAAGACTTTAGGGGATGGGACGTGTTGCCACTCTCCCTGGCAGGCAGCATGCAGTCCGTTAAGATGACAGTCCTCCCTAGGTTCCTGTTTGTGTTCCAGTGCCTGCCCATCCTCATCCCCAAGGCCGTTTTTAAGCGAGTAAGCAGGAGCATTATAGGGTTTGTATGGGCAAGTAAGACCCCGAGGGTCAAGAGGTTGTTTCTGGAGCGTAGTCGGGACAGGGGTGGGCTGGCGCTACCGAACCTGGGCAGTTACTACTGGGCAGCCAATGTGGCAATGATTCGGAAATGGGTAATGGAGAGAGAGGGGGCGACGTGGAAAAGATTAGAGGCGGTGTCATGCGTGGGCACTAGTTTGGGAGTGTTGGTGACGGCACCTTTGCCGCTACCGCCGACACGGTACACCACGAGCCCGGTGGTGGCGCCGACTCTGAGGATCTGGGGGCAGTGGAGACTGCACAGGGGTGAGTTGGGGGCCTCAATTTGGTCCCCAATACGGAATAATCATAGGATTGCACCGGGCAGGATAGATGGCGGATTCCTGAGCTCGCATCGGGCGGAAATTAAAAGGATGGGGGACCTATTTATCGATGGGGCTTTTGCTAGCCTGGGGGCGCTGGAGGAGAAATTTGGGCTACCCCCGGAAACGCTTTTAAGTACATGCAGGTGAGGGCGTTTGTGAGAAGGCAGGTAAGGGAATTTCCGCTGCTCCCCGCACGGAGGATTCAGGACAGGGTGACCTCGGGTGTATGGGTGGGAAAGGCCAAGGTCTCGGCGATCTATCAGGAGCTGCAGGAGGCGGAGGAAGTCTCGGTGGAGGAGCTGAAGGGCAAGTGGGAGGAGGAGCTGGGTGAGGAACTGGATGAGGGCTTGTGGATGGAGGCCCTGGTTAAGGTTAACTCCTCCTCGTCTTGTGCCAGACTGAGCCTGATCCAGTTCAAAGTGGTTCACAGGGCACATGTGACAAGGGCGAGGATGTTCAAGTTTTTTGGGGTGGAGGACAGATGCGTGAGGTGCTTGGGGACCCCAGCAAATCACGCCCATATGTTCTGGGCATGCCCAGCGCTAGAGGGGGTTCTGGAAGGGCTTTGCCAAGGCTCTGTCCAAAGTCTTGGATACTCGGGTAAAACCGAGCTGGGGGATAGCAATATTCAGGGTATCAGATGAGCCGGGAGTACAGGAGCCGAAAGAGGCCGGAGTTCTGGCCTTTGCGTCCTTGGTAGCCCGGAGGAGGATCTTATTAATGTGGAGGGATGCGAAACCCCCAAGCGTGGAGGCTTGGATTAATGACATGGCAGGGCTCATCAAGTTGGAGAGGATAAAGTTTGCCTTGCGAGGGTCTGTGCAGGGGTTCTCCAGGCGGTGGCAACCGTTCCTAGACTTTCTCGCAGAACATTAGGTGGAGGTCAAGAGTAGCAGCAACCCAGGGGGGAGAAGGGGTAGGGTTTGGCTCGTTTTTATTATTGTAAGGGGCGTTTGCCTCATTTTTTTCTTTCAGTTTGTTGGATAGTTTAATGTTTAGTGGGTTAAGTTGTTGGAGGGGATGGCGTAAGGCCTCCCTTTTCACTTTTCGTATGTATATTTTCTTTCCTTTTTGGAGAGTTTTCTAAAAATTTATTGAAAAACCTGAATAAACATATTTTTTTTAAAAAAAAAAGACCTGAGAGAACATGCGGCTGCTGTTTGGAGCAACTCCCGCCAGAGGCTCGGTTGTTATCGTATGGTGCACCAGTCTGTCTTCTGCCATCCTCACACATCCTCTGTAGCTGCAACCACTCGGTGATGCCCGTCATCTAGCTATGCCTTTCTGCTGCTTTACTCTTTTCATTCCAGGGGAGATCTCTGTAGCCTTTTAGCGCTGATCAAACGGCTATTTACTTATTACTCAGGTTTCTGAGCCATACAAGAAGTGGATAGAATAATTATAATAATAGAATGTCACATCTTATGGGTTTTCTTTTTTCCCCTTGTTACAAGCTTGAGTTTTCTGGTTGTTAACACAGCCTTTTGACTTCCGGTTGCGGCGATGACCAGCTAAGCCGCACGTTTCGGCGGCTCCAGCTTTGACGGACCTTCGGGCTCTTTTAAGAGCCCCAACGGGAAATTTTTTGCGACGAAACCCGGTGTGGGGTGAAGCAACAGGGAGACCCCCCAGTGGGAAAGAAAAAGATCGGCGGCGGCGGCCACAATACGGAGGATCCTCGAGGGCAGCGGCAGCAAGGAACAAGATGGCGTCGGAGGGAGCCCAGGCGACATGGGGACCGGACCAGGATGAATTTTTAAGACGGTGTGTGGAGCTGTTAAAAAAGGAGGTGCTGGTCCCCGATGCTACAGGCAATCGAGGGGCTTAAAGAGACACAAAAGGCCCAGGAGATAGAGCTCCGTGTGGTGGAGCAGAAGGTAACTGACAACGAGGACGAGATCCTGGGCCTAGCGGTCAAAATGCAGACGCACGAGGCGCTTCATAAGAAGTGCATCGAAAGAATTGAAGTCCTGGAAAATAGATCAAGGAGAAAGAACCTCCGGATCCTAGGTCTCCCCGAGGGAGTGGAAGGAGCTGACGGCGGGGCTTATGCGAGCACGATGCTACGTTCGCTAATGGGAGCGGAGGCCCCCTCGGGCCCCTTGGAAGTGGAAGGGGCCCACCGGGTCCCTGCGAGGAGACCAAAGGCTGGAGAACCACCTAGGGCGATGGTCGTGCGATTTCACCGCTTCAATGACAGAGAGGTTGTTCTGAGATGGGCCAAGAAGGTACAAAGTAGCAGATGGGAGAATGCGGTGATACGAGTGTATCAGGACTGGAGTGCGGAGGTGGCGAGAAGGAGGGCGAGTTTCAATCGAGCCAAGGAGGTGCTGCATAAGAAGAAAGTAAAGTTCGGGATGTTGCAGCCGGCGCGATTTACTATTTTGAAACGTCGGAAGAAGCATGGACCTTCATTCAAAAAGAGAAACTGGACCAGAACTGAGGGACTGATGTTGGAGGGGAAACGACAATGCTGATGTATAGAGGTATAAATTGTGGATGGGGGGACACACTGAGAAATGTGGGCGCTGGTGAGGGGGAAAAAGAGACACAGGCGGGGGATGGGGAATGGGAACGGGGCTGTAGGGGGAGCTGCGCCATGGGGGGGGCGGGATGGTCCTAGAAAGCGCGGGGTTTCTTTTTCTTTTCCCGCGCGAGAGAGATGACGGCGGGAAGATAGGCGCAAGGAGGATGGGAGTTCCTCACACGGGGGGGGGTCAAGGAGAGAGCGGGAGAAGCCGGGGTCAGTTGAAGTCAGCTGACTTTCGGAAGCAATATGGGGGGAGTAACCATGCTAGATGGGGATCTAGCGGGGAGGGGGAGGGAGGGGGGTACAACTGGGTTGCTGCTGCTGAGATCGAAAGGGAGCTGGTAAGAGAAAAGGTGGTCGAGGCGGGAATGCGCCGCCTGGGGGACGGGTGGGTGCGCAGGACCGGGACGTGGGACTGGCCCAGAGAGGGTGATGGCTAGTCGACAGGGGAGGGGGGCGGGCAGCCCCCCAGTCCGGCTGATCACGTGGAACGTGAGAGGCCTAAATGGGCCGATTAAGAGGGCCCGAGTGTTCACGCACTTAAAAGGACTGAAGGCAGACGTGGCCATGCTTCAAGAGACGCATCTGAAGGTGGCGGACCAGGTTAGGTTAAGGAAAGGATGGGTGGGACAGGTGTTCCACTCAGGGCTGGACGCAAAGAATAGAGGGGTGGCCATATTGGTGGGGAAACGGGTGTCGTTCGAGGCTAGGAACATTGTAGCGGACAGCGGGGGCAGATATGTGATGGTGAGTGGCAGACTGCAGGGAATGGAGCTCGTGCCCCGAACTGGGATGATGCGGGATTTATGAAGCGGATGCTGGGACGTATCCCGGACCTGGAGGTAGGGAAACCTGGTAATGGGGGGGGGGGGGGGGGGGGGATTTCAACACCGTGCTAGACCCAGGGTTAGATAGATCTAGATTCAGGACCGGAAGAAGGCCGGCAGCGGCCAAGGTGCTTAAGGGGTTTATGGACTAAATGGGGGGAGTGGATCCGTGGAGATTTGCTAGGCCGCTGGCCAAAGAGTTCTCCTTTTTCTCCCATGTCCATAAGGTATACTCCCGGATAGATTTCTTCATTTTGGGAAGGTCACTGATTTCGAGGGGGGAAGGAACGGAGTACTCGGCCATAGCTGTTTAAGACCATGCCCCACAATGGGTGGATCTGGAACTAGGAGAGGAGAGGGAACAGCGTCCACTCTGGCGACTGGATGTGGGATTACTGGCAGATGAGGGAGTCTGCGGAAGGGTGCGGGGATGTATCGAAAGGTACCTGGAGGCCAATGATGATGGGAAGGTCCGAGTGGGGGTAGTATAGGAAGCGCTGAAGGCGGTGGTCAGGGGAGAGTTGATCTCCATCAGGGCTCACAAGGGGAAAACAGAGGCCAAAGAGAGGGAAAGGTTACTGGGGGAGATTTTGAGTGTGGATAAAAGATATGCGGAGGCCCCGGACGAAGGACTATATAGGGCGAGGCGAAGGCTCCAGACGGAGTTTGACCTGCTGACCACAGGGAAGGCAGAGGCACAGTGGAGGAAGGCACAGGGGATGAGATATGAATATGGGGAAAAGGCGAGTCGCCTGTTGGCCCACCAGCTTCGAAAGAGGACAGCGGCGAGGGAAATAGGGGGAGTTAGGGATGAAACGGGAACCACGGTGCGGAGAGCAGGGAAGGTAAATGAGGTGTTTAAGACCTTTTATGAGAGGTTATATAGGTCCCAACCCCCGGAGGGAAAAGAGGGGATGCAGCAGTTTCTGGACCAACTAAGGTTCCCAAGGGTGGAGGAGCAGGAGGTGGCAGGCCTGGGGGCGCCAATTGGGGTGGACGAGGTGACCAAAGGGCTGGGGAACATGCAGGCAGGGAAGGCCCCGGGACCTGATGGGTTCCCGGTGGAATTTTACAGGAAATACATGGATTTGTTGGCCCCGCTGCTGGTAAGAACCTTCAACGAGGCCAGAGAAGGGGGGGACCCTACCCCTGACAATGTCGGAGGCGACGATATCACTAATCCTGAAACGAGATAAAGACCCGCTGCAATGCGGGTCTTATAGGCTTATCTCGCTCCTGAATGTGGACGCCAAGTTGTTGGCAAAAGTGCTGACAATGAGGATAGAGGATTGTGTCCCGGGGGTGGTGCACGAAGATCAGACAGGGTTCATTAAGGGGAGACAATTGAATGTCAACGTGCGCCGGCTATTGGGGGTGATAATGATGCCCCCAGCAGAGAGGGAGGCAGAGATAGTGGCGGCAATGGATGCAGAGAAGGCATTTGATAGGGTAGAGTGGGAGTATTTATGGGAGGTGCTGAGGAGGTTTGGGTTTGGGGAGGGGTTTGTCAGCTGGGTTAAACTTCTCTCTGGGGCCCCAATGGCAAGTGTAGTCACAAATCGGCAAAGATTGGAGTATTTTCGATTACATAGGGGAACAAGACAGGGGTGCCCTCTGTCCCCATTACTGTTCGCGCTGGCAATTGAACCACTGGCCATAGCGCTGAGAGACTCCAGGAAATGGAGAGGGGTGGTTAGAGGGGGAGAGGAACACCGAGTGTCACTCTACGCAGATGACCTACTGCTGTATGTGGCGGATCCAGTGGGGGGGGGGGGGATGACAGAGCTTATGCAGATATTGAGGGAGTTTGGAGATTTCTCGGGATATAAGCTTAACATGGGAAAGAGCGAGCTTTTCGTAATACACCCTGGGGACCAGAGTAGAGGGATAGATGGCCTGCCGCTAAGGAGAGTGGAAAGAAACTTCCGATACCTGGGGATTCAGATAGCCAGGAGCTGGGGAACCTTACACAGACTCAATCTGACTCGGCTGGTGGAGCAAATGGAAGAGGATTTCAAAAGGTGGGATATGCAGCTGCTGTCACTGGCGGGCAGAGTGCAGGCGATTAAGATGATGGCCCTTCCGAGGTTCCTATTTGTGTTTCAATGTCTCCCTATATTGATCACCAAGGCCTTTTTCAAGAAAATAGACAGGAGCATCATGAGCTTCGTGTGGGCAGGGAAGGCCCCGAGGGTAAGGAGGGGGTTCCTGCAACGTAGCAGGGACAGAGGGGGACTGGCGTTGCCGAATTTGGGCGACTATTACTGGGCCGCCAATGTGGCGATGATCCGTAAGTGCATGATAGAGGGAGAGGGGGCGGCGTGGAAAAGGCTTGAGATGGCGTCCTGTAAAGGAACGAGCTTAAAAGCGCTGGTGACGGCGCCACTACCGCTCTCCCCGAAAAGGTTTACCACAAACCCAGTGGTGGCGGTAACACTAAGTATCTGGGGGCAATGGAGGCGACAGAGGGGTGTGTTGGGAGCCGAGGTGTGGTCCCCGATCAGGAACAACCATAGGTTTGCCCCAGGGAGGTTGGACGGAGGGTTCCAGAGCTGGCACTGGGCAGGAATTAGGAGAGTGGGAGACTTATTTATAGATGGGACGTTTGCGAGCTTGGGAGCGCGTGAGGAAAAGTACGAGCTGCCTCCGGGGAACATCTTTAGGTATATGCAGGTGAGGGCGTTCACGAGACAGGTGAGGGAATTTCCGCTGCTCCTGACACAGGGGATCCAGGATAGAGTGCTTTCGGAGGTGTGGGTCGGGGAGGGCAAAGTGTCCGAAATATACTGGGAGATGAGAGAAGAGGGCGAGGAGCTGGTAGAAGAACTGAAAGGAAAATGGGAAGAGGAGCTTGGGGAGGAGATTGAGAAGGGTTTGTGGGCTGATGCCCTAAGTAGGGTAAATTCCTCTTCCTCGTGTGCCAGGCTTAGCCTGATCCAATTTAAGGTGCTACATAGAGCACATATAACGGGAGCGAGGTTGAGCAGGTCCTTCGGAGTGGAGGACAGGTGCGGGGGAAGCCCGGCGAACCACACACATATGTTTTGGTCGTGTCCGGCACTGGAGGAGTATTGGAGGGGAGTGGCGGGAGTGATCTCGAAGGTGGTGAAGGTCCGGGTCAAGCCAAGCTGGGGGTTAGCTATATTTGGGGTAGCGGATGAGCCGGGAATGCAGGAGGCGAAAGCGGCCGATATTGTGGCCTTTGCGTCCCTAGTAGCCCGGCGAAGGATTTTACTCATGTGGAAGGAAGCGAAACCCCCCCCCAGCGTGGAGGCCTGGATAAACGATATGGCAGGGTTCATAAAACTGGAACGGATGAAGTTTGCGCTGAGAGGATCGGCTCAGGGGTTCACCAGGCGGTGGCAACCGTTCCTCGACTATCTAGCGGAACGTTAGGGGGAAAATAGATAGCCAGCAGCAGCCCAGAGGGGAGGGAGGTAAATTGTTTTTGTTCTAGATGGGGTGAAGGGGCGGGGGGGGGGGGGGGGGGGGGGGGGGGAGCACTTTTTCGTGTTATTTTGTTAGTTCACTATTTTGTTTAAACAATGTTATCTATCAGTTATCATGTTACCGTTTTTGTTGATTTGTAAGGGGGAAAAAAAATTGTGTTTGAAAACTTTAATAAAATATATATTTTTTTAAAAACACAGCCTTTTGACTATCATTGAATTTACAGTGCAGAAGACGGCCATTCGGCCCATCAAGTCTGCACCGGCCCTGAGAAAGAGAACCCTACTTAAGCCCACGCTTCCACCATATCCCCGTAACCCCAACTAACCTTTTTGAACACTATTTATCATGGCCAATCTACCCAACCTGCACATCTTTGGACTTGTAGGAGGAAACCTGAGCACCCAGAGGAAACCCGAGTATCCGGAGGAAACTCACGTAGACACGGATTGGAAACATGCACACTCTGCACAGACAGTGACCCAAGCCAGGAATCAAACCTGGGACCCTGGAGCTGTGAATCATTATCCCTCTTTTAACTTCTGTATCACATCTACCAGCTTCGGTTATATATTGTCCTAAATCATCAAAGTATCTCCTTGTTCCAGTGTGGCACCATACTCTTCAAGCTTCAGTCTAGTTTATTCCAATTAATTCCTTCTAACTACCATTATTTTTGTCTTTTTGGTGCTCACACTCTATCCATATTCTAAACCTCAAGGATTTACTTGATCTACAATGTTTTGTATGGCCTCTTCTGATTCTGCAAGTTTGTTCGGTTCTTGCCTCCAATCTTTACCCCTGGAAGTGTATCTATTATTAATGCTCTGAATAATTTTTTACAGTCTTTTCTTACTCTTCATTTGAAACATATCTGAATATGTCCACCTGAGGGCTGGTTTAGCTCAGTGGGCTAGACAGCTGGTTTGTGATGCAGAACAAGGCCAGCAGTCAATTCCCATGCCAGCTTACCCAAACAGGCGGCGGAATGTGACGACTAGGGGCTTTTCACAGTAACTTCATACTTGTGACAATAAAAAGTTATTATTATTCTAGCCTGATGCTCGCTCTTTGATTCCAATATAGTTTCTGAATAAATCTCAGATCTTTACTGTCAATGTCAAATTTCAGCAATACGTCTATTACTTAAGAAGTCTATTACTTACAATCAAACACTTTCTCCACAGTCTATGAAGCATATGTAAATGCTATTGTTTAGAATCATAGAATTTACAGTGCAGAAGGAGGCAATTCGACCCATCGAGTCTGCACCGGCTCTTGGAAAGAACACCCTATTTAAGCCTGTGCTTCTACCATATCCTCGTAACCCAGTAACCCCAACTAACCTTTTTGAACACTAAGGACAATCTATCATGGCCAATCCACCTAACCTGCACATATTTGGACTGTGGGAGGAAACCGGGGCACCCGAAGGAAACCCACGCAGACACGGGGAGAACGTACAGACTCTGCACAGACAGTGACCCAAGCCGGGAATCGAACCTGGGACCCTGGAGCTGTGAAGCAACTGTGCTAACCACCGTGCTACCGTGCTGACCACTTTACTTCTCGATATTTATCCAAAATTGTTCTCTGGTTAAATACCCCCTCTCTTATAGCACAATAACATTTTCTCAGCTTTCCTACAGGTCTAAATAAAATCTCCTAATTGCTTATATTGAAAATTGTGGACCGTTCATTAATTTTGAGAACTTGAAAAGAACCACATATTAGGAAAACAAGGGTAGTTTTAAAGGGATTTACATCTGTATTGGTAAACATTAGAAATAATGCATACTGTTAAGTGGGTTTAATTTAATGTTTCTGTGCCTGGAAGGATAACACCTATAATTAGATTCATACTGGACAAAGATGTATGTGTAGGGGTTTGTTAAGTTCCAACTGTGTTTCTATTATGCTTAGAGAGGGCTATGGCATGAAGAATAGGCTAGCAGAGGTATGTGGGTGTTGCTTAGCAACTAGGGCCTTGCAAGGTGGAGAAACTTTTAAGTTTTAGTGTAGCTAATTTTATTGCAGTTGGAGATAGATAGTGAGAGAGAAGGCAGCTCTCACAGCTCGATTAGAAGCAGTTGGTTTTAGAAGGTAAAAGAGGGAACATCCTAGCTTTGCTAGAAGAAAAGCCATACTAAGAAGTGACGGCTAAGAAAACAGATGCCGGAAATCTGAAGTCCAGCTAGTTAAGGAAACTAGAGAAATGAAGAGAAGTGTCCAAGAAGTCTAGAGTTAAGTGAACAAAGACTAAGGTAATGCTCAGAAGAATTAAAGGAAGAGTAAACAAGGTGTTCTGATTAAAGAGGCAATTGCAGTAACTAGATTTAACGTGGGCCAGCATTCTTCAAAGATAAATCAAACATCTGAGGCTGTTTTAATACAGTCTATGAATGGAAAGTTAAAGCAATTGTGAGCAGTTTGCACAGCAATCAAGACAAAGAAATCCTAGAGGGGTTAGTGTAAAATCCTGGACTGGATTCCCTGTTAAAGTGGAGCAGAAGCTTTGTTTAAAAGTGTCATTTGGAAAATGGCGGTGGAATTCTTTCCTTTCTCTACTCTCACCTCAGTCCAGAGTTGTTTTGCATACTTGGCAACAGATAAAGCATAAGTGGTCAATAGTGCAGAGCGGACAACAGCCTATGGTTAAAGGAACATACTTAATATCCAAATTCAACAAAGCTTTCCCAGGCATTGTGTAGCTGTTGCGGGAGTTTCACAGGAAGTTGAAAGTGATGCTCAATGTAAGTGGCACAAGGCCATGCCAGAGTATTAGTAGGCAGTTAGAAAACTGAAACTTCCTTAATGCAATAGGAACAGGAGTAGGCCATTCAGTCCCTCAAGCCAGTTCTGCCTTTCAATTACATCATTGTTGATCCACAACCCAACTCCGTTGACCTTTATTTTCTCCATACTCTGTAATATCTCTGGCTAATTAAAACCTATCAATCCCATATTCAATATTTCTGAAATTAATAATTGATCTAGCATTGGTTGCTACTTGCAGAAGAGTGTAGAAGCATTTACTAATTTCACTCCTGGAAAATACAGCCCTAATCTCGATGGAGAGTGTTGGGCAGTGATGGGCAACCTAGGAGAGTGAGTGTTCCTCCTTCACCCGTGAGCCACAAGGTTGAAATTGGGCTGGTTCACTAACTATGGCCCCATGAATAAGATTAAATAGATCGAGCGCACTCAGAATAGTTCATAATGCGTTATAGAAAATGCTTAATCATTTACATATTTATAGAAACATCATCAACTTCAAATGGTTAAAATAAAATAAATATTTACACTTTTGACAGAGGGAGCACATGGCTCTCACAATCAATGTTGTAAGCAATCCGGATGCACCTCATTTCGCTCGCCCTCCCTTATCCCTTCAATCATACCGCTAGGAATAAGACTACGCGGATCGAAATCAGAGGAATGCGGCAACTCTCATGTAGGCAATGATCAACAAAATGTTTTGTGGGCTGCACTCAAAAACCAGATGGGCTGCATGTGACCCTACGGCTGCAAGTTGCCCTCCACTGTTGTAGGATGAGGGGGTAATCAATGGAAATAGTTTCTTTCCATCTACTCTATCGGTTGCCAAAGTTGGAAACTTTGATCAAATCTTTCCTTAAATCATAGAATAGAATCATGGAATCTCTACAGTGCAGAAGGCGGCCATTTAGCCCATCGAGTCTCGAGTGACCCTGCGAAACAGCACCCTACGTAGGGTGGGAGAGCACCATAACCCCACACATTGATCAAAGCCAATCCACCCAACCTGCACATCTTTGGACTGTGGGGGGAAACGGGAGCAACCAGAGGAAACCCACACAGACATGAGGAGAATGTGCAAACCTCACAATCACCCAAGGCCTTCTAAATTCCAGGGAACACAATCCTGATTTGTCCTGATTCACAATCCTGAGGGGCTGGTTTAGCTCAGTGGGCTAGACAGCTGGTTTGTGATGCAGAACAAGGGCAGCAGCATGGGTTTGATTCCCGTACCAGCTGAGAATTCTGAATTCTCCCTTGGTGTACCCGAACAGGCACCAGAATGTGGCGACTAGGGGCTTTTCACAGTCACTTCATTGCAGTGTTAATGTAAGCCTACTTGTGACAATAAAGATTTATTTTCTTCTTCTTTAGTTCTACAATATCTCCTGAGAATCTAGCCCTTGGTCTCATCCTGGAAAACCTTCACTGCACTCCTTCCAAGACACATATATCCTTCCCAAGGTGTGGTGCTCAGGACAGCTCACAGCAACACCAGGTGTGTTGCCTGGTGTTCAACCAATTTCCCCAACCATAAAGAGCAATATTGTCCTCACATTCAATCATTTCTCAGCAACTCAGTACTTCCAATGAATGTTTTCCTCAAAACAAAGGATCCACAGATGGAATGGACACGGCACCTTGAACAGCGACACCAAGGATCAAAGTTTACTCTGTTACTGTCCAAGGCGTATTGAGTTTGGGACAATCACAATGTACTCCGAGTGACCATGGGTCCACAGACAAAAGGCACTAGATTGGCAACGTCATCCTGCATGGCCTAAGGCATCTATCAGAGGCAATTAGAAAAACATCGCCTAGATGCAGCAGATACGAGATGATGGAGCAAAACTAACCATGTTGCTAACCATGCAAGACTCATCCTGGGAATGTTCCGACTATACAAGTGCAGAGGAAGCTTTACTCTTCATCAAACTAAGCTGCAAATACATAGGGCTGCTTGATGGGGCAGTGCAAAGGAAGCTTTACTCTGCTTACCATGCCACAAGGAGAAGCGTTGAAATAAGCAATCTAGAGAAGGCTTTACTCTGCACCACGGCATGGTGGCACAGTGTTTAGCCACTGGTCCTGGGTTCAATTCTGGCCTTGTGTGACTGTCTGTGTGGAGTTTGCACTTTCTCCCTGCGTCTGCGTGGGTTTCCTCCGGGTGCTCTGGTTTCCTCCCATAGTCCAAAAATGTATGGGTTAGGTGGGTTGGCCATGCTAAATTGCCCCTCAGCGTCCAAAAGGTTGGGTGGCGTTGCTGGGGTATGGGGATAGAGTGGAGGCATGGGCTTAAGTGGGGTGCTCTTTCCAAGGGCTGGTGAAGACTCGATGGGCCGAATGGCCTCCTTCTGTACTGTAAATTTGAGAACAGGTTATGTCATCTTCTCACTGCTCTGCGCAAACTGGATCTACTACAGCATTTTCTACGATTGACTATTTCAAAAGTACTTCATTGGCCGTAAAGCATCGTGACATCCTGGGGTTACGAAAGGTGCTATATAAATGTAATTCCTTCTTTGCATTGGGGCAAGTGGAGACTGCAATAAGTGCAAGGTTGGTGTCTGCTAGAGGAGTGCTGGGAGAATGGAACTGTAGCTGGTGTGGGACAAATGTAAATTTGGTATTTACGATCATGCGGCCATACCAACAATAATGAGCACTACGATCCTCTATCCTACACAGCCTATCCAACACAATAACCAAACCCTAATGAATATATATACCTCCTCTGCCACTCAAAGCCATGTGATCGCCTGGAAAGGGTGAAAAAACAGTTTAAAACTCAGGCCAATTTGGAGGGAAAGAATCTGGAAAATTCCTCTCTGGCTCCCGTAAGCTAGTCCAGGAGATCACTCTGGCCTTGAATTCCCTAATGATAAGGGGTGATATCCATCCCAACCAGAAAAGGGGTCCAGCCCTCGCTTGAAGGAATTCAGCAAGTCTGCAACAACAACAAGAGATGACAGCTGGCTCCAGGGGGTGAATGTTCTGACATCTAACCTCAATCTGGGCCTGACATTGACTGAATACCGTTAACCGCCTTTCCTCCCTAAACTATTTACGGGTCAAACTATTAGCTGGAACACTATTGATTCCCTTTATCACCTTATAATCCTCATTCAGATCTACACGAAGCCTATGCTTCTCTTAAATGGAGATTCTCCAATTCTTTTACCCTATCATGGAAAAGGTGCTTCATACTGGAATTAAGTGCCAGTCACCCTGCTCTGCACCTTTGCCAAAACCTCAATATGACCCACTATGCAAGGAGACCAAAACTGAGTATTCCAAATGAGGCCTGACCAAGATCTTGGACAAGGACACACCTGAACGCAAGTCTGGGACCAGTGCCTATATTGCTCTCTCCTCCAGACCCTATTCAGTCCTGAAGCTTACTTGTTGTAAGTGGTTATACCTCCTAGTTTTTAATTTCTGGCATTGTGCAAAAGGAGGCTGCAAACCAGACATAAATCCATTACTGACGTTTGAAAGGTGGGTCAAATGGAGATAAGACAAGAGGTAACAAATACGATCTGTAGCTGCTCTTGCATTAGGCTTAAGTGGTGTGCTAACTTCAGCAGTTCCTAATACCTGGGTCTTGCAACCCCAAAGTAAACTGGGTGTCAAGGAGACCAAGTAAAATAACAACTGGCCCTTCCGTTTGCAAACTACACAGGATCCCCAAGCTACACTCAAGTGCACTAGCAGCATCACAGAATCAGAATCTTTACAATGCAGAAGGAGGCCATTCAGCCCATTGAGTCCTCACTGCCTTGCTAAAAGAGCAATCTACCTAGTTCCATTTCCCTACCTTATCCCTATAACCTTGCATGTTCCTTCTTTTAACATAGAAGGATCCATAGAAGGTGGTGCAGTGGTTAGCACTGCTGCCTCACGACGGCGAGGACCCAGGTTTGATCCCAGCCCTTGGTTCACTACCGGCCCAGGGTCCCTGACTGTGTAGGCACACTCTCACCATGTCTGTGTGGGCCTCACCCCCACATCTCAAAAGATGTGCAGAATAGATGGATTGGCCAAATTAAAATTGCAACCTTAATTGGAAAAAAAAATTGGGCACTTTAACTTTATAAAACAAAGCGTTCAGATTCCCTTTTGAATACGTCTATCAAACCTGCCTCCACCACCCTCTCGGAAGTTCGTTCCAGATTCCAACCACCCTCTGGGTGAATTTCTTTCTCATCATGTTACTTCTACTCCTTTTGCCCATTATTTTGAATCTGTGCCCTCTAGTTCTTGGCTGTATTCTTGGGAGGGAACAGTTTTTCACTAGTTACCTTTTACCTTGTCCATATCACTCAGAATCTTGAATGTCACTGTCAAGTCTCCGCTTAGCCTTCTTTTCTCTGAGGAAAATAGACCGACCCTCCCCAATCTATCTTCATAGCTTCAGCTCTTTATCGCTGGAATCATTCTTGTGAATCTCCTCTGTACTTTCTCCAATGCCTTCAAATCCTTCTTCCAGTATGGCGCCCAGAACTGGACGCAGTACTCAAGATGAGGTCTAACTAGTGTTTTGTACAAGTTCAACATAACTTCCTTACTCTTGTGCTCAACGCCCCTATTACTAAAACGTGGGATACCAAATGCTTTATAACTGCTCTCACAATTTCAAGAAATATAATAATTTTCATATTCTTTAAGGGGCGGGATTCTCCGCCCACGCCCACCCGCCCACCCGGCAACCAGAGAATCCCCCCCCCACCCCCCCCCGAGGTCAATGGACTTTTCCATTGTCCGCGTCTCGCCCGTGGCGTTCTTGCGGTGGGCGGGGCAGGAGAACCCAGCCCAAGGTTGGCAGCCTAAGGACAGCACGGTAGCATAGTGGTTAGCACTATGGCTTCACAGCACCAGGGTCCCAGGTTCGATACCTGCTTGGTCACTATCTATGTGGAGTCTGCACGCTCTCCCCGTATCTGCGTGGGTTTCCTCCGGGTGCTCCGTAGTTTCCTCACACAGTCCAAAGATGTGCAGGTTAGGTGGATTGGCCATGCTAAATTGCCCTTAGATTAGATGGGGTTGCAGGGTTACGGGGAGAGGGTGGAGGTGTGAGCTTAAGTAGGGTGCTCTTTCCAAGTGCCAGTGCAGACTCGATGGGCCGAATGGCCTCCTTCTGCACTGTAAATTCTATGTATCTATGTAAGGTTTCAGATTTGTTGTAGGTTTGGACTGAATCTGAATGTTCCAGGGAAGTGATAATAGCCTGTGAGGCAATGAGCACTCTTGGGCTAGGATTAGGGAAATCAGCCCATGCTCACAATCATTGTTCCGCAATCGCTGTTGGGAAAGGGCTTCTACATGGAGGTAACATAATTGGGATTGGGAAACAAGACAAGAGAATACCAACAAACGATAGGATACTGAACAGTGTAGTGAAACAAAGGGGACCCTTCGAGTACATGTCCACAGAGTCCCGAAGGTACAGGACAGCAGACAAGGTGAATAAGACGACATGCAGGATACTGGATTTTATCAGCATAGAACACAAGATGGATATGCTAGAGTTGGACAAAACACTAGTTAGGCCACAGCTAGAGGACTGCATACAGTTCTGGTCACTACATGAAGGAGGTGATCACATTAGAGAGGGTATGGGGGGGGGGGGGGGGGGGGGGGCGGTGATTTACAAGTATGTTGTCAAGATTGGAGAATTATAGCTACAGGGAACGGCTGTAACCTTTAGTCTTTTGAACAGAAGCTTGAGGGACGATTTGGCTAAGGTGCATAACATTGTGAAGGACCTAGACAGAGTGGGCAGGAAAGCCCTATTTCCCTTAGAGGTGTCAATAATTGGGGGACAAATACCAAAAGGTATGCGCCAGAAGGAGTGAAGGGGAGTTGAGTAGGAATCTTTTCAGAGTCTTGGTGGGGTCTGGCACTCACTGCCTGGAAGGGCAGAAAGCCACGAGACATTTAAAAAGTTCTTGAAGGACTGTGGCCTACGAACCAAGAGCTCTCAAACAGGAATGGACTGCATACCTTTTTCAGCTGGTACAGCCACAATGGGCCAAACGGCCTCCTCTGCGCTGTAAATTATTTATGTTTCTATGAAGGTGAGCTAGTGACCAAGCTCGGCATCCATTCCCTCCGGGTCTAAGAGCTCAGCTCAAACATAAAAAATGGTCATTTCACAGAGTGGCAGGGGCCTCTGGAACTTTAATCCAGACTCCTAATTGCTGTCATGAAGTGAAGGGAGGAAGCTGAATCTTACATTTATTCAGCTTAGGAGTTCACCTCCGAATCAGAACCTAAATGCATAATCTAGGCAGGCAATCTAGGGCAGTAATGAAGGAGGGCTGCATTGTCAAATGTGCCAACTTTCAGGTAAGACATTAAACAGAGGATTTGATTGAACTTCAAAGTTGTAATGGGAAATAGTGAACATGATATTCCGATGGGCCCTTCCTCATCTAAGCCAATCTTAAATATGCTTAACTGTCAACCTAAACTATAACATTGAAGTCACTCATTTAACAAACAAACAAAAAAAGAGATCATCAGGCTTTAGCACACATTTGGGATTCATAATCATGAGTGTATTCTGCAATTTAAAGTTAAGAAATCTATTCAAAAGCCACAGAACCAAACAAGGAAATCAGCAACAGTACGTTCCCCAAACGCCACTTCTTTGACACTGAGTAACCCTTCACAATCAAGTGTTAGTTGTTGGTACTGTGTACTATGAAGTACAAGATGGATAGTTCCAAGTCCTACTCAAACACATGATCACCAGTATCTAGGCTGACACTCCAGTGCAGGAACTAACGGAGTGCTGTACAGTCAGCATTTCAGAAGAGACATTCAACCAAGACACCAAACCCCATCTTCCCTCTCAGGTTGATGTAAAACATAAAAAATAGGAGACCATTCGGCCCTTTGAACCTGCTCCTCCATTCATTATGATCATGGCTGATCATCCAACTCAAGAGCCTGTTCCCACTCTCTTCCCCCCCCCCCCCCCCCCCAATATCCTTTCATCCCAAGAGCTATATCTAACTCCTTCTTGTGCACATACAATGCTTTGGCCTCAACTACTTTCTGTGGTAGCGAATTTCACAAGCTCACCACTCTCTGGGGTGAAGATATTTCTCATCTCAGTCCAAAATGGTCTACCCCGTATCCTCAGACTGTGACCCCTGGTTCTGGAACATCCTTCCTGCATCTACTCTATCTAGTCCTGTTAGAATTTTATAGGTTTCTTTGAGCTCATTCCTCTGAACTCCAGCGAATACAATCCTAACTGACTCAATCTTTCTTCATGCGTCAGTCCCGTCATTCCCTAATCACCCTGGTAAAACTTTGCTGTACTCCTTCTATAGCAAGAACATCCTTACTCAGAGGCGACCAAAACTGCACGCAATATTCCAGATGTGGCCTCACCAAGGCCCTGTATAATTGCATCAAGAATCCTCTCGGCATCATGCCATTTGCCCTCTTTACAGCCTGCTGCACTTGTATGCTTACTTTCAGCGACTGGTGTATGAAGACTCCCAGGTCTCTTTGCACATTACAATTGCCCACACACTCAGCATCGCTGCACCCTCCTCATATCTTAAACTCCCATCCAGTTCTGTGTCATTTGCAAATTTGGAGATATTACATTTAGCTCACTCATCTAAATCACAAATATATATTGTGAATTGTGCTGGCGTCCCAGTATCGAACCCTCCTGTACCCCCTAGTCACTATATTTTGAAGACAAGCAGGGGGGCTATTCCACAGTGATCTGGCCAATATTTATTCTTCAATCAACATTACAAAAATAATAGCCAGTCATTATCACATTGCTGTCTGTGGGAGCTTACCGTACACTGACTGGCTGCCACATTGCATTACAACAGTGACTACACACTACAAAAATAATTCATTTGTTGATCTATATAAATGCAAATCTTTACAAATCTACAATGCAAAAGACATCCTACCTGCGACATCAGGAACATAAGTTAAAATATTACTATTTTTTTTTAAAAAAGCACCAAAACAATGACAGTTTGTACTACTTCAAAACTATTCCAGTTCAACAAAGAAAGAACAAAGAATACAGCACAGGAACAGGCCCTTCGGCCCTCCAAGCCTATACCGGTCATGGTACCAACCTCTGCCAAAACCCTCAGCACTTCCTTGTGCTGTATCCCTCTATACCCATCCTATCCATGTGTTTTGAAAGCCAATGTATCTGCTTCCACAACCTCCCCTAGCAACGCATTCCAGGCACTCACCACCCTCTGCGTAAAAAGTCTGCCTTTACATCTCCTCTAAACTTTGCCCCACAGACCTTAAACCTATGCCCCCTGGTGACTGACCCCTCCACCCTGGGAGGGTGCCTGCCAACCACTCTATCCATGCCCCATAATCTTGTAGATCTCTTATCAGGTCACTCCTCAACCTCCGACTTTCTAATGAAGCTAATTCAAGGCAGCTAATTTCCCCTTTTTTTAAAAAGACTGATCTACGGAAAGAAATGAACCCAGATGGGGGGGGGGGGGGGGGAGGAGAACTTCCTGTACAATGTATTCTAAACAATTTGTCGAGAATTAGTTAACCTTGCAGCTGTGATCCGAATTACTTGGAATTTCGAACAGCTTACAAATGGAACTGCACGTTTTAAAATAAATGAACAGGTCCTTTGGCAAAAAAAAAAGGGTGTTAAATCGAGGTTTGGTTTCCAGGTCGAATCTCTTCCTCACAAAAGGGGTGAGAGGTTTTGTGGAATGATTACAACAAAAAAGACCCAGGGACACAAACCACAGCACTGCCTGCACCGCAACCCAACTTGCTACAGACGGAAACCCCGCCCACCCCGCGCCCATTGGCCGCCCTCAACAGTAACAATGCCAGCTCGGCGCGCTGATTGGCTGAAGGCGCCGTCAATCACGCACAAAGCCCTCCGCTCCAGCAGGCTAGGTCGCACCCTCCCCCCCCCCCCCCCGCCTGCGCCTTTGTAACAAACTGAGGGGGACACTTGGGTTCATCTTGGTTTCACTTTTAACAATTGCGGGCGGACAAAAAAAAAATCAAACCTTAAAAAAAGACACCAGACTACCCCCGTTGTCCCCAAAAATAAAGGTTTAAAAACACAAACCTAGGGCAGGGGACGGCGGCTCCGACTGAAGTAAGATGAAGAATTAAAATCCATTTCTAATGATTAAGATGACCAGACATAATAAGACTTACCCATTCCTGTCAAGAAGAGGCTTCTTTTTTTTTCTGGTTTGACTCTTGAGCAGGTTGTTACCCTCCCTACTTACCTCCCCCCCCCCCCTCCCCTCTTTGGACCTTTAATGCTTTGGTGAAGTTAAGAGGGGTGGGGGGGTAGTGGTGTGGATGAGGTTAAAAGGGTTTGCTCCGAGGAAGCAGATTTGTTGATGAGAGAGAGACAGCCCAGTGACTAGGAGGAGGATGTTGAGCAATCCGCTAATTCATCACGTGAACACACAGCCAACACCCCACGTGTCTCATTCATCTCCCAAACACACAGGAGGCTCCAGCACCAAACACTCACTCATTCACCTCAAAGTGCCAGCCATCAAATTTCCAAATAGATATTTGGAAAGAAAGCACACACTGACACACACAAAATAATTATTGCTGGAAGTCTGAAGTGTCAGCAGAAAACGAAATGCTGCAAATAAAAAAAAACAAAAGACTGCGGATTGCTTGAAATCTGAAATAAAATAGAAAATGCTAAAGATCAAGGAGTACACTGATGTGTTGGGTACTCTGCTACACAGACGAACCAACACGGTTGCGAATGGTACAACTCGGTTTTATTGCTAACATTTATTTACAGTGGTAAACTGTTTACTGAGGTTCGATCATAACCCTAGAATCTGTGGACTTATTCCTAATACTATTTGTAGTGGCACTCAGCACATGGTGGATGTCTGAGTAGCTTGCTATGAGCTCTGCCCTGAGCCGTCTCCTGCTGGAATGATCAGGAAGTGTCGTGTTCCCTGTTTTGTACTGTGTATGCTCTTGCTTGTGATTGGCTGTGGTGTTGTGTGTGTGTTGATTGGTCCGTTGATCTGTCCATCAGTATGTATGTGCTATGATGTTTACCTGAATATCATGACATCCCCCTTTTGTACAAAAACATGTGCCTATGTGGTTATAAATAGAGCTGTGTACTGAGTGCAGCTGAATGCATGTGTGCAGTATCTACAGCATGTACATGGGGCTAAACTATATACAAGGGGCGATGTCGGGTGCGACATAACAACGAGGTTGTACCATAAACAAAGATCGGGGAAATGTTGAACGACAAAAACGAACTCCTGTAACGACAAGGAAGAACAGAAACATATTAACACAGTGGTATCATGAGTTCAATATACAAACAGGCTCATACGTCCAGTCTAGTAGGTGGGCGACGAATTTGGGTTGACCGCCTCAAGGGTGGATCTGGATCCACCGGCTGAGGAATGGGCCTGGTCACGGGCAACAACGGAAGGGGCGTGGTGGCAGGAAGCTCCACAAAGTCGATATCAGGAACAACAGGAGGGCGCGGTGTCGGTGTAAGTTCCCGTAGCGAGCGTGGAAGTAGGCGAAGAGCCCGGCGATTGCGCCTACAAATGGAGCCATCAGGCATGCGAACCAGGAACGAGCGGGGAGCCACGCGCCGGAGAAATTCGGCAGGTGCTGACCAGCCATCTTCTGGTAGGTGGATGCGGACGTCGTCTCCAGGCGCCAGGGCGGGAAGATCAGTTGCCCGTGTGTCATATGCTATCTTCTGGCGAACGTGCTGCTGTTGCATTCTGTGTAGTACCGGAGCATGGTAGGAGCCCATAGCCGGGATAACGTTCCCATTGTAGTCGACCATCTTGCAACGGGATGGCCAAATTGGTGGTCTGACCTTCATGACGTAGAAGGCTGACCATGCTATGAGGTTGGCGGAGGCGCCAGTGTCCAGACAGAATGTTATCGGTGATCGGTTGACCGTTAGGTTGGCACACCATTCATCACCCGGATTGACAGTGTTCACCTGCAACGGCTGGCGGGTCATGGCTGGAGACATCCGGTTCCCATCAATTACCGCAACACGGAAGGCGTCCCGGTCGTCTGTGTCACTGGTCTGGATATCGTCTGGGCACGACTCGTAGTAAGGAGGCTGAATGGTCCGCATGTCCCTGCGAGGTTGTCGGAATTGGGGAACATTGGCAGGTTGAGCTGCTCGACAGCAGGCAGCGTAGTGGCCCATCTTGCCACAGCGGAGGCATTGTCGGTTTCTTGCAGGACACTGCCGCTTTAAATGTGCGACTCCGCAGTTGCCGCACGTCGTGACTTCATGGCGTTCGTTGCGCCACCGCGCATGTGCAGTTCGGTCTTGCGTCGAGCGCACCTGCGCATCACGTCTCTCTGTGTCGACGTCGTTTTTGGCGCGCACAAACGCGGGAGGCCTCGAAAAACGCGCAAAATGGCCGCCCTCGTCCGGGCCGTGGGCCGGGAGGAACTCGATCGCCTGGACCCATTCGGCCTTGTAGAACGCCTGCCTCGCCGATCCGGCCACGTAGGACCCCTGCTGCGCCGATTCGGCCGCCTGAAATTGGGAGTAACGGCTAGTCGCGTTTTCATGCAGGACACAGGCTTCGATTGCGGAGGCTAGGGTGAGGCCTTTTATTTTTAAGAGCTGCTGGCGTAGGGTGCCCGAGGTGACCCCAAAAACGATCTGGTCCGGAATCATGGAATCGGAGGTGGTGTCGTAACCGCAGGACTGCGCGAGGATACGGAGATGCGTAAGGAAGGATTGAAAAGGCTCATCCTTACCCTGCAGGCGCTACTGGAAGAGATACCTCTCGAAACTCTCGTTGACCTCGACGTTGAAGTGTTGGTCGAGTTTGAGAAGGACCATCTTGTACTTGGTCTTGTCCTCACCTTCCGCGAACACCAGGGAGTTGTAGACATGGATGGCGTGTTGACCTGCCGTGGAGAGGAGGATGGCGATCTTTCTGGTGTCCGAAGCGCTCTCCTTTTCGTTGGCTAGGAAGAGCTGGAAGCGCTGTTTGAACAGCTTCCAATTAACGCCGAGGTTTCCAGCAACTTGTAGCGGCTGCGGTGGCTGACGGTGTCCATGGCGCAGGATGGCAGATTCCGGAGGATCCGTACGTCGGCCCCACAGTTAGTCCTGGTACTATGATGTGTTGGGTACTCTGGTACACAGACGAACCAACACGGTTGTGAATGGTACAACTCGGTTTTATTGCTAACATTTATTTACAGTGGTAAACTGGTTACTGAGGTTCGATCATAACCCTAGAATCTGTGGACCTATTCCTAATATTATCTTGTAGTGGCACTCAGCACATGGTGGATGTCTGAGTGGCTTGCTATGAGCTCTGTGCCCTGAGCTGTCTCCTGCTGGAATGCTCAGGAAGTGTCGTGTTCCCTGTTTTGTACTGTGTATGCTCTTGCCTGTGATTGGCTGTGGTGTTGTGTGTGTGTTGATTGGTCCGTTGATCGGTCCATCAGTATGTATGTGCTGTGATGTTTACCTGAATATCATGACATGTACCATCCAAGGGGCTTTTCACAGTAACTTCACTTGAAGCCGACTTGTGACAATAAGCAATTTTCATTTTTTTCAAGGGTCGGAAGAAGATTTCCTCAAAGCATGGGGTCCGTTTTAACAGCCTGTTCCGTGACCTGTTCAAAGCCTACAGCGAGTAGGGAAAAAGTGAGACACCAGCGAAAGCAGACAGGGACACACAACTCTAAGGGGAGAGGGGGAGGAAGAGAGGGGAAAACTCAGGGGAACAACAGGGGAAGGGGGGGGAAAGCAGGGGGGAAGGGGGCAGAAGCACCCCCCCGAACCCACAAGGCCTGCAACAGGAAACATAAAGGGAAGGAGGAAGAAGGGGAGAATAGGAGCTAAGGGAGATGCCAAGGAGGGGCCAGGTAGGGCGAGGCGGGGGGGCTGGGGTGGGGTGTGGTGGTGGCAGGGGGAGAGGAAACACCAAGAATGACTGTATGTACATAAGAACCGCATGTGCTGTAAATATTGAACGTAATGTTTTACTGTGTATAATTGAAAATGCCAATAAAAATATTTTTTTTAAAATAGAAAATGCTGAAAAACCCCCAGTGCGGTCTGGCACCATCTGCGGAGGAACAGAGTCGACGTTTTGAGTCCGTGTGACTTTTTCAGAGCAGACATCTTCAGATGCTGGAAATACTCTTTGTCATGATATTCAGATAAACATCATGGTGCAAACACACATACACACTGATGGACAGATCAACGGACCAATCAACACACACGCAACATCACAGCCAATCACCAGTGAGAGCACACGCACTATAAAACGGGGAACACTACAGTTCCCGCTCATTCCAGCAGGAGACAGCTCAGGGCACAGAGCTCACAGCAAGCCACTCAGACATTCACCATGTGCTGAGTGCCTCTCCAAGATAGTGTTAGGGCTGGGTCCACAGGTTAAAGGGTAATGAACGAACCACAGTAACAAGTTTACAGATGTTGTTATTGATAGTAATAAAACAGAGTTGTACTATCTGCAACCGTGTTGGTTTGTCTGTATAGCGGAACACCCAACACGACATAGTACCAGGATTGGAACCCAGCAACTGTGAGACCTACCTACACATCTTCAGGAATCCGCCATCCTGCGCCATGGACACCATCAGCCCGCCGCAGCCGCTCCAAATCGCTTGAAACCTCGGCGTCAACTGGAAGCTGTTTAAACAGCGCTTCCAGTTCTTCCTAGAAGCCACAGAAAGGGAGAATGCTTCGGACACCAGAAAAAATCGCCCTCCTCCTCTCCACGGCAGGGCAACATGCCATCCACATCTACAACTCCCTGGTGTTCGCAGACGGTGAGGACAAGACGAAGTACAAGATGGTCCTTCTTAAACTCGAGCAGCACTTCAGCGTTGAGGTGAACGAGAGCTTCGAGGGGTACCTCTTCCAGCAGCGCCTGAAGGGTAAGGATGAGCCTTTTCAATCTTTCCTGAAACACCTCCGTATCCTCGCGCAGTCCTGCGGTTATGAGGCCACCTCCGATTCCATGATTCGGGACCAGATAGTTTTTGGGCACCCTACGCCAGCAGCTCCTCAAAATTAAGAGCCTCGCCTTAGCCACCGCCATCGAAGCCTGCGTCCTCCATGCAAACGCGACTAGCCGGTACTCCCAATTCCAGGCGGCCGAATCGGCACGGCAGGGGTCCTACGAGGCCGAGCGGGTCCAGTCGATTGAGTTCCTCCCGGCCCGTGGCCCAGACGAGGGAGGCCATTTTGCGCGCTTTCTGCGGCTTCCCGCATTTGTACGCGCCAAAAGAGACGTCGACACAGAGGGACATGACGCGCAGACGCGCTCTACGCAGGACCGAACTGCGCATGCACGATGGCGCAATGAACGCCACGACGTCACGATGTGCGGCAACTGTGGATCCGCACATTTAAAGCGGCAATGTCCAGCAACGAATCGACAATGCCTCCGCTGTGGCAAGATGGGCCACTACGCTGCCTGCTGTCGAGCAGCTCAACCTGCCAACGCTCTCCAATTCCGCCAGCCTCGCAGGGACGTGCGGACCATTCAGCCTCCATACACTGAGTCATACCCTGACGATGTACAGACCGGTGATACAAACGACCGGGAAGCCTTCCGCGTCGCGGTCATTGACAGGAACCGATTGTCCCCAAGCAGGACCCACCAGCCGATGCCAGTGAACAGTGTTAATCTGGGTGATGAATGGTGTGCCACCCTAACGGTCAACCAATCACCAATCTCATTCCGTTTAGACACTGGTGCCTCCGCCAACCTTCTAGCACGGTCAGCCTTCTACGCCTTGAAGGTCAGACCACCGATTCAGCCATCCCGCTGTCAGATGGTCGATTACAGCGGAAATGTTATCCCGGCCATGGGATCCTGCTAGCTCGAGGTCACACACAATGCATACACAGCCACACTGTCCTTTGAGATAGTTGGATCATCGAAGGACTCCCTGCTAGGCGCACAGGCGTGCAAGGTTCTCCACCTCGTTCAGTGGGTACACACTCTGTCTCCAGAAGGCACGTCCGACTTCCCGGATGCAGAATTTAGGGCACAGCTCCACTCACTCCTTGCCCACAACCAGGAGGCTTTCGAGGGCATGGGCACATTGCCCTACACTTACAGAATACGGCTCAAACCGGACGCCACCCCGGTCATTCACGCACCTCGTAGAGTCCCAGCACCACTCAAAGACCGCCTCAAGCAGCAGCTGCAGGATCTCCAGGACCAAGGAGTGCTTTCCCGGGTCACGGAGCCCACACCATGGGTCAGCTCCATAGTGTGCGTTAAAAAGCCCTCTGGCGAACTCAGGATCTGCATCGACCCAAAAGACCTGAACATCAACATCATGAGGGAACACTACCCCATACCCAAAGAGATCACGAGGGAAATGGCCCGGGCTAAAATTTTCACCAAGCTTGATGCCTCAATAGGTTTTTGGCAGATTCAACTGGATCAGTCCAGCAGGAAGCTGTGCACCTTCAACACTCCCTTTGGCTGGTACTGCTACAACAGAATGCCGTTTGGCATCATCTCGGCATCCGAGGTATTTCATAGAATCATGGAACAGATGATGGAGGGCATCGAAGGGGTGCACGTCTATGTTGACGACGTCATCATCTGGTCCACCACACCACAGGAGCACATCAGTCGTCTCCAGCGTGTCTTTGCTCGGATACGAGAACATGGCCTGCGCCTCAACCGAGCCAAGTGTTCTTTTGGCCAAATTGAGCTAAAGTTTCTGGGGGACTACATATCCCGGTCAGGAGTGCGTCCGGATGCAGACAAAGTGAGCGCCATTACAGCCATGCCGCAGCCGGCAGACCAGAAGGCAGTGCTACGCTTTCTCAGGATGGTCAACTTCCTGGGGAAGTTCATTCCCAACCTTGCCTCCCACACAACGGCTCTTCGCCACCTAGTGAAGAAGACCACTGAGTTCCAGTGGCTGCCCGCACACCAGAAGGAATGGGAGGAGCTCAAGTTAAGCTCACCACAGCCCCGGTATTGGTGTTCTTCGACACCTCTCGAGATACGAAGATCTCAACTGATGCCAGCCAGTCCGGCATTGGGACGGTACTCCTGCAACGGGACGACACTGCATCATGGGCCCCGGTCGCCTATGCCTCGCGGGCCATGACCCCCACAGAACAGCGCTATGCGCAGATCGAGAAGGAGTGCCTGGGTTTGTTAACCGGCATAAATAAGTTCCACGACTACGTGTATTGTCTCCCTCCGTTCACCATGGAAACCGACCATCGCCCCCTGGTCAGCATCATACAAAAGGACCTGAATGGGATGACCCCTCGCCTCCAGCGCATTCTGCTCAAGCTCCGGAGGTACGATTTCCAACTGGTCTACACCCCGGGAAAGGACCTCATCATCGCGGATGCCCTGTCCAGAGCAGTGAGCATACTGCCCGATTCGGAGGGGTTCGTATGTCAGGTCGAAGCGCATGTGGCCTTCACATCGGCCAATCTGCCAGCTAATGATTCAAGTCTGGCCCGTATTCGTCGGGAGACTGCGGCTGACTCCCTTCTACAACGTGTGATGCGCCACATGACGGGAGGGTGGCTCAAAGGACAATGCCCACAATTCTACAATGTCCGGGACGACTTGGCCGTCATTGACGGTGTCCTCCTAAAGTTGGACCGGATTGTGATTCCACACAGCATGCACAGGCTGGTCCTCGAACAATTACACGAAGGCCATCTCGGGGTTGAGAAGTGCAAGCGGAGGGCCCGAGAAGCTGTGTACTGGCCGGGCATCAGCGACGACATTGCCAACATGGTGCTCAACTGCCGCACCTGCCAAAGGTTGCAGCCGGCGCAGCCCCCTGAGATGCTTCAGCCCCATGAGTTGGTAACGTCCCCCTGGGCGAAGATGGGTGTGGACCTTTTTCATGCACTCGGCAGGGACTACGTCATCATCATAGATTACTTTTCAAATTATCCAGAGGTCATACGCCTGCATTTGACATCGTCCACTGTCATCAGGACATGCAAAGAAACTTTCGGTCGCCATGGCATTCCGCTTACTGTCATGTCGAACAATGGGCCCTGTTTTGCAAGCCAAGAATGGTCTTCTTTTGCTGCTTCGTATGGCTTCACACACGTGACGTACAGCCCTCTGCATCCCCAGTCAAATGGCAAGGCGGAAAAGGTCGTCCATATCGTCAAGCGGCTCCTCTGCAAGACTGCTGATGCCGGATCGGATTTCTGCTTAGCCCTGCTGGCCTATCGCTCGGCCCCACTATCCACTGGCCTCTCACCAGCCCAGCTGTTGATGGGTTGCGCCCTCAGGACCACTGTGCCATCCATTCTTGTGCCTACACCTGACCATGCTCCGGCACTGCAAAGGATGTGACAACAGCGTGCTCAGCAGAAGGTGGCACATGCCACTCAGGCAACTGATCGTCCTGCCTTGGCGCCTGGAGACAACGTCCGCATCCACCTACCAGAGGGTGGCTGGTCGGCAACTGCCGAAGTTCTCCGACGCGTGGCTCCCTGCTCGTTCCTGGTTCGCATGCCTGATGGCTCCATTCGCCGGCGTAATCGCCGGACTCTTTGCCTGCTTCCGCGTTCGCTACGTGATCATACACCGGTGCCACGCCCTCCTATTATTCCTGATGTCGACTTTGTGGAGCTTCCTGCCACCATGCCTATTCCTCTGTCGCCTGTGGCCAGGCCCATTCCTCAGCCGGTGGATCCTGACTGTTGCTAACTTTGCCTTAGTTTAATTGCTCTGTTTTATTACCTTTGCTCTTGAGTCGCCAGGTATCTTCATGATACCGCCACGTGGTTCAAGTCCGAGTAATGATCAATAATCCAATACACCGATTAGTAAGATTTAAATCAAAGCACATTTATTATACACAGTAATCACTACTCATGGACAAATTCTACGTCTAAGCTACTTCTAAACTAACAGGCCTATACTTAACTTGGAACTGGCCCACCAGGTCAGGGAAACAAATGGCCTTTCGTGGGTTCTGAGCCTGCGGGATTCGAAGTTGGTACAGATTGATAGCTAGGAGCGCCTATCTCGTAGCAAGCATTGAAGTAAGACTTACAGTTTCGACCAGCTGCTGAAGAGCGAAGAGCTGGAGAAGCGGTGGAGAAGAGCTGGAGAAGAGAGCGACTTGAACTTGGGGCTCAATTCTTATAGTTCCCAGGGGCTTCCTGCCTTTTGGGGCGGACCCTGTACCTGGTCCCAAGTGATTGGACTTTGTCCCAATCGCTTGGTTCGATTTTCTCCAATGCTGGAGCGGTTCCCTGATCGATGGGTGGTCTTGAGGTGGTCGTTCACCTCCTTTTGTGTAGGCTTCTGCTGGCGCCGAAGAGTCTGGTTTGGCTTTGTGTGTCTAAATGTTGCTTATTATTCCCGGGGATTGCTCATTAGTATGCAGATGGCTGTTGTTTTGTTATGCTGATGATTGCTGGTATCGATAGTGTCTGGCCTTCCCAGAGGTAAATACACAGCTAACCTGCAGCTGCTCGTTTGTGCCTAGTTGGCTGACTTTCCCATCAGCCTTTGCCGTTCGCCATTTTGAATCGGGAGTTGGTTATTTTAAGTGGCTACATGACCCACCCTTGAGGCGGTCAACCCGAATTCGTCGCCCACCTACTAGGCTGGACTTATGAGCCTGTTTGAACATTGGACTCACTAAAGTGTTATGCCACAATGTTAATATGTTTCTCTTTTTGTCGTTACAGGAGTTTGTTTTTGATGCTTGATGATTACACTTGTTTTGTTTATGATACAACCTCGTTGCTATGTTGCACCTGACACCTTCCTATGTATATAGTTTAGCCTCATGTACATGTTGTAGATATTGCACACACACATTCAGCTGCACTCAGTACACATCTATATTTATTACCACATAGGCACATATTCTTGTAGAAAAGGAGGGATGTCATGAAATTCAGATAAACATCATGGTGCAAGCACACATACACACTGATGGACAGATCAACGGACCAATCAACACACACGCAACATCACAGCCAATCACAAGCAAGACCACACGCACTATAAAACGGGGAACACCACAGTTCCCGCTCATTCCAGCAGGAGACAGCTCAGGGCACATAGCAAGCCACTGAGACATACACCATGTGCTGAGTGCCTCTCTAAGATAGTGTAAGGGCTGCGTCCATAGGTTAAAGGGTAAAGAACGAACCACAGTCATAAGTTTACAGGTGTTGTTATTGACAGTAATAAAACAGAGTTGTACCATTTGCAACCGTGTTGGTTTGTCTGTATAGCGGAACACCCAACACGACACTCTTGTCCAGGAAAAGAGCCAAGGGGCTGAATTTCTCTTCCCCAGGGTCGATTGTGATCTCGATGTCAGCCTTGATTCCGGGTCAGGAGCCCCGAACAGAGACTGGCGAGACATCGGCCGTGATCCAATTAGGGATGGACGGCTGGGTCCCAGAGTTGGGAGGTCTGCTTAACACGGCCCGTGGGTAGAGCGCCTGACCCCTGTTGGTAGGGCAAGCAAGTGTCCTATATTTTAAGAGATTGCCTCTCGTTTTGACTCTTCATCCCGTGTCTCTCAAGGGACAGCTTTTGTCCCTCATTTTTAGGAGATCCTGTGGGAGACTGAACCTGGGAGTCTCTTCTTAACATTTGCCTCTTTGCGTGTACCACTTGCCTTGAGTGGCGGCACTGCAGCCGGTACGACAATAACAGAGGAATCAATCTCTATGAAGCTTGTTTTTAAATTATCTATTCACGAGATGTGAGCATTTCTGGCTGGGCTAGCATTTATTGCCCATCCCTAATTGCCCCTAACCGATAGCTTGCTGGGCCATTTCTGAAGGCATTTAAATGTCAACCACTTTCCTATGGTGCATTGTGAGTTGCTGCTAGCAAATATGTCCCTGACCTCCCACTGTGAAGCAACCTCCACTATGTCACCGGATTCCTGGCACAACAGGGGACCCAACGCACCATTAAGAAATGTTCATCCTGTTGTCAAAATTGGAGCTGATTATCCTGTTTTTAAAAAAGTATTGTGTGCAGTCTATCAGCCCCTGGACCTGGGGCATCCCGGCGATGGTGGAGAATCCTGCTGCCCGTGCATCTTGTTGGGCTTTGTCCATATCAAAGTTGATACAGTTTTCCACCCAGGCAAATAGGGCATCCGTGACCTGACGGATGCACCTGTGGGCTGTGGCCTGCAAGATGCCACACAGATGCCCGCTCGAACCCTGGAATGATCCCGAGGCTTAAAGGTTCAGTGCTGCGGTGACTTTGATGGCCACAGAGAGCGGGTGTCCTCCTTTTCCATGTGGTGCCAGGTCCACGAGGACATGGCATAGGAGTCGCATGTGCTGTCTGTCATCTGTTCGAACGATCAGCAATGCCTGTACACCCAGGGCTGTCGTGGGATTCACCCTTTCCCAATGGGTGGCTGGGTCCTCAGGGTGTGGTGCAGGATCTGTCACATAGGCTGCCACCTCGAGCCTCTGTTGACACTGCTGCCGTCGCCATCTCTGGCGTCTGGCAATTCGCCCTACCAGCAGTACCACTGGGGCCTGTTCTGCAGGGTCCAAAATACCCTCCATACCGTTCAATATCTGTAAGGAATTGGGAGAGGATGTTAGACTGACAAACAGTGGTGGCTCTCACCCCGGACCCTCTCCCCCATTGATCACCCCCTCCCTCCCCCAGACCCTGCCCACACACACCCGGCCGCTGGACATGTCCCCCGGTGCTGGGGTCCATCAACAGACCCCAGACCCTGTACTCCTGACACCCGCACATAACGTTACCTGCACCGGGTGTTAGTCCCCTCCCCATTGCACTTACTCACCCTTCAGCCGTGGACTTGTCCCCGATGCTGGGTCCATCCGCTGGGTATTCAGATCTCGGTTGCTGCATGTGTGGTGTTGTCTCCTGCAGTGTTCAGACACCACGGTGCCTGATTGGGATGCTAGGCAATGACTCCCACATGCCACACGCACACCCATGGGAATCCACTTGGTATATGTGAGGTGTTCATTTAACCATGATTGCCAATTCAGCAATAGCCTTCAGCCACATGGCCAGAGGCCTCAGCAGTCGGTGGGGGTTACAGATGGTCGGTGGGTCAGACAGGCAGGGAATTGCCCCCGAAATGGGTGTACATGATCCATGGGTTGGCATGGTGGAGCCACATGTGATTGCCCCCCCAGCGGACCACCCCTCCACCGCCGACCCAACCCCCCATGGTGGCCCAACCCAGCAGAGGGTAACCGCCGACCCGAGGGTGCCACCCCCGCCGAGAACTGGGACGGCAAGCCCAATGCCCCCGGGCTCTTTGCCTGTGAGTGAAGATGGCTACTCACCTCCTCGGCTCCCCACAGAAGCCCTTAAAAAGGAGTACTAATCGGCACCAGCGTGACCACTTGCTGAATCATGAGAGTCCGTTGGATGTGGGGTGGGTCCCGTTTATTGGATGGAAATAGAGCTTAAGTGGTGATTATTGGTTTCTCGCCACGCTACGGTGGGATCCTGATTCCACCCATGGGAGCGGGCCGGTTGCATTGCAAACTGTTTGGCGCCTGGCGCAGTTCTCGTTTATGGCCTCTTCCATTATTCATCGGCCTCGCCGCACTTTCGCTTGAGCTCAACGAGGCCAGAGAATCGTGCCCATTGTCTCTGGCAATTTCCCACTGACCATTGCGTTCCCAAACATTTCCACCAGCAACGGCGCCAATTTATCCTTGAACTTTTTATAAAATGCCACTGGAGAACCATTCGGCCCCAATGCCTTGCTGTCTGCATTCTCCCTATTTCCACCTGCACTTCCTTCACCCCCACCAGCTCCTCCAATCCTGCCCTCTCCTCCTCTCCTACTTCGGGACACTCCAATCGCCCTAAAAGCTCCCTTATATCCGACGCATCCTCCAGCGGATCTGATTCATAGAAATCCCTGTAGAACTCTTCAAAAACCTTGTTCACCTGCTCCAGTGCCCCCTCCAGCTCTCCCATCCAATCTGATTCTCCTATTATTAAGAACCCAGTGGATGTTACCTGAGAGAGTGTCTCAAAACCCTGAAGGATAATTTGAAACACTGGTTCCTCGTGGTGTATATTTGTTTGGAATAATATGAGGAACAATGTACTACCCAGTGAGGAGCCAGAAAAGAAAAAAAACACACAACAAAAGACTTTTAATATACACGATGACACTTAAGTATATTGATAACTAAACATACTGTTTTATCTGAAGTTACCTCTTGTTCCCAAAATATACCCACGTTCCCTGAACTCACTGGGACGCCCCTTTTCCCAAACAACATTCAATTTTAGTAACTCTGTTTAGTCAAATCCAGCTAATAGTTGCCACCAAATACCGTTTAGGTGACCAAGTCTGGGAAAATGTCTTGTCCTGCAAAAGTCACGAAACTGCGTCTTTTAGAGAAGACTATCTGCAATCTGCCGTGGGTCTAAATGTTCGATGGAACAGGCCTCTGTGGCTCGGATCAGAGATGGAACTGACCTGTCTGACTGTTGGATGGAGAACCAGCCTGCTTCCCCAATGAGGGTGCTAGCAGTTATCATGTTCAGTCTCATTGATATTCTACCCCGAGGATTCGGCTGTCTACATCTGTCAAATTTCCTGCCGTTAGAAGTTATCATTTGTATAGCCCCACTGATCTCTGCTAAACACGGTTTCTGAAATGTCCATTCACACCTCGCTGTCTCTGGTCACCTGCTAATCTTGTTACTGGGAAAATCGCATCTTATTATTCCTCTAGATGCCTGTTTGTCTTGTTATTTGTCTGTTATTTTGTTTTAACCTTCAGCTCACTGTATTTTTGAAATTTACAGTACCCAATTCATTTTTTCCCCAATTAAGGGGCAATTTAGCTTGGCCAACCAACCTACCCTGCACATCTTTGGGTTGTGCGGTGAGACCCATGCAGACACGGGGAGAATGTGCAAATTCCACACGGATAGTGACCCGGGGCCGCACAAGCTCACTGTTAACCTCATTCATTTCCCGAATTCCTAACATAGAACATAGAACATAGAACATAGAACAATACAGCGCAGTACAGGCCCTTCGGCCCACGATGTTGCACCGAAACAAAAGCCATCTAACCTACACTATGCCATTATCATCCATATGTTTATCCAATAAACTTTTAAATGCCCTCAATGTTGGCGAGTTCACTACTGTAGCAGGTAGGGCATTCCACGGCCTCACTACTCTTTGCGTAAAGAACCTACCTCTGACCTCTGTCCTATATCTATTACCCCTCAGTTTAAAGTTATGTCCCCTCGTGCCAGCCATATCCATCCGCGGGAGAAGGCTCTCACTGTCCACCCTATCCAACCCCCTGATCATTTTGTATGCCTCTATTAAGTCTCCTCTTAACCTTCTTCTCTCCAACGAAAACAACCTCAAGTCCGTCAGCCTTTCCTCATAAGATTTTCCCTCCATACCAGGCAACATCCTGGTAAATCTCCTCTGCACCCGCTCCAAAGCCTCCACGTCCTTCCTATAATGCGGTGACCAGAACTGTACGCAATACTCCAAATGCGGCCGGACCAGAGTTCTGTACAGCTGCAACATGACCTCCCGACTCCGGAACTCAATCCCTCTACCAATAAAGGCCAACACTCCATAGGCCTTCTTCACAACCCTATCAACCTGGGTGGCAACTTTCAGGGATCTATGTACATGGACACCTAGATCCCTCTGCTCAGCCACACTTTCAAGAACTTTACCATTAGCCAAATATTCCGCATTCCTGTTATTCCTTCCAAAGTGAATCACCTCACACTTCTCTACATTAAACTCCATTTGCCACCTCTCAGCCCAGCTCTGCAGCTTATCTATATCCCTCTGTAACCTGCTACATCCTTCCACACTATCGACAACACCACCGACTTTAGTATCGTCTGCAAATTTACTCACCCACCCTTCTGCGCCTTCCTCTAGGTCATTGATAAAAATGACAAACAGCAACGGCCCCAGAACAGATCCTTGTGGTACTCCACTTGTGACTGTACTCCATTCTGAACATTTCCCATCAACCACCACCCTCTGTCTTCTTTCAGCTAGCCAATTTCTGATCCACATCTCTAACACCAATGAAGTACGCTAAATGGCTACCTGCCACAACCTGCTGCCACTGGGAGCCTGCCAGCAAACACAACTGCAGCATGTTGCAGAGCCGGCCCAACACGATTTTGTTAAAGTTGCCACGTTCTCCCACTGCCTCCAAAGCAGCCTTCGCGAGACTGGGAAAATTCAGTTCAATATTTCCGCTTGCTGACCTTTCATCAGAACTGGGAAAAGTCAGAAATGTGGCAGGTTTTAAGCAAGTGAAAATGAAGCGGATAGAAAAACAAACAAAAGGACATGTCTGTGATAGAGTGGAAGGCAGAAATATTAATTGACAAAAGGGTACATAGTGCAAAGCCAGAAAAAGTGGTAAAGGGGCAAGTGAAGAAACAGAAAATGTGCCTAGTAGCAGAACTTGAGGAAAGAGACATGCTGCTAAAGCTTCTCATCTTGCACTCATCAGGACAGACACAAGGGGCGGGATTCTCCCGTACCCGATGGGGCGGGGGGGGTCCCGGCGGGATGGAATGGCGTGAGCCACTCCGGCGTCGGGCCGCCCCAAAGGTGCAGAATTCTCCGCACCTTCAGGGGCTAGGCCCGCCCCGGAGTGGTTGGTGCCCTGCCAGCCGGCGGGATAGGGGCCTGGCGTCACGCCAACCGGCGCCGAAGGGCCTCCGCCGGCCGGCGCGAGTCGCGCATGCGCGGGAGTGCCAGCGCGTGCTGGCATCATCCCCGCGCATGCGCGGGAGGGTTCGTCTCCGCATCGGACATCGCAGAGGACCACAACAGCCGATGCGGGGTAATGGAGTGCCCCCACGGCACAGGCCCGCCCGCGGATTGGTGGGCCTCAACCGCGGGCCAGGCCACTGTGGGGGCACCACCCGGGGCAAGATCCCCCGCGACCCCCCAGGAACCCTGGAGCCTGCACGCGCTGCCAGGTCCTGCCAGTAAGGGACCAACTCTAATATACGCCGGCGGGACCAGCATAGAACGGCCGGATCTTCGGCCCATCGCGGGCAGGAGAATCTGGACAGCCCCGGAGCCCATTGAGTCGCGCCGGACCCCGCCATTCTCCGAGGCTGGCGGCGCGACTCACGCTGGGCCGGTTTTTTCGGGGGCGGGAGAATTGGGAGGACGGCGGGGGCGGGATTCACGCCGACCCCTGGCGATTCTCCCACCTGGCGGGGTTCGGAGAATCCCGCCCCTTAATACCAAATTTCAAAGGCAACAACAATTTCTACTGCATGAGAAAAGGGTGCTGATCTGCTTCGCAAGTCGACACTAACTGGCTAAAACATTGCCATGGCGATGAAAAGCTTTGATAGAATGCTGTTTTTTCAGCAAAAATCGAATTGTGAATAGTAGAATGATGAATAGCTTCCATCCAAAAGTGATAAAAAGGAGAGAAATGAACAAGGAAACAAAAAAAAGGAAACAAAATGTCGTCTAAAATTGTTGAACTCACTGTTATTGATGGGTGCTATACAGTGCAAAAATAATTGGGACATGGAGGTCCTGCCCAGAGTAGGATCTCTTTATCAATTTCCTTCAGTTTATCACCTGATGCCAGACCATTTGCAAGCTGGCCGACTGCCAGGCATGAATACCAATGGCGGGAAACAATAGCCATAGAACCTTGTGGACAGGTCTCAATAATTAGGAGCAGGGGAGTCTGAAGATCAATGTTTCGTGGGGGAGAGGGAGGAAATTAGGAGGGGAGAAGGCTATATATCAGTGCTTGGGTGGGGAAGGGGGGGCATAACTGTGATACGGAATGGATATCAGGTACTGAAGGGAGGAGGTCTGCAATCATACTGGGGAGAGAGAGAAGCCGCCATCAACAAAGGGGAAGTGGAGGCCGCTTTGAGGGGCGGTATGGAAGAGATTAGGGTCCATTTGTGCTATTCAACGGCAATAAATAATGCTATAGAAGGCACATACCTAAATGTGTTGGCAGCTGACAACTCAGCTACCTGCCATTGGTGTGGCACGGGATTGTGGTGTGATAATATCAAGTCCTCTGCAATTGTCTCCCTCTGAACCCAAATGATTATAACCCATCTACAATAGTTGGAAATATTTGAAAAGGACTTTTATTGTGTATGTAAAATATGTCAATTGATATGAAGAGATTATTTTGCTTGGCAACAGGTTGTAATGATCTGGAATGCTGCTCTTCTCTTGGGCAGTCGCTCAGTGTCGAGGATGACTTGCTTCCCTCGAGGGAGGTGGGTGCTGCGGTGGTTGAATAGTCCGATCCTGAATCTGCAGACTCTGCCACAGGTTTGGTAGGTGGTGTTTGATGAGGTGGGTGGGTGGGACACTCTGGATTCTGGGCTATCTTTCCACTGTTTAAGCATGGCCTCCACGTGCTCCACCCTGTGACGCTTGAGGTGATTGGCACCTTTGCCGGTGTTTCTTCTCCAGTTTGTGCGGTATAAGGCAAGCGATTCTCATGTGTCGATGGGGATGTTGCACCTATTTAGACAGGCTGAGGGTCCTTGTAGCATTTCCTCTGCCCTCCCAGTGATCGCCTGCCATTGCGGAGCTCGGAGTAGAGCGCTTGTTTGGGAGTCTTGTGCCAGGCACGCGGACAATGTGGACCGCCCATCGCTGTTGATCGAGCTTGACCAGTGCCTTCATACTGGGGATATTGGCCTGGGAGATTGCTTACACTGGTGCATCTATCCTGCCAGTGGATTTGCAGAATTTTGTGGAGGCAACATTGGTGGCATCCAGTGCAGTCTTCGGACGCCTGAGGAACAGTGTGTTCGAAGACCGAAACCTCAAATCAAACACCAAGCTCATGGTCTACAGAGCAGCTGTGGTCCCCGCTCTCCATGCATCACAAACATGGCAATGTACAGCAGACACCTCAAATCTGGAATGCATCTCCTGAAAGAATGGTCAATGCATATTACCTTCAAAAGGGAATTGGAGATAGATTTGGGAAAGAAAAATGTGCATGGCTATGGGGAAAGAACAGGGGAGTGAGACTAAATGAATGGCTTATTAAAAGTGCTGGCATGGGCATAATGGCCTCTTCTATGTTGCTCGAGACTTTGATTTTAAGGTTCTATTCCATTTAACATAAATATTTGTTCCCAAATACTGCAAATGACCTTGCTTGGATTTTCACATATTTCACATGCATCCTATGGTAATAAAAATTAAACCAAGACAAATGTTTCTCTCACATTTATTGTAAAATAGCATTAATAATAGCGAGGTCCATGACTGAAGTTAATTGATTGTTATGCTTGCTTTTGCAAAAATGTGGCCTGGTGCAAATTACTAGACTTATGGCCTCATGTACAATTACAAGGACAAATTAATTTCTATGCTGATCAGAAAAGGCTGTGCAGACTGGGTTCTCTTTAGAGAAGAAAAGGCTGTGAGGGGTGCCCAGATCTTACGATCTGACGGGGGGAAATGTCACTCCTGTGAGGGCATCCAAAGAGTAATCACTAATAATTCTGAAGTGGAATTCTGGGTATACATCTTTACTCCAAGAGTGTAAGAATACTGAACTGACGACTACAGGGAGTGGTTGAGGTGAATAGCATTTCATGCATCTACAGTAAGCTAGGTAAGCACATGAGGGAGAAAGGAATGAGAGGTGGCACAGTGGTTAGCATTGCTACCTCACAGCACCAGGAGTTTGAGTTGTATTCCAGCCTTGGGTGACTGTGTAGAGTTTGCACATTCACCCTGTGTCTGCGTACGTTTCCAGCATATGCAGTATTTTGCTTTTGATCTATCAGTTTGTTGACTACCTAAACTTCATGCTGGCTGCCGAGACAGATTACGTTAATAAAAGTACAGAATTGCTTATCTTTAACACAGTAGGCCAAGGGCTGCTGTTACAGGTGACTACTGATTTCAAGTAGTCCTCAAGGTAATTCTATAATGGGGAGCAGTGTTTCATAATGCAAATTTGCAAAGTAATTAAGGCCATGTCATGGATCCCAGTTACCAGTGGCGTACCGTAGGGATCAGTTCTGGGTCCGCTGCTGTTTGTGATTTTCATTAATGACTTGGATGAGGGAGTTGAAGGGTGGGTCAGTAAATTTGCAGACGATACGAAGATTGGTGGAGTTGTGGATAGTAAGGAGGGCTGTTGTCGGCTGCAAAGAGACATAGATAGGATGCAGAGCTGGGCTGAGAAGTGGCAGATGGAGTTTAACCCTGAAAAGTGTGAGGTTGTCCATTTTGGAAGGACAAATATGAATGCGGAATACAGGGTTAACGGTAGAGTTCTTGGCAATGTGGAGGAGCAGAGAGATCTTGGGGTCTATGTTCATACATCTTTGAAAGTTGCCACTCAAGTGGATAGAGCTGTGAAGCAGGCCTATGGTGTGCTCGCGTTCATTAACAGAGGGATTGAATTTAAGAGCCGTGAGGTGATGATGCAGCTGTACAAAACTTTGGTAAGGCCACATTTGGAGTACTGTGTACAGTTCTGGTCGCCTCATTTTAGGAAGGATGTGGAAGCTTTGGAAAAGGTGCAAAGGAGATTTACCAGGATGTTGCCTGGAATGGAGAGTAGGTCTTACGAGGAAAGGTTGAGGGTGCTAGGCCTTTTCTCATTAGAACGGAGAAGGATGAGGGGCGACTTGATAGAGGTTTATAAGATGATCAGGGGAATAGATAGAGTAGACAGTCAGAGACTTTTTCCCCGGGTGGAACAAACCATTACAAGGGGACATAAATTTAAGTTGAAAGGTGGAAGATATAGGAGGGATATCAGAGGTAGGTTCTTTACCCAGAGAGTAGTGGGGGCATGGAATGCACTGCCTGTGGAAGTAGTTGAGTCGGAAACATTAGGGACCTTCAAGCAGCTATTGGATAGGTACATGGATTACGGTAAAATGATATAGTGTAGATTTATTTGTTCTTAAGGGCAGCACGGTAGCATTGTGGATAGCACAATGCTTCACAGCTCCAGGGTCCCAGGTTCGATTCCGGCTTGGGTCGCTGTCTGTGCGGAGTCTGCGCGTCCTCCCCGTGTCTGCGTGGGTTTCCTCCGGGTGCTCCGGTTTCCTCCCACGGTCCAAAGATGTGCAGGTTAGGTGAATTGGCCAATGATAAATTGCCCTTAATGTCCAAAATTGACCTTGGTGTTGGGTGGAGGTGTTGAGTTTGGGTAGGGTGCTCTTTCCAGGAGCCGGTGCAGACTCAAAGGGCCGAATGGCCTCCTTCTGCACTGTAAATTCAATGATAATCTATGATTAATCTAGGACAAAGGTTCGGCACAACATCGTGGGCCGAAGGGCCTGTTCTGTGCTGTATTTTCTATGTTCTATGTTCTATGTATCCACCCTGACATCAATCGTTACAATTTATATCTTCCCTTTTTTTCCTGGAGGGGGAATCTGACTCTTAGAATTATAGTAGAATTTACAGTGCAGAAGGAGACCATCCGGCCCATCGAGTCTGCACCGGCCCTTGGAAAGAGCACCCTACCCAAGCCCACGCCTCCACTCCACCCCATAACCCAGTAACCCGACCTAACCTTTTGGACACTAAGGGGCAATTTAGCATGGTCAATCCACCTAACCTGCACATCTTGTTGAGATATAGCTCCAGGGTCACTGACTGACCTTCCATACACTACCAATGTGATCATTCTTTATCCGAGAGTGCAGTGTGGACTGTCCATTTGATCATGGGGAGGGACAGGGTGTCATAGCTGGGGCCGATCCTCTCACATGATTCCCATGAATGTTTTCCAGCAGCAATCATTGCAAAGCAGCTAGACGCAGAGCCAAACTCCATCGCCACTTTACCCGGCCCACCACCTCCAGCCCAGTTGTAACACCCGACCTGCTATGTATCTATAACCAGGGGTCACAGTCTGAGGATTCAGGGTAAACCATTTCGGACAGATATCAGGAGACATTTCTTCACGCAAAAAGTGGTGAGCCTGTAGAATTCATTACCACAGGAAGTAGGTGATGCGACCATCAATTCACACGAGACGATGAGTAGAAGTGAACAGTGGTTTTAATCAGCTAGGTCTGTGCCTGCCTGCGACTGCTCTGTACTGAGTGCCACCTACAGGCTGCAGACCTATATACCTCCCCCGAGGGGGCAGAGCCATAGGCGGAGCCCACAAGGGCATCAACATAATACAATACAATGTAATGCAATACAATGGTGAATGGTAGCAGTAATACGTTCACCACATTGAACATTGAATATGTTCAAGAGGCGGCTGGATATAGCACTTGGGGAGAATGGGATCAAAGGCTATGGGGAGAAAGCAGGATTAGGCTATTGAGTTGGATGATCAGCCATGATGGTGATGAATGGCGGAGCAGGCTCGAAGGGCCAAAAGGCCTCCTCCTGCTCCTATCTTCTATGTATCTATGTATCGCAACTTAGCTTGGCGAGCTCAATGCGGAGCAGGGATAGAAACAGGGAGTCTCTCTTCTGCCTGACCCAGTACCACCCTGATCATAATTTATTGGACACAGCAATTTATTTTTAATATTCACCCTCAGCACACCACGAATGAGTGTACTTGTTAAATGCAGCTTTTCCCCTCACTTCAAGAAGGAAAGACTTGCATTTAAAGAGCACCTTTCAAGACCTCAGGATGTCCCAATGTGGTTCGCTGCCAAAGAAGTGCTATTGACGTGTAGCCACTGTCGTAAAGTAGGAAATACAGGTGGCAGAACCCACAAACAACAATGCAATCACTGTTGCGTGATGGCCTAATGGTTATGGTAATGAGTTAGTGATATGTATCATGATGTAACAGTGACATCAGCAGTCATGTGTGAGAGAATCTGATGGAATAGTCTGCACACGAGAGAGATGTACTTACCTTCTAGCCTAGCCTGTATATCGTGTCAATCAAGTAGCTCTGAAGTAACCCACCTGAACCTGACCTGAGTCACCCATGAGTGGAGAGACACCTTCCCAGTATAGATTCAGTCACGAGGTACCTCACAAAAAATAAATAACTCACAAAAACTAAAAGCAAAATACTGTGGATGTTGGAAATCTGAAATAAAACAGAAAATGCTGGATAAACTCAGCAGGTCTGGCAGCATCTGTGGAGAGAGAAAAACAGAGGGCGTGATTCAGTGGACTGAAGTTAATGTCAGCTGATGGGTGCATTTCTTGATGGCTGCAACGCCGAGAAACAACCCGCTATCCTACGGCACATTGTCGTTTGTTTTGGCTTTGAGAGTCGCTCCGCCGAGGCTGCACTTCGAGCGATTTCCTGCTGTCGAGCTTCAAAGGCTTCTTGCAGATCGGGGCGCCATTTTTTATGGCTGCCCAAATCTCACCCCCTCATCTGCCCTGGGAGCTCCCCCTCAGCCCGCCTCCATCCTGCCCTGGGCCTGATCCTTGGCAGTGCCACCAATGCACCCTGGCAGTTTCAGTGTACCCAGGTGCCATTACGCCTGGTCCATGTTTGTGTGGACCAATACTAAACGGCACCCTGGCGAGGTCTTCCAGGCACAGCCGGTGAGTACCGGATGCCGGGTAAGTCTGGCATCTGGTATTTAAATAATATATTTATTAGTTTCACAAGTAGGCTTACATTAACACTGCAACAAAGTTACTGTGAAAAGCCCCTAGTCAACACACTCCGGCGCCTGTTCGGGTATACTGAGGGAGAATTCAGAATGTTCAATTCACCAAGCAAGCACGTCTTTTGAGACTTGTGGGAGGAAACTGCAGCACCCGGAGGAAACCCACGCAGACACGGGAAGAACGCGCAGACTTCGCACAGTGATGCATGCCAGCAATTGAACCTGGGATCCTGGTGCTGTGAAGCAACAGTGCTAACCATTGTGTTACTGTGCCGCCCATGAGCCATTAGGGGCCGATTTTGGGCTTGCGCTCAATTCACCTGGTTCCGTGCCAGGAGCAACGGGGTCGCTGAATCGCGCCCAGAGTTAACGTTTTGAGTCCAATGTAACTCTTTTTCAGAGCAAAGGAAACACCAATGACGCATTTAGTCACATTGGGCTGAAAAAGATCAGCTTTAATTTCTGAAGCCAATAGTTGGAATGATTACAATATTGTAAATGTGCTTAATGATGAAGTACTTCAATAGTGTTTCTAAAACTCACCGTCGGATTTCCACCAGGGACTATTGGATGCAGTAGCTGTTCCTGCCAGCAGAGGCTGCTCACAGCTGTCTATACTCACACTGCCAATCATCCCATTGCTCACTGTTCTGCTCATTCAGTCAGTGTTCTTTTGCTAATTATTTGTGTGTGCCGACTCTTTCTCTCACTCGCTCTCTGATACTCACTCTCTTCACAGCCTTACTTTCTGCAGCCAACATTATTGCAGCCTATCCACCACCTGGGCCACCTGCTAACCGAATTGGGACTGTGCGCTGCGTTTGTCCATGTGCGTGAAAGCCATTTTGTTCAATAGCCCTGTGGTAGCCCAAGGCAGTACCGGGTGGATGGTGGTAATGAAGAACAAAGGGTTAATTGGCAACTAACAAGGGTAACCTAAGTACAGGCACAGAGTCTATAATCTAGGTGTTAACACTCTGGCCAATGGATTCACTCTGACCAGAACCCCGCTCCCAGGGCCGGTGCTGATCCCTTATTGGTCAGGATTCGCGCGCTACTGCAAGGTAGGTCCTGAGCCAGTCACATGGACATTGACGAACGCTCCTTTAAGGGGCTGCGCTACCACAACCCCTACAATGTATCTCCTAGGTTGTTTGCAGCATTCTCCTGGAGATTAATCTGCAATCCCTGGAGACTCCAGGGCAACTCTGGGAAGGTTTGCACTATGACTATTCTACCTAAGGGTAAATCCAAATTAAGGGTAACCCCAGCCAGTAGTGTCACTCTGTGTGAGCCCTTTCCATGTGTGGCCCAAGTTGAATGCCAGTATACCTGCTAAGCTCCATACATTCAGGTCATAGAGCCTACTCAATACATCTGCCTTCAATAGATTGTCCCAGTCATTTTCCTGTCCCAGTCAAGAGAACATGAGGCCATTGAACTATCCCCACCATGGTCTCAACTGCCATCACCTAACTCAACACACATTGACGATCAAACTTAGGACTTTGTTGACTGTAAATGTTCAAAACTATGGTGGGTGTTAATATTATGTGATTTATATTTAATTGGATGCAGCTGGTAGGCAGTAACTGGGAATTTGCTTGTTCCCCGAGGAATAGGTGCAGACTGAAACTGTATGGTTATTGGGTTAGGAGGTGCATGTTTGTAACATGTATCACCGTAAATAAATACTTAGAAAAGTGTGTAATGTTTGGCTCCTTTCCCCACCTTGCTTTCTGGAATGAATGTTGTATTCACACATTGAGCCTTCAGGGCAAGAATGGACATGTTAGGTGGGGTTCCGGGTTCCGGGGATAGGGTGGGGGGACAGTGGACCCAGGCTGGGTGCTCTTTCGGAGTGAATGGGCCGAATGACCTCCCTCTGCACTATGGGGATTCTATGGGAAGCCCAGGAGCAGGATGTCCAAAAATCAGGGGTGCGTTTAATGGCTGCATTGCACTTGAGCGAGAGCGCGACGCGGCCGTTAGATTGCGGAAGAGGCCATAATCGGTTTGTGATCTTCCGGCCCGCTTCCTTTGGCAAAATCAAGATCCTGCTGCCGCATGGCGAGAAACTGATAATCACCACTTAAGGCTAATCTCCACACAATTAACAGGAGCTAATTGCTTCCCGTGATCTAACCCCCCCCCCCACTCCCCAGCAAGTGGTCACGTGGGAGCCGATTAGTAAACCTTTTTAAAAACGTGAACTTGGCTGAAAGGCTGCTGCGGGGACCTGAGGAGGTGAGCAGCCATCTTTGCTCCCAGGCAATTAGTCTGGGGGCGCTGGGTTGCTGCCCCGGTTCTCGGATGTGGGGGAGGGGGGGTGGGGTTTGTGGGTGGGGTTGTTGGAGACCCCGGGGGCCAGCCTCGGTCAGGTGGGCTGCCATCAGTGGGCGGTGGTCGCCCATGGGCTGGGGGTGGGATGGGTGTTCAGCACCTGCAGGTCTGGATTATGTGTACCCATTACAGGGGCAATCGCAGCCCCTGCCTGTCTGCCCCACCGACCACCCATAACTACCACTGACCGTGGAGGCCTCTGGCCACACGACTGAAGGCTATTGATAATAGGGAATTGCCAAATGTAGTTAAGTGAGGACTTCACAGCTCCGAAACCCTCCCCTCCCCAACCCCCGTTTTTAACATCACCTTATCCTGTAGTCCCCTTAGGGGAAGGCGAGGAAAGCTTGGAACCTGCCTCCGGACAAAGTCCCGTACCTGCAGGTACCGAAACCCGTTCCCACCCAGCAACTCAAGCTCCTCCTCTAATGCCTCCAGGCTCGGGAAGCCTTCCTCAATGAAGAGATCCCCAAATCTCTCAATCCCTGCCCGCTGCCACCTCCTAAAGCCCCCGTCCAGTCCCCCAGGAACAAACCGGTGATTATCACAGATCGATGACCACACTGACGCCCCCTCCAATCTCATGTGCTGTCTCCATTGTCCCCACACCCTTAGGGCTGCCACCACCACCAGTCTTGTGGAGTACTGAGCCGACAAGAAAGGCAGGGGCGCCGTTAGTAAAGCCTCCAAACTCGTACCCTTGCAAGATGCCGCCTCCACTCGCTCCCACACTGGCCCCTCCCCCACTACCCACTTCCTAACCATCGCTATGTTGGCGGCCCAGTAATAGTTAATAAAATTCGGAAGGGCCAAGCCTCCCTCCCTGCACCCCCATTCCAAAAGTGCCTTCTTCACCCTCGGGGTCTTACCAGCCCATACAAAACCCACGATCACCGCGTTCATCTTCCTGAAAAAAGCATTAGGGATAAAAATTGGAAGACATTGAAAAACAAACAGCAACCTCGGGAGGACTGTCATCTTCACAGTCTGTACCCTCCCCGCCAATGACAGCGGGAGCATGTGCCACCTGTGGAAGTCTCTTTTCATTTGCTCGCCCACCCTGCCCAGATTTAACTCATGGAGCTGACCCCCAGGATCCCCAGGTACCTAAAACTCTTCCCCACCACTTCAAATGGTAACTCCCTCAGTCTCCTCTCCTGCCCCCATAAATGGATCGCGAACACCTCGCTCCTACCCATATTTAACCTGCAGCCTGAGAAACGACCAAATTCTTCCAATATCTCCATAATTCCAGGCATCCCCCCCAACGGGTCTGTTATGTAAAGGAGCAAATCGTCCGTGTAGAGCAAGACCCTATGCTCCACCCCACCCCCCCACCCCCCTCACTATCCCCCGCCAGACATTTGATGCCCTAAGGGCCATTGCCAAGGGCTCTATGGCCACGGCAAACAGTAGTGGGGAGAGCGGACATCTCTGTCTTGTCCCCCTACACAGACTAAAGTATTTTGACCAGACCCAGTTGGTCCTTACATTTGCCACCGGTGCCTGGTATAGCAACCAGACCCAATCCACAAATCCCTGCCCGAACCCAAACCTTCCTAGGATATCCCACAAGTACTTCCACTCCACCTGATCAAAGGCCTCTTCTGCATCCATGGCTACTACCACCTTGACCTCGCGTCCCTGCGCTGGCATCATTATAACATTTAGGAGCTGTCTAATGTTGGACATCAAGTGCCGTCCCTTCACAAATCCCGTCTGGTCCTCCCCTATTACCCCCGGGACACAGTCCTCTATACGTGTGGCCAGGATCTTTGCCAGCAACTTATCATCTACATTCAAAAGAGAGATCGGTCTATAAGATCCACAGCTCTCTGGGTCCTTATCCTGCTTCAGAATAAGGGAAATCGAAGCTTGCGATAGTATTGGGGGAGTGCCCCCAGCTCCTTGGACTCATTAAAAACCTTCACCAGGAGCAGCCCCAGCAACACGGAGAACTTTTTGTAAAACTCGACCGGGTATCCGTCAGGTCCTGGAGCCTTACCCGATTGCATTGCCCCAGTCCGTCTGTCACCTTCCCAAGCCCGATTGGGCATCCCAAGCCTTCCACCAGCTCCTCGTCTGCTCTCGGGAACTCTAGCACCCCCCCCAAGAATCGCTTCATACCCTCCTCCCCGGTTGGGGATTTCGATTTATAAGGTCGGCTATAAAATTCCCGAAACACATCATTCACCTTCTCCGGGTCCACAACCACCTTCCCCCTTATATCCTTTACTTCCCCAATTTCTCTCACCTCCTCCTGTTTCCTCAGCTGATGCGCCAACATCCTGCTGGCTTTTTCCCCATATTCATACACCGGCCCCTTTACCCTCCTCAGTTGCCCCTCCGCCTTACCTGTGGACAGGAGCCCAAATTCCAGTTGCAGTGTCTGACACTCCTTCAGGAGCCCCTTACCCGGAGACTCCGCATATCCCCTGTCCATCTGAACAATTTCACCGACCAGCCTGTCCAACTCCGCCTGTTCTGTCTTCTCCCTAAGGGCCCGAATCAAGATTAGTTCCCCCCCTAATAACCGCCTTCAGTGCCTCCCATAGCACCCCTGCCGAGATCTCACCTGTATCATTAATCTTTATATATCGCCGAATGGCCTCCCTCACCCGTTCACACACCTCATCCTCCGCTAGCAGCCCTACATCTAATCTCCATTGCGGCTGCTGGGCCTTTCCTTTGCTCACTCGCAGGTCTACCCAGTGTGGGGCGTGGTCCAACACCACAATTGCTGAATATTCAGTATCCACCACCTCCACCAGCAGCGTTTTGTCCAGCACAAAGAAGTCTATCCGGGAATACACATTATGCACATGGGAGTAGAATGAAAACTCCTTACTCCTTGGCCTCCCGAATCTCCACAGATCCACCCCTCCCATGCGCTCCTTAAATCCCCGCAGCAGTCTGACACCTTTCCAGGCCTGGGACTCGACCGGTCCAGTCTCGGATCCAGGACCGTGTTGAAATCCTCCCCCATAATCAGTAGGTATGAGTCCAGGCCCGGAATCGTCCCTAGCACCCTCCTAATGAACTCAACATCATTCCAGTTTGGGGCATATATGTTCACCAGCACCACAGCTATTCCCTCCAGCTTCCCGCTAACCATAATAACCATATCTTCTCTATCTCGAATGCCACCTTTTTGTTGACCAGAATTGCCACCCCCCCTCATTTCAAAGTCCAGTCTCGAATGGAACGCCTGTCTACCCATCCCTTCCTCAGTCTAACCTGGTCTCCCAACTTCAAGTGCGTCTCCTGCAACATGGCCACGTCCGCCTTCAGTTGCCTCAAGTGTGCGAACACACGGGATCTTTTGACCGGCCCTTTCAGTCCACGAACGTTCCACGTGACCAATCTGGTCCGGGGGCACCCTACCCCCCTCCCCTGTCGATCAGCCACAGCCTCTTTTAGGCCAGCCCTTGGCCCATGCCCCACACCTCACCTGGCCTGCCCTCCGGCAGCTACCGTCATCAACTCTTCTCCTCCACCACCTTAAAAGTCCTCTCCCCGTCAGCAGTCTAACTGCCCCCCCCACATGTTGGTCTTCAGCTCACCCCCTAACTTTGCTTCCATGAACTAGACTTCCCAGCTAGCCTGGCAGCCCCTGCCCCTGCCGCTAGCATCCTACCCCCCACTGGTTCCCCTCCCCCCTGCTCTTAATGCAAACTCTCAAAACTCTCAATGGCAAGAAACAAGAACAAACAAACAATCCCTCCCAAGGTCGAGCACAAAGGCCCACCTCTCCTCCCTTAACAAAATATTATCTATTCAGCTAACCCCAGACAGAACCGATTGAAAAACGGAAAAAGAAAATATATGTACAGAGCCTCAAACATCATTCCGAACATGGCAAATTGAACGTTGAAAGTTTAAAGTTTTACAAAACATAGCTCGTAGCTCAGTTCCTCACAGTCAAAGCTCAAGGTCTTCTGTCTCCCATCAGCTTATTGTCTTTCATAAAGTCCACCACGTCCTCCGGCGAGCCAAAGTACAATTCCCAACCCTCGTAGGTCACCCATTGACGGGCCGGGCTAAAGTAGTCCAAACTTTATTCCTTTTGCGTACAGGGCCGAATTTGTTGAAACTCGCCCTCCTCTTTGCGCGTTCTGCTCCCAAGTCCTGGTACACCTGGATCTCAGCATCTTCCCACTACACCACCTCGTCTGCCTGGCCCATTTCATAATATGTTTCTTGTCTAAGAACCGATGCAGTCGTACCACCATCGCCCTCGGGGGCACACGCCCCTGGGGCTTACGCATAAGTGCCTTGCGGGCCCAGTCCACCTCCAACGGCTTGGTGAACGAACCTTCCCCCATCAGCTTCTCCAGCATCTTCCCCACGTACGCACCAGCATCCGATCCTTCTTTCCCTTCTGGCAGACCCACGATCCGGATGTTCTATCTCCGAGAACGGTTCTCCAGGTCCTCCACCTTCTCCAACAATCGCTTCTGCTGGTCCTGCAGCATCCCGATCTCTGCTGCCATTGAGGTGGACTGCTCCTCATGCTCCCCCGCCAACCTCTGGTGCGCCTGTCCCTGGGTCGTCAGTCTCGCCTCCACGCGGTCAACCACCGCCCTAATCGAGTCCACTGCCTGGGCCAGGTCCTCCGCACACTCCTTACGTTGTTGGGAGAACTTCTTATTCAGGAAGCTCACCAACTGGTCCGGCGACCACTGAGCGGGCGGGGCCAAACCCTGCGCATCCACCGTTGCCACACTCGAAATCTGGTCCTCACTCGCCACCAACTTCTGATTCCTCCTTTTCTGATTTTTCCTGGGGCGCAGCTCCATAAACTAGGAGTCCGCTCCTTCTGTTCCTTCTTCTACACCCTTACTTTACAAAATTCCTACAACAATCCGGCGTAAAAGCCACAAAAAGACCACCATGAGTGGGAGCTGCCAAATATGCGACCTTTCACTCCATGGGCACCACTGGAAGTCAGAATGCCATTTTCGAAGCCCTTGACCACCCGAAAGCCACATGCCCTATGGGAGCATCCCCAGCCTGATTGCCAGCACACATAAAATGCCAGCTTGGCAGTGTCAACCTGGCAGTGCCCATCCCAGCTGGCAGTGCCAGGTTGGCACCAGCAGTGCCACAGTACCACACTGCACAAAGGACATGCACCTAGGGCCCTCTGATCCCTTGGGAGACCCCTACGAGTGGCATTCTGTCTGGTCCCCGTTTGTGGAGACCAGTTTTTTTTTCCAAAAATATACTTTATTCATAAAATCTATCAGAGACATTACAGAACATTTTGAATTGTCTTGACTGTACATTTCCATCAGAGTTACACATTCCCTTGACTTCCTTCCATTCAATTTTGATAACATTACGCCCATAATCACTCTTTACGTTACAATTCCTTCTTAAACATTTACATTGTCATGTTTCTTTTATACATTGGAGTGTTAATGACCCAGACCGAGGGGGGTTTACACTGTTACCCGCCCCTCGGTGTACATTTGCTGGTAAGACCTTACAAAAGTGGTCTTTCCCCATTGCGCCTTGGTGGCAGCTGCCCCAAGCTTGAATGCGTCCCTTAGCACGTAGTCCTGGACCTTGGAATGTGCCAGTCTGCAACACTCGGTCGAGGACAGCTCTTTGCACTGGAAGATCAGCAAGTTTCGGGTAGACCAAAGAGCGTCTTTCACCGAGTTGATGACCTTCCAGCAGCAGTTGATGTTTGTTTCGGTGTATCCCTGAAAACAGTCCGTCGAGCACAGAGACCTGTGTCACAGAGCTGCTCGGGATGAACCTTGACAAATACCACTGCATCTCTCTCCACACCTTCTTTGCAAAGGCACATTCCATAAGGAGGTGGGTGACTGTCTCATTTCCCCCACAGCCACTCCGAGGGCAGCATGCAACGGCGCTGAGCCTTCGGGTGTACATGAAGACTCTGACGGGGAAGGCCCTTCTCACCACCAGCCAAGCTAGGTCTTGGTGCTTGTTTGTAAGTTCTGGTGATGAGGCGTTCTGCCAGATGGCTCTGGCAGTCTGCTCAGGGAACCGTCCAACGTCCTCCACAGTCTCCTTTTCCTTGAGGGCCTTGAGGACATTACGTGCTGACCACTGCTTCATTGCCTTGTGGTCAAAGGTGTTTCTCTTCAAAAACTTTTCCACGAGAGACAGGTGGTACGGCACGGTCCAACTACTTGGAGCGTTCCGCGGCAATGAGGCCAGGCCCATCATTCGCAACACCGGGGACAGGTAGAACCTCAGTTTGTAGCGACACTTGGTGTTTGTATACCGGGGTTCCACACACAGCTTGATGCAGCTGCACACAAAGGTGGCCATCAGGATGAGGGAGACGTTGGGTACGTTTTACCCTCCCTTATCCAGAGGTTTGTACATGGTGTCCCTTCGGACACGGTCCATCTTGGATCTCCAGATGAATTTGAAGATGGCCCGGGTGACTACTGCGGCGTAGGGTCGGGTAATGGGCCAGACCTGCGCTATGTGCAGTAACACCGAGAGTGCCTCACACCTGATGACCAGGGTTTTGCCCGCAATGGAGAGGGAGCGTTGTTCCCACCAGCCCAGTTTCTGTCTTACCTTGGCGATGCGCTCCTCCCAGGTTTTGGTGCACGCCCCAGCTGCTCCGAACCATATCCCCAGCATCTTCAGGTAATCTGACCTGACAGTGAAGGGGACAAAGGACCGGTCGGGCCAGTTCCCAAAGAACATGGCCTCGCTCTTGCCGCGGTTTACCTTGGCTCCCGAGGCCAGTTCAAACTGGTCGTAGGCATTCAAGAGCCTGCGTACAGACGCGGGGTCCAAGCAGAAGACGGCGACGTCGTCCATGTACATGGAGGCCTTAACTTGCTCGTCTCCGCTGCCTGGGATCGTCACTCCTCTTATACCCGGATCCTTCCTGATAGACTCGGTAAAAGGTTCTATGCAGCACACAAACAGGGCTGAGGAGAGAGGGCAGCCCTGCCTGACTCCTGATTTGATCTGGAACTTTTCTGATTCCCACCCCTTGATTGAGACTGCTCTATAGATGTTTGTGTAGAGCAGTTTGATCCAATTGCGAATTCCCTCCCCAAACCCCATTTTGGAGAGCACATCCATCGTGTAGGTGTGCGATATTCTGTCAAAAGCCTTCTCCTGGTCAAGGCTGATGAGGCAGGTGTCCACCCTCCTGTCCTGCACGTAGGCGATCATATCCCTGAGTAGCGCGAGGCTATCAGAGATCTTCCTGCCGGGTACAGCACAGGTCTGGTCAGGGTGGATCACCGACTCCAGAGCAGACCTGACCCAATTGGCGATGAGCTTGGCTAGAATTTTATAATCCACATTCAACAGTGAAATGGGGCGCCAATTTCGAATTTCTTCCCTTTCCCCCTTCTGCTTGTAGATGAGGGTGATGATGCCTTTCCTCATGGATTCTGACATGCTGCCGTCCAGAAGCATACTCTCGTACACTTCCAGCAGGTCTGGGCCCATCCAGTCCCACAGAGCCGAATACAACTCAGCCGGTAAGCCGTCGCTTCCGGGAGTTTTGCTTGTCTCAAGGGACCAGACGGCCTTTGTCAGCTCATCCAGAGTTAGCGGTTTTTCCAGGTTTTCCCGCTCGCTGTCGCCCAAGACCTCCGTGATAGACGACAGGAAGGCCTGGGAAACAGTGTTATCTGTTGGCTTCAGATCATACAGTCTGACATAAAAGGATTTGCTGATCCTCAGGATGTCAGACTGCGATGACTTTACAGAGCCATCTTCTTCCTTCAGGCTGCTGATCACAGAGGTCTCTCTGTGCACCTTTTGGAAGAAGAAGCGTGAGCACTTTTCATCCTGCTCCACGGAGCGGACTCTGGAACGGAAGATGACCTTGGAGGCCTCCGAGGTGTAGAGCGAGGCTTGCTGGCTCTTCACCTCTTGGAGATCCTCCTTGACATCAACCCCCACCGACTGCAGCTGGAGCAAATTCTGCATACATTTCTGGAGCCTGGACTTGGCTCCTCATCTCTCTCTCACCTTTTGAATGGCTTTGAGGATGAAAAACCTTTTGATGTTCCCCTTGATTGCTTACCACCAGAGATGTGGAGACTCAAAGAGGGATTTCACGGTTCTCCAACCTTTGTCATCCCTTTTGAGTTCCTCGAGGTTCTCAGGAGTCAACAGTTTTGCATTCAGCTTCCATGTCCCTCTGCCCACCCCCTGGTCTTCCTGCAGGTGGCAGTCGGCCAGTAGGAGGCAGTGGTCAGAGAAGAACACCGGCTTAATGACAGTGGACCTGACCGTGAAAGCACGGGACACAAAGAAGAGTCTATCCTGGAGCGGACGGACCCGTCTGGCCGTGACCATGTGTATCTATGCTGCGCTCCGTCTGCAGGGTTGCTGAAGACGTCGAGCAGCTTGGCGTCTTTTACCGTTTCCATCAGGAGCCTGGACGCAGCTTCTAATTTGCTGTTGGCTCTGCTGGATCGTCCAGTCTCATCGATGATGCAGTTGAAGTCACCGCCCAGAATGACAGGCTTGGAGGTGGCCAACAGCAGCGGGAGTTGCTGAAGGACTGGCAGCCGCTCACTCTTTACGGCCGGGGCGTATACGTTAATGAGTCTGAGAGGGACGTTTTTGTATTTAATGTCTACTACAAGGAGGCGTCCGCCCACTACCTCCTTAACATCGTTTGCTGCGACGGTAGCGTAAACAGAGGCTCCGCAGTCAGGATAGACAGGGGGCTCTGGTTACCTTTTTCCTTGAACACGTTCAAGAATTTGATGCAAGCTGCGACACTCTTGAAGGTAACGTCAAAATATCCATTGTTGGGGAAGTCTTGCAAGCAGAAGATGTCTGTTGCTTGAAACCCACAGCATTCGAGCAGCACCCGCTTCACAAAGAAATTGCGGTCCACAGGTGACTCCCCTTCCGACTTCTTCGCTGTGACTCGGACAGTGTTTCGCACTCCCCAGCCTGGTGGTCGGGATGCAGCTGCAGCCATAGCTCACGCATTGATTTTAAAGTGTATCGGCGTTAGGCCAAAACCAGAGGCTTAGACTAGCATGTAGATCCACCAATAGCAGCCGAGCTCTAAACGTTTCCTTTTCGACGACTTCAATCCCTCCGTGCTCTCCAATCCACGATCAACAGACTACACTTGATCTGGGAAAACACCTTCTTCATCACACCTTCTGGATCATGGTTTCACCCCTGCCAGGTAAGTTTGTGGAGACCAGAGCTGAACCGTACTTGCCCGAGGTCTTCGAGGTGAGGGAGATTGATCCCACGCCTCTGGTACAGCGGGAAACTGCACATTAAAATGAGACTAGTTGTCTCACTTTAATATGCAGATTTGACTAAATGTGATCCCACTCATAATGGCCGGGATTCACATCGCAATGTCGCGCGAGATCGCGTTGGATCTCGCGAGGCATTGTGAGCTGGGTAGATCCCGTGAGCGGGGTCTCCCCGCTTTTATCGGCCATGCTGCGCCGTGGCACACTGCTTTTCAGGCATAACATGGCCGTTCGATTGCGCCCTCTCATTCGCAGGTAGCAAAAATGAAAAGATTAAACATTTGAGGGAACATTGCCAATGGTACTACTCCGTGCGTCAGCAGTGAGGTCCACAAAAATAGAATTCCATCCTTTGCATGTGTGGATATAAATATTAAGACACAAGTGTGAGCCTGCGGAAAGTTGAATTAGCCTAAAGCCTGTCAGACATTTCCTGTAATGTTTTGACTCACTGCCCTCCGGGCAATGTTCTAGCTCCGGTAAATGTTTTCCTCGCAATTCTGCATTTGGATTTAACTCTGTGTGGTGTAACACTGAGACTTTGCATTCGTCAGAATGCAGGTGGGTGCTGCTATGAGATTATTTTGAAGACAAAAGGGAATAAAATCAAAGCATTTATTTTAAGGAACAATTTGGATCATGGGGAATCTTGAAGAATACCAAGTAACCCCCAAAGTCTCTGCCAGAACCTAGAAGGGTACCAGTAGATTCTTTAGGAGCTGATTGTAAGATCATGTACAGTAAACCAAGGAAAAGTATACAATTGTGGGCAAAACAAAGGTTCAGGAGACGGCATTAGGTTTACCTCCCATGGATCACCCTTGAATACTGTGCTGAGCTCTAGTCTCTGAGGATTAGAGACGTGGCAGAGAGGAGCCATGAAGCTGAATATCAGATGTCCAATCCAATCCTGAGCTCTGAGGAAAGAGAGCGAACTGATCTGAATCCAGCTCAGACTAATGGGATGAGAATCTTGCCTGTCTGTTGACTGCAAGCGATGAGTCAGCTCAATCCATTCAAATTAAAGTGAGATCCTGTCTGTTCTTTCACATGGCTGCAGAAGATTCTGTAGTACTATTTGAAGAATCAGGTTGGTTCTTGCAGAATCCTGGCCAATATTTTCCTCTTGAGCGATCCCATCAAAGTTAGATCACCAATTGTCATTTTTCTCGTTGCTGGTAGTGAGATCTTGCTTTGTACGTGGACTTCCAAAAGAAAATTGATAAAGTGCTACAAAATGGGTTTACTAGTAAAATTAAAGGCCTTGGGATTAAAGGGACACCCAGAACCAGATTGGCTATAAGGGAAAGATAACATACAACAGTGGTGAACGGTCATTTGGAGGGGTGTTTCCTAGAGGTAGATATTAGCACCATTGCTTTTTTTGATATATTGCTGAACTGAACGAATTTACAGGGTAAAATTTTGATGTTTGCAATTGACCTAAAACTTTAAAAAAGTAGATTTAAACAGGCTGATGAAACGGGTAGACACATGCCAATTGAACTATAACACAAACAAGTGTGAAGTGATATATTCTGATTGGAAGAATGAGGTCATGTAAATTAAATAGAACAGTTTTAAAGTGGGGTGCAGGTTCACAGGGACCTAGGGAGTGTATCTACACAAATCTATGAAGGTGGCAGGATAACCTGAGAAGGGTGCTAAAAGACGTATTGGATCCTTGGTTTTCTGAATAAAGGCACAATTATAAAAGCAAGGGAGCTGCGGCAACTATTTATTAAATAAAAACTGTGAGTTCAGACTTGAGCTTCTTCATGGACACCACACTGTAGGATGGATGTTCTCCCACCCAATAAACCCTCAGCCCTATTTGCTGACCGGCACCATCCAGTGACGCCCTGCTGCAGACAGAGGTTTCTTATAAGAATTCAACCCCGCACTAAAGTCTCCGGAAGACAAACCAACTCAGTCACCTACATATTTAAATCGAAAACATTGAGATGTAAGATCAACAAATTCAGCCTGAAGCCAGACGAGTCACCAATCAACTGATTACATTGGAAAAAGTGATTGAGATAGTTCAGATGATGGAGTGAGCCAAAACATGCCCCACTGAGCATAAAATGTGGCAGAAGGGGAGGTTAACCAAGTATGGGATGGTACGACCGTGGGTATTACGGTGGGATCACCAGGCACAGCACAGAGCCATACATGGTCCTCAGGAACGGACCGGAACCCAAGGAGCGGGAAGGAGTTAGAATGTCCACTTGAGTCCGAGGTGGAATGCAATCTTTGCGAGGGGAGGGGGCCATTCCCAGGAGACCTGTCATGTTTGGAAGTTTGCGTGCTTCAGGTGCAACCGAAGGGGCCACTTACAAGCACATTGCCGTGCGAGGCAAGGAACATCAGTGCAAAAAAGCCGAACAGCATCGGAGTCCACAGCACCAATGAACATAGTGGAGAAGAGCCCTGAAGAAGAGCATGCAATGTAGCGATTGAATGCATGTCCAATTGAATAAGACAGCTCTGATTGAAATTGTCTTAATGGTGAATGGTAAAACCCTAAAATTGAAGTTGATACCGGTGTGTCAGTGACCACTGTGGATGAGCAGACTTTCCAATATCTTTGTGCAGGAACGCAGTCCTTAAACTTGAAGAGTACTACAGACAAGCCTCCAACATATACTGGGGAAATTTTGAAGATCTTTGGAACAGCAAATACCCCAGTGGCCTACAGAGGGCAGGAGACCAATGTGCCTTTCCTTGTCATGGGAGGACATAGACCCAGTCTGGTAGACTAGTTACAGAAGATTAGGCTGGAAATCTTCAAATTATCCAATGGCTTCCTCTGATATGTCTTAAGGAGATGCAAAGACGTCATCCACAAAATATTGGGCCAGATTAAAGGCGTAAAAACCAAGAAATATGTCAATCCGGATTCAACACCCAAGTTCTGCAGAGTCAGAGCAGTGCCGGACGCATTGCATCAGAAGGTTGACGCAGAGCTAAGGAGATTGGAAGAGCTCGGTATAATCAAGCCAGTTCAGTTTTCAGAGTGGGTACACTGATATTCCCTGACCTAAAACCTGGTCTTTCGATAAAGATTTGCGGGGATTGTAAACTGACAATAAATCAGGCTGCCCAGGTCGGTCGGTATCCGATTCACTGAATCAAGGACCTCTACCTTAAACTGGTGGGGGCCTTACCTATTTAAAATGAGATCTTAGTCATGTCTACCTGCAACTAGTGTTGGATGAGGAGTCTCAGATATCTGCTACAATCAATACCCACAAAGGCCTCTTCCTGTACACCAGACTGCGGTTTGGCATTGCATTAGACTGCGCTCTCTTCCAGCGGACAATGAAAAATCTCCTCCAGGGAATTCAGAAGGTGATGGTTTACCTTGATGAGGTGCTAGTCCCTGGCACCCAGAAGAACACATCGCCAGCCTAGAAGAGAGGTTTTGTGTTGTAGGTGTTCACCTAAAATGCAAAAAATGCACTTTTCAGGCCTCAGAAGTGGCATACACATGATTTTGCATTGACGCGACAGGGTTGCACACTCTGGAAGAAAAAGTCATGGCCATAGGAAGTGTGCTGGCACCCAAACATGTCAGCAAGCTTAAGTCCTTCCTCGGTATGGTTCATTTCGGAAGGTTCATTTTGAATTTAGCCATAACATTGGCACCATTACATCAGCTATTAAGGGAGAACCAGCAGTGCCAATGGAGAGAACCCCAAGAAGAAGCCTTCTGAATCGTGAAGCTAGCGTTACAATCTTCAAGCCTCTTGGTACATTTTGTCTCTTTATTTTTGGAGATGGTCATTGCCTGGCACTTTTGTCTTACTGTATATGAAGACAGACTGCTTCAGTATCTGAGGAGTCGTGAATGGTGATGAACATTGTGCAAACATCAGCAGACATCCCCATTTCTGACATGATGGTAGGAACATTAGTGATGAAGCAGCTGAAGATAGTCAGGAATTACCCTAAGGAACTCCCCTTGCTCTGTTCCCATAATCCTACAATGATTTCCTTCCAAGGATATATTAAACTCCCTGTTAAAAGATGTTATTAAATCTGCTTCCATCAGTCTTTACAAACAGTGCTTTCCCGATCACAATTAACTGCTGGTTAAAACAAAATCTCCTCATTGACTACCTGGCCCTTTTACCAACTGTGCATTTCCTCAAAAGCTGCAACAGGATATTGACTGACACAATCAGGATTTTTCAGTTTCTCAGTGATCAGATTTGTGATCTCTTGACTCTGGCTAGGGGTCTTCCCTGCTGCCATCATTTTGAAGAAGAACGGGGGAGTTATCCCTGGTGTCATGGCAAATATTTATACCCCCCCCCAAATCAATATCAGATTCTAAAGAGATTCTAAGGCCATCATCACACTGCTGTCACTGGGAGTTTAAATAATAGCAAAATACTATGTATGTTGGAAATTGAAATCAAAACAGAAATATCGCTGGATAAACACAGCAGGTCTGGCAGTATCTGTGAAGAGAGAAACAGACCTCCCGTCCATGTGACCCTTCCACAGAACATATTGGACTTAAAGCATTAACTCGATTTCTCTCTCCATAGATGCGGCCCGCCCTGCTGAGTTTATCCAGCAATTTCGGTTTGCCTTTCCGACATTATTTCATTGGCTTCTTTGAGACTGGTGATGGTGAAAAGCACAATATAAATGCAGGTCTTTTATTTATTGGAAAACTCTCTGTGCCACCTGGTAATGGGGTGTTGGGGGGCTCTATAGATCAGAGTACATGGAGAACTACAATTTAGGTTTGCTGCTGCTGACCCCCCTCGGCTCCTTCAGCTCACCTCCTTAAACGTGTTTGTTTGCGATTTACATTTTACTTTAGGCTCCAGAGGATGCTATAATAAGGACATGGGAGTACAATAAGAAACAAAGTTGTATTTACACAAACGATATATGCATGACCTGGAGATCTCTACTGGGTTTCTATTCTGGTCAGTGCCTTCATGGCTGACCTTTTATACATTGGTTAATTGAGATACCCCACCCCGAGCGGGGGTAGCTCGTACTCTGCAAGGAGCGTTGGGAAGGCAAGCATTCCCCACCCTGTAGGTTCCGCCACGTTATCTAGAAACAGCATAAATATGTTGTGGGAAGAATTTAACAGACCACCGAGGGTGGGCTATGGGGAGCTACAAAATCTTGTGATGGACATGAATGGGAGCCAATCATTTGGTTCCCTGCAGCCTGTCACCTCTCCCTGATCCAATCAGTTTTAGCAAGGGGAGGGATGGCTCTAACAAGCATTGCTCAGGTAACTCCACTGACATTCCAAACTTGCACACTTCCTGCAATAGTATTTAAACAACTCAGCTGGCGGTCTCTGAGTAAGTTCGCCCTCAGCAAACCGATACCATGGCATCTCCGAGACTAGGGCGGCACAGAATCTCCTACGTTCCTGGTTACCATGAGGGCTATTTAGAAAAACTAGAAACTAAAAGCCAGGTAATTCTATTTCCAATCGATCCCCATTAATATTTCATTACTGTGGCGAGTTAGGCGAGTTAAGTTTTTAATTTGGGAACTTTGACAAATGCTTGTAATATTAATTGATTTGCTTCTGGTAATAGTGAATTGCAAATACGTTGCATAGTATTTCGGGAAAAGCAGGAAACCTACTTTTGATATTACAAGAGCTGGAAGGGTCTCTTCTCAGGGATTGCAAGTTTTTCTCCCAAGTTGAGGTTTAAGGAGAGTAAATTCTTTCACACTGGCGCGGCAGGAGCGGAATTGTTCCGGTTGATACAGCTGTTACCGGGGTTATCCCACAAAATTTCCCCTGCCAAAGGATATAAAACATTAGTTAAGACCGTTGTTTGAGTGCTCGAAGTACAGCTGAAGGGATCAAAAGTTCGGAACGGAGGACGGATTTCCCACTGGCCCAGGGCCATCAATGGATCCCCGTCACCATTCTTGTAGCCGGAAAAACCCAACAAGCTGCCTGCTCTTCACCACCTACAACCCCCCCCCCCCCGCCTTCAGTTGTTTTGTTTTGACTCCAGAATTATTGCCTCCGCTGCTCTCATTGAGAAGCCTGTTCTGCGCCTTGATGGCTTTTTGTGTGAAACCAAAATCCTGATTACCTATACCAAAGTGAGCATTTGCTAATTTGAATTTGTGTTCAAGACTAACCTTTTTCTAAACCCTTGATCTTAAAGGCTTCTACAAGATTGCATCTCAAATTTGTCCTTTTAAAGCTGAAAGTCTAAATTCAAATGGAAAATCTGGTTCTTCATAATTTCAAGCCCTGGAGATCAACCTTGTTTCTTCCCAGCTCTTGACCATCACTCTTATTTCCTGTATGGCCATCACTCTTGTTCGTTACATGACCATCATTGTTGTTTCTTGCATGCCCATCACTCTTGTTCGTTACATGACCATCACTCTTGTTCGTTACATGACCATCACTCTTGTCCCTTGCATGACCATCACTCTTGTCCCTTGCATGACCATCACTCTTGTCCCTTGCATGACCATCACTCTTGTCCCTTGCATGACCATCACTCTTGGTCCTTGCATGACCATCACTCTTGTTCCTTGCATGACCATCAATCTCATTCCTTGCATGACCATCACTCTTGTTCTTTGCATGACCATCACTCTTGTTCTTTACATGACCATCACTCTTGTTCCTTACATGACCATCACCCTTGTCCCTTGCATGACCATCACTCTTGTTCCTTGCATGACCATCACTCTTGTTCCTTGCATGACCATCACTCTTGTTCCTTGCATGACCATCACTCCTGTTCCTTGCATGATCATAACTCTTGTTCCTTGCATGACCATCAATCTCGTTCCTTGCATGACCATCACTCTTGTTCCTTGCATGACCATCACGCTTGTTCCTTGCATGACCATCATGCTTGTTCCTTGCATGACCATCACTCTTGTTCCTTACATGACCATCAATCTCATTCCTTGCATGACCATCACTCTTGTTCCTTACATGACCATCACTCTTGTTCCTTACATGACCATCACTCCTGTTCCTTGCATGACCATCACTCCCGTTCCTTGCATGACCATCAATCGTGTTCCTTGCATGACCATCAATCGTGTTCCTTGCATGACCATCACTCTTGTTCCTTGCATGACCACTACTCTTGTTCCTTGCTTGCCCATCAATCTTGTTCCTTGCATGACTATCACTCTTGTTTCTTGCAGGGCAGCACGGTGGTGCAGTGGTTAGCATTGCTACCCCACGGCGCCGAGGTACCAGGTTCGATCCCTGCTCAGGGTCACTGACCTTGTGGAGTTTGCACATTCTCCCTGTGTCTGCGTGGGTTTCACCCACACAACCAAAAGATGTGCAGGGTAGGTGGATTGGCCACGCTAAATTGCCCCATAATTGGAAAAAATGAATTGGGTACTTAAAAAAACAAAAACACCTCTTGTTTCTTGCTTGACCACCACTCTTGTTCCTTTCATGACCATCAATCTCGTTCCTTGCATGACCATCACTCTTGCCCCTTGCATGGCCATCACTCTCATTCCTTGCATGACCATCACTCTTGTTCCTTGCATGACCATCACTCTCGTTCCTTGCATGACCATCACTCTTGTTTTTTGCATGGCCACCACTTTGTTTCCTGATTGACCATCACTCCTGTTCCTCACTTTATCATCACTCTTGTTTCTTGTATGACCATTAATCTTGTTCCTTGCATGACTATGACTCTTGTTCCTTGCTTGTCCATCACTCTTGTTTCTTGCATGACTATCACTCTTGTTCCATGCTGGACTTCCACTCTTGTTCCTTGTTTGACCATCACTCTTGTTCCTTGCATGACCATTAATCTTGTTCCTTGCATGACTATGACTCTTGTTCCTTGCTTGTCCATCACTCTTGTTTCTTGCATGACTATCACTCTTGTTCCATGCTGGACTTCCACTCTTGTTCCTTGTTTGACCATCACTCTTGTTCCTTGCTTGACCATCACAGGGGGTATTGCAGCCCTGCATGCTGGCAATACCTGAGAGGTGGATGGTCGAAATCTACAGAACAAACTGCTCTGTTTAGACATCTGGAAACAATTTAAGTGTTGTATCAAAGTGGGGGAAACATACAGAATGTGTGCCCAAGGTACAGTGCTACTGGGAATGCTATTGTTTCTATTTGACATAAATGACCAGGATATACAGAAATCTAATGCAAGGTGATGAAGTGTTGGCAGATGATGCTTAGATTCTCTCTTGTTGGAGATGGTCATTGTGTGGCGCGGATGTTACTTGGTCACTTCACACCCCAAGCATTGGGGCATACCAGGCATTGACCAACACTGCAGATGGTAATTAAGTTTCAGAGGACTATAAGTTTGCAGAAGGAAAATAAGTTAAGACCATTTTCACCAACCAGATTATTGATGAGTTCGTACTGCTTAATGGCAATATTACTGAGTCCTTCCATCCCTTTGCTAATCAATCATCAACTAAAAATGGGCAGAGATGAGAGGACTGTAAATCATTGGGCTAAATTTCTGGGAAAAAGGCATACCTGGTCCATCTTCCACATTATTAGGTAGATGTCAGTGACCTATGTATTGGAATAGCTCATCTGAGAGTGGCTAGCTTTGGTCTGCAAATCAGCACCAGGCACAAACATCACTGCAGGAATAATTTAGAAGCATCCTCGACCTAACCATCTTCAGCTGCTTCACTAGTGCCTTTGGTCCATCATAAAGTCTGGTCACAGGGCCTAGTTTAGCTCAGGGCTAAATCGCTGGCTTTGAAAGCAGACCAAGGCAGGCCAGCAGCACGGATCAATTCCCGTACCAGCCTCCCTGAACAGGTGCTGGAATGTGGCGACTAGGCGCTTTTCACAGTAACTTCATTCGAAGCCTACTTGTGACAATAAGCGATTTTCATTTCATTTTTTCATTTCAAGTTAGTGGCGCTGTTTGCTGCTGATTACATCTTGTTCAGCTCCATTCACCACTCTCCCGATAATAAAGCAGAGTGCGGTTTGGGAGGGTGTTCCAGAATTTTGCCCCAGCGACACTGAAGGTTTGTCGCCATGTATTTCGAAGTCAGAATGGTGAGTGACCTGAAGGGGAACTGGCAGATAACATTTGCAGGGCAGTTACAAGCAATTAACATTTCTAATAAAGGAAAGCCCATCCTTCTCTCCAATGCAACTCCATCACTGAGAGTCCACACTATTAAAGCCTTCGTGATTACCATTGGCCAGGAGACAGGATTTTGACTCAATGATAAAGAAATTACAAACCATGTCAGAATGGTGTGTGACTTGAAGGGAAACCGAGGATATGGTGTTCCCATGAACATGCTGCTTAAGTCCTTGATCCCAGTGGTGAGGATCCTGTGGTTGGGAGGTGCTGTTGAAGTAAACATGGTGTTGATATAAATATGCTCTGTAGCAATAATGCGCTGATGGTGAAGGGGGTGGATAAGTAACATAGAAGTAGGGGTATGGTAAAACAAACTGTTCTGTTACACCTTGGCGGATTCTCCGTTGGCGGGATCCTCTGCTTCGCCGGCAGCGCATTCACGCACACGGATTTAACAATGGTGTGGTGGTGGCCACAATGGGAAACCCCATTGACTGGCTGCCGGGATGGAGAATCCTGCTGCCGGCGGGGGAGCGGTGCGCCAGAAAACATGTCTGGTTTTGCGGAGAATCCCGCCCCTTGAGTTTTGTTGCAGCTGCACTCAACCAGGTGCGCACTAATTCATTGCCAGCTCATAGATGGTGATCCAACTTTGAGGAGTTTTGAACTTTGCCCTATGCCTATAGCTACTTGCCGATCCATTTAATTTCTTTGTTTAATAATAGCAATGGGAGGTTGATGGCTGTGCTGCAAGTCCAGGGTGCGATGGTTGTGTCCTATCCTTGTTGGAAATACTCATTGTTGGCACTTGTGTTGCAGTTGTGCAATGAATCTGCTACAATCTATCAATTTGCCTTTAACTTGTTCCTTGTTAATTTTGTGTGCCATTGAAGATGGAATGTAAACAAGAGGAAATGCTTATGTGGTGGCTATAAAATGCTTATATCATGGCTATAATTACATAGCCTACTCCAAACTGTAAACCTCTTTGTGTAACAGAAACCAAAAAAAACCCTGAATAAGCATTATTTTAGCGTTTAAAGAAAAATGTTTAATCTTGCACCTTTTTGAAAGGACTTGTCATGATCTGCATGATCAGAGAATGGGCTAAGGATTCAAGGCGTTAGAGCAAAATGCCTGAACTCAGGGCTATCTCATAATTACACCTAAAATTTTGTCCTGTCGTCTTTTGGAAGGAATGCCCTGGTTCAACCTTTGCTTCCTTATTTAATTTGTCTGTTGGTGGGATGTCGGGGGGAATTTTAGACAAAAAAAATCTTTGCCATCCAAAAGGGAGAAATGTCTTGGTCTTTACGTACGGCTACTAGAAATGTATTCAAAATGTTGTGAGACTTTTATTGACCAGTGGAAATTTCACAAATTCTTATATGACACCTCCCTTTCCCATGCTAATTCCTTTCATTCCAATCCCCAACATGACTGGAACACCCAAAAACATCTAATTGCCCTTCCTCTTATAACAAAAGCACAAATACATTGGGGGGTGATTTTAAGCCCCCGTTAGCGGCCCGTGGGATTGCCAACCTGAGTGGGAGATCCGGAGAGATCCGGAGATCATTTTTCATGCCCCTCGCTGGTGGCGCCACACAGTTCGCACCCACAAAGGCTGGGAACTTGGTTTTCATGTTTCTGAATACATTTGAATGAAATTACCCAGCCACATGATTCCCCTCTCATTAAAGAATAAAACCTCACCAACTGAATATTCAAACCGCGCCTTGTCAGCTCTATCAGGCCCCGCTCGCCAGAGTAAGCCATGGCTCCTCATGGTTTTGACTCAGAGAGGCTCAAGGTCTGGAGTGAAAACTTATTTGTGCAGCTGGAGCGCTACATGCAGGTTTTCAGTCTGAGCCTGACACCCTGGAACAAATATGGTAAGATTCCTCCCTTTATGAAATGAAAATCGCTTATTGTGAAGGCTCAAACATATTATTTGTTCATTTTGAGTGAAAACTGACCTGGAACATCTTAGCCTCAGGCACAAGAGGCAGATGTTCAGACACAAAGTGGCCGGTCAGGTTTAGTACCAGACCCAAGTTTGGACATTGCTGTTCGTCATGTTGGCCATTTTGTGCATTTATGAAATCCTTCTCCCTTCGAGTTAGATAGAAGATTTGAATTAGAAGGTCACAAAACATTAATAAGGATGAACATTCCACATATCCCACCTCATGATTCTATAGTTCTCCCTCACATTCTCTGACTGCCCGAGAGTGTGTTGGCCCCAGGTTCGATCAAACTATTCAAAAGACACCGAGACTGTTATCCGAAAAGAAAGAATGCAAGGTTATGGGGATAAGGCAGGAGAATGGCACTAAGGGAATTGCTCATTCGGAAAGCTGGTGCAGACATGATGGGCTGAATGGCCTCTTCAGTATCGTAACAATTCTGTGGATCTTAAGTGTTCCTAGGGTCTTGGATCCCAATACCTTACCTCAAAGTTCATTTTGAGCATGTTCTGCTCTTTGCAAAGAACTCCCAAAGATCAGTCAGTGTTTCTTAGTGAACATTTGCCCTGTTTTTATCGAAGAAAAGAAGAACTTGCATTTCTATAACACCTTTCACAAGCTCAGGCAATCCCAGAGCACTTACTGTCAATGAACTGCTTGTGAAGTCACCGTTGTCATGCAGGAAACACAGTAATCGATCTCTGCACAGCAAGGTCACACAAACTAATAAAATAAATGAGCAGATGATCTGTTTTAGCTGTTGGTTGATGGGTCGCTGTTGGCCAAAACACCAGGGGGATCATCCCTGTTGTACTTTGGGGAGTGCAATTAGATCTTTTACACCCAAGTTAAGAGGGCATTGATTTAACATCTCATCTTGCAAGAGAGTGACTGGAAATTTCTGGTTGTTGCGATTCACTTTTCCTGCCAGCACCTGTGGGATTCCTGGCAGCATGGAGTGGCTTCAATGGGAAATCCCATTGACAAGCGGTGGGCATGATAGAATCCCACTGCCACCGAGAAACATGTGGTGTGGAACTGGAGAATCCAACCCAGTGCCCCTAATAATACAACATTCCCTCCATGAAAGTTGCCACAGTCCCCGCAGACCACAGGCTGCTCTCTCCTTTTTTGCGAGAGAGCTGTGTGGTGGTGATTTAACCTGAGGGTCATCACACCTCCATCGAGGGCCAAGGTTGAGAAGGCTGGACCTTCAATGATGACTTCAGCCGGTACAGGAATTGAACCAATGCTGTTGGCATCGCTCCACATCACAACCCAGCCGTCCAACTGAGCAAACTAATCCTCAGTACTCAGCAATCAAGTCTAGATTAGATTCACATGGCTCTAGGGTGGGATGTCTGACTGAGAAGTAAGAATACAACTGATGAAGCAAGTTTAACGATATGATTTTGTATTATGGAAATATTGTTTCATACTCTTTATTCATTTCACCGATAGTTCAATCACCTCCTTTCAAAGGCGGGCGGCATGGTAGCACAGTGGTTAGCACTGTTGCTCCACAGCTCCAGGATCACAGGTTTGATTCCTGGCTTGGGTCACTGTCTGTGCAGAGTCTGCACGTTCTCCATGTCTGCGTGGGTTTTCTCCGGGTGCTCCGGTTTCCTCCCACAGTCCAAAGATATGCAGGTTAGGTGGATTGGGCATGGTAAATGGCCCTTAGTGTCCAAAATGGTTAGGTGGGGTTACTGGGTTATGGGAATAGAGTGGAGGTGTGAGCTTAAGTAAGGTGCTCTTTCCAAAGGCCGGTGCGGACTCGATAGGCCGAATGGCGTCATTCAATACTGTACATTCTATGATTCTATGGAGAGACTAGGATTTTCCCATCCTTCCTCATAACTTTGCCATCTGACCAATTTACACCATTTTAAATACTTGGTTTCCTTATTTATGATTGAGAAGATAACTCTCATAAAAGTACTTGAATTGATATGATTTATAGCTGAACCTGGCATGTGCCCAGAAGTATCAGTATGTATAGTTTTTTCTAATTAGTAATTCGAACAACTCAGTTTCTGTAAATGTATAAATACATCCTGATGTCAGTATGAATAATACATACACACAGACAGAATTATGCACACACGCCAATAAATTCTTGCATATGTATGCATGACACGACACAGCTGCACATATCAACATCTGAGTTTATACAGTGCCTTTAATGTGATGCGACTTCATCTTCTCTCCCCCTCCCTCTCCCTTTGGGTGGCACAGTTCTCTAGATACAAGTCTTTCACCTCTGGAACCTGGGGATAAATCAGTCTGGACTGATGCAATAATAGTTTCTCCTTTGTGTTTGCTGTAAAAGTCCGCTATGACAGGAGTTTAACAAAGACTGCATTCAACTCTCAGATGTCATAGATCTGAGACTGCAGACTGCATTGTGGCTCCTCCTACCGCAATGCAGTAACAGTGATTCACACTGAGCTCAGAATCATATTCTGGTCAGATGGCAGACCAGCGGCAAATGGAATTTAACCCCCAAAAATGTGACTTGATGCATTTTGGGAGGACTAACAAGGCAAAGGAATATACAATGAATGGCAGGATCCTAGGAAATACAGAGGATCAGAGGGACTTTGGTGTTTGTGTGCCCATCAATCCATGAAGACAGCAAGACAGGTAGATAAGGTGGTTACGAAGGCGTATTGGATACTTGCCTTTATTAGCCGAGACATGGAATATAAGAGCAGGGAGGTTTTGATGGAGCTGTGTAAAGGTCACAGCTGGAGTGCTGTGTGCAGTTCTAGTCGTCACACTCTAGGAAGGAAGTGATTGTACTAGAGAGGGTACAGAGGAGATTCATCAGGATGTTGCCTGGGCTGGAGTGTTTCGGCTATCAAGAGAGACCGGGTAGGCTGGGACTATTTTCCTTGGAACAGCGAAGGCTGAGGGAGACGTGATTGAGGCGTATGAAATTGAGGGGCATAGATAGGGTGGATAGGAAGGAACCTTTCCCCTTGGCATAGGGTTAAATAACCAGGGAGCATAGATTTATGGTAATGGGAAGGAGATTTATAGGAGATAAGGGGGAAAACCGTTTCACCCAGAGGGTGGTGGGAATCTGGAACTAACTGCTTGAAAGGATGGTCGAGGCGGGAACTCTCACAATATTTAAGAAATATTTAGATGAGTACTTGAAATGCCATGGCATACAAGGCTTTGGACCAAGTGTTGGAAAATGGGATTAGAGTAGATAGGTGCTTGATGATGGGCACGGGCACGATGGGCTGAAGGGTCTCTTTCCGTGCTATAAAAATTCTATGATTCTATATTTACAAAAGGATAGCTGGTATGAGGAACAATGTTACACTCGAGCAGCTCTGAGGTTGGGCCTAGTAGGTTATTTTTTAAATTTGCAGTATCCAATTAATTTTTTCCAACTAAGGGGCAATTTAGCGTGGCCAATCCACCTACCCTACACATCTTTTTGGGTTGTGGGTGCGAAACCCAAGCTAACACGGGCAGAATGTACAAACTCCACACGGACAGTGACCCAGAGCCGGGATCGAACCTGGGACCTTGGTGCCGTGAGGCAAACTTGCTAACCACTTGCGCCACCGTGCTGCCTGGTAGGTTGATGAATCAATGTACAGGGAGCTTTAATCTGCATTGAACTTTGTGTACCTGTCCTTGGAGTGTTTGATGTTACAATTTGAAGAAATTGGGGGACAAATGTAAAAATCACCCTGAAAACATTTAAGAACAGCGATTTAAAAACCTTTGGCAAACAGATCATTGGGTATAGACATTCGCTGAAGCAAGAAGCACAATACCGTAGATACTGGAAATCTGAAATGAAAGCGAACATTTGTTAGAAATACTCAGCTGGCTAGGCAGGATCTGACAAAAGCAAAATAGTTGCATGGTCTTTAGGTGGAGTGGGGTGCTTTCCTGTCTCTGATCCAGAAGCTTCAGGTTCAAGTCCCACTTTTGTGAGGGCCACGAAGAGTCCAGCCCGAGTTTGTAGAGTCAACCAGAGAGTAACTTTATTTACAACCATCTGTACACAGTACCAGTAGTTCACTGCTGGTTCCCTCTCTAGCTGGTACCGCACGTGTCAGCTTTATTTATATAGCTGCAATGCTAACATTGCCCCCCTCCCCCATTGGAGGAGCTCATATTCCCCAGGGTACATGGGGTAACCATCTTCCTTTCCTGATGAGCGCTGCAGGGGTTGGATTGCTTTATCGATCCCTCATTTCACACTATGATTTGATGTTGGTAAGTTTCTGTAGTTCTTTTTGGGCAGTGCCCCTACCAGGAGTGGCCCATTTTACTTTGTCCCTACGTTTGTTTCCTTCATTATATTGATTTGATTGGACCCAAAATATAACGTGGGGTAACCAATTGTCCCCCTCCGATAGGCTCCGGGTAGGTGATAACACCCACCACAGAACTTGATGGCCCAACGTGGCCAAACAGGCCGAGAGTCAAATCATTCCTGCACGCCAATGGCTGGTGGTAAGAGTGGGATAGATCCCAGGTCATCCATGCTTGATACAGAGTGGTACCCCTCTAGCTATAAGCCGCAAGTAACCTGTTCCAGGAATAACCAGCTACGGAAACAGATAAAAGTCTGCCTTAGCACACCACTTAAATGCGGAAAGAGAATTGGAATTGAAATGTAAGTCTTGTGATCTTCGTCCAAATAGAGAAGTGTCAAAGAACCTGAAATGGTAGAACTTTTTCCTTTCTCCACTAATACCTCCTGAGGTGATGATGGGCGTTTCCAGCATTTTCTGCCAGTGAATCATATTCTGAAATATGATTTCAATTTTCCCCATCGTGTTGTTTTGCTTGTCATCACGTGATCATTTAGTCACATAGTTTGCCTGTGGGTTGTTGTGACAGCCGGCACCCGGAATCTACACAAACTAGTTTTTGCTTTCATGGAAACAAAATACTGGAAATACTCAGCAGGTCTGGCAGTAATAACATTTTGGATCAATGACGTTTGGTCAAAATAACTTTCTTTCACTGAAATCAATTAGTGCCACAAGTCAGTGACTGGATGGACCGAGAGAAGCATCTCATATGAAACTGTAGAAACTCATCACAATCTGTGGAAGTTTCAGGGAAAAAGTTATTGTGGTGATTGTTCCAATGTAAAGGACACTTGTCACAAGAAATTCAGTTTTATTTTTAAAGTAGAAAGTATAAGAAATGGTGATTTATTTTCTGGCAAAACAAGGCAACAAAGTTTGTGCTGGGGAATGGAATACTGTTGATGGCACGGGATATTCCGATCCCATGCTGGCGCATGGGCTTCCCGGTGATGAGGGGTGCAGTCATCGGGAAATCCTGTTGACAATGGCAGGGTCGGTAACCACCTCCGCCGAAAAACATGCGGCGGGCTGGTCGGTGAATCCCACCCTACGTCTGGTGTTGGTTAGATGTCGGGTAAAGCTCTTCTACCATGCCACAAAGCCCTCCCTAGTTAAGTACAGAATGAGTTAAATGAAGAATAAAGCCTCTGTACTCTCCCCAAACTCAGATGAGTGCCCCCAACTGCACCAATGTGACATTTATCCATTTTACTAACCATTTATCTTGAGAATGCAATGGCTGGTTTTGTACTGAAACAAAAACAGTTTCTGTCTTGGCTGCATATTTATTCAGGTATTTAATAACCGGCCAAACTAATTTGATGCCAGTCAGTAGTGAGGAGAAGCTTTCACACCTTGGCCTGAACTGCATTTCAACTCCAGTCATAGGGGCCAAAGCCCATTATCTAACCCACAACTGAAGAAAGGCTTAATGAATCAAATAGATATTGTGATATAGGCACTGCTTACACGGCCAACAAAGAACGGTACTGAATGATATAGAATTTACACACAGAAACAGACCATTCAGCCTATCTGATCCACATTAGTGTTTATGCTTCCCACAAACCTCATCTCATCTTAACCTATTTGTGTATCCTTCTGTTCCATTCTCCCTCATTTACTTATCCAGTATCCTTGTAAAGACATCTAGTTGTTCATATCACTTATTCCTCGCAGCAAAGTCCACATTCTTACCATTTCCTATCCTTCTCAAGGGCAATCCTGGATGGGCAATAAATACTGGCCTAGCCGGGAATGCCCACATCCTGTAAATTAGAGTTTTTCAAAGTGTGGGTTGCAGGCGGGTGTCAGGAGGGTCATGCAGTGGTCAGTCGGGTATCAAGCGGGTTGCAGAATGATTGATCGCGCTGTTTCCGTGGTAGTCCCGATCGGGGGAGGAGCATCCAACAGCCGCGACTGGCTTTTGCCTTGAGAATGGTGGACACTGCCGCTTTTAAAAATTTAAAATAAAGGAGGCTGAGTGGAATATTCCGGCCAGAAGCGACAACAGTGCATATACACTTGATGTCAAGCACTTGTACGTGCTTTTGGCACCAAATCACACAGTGGCGTTGTTTTCATTTTCCAGCTGCTGGCAAGAGGACTGTGAAGATGGGTCATTTTCTTAAAAGTAAGAGACGGCCAGAGACACAAATAAGCAGTGTAGCTAATGGACAGGATCTCACAGCAGAATCTGCTGGAGAGTGCTGCACAGGAGAGTCCAGGGCAGGACAGAGGAGTGCTAGTGTTAGCTCTGTGCAGAGCTCCAAGGCCTCTGGTTAACAACCTACAAAGAAGAAACTGAACTCTGGAACAAATTAGTATAAAGATGATTTCTTGACACATAATTTTGTCAGTTGTGCCAATCCAAATAAAGATGCAAAGTACATGTGTGTTATATGCAGGGAAGTACTGACAAATCAAAGGAGAAGTTCAGATTTTGAAAGAGAAGTGGTGGGTGAAAAATTCCATTTGATGTTGTGATCCAAGTGTCAGTTCTTGGAGCTGACTCCAAATTAAAAGACTATGCTGCTGTAGCTGACCTGTGATACCAGATTAAAAACACGTCAAAAGCCAATGAGGTTGTCAGCATTCTGGAATAGCATCGGCATGAGTATTCAGCGCTGGGAAAGCATGAATTTTGCTGCTATTGCCACCCACGACGACATGCATGTGCGAGGTTGGGTTTTCCATTTTCATAAAAATACCGACGGCACAAAGGAACTGGCTGAAGTCTGCACCTGATATGTGTATTGCCCTCTCCTCCTTTGAAGCTGATTCAAGATAGATCGTGAGGACAAAGCAGGCTCCCCATTCGCATTAAAGATAAACAAATGTGGTGTGGGTTGCGAAGGTTGACCGGCGGGGTACATGAAGGTCGGTCGGTTGGCAAAGTGGGCCCCGAGAAAAAAAGTTTGAAAAACACTGCCTTCAATGAATAAAAACTAAATTGCCTATTGGTTTTATTAGTCATGATGTGGAGATGCCGACGTTGGACTGAGGTGAGCACAGTAAGAAGTCTTACAACACCAGGTTAAAGTCCAACAGGTTTGTTTCAAACACTAGCTTTCGGAGCACTGCTCCTTCCTCAGGTGATTCACCTGAGGAAGGAGCAGTGCTCCGAAAGCTAGTGTTTGAAACAAACCTGTTGGACTTTAACCTGGTGTTGTAAGACTTCTTACGGTTTTATTAGTGACTCTCTAATATTTATGGTCTCTAGTTTTGAATACATCCACAAATAGAAACATTTCTACTTCTACACTATCAAGTCCCTTCATAATTTTAAAGACAGCTCAGTTTTCTCATTTCTAGAGAATTAGAGCCACAGTGTTTTCTCCCTTGCCGGATAGTTTTAACCTCTCAGTTTTTGCATCATTCCTGTAAATCTTTTCTCCACCTTCTCCAGTGTCTTATAGTCAACAGTTTCCTTGGGCTTATCAAGAACAGTAAACAGAACAAGTTTCAATCATTAAATTACATTACACAGAGAGAGATGATTCACATTAACCCTGATTTTAACTTGGGATATAAATTAGGTGGATGGAGTTGGGGTGAGTGTGGAATCCCTTCAATGTGAACTAGTGTGAGTTTTTAATGATAATTATGTTCCAAGCCTCATCTGACTGGCCTGCATCAGTCAGATGCCCAAAACATGGGAAGACAGCCGATAAGTTCCCATGGCAATTTTAACTGACAGATTCTGCTTCCTAGGTAGAGTCTTATTTTGGGGCTTTTTTAGACACTGGTAGAACCCGCCAGAATCTGCCTATCCAGGTGACTTTCTTTCTCAGCTGGTGCTGGAATAGTGAGAAAAAAAATTTGCAATTGTTTTTTAAATTCCATTTTTGTTGCTTGTGTGAGCTAACAGACCACTGCACACAACATTGCACCGGTCACCCTACAGATCCTTCACAAAAACATTATGGATATGACTGCCATAAAAAATCAATGCCATAAGGTTTTTTTTTCTTTAACTCACTGGTAAACAACAGACCATTTGGCCAATGTATTTTGGTGGGATTTTGAATTATTTTGTCATAATTCATTTCCATTGACCGAACAAAAGTCAGGCCATTGCAGAGGTGGCAAACTGTGCACACAGACTTTCACAAATCAAGAAACTGCATGGCATCTTCCTCAGACGAATGAATGTCTTTGTGCACCTGAAGTGCGAATCAATGCCCAAATCTCCTACCATGTCTGCTTCACAACCTACCAAGTTAATTTTCTATACAGAGGCGAACCTGTGGGGGATTAAAAATCAATAAGAAGTTATTGCTGCAAAATTTAACGGGGAGAAAAATTAAGGTCCAGAAGCAATATTCCCAGGCCCTATCTATCCACCTCATTTGGACAAGTTTTAATCTTTACTCACAGGCCATGGCATGGGTGGGCATTATTAGATACAATTACTGTGGACCTTTTTGATGTTACTCACTATTAGTGGCACACATTGGTGCTCTTGTTCCCACATTCTGGAATGCTGTCTACTGCTATGTTTTGCTACTTTCAAAAGCCACTTATGCCAACCTGTTTCATACTCATGGGGACAGGAGGCCTTGAGAATTAGAAGCAGGCGTAGTCCATTGGGTCCTTTAAGCCTGTTACGCCATTCAGTAAGACCATGACTGATCTGATTGTGATCTCAACTCCACTCTTCTGCCGTCCCCCCCTCCCCCACTGCTGCCCAAAACCCTTGACTCCCTTGCCTGTCGAAAATTTATCTAACCCAGCTTTGAAGAAATTCAGTGACCCAGCCTTCACTGCTTTCTGGGGAAGAGAATGCCACAGAACAATGAACCTCTGAGAGAAAATAAACTCTCCTCATCTCCATCTGGAAAGGGAAACCTATTTCATTTTTAAACTATATTCCTACAAGAGGGGGAATTGGCTAAATAATATGAAGCAGCGAGTAATGGTTAATGGATATTTTTAGGGCTGGAGGAAGGTTTGACGTGGTGTTCACCAGGGTCAGTATTGGGACCCTTGCTTTTCCTGATATATATTAATGACCTAAACCAGTGTTTTTCAAACTTTTTTTCCCGGGACCCACTTTTACCAACCGGCAGACCTTCGGGACCCATGCCGGCCGACGTTTGCGAGACATGCCAGCTGACGTTAGCGACCCATGCCGGCTGACCTTCACGACATATCATTATTGCTTACCTTTAATGCTTGGTCCTCACGCTATCTCTTGCTTCATCATTCAATGTTACATTTCAGCTAAGGACTTCAGCTGTCAATTTAACTTCCTGCTGCATGCTTTGAAAAAAAAAGAGGTTTGTCCTCGTACTCGTCATGCTTCGTCTTCGAATGCCTTTGAAGATTTGAGGGTTTTAAAGTTCATTTGTCAGCACTTCCCTGCATATACCAAACATGGGCTTTGCATCCTGAATCGCATTGGCACAATTAGCACCAAACCTCAAGAAATCATCTTTACACTGCTTTGTTCCCGATTTTAGTTTCTTATTAATTGTTTGTTCACCAGAAGCCCTGGAGCTCGGTATACAGCTCACACTAGCATTGCCTTGTCCTACCGTTGACTCTCCTGAGAAGCTCTCTCCAGCAGATTTAGTTGTGAGATCCTGTTCTGTTTGTATCTCTGGCCCTCTCTACCTTATTACGAAATGACCCATCTTCAGTTCTTCACACATTCCTGTTGCTTGCTTACTGGCAGCAACAAAATGGAGTAATCTCACCTCTATGATTTTACGCCCAGAGCATTGATGTGCCAGCTGCATGACCTTCTCTCTGCCGCTGCCTCTGGGGGAAAGATTCATCATTCATATTTAAAGGACGGTCACGGCCGGCATTCTTTTTTTAACTTTGAAACTTTATTTCTAATATCTAATTTTTCCAAATTTATGACTTTTTACTGCTAAAAATTAAATTCACTTCAGTTGAACATATGCAGCCTTACATTTACACACAAACTTTGTTTCAAATATGTTCCCATTTCTTTAGCAATTTAACCAATTATAAAAAAGCATACTCTTGTTTTTACTTTACAAACTATGACTTTAGAGGAGATAAGTAACTTGTCAAACATACACAATGTCACACTATTTCTTAATGGTCCCACTGCATTGCACTATCCAAACATCCAAGTCACCTGATGCTCCATTCTCACCAAAAGCTCTGACTTCCTGGTTTCCAGAGAGTGTCGACAAAAAGTGATGACTGTAGGTTTCATCTAGTGTTCACATATGTCAGCCCTATTGACTGGCCTTGGTTAATCAGTATTCCGAGAAATCTGGCCTGGCTTCCTCTCACTGTACCCACCCCAGTGTGTCACAGACCACTTCCCGACCAGTATTTACCATCGTGGGTGTGCAAACGGACATTGTGCTGGCCGTTGAACGGATTGACCAAGTAGCCGCAGGCTGCGTACTGCCGATCGCTGGCGGCGGACGAGCAGAGCAGCAAAGGACAAGCACCAGAGCGGAGCTCCAAGCTGGGACCAACACTGTTACCATTGCGTCCAAGTGGACACCCGTCAACCCATCCTCCCCCTCCCTCAACACTCTGCGTGCGGTGACCAGCACACAGCCTAGCCCCGTGCCGCCTGCCCCTCAAACACCGCAACCAATCGGGGACTGCAGTTGGGAACTTCTTCCCGCGATCAGGAACGCCACAACCAATCGCTCCACGACCCTCCCGACACCTACCCACAACCCACCTGCGGGTCGCGAACCTGAGTTTGAAAACCCTGATCTAAACCTTGGTGGGCAGGGGACAATTTCAAAGTTTACGGGTGACACAAAATTTGGAAGTATTGTAAACTGTGACAAGAACACTGCAGAACATCAGAATTGACATGTTGATGGGGTGGGCAGAAAGGTGGCAGATGAATTTCAATGTGGAGAAGTGTGAGTGATGCATTTTGGTAGGAAGAAAATGGAGAGACAATATAATATACGGGGTAAACTTGTTAAAGGAGTGCAGGGCAGAGGGACCTGGGTGTATATGTGCATAGATCATTGAAAGTGACAGAGCAGTTGGGGAGCGCAGTTAGTAAAACATATCGTTTTCTGGGCTTTATTAATAGGGGCATGGAGTACAAGAGCAAGGAGGCTATGCTGAACTTATACAAGACACTAGTGTTATGGGCCAGGGTTTAGAGAACCCTAATGTTTAGCATGGAGTTCACCTGACCTACCACTTTTAATAGATTGTGGTATGGGGAGCACACGGCCCACTCTACAGGTGTGGTACAGCAGAAATGGAAAAGTATTTTTTAAAGCAAAACAATGTTTATTCTGTGAACTCAAGTTAACCTTTTTAAAACATACAGTGAACATCTTAGCAACCATTAATTCAAATACAACCCCCAAAGAATACAACACTAAGTAATCCTTTTAAGCTTTCCTTTTGACATCCATACGACTTAAAAACACCTTTTAACAGAAACACATTAGGTTTACATTCACTACTGAGAACATTTATAATTCTGAATTCACCAAATGATCAAGAGATAGTCTTTTCATGGCAGAGAGATCAACAGTACACCTGCTCTGTCTGGCTTCAGCTCCAACACTGAAAACAAAACTAAAACACACCCTGCAGCCTGCTCAAAAATGAAAATTAAAAAGCTGACAGACAGCCCAGCTCCACCCACACTCTGACATCACTGCAATAGTAAACACCCATATCTTAAAGGTACTCTCACTACGGATATTTATACACACACCCATTTATAGACACCCATTTCTTAAAGGTACTCTCACATTACACTAGTTAGACCCCACCTGGAGTATTGTATACAGTTCAGGATGTCACTCTATAGGAAGACTGTGAACATTAGAGGGAGTGCAAAAGAGGTTTATAAGAATGGTTCCAGGAATGCAAGACTTCAGTTATGAGGGTCGATTGGAAATATTGAGACTGTTTTGCTTGGAGAGAAGAAGCTAAGAGGAGATTTAACAGAGATGTTCAAAATCATGAAGAAGCTGGACAGAGAAGATAGTGAGGAACTGTGGGCCTGCTCGGAGAAGACGGCACAGATTGATGATTTTCAGTAGATGCAAATGTGTTGTGAGGAACAATTTTTCAGGTTGGGATCTGGAATGCACTGCCTGGAAGCGTGGTGGAGGCAGGTTAATCGAGGCATTCAAATGGATATTAGATGATTATCTGAATAGAAATGTACAAGGTACAGGTAAAGGCCGGGGAATGGCACAAAGCCACGGTGCTCGTTTGGAGGCTGGTGCAAACATGAAGGGCCAAATGCCCTCCTTCTGCGCCCTAACAATTCTGTGTCCGTGAAGAGGAAATATCCTCCCTGTATATGTTTCAGTATATGTTTCAATATGATTACCTTCCATTCTTCTAAACTCCAGTGGATACAGACACAACAGGTTCAACCTTTCTTCCATAGATAAGGGATGGGATTCTCCGGCCACGTCCGCCCGGCGACCGGAGAATCCTGCCCGAGGTCAATGGACTTCTCCATTGTCCGAGTCTCATCCGTGACGTTCTTGCCCAAGGCCTTCAATCCAGAAATGAGTCAAGTCAACCTTCTCTGCACTGCAATTATATCCTTTTTTGAAAAATGGAGAACGAAACTGTACCCCACGTGCCAAATGTGGTCTTGTACAACTTTAGCAAAAACATCCCTACTTTTATATTCCATTTCTCTTGCAATAAATGACCACATTTCATTTGCCTTCCTAATCACTTGTATCTGCATACCATCTTATTGTGACTCATGTACCAGGACATTGAGATGTTTCTGCACCTCAGAGCATTGTCCACAAATGTCCACATTGGCAGGAAAAATAGAAAAGCTGCATATTTTCTAAATGAAGAGAGATTGCAGAACTTGGAGGCATAGAGGGACCCCCCGAGCAGCTGTGTGAACCATTGACTCTGAAATTTTAGCTTCCAAGGCAGCAAGGGGAGAATGCTGGTGGTATCAAAATTTAATTTGTGATGTTTGTTGAGGTGGTGATGATAAATTGATTTAGAACCTCATTATCATAAGTATCCAGTTAGAGGAGCATTGTTTGGAGTGGGGTGTGTTGTAATTTAAGGCTAATAGCTTAAACCTACTCCAGATCCACATGCCATTCCTATGAATTATTTTTTGGGAATTGTATGCCATTGAGATAGCGGGACTGTACTGGCCTCTGGCAATTTGGTGCACATCTTCCATTTAGCCCAAGCAGAGCTGGCAAATCCAATGAGGCAGATATACTTTTTGTGGATCTTCTGAGCAGCCGGTGGAACAGGTTAAGTCGGGCCACTTTGATATCCAAGTGCAATCCAATTCAAAAGGACCCAGTTTTACATTGGCTGCAAATAAAAATACACCTTGCTATTCAGCATTTGTAGACTCTCGCATGCTTAGACCTGCACCTCCCCCACTCCCTCCCTCACTGTGTTGAAAGAAAACACTGGTTCATGGGTAAGGAATGTAGTTTATCATAACAGATTTCACGGGTGGCTGATTGTTGTTTTGAATAACGCAACTGAATTTCTTAATCACAGGTCAGCTAACACCGAGTTTAAATTATTTCTAACTGAATGCAAATTTAGTTCTTTCATTTCTGAGAGAAAATAATGATTGACCGATAAACCCAAGTCTGGTTGGTCAGGGTTCTTGAGAAAAATTGACCTGTTGTTTTGAACAAATTCTTAAAAGAAATTATTTTCTGGTTGACTGCAAAAAATTCGAACCAGTGAATGGGCACATCTCAAGGTCGTGCTGAGGGACACATTCAAACTTGCGGCAGTCACTGTCAAGATGCAGTGGGGAAAGGCCAGTGTGTAATCCTTTCAGCCATAGTACACCGAGGGGCTATTAACCATGTGGAACACCTCAGACTGTAGCTTGTTCTTCGCCGATCAGCCATCCCCTTTTTTGGGCCCGCCTCCAGCCCATGCTCCGTGCCTCCACCGGCCCACCCCCAGGCAGCCTCCGCCCCCAACCTCCTCTCTGTCCCTTAGCCCAAGTCCCTCCCTCGTCAGTAGAACATTTTCTCCCCCCTCTTCCCCCTAGTAACAACACTCTGCAACCCAACCCTTTTAATAAACAGAACATATGCACACCCCCCATGCGTTTCCGTGAGCTAGTCCGCCCAGCTAGCTTGGTGGCCCCCATCCCTGGTGCCGGATGGTCTCCCACCTATTGTTCCCTCCCCACCCTCCCTCACTCCCGCTCATACAAATATACTCCAACATCGGGCAGCACGGTAGCATTGTGGATAGCACAATTGCTTCACAGCTCCAGGGTCCCAGGTTCGATTCCGGCTTGGGTCACTGTCTGTGCTGAGTCTGCACATCCTCCCCGTGTGTGCGTGGGTTTCCTCCGGGTGCTCCGGTTTCCTCCCACAGTCCAAAGATGTGCAGGTTAGGTGGATTGACCATGATAAATTGCCCTTAGTGTTGGGTGGGGTTACTGGGTTATGGGGATAGGGTGGAGGTGTTGACCTTGGGTGGGGTGCTCTTTCCAAGAGCCGGTGTAGACTCGATGGGCTAAATGGCCTCCTTCTGCACTGTAAATTCTATGATCTATGATCAAACAATCCCCATACAATTGCCCGACAGAAATACACCAAAATCTAAACATGCACACCTCCACCCCCCAACAGTGCAAATGAAGACCTTAACTCACTCAGCTCTGCCACTGGTCCCAAATCAATACAGAAGGCATTACAAACAGCTTCCACAAAACAAAAAACGAAACTTTTTTTTAAAGAACAGAGAAACAAAAAAACCTGAACGTTGCAGCAAAGTTCAAAAGTTCTCAGTCCATCACCAGTCCTTTCCTTTTCACAAAGTCCAGCATGTCCTCAGACGACTCGAAATAAAAGTACTGTTCCTCATACGTGACCCAGGGACGGGACGGGTACAACAGTCTGAACTTCACCTTTTTCTTAAAAAGGATTGACCTAATCTGGTTGAAGCCTGCTCTTCTCCTGGCCACCACCATACTCAGGTCTTGGTAGACCCACAGGATACTATTGTCCCACTTACAGCTCCGTGTCTGCTTGGCCCACTGTAGAATGCGCTCCTTATCCAAGTACCTGTGGAATCTCACCACCATTGCCCTCGGGGGGGCTCCCATTCACGGCATCCTCGCGAGTGCTCTGTGAGCCCTATCCACCTCCAAGGGTCGGGAGAATGCCCCATCTCCAACAGCTTCTCAAACATATCTGCGATGTATGCCCCAGTGTCCGCTCCTTTGGACCCCTCCGGGAGCCCAATAATTCTCAAGTTCTGCCGGCGGGACCAATTCTCTAGGTCCTCCACCTTCTCCAGGAGCTTCTTCTGCTGGTCTCTCAGCATCCCCACCTCCAACTCCACTGCAGTTTGATGTTCCTCCTGCTCAGCCAACGCCTTCTCTACCCTGGATCGCCCGATCTTGGGCGTCCAATCTAAGCTCCAGCCGCTCAATCGACTCTTTTATCAGGTCCAAGCAGTCCCGTTTCTGCTTAGCAAAGCCTTCCTGAATGACTTGCATCAGCTGCTCCATAGACTGCTGGGTCCTCCGCCATGCTGTCTCCCACTGCAGCTTCAGCCCAAGCCTTCGCTGTCTTTCTGTTTTTGCCTTTACGAGCACTTCTAGTCCTTCTCTCCATGCACCGATGTGGGAATTCAGTGAACAATTGCCTCTGTCATCAGTCTTGCAGTTCAAGTCCGGTAGAAAATCGGGGGAAAAGGTCCAAAAGTCCGACCCGAGCGGGAACCACCAAATGTGCGACTTACTCCTTCATAGCCGCCACCGGAAGTAAATATCATTTTATTTTAAATGGTTCTTATTTTTTTAAAAATTCCAAGTACGGGGCAATTTAGCGTGGCCAATCCACCTACCCTACACATCTCTTTGGGTTGTGGGGATGAGGTTCGTGCAGACACGGGGAGAATGTGCAAACTCCACACGGACAGTGAACCGGAGCCATGATCGAACCTGGGTCCTCGGTGCCATGAGGCAGCAGTGCTAACCACGGCGCCACTGTGCCGCCCAATTTGAATATCATTGCACTGTCTGTAAAGACCATTTTGAAAAGTTTATAATGTTGTCCTTATCGTATTGAAGCACCTCAGAGTGCAACATGGGAGTGAATTCTCCATTGCCCAATGCCAGTATCGGGATTCCCAATTGGGGTAGAGAATGGTGGGTTGCCTGAAAAATGGGATCGGTGCCAGATTCGTTGACATCCTCTGCTCCTGTGCCATCAGCCATAGCGTGCTACCCATCCCGTGCCAGCAGGAAAATGCAAAATGCGGATAATCCACTCGGTGGATTTCGGTGTGTGGTTGGCCAAGTGCAGCCCTGGTGGTGTGGACCCCGGGAGGGGTTAAAGGGGTCAGGGCATTGGTCATGTGCCAGTCTGCTGCTGCCAGGCTGCAGATGAGGGTTCCCCAAGGATCCTGTAATGAGATCTTGATGAGTGTTGAGGGCTTTCTAGGAAGGCTCTGACACTTGTAAGCTGCTATCTTAAATGTTTTTGTCTGAGGGAGAAGATGTTAGGAAAGGGAAAGTTTCCTGCATTGGTTTTTCACTGGACTGCTCAGCAGCTGTCAGACAGAGCACTTCAGGCTGAGGAGGCCATATCATGATGAAAAAACACAGACCAGGAGGATGTTGTTGAGCAAAGAGCTGCCTGAGATCATCATGTAAAGGGTCATCTTCAGGTTGCCCAGTGCTGGAAGGTGCAAACCATCATCCACAGCTCAAACCCACCCACCCCCTCCAGGAACCTTGGGGAACCTCCCTGTAGCCTGGCAGTGGCAGAGGGGCACCTGACCTTTGGCTTGACCCCCCCCCCCCCTTGAGGCCCACCGTCCCAGGTGTGGGTTTCACTCCCAGGGTGTAGGTGTAGGTGCCATGGTGCCAGGGAGAAGTGCTCCATTGGCAATGCCAGTGGCGGGGACTGAAAGGGTGGCTGCAGGGGGAGCTGGGAGGGTGGGCGTCAGAGGCGATCGGGTCATCCTCATGTTAAGTGGTCTGGGGGGGGGGTGACTTATTATCCCCCTAGTGGGGAGGATGCCCCTCGTTGTCAGTGGGGGGAAGGAGGGATCAGGATTTTGGTTGTAGCCTTGGGGGGGGGGGGGGGGGGGGGGGGGGGTGGGCTGCCGACAGACTTTAGGATTGGGCTGCCTGCCCAAATTGGCGGACCAATATTATAATTTGGAAGAAATCCGGCAAGCTCTCCACCGTGCGTACATTTGCATTGCGAAGGAGTGAGACTTGCACCGAGGCGCCGCTCTTAGTGTTCTGGGAGACCAGTCCCGATTCTCCATTGGTGGGAGCATTCGGACCCCGGAACAGAGAATCCGGCCATGATCTATGAAGAAAATCTGAATATCATTGCTGTTTCCTGTTATGACAATTCTGAAGTGTTTTGTAATGTTTCTTCTGGATATTTTATGAAAAATGTTTTTTTTTTTGCAAGAAAAAAATTAGAACTGGTGAAAATGCTCAGAGACAAGAAAGACTTTTACAATCACTCAACGCCAGTCATTACTGATTGATAATTTCTTTAATTCATGAAATACAGTAGAAACCATGATAAATTTTCATCCTCCTCCATCGCCAGACCTTGAAGGAATCTCCCTTCGCTTCCCCCATTCCCTCTCCCTTTTCAAGCTGGAAGGTGCCCATGGATCGTCAAGAGAATGGAGGGGATGAAAATGCTGAGAAGCAGCCCAATATTGACCAAATCCAGGCTTACTGGGTTTTTCTTACAAACGTTTGAGAAGCTGACTTAAATTTACTGATTTCTTTGAGCTCATTTATCTATGGTTTTACTGGGCAGCACGGTGGGGCAGTGGGTTAGCCCTGCTGCGCCGAGGTCCCAGGTTCGATCCCGGCTCTGGGTCACTGTCCGTGTGGAGTTTGCACATTCTCCCCGTGTTTGCGTGGGTTTTGCCCCCCCCAAAGATGTGAAGGGTAGGTGGATTGACCACGCTAAATGCCCCTTAATTGGAAAAAAAATCTATGGCTTTGCTGAATTGAAGAACCGGTTCGGATGAGATCAGATAACAAGAGCAAGCTCTGGCCTGGTGATTAACAGTCATTTGTACTCTGTAATAGCATGCTTACATTGCTACAGTTGCTGTGAGTGATACCACTATATGGCATGGTATTGAACTACATGGGCCAGCTAATGCCCAAAGATTGACCCCCAGACTGAGTTGACTGATCTCAATTTGGGTAGCAGTTTGAGTGCTGCAATTGGCCTCACCGCCTGTGGACTGAAGAGAGAACAATGAACGAGACTCTGATCACTATCCTGTTGGAATGGAGCTGAGTTTGGTTCTCGGGGGAGGTAGGGAGTTGGATTTGATTGTGACAGCTCTCCCTCTCCTGTGGTTGAATAGCACGATGAGACTTGCTGATCGGGGGGGAAAAAGCAGCCACTCTGGATGAAGTACTGGGACGTGTTCAACAGCAGTGAATCACAACTTAGTCAGGACCTTCAGTAGGAGAGGGCTGAAAATTGAATACCGATTTTGTGTGAGTTGATCGTTTGAACACGCCTGATTGACGGGAAAACTGTTGTCCAGTGGGGGCAGAGAGGCAATTAAGATGGTGGATATGGCTCCCAGCAATGCACACAATCAAACTGAGAATTCCATTCAGTCTCCATGGTGATGTGAGTGACTGGGACTACTTGGTTCTCCCCCAACAGGTCGGCCAATTTGTGGGGGTATCGGGTGGAGACATAGAAGAGAGAAAATGTATTTGTATAACATGCAATCTTGCTTTTTGACAGACATACAAGAGGTACTGGACCGTGCTAAGAGGGAACGAATTGCTTTTCCAGGTGACCAGTCGGGATCCAATGGTAGGTTCACGTGTTTTTGAATTCAAGTGCTCGTATCTCCCAAATTACAGCAATGTCAATAAACAGACTCATTTAATATTTTTATTACTGTGGGGGTGGGCGGGGGGGGAGGGGGGGGGGGGGTGGCGGGGGGCTGGGGTGAAAAGTGGCGGAAAATTATTTGTGCTTGACAAGATGAGGAACATGCAGGATTATCTGCCAGTGGCTACCACAGCTGCCATTTTTCAGTAATGCCACCATTCTGCTTGGGTCTTAGAAAGAAAAACTTCTGAGGTAAGTATACAATGAAACTCTTTCAATGCTTTTGAGCTCATCCAACCAGAAAGGAAAAACTATATTCCCACCCATCAAAGCACCCAACAGTTCCAGAAGCTGTCGTTATACTTCTGTAGTGCCTTGTTAAGCTGCTGATACATTAGTAACCTCAAAGAAAACTTGTCGGATTCACTAAGGTCAACATTCAGGAGGAGATATTTAATCTGACTGGAATATCTCTTTTAATTATTCTGCCCAGTGTCAACTGGCGGAGTGCCTCGGTATCTGAGGAGCCCGTGTACCTGGAAGTTGATTTATAAATAGTTATTATCCTGGGACGGGAGAAGCCTGCTGGGCCCGCATTTCGCAAATGAAGCTCTGCTTCTTTGAAACGAGCCATTGTTCTGATTGACAATGCTTGCAGCAATCTTGTCCACAGCCGATTTGGCAGCTGCAAATTTTAATTTAATAGGGCATACCACTTGTATTACAGTGATATCTCAGGCAGCGAGTGGGTGGAAGTGGTGCTATAAATGAGTGTACGTGCATTAAGACATGGTACATCTTATTCCTGCCTCTTAAGGGTAAAACCATACTCGCATCAATTGTATGCAGTCTGTGGCGATGGCTCTTAGTGTTGGGTTGTTCAGTTTGTTCTAGTTGCCCCCACCCCTCCAATGTGTGAATAGTCGTGGCTCCTCCTGGAGCTTTGGAATCTCTCTTGTTTAAGCTGAGAGGCTAAGTTTTTACCTAAAGAAAGAACAGGAGGGGCAGCACGGCGACGCAGTGGTTATCACTGCTGCCTCACGGCGCTGAGGACCCCAGTTTGACTCTGACCCCAGGTCCGTGTAGAGTTTGCACATTCCCCGTGTCTTATAGAGTTATAGAATTTTCAATGCAGAAGGAGGCCATTCAGCCCGTCGAGTCAGCACTGGCCCTTGGAAAGAGCACCCTACTTAAATGCCTGCGTGGGTCTCACCCCCACAACACAAAGATGTGCAGGGTAGGTGGATTGGCCACACTAAATTGCCACTTAATTGGAAAACATTTTTAAAAAACAAGAAAGAACAGGTGGGGGTGGGGTTGGGTTGGGGTAAAGTCAGCAACATTAGTTCCCAGATGTCAACCTATTCATTTCCTGAAGCCGCAGGTTGTGTGAGCAGGCAGTCCGCTCTTAGAAGGAGGGTTGGATCTTTAAATATTGAGCCTCATTGCTGGGCAGGTTTTAAAACTCTTGACTGCTCTTGGCAACTTCCTCCAGGCAAAGGCTTAGTGGATTCAGACGATAAGGGCCTTTCCCCCAACCTAATAGGCCCAGATGCTTGCCTGAGAATTGTCGATGGTCATGCATAATCTCCCCACAGTGACGCCCTCCACCCACCACCGCAACCCAACCCCCAAAATAATTTTTCTCACCCCACCCAAGGTCTTAATTTCCTCCCCCCCCCCCCCCCCCCCCCCCCCCGCCTCCCCCACCCAAACTACCCGACATCCCAGTCTGGTGTTGGTAGTCCGTTCCTGATCAAACTCAGCCCCCAGTCGAACATCTGCCTGCTCCATCCAAACCCTGTGATGCTGCACAGACTTTGCAGACCAGGGGCGCGATTCACCTTTTCTCGATGGCGATTTTGTAATCGATCGGGCGGAGAATCTATTTTTATGACCGAATTGGGGGCGGCGCCTATTTTACGCAGGTTGCGCATGCTCCGGCATGGCGGCTGCGGACTGTGTCCAGCGGCGTCACAGTTGGGTGGGAGTCATGCTGCTGGCTGGGGTGGCTTCGGCGAGGGCTGGTGGGGTGAGGCCAGGTGGTGGCGAGGAGGTGTCCAAGGGGGCACCATCTTAAATGTCGGGTCCACGCACGGCTGGCGCCATGTATTACGGCGCGGCCCAGTAGCCTCTGCACCCAATCTAGGGTTGCTTGGCCTGACTCCGAGAGAATCCAACCACTCGGTTATAAGCTTGAGGAATGGCGGGGGGGGCGTGGGGGCTGCAATTTAGAACCCAGCTAAGGAGTAGCAAAGAAACTGATTGAGAAAGGGAATAGACAATAGGAATACAGACTAGCGAGGAACATAACGTTTAATCAAGAATGTGAAAAGGAAAGGATTAGCTGGGAAAAATGTAGGCCCATTGCATTGGGGACTGAGTCCTGGCACTGCTGGGACTACAAGAGCTGCCAGCCAGTCGGATTGGCTGATGGCTCTCAAGGAGGGGAATTCCTTCCGCCGAACGGCTGAAATGATTGCTAAATCCATCGGCAGCATAATATCACCATAATGTCAGGGAGCATTTATTAAAGTTGGTCAGTTTGCATTCTTCGTCCTATTCTACCCATTAGTGTTAATTCTCCAAGTCCACTGCCCCCTTGAAGCGGTACGTAGATCATCTGGATACAATAGCGTCACCCCAGTTTAAATTTGACCTTTTCCACCCTTAGGAAGTGCCGCAGAAAATTATCGCACTTCAGAATCTTTGAGGAACACATACTTATTTTTAAAGATTTCTATTATTTTACAGTACATTGAGAAAATCAGCCTGAGTGACTTGGTGTCTGTGGTGAATGAGGACGGCCCTGACAAGGACCCGCAGACGTCCAACTTCATACTAAAGCTGAAACATGGCAACGTTAGATTAAAGGTAACACTTTATTCTTGATGGTGAATTCCATGTTCTGGCCCTGGGAAGTTTACATCCAAAGCAAACATTTCTTCTTTTAATTAATATCCTTGTAGCTCACTTCACCCAGAAAAGGCAGAAGATAGCACATCACCCGTGGCAGACCTGTCAACGTTGGAGAAATCCTAGGTGTGAACTGTTCACCTGGGGCATCCACTCGGTCCAAAAACATAAACATGGCTTAAAGCAGCATGCTGCCTGTCACATAGGCAACAGGGAACAGCCAAACAATATTAATGTTTTATTTTCTTTCCTCGCTTCGCTGCCTTTCTCTTTCTGTCTTTTTTGGATGAGATGCTATGTTGTTACTCAACCGGCATTGCCAGGAAAGCAGGTCAAACATTCATTCTTGCTGTTTTGCTGTATGCAAAATGGCTGACAGACGACAGGCATATTGTAAAATGAATCACTTCAGTTGTTCATGTTGACATTTTGCGAGAGATGTAATGAGGACAATATAAAGGCAAGTCTGTTTCCATTTTCGTACCTTGTTTAGTTCCGTCAACCTTCCTGTCTCTAGTAGACGGAACCTTCCATTTCAGAGACTTCAGTCTGGTGGAGGAATTGAAGGAGAGTGGGCTGGATTCTCCAATTCTCAGGTTATGTCCTGACGCCGGCGTGGGAACGGTGGCCTTTTACAACCAAACCTTTGGCGCAAAACGGCCAACGATCCTCCGTTTGGCTGGGGATTAGCAAGAAGGTAGCGTAGAGCACCCGGCTCTAGATGTCGATTCGACTTGGAGAATTGCTAGGTCCGAGGCCGTGCATGCACACGGCGGCAGCCTGCAGCAGCCGCGCCATGCAACATGGTACTGGCCGTGCGCGGACCCGGCCTGCCAAATAGTGGCCCCCCTTTGGCCGGCTCGTGAGCCTCGGACCACCCTCCAACAGTGCCCTCAGCCCCTGCCAAAGTCCCCCCTGCCTGCAGATCGGCCCTCCCCCGACTGTGGCGGCGCTGGATTGAGTCTGCAACCACCATGCCGAGTTCCCGACAGGTAATACAATGAGAGACCCACACCGTTGGGAACTCGGCCGGTCTGGGGTGGAGCATCGGGTGGTGGGCCTCAGGCAATGGTGTGCGGTGTACGTCTAGAGTACGCCGCTTAGGAGGGGGCAGATTATCACTAAAGCAGCGCCGGCCCCGATTTTGTCGGAAACGGGGATTCTCCGGCCGATTGGCGAATGTGATTTCGGCGTCGGCTACCGTAGAATTCTGACCGGAGAATTCCGCCCAATGAGTTCCGCTGGAGAGCGGGTTGGCTGAACACGCAAGATCTTGCGTTGTTCAACTCATTAATACATCATCTTCATTATTGTCACAAGTAGGCTTACATTAACATTGCAATGAAATTACTGTGAAAATCCCCTAGTCGCCACACTACAGTGTCTGTTCGGGTGCACAGAGGGAGAATTCATAATGTCCAATTCATCTAACAAGCACGCCTTTCGGAACTTGTGGGAGGAAACCGGTGCACCCAGAGGAAACCCACGCAGATAGAGGGAGAACGTGCCGACTCCACACCGACAGTGACCCAAGCGTGAATCGAACACTGGACCCTGGCACTGTGAAGCAACAGTGCTAACCACTGTGCTACAGTGCCGCCCTAATTATGCAGCCGTGGAGAAGCACGTTGAATCTCATGGTGGGGTGGGCAGGAAAGGCTTTGTAGGCTCCAACATCTGCGCACCTTATTTGGAAGGCGCACAGACAGCCGTTCACTCTCCCACATTGCTCTTTAAACCCTATCCCCCCACAAGTCCTGGCTCAGTCTCACTCCTCCCCTGTGTCTAGCCTTAGTGCAGTGTGTGTGACAGGCAGTTGATATCCCTTAGTGTCGGTGTGAAAGGCAGACAACCTGAAAGTCCAGGAAGTAGTCCACCTGGCCGGGTTTACGTATGTACAGTCGGGGACGTTCTAAATTCCCATTGGTAGGACACTAAATTTAGAGGGGGTGGGCAGGATTTCAGTGTGTTAACCTTTTAATGATCAGTCATGAGATGCAGATCGAGTACCCGCTATAGATCAGCGAGACCTGCCTTTTACCCGCCATAAAAATCAGAACAAAGAGTTCAAACAAATTTCCTGACTTTGGGAAACTGACTTATGGCCTGCTGCCAAATTTGCTGCCCTGCCCAGCATGATTCCTGCTGCTGATGGGAGCGGAAACGTCTGCCCATAGACTGTTATATTTCTCTCACTCGAGGGGATAAAAGCAACACACTGTAAGAAGCAATCTCTGGAATTTAGATATCGTTTGTCCATAGAACCCCTGCCGTACAGAAGGAGGTCTGTCAAATCTGCACTGATCCTCTGAAAGAGCACCACCCCGAGGCCCACTCCCCCGTCCTATCCCTGTAAACCCACCTAAGTCTTTGGACACTAAGGGGTAATTTACCTGGGTCCCTGATGCTGTGACTCAGCAGTGCTAACCACTGTGCCGCCTACTAAATCAACAAACCTTCTAGTTGTCATAGAGGACCTTAACTGCTGTGAATATGGGATACCATCTCCATGACCTTTTCTAGATGTAGAAATACAAAAACAAACCTCAACCCCAAAAGCTCTTGATAATTGTATCTTTTCTTCCACAGGCAGATAGCCCAGAGAGTCGAGAGCAGTGGAAAGGCTTTATTCACACTGCTGTAAAGGTAAGCCAGGTCTTGTTGTCACTTCAGTGTCAGCTTCAGTTGTAGCCTGGAAGGGTAACGGAAGAAACACTGTTCAAATCACTGAATTGTCACGGCATTGAAGGAGGTCATTGGCCCCATCACGTCTGCACCGCCTCCCTGAGTGAGCAATTCCCCTAGTGCCATTCCCGGCCTTTTCCCTTTATTCCTGCACATTCTTCCTTTTCAGATATTTCCTCTTGAATGCTTAAATTCATAAGACCATAAGACATAGGAGTGGAAGTAAGGCCATTCGGCCCATCGAGTCCACTCCACCATTCAATCATGGCTGATTTCAACTCCATTTACCCGCTCTCTCTCCATAGCCCTTAATTCAGTCACTTGAAGCTGAACCAATGCCTGAATAGTGAGGACTGTGTAGGTCATTGATTGGACAGTGAAGGACCTTTGATGGCCTATTGTCCAGGGTCAACACACCTTTCCATATAGATAGGTTCATGATTAATAAGGGGATCAGGGGTTATGGGGCGAAGGCAGGGGAATTGGGATGAAAAACAACAGCCATGATTGAATGGTGGAACAGACCTGATGGGCCTTATGGCCTAATTCTAGACCTATGTCTTATGATCTTATGGCCTGTTTTGAGATACACTAGCACAGACTACAAGGTGGGTAGAGTACACAAAATTGAATAGATTTGTTTCGCCAGAAAAAAGGAGCTCTCCCACGGCCCCCCTGTTCTGCATATATCCTCAGCTGGATTCTCCGCCCCGCCACTTTTCAGACTCACCCCGTCGGCGAGATGCTCCGTTTCACCGGCCGGTCAATGGGGTTTCCCACTGTGGGGCAGTCCCAAGCCGTCGGGAAACCCCGGGCGCCGGCAAAACGGAGAATCACGTGGTGGAGAATCCCGCTGTTCCTCGTGTACGTTTAAAATGTCTCTTTTTAAAAAGATGAGCAATTTACTGACCTCCAATTAACCTAACAATTTACAAGCAGTTCCAATTATCTGGATTCCTAAAGGGTGTGCTTGAGTTGTGGCCTTAAAGCAACACTTCAATTAGGAACTAAATAGCATAAATATATTTTTCATTTCTGGATTACTTGTAAGGAATGCCGCAGGGAAGTGGCACTCCCACTTTGCTAATATTAAATTCCTAAACAGATGCAAGTAAGGAAAATACCATATTTTTCATACATTTATGAAATGGAGCTGAGAAGGTTGTTTTAACGCGTTTTCTTTCCATAGTTGGAGATTCCCAACCTGCACCTACTCCCTGGACAAATTCAAAGACTTAAGGAGGTGATGGAGGAAGAGATCAAACAACGCAGAAAGTCAGGACCTCCACCTCTGCCGGAACGATCGAAGACCTCCGAGCCAATCGAAAACGAGTATGATGATATCGAGAGCATGCCCAGGTGGTTTCTTAGGAAGTGGGAAGAAGGGACAAGGGGTGGCAGCATGATGGGGGTTCAGTTGGTGAAGAGGAACATGGCAATGGAGGAAAAGGAAGAGTATAATCTTCTGGGATTATGCATGTCCATCTTCTCATTTTTATTTTCTTCAACTCCTTGTGCTGAAGGTGTTGACATTTTCTGCCCTATGATTCCACCACCGGTGAACAGTGGTAGCCGTGTGTACCATCTACAAGAAGCACTGCAGGAACTCACCAAGGTGCCTTAGGCAGCACCTTCCAAGCCCACGACCACTACCATCTAGAAGGACAAGAGCAGGAGATACGTGGGAACCCCACCACCTGGAGGTTCCACTCCAAGTCCTCACCAGCCTGATTTGGAAATATAACTCCATTCCTTCACTGTCGCTGGGTCAAAATCCTGAACCCTCTCCCTAACAGCACTGTGGATGTACCTACACCTCAGGGGCTGCAGCAGTTCAAGAAGGCAACTCACCACCACGTTCTGAGGGGCAACTAGGGATGGGCAATAAATGCTGGCCTAACCAGAGATGCCCACATCCTGTAAATGACATTTGAAAAAAAGGTGCTGGTCACCCTCGATGCGTCCATTCTTCATGGTCAAACTCTTCTTCTGCGAGGGAGCACCATTCCAGCCTAACATTATCCTCACTTGAAATACAAAGTTTTTATATGGACACATGAACATGCGAATTAGGAGTAGGAGTAGGCCACTTAGCCCCTCGAATATGCTCTGCCATTCAGTCAGATCGTGGTTGATCTAATTACAACCCAACGTCATATTCCTGCCTACCCCCAATAACCTTTAACCGCCTCCTTCGTGAGAACAATGATGAGAATCAGAAGCACTGGATAGATTTTGTCCTCTCTAGCCCAACTCTGGAGCCAAACTTCCAACCTAGTTTGATCAGCTAATCAGCGTAAAGTAGAGATTGAATCTGGGACTTTCTAAATTTGTATGGTTTAGAGATGAAGGCGTACTCCAGGATTAATTGGAGGAACCCAGATAACACTAGTTACCTGAATATTGAGTCTGAAAATACACTGTGCATTACGATCCTGTGAATATTTGCATGCAATGACATCTTAATGAAAGGGTTTATCTAGTTGTTTTTAAGGGATCAACAAACACCTCAATTTAAAGACCGCACAAAAGGATTTGATATGAAAATGTTAAACCTTCTTATTATAACTTTGGCTTTGTGTATGTACAGATTGCAGCTTAGTTAAATACAATTCTGTTTTAACTGCTTTTATCTTGCTTTGTTCCAGTTGCTTCTACAAGATCTCACGATTTGAAGGTGAGATCATGTTGGAGAAGAACATGGAGTATGGAAACATGTTAATGAGACTTGGCAGGGATAACAAGAATTTCGCAATTACGACCAGGCAAATGGTCAACGGGTAAGAATGAAATAACTTGAATTTATTAAAATTAATGGCTTATGGCCTCATCAGGTCATCCAGAAACACCATACAATTAATACATGTTGACAAATAACGGATTACTTATAACATACAAGCATTGTTAGATTGGTGAATGCAACAGTCACCTATGGAGAACAGCAACACCTTACAAACTGCAACAGGACTAACTGGTAAAAGGGGAAAATGCTGGAAATACTCCAGATGGTACAGCAGTATCTGTGGTGACAGAAACCGAGATGGCCCATCATCAGAAAAAGACGTACCAGGTATTGAGCAAGCTCAGAGGCAGGCAAAGGCTATGGGGATGGGATATGGAACAAAAGGGAGAACCTTTGATGGGGCGGAAAACAAGAGAGATTAAATGACAAAACGGGCAATGATGCAAGGTAAACTGAGTTGCTAGTGGGAGAAGCAATAAAACAAAAGATGGGCCTGGAGGAGGCGTAAATGGGTGTGGCAGAACCGTCACAGAACTGCCAGCCAAAGAAAATGAAGGAAGAGGCTATGAACTGAAATTGTTGAGTTCGGAAGGTTGTAAAGTGCTTAATTGGAAGTTGACATGGTTATCCTCCAGTTTATGTTGGGCTTCAATGGGAACGTGTAGGAAACAGCTTATGTTCCATTTCAATGGAAATGCATGGGAAGCTGAGGATAGAGAAGTCTGGGTGGGAGTGGGAGAATGACAACAATTAGAACAACAGGCTACTGGAAGCTCAGGGCCATGCTTGCAGACTGAATGGGAAAGTTCTATAGAATGGCCATGCAATCTGCACTTCTTCTCCGAGACATAAGGGAATCTGATGGTGGCTCTGGCAATGTGATGAATGCAGGAGTACGGGAAATGGAATGACTATGGTCAAGAGCCCTATCAACCACTACAGAGGGAAACCCTCCAGTTGAGGAAAATAGAAGACATAATGGAAAGATTGACATGGAAGGCAGTATCAGCAGAACAGATACAATGGTGATCGAGAAACTGACAGAATGCATTAAAGTCCTTCTAAGGAAGCAGGGCATGAACAAGATGTGTCAAGGTGACCTTAGGGGCGGGATTCGCCGCCCCCCCGCTGGGTCGGAGAATCCCCGGGGGGCAGCATGAATTCCACCCTGCCGCTCCGATGCAGGCTGCCATATTCTCCGGCGCCGTTTTTCGGGCGGGGGCAGGTATCGCGCCACGTCGGTCAAGGGCCGTTGGCAGCGGCCCCCCCCTGCAATTCTCGGGCCCCGATGGGCCAAGTGGCCGTCGATTTCTGGCCAGTCCCGCCGGCGTGAAATGGACATGGTCCCACACGGCGGGACCTGGCTGGTAGACCGGCTGGTGCGGTCCTCGGAGGGGGACGTGGGTCGATCCGGCCCTGAGGAGGGGCCCCCATGGTAGCCTGGTCTGCGGGCGGGCCTGTGCCGTGAGGGTACTCCTTTCTTCCGCGCCGGCCTCTGTCGGGCTCCGCCATGACCGGCGCGGAGAAGACACCCCCCTGCGCATGCTCAAGAATACGCCGGCCGGTCTGCGCATGCGCGGAACCACGCCGGCGATTCTGCGCATGTGCTAACTCGCGCCGGCCCTTCGGAGCCGGTTGGCGTGGTGCCAACCCCACTGGCATGGCCGCAACTTCCAGTTGGCCCAATGCCGGAGTGGTTCGCGCCATTTTTGTACGCCGGAGTCGGGCCATCGGGGGATTCGGGAGAATCCCGCCCTCGGAATCAGAAGGAATATAGTGGTCAGTGATTGCATAGAGGCTGAGATCAAGGAAGGGAAAAGTTTAAAATGTAGGTGAGAGAAGGATGACAATTGGATGCAAGATTGTGGAAATTTACCAGATTTGGATGGGATCAGGAATCAGCACCGATAGAACCATCAATGTATTGGAAAAAGTGGGGAGGGAGGGGGCCTGTGTAGGAGTTGGATATAGAATATCTCACAAAAAAGGAATCACAATTAAGGCCATATGGGATCCTGCAGCAACACCTTTTTATTTAGAAGAAGTGATTGGACTTGATGGAGAAGTTGTTCAATGTGACAAGTTCAACCAGGCACCAGAGGGTGGGGGTGGATTAGGATTGATTGACCTCTGTTCACGGCAGATGCAGAGCACCCTGAGACCACTTTTGTTGAGTGTAGAGAGTTATTGGGGTGGCACGGTAGCACAGTGGTTAGCACAGTTGTTTCACCGCGCCAGGGCCCCAGGTTCGATTTCCGGCTTGGATCACTGTGCGGAATCTGCACGTTCTCCCCGTGTCTGCATGGGTTTCCTCCGAGTGATCCGGTTTCCTCCCACAAGTCTCAAAAAGACGTGCTTGTTAGATGAATTGGACATTCTGAAATCTCCCTCTGTGTACCCGAACAGGCGCCGGAGTGTGGCGACTAGGGGCTTTCCACAGTAACTTCATTGCAGTGTTAATGTAAGCCTACATGAGACACTAATAAAGATTATTATTAATTAAAATTATCATTATTGAATGACTATAGTGAAAAGGAGATGGTTAGTACCATGAGACTTGAAAAAATGGTGCTTGAAAAATCGCAGGAAGAGAAGATAGTCGAGATAGGACTGGCATCCTCTGGGGCAAGTCCTATTGGACTGAAATGATGTGTCCACCAGGGCAGACCCGTGTATGGATCTTGGGAAGAAAATAGAAGCAACCCATGTGGGTGGAAAGCTGTGAGGTTTGAGTCTGTGGGGCGAAGATCTCCAGGGCAGATGAAATCAGTGACAGTTTTGGAAATGATGCCTTGAGGCACGATTTAATGGAAATGAAACAGAGTCCTTTGTCAAGCGCGTTTAGCCGGATGTTTATCGGTGCTGTCAGCGCCGAGAATGAACCCGTTATCAATCGGGTCTCATTTTGGTGCCTCGGCGAGGAACACTCCACTGAGGGTGCACTCCGTCCCAATCAGAGATCCAAATCGGGGCACAATTGCAGCCTCCAGACCTCCAGTGTCCTGACTCACATCTAAGGGGTCAACATATTCCCTGCACCTCACAAGGGCAGGGCATCCCCAGGCCAAATCCCCAGGGCAAGCAAAATGCCACCCAGGCAACTTGGCATTGCCAGCCTGGCTGGCGTGATGCCTGGCTAACAGTGTCACCTGGGCACACTGGCAGTGCCCAGGTGACACTGTCAGCATGGCAGTTGTGATAATATGCATAAGCAATCTTGTGTATAATAGTGTACACGACCTCCGACTGGAGGGGGCCTCCGATAGGGTCTGGCCCGCGATCGGGGCCCACCGATTGGCGGGCTGGCCTCTTTTTCCCCCCCCCCCCACCCCCCGGGCCTACGTCCTGGCGCGGTCGGCCCCTGAACACCAACCCCATGTTGGGTCGGGGCCGGCGCGCGTAAGAAGTTCCCCGCACATGTGCAGGATGGCGCGGCCCAACTGCGCATGTGCAGGATTGAGCTGCCCCAACAGCGCATGCGCGGGTTGGCGCGGCGCCCATTTGGTGCCGCATAAGGAGGCTGGAGCGGCGTGAACCGCTCCAGCGTCGTGCTGGCCCCCTGTGGGGGCCAGAATAGGTCGTGCCTGGGCCCTGTTCGCGCCGTCGTGAAACGCGACGGCGTTGACGATGGCACGAACACTTGGCCTCAATATCGGAGAATCTCGCCCAATACCTTCAGTGATCTACTACTAATGTCTACACTATTACGTTAACTGTGATCTGCTCTCACTCACACTATCTTTCCTTCAGTCTGTCCTCTAGCTTTCTCCTCAACCTCTCACCCACCAGGCTTAGTATTGATGCCTTATATAGTTGTACATCTAGCTCCCTCTCGTGGTTGATTTAGACATTACATTAACCCTTAAAGTTCTTCACATTTATGATAATGTCACAGGATTAGGTTATAAATGTTAGGTACACAAAGCATCTGTCCAAATAAGAATTAAACTCATAAGAAATTACAATAGCAGGATTTTAAACCTCATTCAGGTGGACAACATGGAAGCACAAAGCAGTAGAATGGTATCTTTTAGAGGAACCTTGATGAAGAGCCAAATCTCACAGTGCAGGAAGCCCATAAAAGATGAGAACAATTAATTATCTGATGTTATGCTTAGGCTTTATAAACCTGACTATAGACAAGGGGAGCGAAGACTCAAGGAGTTGCATAGTGTTCAGGTTCTGAGTAAGTACAAGTAAGAGTAGGGAACAATGTGGTGTGAGCATGTTAAACACGTGGTTATAATGAAATTGTGTTTTACATTTTCAGCAATGCACTTGTAAAGCACTACCGAGTACGCTGTGCAGACAATGGGTACATCATTGAAGTTGACAATGGAGTAAGTAAGCAGCTGTATAATTACGCTTTTATTGAGTACAAACAGCTCAGTCGGTAGCTGTACCTTCCATTGTTGTTCTGGACCATATAGAGCAGGAAGAGTCTGATTCCAGCTGAATTGGTTGATTTGAACTAGGATGGCATTAACAACGTTACAATTGGTCTTGAAGCCCCTGAGTTACAGGGAGCAATCAACCAGTACTCTCTTGCCCAGATTGCTATCCTCTGAGCAGTGTTGGAAAGTGTGACTGTATTTGTGTCAACAGAGATTAAAGTAACCTTGGTGATAATGCAAGCCTATAGCTGCTAATGTTTACGTGTGGAGGATCACTTTTGTGCAAACTATTCACTGTGAAGTGCTGGAGGAGGATAATATGTGGAACTATGCACCCCCCCCCCCCCCCCAACCAGATGAATCAGCATCAGTAGGACTAAAATGTGTTCTATAATAGCTTTCTTTAGGAACATTTTTGTTGGGTATGACCTTAGTATGATTACTCCCATTCTTTTGGCCAGTTTTAACCCAATGTTGATTCTCTGCTGACACATAAGAAAGCTTGAAGTTTGAACATCTGAATTACTGAGAACACTCCTTTGCACACCTCCACGCCATTCACAACTTTACTCCCACCTTGTATAACCGAGCAAAAATACATCATCACATCTCCACTATTCAACTCTTAGCCAAATATAACACCGCTGTCTTTAGCTCCAACAATGCATGTACGTTGCATTTATAATGTTTAATGTTGGTATGAAATGATTTCGGCGTTGCCCAAAATAAAATGAAACTTGCTCCTCCAGGCAGATGTTCTCAGTGTTTACCTCCAGTGAAATAGATAATTTTTTTGTAAGTAAGGTAAAGGTTATGGGGGTAGGCGGGACGGTGGAGTTGAGGATTATATCAGATCAGCCATGATCTCATCGAATGGTGGTGCAGACTCGATCGGCCAAGTGGCCTACTTCTGCTCTTGCGCCTTATGGTGTCAGCATGGGCCCTCCCTGATTTAATTTACATTTGGACTGCAACGTCTTTGTAAAGCAAAGTCCTCTCACGTTAATAGTACACGTACAGTGTGGGGGTGAAAAGCTCTTAATTACCAAATCTCCATTTTTGCTACTAAACATGGTGGATGAAGTTGTGACAACATCTCTGGTATTTTCCAGGTCTTGTGCAGAAGTCAGCAGGAAGTAATCGACTATTTTGTTAACTACACCAATGGAGCTTTGAAGCCTTTAGAAAGAGCCACAGACTATGAAATCAACCTGAGTATGTTCATCCGTTCTTTTGTTGTAATTTATTGCTTATTTCGCATTCAACAGATAATTATATTGAACGTATGTATGGGTTTCAACAAGGCCTTGCCAGAGAGGGGAAGTCTGGGAGAATTATTCTGTGCAAGTAATTCCTCCTTTATACACAAAAAAATCCAGACTCTCTCAAGTTAAAAGTTTTGCCATGGATTATCTCTGGGGTACACTGATTCTATTCATTCTCATAAATGGACTGATTATCTTATGGTTAGGTGCATCCCTATGGTACCCAATACTTAACTCTATGATAGTATAAACCAGTGTAACAATTGTTTTCCCCTATGATGACTTGCATTGTTTGCAAGTTAATTTATTCAATCCCATTTGAAACCATACCTAGCTTGGGGACACGAAGTGTGCATTATTAAGCTGCTGTGAACATACAGAGCAATACTTGAATCAATTTATTTAGGGTTTGTTAGTACGACCTGGCCTGGCGTTATTTATTTATTTATATTCATTTTTACAGGTTGTGGGCTTCGCTGGTTCGGCCAGCATTTGTTGCCCATCTCTAATTGCCCTTGAGAAGGTGGTGGTGAGTTGGTTCTTGAACCATTACAGTCCATGTGGTGTCAGTACACCCACAGTGCTGTTAGGGAGGGAGTTCCAGGATTTTGACCTAGCGATAGTGAAGGAACGGCGATATACTTCCAAGTCAGGATGATGAGTGACTTGGAGGGGAACGCCCAGGTGGTAGTGTTCCCATGTATCTGAAGCCCTTGTCCTTCTAGATGGCAGTGGTCGTGGGTTTGGAATGTGCTGCCTAAGGAACATTCCTGAGTTTCTGCAGTGCATCTTGTAGATGGTACACACTGCTGCTACTGTGCGTCAGTGATGGAGGGAGTGAATGTTTGTGGAAGGGGTGCTAATCAAGTGGGCTGCTTTGTCCTGGATGGTATTGAGCTTCTTGAATGTTGTTGGAGCTGCACTCATCCAGGCAAGTGGGGAGTATTCCATCACACTCCTGACTTGTGCCTTGTAGGAGATGAACAAGCTTTGGGGAGTCAAGAGGTGAGTTATTCACTACAGGAGTCCTAACCTCTGACCTGCTCTTGTAGCCACAGTACTTGTATGGATCGTCCAGTTCAGTTTGTGGTCAATGGTAACCTCCAGAATGCTGATAGTGGGGGATTCAATGAATATCAAGGGGTGATGGTTTGATTATCTCTTATTATTGGAGTTGGTCATTGCCTGGCACTTGTGTGTAGTGAATGTTACTTGTCACTAGTCAGCCCAAGCCTGGATATTATCTACGTCTTGCTGCATTTGCAATGGACTGTTTCAATGTCTGGAAGTTGCGAATGGTGCTGAACATCGTGCAAATCATTAACGAATATCCCCACATCTGATTTTATGGTTGGAAGGAAGGTCATTGAACAAGCAGCTGGAAATAGTTGGGCCTAGGAACTGAGGAACTCCTGCAGTGATGTCCCGGGACTAAGACCTCCAACCACTGCACCCATCTTCCTAATAATACATAATACATGGCCCGGAGCACTCGACCTAGGCTGACAATCTGATTGTAGGACTGAGGGAATGTCAGTGTTACCACTTTCTGGGTAGCCAGATGACCATTACAAATTACAGAGCTGGAAATAATGGAATGTCGAGCCAAGATTTTGTTTATCTGTTCAGGTATTTGAAAAATAGATGTGAGTTTTCCTGGTGTCCTGGTAACGTTCCTCCCTCGGCCAACGACATTTAAGCAGAGATAAACCTGCCATTAATCTTGGTTTCTGTTTGAGTGACTTGCTGCGTCTAAACCTACTGCCATATTTGTCCGTATAACTATGGATATAGTTGTGTGTATAATTTAATCAATGAGAAACATGTTAAGATGTGTTCAGGATGCTATATCAATTCATATTGTTTCTTACATTTGCTTGTCAGAAGTTTAACCCGATTGGTATAGTGTTATACAAAGCTTCTTCCTATTTGATTACATGTATGGATGTCTTTAGCAAGTGTGGGAGTGCGCGAGTGAGGTCATTGGTAGTGTGGGCTTGCACAGGTTTCATCATTCTCCACGGGGAGCTTGCGTATAGTTATGTTTAATTACTGCTTGTTTCTGAATCCATGCTGTACTGTTATTTTGATCAAGTAAAGAAGATTGAACTTTCACAATACATTTGGCTACCTTTCTGTGGTCAAGTTACCACACCTATACTCCAAAAATCACAGTTTGGTTTGAAGGAATGCCGTGAATCCATAAGACCATAAGACTTGGGAGCAGAATTAGGCCACTCGGCCCATCGAGTCTGCTCCGCCATTCAATCATGGCTGATATTTTCTCATCCCCATTCTCTTGCCTTCTCATTTGTTATATATACGTATATGCAACTCTGCTAGCTTTTATATCCTCCCCCTAATCTATTTTCAAACTTAAAAAAAAAATCAAGGCGTTGTTTTAACCTGAACCAGGTCGATGGGAAATTGACGTGATCCGGTTGGCTGCTTTCTTTAAACCGCTGCTTGATTTTACACTCAGTTGACTTTATGTAAAACTGGTGGCTGATCCAAACCCGTCAGTTTCCTATTGTAAAAGTTGGGTTAAAATTGACCACCTCTCCCAAGGTTATTCTAAAATTCCGACTTGAGAGACATTTGACTCAGAAATGAAACATGTTTGATACCACCACTGTAGTGATCCTGCATAGTAAACCAACCAAAGTCACTGTGTGTTATTATCCGTGACGCTTGTTTTTTTTCAGGCCTTGTGAAGGAAGATGCTGAGAGTGGGGAATTGATCCATCATGAGCAACAACAGTCACCCTTCAAAACGGCAACCTGGACATACCCACCAGGTAAACTGATAACCATGTAGTGACTGCCTGGTAATGTCGGAGTCATTGTTGCCTTCAGGAAGAGAAGAGCCTACAAGAAAATTCCAATTATTAGAGTTCTGAGGGGCGGCACGGTGGCACAGTGGTTAGCACTGCTGCCTCACAGCGCCAGAAACCCGGGTTCAATTCTGGCCTTAGGTGACTGTGTGGAGTTTGCACCCTCTTCCCATGTCAGTGTGGGTTTCCTCCGGTTCCTCCCACAGTCCAAAGATGTGCAGGTTAGGTGGATTGGCCATGCTAAATTGCTCCTTAATGTACAACAGGTTAAGTAGGGTTACAGGGATAGGGCAGAGGAGTGGGTCGGTGTAGACTAGGTCGGGCGCTCTTCTGGAGGGTCGGTGCAGACTCGATGGGCCGAATGGCACCCTTCTCTGCTGTCGTGATTCTATGATTCAATGAAGCTCTGGGAAAAACGATTAAAGATGTTGAGTGTGTTTTTGCAGAAGATTACAAAGAGGATTAGCAAAATTGATCATCGTGGGGGAAGCATCAAATGTGGAAACATAAAATTAAAATTAATATATATTTGGAAGTCAGCGGAACATTTTCTGCTGAAGGGTAATACACCTTTGGAATAGGTTAATGGGCAAATAATAAGGAGCAGGCAGTATTATGATTTCAAAAGAAAATTTTAAATGAGATACGATGAAATGGAAAAAAAATGAAAATCGCTTATTGTCACAAGTAGGCTTCAAATGAAGTTACTGTGAAAAGCCCCTAGTCGCCACATTCCGGCACCTGTTTGGGGAGGCTGGTACGGGAATTGAACCTGCGCTGCTGGCCTTGGTCTGCTTTACAAGCCAGCTATTTAACCCACTGAGCTAAACCAATGAAATTAATTGGTGAGGATTCCTCATTAACTTCATATAACTGGAGAAGCCATTGGTTTCAGGGTGTGTCAATAATATCAGTGAATTCTAGAAAGCTGAAACAAAAACACGAGAGTGTCGGAAATGAACAATCCATCAATCAGTAATTGAAAGATGAAAGGGGCATGTGTCTGGGTGGAATACCTTTGTTCAGAAAAATAAAGTGTAACATTAATAGAGGAATGGCTGAAATAAGCAGGTAGCTGAACTGACCAACAAAATGATGGGAGGCAAGGAGAGAACAGCAGCAGATAAAGAATAAGAGGAACTAAATGCTAACCTCTATTACGATGAAACAATTAAAGTGTTTAACAGCCTGTGAACGTTTATTAAATTGGTTAAAGTGCTGGATGATATATGAAGATCATCAAAATCATGCTTTTAAAAATATATTTATAGTATATAGTAATTAATGTATTATTAAAAACGTATTATAGAATATTGTAGAATAACAGGGAAAGCAAAATGCTACAATTTAGAAGATATTTCTATTCATTGGAAATGGGTATCATTGGGCCATCATGTATTGCCCATCCCTAATTGCCCTTGAACTAGGCCATTTCAGAGTCAACGACATTACTGTGGATCTGCCGTTACATGTAGGCCAGATTTCCTCCCCAAAAGGTCATTGATAAATCAGATGGGTTTTTACACCATTCGACATTGGTTTCATTATACTTTTAATTTCAGACTTACAGCATTACACCGGGTCACTGGATTATTAGTCTTGTTGGCCGGGACCCTAGTTCAAATTGATTGATTGACAGACACAACACCTTTTGACTTTGAATCACTTGTTTATTAAACACAACATAAAAATCCCAATGCTTATCATTGCTGCACAAGAGATTCTATCATACACCATATCAAAACTCCATGACACAAAATATCAAATGCTCTGTATATGCAGTATCAAAACTCTGTTCTACAAAGGTATCAAAACTCATGGCTGAGACCTAAATACCACCTGTTAATAGGCGAGGTGATCAGACTTCCTCTTGATGGATCCCGTTGTCCTTTCTGGGTCCCGGACACAGGGCATGGCTTCTTACGACGGTTGTTCATGCAGATTATCACTTCAGAAGTCTCTTGTTTCTTCTTTTTATACAGGTCTCGCTCATGCTTCCAGTCACGTACTCACGGAACAGCACTAATCAATCAGTGTATTTTCTGATTACGAATGCTCAAAGAGTCGTGATTCACTCAGGGGTCATATTTATTCTCAGAAGCACGACACACACAGGGGTCTGTGTTCATTCACTGTCTGTCCAAGGCAGAGCAACAGCAATTGTTCAATCAGATCCTGTTCTTCACCGCAGGCCCCACTGTTTCTATTACTTATGTTGACAGAGTTAGCCTTTTTAACCATCAGGCTTTGCTGGTGTCTTCACTTTGCTGGTGCCTTCAGGAATACCCATCAGGCTACAGCTCAGTGACAATACCACTATGCCACCATCTCCCTCTGAGGGGAATATGAATCGATGAAAGTGGCAGAAAAATGGGGAAGACACATAGGGTTGTAAAATCCAGTGTATGTAAGAGAAAAATGAAATGCCGTTTATGTTGAGCTTGGCAAGAACAACATACAAGGTCAAAATTGGAAAGGTTAGAATGAGCATGGGAGGATCAGTTGAAGCAGTGAACCAGAATGGTCAAGCTTTCGCTTGCTGAGTGAAGATGCTCACTGAAGTGGTCATTGAGTTTGATTTGATTGAGTCCAGTATTGAGGGATTTGCATGTAGCGCACAATGACTTACGAGAGACGAGAAGTGAAGAAGTCGATCCAGGCTTTATTAAGCGATGCTTGTCCCCAGCAGCTTAGCAACAGAATGAAGCTGCGGGGAGAAGCTCGGGTTCTTATACTCCGCCTTCAGGGCGGAGCCAGGAGTCGGCAGCCAACCAGGACCCGGAATCTGTCAGCCAATAGCATCTCGGCTTCACAGTCCCACATGACCCCCAATACATACCACCACATTCACCCCTTGTTAAAAATGAACCCGGCGGGGTGGTGGTTCGCATGGTGGTAGGGGTTTACAAGGCTGGACCTGGAAGGAAAATTTCGGACAGTGTTACTACAGTTTTAGCCCTACACTGGGCTATGTACAAGTTTGTGAGAAATATTTACAATATTCGTAAAAACATTTTTTTTTGTTACAACAACATTCTTGTTGTCACGCGGATTCCACGAGTCGAGCGGGCGATCTGGTCTTCCTCGTCGATCGCCTCAGCCCCGGTGGTGGTACAGGTGCATGCTCAGGCGTTGTCGTCTCCGGGAGCATTTCGGTGTTTATTCCTGTTTTACTCCTGGGCGGGCACGGGAGGAGGACCGATCCCCCCGGGAAGGGGGCGGTTGCGGGGTGCATCGGTGGCAGGGAGGGGATGATCGATGTCGGGGGTTTGTGTGTGTTGCCGGCGGGCGCCAGGTCCCGCAGGGAGACCGTGTCCTGTCGGCCGTCGGGGTACGCCACATAGGCGTACTGCGGGTTCGATTGGAGAAGGTGAACCCTCTCGACCAACGGGTCCGATTTATGCGCCCGCACATGTTTCCGGAGCAAGATGGGTCCTGGGGCCGCCAGCCAGGTCGGCAGCGACGTTCCGGAGGAGGACTTCCTGGGGAAGACAAGGAGGCGCTCGTGCGGCGTTTGGTTAGTGGTGGTACACAGCAGCGACCGGATGGAGTGGAGAGCGTCCGGGAGGACCTCCTGCCACCGGGAAATGGGAGATCACTGGACCGTAGGGCCAGTAGGACGGTCTTCCAGACCATGCCGTTCTCCCTCTCTACTTGCCCGTTCCCCCGGGGGTTGTAGCTGGTCGTCCTGCTCGAGGCTATGTCCTTGCTGAGCAGGAACTGGCGCAGCTCGTCACTCATGAAGGAGGACCCCCTGTCGCTATGGATATACACGGGGCAACCGAACAGTGTGAATATGGTGCCAAGGGCTTTAATAACTGTGGCCGCTGTCATGTCGGGACAGGGGATGGCGAAAGGGAAACAAGAGTACTCGTCCACCACGTTCAGGAAGTATGCGTTGCGGTCGGTGGAGGGGAGGGGCCCTTTGAAATCCAAACTGAGGCGTTCAAAGGGGTGGGAAGCCTTGATCAGGTGCGCTCTATCCGGCCTGAAAAAGTGCGGTTTGCACTCTGCGCAGCTGTGGCAGTTCCTGGTGACTGTACGGACCTCCTCCACAGAGTAGGGGAGGTTGCGGGACTTTACGAAATGGTAGAATCGAGTGAACCCCGGGTGGCAGAGGTACTCGTGGAGGGCTTGGAGGCGGTCTATTTGTGCGTTGGCACATGTGCCGCGGGATAGGGCATCGGACGGCTCGTTCAGCTTTCCGGGACGATACAAGATCTCATAGTTGAAGGTGGAGAGCTCGATCCGCCACCTTAAGATCTTGTCATTTTTTATTTTGCCCCGCTGTGCATTATCGAACATGAAGGCTACCGACCGTTGGTCGGTGAGGAGAGTGAATCTCCTGCCGGCCAGGTAATGCCTCCAATGTCGCACAGCTTCCACTATGGCTTGGGCTTCCTTTTCCACTGAGGAGTGGCGGATTTCTGAGGCGTGGAGGGTCCGGGAGAAAAAAGCCACGGGTCTGCCCGCTTGGTTAAGGGTGGCCGCCAGAGCTACGTCGGATGCGTCGCTCTCGACCTGGAAGGGGAGGGACTCGTCGATGGCGCGCATCGTGGCCTTTGCGATATCCGCTTTGATGTGGCTGAAGGCCTGGCGAGCCTCTGTCGACAGGGGGAAGGTAGTGGACTGTATTAGCGGGCGGGCCTTGTCTGCATACTGGGGGACCCACTGGGCGTAATATGAAAAGAAACCCAGGCAACGTTTCAGGGCTTTGGAGCAGTGGGGGAGGGGGAATTCCATAAGGGGGCGCATGCGTTCGGGGTCTGGGCCTATTATTCCATTGCGCACTACGTATCCCAGGATGGCCAACCGGTTTGTGCTAAACGCGCACTTTTCCTCGTTATATGTGAGGTTCAGGGCGTTAGCGGTCTGGAGGAACATTTGGAGGTTGGCGTCGTGGTCCTGCATCTCGTGGCCGCAGATGGTTACGTTGTCGAGATACGGGAACGTGGCCTGCATCCCATGCTGGTCAACCATTCGGTCCATCTCCCGTTGGAAGACCGAGACCCCATTTGTGACGCCAAATGGGACCCTTAGGAAGTGGTATAGACGCCCTTCTGCCTCGAAGGCGGTGTACTTGCGGTCACCTGGGCGGATGGGGAACTGGTGGTAGGCGGACTTGAGGTCCACGGTGGAGAAGACCTTATATTGGGCAATCCGATTGACCATGTCGGATATGCGGGGGAGAGGGTATGCATCTAGCTGCGTGTACCTGTTGATGGTCTGACTGTAGTCTACGACCATCCTTTGCTTCTCCCCGGTCTTTACTACTACCACCTGTGCTCTCCAGGGACTATTACTGGCCTGGATTATGCCTTCCTTCAGCAACCGCTGGACTTCGGACCGAATAAATATCCGGTCCTGGGCGCTGTACCGTCTGCTCCTAGTGGCGACGGGTTTGCAATCCGGGGTGAGGTTTGCAAACAAGGACGGCGATTCAACCTTGAGAGTTGCGAGGCCGCAGATAGTGAGTGGGGGTATTGGGCCGCCGAATTGGAATGTTAGGCTCTGCAGGTTACACTGGAAATCTAATCCCAGTAATGTGGGCGCGCAGAGTTGGGGAAGGATGTAGAGCCTGTAGTTCTTAAACTCCCTCCCTTGCACCGTTAGGTACGCGATGCAGAACCCTTTGATCTCTACGGAGTGGAATCCTGCAGCTAGGGAAATCTTTTGCGTGCTTGGATGGATGGTCAGAAAACAGCGTCTTACCGTGTCTGGGTGAATAAAACTTTCAGTGCTCCCGGAGTCGATCAGGCATGGCGTCTCGTATCCGTTGACCAGCACCATTGTTGTCGTCGTCTGGAGCGTCCGGGGCCGCGATTGATCCAGTGTCACCGAAGCCAGTCGTGGTAGTAGTGTCGCGGCGTTGTCTTCGGACCCCGTGGAGCCGTCGATGCTGGGGTCCTTTGTTGTCAACCAAGATGGTGGCGTCCATGAATCGCACGCGGCCGGGGGTGGACAAAATGGCCGCCCCATGGATCGCACGTGGTCGGGGGTGGACAAAGTGTCCGCCCCCATGAATCGTGGCTGGGGGTCACAAGATGGCGGCGCCCATCCTCACCTCGTGATGCCCGGGACCCAAAATGGCGGCGCCGGCGGGTCGCACATGGGGCGCTGGGGGGGTTGGGGAGCGTTTGGGATGTGCTGGGCTCGTTCTTCTCCGGGGATTGCGGCGGCTCCCCGGGACCGGCACACTGCCGCGTAATGGCCCTTCTTGCCGCAGCTTTTACAAATAGCTGCCGGGGGTGTTTCGCTTGCCCGCAGAAATAGCGGCGGGCCCCCTCGGGATGGTCTGGCGCTTTAACCGCGCACGCTTGCGAGGGGGGGGTAGTTTGTCACGACGGGGGTCCACGGAGCCCAAGGGGCTGCCGCGCGGTCGGGGCCGTAGGCGCGGGCGTTTTGCGAGGCCACATCTAGGGAAGTTGCAAGGGCCCGTGCCTCAGAGTCCTAGCGACTCTCTTTCTAAAAGTCTTTGGCGGATTTGGGGTGAGTTCATACCTGCCACAAATGCATCGCGAATTAGCAGGTTCGTGTGTTCGATCGCGTTCACCGGCGGGCAGCTGCAGCCCCGTCCCAAAATTAGCAGCGCGGCGTAGAATTCCTCTAGCGATTCTCCGGGACTTTGCCGTCTCGTCGCGAGTTGGTGGCGCGCGTAGACCTGGTTAACGGGCCGAACGTAGATGCTCTTCAGCAATGCGAGCGCCATTGGGAAATCCTCTGCATCCTCTATGAGAGGGTAAATTTCCGGGCTTACCCTCGAATGCAGGACCTGCATTTTCTGGTCTTCTGTGATCCGGCCGGGGGCCGTTCGGAGGTAGCCTTCAAAGCATGCTTGCCAGTGTTTGAATCCTGCTGCCGAGTTCGCTGCGTGGGGGCTGATCCGCAGGCATTCCGGGGCGATCCGGAGCTCCATAGTCTTTTAAGCTCGCTTAATAAATTGTAGCGCACAATGACTTACGAGAGACGAGAAGTGATGAAGTTGATCCAGGCTTTATTAAGCGATGCTTGTCCCCAGCAGCTCAGCAACAGAATGAAGCTGCGGGGAGAAGCTCGGGTTCTTATACTCCGCCTTCAGGGCGGAGCCAGGAGTCGGCAGCCAACCAGGACCCGGGATCTGTCAGCCAATAGCATCTCGGCTTCACAGTCCCACATGACCCCCAATACATACCACCACATTGCACTGAGCAACAAATGCAATCAGAATTTGGCATTAGAGCAGCACAGTAGCACAGTGGTTAGCACAGTTGCTTCACAGCTCCAGGGTCCCAGGTTCGATTCCTGGCTTGGGTCACTGACTGTGTGGAGTCTGCACATTCTCCCCCCTCCGCACATTCTCCCCATGTCTGCGTGGTGTCACGATATGCAGACACATACATAATGATATACAGACAAGCAGCTAATGGACACACAGAACTGGACATGACCAATAAGCAGGCAGGACACTCGGGGGTGGGATCTGACTATAAAAGACACGTGGCACTCACACTCCGCCTCTTTCCACTGATGAACATCTAGAGAGTCAGTCAAGGATGTTCTTACAATCTCACACCTCCACCACGTGGCTAAGAGCTAGTCTGGTTCAGTCAGACAGAGTAACCACACTTAAGTTAGCAGAGAGTCAAACTCACAGAGAACTGTGCTGACTGTGCTATTAGTTCAATAAACCTGACTGAACTAACTTCAAGGTCTGGAGTACCTTTCTGATCTAAGCTGCATCCAGTTGCAGCCAGTGTTAGACGAGTGTACCTAACACGACACGTGGGTTTCCTCCGGGTGCTCTGGTTTCCTCCCACAGTCCAAAGATGCGCAGGTTAGGTGGATTGGCCATGCTAAATTGTCCTTGGTGTCCAAAAAGGTTGGGTGGGATTGCTGGGTAACCGGGATGGGGTGGAGGTGTGGGCTTGGGTGGATTGCTCTTCCCAAGGGCCGGTGCAGACACGATGGGCCGAATGGCCTCCTGCACTGTAAATTCTATGAATAAGAAGGGGTTATTCTATTTTCCTTTTCTTGGTCCAATGAAGAAATTCTGCCCAAGCTATATATATATATTTATGTTTGCTGATTTTCTATTTGTTTATTTATCTTTCCTGACTCCTACACTTCAAATCTTTCCTTCACAGTTAAGGAAGAGAAACTAAGTCCAAAGATTCCTATAATAATCGAACCGGAAGGAGAGTACCTCAATAATGATGGTAATTTGTCTAATTTCCAAACTGCACTGTTGAAATGTTACATGTGATTTATCATCCCTCTCTAATGTGTCCAAATATATTATTTGCATTTTTATTTTAAATTTTCACCCATTTTGTTCTGACTGTACTGACTGCATAAGATTCCACACACATTTTCATTCATGATTTACTTTAGTGACTAGTTCACTTATGAGTGTAAGTCCATGAGTATTGCAGTTCTGACAATCGTGCCCTCACTCAATATCCACACATGCATCTTCAACTCTAGTAGAGTTGACTACAGCCATGTTGGAGCTGTAAGGAACTTTGGTGAGGCCACAGCTGGAGTACTGTGTGGAATTCCGGTCGCCACATTATAGGAAGGATGTACTGGAGTGGGTGCAGAGGCGATTCGCCATGATGTTGCCTGGAATGGAACATTTAAGTTATGGAGAGAAGTTGGATAGGCTTGGGTTGTTGTTGCTGGAGCAGAAAAGACTGAGGGATGACCTCAGATTGTTAGGGGCATGGACAGCATGGATAGGGAGCAGCTGTTCCTCTTGGTTCAAGGGTCAGTTACGAGGGGACACAAATTCAAGGTTGGAGCAGGAGGTATAGGGGGGATTTGAGGAAAACCTTTTTTACCCAGAGGGTGGTGACAGTCTGGAATGCATTGCCTGGGAGGGGGGTAGACGCAGGTTGCCTCCCATCCTTGATGGGCACTTGGAATGTCATAACATTCAAGCTTATGGGCCAAGTGCAGGCAAATGGGATTAGGTAGGCAGGTCAGGTGTCTTTCATGCAAGAGTGCAGACTTGATGGGCTGAAGGGCCTCTTCTGCACTGTCTTATTCTGTGATTCAGCGATCAGAAGTAGGATCTTCATTAGCCCACGGATGCTGATGCACAGATCTCAGCTGGGCTTAGCGAACTTAGTGCAAACTTAGGAATAAATTTGGAACCAGCCACAGATCGCTATGTTGCAACTTCATATTGCTTAGCATCTTTAAATATCATGCAACTTGGGATGTTGTACATGGTCAATATTCTAATAATAAAACTATTCTTATCAACCGTGGGTGGCATGGTGGTGCAGTACTTAGCATATGTGAGAGAGAGGGAGACGTACATGTGCCTCACAGCGCCAGGGGCCCGGGTTTGATTCTAGCCTTGGGTGACTGTGTGAGGTTTGCACATTTTCCCTGTGTTTGTGTGGGTTTCCTCTGGTGCTCCGGTTTCCTCTCAAAGATGTACAGGTTAGGTGGATTGGACACACTAAATTGCCTCTTAATGTCCAAAGGTGTGCAGGTTAGGCCGGGGATTGGGCCTAGGTAGGGTGCTATTTCGGAGGGTTGGTCCAGACTAGTTAGATGAATATCCTCCTCCTGTACTGTAGGGATTCTAAAAGAAACTTTATATTGCTTACAATCTGTGGTTGTTTCAATGTGTGAGCTGACAACTTGAGAAACCGTACCTTGGTGAGTGGAAATTATCTGGACATGCAGAGAGACAGAAAGCCAATTAAGATGTTCGCGAGCGGCTCTCAAGGAACTATAAACTCTGATAATACTTGAGAGGCACAGATAAATCCCTTGTGTAACAACTGGGATTATGTGTCCATTTAGCAAGATCATGTTTCATTTAGAATTTCCTTAAGACTGGCCTGGCAATGCCTCGGCTTAAAAATTCTCACTCTTGTTTGTAAATCCCTACATCTTCTTTTCTTTCCCTTAATAACGTCCTACCACTCAACAACTTTCAGTCATCTCTCGCTGCTTCAATTCCCTGCCCTCGTGCAGCCCAGTTTTTATTGCTCCCCTATTTTTGACTGCTGTTTCTTCATCTTTTTCTTCTTTTTAAATCACTCTTTAAATCACTCTTTGAACAACCTTCTGGTCACCTAACGCTGATATTTCCATATGTGGCTTGGAGTCAAAGTTTGGCTAATAATGCTCCTGTGGAGCACTGTTGGTTGCTCGTGCTAAGTTAGAGGTGCTATATAAATGTAGGTTATTTTTGTTGCTTCAAGGCTACCACAGTGAGTAATAGTCTTTAACACATGTCAACGGTCCAGGTCTGCACCAATCGGATAAATTGTTCCATAATCCTTTCAGGTCAAGTTGAAGAACTTGCGGTAAATCAGCAGCAGTTGGAATTCCTTTGTAATAAAACGAAATATTTGACCTCCAATCTGCACCACACCCTTTTTCATGCAACCTTGCTGTGTCTCTATTTTAGCAATACATTTTTGTGATCTTCCCTACGATCTTTCTTTCACTGTTCTTTCACTGGCAAAGATGATCAATTATTGCCCATCTTGGGACGGTGGTGGTAAGCTGCAGTCCATTTTAAATTTCATGGGATCGATTCAACCAATTAGGAACAAAGTTCCATAGCGAGCCTGTTCAACCACGTGTTTCGCAGCGTTTGCAGTGCCGAGAAACACGTGGCTATACAATGCGATTCATGTTGTAGAAGGGGCCTGAATGGGGAACATATGGCCGAGGCCGCACATAGCCCCGTTTTGTGCAGCCCCGTTTTGTGCAGTGGGGAGCTCCGCTTGCCAGAACTCCCCAGTGTAGCGAGAGATCGGGACACCATTAAATGGCTTCCTGATTGCCGAGCCTCCTGAAGCAATCCCCGACCTCCACCCTCCAGCCCGAACGCACTGTAGGAGGGTCCTTGGCCCAGGTACCCCCGGCCCAATCACACGTGGAAAGAAAATGCCAGCTTGGCACCTTGCCAGTGCCCATGCCAGCTGACAGTGCCACCTGCGCACCATGGCAGTACCAGGGCACCACCCTGCCCAAGGGGCATGCAGCTGGTTTTCTCCAATCCCCTGGGAGACCCCCACGAGTGCCATTCCATCTGGTCTCTGTGAGGACCAGTGCTGAACGGCGCTCACCTGATGTCTCCGAGGCGAAGGGGCTGAATCCCAAAGCCTCAGAAACCACGGGAATCTGCACATTAGAATGAGACCAACTGGGCTGGATTCTCCGCTGTCGGGATGCTCCATTTTGCCGGCAGCCCAGGGGTTTCCCAACAGCGCGGGGCCCCACAATGGGAAACCCCATTGACCAGCCGGCAAAACGGGGCATCCCGCCGGCGTGCTGAACGAGAAATCTGGCACGGCGGGACGGAGAATCCAGCCCGTTGTCCTGCTCTATAATGCAGATTTGCCAAAAAGTGATCATCCCCACAATGGACGGGATTTGCATCACAATGTCTTGTGAGATTGTGTTGGATCCCGCGAAGTGTTGCGAGCCGGGTAGACCCCAGGAGTGGGGTCTCCCAGCTTTTACCAGCCATGCTGCACCACGGCGAGCTGCTTTTCTGGCGCAGTGTGCCCGTTGGATCGCGCCCAATCTATGGGATCTGGACGTTGGAGGCTGGTGGACCACTCACTGCGGCCCAATCACTAGCCTAGGTTGCCCATCACAGTTTTAGATGGATTGTTGTTGTGGGTTTGGAAGGTGCTGCCTAAGGATACTTGGTGAGTTCCTGCAGTGCATCTTGTAGATGGTATACACTGCTTCACTACTAGCCATTATACTGGAGTGGGTAATCAGCTTGGCCAGACTCATTTATACTGTTCATGTGGCAGAGGTTAAAACAATGGGTTGGATTTTGTGTGGGTGGCAGGAGTCCCACCTTTGTTCCCTGCTTCACTCAGTGACGGGACACAGAGGAGCATATGCAGGTGCTGCACCTCCGACCCACAACATGCCCCCCCAGAACACCTGGTTCAGTCAGAGGGCTGGCAGCTTCGCAATGCCACTGCTAAAGGTAGCAATTACTGAAGCTACAGCTGCAACGAGAGGGCACCTCTCGGGCCAAGCATTCGCAAAGAGGCGTAAATGGGGTTTGGGGAAGCTGGGATAAGGCAGACATGTCGCAATTAATGTGGGATGGGTGTGGTGGGTTGCAGACGATGCCATTGTCACCATGTCAGCAATTGGTGTCAGGAGTCCCCTCCGCAGAGCCCACTGATTTCATTGGCCATGTGGCTCCAGGCTCCCCCGGACATGAGCGAAATGTAAGTTAATCCTTTGGGCTCCAAGCAGGGGGCAGTTAGGGGCACATCTGCCGACTTTCTTGCTGGTAGAAAAATAGTATGATAGTAGGAAGATGTGGAACATCCCCTGGCCCATTACCAAAGGGCTAGTAAAATTCTGTCTAATGTTTCTGATGGATTTTCCGTTGATAAAACCCAGGCGGAGGTGATGGGCCAGACAACATACCAGAGTGTTGGCACTGTGCTATACAGTTGGGAGCGAGTTGTGCTAGGGGCACTCAACACTGCCCCCTGCCCCCATGAAGCCTTTTAGCATCAGGCCAAACATGATAAGGAAACCCCCAGGTACAATTAACCTCCTCACCGGATGAATCAGTACTCCTACATATTGAACACTACATGGAGGAAACCACCGAGGGTGGCGTGGGCACAGAATGTATTCTGTGTGGGGACTTCAGTGTCCATCACCAAGAGTGGCTCGGTAGCACCCTAAAGGTTATGGCTGCCAGGTTGGATCTGTGGCCGCTGGTGAGGGAACCAACAAGAGGGAAAAACTTACTTGACCTCGTCCTCAGCAATCTATCTATTGCAGAAGCATCTGTCTGTGATTATATTGGTAGGAGTGATCACCATAGTCGATGTGGAGACAAAGTCCCGCCTTCACATTGAGGATACCCTCTATCATGTTGTGTGGCACTACCATCATGTTAAATGGGACAGATTTTCTACTGATCTAGCAACTCAAGACTGGCATCCATGAGGCACTGTGGGCCATTACCAGCCCCAAATTTGTAACCTCGTGGCCCGGCATATCCTCCATTCTGTCATTACCATCAAGCCAAGGGAATCAAACCTGGTTTAATGAATAATGCAGGAGGGATGCCAGGAGCAGCATCAGGCTTATCTAAAAATGAGGTGTCAACCTGGTGAAGGTACAACACAAGACTGCTTGTAAGGCATCTAAGACAGCAGTCAGAGCTAAGACATCTCACAACCAATGAATCAGCTCTAAGCTCTGCAATGTTGCCACACCCAGTTGTGAATCGTGGTGATTGACAGATTTGATTTGTCAAATGTATATTAAAGCCATCCCATCACTATAATTTTTCAAAACTCGCATCTATTTTCAAATGAGCTGCAATAATTCATAGTTCTATAAAATACTATCCATGGACTTTGGGTGATTTATATGCATCGAGCCTTGCTTCTAATCCATGCGCGGAATTAAAAGGTACTAAATTACTTTCCAACAACTTCAATTGCCAACAGTTATTCAGCCTTCGCTAATTGTTCAGAACACTGCATGCAGCCCGCACCATCACCATTCAGTTTAACATCCCGCGAAGAACATATTCTTCACATAATAAAGCACTTTAAATTTAGATTCAGTAAGAGGAGTAATGGTGCATTTTGAGATGCAAATTATAAGCTTGTTCTCTTCACATGCTACACCCCCCCCACCCCCCCACCATCACCACCACCACTTCAGCATTTCGTCGTCGCCCATTTACCAGTCACGAGTGACCTGAGGCAGTCTAGACAGCGGGATGCTTGGCGGGTCTGAAACTTTGTACAATCTCGTATGTTTTTTCCAATAGCTTCCCTGGATCTGTACTGACAATAAACAAAAGGTGAATTGAACATAGTTGTTTTGGAATAAAAGCAAAAAATGCTTTAAATGCTCAGCAGGTCTGGCAGCATCCGTGGAGAGAGAGACACAGTTAACGATTTGAGTTTAACATAACTCTTCTTCAGAACTGAAGGAAGGTGGGAATGTGATGGGTTTATGAGGTTGACTGGAGCCGGGGGAGTGTGTGTGTGTGTGTGTGTGTGGGGGGGGGGGGGGAGCACAAAAGGGATGATCTGGGGTAGGGCAAGAGAGATTACATGCCAAAGATGTCATGGAACAAATAGTGGTAATGTTTGTAGTAAAGAAACCAGGCATGTAAATGACAAAATGCTGGTATTAGTTTGATTACATTTCCTGTCTTGGTTAGCTGTGGAGTTGGTTACTTATTTTACAGCCTGAAGAGTGAAAAAAAATGGCACAGATTCCCCTGGGAAATAATTGGGTGGGTTTTAAAACTCTGATTCTTATGATTGAGAAGTTTTCCATGTCTCCTGGTCAGGAATGCGCTGTCCTGATACAGAATTTCAGATCTAACGTACGAGAATTCAGAATACAGGAAGTGAAGTGCTCCAAGAAAACCTTTTAACCTGGGAATCGTCATTAACATCACTATGATACATCTATAATCCAACAGATCGACTAGATTTTATGGAATGGTGGATCATCATCAACTCTATAGGGTTTCATTCTGTGGTGTTCTTCGTGATTTTATTCTCAGGATGGATGTTATAGTATTCGCAAAGACCACAGAAGCTAAATTCATTAACAAAGCTAACATTTATTTACACTACTTAATTAAGCTCAACCACTTACTCCTATAGTAAGCAATAGTCTAGTAATCTACAATCTACGCTCAACTAACACTAGTCTCTACACTCTATCTTTAACTGTACTGTCCTCTCTATCACTGTTCTCTCAAGCTCTCCTCCAGCTCTCCTCCAGAAGTCTGTAAGTCACTGTTTTATGTAGTTCTGCATCTAGATGCATCTAGTGGTTAATTAAGATATGACATTAACCCTTTGTTTTCTGAACAATTCCCATAATGTCACACATTCCTCTTATATTTTTTCAGATAAAGTATAGTAGATTTGAGTTTCCAATTGCAGCCCCAATGTACTTATGTAATGTACAATCTTGACGCCAGATACACGTGAGTCACAACGCAGACCTTGCTTACATGAGGATGCATAAATCAAACATAAGGAACATGAGGGTGTAAGGTTGAGATACCAGGGATATGAGGGAACAACTCTTAATTCCTTGTGATGCTCCTCGCTGTCATTAAACCTTCTCCAGCCATGACTGAGCTTGTTTGTATCTTTCGCTCATTGGTCTATCTGGAACTCCCTTAGCTTCTCTTTTTCCTTCCAGAATTACACTTCCGTAATGCTAGGAAAAAGACACAACAAATTTCAATATTACCTGGGGAATTTACCCCATTGGAAATAAATTTTATATCACCAGAGCTCTCGCCCCCTTCACTCTGCCACGGCACAACCAAATGTTTCTGTACTTCATTTTACTCCTTTGCAATTCGATCGATTGAATATTCCATGAAGATGTGACACATTCATGTTCCACTGTGCTTCCATTCTAAGTGCTATGCAAAAGCCAAATGTAAACCACGTTTATTTTTTCACCAGAAAAGTCCATAAACTCTAATTTAATTTCAACTCTCAATCCAGAGACTTTAGCCTGGGTTTTCAGGCACCGTTGAGGCGGGACTGGGTGCAGGCCGGGACGTTGAGTGTCTTTAAGACAGAAGTTGATAAATTCTTGATTTCTCGAGGAATTAAGGGCTATGGAGAGAGAGAGCGGGTAAATGGAGTTGAAATCAGCCATGATTGAATGGCGGGGTGGACTCGATGGGCCGAATGGCCTTACTTCCGCTCCTATGTCTTATGGTCTAAGGAGAGTCGACGGGCCAGTCCAAAGTCCATTGACTTACAACAGAACCAGATGATCATGGTGGCAGGAGGGCGGGGGGGGGGGGGGGGGGGGGGGCGACGACCCCGTCTTGTAACACATAATCTGGGCTGACGTGCCAGTGAAGTACTTGGTGGGGGCTGCATTGCCAGCGGTGGCGTCTTTCAGATGAGATATCAACCAAGGTCCAGACTGTGCCGCAGAAGGTGGTAAGAGGTCTCATGGCAGTAGAAGGGCAGGGTTCTCTCCATAGTGGCCTGGTTAGTAATTATCCTTCATTATCACTACAATATTCTAACATATAGATTTTATTTGGAAATACTGATTGTTGCAACACTTTGGCAGTTCTCCCATTGAAGAGGCCCATCGTGGGATGCCAAGTGCAAATACAGAGACGGGCGGGAATCTCCGACCCCCCCGCCGGGCTGGAGAATCGCCGGGGGGCGGCGTGGATCCCACCCCACTGCCCCGACGCCGGTTGCCGAATTCTCCGGCGCCGTTTTTTTGGCGGGGGCAGGAATCCCGTCGCGCCGGTCGGGGGCCGTTGGCAGTCGCCCCCCCCACCCCCCGGCGATTCTCCGCTCCGCGTTGGACCGAGCGGCCGCCCGTTTTGGTCTGTCCCGCCGGCGTAAATTACACCAGGTTTGTACCAGCGGGAACTGGCTCTGCGGGCGGCCTGCGGAGTCCTCGCGGGGGATGGGGGGGGGCCCACGGTGGCCTGGCCCGTGATCGGGGCCCACTGATCTGCGGGCGGGCCTGTGCCGTGGGGGCACTCTTACCCTCCGCGCCGGCCGCTGTAGAACTCCACCCTGGCCGGCGCGGAGAAGAAACCCACTGCGCATGTGCAGGAATCACGGCAGCGGTTCTGGGAACACACTGGCGCACCTGCGCATGCGCCAACTCACGGAGGCCTTTCGGCGTCGGTTGGCATGGCGCCAATCAATTTTAGACCTTTAGGTAAAGTAAAGTTACCAAAGTCCCAGATGACTGTCGGCTTTTGAAAGCGAGAGCTGGTGGTGACTTAACCTGAGGATCACTACACCTCAGGCGAGGGGTAAGGTTGAGAAGGCGGGTCTTCATAACTAACTTTAGCCGGTACGGGGATTGAACCCACACTGCTGTCCTTGTGCTATATAACGCACTAGCTGTCCAGCCAACTGAGCTAAACCAACCTTTAGGATCACATACAGCCGTGCATGTATCCACTATCTTGACATTCTTGTTCCTCCATTTGCGGATTTGTTTGGAATCCCTCTTCAATTTGCCCTAATTCTGAATGATATTTGATTATCAGTCATTTTTTCTCAATGAGCTTCTTCTCACTACTTTCTAGAGATCTGCTTTCATTAAAAAAATAAATTTCACCTTAAATTACAATCTGGTGGTTCAGTATCTGGTGTGATCCTGAGCTTAAACGAACCAGGAAGAGACCATATTTGGCCCCCAGTCTGTACTCTTCCATCATTCAGACATTTAAAAATCACTTGCAGGATTCCCCCCCTGACCTCTGTGTATCTCCTCCAGCCCCACAAATTTTAGGTACCTAAACTCCTCCTCAGCTTTTCCGACCCCAGTTTTATTCACTCCACCATTGGCAGCCATCTGCGGAGGGTGAAGTTTTCAGATGCCCTAGGCTTCGGAAAACCCTCCCTATATCTCTTTGCCTCACTTTCCTCCTTAAGGTTGCTCCACTTAAACCCACCTCTTTGAACAAGCTGCCCTATTATCGTTTTATGGGGCAATGTGAAAATGTTGTTTGATAATGCTGCTGTGGAGCACCTTGAGACGTTTTACTATGTTAAAAGCACTATAAAAATACAGGGCGTAATTCAACGGAAAGAAAAGTCCGGTGTTGGCCGCATTTGGTGGGGCGTTTCATGACGGCCGCATTGGCGAAATCGCGGCCCGTATTCAACAGCACTTGGTGCTCGCAGAGCAACATGCGTGCCATCTATCTGCCCCTGGACGGAGTGTCCTGACTATGGCAGCAAATTCTGCAGCCCGGGAAACTTGATGGGCCTGATCCAGGTCGAAGGTGATATAGTTGGATGCCTGGGCATTAAGAGTATCCGTAAACTCCCGCTACACCTGTGAGCGGTGTCATAATACACACCAGTATATCATGGTGCAGACACACATTGATGGACACACAGTGGGACCAATCAACAAACACAACACCGCAGCCAATCACAGTGAGAGCACACGCACTATAAAGACAGGGGCCATCCGAATTCCCGCTCGTTCAAGTTGCAGCTAGCTAGGAGGACAGAGCTCACAGCCTGCAGCACAGACATTCACCATGTGCTGAGTGCATCGACTGGTTAGGACAAGGCAAAGGTTTTTAGTTAAAGCTAGTATCGTATTAATCCACATTCTGATTATGTTAAACAGTTAATGATTCAATAAAATAGTGTTGCACTATTTTAAGTGTTGGTGACCTGTATGTGATCCAGAACACCCAAAACATCATGATACCAGGAGTGGGATATTAGCACTTCTTAGACCTACCTGCATGTGATCTGCCTTCCGCCAGCATTCCGTCATCCTGCAACATGGACAACATCAGCCCGCCGCCGCCGCTCCGCATCGCCGGCAACCTCGGGGCCAACTGGAAGATTTTCAAACAGGGCTTCCAGCTCTTCCTCGAAGCCACGGACAGGGAGGGCGCCTCGGACACCAGAAAGATTGCTCTTCTCCTCTCCACGGCCGGGGACCATGCCATCCACATTTTCAACTCTCTCACCTTTGCAGATGACGAAGTTCAAGACGGTCCCCCTCAAGTTTGACACTCACTGCAGCGTAGAGGTGAATGAAAGTTTCGAGCGCTACGTGTTCCAGCAGCATTTGCAGGGTAAGGATGAACCTTTCCAATCCTTTCTCATGCACCTCCACATCCTTGTGCAATCTTGCAGCTACGGGCCCACCTCCGACTCGATGATACGCGACCAGATCGTTTTCAGTGTTCAGTCGGACCCACTACGTCAGCAGCTCCTCAAAGTAAAGCAACTCACCCTAGCAACCGCCATCAAGACCTGTGTCTTACATGAAAACGTCACGAGTCGGTACTTCCATATACAAGCGGCTGAAACGGAGCGGCAAGGTTCCCACGAGGCGGAACGGGTCCAAGTGATTGAGCACCTCCAGGGCCTCAGCCTGGATGAGGGTGGCCATTTTGCGCTCTTTTCATGGACTCCCGCGCTTGTACGCACCAAACGAGGGGATGGCGACGTTGAGGAACGTAATGCGCAGGCGTGCACCACGCACGACCGCACCGCGCATGCGCGGTGGCGCAACGAATGTGCTGACGTCACGATGTGCGGCAACGCCCCGTAAAATCTCGACAATGCCTACGATGTGGAAGACTTGGCCACTATGTTGCCTTCTGTCGAGCAGCTCAGCCTGCCCATTCATATCGCTTCAGCCAGCCTCGCAGGAATGTTCAGGCAATTCAACCCACGGTCACCGAGTCCGATGCGGACCTCCCACACAACAGTGACACCGAGCACCTGAAAGCGCCTTTTCGAGTCGGTGTCGTAACAAAACACAGGCTGTCCCCGAAGCAAAGACACCAGCTGCTGTCGGTATACAGCATCGATCCAGACGTTGAGTGGTGTGCCACCCTGACGGTCAACCGGTCCCAAATACGATTCCGCCTGGACACTGGTGCCTCCGCCAATCTCATGGCCTGGTCTGCTTGCCAAAACCTTTGTGTCAAACCAGCCATCCTTCCATCGGCCTGCCAGCTATTGGACTACAATGGCAACATCATTCCTGTTATCGGCTCGTGCCAACTTGGAGTGACACACAAGTCACGGAAAGCCATCCTTCCCTTCGAGATCGTGGGCTCCTCGAAGGACTCCCTGCTTGGCGCACAGGCGTGCAAGCTGTTGAACCTCGTTCAAAGAGTTCACTCTCTCTCCTGATGACACGTCTGCCTTCCAGGACGCTGACTTCAGGGCGCAACTTGACGCCATCATCGACCAGCACCGCGACTCTTCGAAGGCATGGCCATATACTTACAAGATCCTACTTAAACAGAACGCCACTCCTGTGGTGCATGCACCTCGCAGAGTCCCAGCACCCCTCAGGGACCGCCTCAAGCAGCAGCTGCAGGACCTCCAGGACCAAGGAGTGATCTCCAGAGTTACAGATCCAACTGACATGGTGTGCGTAAAAAAGCCTTCCGGTGAGCTGAGAGTTTGCATTGATCCCAAGGATCTGAATCGCAATATCATGAGGGAGCATTATCCGATTCCCAAGCACGAAGAGATCACATGCGAGATGGCTCACGTCAAGCTCTTCACCAAACTTGACGCCTCGAAAGGTTTCTGGCAAATCCAGCTCGACAAATCCAGCAGGAAACTGTGTCCCTTTAACACCCCCTTTGGCAGATATTGTTACAACAGGATGCCGTTTGGGATCATATCGGCTTTAGAAGTGCTCCACAGGATCATGGAACAAATGATGGAAGGCATTGAAGGTGTTCACGTTTATGTTGATGACTTAATCATTTGGTCGACCACCCCGCAGGAGCATGTCAGTCGCCTCCAGCGCATGTTCAAACGCATACGTGAGCAGAGTCTACGCCTCAACAGAGCCAAATGCTCCTTTGGTCAGACGGAACTCAAGTTCCTAGGGGACCACATCTCCCAGTTGGGTGTGCAGCCGGATGCTGACAAGGTGGCTGCCATCACAGCCATGAAAACGCCAGAGGACAAGAAGGCGGTCCTCCGATTTCTGGGCATGGTCAACTTCCTAGGGAAGTTCATCCCTAACATTGCTTCTCATACCACAGCTCTCAGGAACCTGGTCAGGGAGACAACAGACTTCCAATGGCTTCCTGCCCACGAGCGCGAATGGAGAGAACTCCAAACCAAACACACCACGGCTCCGGTCTTAGCTTTCTTTGATCCAGCGAAAGAGACAAAGATTTCGACTGATGCCAGCCAGTCTGGCATTGGGGCAGTGCTCCTGTAACGCGAAGAGGCCTCAGCATGGGCCGTCGTTGCATATGCGTCAAGCGCCATGACCCCCACGGAACAGCGCTACGCGCAGATAGAAAAGGAGTGCCTGGGCCTTTTGACTGGTGTGGTCAAGTTTCATGATTATGTGTACGGCCTTCCCCAATTCACCGTTGAGACCGACCATCGCCCGCTGGTCAATATAATACAGAAAGACTTGAACGACATGACGCCTCGCCTCCAGCGTATTCTGCTCAAGCTCCAGCGATACGACTTCCAGCTGGTATACACCCCGGGCAAAGACCCAATCATTGCCGATGCTCTCTCCAGGGCAGTCAACACTCTGTGTGACCCAGCGGGATTCGTCGGTCAGGTTGACGCCCATGTGGCCTTCGTGGCCTCCAATCTACCTGCCACGGATGAACACCTCGTCCAAATTCGCCGCGAGACGGCGGCTGACCCTTTGCTACATCGTGTCATGCGCCACCTAACAGACGGGTGGCTCAAGGGCCAATGTCCGCAGTTGTACAACATCAGAGATGATCTGGCGGTAGTCGATGGTGTTCTCCTGAAACTGGACCGCATTGTCATCCCGCACAGCATGCGCCAGCTCGCCTTGGAACAGGTGCCAAGTCTGCAAAGATGTGGCACAGGTGCCACACTGTCATCTTGGCGTGGAGAAGTGCTGCCGACGGGCCCGAGAGGCAGTGTACTGGCCCGGCATCAATGACGACATCGCCAACACAGTGCTCAACTGCCCCACTTGTCAGCGCTTCCAGCCGGCCCAACCACGTGAGACCCTGCAGCCCCATGGTTGGTCACGTCCCCTTGGTCTAAGGTTGGCATCGACCTGTTCCACGCGCTGGGCAGGGACAATGTCTTGATTGTAGACTACTTTTCAAACTACCCGGAGGTGGTATGTTTACACAACATCACGTCGTCTGCAGTTATCCGTGCCTGCAAGGACACCTTTGCTCGACACGGCATCCCACTCACTGTGATGTCGGACAATGGCCCCTGCTTCGCAAGCCAGGAATGGTCCAACTTTGCCAGGAGGTACAACATTGTGCATGTGACATCCAGTCCCCTGTACCCCCAATCCAACGGCAAAGCGGAGAAGGGCGTCCACATAGTCAAACGGCTCCTCTGCAAGGCTGCCGATGCTGGGTCCGATTTCTACCTCACCCTGCTGGCCTATCGCTCGGCCCCACTGTCCACTGGCCTGTCGCCAGCCCAGCTGCTCATGGGTCGCACCCTGAGGACAACGGTGCCGTCCATTCATGTCCCAGACCTCGAACACGTTCCGGTCCTTCGACGGGATGCAGCTGTCTCGTGCACAGCACAAGGTGGCTCATGACTCCCGTGCAGCTGATCTCCCTGCTCTGGCTCCAGATGACAACATCCGTATCCATCTTCCGGATGGTGGCTGGTCTGCAACCGCTGTGGTTCTTCGGGAGGTGGCTCCCCGCTCGTTCCTGGTTCGTCTACCGGATGGCTCCATTCTGCGCCGCAATCGATGTGCCCTTCGTCTCGTTCTGCACTCGCTACGTGAGCCTCCGCCAGTGCCACGCCCTCCTATTGACGCTGACCTGGACTATGCAGAGATTCATGTCACTCTGCATCCTCCTCACTCTGACGCAGTCCAGCCCGCTCCTCAGCCGGCGGCCCCTGACCCACCCTTGAGACGGTCAACCAGGATTTGTCGCCCACCTCAGAGACTTAATTTGTGAACTTTGTGGACTTATGGACTTTATGATCTGTTCTGTTCTTCCATTTAATCGTTCAAGTGGTTTGTACATAGTGTTCATCTCGTTATTCTTGTGACACACTGTTTTTCTGCACCAGGCACCTTCCCATGTAAATAGCTTAGTTTTTATGTACATAGTCCTGTAAATATTTCGCACACACATAGTCAGGAACATTCACCACACGCTATTTATTGCCACACAGGTACATTTTTTATAAAAGGGGGGATGTCATAATATACACCAGTATATCATGGTGCAGACACACACTGATGGACACACAGTGGGACCAATCAACACACACAACACCGCAGCCAATCACCAGTGAGAGCACACGCACTATAAAGACAGGGGGCATCAGAGTTCCCGCTCGTTCGAGTTGCAGCTAACGAGGAGGACAGAGCTCACAGCCTGCAACACAGACATTCACCATGTGCTGAGTGCATCGACTGGTTAGGACAAGGCAAAGGTCTTTAGTTAAAGCTAGTATCGTATTAACCCACAGTCTGAGTATGTTAAACAGTTAATGAGTCAATAAAATAGTGTTGCACTATTTCAAGTGTTGGTGACCTGTATGTGATCCAGAACAGCCAACACATCAGGTAGGAGATAGATACATGCCGCACAGGTCTCATTTGAGCCTTGGAATGAGACAGTTACATAAAAGTTCAGAGTTGCAGTAAGCTTCATGGCCACTGGGAGCGGGTATCCTCCTCCTCCACGAGGTGCCAAGTCGGCAAAGATGTGGCACAGGTGCCACACTGTCTTCTGCAGCACATGATGTCCGTCAACCCATTGAATAACCAACGATGCCTGTACACCTTGGGCCATCACTGGTCTCCCATTTTGGGTCCCTACTCAGCCTGTTGAGCGGCCAGGACTCAGGTTGCGCCGTGACCCCGCACATGGGCATATCTGTGCATCTGTCTCCAACCGGTGTTGGTGTTGGTGCCGTTTCCGGCATCTGCCCACCTCAGCTGTCACAAGCAATGTGAGGAAAGCTTCCATTGGATCCACACCAGCAAACATCGTTTTATCTGGAAGGAACTGGAGAAGGAGCGAGACTGATAATCAGTTGGGGCTTCCCCCTCGGGACCCCTAAAACCCCCAAGCCTCCCCTACCCTTACGTGACCCGCCTTCTCTAAGTGTGTCATCCAGCGAGGCAGTTGTGCTGGAAAATCTTGCTCTGCACACTCACACCCGGCCACATCAGGATCCCCGAGACCACAAATCCCAGATCTTTGCCAGGAACGTTAGGGACACCGTGCTCAGCTGCCCTCCGTTCATCCACACACTCACCCTTTGGTCATGAGAAGATCCACAGTGGTGAATCCCTGCTCTTTCGTGTTTGATTGTTGGCAGTTGCCTCTATGGTGTCGACGCATAATGTTCAGGTATCAAAGTTTGCTGGACATGCAACACACTAATCATTCTCTGAGACATGGCATGTGTGCCCTTGAGGAGACACTTCAGAGTTGAGAATATTTTGTTTATTAAACGGTGAACAGTAACAAAGATTCGAAAATCAAGTACGTAACATTCCACCTACCACACTAACCAGTAAACAACAAGGAAACGTCATCGTTCCATATTGGTACCAATACAAAGCTCTGTCAGCTCATTTTCATTTTAAAAAACAAACACACAATATCACCTCTTGCAGGTTCCTCAACAGAAACTGAGGTGAAGCCTGTGAATGTGTTATAATGTCCAGAACTTTGTCATTGAAATGATCTGTCCATCAATGTGTGACTTGCTCTAAGTATCAGTGCCGTTCTCTGTCCAGGATCTGCAGCTGTGCAGACCCTCCCACAAGGCCCAATCTCACCGGAATCAAATCCTGGCATCCACATATTCAACTGCCGCTCATGGTGCAGTTGAACATCCTTGACTTCCAGGTGTGTAACCCATGGTGACCTGCCAATTACATGCAGCACTCACCACACCAGCAACAAAAGCATTAGCAATCTGCAAAAGCATTTCTTCAATGGCGTCATCAGGTGGACCATTTGGACCAATGTCACACACCAGGTACTGGAGCATCTTTTTGCCTCAAACTGGATTGCCTTCTGGACTCGTACGTCTCCCTGAGCCCGGTGTTCCAGGGCTCAGGTATCTTAGAAAATATTGTCCTTCTTTCCAACTACAGAAAAGGAAGGAAACAGCAACAGCAGCCTCCAGGCACCTGCAGCCACCAGCAGAAGCAAGCAGCAAACACAACCTGCAGCTGTGAAGCACTGTCACAACTAACTAAGGCTAATTCCCCATTTGAAATATCCTTCAGCTGTGAAGCTAGAGGCTGCTCACAGTCAAAGGGGGTGAAATTGAATTTCAGGATAGAAGCAGCAGCAGGGCTGTGATCTGGAAGTGTTTGGTAGGACAGACAGGCTGCAGCTGTGGTTGCCCCGTTATGAGTCTCCACAGTATTCAAAGATAGCTTGAAGGCCTCACAGATGCAAAGCCCCTAACCTCCCCAAGGGTGCCCCTGCATGCTGAAAAATGGAAATGGTGACTCACCTCCTCATTTCCCCTCAGTTGCCATTGCACCAGCTCACGCTTTTGAAAAGGAGTACTAAATGATGCCCATGTGATTTCCCGCTGGGAAGTAGGGTAATTTCCAGGAGGCCGCTGCATTCAACTTCAATCACGTTAATGAGATTGAAATGAATGTAAATGAGGACTGATGGTATGCTCTCCATATTTGGCCTGCTATTCACCGGGGTGCCCAGATCCACGCTGGGCACAACACAGTCGCTGAATCGCACCCACAATTTATTCGTTGAGTTAAGGGGTGTAATTCCGGTTTGAAATGTAAACCTAGAGTTAAAGTTTAACCTGCCCTTGAGCGAAATGGACTGAGACTCCCTCATTCAGAAAGTGAATGAGTTCTGGAGGAACGGCATTTATTAATTTAGGAGAAAACCCCCTGATTTTTCTTAAGGAAAAAGCAAGAAAATTGTTTAAACTCCATTGTTATTGGGCGTGCAATCCAACTTTGATTCTGTGTTGATGCACTGAAATACTGCTGTTCAGTGAGGCTTGTTGGCCCTCACTCTCCCTGCAGTTAATCTTTAACATATGGAGATCACCAAGTGAAATTATTCAGTGTTCCAAACCATTTTCCTGTTGTAAGTGTCCAAAGATCTTATGAGATTGAACAATGCTGGAATTTCCCAACATTAACAACATCTTCATTGCATTCTTATCACCCTCATATTAGCCCAACTGTGACTATTCTCTATGTAGGTGCAGACAACCTGAGTCACACCAGATGTTTTTTGGGGGAAAATTTTTAATAAATCAAAAAGAACATGAAAACCCCATGGGCGGCATTCCCCATAGCCCGATGCCAAAATTGGTATCGGTGATTGGGCGGAGAGTGGATTCCGACGCTCTATCCAGGGCAGGTACCGGTTTGATGCCGGTTTGCGATGCTCCGCACCCTTCAAACTAGTGTCATCGGGCCCGAGTTCCCGATGGCGTGAGCCACGTGCGGTCTTAGCGGTTGAAAACCCGGCGTGCTGGTTGCGGACGGCGTCCAGCGCCGCCACACTTGTCCGGGATCTGTTCTGCTGGACGGGGGACATTCGCTAGGGCTGGGGGGTGTGGTGGGGGTGGACGGGGGGGGGTGCTGTAGGGTTGGGGTGGGCAGGTTAGGTTTGAGCATGGCTGGTGGCATCATTTCTGGCGTGACCGGCGCAGGTCGTCAGCCCTGCACATGCGTGGCCTGGGACCCAGCCATTCTCCGGCCGTTTTCCACGCAATCCGCAGGTGGTTCACATGGCGCCGGTGCTAGCCCCTCACCGGTACCGGAATTGGTGAGGAGTTTGCGCTGATTTCCCTGTTGTGTATCACCCGCGGATTCTCCGTTGGCACCGGCACTTAGCCGCTAGAATGGAGAATTCCTCCCCATGTTTCCCCCCGATCATTCCAGTTATATGTTGCCTTGTTGATTTTTAAATTAGGCAAATGCATGAAACTAGTTACATCACCACGGATGGAAGTCACCAAGGTCCCTTCAGCAGCACTTTCCAAACCCATGACCATTACCTTGTAAAAGGAAACGGGCAGCAGATGCCTGGAAACACCACCTCCTGGAATTTCTCTCCAAACCACTCACCATCCCAGACTTGGAAATATATCGTCATTGTGATTGCTGGAAAACTTTAGGAATATTGGATTCTAAGTATAGGAATTAGGAGCAGGAGTAGGCAATTCAACCTTTCGAGCCATTCAATCAGATCATGGCTGATCTCTTCCTGGTCTCAAGTCCACCGCCTTATCCGTTCCCCATATTCCTTTAACCTTTGTTTTTTGTCAGAAATACAACTATCTCCTTATTGAAACCATTTAATGACTCAGATTTCACCGGACTATGGGGCAGTGAGTTCCACAAATTCACCACCCTCTGCGAGAAGTAGTTCCACCTCATCTCAGTTCTAAATCTACCGCCTCTCAACCTATATCTGCGACCTCTCATTCTAGATTGTCCCACAAGGGGGAACATTTGATCTACATTTAAATTATCAATCCCTTTTAGTATTTTATATACCTCTATCAGCTCCCCTTTCATCCTTCTAAGCTCCAGCGATCATAAGCCCAAACTGTTTAATCTCTCCTCATACCCTTTCATCCCTGGAATCAATCTGGTGAACCTCCTCTCAACTGCCTCCAATGCCACCACATCCTTCCTCATATAAGGAGACCAAAACTGGACACAATACTCCAGATGTGGTCTCACCAATATCCTTTACAATTGCAACAACACTTTTCTACTTTTATACTCCAGTCTTTTTTGCAATAAATGCAAACATTCCATTTGCTTTTTTAATTACATGGTTCCTCATTATCCATCTTGCTGGTTATGTCCTCAAAGAGCTCAAGCAAGTTTGTTAAGCGTGTCTTAACCATCATAAAACCATACTGTTAATGGTTCAGTCATCACCTCCTTAATGATTGATTCCAGCAACTTCCGCAGCACAGAGGTCAATCCAACCGATCTATAGTTTCCTACTTTTTTGCCTCTCTCCCTTTTTGAAGGGCCCCAAGCGGAAACTGAAACAAGAAAGAGATAAGGGGTACAGAAAGATCACAAGAGATGGTGAAGATAAGGAGATCATGCAAGGATATAAACCGGAAACAGAATAGGAAGGCTGAGGTAGAGCGATTTAGAGGAAATGGGTGAGTTGTGAGAAATCTGTTGATACACGATCAATTGGACAAAGACGAGAGTTGAATACAACTGAGGCTTTATTACTCTAAGATGTGTGGCCTCCCACAGCAGCTGGCGAAATGGCTGCTGCACAGAGGACACACATATTTATACTCCGCCTACTGGGTGGAGCCAGCAGGCAGGGACTACCGCTGTACCTGTAGTACAAGGTCTTACCGTACATCTCCTAATATATGTACAACAGTGGTTTACCACATTCACCCCCTGCTAAAATTGAGTCCGGCGGGGGTGGTGGAGAACTATATACAGCAAGTTTGAGTTTAATGTACAGTATTGCAAAAAAGAAATTTCTTTTAAAGTCCAGTGGGTAGACAGCCCCGAACCAGTTATAGGTTTAGTTGGTCCGGGGCCTTGATGTGCCGCTTGGAGCGACGCAGTGGTGGCGGCGATTCCGATGTTGGTCTGGCCCTCGGTGACTCCGAGAGCATGCCGAAATCCTCTTCATCCTCGGGCATGGGCAGGGGGAGGACGGATGGTCCTGGGGAGGTTGCTGCTGGGAGCGCTGGGGGAGGGGTGTGTGGAGCCGGGCCAGAGGTGTGTGCGTGTGTGTGGAACCTGCTAGTGCCAGGTCCCTGAGGGAGACAGTATCCTGGCGGCCTTCGGGATACGCTACGTAGGCATACTGGGGGTTCGCATGGAGTAACTGCACCCTTTCTACCAACGGGTCCGCCTTGTGGAGTCGGACATGCCTACGGAGGAGTATGGGTCCTGGAGCTGCGAGCCACGCCGGGAGCACCACCCCGGATGTGGACTTCCTGGGGAAGGCAAAGAGCCGTTCATGGGGTATGTCGTTAGTGGCGGTGCACAGTAGTGACCGAATGATGTGCAGTGCATCGGGAAGGACCTCCTGCCAGCGGGAGGCCGGGAGATTCCTGGACCGTAGGGCCAGTTGGACAGCCCTCCAGACCGTCCCGTTCTCCCTCTCTACCTGCCCGTTTCCCCGGGGGTTATAGCTCATCGTCCTGCTGGAGACAATACCCCTGCTGAGGAGGAACTGACGCAGCTCATCACTGATGAATGAGGATCCCCTGTCAGTGTGAATGTAGGCGGGGAAACCGAACAGAGCGAAGATGGTGTTGAGGGCTTTGATGACGGTGGCAGACGTCATGTCGGGGCATGGGATGACGAAGGGAATCTGGAGTACTCATCGACCACACTGAGAAAATACGTGTTACGGTCGGTGGAGGGGAGGGGCCGTTTGAAATCCACGCTGAGGCGTTCAAAGGGGCGGGAGGCCTTCACCAGGCGCACACGGTCTGGCTGGTAGAAGTGCGGTTTGCACTCTGCGCGGACCTGGCAGTCTCTGGTGATTGCCCTGACTTCCTCGACGAGAGATTGCGGGCCTTGATGAAGTGGTACAACTGTGTGACTCCCGGGTGACAAAGGCTGTCGTGCAGGGTCCGGAGTCGGTCTACCTGTGCGCTGACACATGTACCTCGGCATAGGGCGTCTGGGGGCTCGTTGAGTTTGCCGGTGCGATACAAAATTTCGTACTTGTAGCTGGAGAGCTCGATCCTCCACCTCAAGATTTTATCATTTTTGATCTTGCCCCGCTGTGTGTTATTAAACATGATGGCTACCGACCATTGGTCAGTGAGGAGCGTGAATCTCCTGCCGGCCAGGAAATGCCTCCAATGCCGCACAGCTTCAACAATATCTTGGGCCTCCTTTTCGACGGAGGAGTGCTGAATTTCAGAGGCATGAAGGGAGCGGGAAAAGAATGCCACGGGCCTGCCTGCCTGATTGAGGATGGTGGCTAGGGCAGCGTCTGATGCGTCGCTCTCCACTTGAAAGGGCAGCGTCTCGTCTACTGCGCGCATCGCGGCCTTGGCGATATCGGCTCTGATACGGTCAAAGGCATGTTGAGCCTCGGCCGTCAGCGGAAAATGGGTGGACTGGAAGAGTGGGCGGGCCTTGTCCGCATAGTTTGGGACCCACTGGGTGTAGTATGAAAAGAACCCCAGGCAGCGTTGAGGGCCTTGGGGCAGTGGGCGGCCAGTGGGGGAGGGGGATCTGCATGAGGGGGCGCATGCGGTTGGGATCGGGCCCCAGAACTCCGTTTTGGAGCACATAGCCAAGGATGGCTAAGCAGTTCGTGCTGAACACGCACTTCTCCTTGTTATAGATGAGGTTTAGGAGAGTGGCGGTGTGGAGGAATTTTGGAAGGTTGGCATCGTGGTCCTGTTGATCGTGGCCGCAGATGGTGACATTGTCTAGGTACGGGAAGGTGGCCCGCAATCCGTACCGGTCGACCATTCGGTCCATCTCCCTTTGGAAGACCGAGACCCCGTTGGTGACGCCGAAACGAACCCTGAGGAAGTGGTAGAGGCGACCATTTGCCTCGAAGGAAGTGTATGGACGGTTCGCCTTACGGATGGGGAGCTGGCGGTAGGCGGGTTTGAGGTCCACAGTTGAGAAGACCCGGTACTGTGCAATCTGATTGACCATATCAGATATGCGTGGGAGGGGGTACTCGTCGAGCTGCGTGTACCTGTTGATGGTCTGGCTGTCGTCCACGATCATTCTGTGTTTCTCCCCAGTTTTAACTACTACCACTTGGGCTCTCCAGGGGCTGTTGCTGGCCTCGATGATGCCTTCCCAAAGCAGCCGCTGGACCTCTGACCTGATGAAGGTCCTGTTCTGGGTGCTGTACCATCTGCTCCTAGTGGCGACGGGTTTGCAATCCAGGGTTAGATTTGCGAAAAGGGAAGGAGAGTCGACCTTTAGGGTCAGAGGCCGCACACAGTAAGGGGTGGTAGGGGCCCGCCGAATTTCAAGGTTAGGCTCTGGAGGTTACATTGGATGTCCAGGCCGAGTAGCAGGGCAGCGCAGAGATTGGGGAGAACGTAGGGGCGGAAGCCGCTGAATTCTATTGAGCGTGACTATACAGTACCCCCGGATCGCCACGGAGTGGGATCCGGAGGCCAGGGAGATTCTTTGATTGGTGGGGTGTACCATGAGGGAGCAGCGCCTTACCGTATCAGGGTGGATGAAGCTTTCGGTGCTCCCGGAGTCCAGTAGGCAAGAGGTCACGTGCCCATCGATCTTAACGCTGGTCGATGCAGTGGCCAGGTTGTGCGCGTGAGATTGGTCGATGGTGACCGAGGCGAGTCGTGGCTGGTCGTCGCTGGTGTCGGATGATGGGGTGCCCGGGGGGCACGGGTCCTGGAACGATGGTGGTGCCCATGCGCTGTGGGTGAGACAAGATGGCGGTGCCTGGAGATCTTGGGGTGGACAAAATGGCGGCGCCCACTGGCCGCACGTGGCGGGGGTAGAAATAGATGGCGGCGCCCATGGGCCGCACATGTTCCACAGAGCGGAAGGTGGCGGCGCCCACTGGCCGCGCGTGGAGGGAGAAGATGGCGGCTCCCACTGGCCACACGTGGTCTGAGGGGGAGAAGATGGCGACGCCCATTGTGCTTAAACGAGGGGGGTTGGTGCGATAGCGGCGACTGCGCGGGCCTGGCACACCGCGGCGAAGTGCCCCTTCTTACCGCAGGCCTTACAAAGGGCAGCGTGGGCTGGGCAGCATTGGCGGGGCTGTTTTTGTTGGCCGCAAAAGTATCATCGGGGACCCCCGGGGTTGGCTGGCTGGCGCGTGACGCAGGCGCATTGGCTGGGTAAGGCCGCGCATGGACAGCCGTCTGTGGGGTCCGCGATGCGTAGGAGGGTTGGGCCGCGCGGCTGGGTGTGTAGGCCTGAATATTGTGCGAGGCAACCGTCATCGATAGCGCCAGTGTTTTTGTTGCTGCGAGGTCGAGCGTGGCCCCCTCTAAAAGTCGCTGGCGTATGAGATCTGACCCAATCCCCGTAACAAAAGCGTCCCGCATAAGGGGGTTCGAATGTTCCGTGGCCGTAACGGCCTGACAGTCACAGTCTCTGACTAGTGGAATTAAGACAGGCCAGAAATCTCCTATGGACTCACCAGGGAGCTGACAGCGAGTGGAGAATACGTGACTGGCGAAGAGCATGTTCGTCCGCTGAGCGTAATTCTCTTTAAGTAGGGCCATGGCTTCGCCGTAGTTCGCCGCGTCCTGGATCAGAGGAAAGACGTTGGAGCTCAACCTCGAGTCCAGTATCTGTATTTATTGAGCTTCCGGAATTGGGTCTGGTGCAGACCTGATGAACGCCTCGAAACAAGCTAGCCAGTACTGAAAGTCCTTTTTGATTGCGGATCCAGCTGCAGGCGATCCGGCTTGATGCGGAGGTCCATCTTCTGAAAATCTTAGAGTAATAAATTGATGCACGATCAATTGCACAGAGACGAGAGTTGAATACAACTGAAGATTTATTACTCTAAGATGTGTGGCCTCCCACAGCAGCTGGCGAAATGGCTGCTGCATGGAGGACACACATATTTATACTCTGCCAACTGGGTGGAGCCAGCAGGCAGGGACTACCGCTGTACCTGTTGTACAGGGTCTTACCGTACATCTCCTAATATATATACAACAGTGGTTTACCACATCTGTTTATAACAGGACTGTTATAGAATGTGCGGCAGAGTAGCATGGTCATTTAGTGACTTACTAAGTCAGGTTTTCAGCTCGTCATTTTGTACTCAAGGGGTATGGGGATCAACAGAAAAGTGTAGTCAAGGTCAAAGATCAGCCACGGTCTTGCTGAATGATGAATCAGACTCAAGAGACCCATGGCCTAATTCAGAGTTATCATGATAGATTTAGGCAGAACTGGGGTGGAGATCCCACTATGAACCTATCAAAAAGGCCCAGTTGAGTTGTTGTGGGGTACTTTTGAGGGATGTGAAGGGGTGCCTCTAAATTTCTTTCCCAACCTACCAGTCTTAGTGGGAACATTAACTGCCATCGTTGTGAAGTCCTTTATACAGGCAGCTGTGTCTGGGCATCTGGCGGAACTTCGTAGCTACTCAGTCCAGTCACACTGTTTACATACACCACTTTCCCGAGCAATCCATCAAAGTAGTGTAGCCAGCCTGAATGAAAACTTTTCAATGTGTCACTTTGACATTTACAGGTCACCACACAATTTCCTGGTAATTGTCCAGTATGTATTGGTTGAGTTTGAACATTAACAGGTTCTGACACTTTCTGCATGGGCACAGAATCCTCTGCAGTTGGATTCAAGTTTGTATCACTTGTTTGGTAACTTTGAGATTGGTCCCCAACATGCAGAGCAGACTGAGTGTTCCTTGTTTTAGTTCTTTCAGGATGGTGAAAGTTGTAGCGCTAACAAAGAACAGGAAGCTGTGTTTAATAAACAAAGCTAATTTATTACACTACACTGAATCAGATTCGAACATATTACTAAGAAATTAGTTAAGTAAAGATTACACTTCACATCTACACTATTAACAATACTGTTAGTTCAACTATCTCAAAACTAGAACATAGAACATAGAACATTACAGGCCCTTCGTCCCTCAATGTTGTGCCGACCTGTGAAAACAATGTAAAGCTCATCTACACTATTCCATTATCATCTATATGTTTATCCAATGGCCATTTAAATGCCCTTAATGTTGGCGAGTCCTCTGTTGTTGCAGGCAGGGCATTCCACGCCCTCACTGCTCTCTGAGTAAAGAACCTACAATAGAACATGACAGCACAGGACAGGCCCTCTGTGAAACCAATCAAAAGCCCATCTACGCTATTCCATTATCATCTATATGTTTATCCAATGACCATTTAAATGCCCTTGATGTTATAATAGAATTTACAATGCAGAAGGAGGCCATTCGGCCCATCGAGTCTGCACCGGCTCTTGGAAAGAGCACCCTACCCAAGGTCAACACCTCCACCCTATCCGCATAACCCAGTAACCCCACCCAACACTAAGGGCAATTTTTGGACACTAAGGGCAATTTATCATGGCCAATCCACCTAACCTGCACATCTTTGGACTGTGGGAGGAAACCGGAGCACCCGGAGGAAACCCACGCACACACGGGGAGAACATGCAGGCTCCGCACAGACAGTGACCCAAGCCGGGAATCGAACCTGGGACCCTGGAGCTGTGAAGCAATTGTGCTATCCACAATGCTACCGTGCTGCCACACAATCAGCTGTGGGGCAAGTTCCATCAGAATACAAACTCCTTAAAAGACCACTGCAATCAATATGGTCACACTGTAAACTCTCGCTATGGTAGCCAGTTGTAGAATTAACACATTTTATAACTGGGCTCTGGTACAGATGCTCTAAGCCCTTAGTTATTGTCACATTATTTACTGATGGCCTCCTGGCTGGATCACCAGCACCGCCCTGAATAGCTACACGGCCTTGAGAAGAGTCTCCTTCATTTTGATCATCATTTATTTTCCCATAGTTTCTCCTAAGTGCATCCAGCAAACCAGTTATGAGAAACAGATTCAACTTCCTGTGGAATCTAGCCTGACAACGGACAGGTTCACAATTGGTAGGATTTCTGTATTCAGAACTTGTGAAGTATTGCGGTAAAATCACCTTCTGAGATTTTTTTTAGACATAAATTTAGAGTACCCAATTCATTTTTTCCAATTAAGGGGCAATTTAGCGTGGTCGATCCATTTACCCTCCACATCTTTGGGTTGTGGGGACGAAACCCACGCAAACACGGGAAGAATGTGCAAACTCCACATGGACAGTGACCCGGGGCTGGGATCGAACCTGGGATCTTGGCTCCGTGAGGCAGCAGTGCTAACCATTGGGCCAACGTGCCACCCCTCTCTTCTGAGATATTGTCACTGATTCAGCAGAGCTCCCAAAATGATGCTCCTGACAAGTGCCCTGAATTCTCTCACAGTCGGTCACAGACTCCCAGGACATATTTATTCTATGTTTCCTATCTATATTTGAGGGTGCTCTTTCATCAGACTGTGCATCTCCCTTTCTTGTTCTCTCATTAAGAATCTCCCATGCATGCCTGGGCACGGACGACAGACATGGCCCCAGTCTGAAGAGTTTCCACTTTCACTGTCTGTGTCTATCACTTTCCTACGAACAATGTGGGTGAAGAGACCCGTAATACACAGTTCCACGCTCTGTTCTCCCCACAGCATTCCGTCCCTCAGCACCTCCACCTTAACCCCCTTCTCCCCACACAGCCTTTCCATCCTCTCACCCTGCAGCTCTCCTTCTCCTGCCTGCTTTCCTCATGTGTGCCCCATCTGCTCCCTCTCCTCCATCTGTTCCCCCTCCATCCGTTCCCCCTGCGATGCCCCCATCTGCTCCCCCTGCAACACCCTCACCTTCTCCCCCTCCGATGTTTTCACCTGCTCCCTCCCCCCAACTGTTCCTCCTGCTCCCCGTCCTCCACTTGGTCCCCCTCCCCCACTGGCCTCTCTTGTAACTCTCCCACTTGTTCCCCTGCCTTTGCCTGCTCCTCCATGCCTGCTTGCTCCACCTCTTGTGATGAACTCTTATTGACTGACAAGGTCACACTCTCATAGACAGCTGCGAGTTGGCAAATAGATGTTTCAGACTGTGTTGGTTACATCTCAGGGCTGGCAGATGTACTCAGGACCCAGAGGGAAATGCAATTATTGGGCAATTTAAGGGTTAAAAGCCTGGGGTTAGAGTGTGTTTGATTGCAGTGGTCATGTTTGTTTAAAAATAATTCTGTTTTGCAGGGCCTGGGTGCTTTTAGTAATTGACAAAGGAATGTGTTTTTCAGTCTGGACTGATGGACTATGGTTTGACTGGGAAAGTCCCTGGCGAGTTAATGTGCTTTGCACTGCAGTGATCATTTGTTTTTTTAGCTTGGAGACATGAGGTCATTGCTGAGTGGAGCCAAGGAATGCAGAGAGATATTTTGAAAGGCTTTGGAAAGGCAGACTTTGGAGAGAGGAGTTGAGTTCTGAGCTGCCTGATGCTGTGTCCACAACCTTCCCACAGTAAGATCGATTGAGAGCTGTATGTTTATTTTCTAGTTGTTTAATGGGAAATAGAGTAGTAGTGTTTAAGGGGCAATTCTAAGCTGCTCTTTTTGGGTGTGAAGTTAAAAAGTTTAAGATTGTATTCATAATAAAGTTTTATTTTAAAATGACCAAATCCCCATTCTTGCAAACATCCTTGGAGCAAATCATTCTTACAAAAGAATACATTGGGGTTTCGGTCCAGTATCGTAGACACTGTTGGGATCTGGTGTGGGGTCGCTATACCGTTCCTTCCTTCACTGGGTCAAAATCTTGGAACTCCCTCCTTTACAACACTGTGGGTGGTTTTGCACCAGGTGGACTGAAGCTGTTCAAGAAGGCAGTTCACTACCACCTTCTCAAGGGCAATTAGCGATGGGCAATGAATTCTGGCCAAGCCAGCGGTGCCCACATCCCATAAATGAAGTTTAAAAAAATCACAGTAGCTTTAATTATGTATTGAGTATTTGCAATTTTCATGATAATGTTTAAAGGCAGAATTGGAGATATGAGCATTTTGCTGGATTTAATGTTTAAAGTACAGTTGTTCAAGGGATGTGGGCATCACTAGCTGGGCAGCATCCCTAATTGCCCTTGAGAAATTGGTGGTGAGCCTCCTCATACCACAGCAGTCCATCTGGTGCAGGTGCACCCACAGGGAAGGAATGGTGATATAATTCCATAATGTGGAGATGCCAGCGTTGGACTGGGGTGAGCACAGTAAGAAGTCTTATAACACCAGGTTAAAGTCCAACAGGTTTGTTTCGATGTCACTAGCTTTCGGAGCGCTGCTCCTTCCTCAGGTGAATGAAGAGGTATGTTCCAGAAACATATATATATAGACAGATTCAAAGATGCCAGACAATGCTTGGAATACGAGCATTAGCAGGTGATTAAATCTTTATAGATCCAGAGATGGGGTAACCCCAGGTTAAAGAGGTGTGAATTGTGTCAAGCCAGGACAGTTGGTAGGATTTCGCAGGCCAGATGGTGTGGGATGAATGTAATGCGACATGAATCCCAGGTCCTGGTTGAGGCCGCACTCATGTGTGCGGAACGTGGCTATAAGTTTCTGCTCGACGATTCTGCGTTGTTGCGCGTCCTGAAGGCAGCCTTGGAGAACGATATAATTCCAAGTCAGGATGGTATGTGGCTTGGAGTGAATGCATCTTCTGCCCTTGTCTTTCTAGGTATTTGGAAGGTGCTGCCAAAGAATCCTTTGTTCATGGGGTTGGGGGTGTTATATTAACATGGTTGGAACAAACTAATAGGAAACAGAGACTTTGGAAAATTTTCAAGTTGGCAAACTTTAACTGGTAGGGTCGAGTGCCACAGTGCTGGAGCCGCACCATGAAATCAAATGAAATGAAAATCGCTTCTTGTCACAAGTTGGCTTCAAATGAAATTACTGTGAAAAGCCCCTAGTCGCCACATTCCGGCGCATGTTCGGGAAGGCTGTTACGGGAATTGAACCGTGCTGTTGGCCTGCCTTGGTCTGCTTTCAAAGCCAGCGATTTAGCCCTGTGCTAAGAGCTGCTGAGATCAACATTTGGATGAAGTCTGTGTTGCAGACAAAGCTGTTGATGATACAAAGATAGGTAGGAAAGCAAGTTGTGAGGAGGATACAAAGAATCTGCAAAGGGATATAGATGGGTTACATGAATGGACAAAAAATGGGCAGGTGGAGTACGGGGTGCGATCCAATGGCCACGCTGCACCGGAAAAGCAGTTCTCCCCAGTGCAGTGCGGCCAATAAAAGCTGGGCGACACTGCACCTGGGATAGTGACGCATCGTGAGATCCAATGCGATTCGGGGGGTGGTGGTGTCGGGGATCACTTTGGGGGCCTCGGAGATCAGAACGCCATTTTTAAATGGAGTCCCGATCTCTCCCTACATTGGGGAGTTCGGGCGAGCGGAGCTCCTCAGTGTACAAAACGGGGCTAAGTGTGGCCTCATGGCTATTCAACGTGAGTCATGTTGAATAGCCATATGCTTCCTGGCAATCCAGGAGAAAAATCATACGGGCATTTACAAAATGAAAAGCTTCATCACTTTAGTTATAAAAGTATTAGTTATAAGATCGGGGGTGGTTTGATAGTCAAAAATCACCCAATGTGTTATTAAGTCTATTTGCTTTCCAGTTGGTATGGAAAGGCTGCAAGTATGGCCATGTTGGGAGATCAATGGTGGGAATCCCAGGAAGACGTCCAGCCAGAGTGGGCTACTCTTAACTGTGGTAGCTTTTTGGGTTTGCAACAATCGTCATTAATGCCTCTGCACTGATGGGGAATCTACCTTCACATCACTACTCAGAGAACCCTGCTGGAAAGAACTTGTCTGCGGATATTAACGCCTCGAGGGAAGATGCTACAAATATCTAAACGTGTATATTGGAGATTCATTGTCGTTACCTTCCATCTTTGGACTTTCTATACCATGTTTTATTGTACTAAGGGCATGAAGTGGCCCTGCTTCCAAACTCTGCTAATGCTGCTCTAGAATCAGACATTTGGAAGTGGCCCAGATTGACTCTCCCCAACTTTATTCCTATCCTATTCTGCTGCATATTTCTACATGACTAGCTGGAATTAGCCGCTTGCGGGCAGGCAGCTCATTAGTGCTCTGAAAGAAAACAGTTTATGGAGTTTACTGTTGAATTCAGGGCAGTCTTGAACCAGATCCTAATAGGCATGGCTCAATAGCACAAAACCATCACACTTACCTGCAAACTGAGTGGTGCAAATATCCTGCTGTCCAGTTTTGAATATAACACATTGGCTAGCATTCCCAGTATGGGTAACATTGGAAGGCACATGATAAAATTTAATGCAAAGGAATGTGAAACGATGCATTGGAAAAATAAGAAGAAGAGGCAATGTAAATTAAGCAGCATAATTTCCTCATGGATTGAAGGGCAGAAGGACCTTGGGATTCACAGTCACAAATCTTTGAATCTAGATAATGAGTTGATAATGCTGTTGCATATGGCTTTTATAAATAGAGGCATGACTTGCAAAAACAAGGAAATTATAGTCAACCTTTATGAATTAGGCCCCAGCTGGAGTATTGTGTTCAATCCTGGACACCACACTTTAGGAAGGATTTCAAAGCCTTGAGCAGGGTGCAGAGAAGGCCTCTCAGATTGATGCCAGGTAGAGGACTTCAGTTAAGTGGAGAGATGGGAGAAACTGGGATTTATATTCTTTGAACAGAGAAGGCTATGAGGTGATTCACTATAGGTGTTCAAAATTATGAGAGGGCTTGATAGATCGGATCGAAAGAAACTGTTCATACTCCAGGACGGTCAGCAACCTGAATGAAGGTGATGGGTTTAAAAATCCAAGGGGGGAGCGGGGGCGGTGTAGGGGGTGGAATGAGCAGAGAATCTTAAAGCAGCCTCTTGTTATGATTTGGGCTGCACTGTCTCAAAGAGTGGTGGAAGCAGATTCGACAGTAACTTTCAAAGGAAAATCATATCCTGTGTTGGATGATTCTATGTGAGACCTTTCCTATTCTTCTTCATTTGAGAATATAACATGTTTTCTTTCCTCAGAAATTGAGAAGCTGGATCAAGTCAAAATAACAAGTAAGTAAAAAAACAAGTGTTAAAAGTAAGATAAGCAATCCCACGGGGCATTATCCCACCCAATGTGGGCAGGATCACTATTTTCCAAATCTGCATATTAGAGTGAGTAAGCTAGTCTCATTCTAATATACGCTCCTCTGATCTACCTGAGGCGGTGGGACATTACACCTTTGCCCCAGAGATCTCGGGCGAGCGCTGTTCAGTGCTGTTCCCCACAAAAGGACACGTGATTGTAGAGAGCTCCCAGGCAATTGTTGTCTTTCAGGAGCTTGCCCTTGGGACAGGGTGGCAACCTTGCACTGCTGGTGGGGGTTGGGGGGGGTGGGGGGGGGGGATGAGAGAACTCCCGTATAGGTGTGTTGGGGCTTGGGGCTCTGAAGGGGGAGGGGAGGGGGGGGGGAGGGGTGTTAGATAGTCACATCATGGAGTTGAGAGATCAGGGCACCATTTAAAAATGGCATCCCGATCTCCTCCTGCACTGAGGAGTTCCGGTGAGCAGAGCTCCTCAGTGCAGGAAACAGGTCTCTGTGCAGCCTCAGCAGGGCGTTTCCCGCCATGGCCCCGAATTGAAACAGAGTCCTGATAGATAGCGTGGTGTTTCTTGGCGCTGCAGGTGCCGGGAAACACCCAGCTAAACGCGCTCATCACGGGACTCTGTTCCAATTTGGTTAGATTGCACCCAATAACTCTTTAACCAGACATAGATTGGGCTGTGGCCCCCCAATAAAATGTTTAGAATATGGAGGAAGACACCAGCCCTCAAACCTTTTCATCCATCGACCACTTAGCTGGGCCCAAAGACGCTGCACACCACCGACTGGCTCTACCCAGCACAGTCCTTGACGGTGGATGTGATCTACTGGCTGCATTGGTCGCAAAAGGCAGCGCCGCCGACAGATACTGGGAGGTCCCTCAAAGCAATCTCATGAGGCATTGTGATCTGAATCCCGGTAGCATGGTAGCACAGTGGTTAGCACAATTGCTTCTCAGCTCCAGGGTTCCAGGTTCGATTCCCAGCTTGGGTCACTGTCTGTGCGGAGTCTGCACGTTCTCCCCGTGTCTGCGTGGGTTTCCTCCGAGTGCTCCGGTTTCCTCCCACAGTCCAAAGATGTGCAGGTTAGGTGGATTGGCCATGCTAAATTGCCCTTAGTAACCAAAATTGCCCTTAGCGTTGGATGGGGTTACTGGGTTATGGGGATGGGGTGGAGGTGTGGGCTTGGATAGGGTGCTCATTCCAGGGCCTGTACAGACTCGATGGGCCGAATGGCCTCCTTCTGCATTGTAAATTCTATGATTCTATGATACCCCACTTGCTTTTGCTTTCCACCGCAAAAAAAACTTAATGGGAATTTATGGAAACTGTAAATATTTGGGGGAGCTTTTTGCTATTCAATGTAATGAACATATAAAAAAATGAAATAGCATGCGCAAATTACTAACTTATGCTTGAAATTTAGGTGTGGACATTTCTACATTATAGACATTAATACTACAAGAGAACGGGTTAATTTAAGTTATAACATTATTACAATTGTCTTCTGAGAAACTAATACTTATCTCATATCTACATCAATGAAACAAAATCAACAGAAACCTAAATGTTGCTTACAAAACTATATTGTTGCTCGTGCTTATGACACCTCATGCCACGCACTTGGGAGCCATTCAGCTTAAGTGGTGGGAATGGGGGTTCTCTGAAATGGACTCCATCATGGGGTTGCATCTCAGTGATTTGCATTTTGGGCCAGTTTGCAGACCCTCATGGACCACACTTTGAGAACCATTGAACTCGGAGAAGTTGACTGGGGAATAAACAGAAGCTGATTTTAGTTTAATGGCTGCCGAACCTGAGATTCCTGAACACCCACTGGTTAGTCAACTGAAGTGTGACATTCTACTCCATCCCAATTGCACCCCGTTCCTGTGAAGAGGTGTTGTGGCTCTGTTCAGCACTTCCTGCCTGTCTGGCTCAAATTGGACATGTGTTGCATTCTCAAACACACAAATTAGATTAGATTAAGGGGACAAGATGTAGATCATAGATCATAGAATTCACAGTACAGAAGGAGGCCATTCAGCCCATCGAGTCTGCACCGGCTCTTGGAAAGAGCACCCCACCCAACCGCACACCTCCACCCTATCCCCATAACCCAGTAACCCCACCCAACACCAAGGGCAATTTTGGACACTAAGGGCAATTTATCATGGCCAATCCACCTAACCTGCACATCTTTGGACTGTGGGAGGAAACCGGAGCACCCAGAGGAAACCCACGCACACACGGGGAGAACGTGCAGACTCCGCACAGGCAGTGACCCAAGCCGGGAATTGAACCTGGGACCCTGGAGCTGTGAAGCAATTGTGCTAATCACTATGCTACCGTGCTGCCCAATGTACACGATTGAAATGTTGAAAGCCATGCACAGTCTGGAGGTAATCACATTGTCTAAAACCCAAACTATTAAATAAATGGAGGTAGTAAAACATAAATTAGCAAATGTGACACCACTGTTTAAAAAAGGAGGTAGGCAGAAAGCGGGTAATTATAGGCCAGTGAGCTTAACTTTGGTAGTAGGGAATATGCTGGAATCTATCATCAAGGAAGAAATAGCGAGGCATCTGGATGGAAATTGTCCCATTGGGCAGACGCAGCATGGGTTCATAAAGGGCAGGTCGTGCCTAACTAATTTAGTGGAATTTTTTGAGGACATTACCAGTGCGGTAGATAACGGGGAGCCAATGGATGGGGTATATCTGGATTTCCAGAAAGCCTTTGGCAAGGTGCCACACAAAAGGTTGCTGCATAAGATAAAGATGCATGGCATTAAGGGGAAAGTAGTAGCATGGATAGAGGATTGGTTGATTAATAGAAAGCAAAGAGTGGGATTTAATGGGTGTTTCTCTGGTTGGCAATCAGTAACTAGTGGTGTCCCTCAGGGATAAGTGTTGGGCCCACAACTGTTCACAATTTACATAGATGATTTGGAGTTGGGGACCAAGGGCAATGTGTCCCAAGTTTGCAGATGACATTAAGATAAGTGGTAAAGCAAAAAATGCAGAGGATACTGGAAGTCTGCCGAGGGATTTGGATAGGCTAAGTGAATGGGCTAGGGTCTGGCAGATGGAATACAATGTTGACAAATGTGCGGTTATCCATTTTGGTAGGAATAACAGCAAAAGGGATTATTATTTAAATGATAAAATATTAAAACATGCTGCTGTGCAGAGAGACCTGGGTGTGCTAGTGCATGAGTCGCAAAAAGTTAGTTTACAGATGTAACAGGTGATTAAGAAGGCGAATGGAATTTTGTCCTTCATTGCTAGAGGGATGGAGTTTAAGACTAGGGAGGTTCTGCTGCAATTGTATAAGGTGTTAGTGAGGCCACACCTGGAGTATTGTGTTCAGTTTTGGTCTCCTTACTTGAGAAAGGACGTACTGGCACTGGAGGGTGTGCAGAGGAGATTCACTAGGTTAATCCCAGAGCTGAAGGGTTTGGATTACGAGGAGAGGTTGAGTAGACTGGGACTGTACTCATTGAAATTTAGAAGGATGAGAGGGGATCTTATAGAAACATATAAAATTATGAAGGGAATAGATAGGATAGATGCGGGCAGGTTGTTTCCACTGGCGGGTGAAAGCAAAACTAGCTAGGGGGCATAGCCTCAAAATAAGGGGAAGTAGATTTAGGACTGAGTTTAGGAGGAACTTCTTCACCCAAAGGGTTGTGAATCTATGGAATTCCTTGCCCAGTGAAGCAGTAGAGGCTCCTTCGTGAAATGTTTTTAAGATAAAGATAGATAGTTTTTTGAAGAATAAAGGGAGGTTATGGTGTTCGGGCCGGAAAATGGAGCTGAGTCCACAAAAGATCAGCCATGATCTCATTGAATGGTGGAGCAGGCTCGAGGGGCCAGATGGCCTACTCCTGCTTCTAATGTTCTTATGTATGCAGGATTACATTAGTCGACATTTCCACGTGTCAGATATGACATTGAGAATAGCATTATTCTGTAGTCTTCTTGAACATCTGATTTTTGTCTTTTGCAGCTCGACCCAAGAAGATACTTATGCCACCAATTGCAAAAATTCAGACACAGGCAGATTCTTCCCAAATCAAAGCTCTACCTAGATTAAAATCAGGTAAGCGGAGAAGGTGGTTAAAAATATGAAATACTGTTTTTCAAAGTGCTTATTAAATTCTGTACCTATCAAATCTTAAGAATAGACGCAGTTTTCACTTACTCGAAATATATGTTGTGGAATTTGGGTATGCAATCAGCAAACAGCACAGGATTTACTACCTTGTTAGATTTATAAATGCAATTTTTCAGTATTATGGTGTAGTATAGCTTTTCAACTATTTCGAAGCTCCTGCTCAGCAGCACCATTGATCACTCAAATGGTAAGTACACTGCCCAGTGCGACCGAGAGCCACACAGATCACACAGTCACAAATTTGATTCCGTGTCTTTCTTAGCGAATCTCAGTAGGCGCGCAGTAGGGAAACCATAATTGGTCTCATATTCCTGGACCAGAGGAGAAAAACCAGTTACCTTTCCCACTCCTGATAGCCACAGTAAAGTGTACATGGTTGGACAATTTATATATTCGTTCATGGGATGTGGGCTCCGCTGGCTAGGTCAATATTTATCGCTCGTCCCTAATTGTGCTTGAGAAGGTGGTGGTGAGCTGCCTTTTGTAACCACTGCAGTCCCTGTGCTGTAGAAATACCCATGGTGCCGTTAGGGGGTGGGTGGAGGTGGAGTTCCAGGATCTGGACGCAGCAACAATGAACGAAGGGCGGACTTGGAGGGAAATTTGGAGGTGGTGGTGTTTCCATGCATCTGGTGATTTTGTCCTTTGAGGTGTGTCATGTGAGAGAACCTTTAAGAAATGGGTGTTTATAAATGGGTGTGTATATAAATATCTGTAGTGAGAGTACCTTTAAGAAATGGGTGTTTATTACGCAGTGATGTCAGAGAGTGGGTGGAGCTAGGCTGTCTGTCAGCTTTTTATTTTTGTTTTAGGCTGTTTGCTGCAGGGTGTGTTTTAGTTTCATTTTCAGAGCTGGATAGTTGCAGTCACAGCCAGAAGGTGTATGAGTCTCTCTCTCTGTAATCTAAAAACTGTAAATCGATCTTTTGGTGATTTGAAACTATAAACTGCTCTCAGTAGTGACTTTAACCTGATGTGCTTCTGTTAAAGGGTATGTTTTTAAGTCTTATGGATGTTAAAAGGAATGCTTAAAGGATTACTTGGTGTTGTATTCTTTGGGGGTTGTATTTGAATTAATAGTTGCTAAGATGTTCACTGTATGTTTTAAAAAGATTAACTTGAGTTCCTAGAATAAACATTGTTTTGCTGTAAAAAATATTTTTCCATTTCTGCTGTACCACACCTGTAGAGTGGGCCCTGTGCTCCCCATACCACAATCTATTAAAAGCTGTGCGTCAGATGAACTTCATGATACACTTTGGGGCTCGCTAAATCCTGGCCCATAACAGGTGGTAGAGGCCAAGTTTAGAAAGTGCTGTCGAAGGAGTCTTGCACGAGTTTCTGAAGTGCATCTCGTAGATGGTGCACACAGCTGTCACTATGCGTCGGTGGTGGCGGGTGTGAATGTTGAATGTGGCGGATGCGGTGCGAATCCATCTTCCGCTTTATCATGGATGGTGTTGAGCTTCTTGAGTATTGTTGGAGCTGCACTCATCAAACTTGTGACTGTGTGATCTGTGTGATAAATGTAGGCTTTCCTGATGATATTTAATTAACTATGATGTAGAAATGCCAGTGTTGGACTGGGGTGAACATAGTAAGAAGTCTTACAACACAGTTTAAAGTCCAACAGGTTTGTTTCGAATCACTAGCTTTCGGAGCACAGCTCCTTCCTCAGGTGAATGAAGAGGTGGGTTCCAGAAACATATATATAGAAACATACATATATATATATAGACAAAGTCAAAGATGCAAGACGATATTTTGAATGCGAGTCTAGTGATTCGAAACAAACCTGTTGGACTTTAACCTGGTGTTGTCAGACTTCTTGCTTAATTAACTATGTTTATGTGTTCCAAGCTAACACGTTTTATTGTTTCTTCAGCAGCTGTCAACAGTGAGCACCAGGAAAAGTTGATGGGGTGAAAGACAGCAAAGAATGAGCAACATTCTTCCCAATAACATTTATGCCTATCAGAGGACTGGAGAAGAATTAAGTGAAGAAATGGGATTTGAGTGAAATATATTGTGATATTTCCAAACATGTAAAAAAACATGTTAAAATCATTGAGGATGTTGACTTCCCTTTTGGGTAATATCAAACCAATCCTCTTCACTAAAACTGTGCATTAAATGTTGATTCTTTGATATGATAATTGCCATTGCTGCACTTCCTGTTTAATGATAGTCATGGTGACTTAACTGAAAGATGTTCAATCTTACAATCCAGATTGTACTGTAAAAAGTAGTTATTCGGATTAAAAGATGATGCAGTCCCACTTCCTTTCTACACTAAATTGAACAAGATGTAAACATTAGTTTTGATGATGAGATCATAGACACCTGTGCCAATTCCTTCCACGGATCTACCTGGATCTCATTTGTGCTTGTACCTTTGTGTACATGGGTCACTTAGCCACGAGCAGTGTAAGGGCGAGCTACATGACTCGAGTGCAGCTTCCTCTTTTAAATAACATGATAACACAATATATTGGACTACATGTGAACAGTAACGTATGCTTTATAAAAAAGCTGAGCTTAGTAACCAGCAGTGCTGTGAAAAAGATCTCAAGATTAATTTAAGCATGGTACATGTTAAGTACTTTGATAAGGATTAATGTGAATTTTCAATGTATTCAATTAGGTTGAAGTAATTTTTATCTAATATAAAACATAATTATTTTGTTTTTTCCTCTAGTTCCCTCCCCCCGCCATCACACACTTTATTCTGAAGACAGTGACTCTTGATGGGCATGGGTGTGGAGAGCCCTCAAGCAGCTCACACATCTTTAAAAGTATTGCTGGGTTATTTAGGATAAAAGACAAAATAGCAATATCTGGTCCTGTCCTTAACCAAGCAAAATCTAATCCTGTCAGATTTGCAGCATAATGACTGTATCCTGACTGTCTCCTATCAAATACAGAGACACTGAGACCAATCAAGTAGAACCTCCAATTTGCTTTGTTTGAATAGAATTAGTGCTGCCCAAATCATAGAACTTCTGATCAATATGACTTGCTTGCACTTCTCAAATTGTCTTTTAAAAATGGTGCGGGGGATATCTGTAGAAAACAATATTAAAGCAAATTTTGCTGTACATATTTATGGTTTGCACTATTTTCTTAATTCTGTTTTTAAATTGTAACCATTTTGACAATCATGATGAAAATAAAGTCTTGACAAACATTGGATGAAATTAAAGCTTGTGGTGTTTGTAATCTTAATATCTATATTGAGCGCCAATTGTACCAAGGGAAATTTTCTTTTTCTCATGTAGTTTTGACCTGGGGCTGGATTCTCTGCTGCCTGCCACTGGTAGCGGAGTTCCCGATGCGGCCAAGAATTCAGTGTCAGGCAAAAAACAGGATCGACAACGATCCAGCTCCAATGCTCCGGTCCCCCACTGGCGGCAGCATCAAGGTTCACACCCCGTGCCAGTGGGAGGGTGCAATTCATTCTATTAATGGGCTGGGCACCAGATTCTCCAAATCCACGTGAATCTCCAGTCCTCTGAGCTGGGTTTCACGTGGGTGAGAATATGTGCAGGTATTTCCCAGCATGGCTCTTTAAGGGAGTTGCCGCAAAATCGGAGGACCCCCCCCCCCCCCCAATGCAACCCACCCCTACAGTAAAGTACTTTCTGCAGAGCAAAAGAGGAAGTGAGAGCACTTAACTGTCTTTGATGTGGTCCAAGAACTGTCAATCATAGCTCGATGTTCATAAACATTGCAGTTAGTTTCACAGCTGACTACTGAACTCCACTCAAGCATGAAGGGAATTGAGATTTAACAATCCAGACAGCTGGCTGTGTGGATGCTGTCAATCACAGCCTAGTAAAATCAATTTCACATTGGTATCAATGAAAGCCTTACAGATTAAAGATCTGAGGAGGGTTAAACCCAGCTGATGTGGTTTTCTCTTTCTAAGAATTTACAGGTGCTTCTTTCTCTGCCCGAGCCAGCAGGTGTATTGCACAGGCGAATTTTAAAGCTGTGATTTTTTTTTCACTGTCTCTGTCTGGATGCTCTCCAGCTTCCAGGCCAGGATCTCTGTAATGGGGGCTTCATGGTGGGGAATCTCTTATGGGGGAGCGGGGGGGGGGGGGGGGGGGGAAGTCAGATGGAGTCTCTCTCTCTCTTATGGGGTCTCTCTTATGGGAGTCTCCCATATGGGGGAGCGGGGGGGGGGGTCTCTGATGGGGGTTTCTGTATTGGGAGTCTCTGGTGGTGGGGTCGGGTCACCCTCTTTCTGTGGGGGGTGATGTTGAAACTCCCATGGGAGGGGCAGAGTAACTGCATTGCAGGGTGGAGGGGTTCCAGCCACCGGGCCTCGCTATCTGGCCGCTCGCTCAAATGGTGGCCTAATAGGAGGATTCCCAAGGGAATCCCTCACGATCCCCACCCATACATGAATTTGCATGGCAAGGGGTAGTGTCATGTGAGAGTACCTTTAAGAAATGGGTGTTTATAAATGGGTGTGTATATAAATATCTGCAGTGAGAGTACTTTTAAGAAATGCGTGTTTATTACTGCAATGATGTCAGAGAGTGGATGGAGCTGGGCAGTCTGTCAGCTTTTTACTTTCGCTTTATGCTTTTTGCTGCAGGGTGGGTTTGGTTTCATTTTAGTTTTGGAGAAGCTGCAATCACAGCAGGATGTGTGTGAATCTCTGCAAGCTTATGAGTGTCCATTTGCTGATTTCAACGTGGTAACTGTTCTCAGTAGTGAAGTTACGCCTGATATCTTTCTGTTAAAAGGTGTTTTTAAGTCTTATGGATGTTAAAAGGAAAGTAAGAATTACTTAGTGTTGTATTTTTTGGGGGATGTATTTGAATCAATGGTTGCTAAGATGTTCACTCTATGTTTTAAAAAGACTAACTTGAGTTCATAGAATAAACATTGTTTTGCTTTAAAAAATACTTTTCCATTTCTGCTGTAACACACCTGTAGAGTGAACCATGTGCTCCCTATACCACAATCTATTAAAAGTTGTCGGTCAGGTGAACTCCATGATACACTTTGGGGTTCTCTAAACCTTGGCCCATAACAGTAGTGAATTGTCCCTGATCTGTGCTCCCAGTGCGAGTGCAAATCAAAGGTGATTCATCTCCAGCGGGAAAACAAGTCTCCCAAATGGAGTTCCGGCCCTGGTCTTTATCTGTTCACCATTAAATGTACCCAAAGTCACGTATGTAATTGTCCCACCCAGAAAGTGGCCATTATGAAACATGCTGAATGTTTCATCTTCTGTTTAAGACTTAGAAAAATAAAATTGGAAATATGGTGAATCTCACAAGTATTGTGCCTCAAGCAGAATCTCACTTAACGGGCGCACAAATCGGTGGAACGTGTCAAAGCCTGGGGGTGGGATCAGTGACACTGATGCAGAAAATGCTGGATAATCCCAGCACGTGTGAAGTCATCTAGACTCGAAACGTTAGCTCCATTCTCTTTCCACAGATGCTGTCAGACCTGCTGAGATTGTCCAGCATTTCCTGTTTTTGTTTCAGATTCCAGCATCCACAGTAGTATTTTGCTTTTATCTTAGTGGGATCAGTGATTCTATTTTGTAACACTCCAGCCATTAAAATCATCCAGGCCGACCCCACCCTACCCCCACTCCACAAATTACATATAGTGGAAGCTACATGGAAAGTTGTTGAGGGCTTCACTTTTGGAAAGATTTGGCACTGCATAGAATCCCTACAGTGCAGAAGGAGACCACTCGTCCCATCGAGTCTGCACCTACCCTTTAAATGAACACTCAACCTATGTCCACACCTCCCTACCCCATAACCCCAGAACCTAACCTGCACATCCCTGCACACTAAGGAGCAATTTAGCATGGCCAATTCACCTAACTTGCACATCTTTGGACGGTGGGAGGAAACCAGAACACTTGGAGGAAACCCAAACAGGCACCGGGAAAACATTCAAACTTCACACAGGCAGTGACCCAAGACCAGAATTGAACCAGGGTCCTTGGCTCTATGAAAGAACGGTGCTAACCATTGTGCCACTTGATCAAGAGGAAGACAAAAAAATATTTCCGTATCGTGATAAAATGGGAAGATGGAGTATCAGGGAATGATTCAATGTGGAGAGAGAAGGGAGCAAACGTTTCTAGTTTTGATGACTCTTTATCATAGCCAAATTCATCCAGACTTGAAACATTAGCTCCCTTCTCTTTCCACAGATGCCGAGATTGTCCAGTATTTTCTGTTTTGTTTCAGATTCCAGCATCTGTAGTTTCTCTGCTGTTTGGCCTTTCACATCTTTTGTTCTCTCTGGGGACTGCCATTGGCACTCTTTCCCCTTGGTTTCTGTGGCCATTAGCACCCTGTTTCCCTGGGTTTCTGTGGCTATGACTCATCTTTCATTCTCACTCCACAGTATAAATATTTCCCACTTTGTCTGTTAGCTTTGACAGAGTCATTGGACTCAAAACGTTAGCTCTTTTCTCGCCCTACAGATGCTGCCAGACCTGCTGAGATTGTCCAGCATTTTCTCTTTCGTTTTGTCACATTACTTTGTCTGCTATTGGAAACCAAACATGTAAAAGAGACATTTTGGCCTCAAAAAGCTCTAACACTGTTCCCTCAAGAATCTGTACAGTGGAGGAGTCCATTCAGCCCATCAGGTCTGCACTGACCCTCTGACAGAGCACCCTATCTAGGCCCACACACTACCCTATCCCCGTAACCCCACCTAACTGTTGAACACTAAGGGGCAATTTAGACTGGCCAATCCACCTAACCTGCACATCTTTGGACAGTGGGAGGAAAGCGGAGAAGCTGGAGGAAGCCCTTGTAGACACAGGGAGAATGTGCAAACCCGACACAGACAGCCACCCGAGGTTGGAATTGAACCCGGGTCCCTGGCGCTGTGAGCAGCAGTACTAACCACTGTGCCACCATACAAGGATGCTCACTAGCTAGATACACAGATGTAAGCTGGTCTACCTGATGTTTTTGTGTCTCTTCACAGATGTTGCAGGAGCAGCTGAGTATTTCCAGCATTTCCTGCTTTAATTTTACTTCGAATATGATGTTTCCTTCCAATGTCAAGTCACTCAGGATCTATGCACATAGGGCTACAGACAAAGCAGGGGCACTCGGGCGAGTTGTCCAATTGCCACTAACATCTGTGAAATGATCGCAACAGAAAGACAGAAGCAAATCTTTATAGTACAGGCTGTGTACTGTAAAGGCGGCAATCTTCAGAAAGGGAAAGAAACAAAAAGAAAATTGTGAATGAAAAAAAGAATCATGGCCAAGGCAGAATTCTCTGGAATATTTTATGGCAGTGAAAACAATTCTGATAATGGTCATGCTTTGTAAAATGTAGTGCTCTGAAATGGTATTTGTCCTGCTGGTGGGAAAATTGCCTTTTTCTGAAGCGCAACAGCAGGTGGTTTAACACTTGGCAAAGAAACATGTTTGTGAATTGACTATTAAATTGTACAGTTGTTAATGATATAGTACTCCCCTTTAAAACATAAATTACACAGGAGGACAGCCAGCCAGGCTCCATCTAAAGAGACTTAATATAGACTGACAATATGATTGGTAACTGGAAGGACTTGGCAAAGAGTTAGACCACTCCAGCTCCATCCGAGTCTTCGAACACCCTATTTATCATTCTTTTTGTGCTCTATTTGTGTTTTGACATTAGTAATTGGAAAATGACTAATAACATTTCCATAAAGGAGCAGAAGGCTCCATTAAGGGCTCCGTTCATTATAAGCCTAGAACAAATTTTGCTTTCTCAGACAGCTTGCTGTAAGTAGACTAAAGACAGATGTGGGTCTAATGCCCTGACAACAATGACGACATGGTGTTCGAGCTCTCCTCTCATTGGTGCATCTCATGCTGGCTTAGGACTAACATCAATACAGTGAAGACTCAGAGCGCGATTCCCCGAGTCTGCGCCGGGCCGGAGAATCGCCGCAACTGCGCCACGCTGTCCCGACGCCGGCGCGCGATTCTCCGAGGTGCGGAGAATCGGCGCCATTTGCACCGGCGCGGCGCCGGTCGCGGGCCGCTCTACGAGGCCACGCTGCCAATTCACCGGCCCGGATGGGGCGAGCGGCCGCGCGGAAACGGCAGAATCCCACTGGCACCTTTCACCCCTGGTCGCTGCCGGCGGGAACTCTGTGCGAAGGGTCAGGGGGCGGCCTGTAGAGTGGGGCAAGCACCGGGGGGGGGTCTCCGATGGGGTCTGGCCTGCGATCGGGGCTCACCGATCGGCGGGCTGGCCTCTCCCCTCCCGGGCCTACTTTGTTCCACTTCCGGCCCCAGAACCCCCGCGCCATGTTGCGTCGGGACCGGAGCATTGAAGAAGTCCCCCGCGCATGCGCGGGTTGGCGTGGCGCCCATTTATAAATGAAATGAAAACCGCTTATTGTCGCAAGTAAGCTTTAAATGAAGTTACTGAGAAAAGCCCCTTGTCGCCACATTCTGGCGCCTGTTCGGGGAGGCTGGAGTGGCGTGACCCGCTCCAGCGCCGTGCTGGGCCCCTTTGGGGGACAGAATCGGTAGTCCCCGTGCCCATTTCGCTCCGTCGTGAAACACGACGGCATTTCACGATGGCGCGAACACTTAGTCTCTATTTTGGAGAATTGCGCCCTCAAATGTTTCAGCCATGGCTGGTACCAATACTTGAGCTCCAAGCCAAGGGGTGTGTAGGGTCACAGTGAGGAAGACATAGTGGTAGACCAGGCTTTGTTTGTTAAGCAAACCCGTTTTGAATGTTGGATTTTAAGCTATAGGCATTTCTGCCTTAGTGTTTCCCCAGTGAATACTTCGATGTGATGTTTAAAAACCTCACAAGCCGCCTGAGGCTCTTAAACATATTGAAGGAGAGAGCAAACCAGTTACAGCTGTCAATCCTCATTGTGGAGCTGTTGTTTACTTTGCTGTCACGACAAAACCACGTATCCTCATAGTGGATGTGCTGGTCTTTCTTGTCAGGTATGTTGGGGTGACATGGGAAGAGTTGAAGATGAAGCCAAGGATTCTTTCGTGATTTGGACTAGCAGATAACAGGTCAAGGTGATGTTGAAGATCGATGCCAACGGAGCCACCCTCCAGTTTCACCATTGGATGAAGTCAAGGCTACCTGGTGTATGGAGAAAGCCCAGAGTTGGGGCATCCGGATGCATGGCTGCCAACTGCAGAGCAACCTCCTGCTGACACTGCAAGCATGAAGGTCGGCAGATTGCAAGGAGAACAAGTGCTGTGTGCTGAAGTGGGGGGGGGGGGGTGGCATGGTTGCACAGTGGTTAGCACTGCTGCCTGACAGCGGCAGGGACCCAGGTTTAATTCTGGCCTTGGGTGACTGTTGTGTGGAGTTTGCACGTTCTCCCCATGTCTGCGTGGGTTTCCTCTGGGTGCTCCAGTTTCCTCCTGCAGTCCAAAGATGTGCAGGTTAGGTGGGGTTACGGGTTAGAGCAGGGGAGTGGGCCCAGGTACAGTGTTCTTTCAGAGGGTCGGTGCAGACTCGATGGGGCGAATGGCTTCCTTCTGCACTGTAGGAATTCCATGGTTCTAGGGAAGCTGGCCAGCTTTCCATGTCCCGCCCATACTGCTAGACTACCCATGTGCAGATGATTAACAGGGGTAACAAACCTCGAAAGGGGATTGACACCTCATCATGGGTGGACAAGAGGCCATGAAGAAGGTGTGGCAAGCAATCAAAATGGGCAGCATATTTCAGCAAACTGTCAAACTCAGAACATCACCTCTCAGCCTCCTGTAGAGCAGACAATGGAAGAGGAGACAAAAGAAGAACAAAGGAGGCTGACAATTGTTTAAAAGAAAAACCACAAAGACAGAAAAGGCCAAAGTCCAAACTAACTCCAAGAGGTAGCTGACCTAACAGGCACCCCCAGTTGCTTCTCGTCAGGTGAGGAAAGGCAAGGGAGTCGCCACCAGCAGAAAAATCAGCATGGTGCGCAGGATGGAAAGGAGGTAAAGGACACCCCCCCCCGCCTCCCCCTCCCCCCGATAATCCAATGTCACCCAGCTAGAACAACACTCCCGTGAGGGAGCAAGACTGTTATCTCAACCTTGCAAGGGTGCAACCGATTGTGAATGCAAAGGACATGCAGAAACACACAAAAGTTTGACAATTGCATAGACTTTCAGACTCGTAAATTGCACACTTTAAATGGGATTAAAAATTGTCTCCATTTATATGCTTAGCATTAAATCCTATACATAATGTGTTCCATCCTAGCTGGCCTATTGCTTCTGTGCAAGCGCAAAATTCTGACTTCCTCCCCTCCCACTATGGCTGGCAATGTCTGGGCCAACCATACTAGGCGGTGACTTCAACTGCATCATTGGCTGGATGATCTGGTAGGACCGACAGCAAACTCTAAGCTATGTCCAGATCCCTGATGAAAATGGTGTGGTGCTGGGGACAGGCTGGCAGAGGGGAAAATTCATATAGGTGGAAAACAGGACCAATCAAATAAGGCCCTGGCTGGAATCGATATTGGCCACCTGCCAGAACACTCATGTCAACACAAAAACTCATTATATGGATCTTTGTGATTACCTACTTACAGTAGTTATCACGTTTACACAAAAGATCAAAAAAGACCAGGCTATGAATATGTAACTTCGAGACAGCAGTGATCAACTTTACAGCCGATGTCAAGGAGATTTGCAGCATCAACGGTATTTTACTTTCGTACTGGAGTCTTGGTAAACTGACGGAAAAATTTGGATTTACCCAGAAATACTTATCAAGTGAGTTCCACATTAGCCAAGACTGATAGAAACGGAGCATGCCTGCTGTTTGTAGGTGCATCACCATAGCTAACTCTCATGTATCATGGAGGAGGGGGAAAGAGTGTGGAGAGGATGAGGAATGAAAGCTAAATCAGCTATCCACTCATTCAAGTGGAGGCATGGCCTGGGTGGGGAAGGAAGTAAAACCTGTGAATAGAACGGCAGGAGGAATTAAAATATGGCAATGCAAAATATCCTGGAGCCTTTTACAAATGAAACACCACTGATGAACCATACAGATCCATTCTTTGCAACATCACAGGTTTCAGACAGCATAGTTGTAGGAACATTATAGCAGTACTGTATATGTAGGAGTGAACATTACACAGAACTTGTGGGGATAACATTCCATGTTCACACTGAGGGGACCGTTCATCATGATGTGCGACACGACCACTATCCTAAATGAGATAGATACAAAAAACAGATCTAGCAGCTCAAAACTGGTCATTCATATGGCACCATGGGCCATGAGCAGCAGCAGAATTGTATTCCATCACAATCTGTAACCTTATGGCCCAACATATCCCTCACTTTACATTACATTACGCCAGAGGATCAACGCTGGTTCACGAGTGCAGAACATGCCGGGAGTGGTAGCAGTTGTATCTAAAATGTAGCTGACAACCTGATGAAGCTACAACACAGGACTACGTGCTTGTTAAAGACTGAACGAAGTGATCCCATAATCGATGGATCAGATCAAAGCTCTGCAGCCTTGCCACAGCCACTTGTGGATAGTGGCAGCAGCATACTGGCAGTGCCAGGGTGCCACCCTGCCCAGGGGGCAAGCACCTGGGTGCCTCTGATCTCCTGGGAGATCCCCATGAATGCCGTTCCCTCCGGTCCCCATTTGTGGAGACCACCACTGAACAGCGCTCACCCGAAGTGAAGGAGATTGGTCCCAACGCCTTGGTTACCTCAGAGAACTGCATATTACAGTGAACTAGATGTCTCGCCGCTCTAATATGTAGATTTGTCAAAAAGTGGTCCCGTCCACAATGGGCAGGCTTTACATCGCAACGTCTCACAAGATTGTGTTAGATCTCGCGAGGCGTAGTGAGGCAGGTAGATCTTGGGAGCGGAGACTCCCGTCATTTATCGGCCATATTGCACTGACCGGTAGATTGTGTCCTTAATTTTTCCCAGTATCTTTGGATTCGGCAAATTATCAAATCCTTTCTGAAAATCAGTGCATCCACCAGTTCATCTTTATCCACAGCATAAGTTACCTATTCAAATATATCTAATAAATTGGTTAAACATGATTTCCCTTTCACAAAATTATGTTGAAAATGCCTGATTACTTCCAAGTGCCCTGCTGTAACGTTTTTAAAATTTTTTTATTCTCCTCCTTTTTCACATTTTCTCCCACATTTACACCCATCAACAATAAGCAATAATCAGCAAGATATGTCAGTCCCCATAATAACAACGATCCCATCTACCCACCAACCCCCAAACCTCAACCCGCATGTTTACATAAACAAATGACAAAAAGGAATCAGGGATTACCTGTAGTCACCCTTAATCTTACACAGCTCCCCCCCCCCCCCCCCCCCCCCCCCCCGCCCCCCCACCCCAGGTCTCCAGCTCCTCCCGTCCACTGCCTCTTGTAAAACTCCTCCTCCCAACCTCGGTTCCTTCCCCCCAACTTTCCACCCCGGCTAGACCACTCGGACCCTGTTCTGCCAGGCTCCGATGGCCGCAGCCCCTCCCCCACCTCACTCCCGTTCACTGGCCGGCTTAAACCGGCCAGAGTGGAGGCCCCCGCCCGGGTCCCTTTCCCCCTTGCCCGGCCCTAGGAAAGCCCAAAGATCCCCTTTTAGCACACAAACCCCGCATATCCACCTACACCCCAAAGAGCCCTCATTTCGAGTGAAAGTCCCGTCCCTTCCCTTGTCCAAATATATACAACATTGGCTCCTTTAGCCTCTACACCCGCGCGCAGTGATACAAAAAAGAAGAAAATACAGTCATGAGGTTACATCGGCACATGGCCATTCCTCAATTTGTCAGTTCTGCCACAGTCCTTCTGCTTTCGCAAACTACTCCGCTGCCTCCGCCGTTCCAAAATAAAAGTCCCTGAGCTTGTAAGTCACCCTCAGCTTCGCTGGATATACAATGCCGCACCGCACCTTGCTAATGTACGGTGCCCTCTTCACCAGGTTGAAGGCAGCCCGCCTCCTCGCCAGCTCCACCGTAAAGTCCTGGTATACACGTATACCAGCTCCAGCCCACTGCACCACCCGCTTCTGCTTGGCCCAGCTCAGGACCTTCTCCTTCACACTGTACCTACGGAAGCACAGAGTCACTGCCCTTGGCGGCTCACTCGCCTTTGGTACAGGCCTCCACGACCGATGAGCCCGATCCAGTTCATATTGGGAGGGATCCTCCCCCTCCCCCAATAGTTTTGCCAGCATCGCGGCAAAATACTCAGTCGGCTTCGGTCCTTCAACTCCTTCGGGTAGCCCCACAATCCTCAAATTCTGTCGCCTGGATCTGTTTTCCAGGTCTTCCATTTTTCCTCGCAGATCCTTGTTAGTGTCCATCACCTTCCGCGTCTCCTTCCCCATCGAGGCAAGTTGATCACTGTGCTGCAATAACGTCTCCTCCACCGGGGAAACCGCCTCCTCCACCAGCACACTCAAAACCTCCCTCATCTCCTTCCTCCCCGTCTCCATGCATTTCGCAATCTGCGCCAACTGCTTTTCGAATTCCGCAGCCATCACCGTAGTCATTTCTTCAGCCGTAAGCAATGTGGCCTCCCCTGGTGCTCCAGCCTCCATTTTCCTTGGTGACCCTGCGGTGACCTTTCCACTCCCCGACAGACCTTCAGCTGTTTTTTTTACGGCCGTTTTTTTGCTCACCCTCGACATTTTTTTTTTTTTCTGTGCCTTCGCTGTGCCTCCTCAGTGCCTTCTCCCTGCTTCTGCCGCCTCCGTGGACCCTGGGACCGGGCTTAAAGCCCCAAAAATGCCGTTCCCGAACGGGAGCCCTCCATTGTGCAGCCGCCTCCCGCCCGCCGTCACCGGAAGTTCCTGCTGTAACGTTTTTAATAATAGCTTCTAACATTTTCCCATAACAGGTGTAAGCTAATATAAAAGCAAAATACTGTGGATGCTGGAAAATAGAAAATGCTGGAAAAACTCTGCAGGTCTGGCAACATCTTCAGAGAGAGAAAATTGAGTTAACATTTCAAGTCCACATGATACTTCTTCAGAGCTAAATAAGGTGTTAAGCTAACTGGCCTGTAGTTTCCGGTTTTCTATCTCCCTCGCTTTTTGAATAAAGGAGTTCTATTTGCTATTCTATTTGCAAATCGAATAGAACCTCCCCTGAATCTATGGAGTTTTTGGGAAATTAAAACCAACGTACCGACTATCTCCCCAGCCACTTCTTTTAAGACCCTCGGATGAAGTCCAGAGTCTGGGAAATTATCAGCCCGCAGCTCCAACTATGTGCTCAGGACTACTTTCCTGGTGATTGTAATTATTTGAGTTCCTCCCTCCCTTCTAGTTCCTGATTTGCAGCTATTTTTGGGATACCTGTTCAATTCATCTGCAGTCTCCTTATTTTCCAGTATTAATTCCCCAGATCCACTTTCTATTGGTCCAATTTATTAGCGCTATTCTTTTTAAAAAATATTTATAGAAACTCTTACTATAGAAACACTTACGATGTCTTTATATTTCTAGCCAACTTTCTTTCATATTCTAATGTTTCCTTCCTTATCAATCTTTCTTTTCTGTTTTTATATTCTATTCAATTTTCTGATCTGCCGCCCACCTTTGCAGTCAGAAATCCAAGAGAATGATCTGACTTGACCTCTTTGGTCTCCAGCATCAGAGATGCCAGGCTTCAGCCAATTCAATTCACTCCACGGGATATCACATGGGAGGAGAGTGCGAGAGGAGAGCAGCGAATCATGCAGTCAGCAGCACTGAGAGAGTGCGAGAGGAGGACACTGAGCTCGGCAGACGGTGGCACTGGGAGGAGAGTGCGAGAGGAGGTCACTGAGCCAAGCAGTCCGCAGCACTGAGAGGAGAGTGCGAGAGGAGTGCAGTCAGCCAGTGGGCTGCACAGTAGCATAGTGGTTAGCACAGTTGCTTCACCGCTCCAGAGTCCCAGGTTCGATTCCCGCTTGGGTCACTGTCTGTGCGGAGTCTGCACGTTCTCCCCGTGTCTGCGTGGGCTTCCTCCGGGTGCTCCAATTTCCTCCCACAGTCCAAAGACGTGCAGGTTAGGTGGATTGGCCATTCTAAATTGACCTTAATGCCCCCCCAAAAAAGGTTGGGTTACGGGGCAGATTGGAAGTGTGGACTTAAATGGGGTGCTCTTTCCAAGGGCCAGTGCAGACTTGATGGGCTGAATTGCCTCCTTCTGCACTGTAAATTCTATGATTTTATCAAGAAATAGTGGAGGTACTGGATACAACAAAGGCTCCTACATCATCCTAGCAGGAGTACTGAAGGTTTGTGCTCCAGAACTAGCTTCACCCCTAGCCAAGTTGTTCCAGTGCAGCTACAACATTGGCGTCCATCCAAAAAAATGGAAAATTACCAAGGTATATCTTGTCCGTAAAAGATAGGACAAATCCAATCACATGTTTCGTCATCCCATCAGTTTATAATCGCGATCATCAGCAAAGTGATGAAAGGTGTCGTCAACAGTGCTATCAGGTGGTATTTACTCACCAAAAACCTGCTTGTTACTGGCTTCCACCAGGGCTAATCAACTTCAGGCCTCATTACAGGTACAAACAATGACAAAAGAGCCTAGTTTCAGAGGCGAGGTGAGGGTCACTGCCCTTGACATCTAGATCGCATTTGACCAAGTGTGACATCAAGGACCCCAAGGAAAATTGACGTGAATGAGATTGAAGGGGAAAGGGATCCCATCACAAAGGCAGGTGGTTGGGATTGTTGCAGGCCAATCAATTCAGGCCTAGGATACCACTGCAGGCATTCCTCAAGGTAGGCCCAACCATCTTCAGCTGTGTCATCAATGGCTTTCCCCTCATCATAAGGTCAGAAGTGAGATGTTTGCCGATGATTTCATAGTGTTCAGTTCGATTGCAACTCCTCAGATATTGAAGTAGTCTGTGTCAGTACGCAACAGGACTTTGCAGGGATGCTGCAACTCACCATCGCCTTCTGAAGGGAAACTAGGGTTGGGCAATAAATGCTGGCCTAACCATAAATGGATTTTTAAAAAGCGAACTTTTGAGTTTGTGCTGATAAGTGGCAATTAGTATTTATAAGTTCTTGATTAATAAGAGGATCAGGGGTTATGGGGAGAAGCCAGGAGAATGGGGAGGAGAAACATATCAGCCATGATCGAATAGCGAGCAGAATCGATGGGTCAAATGACCTGATTGTGCTTCTATATCTTATGGTCTTATGGGTTCGATTCAGATCTTGTTTGACCACTTGTGTGGAGTTTGTACATGCTCCCCATGTCTGTGTGGGCTTCCTCCGGGTGCTCCAGTTTCCTCCCTCAATCCAAAGATGTGCAGGTTAGGTGGATTGGCTATGCTAAACAGCCCCTTAGTGTTCAAAGATTGGGTTGGGTTGCGGGGATAGGGCGTTCTTTTGGAGGGTTGATGCAGACTCGTTGGGCTGAATGGCCTCATTCTGCACTGAAGGGATTCTATATCCAGAGAATGGCAAGTAACCCTGTGTTTGCTAAATTTATTTATATGTGCTAAATTTATTTAAAAGTGGTTTTAAATCTGTGATGGGGTTTGCTTGATTGGAGATGGTGAAGGTATCAGAAGGTGATGGGGGACTAGAAACATTAACATAACTCTTTCTCTCTTCACGGATGCGGTCAGACCTATTCCAGAATTTTCTGTTATTACTTTTAATGCGTGCCGAGTCAGGAAGGGGAATACTTCCAGGTGTGACGTGCTGTCTAGCACTTCAATCATATTGCCATTATTGATTGTGAGCTTAGGTTACAAAGGCTGACTTTGTTTTTTGCAGGTTGAAGCAGCACTGCAAAGCCAATAGCCCAAGCAATGGACACACTGGTTGATACAGGCAACTAGGAGTTGAAACCAGGGCCACGGTTTAGTGGCATCCAGTAATGGCTAACTATCACAAGGCCAAAAACAGGATAAGCGCCGGAATCCGGAGCGCAATCTTTCCTGCCACCTGCCAATGACACGATCAGGTTCATGCCCATGATTAAATTTGGTAAAAAATGTGCTAATGTGATTAGCAGACAACTACAACCGCCTTCAGCGTATGCTCTCACCCATCCGACAGGACGTCACTATTGGTTTCCAAAAATGAAAAACAGTTGTGGTGACCATGCTGGAGACGCACAATGAGGTATACCCCCAGGTGGTGCTGGACATGGCTGGTCAGTGCCAACCTGACTGTGCCAGGGTGGGCAGGTCCTCTGGGGAGCCCCAATTTTGGTGGTGGGGGGGGGTTCTCCTTGTGTGTGTGTGTGTGTGTGTATGTGTGGGGGTCCACCCTAATGCCATCTCATCACGGGATTGGGTCGCCCCAATGTTTGCGTTGTGATGCAGATGGGTGCCACAATCCTTGCGTTATGGTAAGGGGTTCTCCATGTCCATGGGGGGAGATCAGGCGTTGCAGAGGGGGTTAGGCCCCTCCACTCCAGTTGGCTGAGAGATCCGCGTCAGTACTCTGAAATTACATCGAGTGCCATTAAATCAGGTAAGAAAAGGTATCTGTGAAGCTGGCGGGTTTCAAGCAGTTTTTCCTCGTCCGATCCAACACACTGTGCAATTTTTGCATTCCAGGATCGTGCAAAAGTAGACATGAACTACTGCTTTTTAAATGTGCATGGTTCAACACCAATACAAAACACAGTAATGCCGGTGCAATTAATTTTTAATACAATATTAAACATGAACGTGAGATGTCAATTTTTATATACATTCTATTGATCGGATGTCAAAGCCAATGTATTACTAAGGAAATTTCAAAGAGAATTTTACAAGTAAAAATAAATACTGCATTTAGGACCAGTCACAAAAAACTCCACAGCCCAAATTCCATTTCTGTCTAAAAGATTTAACCATGTAAACTTAATCCAGTAGAATACTTTCACTGTCATCACAATCCTCAACATAGCATAAAAGAGTCTGTCCAACAGTCAGCATTTCTCAGTTGCTCCTTACTGTTAAGGCATTTACTATCATTGTTTAAGAAGTCAAGGCCTCCTAGCACTTGTTTCATGTTGAAATCAAACTCTTTTTGCAAAGTGTTAACCCAGCTAAAATATTGGTACGAGCACAAACACCAACATGATCACATCACTGACTGTAAATTCAGCCCTTGTATAAATGCAGTTTCATTCATACCACACAGAGTGCACCACAAAATATCTGCTCCAAATAAGTAGTAAAATGCACAGAACACAGGTGAGGGGTAACTGAGACATGCCAATACGTGCATTGAACTCAACAAAATAGACTCCCCTTTATTTTGGCCCCTGCTCTGCCATCTATGGAGGTTTGGTATCCAGATGTATAGATAGCATATGCCAAATTTTCAGAATCGCTACAACATTCATCAATAGTGTTGAAAACCCCCATTGTATTAAAGCCTGCATTAGATTTCCTCTTCACCACATTCATAGAAACAGTTTTGTTAATTAATTATCTGAAAAGGGACAGACCCAAAATGGTTTAATACCCATTCTTTGTTTACTAGTATGTCAGAGAAGGCAAGATACATTAGCCCAGAGAAAGCTTGTAATCAATGTTGTGCATCAGTGTACAAAGTCCAACGCAGCAAGATCCCCATATTATATTTTACCTCTGGACCAGCTATTTTGCAGAGTGACCTTTTGCCCCAGTTATAAAAAAACAACAAGAGAGCTTGAAGAGCCTGTGCGGATGATGTGGTCAGTCAGCAAGAAACTTTTGAGAACCTCAACATTACTCATCCCACCCAAAATTACAAAAGAAGAACAAAAGAAGTAGCGGAGTGCAGTAATTTCACCCCCCCCCCCCCCCGGGCCTCATTGTTCTCCGCATGTTAAAATTGAGCCTCAGCTACTTCCCTCTTTTCTCCGATGGGCAAATCTGGAGCATTCTTAAAACAGGTTGGCGACCGAGAAGCATCCATCTTGTGAGGTGAAAACGAGCGCAAAGGGAGCTTGATTACGTACTGCACTCCGATAGTAATAGTGTCCACAAGGAAGCTCAAGTCTATAACATGTTCCTTTCCCAACTCGGGCAATAGCAGAGAAGATGCAACACAAGGGGGTAACATTTTAAAAATCTCATTAGCAACTGAAACAGAAAAAAGGTTGAGTTACTCACCCTAGGCATTGTACATGAGTTTGTTACACATCAGACTGTAGGCAAGCCAACATCCAATTTAATAAAGTGTGTGGTTAGAGAAATAGGATCGCTCCTTCAAGTCTCTTTAACAGAATTCCCGTGACCTTTAACTGGCTCAATTTTATAACTTGAGCCCCTAGGTAACCATTCTTATTTCCATCACTTCAAATGTCCTATGACCCCAACTAGAACAGAAAGAAACTTCTACAAGACTGGATGAAACAATAACATTATAAATCCAGATGCTGACGAACTCTCTAGGTTATGAGAGAAATGGGACAATAGAAAGTAACTTTGCATCATGAGATGCTTCCTATGATCAAAATATATTAAAATGTTGAGGTACCCTTAAGAGGGAGAATGGGACCATCGCATGAGATTCTAATAGAAATGTATGTGTAATAATCGACTATGATGAATACTTTCATTTTTAAAAACAAAACATTTCAAAATTATTATTGTTATCAGCTCTCCTCAGAAATAGAAACTGGGTCACAAGTTTCCATTTCTAAAAGAGTGCAAGACTCAATCATTTCAAATTTGAAAAGGCCAACTTTCCGCCCTCTGCTATTCAGAATCCTGTTGTTTTGGGTCTTCAGTTCCCTTCTCAAGGCAAGTTTCATGGATTATAGTCTTTGCTTTGTATGAGCTTGGTGCAGTTGAATGGAAGCTTGGTAATGATTTCTAGGTTAGGCTGGCGTTCGAGCTACTGGTCCCACTGTTGCGCTTCTGCAGCGATTTGACAGCACTCGGTACCTGAATTCCTGTTTGCACAACGAAGCTACCACACCAGACCTGAGGAAAAGGGAAAAACATGAGAGCACAAGCAACATTAACATTTGTCACTGGGTGCTGTGTGGAAGTGGGGGGGGGGGGGGGGGTTGTTGACGATAGCGGTGACCACAAAGCAGGAAGTACAGGAAAAAATGGTGGTGAGATCAAAGTCTGTTTTGAGAGGAAAGATAATAAGTTCAGAGAATTTCCGTGTACAAAAAGGTGGAGGTGGCAACCCAATCATCAGATAGACAAATTCAGGATGAAATTATTTGAACTGATCCCAGGTTCAATGAAGAGAAAGGAAAATTTCTGAGACTGGATTCTCCGATCGCCAACGGCAAATCGCGTTCGGCGATCGGCCGGAGAATCGATTTTTTAGCTGGAATCTGGGGTGGTGCCGTTTTTCCGATGCTAAACCCCCTCAAAAACAGAGTACTTGAAGAGTAGGCCACACACCGTCGGGACGGCCTCAGGATGTCAACCGAGACCCTCCCCCGATGCTCTGCCCCAAAGGGCTGAGACCCCGACAGCATGGGACCTATGTCCTCACAACTTTCGGGGACCTTGCGTGGTGGCTGCGGACTGTACCCAGTGCCACCACAGTCGGGGGGGCGGGGAAGAGCCGTTCTGCTGGCAGGGCAGCTGGTCCGGGCGTTGCAAGGGGGGCAATTATTGGCAGGCCGGGTCCGCGCGCAGCAGGCGCCATGCTGTACTGCGCGGCCGCTGCAATGCGCAGCCACGGACCCGGCCATTCTGCGCTCATACCCGCAGGTAAAGCCGGGGGCTTTATACGGCGCGGCTGCTAGCCCCCAATCGGGTGGAGGATCGGTGCGGGGGCGCCGCCGACTTTTTGGTCATAAGACCAGACGGATCCTGCGGACATAGCCACAGAATCGGAGAATCGAGCCCATGATCCCAAATTCACTAAAATGCTCCCTCAATACTCAGGTGAAAAAAAAGTTAGAAAGAATATTTTGAGAAAAGGTCAACTTCTCTGTCCCAATGGAAGCTCCCAATGAGCTTCAGCCTACTGCAGTGACAATGGTGGTGGGTTGGGAGCTGCTCCCCTGATTCATGTTGAGCTGCAACTTCAGACCACCTGGTGGGTTATGCAGGAGAAATTGCCTGAAGGACCCTCTCATTGGCCTATCTCCACTCACTCTTGCTCACACTTTTCTCAATTTATATTTTCTCATTTCACTGTACCTTGTTTGTATCAAATGAGGAGCAGTGCACTCTTGTCATTGGCACTGATGGCATGGTGGGCAATGAAATTAAAAAGAAGTCTTTGCATTTGCTGGCAGCATTTAGTCAGGTTGAAACTTCATGCTAAGCGGAGCTGCTGTTTTCTTTGTTCAGATAGTTTAAAATTAAACATGCGGTTAGGAATATTACCATGGCCATTACTTACCAGACATGAGGGAAGATGGTGGAGGCATGTCTGTAAACGTACTGGGATATTCCGTGGGTTATTCAGCCTTAGAGTTTGTATGAGTGTTGCCAAGGATTTTCTCATCCTTTGTAATCCCCCTTTCCCCAATTTCCAAGTTTTTAGTTTTGACTTTTATGCTTTTTTGGGGGAGTAATTCAAATCTTCTATGTTTTGAAAAAAACTCACTTTGAGAATTATTATTATTATTAATTTTTTTTAAAAGGGGCAATTTAGCGTGGCCAATCCACCAACCCTGGACATCTTTGGGTTGTGTGGGTGCGACCCTTGCAGACACGGGGTGAATGTGCAAACCCCACACGGACAGTGACCGGAGCCGGGATTGAACCCAAGTTATCGGCGCCGTGAGGCTTACTGAGAAAACGTAGAAGTATTTTTACCAACTGCATAGGCCAAGTGACCTGGTCTCTGCAAAATTGATGTTTGCTAAGTATACAATCCCAAATTTAATCTGCAAATGTACAACTTGACGAGGAAACACCTTGCCATTAAAATAGAAAATGTTTAAGCTGAAATGTTAATAATTCAGAGGAAACAATCATTCAAAGCAACTGCTTGAGCAATTCTAGTTTCAGGTATGGTTGTTGTTCTTTACAATAGGATGCATTAATAAGAATGCATCTGAAGAGAAAAACTCACCTAGAGTGGATATTTGTAATTTCTAGGTACAAGGCCGAATAAGGTGAGATATTGAGAATTGCATTTACTAAAAAACAAAGTGTTGGGTTAATTCACTTTGGGAAATAACACTTCACATTCTTGAACTTTGCAATATTCAGATCTCTTTCTGGCAGCTGTCAAATTAATTACTAACAGTAGACTTATATTTTATTGATGGGTCTGGGTGTAGGTGCAACTGGTGGGAGAGGTCAGTTTTGGTACCCAGTGAAATGCAACTCCTGGGTCCACTTGCCTTTTGCGAATGTTTCTGCCGTATTCATGCCGTATTGTCCTGAATGTTGTAATGAGCCTTTAAGTAATAACAGCATGTCATCATGAGAAGGGAAGTGACATGTGATTCAGTCTCAGTTTCACTCTGGCCTGTAAGCAGAGCGCAAGGCACACAGCTCTCCTGCTGTCTTCAAAAGCTGACTGATGATGGTTTAACCTGAGGATCACCATGCCTTAGGCGAGGGGCAAGGTTGAGAAAGTGAGGCCTTCATGAATAACCTCAGCTGGTACGGGATTGAACCCGCACTGTTGGTGTACACAATAAGCAACTTTTGAGCTCAACAATCTGAAGCCATCTGACCATGCAGGAAGTACTCAGAGCATCGAGCTGATAATAGGTTCATGTACTTTGGTCACCTTTCTATTTTAACTCAACTCAGACAATATTCATATGGAGCAAGCAGGTTGAAGAACGAGCATTGAAGCAACACAACTCACCATAAAGGCAGGAAGGACCGGCTGTGTGAACTTTGTCTTAAACGAATGAATCAGCTGCTTAGTTTTGGCATTGTAGAATGCCAGGAGACCTAAAACAACACAAGGAAAAGTTTGACTAATTGTCGGAATTAAAATGACCATCTCCCCAACTTTGGGACTCAAACTACTGCGGATTTTACTCCCTTTGATATGATCGCTGAGAGACGGAGAGGAATGGAGTACAATAATCATCAGTATTGTACCCCACTTACCACTCCACGATGACCCGTTCAACCCATTTACTGCCCATCTTCCATCTCGGCCCACATGGAACACATCCTGAGCAAGACCCAACAGCAAATAGTCTTTGGATCACGGAATGGGAAACGCAAGAGGGGCAGCACGGTAGCATTGTGGATAGCACAATTGCTTCACAGCTCCAGGGTCCCAGGTTCGATTCCGGCTTGGGTCACTGTCTGTGCGGAGTCTGCACATCCTCCCCGTGTGTGCGTGGGTTTCCTCCGGGTGCTCCGGTTTCCTCCCACAGTCCAAAGATGTGCAGGTTAGGTGGATTGGCCATGATAAATTGCCCTTAGTGTCCAAAATTGCCCTTCGTGTTGGGTGGGGTTACTGGGTTATGGGGATAGGGTGGAGGTGTTGACCTTGGGTAGGGTGCTCTTTCCAAGAGCCGGTGCAGACTCGATGGGCCGAATGGCCTCCTTCTGCACTGTAAATTCTATGATACTACCAAGTACCTAATGACAAACCCGATTTGTCAAATGGCTTCAAACTACCACAGCCAGAGGGGCCCTTGCTAAATAGGTGCAGGGCAGGCCAAGTCCGTGTGCAGCCAAGCTCCACTGTTGGGACCTCTGTATAAACCCCTAATGAGACCTCTGTATAAACCCCTAATAAACTTATGCAGAGACACTGATCAATGGCACCACTGACTAATCAACTTAAACTCAGTAAATGAGGCAACTGACGCCTGGCTTTGGGGATTTGCATTTGCTAACAAAATTATCTGCTAGTTTTTCAATTCCACTGCTCAAAGCACCAACCTCGCTTCCCTCCCTGCCCCCCAGCCCCACATGACCTCCCAACAGCAATAAAACCACATCTCATCATGTTCTAACTACACTGATGAGTGCTCTACATTGACCAAAAGGCACAGAATGCTCTGAAATACATCACTGCACCGTCCATAATGCTGTCTACAACAGCCAGTATTTAGGTATTTGCCTTTTCCCACACCTTCAGCCGCATTACCTTTATATTATGAATTGCTACCTAACTTAAAGTAGCCGACACACAACAGGGTGCAGCCACATGGGAGAGTTGAAGCTGAGTCACCAGCTTCAGTTACTGGTAAGTACTCATTATCGGCCTTCCAGTTAGTGCTTGTTTTTCAAAATCATACATTTCCTGGAGTTCTTAATACGTCAATATCCGATCTACAAGGGTCAACTAAATGTCCATGAGCCAAGGACATATTCAAAATGGAGCACGAGACAGGGGGAAGAAATAAAAGGTACTGTCTGAGTCTAAATTACACAATGTCATTCACATTGCAAAAATATTGAAAAGTTTTTATTTATACAGTGACTGAGCATGTCCAGAGTACATCTCAAAGCGCTTCGCCACTAAATGGTTACTTTTCACATGCACTTATTACGTAGCCAATTTTCACAAAGCATAAGCATTTCTTTATATGGTGCCACAGGATATTTTACATACACCCGAACAAGCAGACTAAGGGCAACATCTAGACTCAAATCCAAACAGATTGTTGGGATCACACTCTTCTGACTCATATCTGTGGAACTCTGTGCCGCAGAAGGCTGTGGAGGCCAAATTACTGAGTGTCTTTAAGACAGAGATAAATAGGTTCTTGCTTAATAAAAGGATCAGGGGTTATGGGTTATGGCAGGCGAATGGGGATGAGAAAATAACCACCATAATTGAATGACGGAGCAGACTCAATGGGCCGAATGGTCTAATTTTGCTCCTAGGTCTTATAGTCAGGCAGGCTAAAGCTAGTTCCTTTTGGGAAGAGGGCTACTGGCTACTGCATTTATGCAGCCCGAGTTAGCACCAAGTAGTAATCTCACTCGGATGCCATTTGAGGGTTGTGGGAAATGGAGAAAGATATCACAACTGAGCAGTGGAGTGGTGTCGACCGAGGTCAGGTTAAGGCATTTGCTGGGTCACAGGAACCATTGTCTGGCTGTGCTAATATCCGAGCTGATCAATGCTGTCCCAGATTTCGAAACTGGAAATAGTTACATTCCTCAGCATTGAGCTTTCATCTGGAAAAATACACAAAAGCAAATGCACCACAAACCCATGCTTCATTGGCTAGAAAACAAAGTGACCAATCTTATGCCCAACAATACCCTAGATTTGTTGGTTGAATGAAGGTAAACTCGGATTCAAAATTAATGCCCAAATTAGGAAAGGTTCATACTAACAAACAATCCCTGAATTGGTATGAACAGTAGAAGTAATGAATTTGTATTCCTATCGGAGATGATTGCCTTACGCCTTGTCTGGGCCTAGCTACATTTTCCAAAAATTTACAACAGCGGTTCACTTCCTACAATGCTGAGGCATTTGCAAGCTCCCTGCATGTAGCATGTTCCTGAACCGTCACTACACCTGGGTGGAAAGTGAAGCGTGAAACACTGACAGCTCCAGATATAATGGCCGTGATTCTCCGGCTTCTCTGTGTTTCCGCTCAAGCGAAACGAGGCTGGTGAATAGTGGGAGAGGCCAAAAACGAGATCCGCATCGGGCGCCAGTTTTATGATGCAACTGGCCCGCTCCCGTAGGTGGAATTGGGACCTCGCCGTAGCATGGCGAGAAACCAATTATCACCACTTAAGCCCCATTTTCATACAATTAACAGAAGCGACCCCATATCCAACGGCCTCCTGTCATTCTGCATCCTTCCCAGCAAGTGGTCATGCTGGTGCTGAATTGTACTGATTTTGAAAAACGTGAACCTGGCGGAAGGGCTTCTGTGGGGAGGTGAGTAGCCATCTTTGCTCAGAGCCATAGAGCCCGGGGGTGCTGGGCGACCCGCTGCAGGAATGGGCTGCCATGGGATGGCGTATGAGGGGAGGGGGGCAACTGGTGTGGTGCAACTGCTCGTGGCACCACCATGCCAACCCCTAGATAGTGTGCGTGTTGACCTCGAGACATGGCCTCATCAGAGGGGTGGAACTCGGGAGAGTTGTGCCAACCGTCGGCACCCCATGGGACAGGTTTGGGTTGGCACTCATCCTGACCGGTGTCCTTCGGGCCCTGTGGTCCACCTTGGGACGGAGGGGTAGCTGGTTCAAGCCCCGGGTGGCACTGCATCACCTGGTTCTGCCAGCACTGGCGGTTCCCCATGGTCTGCACCATCGTGTCGATGCCTTCAGGTGACTGGGACGTGCTCTGCAGCTCCATCTGCAATGCCCATTGGAGAGCAGGACATGTCCCGCAGAACCTCAACAAGGTCGGCCTGGTGCTGGGTGACATCCCCCAGCAAGTCGGACATTCTGCTGAGACCCTGAGCCATGGCTGTCACCAACTGCGCGATGACTTGGACACCTTCACTCATGGTGCCGACATCGTGAACCAGGCTTTCTACTGTGGTCGCCACCCTAACAGTGTTGTTCTCGGTTCCGCGCACTGCTGGCACCATCTCCTGTGCCCGTAGCCTCTGGGGAGTCTGCAAGAGGCTATGGATCTCCTGGAGCATCGCTGACATCTCTCTCTGAATATCCCGGCTGCTCCCGATCATCTCCAGGTAACCCACTGCCACAGGCTCAGCATCAGGCTGGGACCCAGCTGGGTCCTGGCATCCAACAGCACTCCGACCACTGTCTTGCCTGGGAGTTCCTGCCTCCACCTGATGTACATCAGCAGCAGTGTGGTGCTCACCAGATTGTGCCCCAGAAGCTTGTCCACTAACTTGTCCCACTGAGGCGTGTGTATCTGCACTGGTGCATGGTGGGGATGACAGCTGTGCCGCGATTATAACAGAGCTCTCCTCCAAGGTGTTCTCCTTGGAGACAGAAGAGGGTGTCACCCGAGATGGCGGCTGTCGACTGGAGGACCTGCGGGAGAATGGGCATATGGTAAGTGGGAGGGATGGGTCAGTCAGTAAGGCAATAGTAACTCATGTTTGACAGGTCCTCCGGGTGGAGCCCGGTGGTTCCTGACCTCTGCGGGTCTGCCAGCCTCCGCATGGGAGACCGATCTATCCTCGGCCACCCTGGTCACCTTCCAGGGTCCATTCCTTGAAGGAGCAGAAGATTCTTAAGTCCGGCACCCCACTGCCAGTGTGGGCCCTTCTCCTGCCAATTATGGGTGAGCTTTTCCAGCGGGGGCACAGAGGCAATAGTTAGCCACACGCGTGGTTCACAGTGGTTGGAGAGGGGATGTGAAGGCAGGTATGGGGGTGGTGAGATGGGTAGGCAGAGGCGCTGATGTCTTCTCACTTGTGCTGCCCGGCGCAGGTCATTGACCGTCTTCCTGCACAGCTGGCCAGTCCTCTTGGGTCATACTACTTGAGCTTACAGTCGCCACCACCTCACCCCAGGCAGCACTGGCTGTCTTGTGGCTCACCCTCCGGGGGAACAGGGCATCCCTCCTGGCCTCCACCGCGTCCATGCGTCTCCCCAGGTCAGTGTCCCTGAGTCTTAGGGCCCCGTCGCCTGGGCACAATTGTTGCGAGCTGGCTGGGCTTGGCTGTGTAAGTGCAGCTTAAGTGCTGCTCGATCTTGTTAGCAAGGTGATGAGCAATCAATATACACGCGACAAAGGTATTCAGTAACTGAGGCTTTAATACACTAGAACTGATCCCCAGCAGCTTCGTAACAGAAAGTGAAGGCTGCTGGGACGGCACCATCTTTTATACCCCGCCTTCAGGGCGGAGCTACTTCACACAGCCAATGGTAGACTCCAGGGTCTCAACCAATGGCGTCGGCCTCTCAGGTACCGCAATACCTGGTATTACCACACAAAGGGGGGGGGGCGCTGGCGGGTACGGCGCCGATTAATCAGCTGGCGAGCCGTTATTTGCGGGGAGAAGCACGTGGGGCCTCGTTAAGAGGACCAATTAATGTTGAATTGTGTTGTCGGCCTCGCTGGGCCAAGCGCCGGGAAGCTCGCGGCAATTCCTGCTCGCTGCTACACTTAGAAATATTTCCGGATCGGGGGTGGTTTATTTGTTGCAACCCTGTTTTGATACATATTTGAAATAAAATACATTTTTTAAAAAAGTAACGTTTCCGGAGAACTGCGCCCATTGGATTTGGGGAGAGCCAGGATGTTATTATTCAGGCACAAAGAAACCGGCTTTAATCCTTCCTGAACGTTTCATCCAAGTCACTGGAAACAGGTTATTTGCTTTACAGCATTAAAAACAATTAGAACATAGAACATAGAAAAATACAGCACAGAACAGGCCCTTCGGCCCACGATGTTGTGCCGAACCTTTGTCCTAGATTAATCATAGATTATCATTGAATTTACAGTGCACAAGGAGGCCATTCGGCCATTGAGTCTGCACCGGCTCTTGGAAAGAGCACCCTACCCAAAGTCAACACCTCCACCCAACACCAAGGGCAATTTTGGACACTAAGGGCAATTTATCATGGCCAATCCACCTAACCTGCACATCTTTGGACTGTGGGAGGAAACCGGAGCACCCGGAAGAAACCCACGCAGACACGGGGAGGATGTGCAGACTCCGCACAGACAGTGACCCAAGACGGAATCGAACCTGGGACCCTGGAGCTGTGAAGCAATTGTGCTATCCACAATGATACCGTGCTGCCCTTAAGAACAAATAAATCTACACTATATCATTTTACCGTAATCCATGTACCTATCCAATAGCTGCTTGAAGGTCCCTAATGTTTCCGACTCAACTACTTCCACAGGCAGTGCATTCCATGCCCCCACTACTCTCTGGGTAAAGAACCTACCTCTGACATCCCCCGTATATCTTCCACCATTCACCTTAAATTTATGTCCCCTTGTAATGGTTTGTTCCACCCGGGGAAAAAGCCTGACTGTCTACTCTATCTATTCCCCTGATCATCTTATAAACCTCTATCAAGTCGCCCCTCATCCTTCTCCGTTCTAATGAGAAAAGGCCTAGCACCCTCAACCTTTCCTCGTAAGACCTACTCTCCATTCCAGGCAACATCCTGGTAAATCTCCTTTGCACCTTTTCCAAAGCTTCCACATCCTTCCTAAAATGAGGCGACTAGAACTGTACACAGTACTCCAAATGTGGCCTTACCAAAATTTTGTACAGCTGCATCATCACCTCACGGCTCTTAAATTCAATCCCTCTGTTAATGAACGCTAGCACACCATAGGCCTTCTTCACAGCTCTATCCACTTGAGTGGCAACTTTCAAAGATGTATGAACATAGACCCCAAGATCTCTCTGCTCCTCCACATTGCCAAGACCTCTACCGTTAACCCTGTATTCCGCATTCATATTTGTCCTTCCAAAATGGACAACCTCACACTTTTCAGGGTTAAACTCCACCTGCCACTTCTCAGCCCAGCTCTACATCCTATCCATGTCTCTTTGCAGCCGACAACAGCCTTCCTCACTATCCACAACTCCACCAATCTTCGTATCGTCTGCAAATTTACTGACCCACCCTTCAACTCCCTCATCCAAGTCATTAATGAAAATCACAAACAGCAGAGGACCCAGAACTGATCCCTGCGGTACGCCACTGGTAACTGGGATCCAGGCTGAATATTTGCCATCCACCACCACTCTCGGACTTCTATCGGTTAGCCAGTTTGTTATCCAACTGGCCAAATTTCCCACTATTCCATGCCTCCTTACTTTCTGCAGAAGCCTACCATGGGGAACCTTATCAAATGCCTTACTAAAATCCATGTACACTACATCCACTGCTTTACCTTCATCCACATGCTTGGTGACCTCCTCAAAGAATTCAATAAGACTTGTAAGGCAAGACCTACCCCTCACAAATCCGTGCTGACTATCCCTAATCAAGCAGTATCTTTCCAGATGCTCAGAAATCCTATCCTTCAGTACCCTTTCCATGACTTTGCCTACCACCGAAGTAAGACTAACTGGCCTGTAATTCCCAGGGTTATCCCTAGTCCCTTTTTTGAACAGGGGCACGCATTCGCCACTCTCAAATCCCCTGGTACCACCCCTGTTGACAGTGAGGACGAAAAGATCATTGCCAACGGCTCTGCAATTTCATCTCTTGCTTCCCATAGAATCCTTGGATATATCCCGTCAGGCCCGGGGGACTTGTCTATCCTCAAGTTTTTCAAAATGCCCAACACATCTTCCTTCCTAACAAGTATTTCCTCAAGCTTACCAGTCTGTTTCACACTGTCCTCTCCAACAATATGGCCCCTCTTATTTGTAAATACAGAAGAAAAGTACTCGTTCAAGACCTCTCCTACCTCTTCAGACTCAATACACAATCTCCTGCTACTGTCCTTGATCGGACCTACCCTCGCTCTAGTCATTCTCATATTTCTCACATATGTGTAAAAGGCCTTGGTGTTTTCCTTGATCCTACCCGCCAAAGATTGTTCATGCCCTCTCTTAGCTCTCCTAATCCCTTTCTTCAGTTCCCTCCTGGCTATCTTGTATCCCTCCAACGCCCTGTCTGAACCTTGTTTCCTCAGCCTTACACAAGTCTCCTTTTTCCTCTTCACAAGACATTCAACCTCTCTTGTCAACCATGGTTCCCTCACTCGACCATCTCTTCCCTGCCTGACAGGGACATGCATATCAAGGACACGTACTACCTGTTCCTTGAACAAGTTCCACATTTCACTTGTGTCCTTCCCTGACAGCCAATGTTCCCAACTTATGCACTTCAATTCTTGTCTGACAACATCGTATTTACCCTTCCCCCAATTGTAAACCTTGTCCTGTTGCACGCACCTATCCCTCTCCATTACTAAAGTGAAAGTCACAGAATTGTGGTCACTATCTCCAAAATGTCCCCCACTAACAAATCTATCACTTGCCCTGGTTCATTACCAAGTACTAAATCCAATATTGCCCCTCCTCTGGTCGGACAATCGACATACTGTGTTAGAAAAGCTTCCTGGACACACTGCACAAACACCACCCTATCCAAACTATTTGATCTAAAAGAGTTTCCACTCAATGTTTGGGAAGTTAAAGTCACCCATGACTACTACCCTGTGACTTCTGCACCTTTCCAAAATCTGTTTCCCAATCTGTTCCTCCACATCTCTGCTGCTATTGGGGGGCCTATAGAAAACTCCTAACAAGGTGACTGCTCCTTTCCTATTTCTGACTTCAACCCATACTACCTCAGTAGGCTGATACTCCTCGAACTGCCTTTCTGCAGCTGTTATACTATCTCTAATTAACAATGCCACCCCCCCCCCCCACCTCTTTTACCACCCTCCCTAATCTTATTGAAACATCTATAACCAGGGACCTCCAACAACCATTTCTGCCCCTCTTCTATCCAAGTTTCCGTGATGGCCACCACATCGTAGTCCCAAGTACCGATCCATGCCTTAAGTTCACCCACCTTATTCCTGATGCTTCTTGCGTTGAAGTATACACACTTCAACCCATCTCCGTGCCTGGAAGTACTCTCCTTTGTCAGTGTTCCCTTCCCCACTGCCTCATTACACGCTTTGGCGTCCTGAATATCGGCTACCTTTGTTGCTGGACTACAAATCCGGTTCCCATTCCCCTGCCAAATTAGTTTAAACCCTCCCGAAGAATACTAGAAAACCTTCCTCCCAGGATATTGGTGCCCCTCTGGTTCAGATGCAACCCATCCTGCTTGTACAGGCGCCACCTTCCCCAGAATGCGCTCCAATTATCCAATTACCTGAAACCCTCCCTCCTACACCATTCCTGCAGCCACGTGTTCAGCTGCACTCTCTCCCTATTCCTAGCCTCGCTATCACGTGGCACCGGCAACAAACCAGAGATGACAACTCTGTCTGTCCTGGCTTTTAACTTCCAGCCTAACTCCCTAAACTCGTTTATTACCTCCACACCCCTTTTCCTACCTACGTCGTTGGTACCAATGTGCACGTCTTCTGGCTGCTCCCCCTCCCCCTTAAGGATCCTGAAGACACGATCCGAGACATCTCTGGCCCTGGCACCCGGGAGGCAATATACCTTCCAGGAGTCTCGCTCGCGACCACAGAATCTCCTATCTATTCCCCTAACCATTGAATCTCCTACAACTATTGCTTTTCTGTTCTCCCCCCTTCCCTTCTGAGCCCCAGAGCCAGACTCAGTGCCAGAGACCTGGCCGCTAGGGCCTTCCCCCGGTAGGTCAGCCCCCCAACAGCATCCAAAACGGTATACTTGTTTTGAAGGGGAACGGCCACGAGGGATCCGTGCACAGTCTGCCTGTTTGTTTTTTTCCCCTGACTGTAACCCAGCTATTCTTGTCCTGTACCTTGGGTGTGGTTACCTCCCTGTAACTCTTCTCTATCACCCCCTCTGCCTCCCGGATGATCCGAAGTTCATCCAGCTTCAGCTCCAGTTCCCTAACATGGTCTTTGAGGAGCTGGAGTTGGGTGCACTTCCCGCAGTTATAGTCAGCGGAGACACCGGTGGTATCCCTCACCACCCACATCCTACAGGAGGAGCATGCAACTGGCCTAGCCTCCATCCCCTCTTACCTTACAGAATATAGCTGCCCTGTGGACCATAGATTATCATAGATTATCATAGAATTTACAGTGCAGAAGGAGGCCATTCGGCCCATCGAGTCTGCACCGGCTCTTGGAAAGAGCACCCTACCCAAGGTCAACACCGCCACCCTATCCTCATAACCCAGTAACCCCACCCAACACTAAGGGCAATTTTGGACACCAAGGGCAATTTATCATGGCCAATCCACCTAACCCGCACATCTTTGGACTGTGGGAGGAAACCGGAGCACCCGGAGGAAACCCACGCAAACCCAACTGGACCTCCGCCCTCCGACTCTGCTCCCAGTCAGCTGCACTCTCTGTAAACTCCTGGCTCTCTTCTCACTCTTTGCGGAAATGTAGGAAACAAAACAAAATGAAAGGAGCACCTTACTCCCTAACTAACTCCCTCAGTCACCAAACTCTCACTATAGCACTCAAATGCACCAAATTCAGCACTCCCTCAGTCACCAAACTCTCAAATGCACCAAATTCAGCACTCCCTCAGTCACCAAACTCTCACTATAGCACTCAAATGCACCAAATTCAGCACTCAGTGCAAAACAATTAATAAATGAAACAGAGCAAGTGGCAGCCTTGGTTTACTTTAGATCTAGCAAAATGACACAAGACCTTCAAATAGGCCCTAATTAATGGGACCAAATTCTGCAAACTTTTAACATGGGGAAAAATATTCCATTCAGCAGGATCATTCTATAATACCAAGGAAATGACGCTTCTGATAATGAACATTGGTTCAAATTACTAGACTGGAATCTAATCCAGAGAGATTAGCCTTGAAATACTTTAAGCACACTTTATTTATGGGTTGAGTCTTTTAACCCAATTGAATGCCTTTCATTGTATTTAACTTTCTATGCTTTCTCCAAATTATTGCCTGAAGCTTGAAGCTGACCTATAAACATAATGGATTCAAGTCACAATGTTGTGAGACTCACTTGACAGAAATAGCAGCCTTTACAATGGCCCTTAAGCACTGATCAATTCCAACGAATTGGATCAGTTTAGCTCAGTTTGGTTGCACGCTCACCCTCTTACCTCAGGTGATTGGGACTTCAAATCTTATTCCATGATTTCAGCACTCCAGTACTATGTAAATGTTGCGTTGTTATGGATGGGACAGTAAACTAAACTAAGGGTTTGCCTTGGTAAAGGAGGATATGAAAGTTCCAATGGTATGATCTGAAGAAGTGAGTTCTCCAGGAATTATCTCCCCTTAAAAACAAAACATCAGGGATGGAATTTTTCAGTCCCTCCAGTGGCAGACATTGCCATGGGTGGCACCAAGTCGTCATTTGGCTCCTGTACAAATTTTCCCATGCTGCCTGCGATGATGTCCCATGGGCAAGGCTGGAAAATCCCAGCCTAGATCAACTGGTTAGTCGTCTCACTCATTTGCAGAACATTATAGAACATACAGTACAGGAGGAGGCCATTCGGCCCATTGAGTCTGCACCGACCCACTTAAGCCCTCACTTCCACCCGATCCCCGTAACCCAATAACCCCATTTAACCTTTTTGGTCACTAAGGGCAATTTATCATGGCCAATCCACCTAACCTGCATGACTTTGGACTGTGGGAGGAAACCGGAGCACCCGTAGGAAACCCATGGAGTCACAGGGAGAACGTGCAGACTCCGCACAGACAGTGACCCAACGGGGAATCCTGGGACCCTGGCGCTGTGAAGCCACAGTGCTACCGTGCTGTCCTTGAGAACATTAGTAGGAATAAATCAGCTACCACATTAATCCACATGTCATAGTCCTAGATGACCATAGGCTTCTTTTCCCGAGGGCCAGGGAGGGAAAGAGGGAAGAGCTGTGGTGATTTAACCTGAGGATCACCACACCGCAGGCAAGACAGGGCCTTCACGAATAGCCTCAGCTGGTATGGGGATTGAACCTGATTTAACCTGAGGATCACCACACCTCAGGCAAGACAGGGCCTTCACGAATAGCCTCAGCTGGTATGGGGATTGAACCTGATTTAACCTGAGGATCACCACACCTCAGGCAAGACAGGGCCTTCACGAATAGCCTCAGCTGGTATGGGGATTGAACCCATGCTTGGCCTTGATCTGCATCACAAACCAGCTGCCTAGCCATCTGAGCTAAACCAGCCCCCACATAATAGTAACTGCACAATTACACACAATAGAGGGAGTAGTCGAAATGAATAGTATAGAGCCATTGAAAGGGGAGAAAGGTATTGGGGAGAAAGGTATTAAAGAACCTGATTAAGGTTAGAGGAAGAGAGTGCTGGGAGGGGACTTCTGGGAGCATAAACACTGACATGGACCAGATGGGCTGAATGGCCTGTTTTTGTAGGCTGGATATTCTATGTAATAAATAATTTTGGATGTTTGGTGATACAATAAAAGGTGCTTTATAAACGCAACTGCTTTTCTTATGGCTTCTAATTGGGCGATGGGTTGTTGGAGGAGAAGAAGTTGATTAATATTTAAGTGTTTACAATTTGAAAGTAGAAAATGGTTAAAATTTAAATAAGATGCAGACTGAAATGTCAAATGTAGGAAAATGATAAATAAACAAGCGAACTGAAGTAACAACTGAAATTTAGTCAAGCGAAGATTGGTATTTAAGTCAGTAATAAATAAAACATTAATGTTTTAGTTCAGGCACTGTTGGTGAAAAGCAGCAAAGAAAATAAAAAATTAAACTATGGAGTACATAACCTTAGCAAAATTGTCCTGTAGCTACTGCTGGCCATTCATACATGGTACATAGCTAAGATTGTGTGAAAAGGTAATCAAATTATTGACAACATCAATGTGCTAGATTATCACTATTACCTCTAACAAAAGTTTAGTTAATATTGAACAATTTAATCATTCACAAATGAAGTTATGGAGACACAGTTTCATATCCATAGGATCCCTACAGTGCAGAAGGAGCCCATTCAGCCCATCGAGTCTGCACCAATCCTCCAAAAGTGCACTCTACCTAGGCTCACTCTCCCATCCTATCCCCGTAACCTCACGCATTAATCATGGCCAATCCATCCAATTTTGGACTGTGGGAGGAAACCAGAGCACCCGAAGGAAACCCACACAGGCACAGGAGAATGTGATAACGCCACAGTTACCCAAGGCCGGAAACAAACCCGAGTCTCTGGCACTGTGAGGCAGAAGTGCTAATCACTGGGCCACCGTGCTGCCCATTCCTAGTTTTAAAGCAGTTTTACGGCAAGACAGAAGAGATAAGGAATCCCCAATACCTTCATTGTAGTTACAATACACTCCAATTCTCTCAGGTACGGACATGTCTAGGACTTTGGCCTTGTTGTTGTGCTTGGCGGTGAAGCTGACTTGCAGCCAGTTATTGAGATGAAGACACCAGGAGGCACTGGTCTTTCCCAGTTGGTCAAATTTGCCCATAGTCCTGTAGGCCACACCTGCAATGAAAGCCTTGCTGTCCCTTTCAAACGTAACCTCCCAATAATGCTGTCCACTGTCAATCAGAGTATCTCCTGTGGAAAGCAAAAGAGATGGTACATGTGAAATACAGCTCCATTGTCCATTTCAACTGAAGGAACCTCAAATCTGTTTTTTGTCACAGCAGATGCTCACAACAAGGAACAACTGCATGGCTTAGCTCCAGAGTGGAGAGTCAGCAATGTATATTTTTAAACTCATTTTTTAATAAAGTGGGATGTGGGCGTCGCTGGCTAGGGCAGACGTTATTTCCCATAACTAATTTCCCTTGAGAATGTGGTGGTGAGCTGCTTTCTTGAACCGCTGTAGCCCACATGGTGTAAGTACACCCACAGTGTTGTTAGTGAGAGAGTTCCAGGATTGTGACCCAGCGACAGTGAAGGAACAGCGAAACACTTCCCATGTGCTGTATTTTCTATGTTCTATGTTCTAAGTTAGGATGGCGAGGGGGGGGGGGGAAAACTTTGCAGGTGGTGGGGTTCCTGGTATCTGCTCTGCTCATTCTTTCCTTCTAGCGGTCTTGGCTTTGGAAAATGCTGCCTAAGAAGCCTTGGTTGAGTTCTTGCAGTGAATCTTGTAGCTGGTACACACTGCTGCTACGGGGCGTCTATGTTGGGGAGGGGGTTGGGGGAAGTGAATATTTATGGAAAGAGGAGGCAATCAAGCATCATAACGTTAAAACCAGGATGAATTGTATTTCCAGTTTGCTGAACAATGCAGTTGAGCATTTACTCCAGAGGAAAGCTCTGTTGCAGGCCATTTAAAATGGGTTAAACTCATAAGAGGTTATTCATGCCCCTCCACCTCTCTATGAAGAGTGTTTTTGCAGGATCTGAACCTGCCAACATTTTCCAGTTACTGAAGAATGCCCTCTGGTAACAGCATAACTGTAATTTATCCAATTTCTTTTTGGGATCTAATCACTGCCTCACTAACTTGCTGCATCCGTTTGGTAAATGTGGGAGATAACTATAGAGTATTGATGCTTTCAATGATAACTTTCGACGCGAGCACCAATTGTCCTTCACCGCTCCATTTAGTGAGAATTTTTCTTGATGGTGCACAAGACCAAATACGAATTTGTTTGAGCGACTAACACTGTTCAACATATCCTGCCAATAAAAACACTATGTGCTTTGTCGCAGAGAGAACACAATGGAATATATAAAATGTCTAACTTGAAGCTCCTGTGTTGCCTTTATCCATTTTTTTTTCTTTTAAATGTTCTTCCACTGGAATGTCTGCCATTTGGATTTTTCATTATGAAGCCGATTAAAGGTTTGAAACAAAAGAACGTCCAGGGCAATGGGGGAAAGAGAGCAGAGTGGTGGATTTAGTTTTCTGTTGATCTAGTGAGGGATAAAAGGGCCAAAAAGCCACCTTCTGTGCTGTACAGCTCTATGGCTCTTTATGCACAGGCTGAAATGAACTTCTCCAAATGCAAATTGAAAACTGAATTATGTCTGCTTCGAATCGCAAGTAAGATTTATTTGCTCTTCCATGTCAAAAACATCACTCTAATGAAATTTGAAGAGGACGGGTAGTCAAGGGAGTAATTTCCATATCTGCACTGTACTTAGTCTAATTACATTTACTGGGATCTCCTACAGTGCTGCAGATTTTGTAAAGATCCTTTTAGGTCCAGACAGTCGAGTACAAAGCAACAAAAAGATTGGCTTCCATTTAAACACTGCAAGGCTAGACAGCAAGTGCTGCGTTTAACGTACCTACCTAGCACAGTGTATGATTCTGCAGTAAATCGATCCCTGCTGCTCCGCCCAGATGGCATTCTCTTTGGAGACTGAATGATGCTCCTTCATCAAAAACAGAAGTACAGAAATATTATAACCCGAGGCAAACGGACTGCCTGCTTGATTTATGGGTGGTGTTTGGGCTGTTTAAAAGTATTACAAGTAAATGAATGAAAAGTGCATTAAAACAGAGGAGTGGGCAGAAATGAACATTCCCTTAAAAAAGGGGGATATAGCTTGGACAAAACCAACAGGAATAGATCACGCAACAAATCAAGTATAATTCCGTTTTCCAACACTATCACAATAATTAACCTTGGATATTATTAATGCTGTGCAAATGTGTGCATTTTAACTCAGACGTTGTGTGCAGTTCCACATAATAAATTTCAAGGGTTATCACAGACTGGGATCCGGCCTGTCAGCCTGGTAGGAATTCATAGAAAATAAAAAGAAGCTTCCTTTATTTCTGAATTCTCTTTTGTTTTACTCAAAATTCAGTCAAAGGTGCAATCCAACTCATTATTTAATACAAATCTGTCAGGGAGAAAGGATATGGTGATAGGTTTAGATGGAAAAAAGTGTGCGAGAAGGCACTCGCATAGACCAGTAGGGTAAAGAAACCTGCTGAAAACAAAATCATCTTCAATGGGGCAGCACGGTAGCACAGTGGTTCACACTGTTGCTTCACTGTGCCAGAGACCCGGGTTCAATTCCCGGCTTAGGTCATTGCCTGTGCGGAGTCTGCACGTTCTCCCTGTGTCTGCATGGGTTTCCTCCGGGTGCTCTGGTTTCCTCTCACAAGTCCCAAAAGACATGCTTGTGAGGTAGATTGGACATCCTGAATTCTCACTCAGCATACCCGAACAGGTGTAGTGACATGGGGATTTTCACAGTAACTTCATTGCAGTGCTAATGTAAGCTTACTTGTGACACTAATAAAGATTATTATTATATTCTATAGACTCTGGAAGAGTTCCTGCAGATTGGAGGGTGGCTAATGTAACTCCACTATTTAAAAAGGAGGTAGAGATAAAACAGGGAATTATAGACCAGTAAGCCTAACATCGGTAGTGGGGAAAATTCTAGAATTCATTATTAAAGATTTTATAGCAGAGGATATTCTTGTTCTAGAGGGTGTGCAGAGAAGGTTTACCAGACCGATTCCTGGGATGACAGGATTGGGCGGCACGGTAGCACCGTGGTTAGCACTGTGTTTAGCACAGTTGCGTCACAGCTCCAGGGTCCCAGGTTCGATTCCCGACTTGGGTCACTGTCTGTGTGGAGTCTGCACGTTCTCCCCAAGTCTGCATGGGTTTCCTCCCACAGTCCAAGATGTGCAGGTTAGGTGGATTGGCCATGCTAAATTGCCCTTAGTCTCCAAAAAGGTTAGATGGGGTTACTGGGTTAGGATGCAGATGTGGGCTTAGATAGGGTGTCTTTCCATGTGATGGTGCAGACTCGATGGACCTAATGGCCTCCTTCTGCACTGTAAATTCTATGACTGACATATGAGGAGACGTTGAGTTGGTTAGTATTGTAATCGCTGAAGTTCATAAAAATGAGGGGAGGGGATCTCATATAAACCTATAAATTTCTAACTGGCCAAACAGGATAGATGCAGGAAGGATGTTCCTGATGGCAGGGGTGTCCAGAATCAGGGGTTACAGTCTGTGGATACAGGGTCAACTATTTAGTACTGCGATGAGGAGCAATTTCTTCACCCAGAGAGTGGTGAACCTGTGGAATTTGTGACCACAGAAAGTAGTTGAGGCCAAAATGTATGTTTTCAAGAAGGAATTAGATATAGCATTTGGGACAAAGGGGATCAAAGGATGTGGGGGGGGGGGGGGCTGAATCAGGCTATTGAATTGGATGACCAGCCATAAGACAAAGGAGCAAAATTAGGCCATTCAGCCCATCGAGTCTGATATATTTTTCATCACCATTCTCCTCCCTTCTCCCCATAACCCCTAATCCCCCTATTAATCAAGAATGTATCCCTGTCTCAAAGACACTCCAGTGACTTGGCCTCCACACAATGAGTTCCACAGATTCACAACCCTCTGGCTGAAGAAATTCCTCCTCATCTCAGTTTTAAAGGATCGTCCCTTCAATCTGAGGCTGTGCCCTTGGGTCCTAGTTTTTCCAACCAGTGGAAACATCCTCTTCACGTCCACTCTATCTATACTGCAAGTATACTGCAAGTTTCAATAAGATTCCCCCTCATCCTTCTAAACTCTAACGAGTACAGACCCAGAGTCCTCAACCGCTCCTCATATGACAAGCTCTTCATTCCAGGGATCATTCTTGTGAACCTCCTCTGGACCCTTTCCAAGGCCAGCATATCCTTCCTTAGATACAGGGCCGAAGATTGCTCACAATACTCCAAATGGGGTCTGACGAGAGCCTTACACAGCCTCTGAAGTACTACCCTGCACTTGTATTCTAACCCTCTCGACATGAATGCCAACATTGCATTTGCCTTCTTAACTGCTGACTGAACCTGCACGTTAAAGTGAATCTTGAAGTAGGATTCCCAAGTTCCTTTGTGCTTCTGATTTCCTAAGTCTTTTTTCATTTAGAAAATAGTCTATGCCTCCATTCTTCCTACCAAAGTGCATAACCTCACACTTTTCCACATTGTTTTCGATTTGCCACTTCGTTGCCCACTCTCCTAGCCTGTCCAAGTCCTTCTACAGCACCCCCCCTACTTCCATAATACTACCTGTCCCTCTGCATATCTTTGCTTCATCTGCAAACATAGCAACAGTGCCCTCAGTTTCTTCTTCCAGATCATTAATATGTATTGTTAAAAGTTATGGTCCCAGTCACCGGCTGCCTTTATCCCTTTATCCCCACTCTCTGCCTTCTGCCAGTCAGCCAATCCTCTATCAATGCCAGTATTTTACCCAACACCATGGGCTCTTAACTTATTTAACAGCCTCCTGTGTGGCTTGTCACCTTGTCAAGGCCATCTAGAAATCTAAATAGATCAAGTCCACTGGGTTCTCCTTTGTCTAGCTTTCTTGTTACCTCCTCAAGAATTCTAACAGATTTGTCAGACATGACCTCCCCTTGATGACGCCGTGCTGACTCAGTCCTATTTTACGATGCACTTCCAAGCCATGATCATGATGAATGGGAGACCAGACTCGAAGAGCTGACTGGCCTTCCCCCGCTCCTATTTTCTAGGAGAACAACGAGGTGGGGGTAGGTGAAGGGTCTGTGACATATTCACACTCATCCTGACCTCAACTGAAGAGTTGTACCTTGCGGGAGAATTGGCAGGTGAAGCTGTCCGACTTCGGTTTTCCTTTCCTCGCACTTTGATCTCCTGCACCTTTCCCCCGGATGCATCCCATTCCACACTGTGGTCCTCCACTTTCAAATTCTGATGGGCTGTTGCAGCATCCAGACTGAAATTAAATGCTGTGGGAAAAGTGAAGTGGCCTGAATCCTTAATCACAACAGGAACTGAACACGCACAATTCATTACTCGAAGAGAACTGTACTTGAAAAGCTAATAATAGGTTTGCTACATGACTTTTTGGGATTTAATATGCAACAACTACATCCTCTACTATTTCTATATATAACAAGTGGTTCTGCCTACACTTAAAACATAGACTCCAATGGGAGCTGCCTTTAAAAAGGGGGAGGTTGTTTGGGTACATCCCTCAAAGTATATTTCCAAGCGAGGGAAAAAGGCAGGGAAAAGAAATCCAGGGTTCCCAGGCTCTTTAAAGTGATAGAGGGCAGGATGAAATAGAAAAGAAAGTGTGTATTTGTCAGATATCTGGTGGATAAGACAATTGAAAAGCAGGTTCAATATAGAAGGCTCAGAAATGAAGAGTAAAAAGAAATGAAATTCAATGGCGAGGTGCGTGAAGTGATTCGATTTGGTCGAAGAACAAGGGGAGGCAATATAAAATATCACTCAACAAGGGGGCAAATCTTACCCCAGAGGGCTGTGGAAGGTCAATCATTGAGCACGTCCCAGACAGAAATTGCTAGATTGCTTGGTACTAATGACATCAAGGGATATGGGGATAGCGGGGGGAAATGGCGTAGAGATAGACGATCAACCATCACCTGCTTGAATGGTGGAGTGGGCTCAATGGCCTACTCTTATTCTTAAATAAAGTGTATAATTTAAAAGGTCATGCAGGAGTAGAGACGCCCAGGGGGTAAATGTGAACAAATCATTGAAGGGGGCACAGCAGGTTGAGAAAGTGATGAACAGAAAGCACACATGCTCCTGAGCTTTATAAATAGGGACAACGGCATAAAAGCAAGGAGGTTTAAGCTACTGTAACTATCTGTGCTAAAATTAGCAGTGTCCCTAGCTACATGGTGTGAGAGCAGTAAGTTGAAGTGACCACAAGGATAGCAACTCTTTAACAAACACATGAAATTCAGTTTATGACTGCAAAGGAGGCATGGTAGATTTACAAACCGCTGGTCTCCAGTGTGACAGCTTCCGCAAACTCTCCAGCCACAGCTTTGTTGCAAGCTTTCACCCGGAAATTGACGAATTTGGTGTCAAATTTCATCCCTGGAAAGCAGATTGAGAAACCCTAGGTCACAAATAATTGTCATTAACAAGGAGGTCAAGCATCTCTGATAACCAAGCGAATAAATATCGTTCCTCGCATGGGACCCGGCCTGGGATCATGGCGATTCCAAAAGATGCCTGCGTCTGTCCTCTGATTTGTATATTTTTTATTCTTTCAAGGGATTGGGTATCATTCCGAAGGTTAGCATTTGACCCCAATTGCCCTAGAGAACAATTAAAAGTTAGCCACGTGGTTATGGGTCTGAATCACTCGTAGGCCAGACCAGGTAAGGATGGCAGATTTCCTTCCCTAAAGGATATTCGTTAGCCAAAACTATTTTTAAATAAAAGAATCAATGATAGTTGCCATAATCACCATTATGGAGGCTAGCTTTAGATTCCAGATTTCATTTTTAAAATTTATTTTTTATTTTTTAAGTTAAATTGAATTCAAATACCACCGGCTGCCATGGTGAGATTTGAACCAGTGGCCCCAGAGTATTCTTTCTTAATCGTGGTTTCCCACCCACTGTGGTTGACGGGGCTCTCAACTGTGTCCAACCCATCTCCCGCAATTGTGCTCCCATCCCTAACCCTAACCCTCCCTCCCAGAACCAGTATAGGGTCCCCCTTGTCCTCACTTTCCACCCCACCAGCCTCTGCATTCAAAGGATGGTCCTCTGCCATTCCGCTAACTCCAGCATGCTGCCACCATCAAACACATTTTCCCCTCACTCCCCCATCAGCATTCCACAGGGATCATTCCCTCTGGGATACCCTGGTCCACTCCTTCTTCACCCCCAACACCTCCCATGACACCTTACTGTGCAATCGCAGAAGGTGTAACACCTGCCCCCTTTACCTCCTCCCAGCTCACCATCCAAGGGCCAAAACACTTTTTTCAGGTGAGGCAGTAGTTCACTTGCCCTCTCTTCAATCTGGCCAATTGCATTTGTTGCTCCCAATGCGGTCTATTCTACATTGGAGATAGTAAATGCAGACTGGGTTTGGCCTTTCCGCAAGCAGAACCCAGACCTTCCCGTTGCTTGCCATGTCAACTCACCGTCCTGTTCTCACGTTCACAAGTTTTTCCTGGCCTGCTGCAATGTTCCAGTAAAGCCGAACGCAAACCAGAGGAACTGCAACTCATCTTCCGATTAGGCACAACCTTCCGGACTTAACGTTGAGTTCAACAACTTTAGACTGTGAGCTCTTTCCTGCACCTTCAACTCATTTTTATATTAAGCAATTTATTTTCATTTTTTCCATCGATCCATTTCTCCCTCGCCATCGTCTCCCCTCCCCCCACCCCACGAGGGCCAGCTGTTCCCTGTTACTAGTTGTCTATTGACATGCTACTCACCTTTGTTCTGCCATTAACACATTCTGATCTCTTAATATGCCACTATCAGCATCCTTCTTAGCCATGATCACCACCATTTACAGTCCCTGTCTTTTTATCCGCAATATCTTTGTCAATTTCCATGTCTAGCTGCCCTCTATCCAGCCCGGCTGCTCCACGCATGCCCTGCCCACAACAGTATAAATCTGATCCTATTCCCAGCTCTCTCTAGCTCTGACAAAGAGTCATCCAGACGCAAAACGTTAGCTCCGTTCTCTCTCTAGAGATGCTGTCAGACCCGCTGAGATTGTCCAGCATTTTCTGTTTCTGTCCATAGAGCATTAACTGGACCTCTGAATTAGCAGTCCAGTGATATTACCACAAAGCTACCATCCGCCGAGTTAGCTCATTTCAGCTGGGATAGAAATGATACAGTTGCTTTCAGCAGGACAAAGGAAAACCAGGCAGCATCAGAATGCTTCTCATTGATGAGTGGCGAGAGTTTAGGACCAGTTCTGGCCCTGTCCCCTATTGCTCAATCACCAGATGACCAATATTTATTACCTCGGTTCACATTTGAAGGTATTTTATCCTTTGATATTAGGGCTGGTGGAACACTACCCTTGAAACTGACTTCATAACAGAAAGTAGAAAAATGGAAGCAGCACATTGTTGCACAATTAATTATCATAACATAAAGTGGGCTTAGAAAGTCCCTATGTAAATTTTGATTTTAATACCTTTGGACGCACACTAGATGGAAGTAAACAGCAAAAAGCATATCAAGCTTCCCCTGATTGAAAATGCCAACAGTAGAAGTAAACTGGTCTTCAACTCGCCAAGGCTCCTTGACAGGACATTCCAATCCCATTGATCCCCATTACCTGGAAGGACAAGGGGAGCAGACATGCACGGAAACACCACTTGCAGGTTCCCCTTCAAGTCACTCACCATCCTGACTTGGAATTACATCGTCGTTCCTTCACCATCGGCAGTGTCAAATCCCTGGAACTTCCTCCCAGTTGGTATATTGATGCCACAGGGACTGCAGCTATTCACCACCAGCTCCCCAAGTGCAATTAAGATGAGCAATAAATGCTGGCCTTGCGTGCAATGCGCACATCCCAAAAATGAATTAATAGAACAAAATAACATGTGGGGGGGAAAAACATTCACTGGGGCCCTGTGGCATAGTGGTTAGCATTATTGCTTCAGCTCCAGGGACCCGGGTTCGATTCTGGCCTTGAGTGACTGTGTGAAATTTGTATGTTCGCCCACTATCTGCGTGGGTTTCCTTTGGGTGCAGTGGTTTCCTCCCACAGTCCAAAGACTTGCAGGTTTGTTGGGAGTGGGCATAGCTACTCTTTCGGAGGTTGGCGCCGAATGGCTTCCTTCTGCACTGTAGGGATTCTATTGTTCATTATTGGAAAAATGTAGCACATAGGAACTCAGGTTAACAACTGGATGAAAACGTCTCTGCATCTATACATCCAAAGTTATTAAAATCTAAAGTTTCACAAGGACTTTACCAATGTCTTGTAGAATACGTTATTTACATTTGTCATTCTCTACTATAAATATACTTGTAACATGCATACTTCATGTAAAAGTAAAATCTAAATGTATACAGCACACTAGCAAAATGCTTCAGACAATCACTTCTGAAGTGCAGTCCCACTGTCCTTTCAATGGAGCAGCCAAATAGTATACATCACACCTCACAATCAACAATGTGACAAGTGACCAATTAATCTGATGGTGGTGATTGTTTGAGAGAGGAATGTTATCGAAGACATTGGGAGAACGCACTGCTCAACAAATAATGTCACATAATTGTTCATGCCCATCTGACCTGGCAGGCAGGGCTTCAATTTAGCAACTAACCTGCATCACAATTGCTTCAAAATGCACCACTCCTTGCTCTGCACTGTTGTGTCACATTATGTGCTCAAATCTTTGGTTGGGCCTTAAATCTACACCCTTCTGACTGAAATGGCCCAAGCAATTGAATTACCAAATGAAAGAAAAATAAAATTGGTTTGGGGGCAGGGACGGGAATAATTACTAATCCAAGAGTGACAGCAACATCACCTCTGAATCAATAGATCATACGTTCAAGCTCCACAAGGAGGAGCCAGGAGTGTGATGGAGTACTCTTCACTTGCCTGGATGTGTGCAGCTCCAACACAAGCTCAACACCATCCAGGACAAAGCAGCCCCGCTTGATTGGCACACCTTCCACAAACATTCACTCCCTCCATCACTGCAGCACAGTAGCAGGTATGTGTACCATCTACAAGATGCACTGTAGAAACTCACCAAGGCTCCTTAGGCAGCAACTTCCAAACTCATGATCATTACCATCTAGAAAGATACGGGCAGCAGACAGATGGGGGCATCATCATTTGGAAGTTCCCCTCCAAGCCACTCAAAACCCTGACTTGGAAATATGTCGCTGTTCCTTTGCTGCCGTTGGGTCAAAATCCTGGAACTTCCTCCCTAACAGCATTATGGGTGTACCTACACCACATGGACTGTGGCTGGTTCAAGAAGGCAGCTCACCACCACCTTCTGAAGGACAACCAGGGATGGGCAACAAATGCTGGCCTAACCAGCAACACCACGTCCCTTGAATGAAGAATAAAAACCTCCAGGGGGTACTCAAGCACACTATTGGGCCAGACACTTCAGTGACATTCTCAGAGAAGGCTGCACTGTCAGAAGTGCCACCTTTCAGATGACTTTACCTGACAAGGTGAATTCCTGCTCCTTGATACCTTCTTTCACCATCCAAGGGTGCTCTTCCTTTAGCCGTGGGGGCCCTTCATAATTGGTTTTGCGATATTCTAAAATATAGTGATCGATCTTTCCATCATCTTCAGGCATTCTCCAGACCACGGTCACACAGTTGTCTGCTACCAGGCATTCAGACGCATCGATTTCGGGAATACTTGGTACTGATGACAAAAGAGAGACTAACTTACAACTTGCACCGAGAGATTTTGGAAGTGACCCAGTTCTGATGATCAATCAGTGATAATTTACCAACTGAGCTGGTCAATGTCTTCCTATGGAAATTAATTTTAAAGTACTTTACGTACACAAGGGATTTTTGTTTTGGGTGGTCTGTTGTCCACCATTTTTTGGTGGAAGATCACTTCCAGTTCATAACTTTCTCACCACAGATGCAGATTGCAGACTAAAAATACAAGTCCTCCCCCTTAACAGTGCACAATTTTCCAAGATGGCACTGGTACCTGGAAGAGTTCGTAGGCCCAGGTTAGGTGATATGTTGGCAGAATGTTGTTCCATTGATCAAAGAACAAAGAAATGTACAGCACAGGAACAGGCCCTTCGGCCCTCCAAGCCCGTGCCGACCATACTGCCCGACTAAACTACAATCTTCCACACTTCCTGGGTCCGTATCCTTCTATTCCCATCCTATTCATATATTTGTCAAGATGCCCCTTAAATGTCCCTATCGTCCCTGCTTCCACTACCTCCTCCGGTAGTGAGTTCCAGGCACCCACTACCCTCTGCGTAAAAAACTTGCCTCGTACATCTACTCTAAACCTTGCCCCTCTCACCTTAAACCTATGCCCCCTAGTAATTGACCCCTCTACCCTGGGGAAAAGCCTCTGACTATCCACTCTGTCTATGCCCCTCATAATTTTGTATACCTCTATCAGGTCGCCCCTCAACCTCCTTCGTTCCAGTGAGAACAAACCGAGTTTATTCAATCGCTCCTCATAGCTTATGCCCTCCATACCAGGCAACATTCTGGTAAATCTCTTCTGCACCCTCTCTAAAGCCTCCACATCCTTCTGGTAGTGTGGCGACCAGAATTGAACACTATACTCCAAGTGTGGCCTAACTAAGGTTCTATACAGCTGCAACATGACTTGCCAATTCTTATACTCAATGCCCCGGCCAATGAAGGCAAGCATGCCGTATGCCTTCTTGACTACCTTCTCCACCTGTGTTGCCCCTTTCAATGACCTGTGGACCTGTACTCCTAGATCTCTTTGACTTTCAATACTCTTGAGGGTTCTACCATTCACTGTATATTCCCTACCTGCATTAGCCCTTCCAAAATGCATTACCTCACATTTGTCCGGATTAAACTCCATCTGCCATCTCTCCGCCCAAGTCTCCAGACAATCTAAATCCTGCTGTATCCTCTGACAGTCCTCATCGCTATCCGCAATTCCACCAACCTTTGTGTCGTCTGCAAACTTACTAATCAGACCAGTTACATTTTCCTCCAAATCATTTATATATACTACAAAGAGCAAAGGTCCCAGCACTGATCCCTGTGGAACACCACTGGTCACAGCCCTCCAATTAGAAAAGCATCCCTCCATTGCTACCCTCTGCCTTCTATGGCCTAGCCAGTTCTGTATCCACCTTGCCAGTTCACCCCTGATCCCGTGTGACGTCACCTTTTGTACTAGTCTACCATGAGGGACCTTGTCAAAGGCCTTACTGAAGTCCATATAGACAACATCTACTGCCCTACCTGCATCAATCATCTTAGTGACCTCCTCGAAAAACTCTATCAAGTTAGTGAGACACGACCTCCCCTTCACAAAACCGTGCTGCCTCTCACTAATACGTCCATTTGCTTCCAAATGGGAGTAGATCCTGTCTCGAAGAATTCTCTCCAGTAATTTCCCTACCACTGAAGTAAGGCTCACCGGCCTGTAGTTCCCGGGATTATCCTTGCTACCTTTCTTAAACATAGGAACAACATTGGCTATTCTCCAGTCCTCCGGGACATCCCCTGAAGACAGCGAGGATCCAAAGATTTCTGTCAAGGCCTCAGCAATTTCCTCTCCAGCCTCCTTCAGTATTCTGGGGTAGATCCCATCAGGCCCTGGGGACTTATCTACCTTAATATTTTTTAAGACACCCAACACCTCGTCTTTTTGATCACAATGTGACCCAGGCTATCTACACCCCCAAAAAAATATGGAACGCTTCACGAATTTGCGTGACATCCTTGCGCAGGGGATCGAAGCGGATCAACTCAATGGGCTGGGTTTTCGTGGAGTTGGGAAGAATTTGCATTGCGGCTCGGACACTATTCCATTCCCAGCGTTTCCAATTTTTCCCAGAGCCTTTTAAGGGTGGGGGCTCACTTGGGTCTCGAGCCAGCACCCTGCATTTCTGACCTGGCTTGCTCCATTATGGAGATATGCATGGCCTAGTACTCTGTAATTTTCATGCAGTTGGATCTGCCTTTCAATGAGGTGGGGTTCAGGGCACTTCAGAGCGGCAATGAACGATAGTCAGCATGAAGAACCTTTTGAAAGGCAAGTTCAAAATATCCTCCTCATGCTCCACTATGCCAAGGTTTGCCCCCGAACCAACCCTATGGCCCCTAATGACCAGGTTTGCTCCTCCACTTACTGCCCATGGCTCTTCATGCTCCCATGTCAAGGTATGCCCCTACCCATCCCTAAAGCCCCTCACGCCCACCGATGCCAAGCTATGCCTCCAATAACCCCGATGGCACCCTTGTCAAGTTATAACACTTTTCATGCCCATTCACCCAATGTATAGAACCAATTAAGCCGACAGTGACAATAAGTTATTAAAAATCCAATAATTGAAAACGTTCCTCTTTCTTAAAAAAAACTCTTTTACTACATGCCAATATAAGTATCAGTCATCCAGGCCCTTTCAATAGCTGAAACTGCAGGCACTTTAAATTAACATTGTGCAACTGACAGCGTAGATCAGAGAGCCAGAGCTATCAATCAATGTTTTTTTCTGGGAGCCAGGTATTAACAGGCTAATGGATGTCTGGACTTCCCGCCAAGCCTCATTATGCATTCTTAGCTGAGAACCCAGACATCCATTGTACTACTTTCTGTCTTTGAATATTTTCTAATCTTTGCACTCTCCCAAAGGTGGGCCAAGCCAGGGTTTTTCCCTATACCAGTTAACTGCCTTAACGATGGAAATCCAGCCCAATGATGCTATGTGCGAGCCAAGAGGGTAGACTGGTAATCTGCTCCTATATTTGTGCTAATATTGTTCAGTGATGTCCAAAGCAGGAAAAATTGGTTTTCTCCTATCTTTCTTTGGCCAAAAGTGTTTTCCTACAATCATGATTTTCAGAGATAAGCACAGATGAAGGAAACCATTCAGCCTATTGAGCTTAACCCTTCATAGGAACCTACAGTCACCATCCCACTCTCCATGCTTCTCACATTATCTAACTACCTCTTGAATTAATTCAGAGCTTGTGTCTAGTGGACAATTCAGATAAGCTTGTCAACATGCCAAGGGAAAGGGGGGAAAAATGCATTTTTAAAAAAACTTTCTTACCCGGTAAGAACTTCAGTGAATGAAGGATCCTTTGTTCTTGGGAGAAATCGACCATTAGATGGCTCATATTGTCACTGGCCTTGGCCTTCAAGGACAGCCGGAATGCTGGTGCCATGGTAATACTGCACAACAAACCCAAAAGCTATCGTTAGGAACAACTCGATCAACTTTCCTTCCAAAGTATTTGGAAAATGGGTGAAACAACAACTGACTAAACAGATCTGAGAAAGAAAGCAAAGCTATATGGATGCCTACAACCAGTATTATGCAACCCTACATCATACCATAGGTTTCTTCATGGACCCTACAGCTCCAAACATTGTGCTGCGTTAGTCTAATCTCAAAAGGATAGGGTGAGGAAAAGCCATCTGACCCATCAAGCCCACATCTTCGACAGTCCACGTTCTTCTAGCTGCTAACTTATCACAAATCACACTTCACTTGGTTAATTTGCTTCCACATACCATTATACAATCTACTGTATCAGGAATTCAACCCCATCCATTCAAGTTCTTTTCTCAATTAGGACTATTTCCCCAATTAGGACACTGTTGTGTGCAAACCAGGAGAAATATCATCAGGACATTGATTTTTTTTTGGTGTCATTTTTACACAAATACATTTCAGTGGGGCTTAAAGTTGAAGGAATTAGCAGGGTTGGCAGCACCCCAAGTTATTTTGGTCAGTGTGTGCATTTTTCCTCCTTTCCTATCATTGAAACAATCCCTTAAACAGACAGATTATTACTCCAGAAACAAAGGGCAGGATTCTCCGGCCTCTCAGCTGCGTGTTTCTCGCCATTTGCTGGCAGCGGGATTCTCTGCTCCCAGCGCTATCAACGGGATTTCTCATTGAAACCGCCCCACTTTGCCAGGAAACACATGGGAGGGGTGCACTGCAGGAGGGACCAGAGAATCCCACAGCCAGTCTATCACCACTCCAACATCTTTACACCCCTTTCAATAAATACGACTTGTGCAATTTCATGGGCGCTTTGGTGTTCCAACAATAAGATCCACTTACATTACGTAGAGCTGAAATCAACAGTCCACAGAAATCATCACATACAATGACTTAGCATTATAATTGCTGACCTCCAATGGAAAAGGCAAAGTGCTAAAACTAGGGGCTTTTCACAGTAACTTCATTTGAAGCCTACTTGAGACAATAAGCAATTTTCATTTCATTTGGAGGACCACAGTTATGCACCAATCGTAAAAGTAGGCCAAATCTTGATTATTTTTGTTGGAATCTAAGAAATTGTTTATTTCTTGAATTCAGTTTTGATATGAAGAGACTGCTTTATGAAGTTGTCGTATAGCAATTATAGAATTATAACAGGGCTAACAAGATTAAATGACGAGGAAGGATTGCATAGAGTAGGCTGGTCTTCCCTGAAGAGAGGGGATTAAGGGCGATGCAATTGAGGTTTACGATGATTAAAGGATCGGAAAAGGAAAGGGTCTGTTCTTTCCTCTGGTGTAGGAGTTCAGACTGAACTTAAAATTAGAGCTGGGCGGTTCAGGGGTGATGGCAGGAAGCAATTCTTTACCCAAAGTCTAATGAAAAGCAGAAAGCTTTGCTGCCAAAAATCTAGAAGCTATGTCAATTGAAAGTTTCAACATGAAGATTGATAGATCTAGGGTTACGGAACCAAGACAGGTAGCTGAAGTTAAGATACTTAACATTACAACTGAATGACAGAACAAGCCTGATGGGCCGAGTGGCCTACGCCTGTTCCCATGCTGCATTAATCAGTGATCTGGGAATAGCTTCATAGTCACCTCACTTGTGCACCATTGTCAGGTCAAATCATAACTTCCACAAAATGGAACTGCTGTAAGATGCACCCAGCTCCTTCCACTCAGCAACGTTTTTAAATTTAGAGTACCCAATTAATTTTTTCCAATTAAGGGACAATTTAGCATGGCCAATCCACCTACCCTGCACATGTTTGGGTTGTGGGAGCGAAACCCACGCAAACACGGGGAGAATGTGCAAACTCCACACGGACAGTGACTCAGAGCCGGGATCGAACCTGGGACCTCGGCGCCGTGCGGCAGCAGTGCTAACCACTGTGCCGCCCTACTCAGCGACGTTGTTGAAATGGGAAGATAATCTTAAAAATGATGGGCTACCATCAGGTAGGAAAGTTTGTAGCAAATGGGTGAGCCAGTACAGAACTCTGGTCCCACTTAAACAAGAATAGTGTCCCATTCTGGGAACCACATAGAATGTGAAGACTTGCGAGAGGGTGCAAGAGAGGATTTGGCGGATGGTTCTTGGGGTGAAAGATTTCAGATACCTAGAGAAGCTGGGGCTGTTCTCCCCAAGAGAACTACAGTTGCGAGGAGATTTGATAGCGGTTTCAAAATCATAAAGGGGTCTGGACAGAGTAGAGTGGAGAGGCTGTCCCCATTGGCAGAAGGGTTGAGAAACAGAGATCACTGATTTAAGGTTATTAGCAAAGGAACAAAAGGAGACACAAGGAAAACTTGGGTGATTAAGATTTGGAGTGTGGTGCTTGCAGATTCTCTTGTGGCTTTCAGAAGGAAACTGTACAGTTGCCTGAAGAGAAATTCTATGTAAATTCTATATTTGCAGAGCTACAGAGAAATAGGCACGCGGCACTTGCTGAGCTGCTCTTATAGAGAGCTGGCATGGATATGATGGGCCAAATGGCTTCCTTCTGTGCTGTAACCATCCTATGAACAGATTTGTCAATATTTTTTTCCCTACCTTGGCATTGGTAGAGCAGGACATTTCTGAATACCAAGAACTCTAATCTCCAATCTTACCCCCGCCCCAGACTGTCCAAATGCTTCAAAGGCACAAGTGATTGTCCCAGGATGTGGGCATGCCAATATCCAAAGGTTTGCAGACATACCATAGGCTTGTTCTAATCAGTTCAAACCTAATTACTTTCTTTAGTTTGTAATCACTGGTCCATATTAAAATCTTCATTACAGATGTGTCCAACTCATCAAAGCATGCTTCTCTCTTTCTTTGGGCCTACAATTCTTGTAATTCGAGACATAAGTTCGATTCCGGCTTGGGTCACTGTCTGTGCGGAGTCTGCACGTCCTCCCCGTGTCTGCATGGGTTTCCTCCGGGTGCTCCGGTTTCCTCCCACAGTCCAAAGATGTGCAGGATTGGCCATGATAAATTGCCCTTAGTGTCCAAAATTGCCCTTGGTGTTGGGTGGAGGTGTTGAGTTTGGGTAGGGTGCTCTTTCCAAGAGCCGGTGCAGACTCAAAGGGCCGAATGGCCTCCTTCTGCACTGTAAATTCAATGATAATCTATGATTAATCTAGGACAAAGGTTCGGCACAACATCGTGGGCCGAAGGGCCTGTTCTGTGCTGTATTTTCTGTGTTCTATGTTCTATAATTTACTGACAGTTGCTCCCAGTAAGTCGGTTGATTTAAAAAAGATAAATTCAGGAATATTCTCCAGCGTAATGCCTGATGTATTATTCCCTCTTTCAAGAGGCAAAATCCAATTGTTTAGCAAACACAACGATCAATGTTATGGTTCAATTGTTTGATTAGAAAACGTTTGGAAAGAGAACGCTTGAATGTTTCAGATTAAGGGTCAGCGGTACCCAGCATTCAGTGACTGCTTCACATCTGTAAAAATGGAACTTCTTGGAGATTACACACATCTTCTATAGGAAACCGTATTAAATGGAGGCCCAACTAAAAAGGGTCAACTCCTGGGACAGGCAACAAAATGAGGCATGTGGTTTAGTAAGCACAGAGACAGTCATGCGGTCCTTAATTCAGGTTAGCTTGGTGTAAGCATGCACGGAAATCAAAAAGCATTTCTACGATACCTATCTTTAATCTGTTTGGCAGCCTTTGAAGCAGAGAGAGGGAGAGAAGAGACAGAAAATCAAACATGCAAATAAGCACAATTGTACAAACTCCTGTTAAGCAAAGGTTTTTTTATAGTGCTGTCAGCCATGAGTGGCATCCACGCAGTCAGTTGATGCTGCAGGAGCCAGGCACTTTGAAACAAAAGCCATATATTTGTCTTGCTGCGGATATAAAAAGCATTCAAACATAAAACGAAGTACAATACTAAAATACACAGTAATTGTAGAACTCTATCCCATAACCCGCAGAACTCGGTTCATGGCAACTCGATTGCAGGAAATCTACTCAAATAACAGGAACAGACTTCCAATATTAAAACTATTGAACAAATACCGAAAAAGTATTAAACGTATCAATTCTACTTGCCGTTCCCTATTTTCCCTCATTTTTCTTTCCCTCCCAATTCTCTCAGTCCCATTTCTTAAACAATTTTAAAATCAATCACTAAATCATGCTATCTTGAGGCCTTCACTATACCTTTACAATTGGGGGCATCTTAAAAAGAAGCTTAATTGCTCCAAGATTTCATCAAATAGAAGTACAACCGCACGAAAAATATCACCCAATTTGTAACTCTATTGTATTGGAATCAGGCATGTGAGGGAGAGCGTGAGAGAGAAAATCAAAAACCTTTTAAGTCTTTTTTTAAAATTTAGAGTATCCGATTATTTTTTTTCCAATTAAGAGGCAATTTAGCGTAGCCAATCCACCTAACCTGCACATCTTTAGGTTGTGGGGACAAAGCCCACGCAGACACAGGGAGAATGTGGTAAACCTTTTAATTCTAATAAAATGAAACAGATAGCATCACAATGATTCCATTGGTAAATACACTGTGCAATAAGAAACAGAAATAATCAGACAAGGAATGCTTGATGTTTGGGCCAACAGTGACAAATTTGTAAAAAAATGACAGCCAGGCTTCCTACAGTGTTAATCACTATCAAGTGATTGCTGTTAGAAAATTCCTATGTGTGGACAATTGGCGAGACCCTGTTTGGGGCCGGTTGCAAAACTCCAATGTCGACTGACACTATTTACACTCCAGTGTGAAAATTCTTACTTGGGTAGGTGCAGCCCAGATCCTCAACTGGAAGCAGAAAAGGGCAAGAGAATACTTTATAGAAGACTGGTAAACAGCAGTCCATCCAGTAAATGATTCCTGGGATGGCAGGATTGCTGTACGAGGAGTTTGGGTCAACTAGGTTTGTAGTCATTGGAGTTTAGATTGAGTGAGAGGGCTTCTCACTGAAACATAGAATTGTGCAGGGCTGGACAGACTGGTTGCAGGGATGATGTTTCCCTGGTTTGAAGGGTGGGGGAAGTGGTCTGGAACAAAGGGTCACAGTCTCAGGACACAGGGAAGACCATTTAGGACTCTCCTCATCGAGGGTGGTGAACCTGTGGAATTCTCGACCACGGGAGACTGTAGAGGCCAAGTGACTGAATAAATTTAAGATAAAATGGACAGATTTCTAGACACTAAAGGTATTGAGTATGGGGAGAGTGCAGAGATAGAGAACCAGCTATGATCACAATGAATGGTGGAGCAGACTCGAAAGTCAAAATGGCCTCCACTTGCTCCTATTTTCTATGTTTCTAACACTGCTAGCTAGCGGGTTGGACAGTTGAGAATTCAAAATAAACTATGACTCAAAAAAGTTCAGTAACCTTTCCATTTTAGCGCATTGTATAAACCTGGCACTCGTAATTAATTTCCCTCTATTTGTCTATCCAATTATACTCCACCCCTCATATTGAGAGGATCTAAACTAGGAAATTAAGATTATTTAACAACATTATTTAGTGATGTCACATCACATACAGTTCATGGTTTAACAAATTAAATGGAATTTTAAAAGCTACCTGGCTCAACCCATCTGCATTTGCCAAGACCAGTGTCTGATTTGCAAACTCCAGCAGCTCCTCTGAACTCTCCAAAGCCTTGGTGCAGACGGTCAGTTGATTCTGGCAGGAGAAAGGAGATGTAAAATCATCATCAGCAATGCGGGGATCACCAATGGAAATGAGAAGTATTAGACAGTCTTTGTGTCAAACATATTGTCACAATCCAAATAAAGAGCCAGGAAGTTAACGCAGATCACCACCAAGGCTGGAAAGTATAGAATTAGTCACAAGAAAAATGTTGACGCGGAGATGGAATGAAAAGAGAATGGAAGATCAAAGTTTCAGCCTTGTAAGCGAATTACAGTAGGTGACAACTCAGCAACTCTCGATTTCAGGTTTGAATGAAGAAGGAAGTAAGAGAATAGGCCGATTTGAAGTTTAAAAGTAACAAGGGAAACAAAATTTATTAAAACACTGGCTGCAAAAACATGAGCTGCAGTAACATTAATAAAGAAGATAGATAGAGATAGGGCACGCTCTATCGGCATCATCACCGGCAAATCTCGGGAACGGCCTCTCATGGGATTTATCGGCCTCATCACTCCTCGCGAGATCGAATGAGATCTAGCGAGGTGTCGCGATCTGGATCCAGATTTGCATCTTCAGGTGAGTAGTTAGGCTCACTTGAATATGTCTGTGCCAGAGATACTCAAGGCGCAGGATCTAACAGCCTCACCTCAGAGACTGTGAGCGGCACTGTTTGGCACAAATGGTTTCCACAAATGTGGACCAGGTATACTGGCACTGGTGGGGGGGGTGGGGTGGCCAAGACGATTGGGGACCCCTGGGTGGTTGCGTTCTGAGCAGGGTGGTAACCCTGATGCCACCTGGGCACTAGGCACATGGGTGCCACCACGACAATGCCACATGCAGGCCCAGGTGGCACTGTCAGGTGCTCAGATGGCATTTTACCTGCGCTGGGGATCAATCAGGGGATGCCCTGCTCTTATGATGCCCTAATTGGTACGTTGGGACGTTAGTGGGGGTCCAAAGGCCATGGTGGAGGGGTTCAGAGATCAGGGCAAGCTGAGCTTGTTAGTGCAGGAAATGAGCCTGCTAAGTTCGACCTCGGTGGTGAGGGGTTCCTTGCCCAGGTCCGGAAAAGCAGCAGAGTCCCGTTTAGTAGCAGGATTGTTCTTGGCGCTACCAGCTCCAGGAAACACCTGGCTAAACGCATCCGAGACAGGGCCCTGTTTCATTTCCATTAAATTGCGCCTATTATCTTTGTTCCTACCGAGAACATCGATTTTAAGGTGGAAGGATTAGAGGGCACAAAGAGAAAAACCAGGGGATATGAGGAAAATCTTTTTCACCTAAAGGATGGTGGGCATCTGGAATTTATTCTCTGAATTGGTGGTTGGGTTGCAATGCTCAACTCCTGAAAAACAGTTATTGGATCTGCACCAGAAATGCTGTAACCTACAAGGCCATGGACCAGCTGCTGCAAAGTGGGATTAAAATGAGCAGCTAGTTTCCTTTTTTCTCTATCTTTGGTGGCGCAGGCAGGATGGGCCAAATGGCCTCTCTGCATCACAACTTTGCTATGGGCCTACCGTTATTTTTTTATTTAAATTACTCTCAGTAAGGTTTTGGTTCTTATTGGTTCGATTGAACAGGCCTACATTTGGAAATGACAGTCAGAACCATGTACCAATTGCAACAATCCTGGATACGTTTCTCAACTCCAGACTAATTATATACTCTGCGATGATGATGATGCATGTGTGTATATGAAGATCCCCACATCATGAGCTGAGTGAAAGCTGGGTGCTTCCATTCAGGGAACGGGAGAATATATAGTTTAATATTCTCGTCTTCTGCTCCGTCTGGTATATTCGTCGCATTTATCGCTTCCTCTTCGAGAGAGGGATGGTGTGGTGGTGGGGGAGGGGGGGGGGGGGGAAGGGGGAAGGGATTGTATCCCATCTCTGCAGGAAAGAATGTTTCTGGTTAGGAAACAAAACCCCAGCAAGGAGTCTAAACTTTCAATAGGAAGAGTATTCATTCTGACTTCCATTTCCTTCTAACAATCATATATACCAAGCATTTGGCTCAGTGTTAGCATTCTTCCCTTTGAGTTAGACATTTGTGGGTTGCAAGGGTCCTTCCTGTTGATTCCCTCTTTCTTTATTTTTTGCTGTTATCATTTTGACCCATGGATGCTTAATGGCTATAACAGCAAGACCTAGAATTTGTGGCACCCGAGAGATGGGGTGGGACTCAGTTTAATTGGTCGGCTGGATGCCAATGAATTGGCCAAAAGGCCATATTCTACCCGGTAACAGGTTGCCTGAGTGAGATGATTTCCAGAGACCCGAGGAAAGCAGAGATGGGTCCCTGGATCCTCACGGGAAGATCCTGCTCTCTCCCCCTAGTGTTCTCTCCAGAAAAGCTGCTATATTTCTGAAACTGCAGAGACCTGAATGAATCCACAGTGAAAACCTCGAACTGAAAGCAAAAGTTTGAAGAGAAGAAAGGTGGTAGAAAAAAACATCTGAAACAATGACTCGTATATTTTTATTTTCATCCTTATTATTTTCAACCCTCTCTTCCCCTTATGTGTACACATATGTGAAGTGGGGGCAAGTTAAAATGGGGGGGAATAGGAATTAGATAATAGTTGACAAGTTGTATTTGATGCATATTTCATTATAGTTCTTTTGTGTTTAGATTTACAATCCTGGGGCGAGATTCACCGACCCCCCGCCAGGTCGGAGAATCGCCGGGGTCTGGCATGAATCCCGCCACCGCCGGTTGCCAAATTCTCCGGCACCGGAGATTCGGCGGGGGCGGGAATCGCGCCGCGCCGGTTGGCGGGCCCCTCCCCGCGATTCTCCGGCCCGGATGGGCCGTAGTCCCGCTGCTAAAATGCCTGTCCCGCTGGCGTAGATTAAACCACCTACCTTACCGGCGGGACAAGGTGGCGCGGGCGGGCTCCGGGGTCCTAGGGGGGGCGCGGGGCGTTCTGGCCCCGGAGGGTGCCCCCACGGCGGCCTGGCCCATGATCGGGGCCCACCGATCCTCGGGCGGGCCTGTGCCGTGGGGGCACTCTTTTCCTTCCGCCTTCGCCACGGTCTTCACCATGGCGGAGGCGGAAGAGACTCCCTCCACTGCGCATGCGTGGGAATGCCGTCAGCGGCCGCTAACGCTCCCGCGCATGAGCCGCCCGGAGATATAATTTCCGCGCCAGCTGGCGGGGCACCAAAGGCCTTTTCCGCCAGCTGGCAGGGCGGAAATTCGTCCGGCGCGGTCCTAGCCCCTTAAGGTTGGGGCTCGGCCCCCCAAGATGCGGAGCATTCCGCACCTTTGGGGCGGCGCGATGCCCGACTGATTTGCGCCGTTTTGGGCGCCAGTCGGCGGACATCGTGCCGATACCGGAGAAGTTCGCCCCAGGTGACTGTAATTATTGGGCAGCCAAGCGCCAAAGACTGTGTATTTTTCTGAGAATTATTGGTTAATTCAATTGTTTTGAGAGTCCGGGTCAAGTGGCGCTGGAATTGACTGCGCACTAGCTCAGGGGGATCGTAACAGGGTTCAAAAACCCCTCAAGGTCTTAAGCACATAATCCAAGGTGATAATTCAGTGCAGCACAAAGGAGTGCTTCACTGTTGGAAGAACCTGCTTGAAAATGGGATAGTTTCATAGAATTTACAGTGCAGAAGGAGGCCATTCGGCCAATCGAGTCTGCACCGGCTCTTGGAAAGAGCACCCTACCCAAACCCGCAACTCCACCATACCCCCATAACCCAGTAACCCCACCAAACACTAAGGCCAATTTTGGAAACTAAGGCCAATTTAGCATGGCCAATCCACCTAACCCGCACATCTTTGGACTGTGGGAGGAAACCGGAGCAAACCCACGCACACACGGGGAGGATGTGCAGACTCCGCACAGACAGCGACCCAAGCCGGGAATCGAACCTGGGAACCTGGAGCTGTGAAGCAATTGTGCGAACAACTATGCTACCATGCTGCCCTAGTCAACATTGGACCTGTCTATCTGCTCATGTGGATGCAACAGATCCAATGTACTATTTGAGCAGCAGCAACAGTATCTTCCCAGTGTCCTGGTTAACATTCATTTACACAACACCAATTAACTGCTCATTTGGTGTTATTGGGACCTTATGTTCAAATTGGCTGACAAATTATCCTGGCCTTACAAGTGATTTGTGAGTTGTGAAGTTCTTTGGGATGCTTCACGGATATAACAGGTGCTATATCAATACAGGAACTTCTTCCGCAGCTGCAGGCCCTTTCTGTTGTTCAGTTGGATTATTATTTCCGCTCTATCTCTCTCTCTCTCTACTCACACCCCGCCCCCCCCCCCCTCCCCCTCGTGGCTATTTCCAGGGTTAAGACATTAGATTTTGTGGAAACAAGTTAAGATTAGCCGATATGCCTTTGTGTCAGCTATAGTTCAGTTGGTAGCATGTTCACCTCTAAATTACAATGTTCTGCGTTGAAGTCGCACTGGGAGCCCCTTCCCCAGAAAGCAATGGAGGCTGGGTTATTGAAATTATTCAAGGCAAGGGTTAGACAGATTTTTGATAGACAAGGGAGTTAAGGCTTATGGGGTCAGACTGCAAAGTGGAGTTGAGACACAACCAGGTCAGGCATGATCTTATTGAATAACAGAGCAGGCTCGAAGGGCTGAATGCCCTGCTCTGGAGTCCAATATTCCTAGGTTCCAGGGCTTGAGGACAAGATAAAGATAAAGGCCAACACTCAGGTGCAGCACTGAGGGAGCACAACACTTTTGGGGAGCCATCTTTTGGACAAGGTATTAAGCCAAGACCCTACTGACCTGCTCAGGTAAAGATGAATCTTATGTTGCTATTTCAAAGATGATTAGGGATGTTATTCCCAGTATCTTGCGCAATGACCATCACACACAAAAACCCCCCAGATCATCTCATCATTTTCACATTGCTGTTTTGGGAGTTTGCAGATTGCAAACTAGCTGGTACGTTTCCCACATTACAACACTGACCACACTTCAAAAAGCACTTATTTTCATAGAATTTACAGTGCAGTGCTTTGAGATGTGTGGTGGCCATGAAAAGAACAAAGAGAAGTACAGCACAAGAAAGGCCCTTCGGCCCTCCAAGCCTGCACCAACCATGCTGCCCATCTAACCCAAAACCTTTTACACTTCTGTGGCCCATATCCCTCTATTCCCATCCTATTCATGTATTTGTCAAGACGTCCCTTAAAAGTTACTATTATATCTACTTCCACCACCTCCTCCGGCAGCGAGTCCCAGGCACCCACGACCCTTTGTGTAAAAAAAACTTCCCTCGCACATCTCCTCTAAACTTTGCCCCTCGCTTCCCTTAAACCCATGTTCCCTAGTAAAAGCCTGAGAAAAAGCTTCTGACTATCCATTAAATCCATGCCTCTCATAATTTTATAGACTTTTATTAGGTCGCCACTCAACCTCCGTCGTTTCAGTGAGAACAGACCAAGTTTATCCAACCTCCCCTCATAGCTAATGCCCTTCATACCAGGCAACATCTTGGTAAATCTCTTCTGTACCCTTCTAAAAGCCTCTCCATCCTTCTTGTAATGTGCCGACCTGAATTGAACACTAGAGACATGATTCTCCAGAAAAATGTCCCAAGTGTGGTAGCGAGTGGGAATTGCCACGCCCCTCAGCCCAGCGAGGCTTGCAACGCAATTCAATGTTAATTGGTCCACTTAATGAGGCTTCATGGGCTTCTCGCTGCAAATGAAGGCTCACCAGCTGATTCAGTGGGACCACGCTCGCCAGCCCTCCACTAACAATGTGCAGCAGCACTTTGTTGCACTTGCACAGCCAACCCCAGCCAGCTCGCAATAATGACACCGAGGAGACCAGCCTCAAGATTCAGGGACGCAGATCTGGGTAGGCAGCTAGACGCTGTGGAGGCCAGGAGGCATGTACTGTTCCCACAAAGGTCCAGGAGAGTCAGCCGAAGAGTAGAAAGTGCTGCCTGAATGAGGTGGCGGCAGCTGTGAGCTTGGGGAGTGTGACCAAGAGGACTCGGCTTCAGTGCCGAAAGAAGATCAATGACCTACACCGGGCAGCACGGGTGAGTAGACACCGACGCTGCCCCCCGCCTCCCCCACCCCAAGGGAGCATACACCCCCTTAACTCCCCATGTGACCCCCAACCCTCCCTCCATCCCCTCCTCCTTCAACCCCACGCCCATCCCAACCCTCCCTTCATAACCCCCTCCCACCTCTTTGAACCATGTGTGTGGCTAACCATGTCTTCTGTGCCTTCTCAGGAAAAGATCTCCCATAATCGTTGGGAGAGGGCCCAGAATGGTGTGGGGTGCCGGACTGAAGAATCCTCACCTCCTTTGAGGAGCGGGTCCTGGAGATGACTGGGGTGGCCGAGGACAGATCGGTCACCCACACAGACCTTGCAGAGGTGAGGAACCACCGGGCCCCACCAGAGGACCTGTCAAACGTGATTTGTTATAGCCTTACTGACTGACCCATCCCTCCCACTGACCACATGTCCATTCACCGCAGGTCCAGCAGCCGACGGCGCCGTCCCATCCCTGGTGGCCCTCCTCTCCTGACTCCGAGGAGAACACCTCAGAGGAGAGCTCCGAGGATGTAACCATTATAGTCGCGGCCACAGCTGTCATCCCCACCTTCCACCAGCGCAGATACACACACCTCGTGGGATATGTTAGTGGACAGGCCTCTGGGGCACAATCTGGTGAGCACCACGCTGCTGATGATGCACATCTGGTGGAGGCAGGAACCCCCAGGTGAGACAGCAGTCGGAGGGCTGCTGGATCCCAGGACTCAGCTGGGTCCCAGCCTGATGCTGAGCCTGTGGTACAGAGTTACCCGGAGCTGATGGAGACGATAGGGAGCAGCTAGGACATTCAGAGGGGGATGCCAGCATCACTCCAGCACTTCCATAGCCGACTGGAGGAGTCCTAGAGACTACGGGCACAGGAGATGTTGCCGGCAATGCGTGGCACCGAGGCCAACACTACTGAGGTGGCGATCGCAGCAGAGGGCCTGGTGCATGACATCAGCACCATGAGTGAAGGTGTCCAAGGCATTGCGCAGTCAGTGACAGCCATGGCTGAGGGTTTGGCAGAATGTCCGACGCACTGGGGGATGTCACACAGTACTAGGCTGACCTAGTCCCGCTCTCAAATGGGAATGACCGGGGTGCTGTGGAGCTTGTCCCAGTCGCAGGTGGGCATTGCTGAGGTGCTGCAGAGCATGTCCCAATCACTGACGAGCATCGTCGAGGGCGTCGACACGATGGTGGGACCATGGGGATCACCAGGGCTGACAGAGCCAGATGATGCAGGGGCAGCCGGGGCTCGAACGAACTACCCCTCCATTCAAAAGTGAAGCCCAGGGTCTTATGGGCACTGACCGGTGGTGAGGGGGTGCTGAGTTCCAAACTGGACCCATCCCATGGAGTGGCAATGGTGGCCACCAGCTCTCCCAAGTTCCAACTCTCTGATGAGGCCGCGTCTCAGAGTCAGCACTCGGCACATGGCGGCATGGCTGTGCATGTTCCGCCAACAAGTGAGCCGGGCTCTCCGGCCCCAGAGCCACCAGAGCACGTCCAACAGGAGCGTCGAAGGCCACAGGACAAGGTAGGCAGCTGGCTGCCTCCACCACTGTTGTGCATCCTGGGGAAATACTTAGACATAGTGGTAGAGCCAGGAGGGCAAAGCACATAGAGGATCACCGAGGGCATTGGCACCATTAGGAGAGTGGGGAATTGTAACACACATTGAACACCCTTGTGCACAACCAGTATGATGCCTCTATTACTTTCTTCTGCAATGGGGGCTGACTTGTGACAATAAAGATTATTTTTATTTATTTTTTGTTTAGTTACATTTTCCTCCAAATCATTTATATATGCTACAAACAGCAATGGTCCCAGCACTGATCCCTGTGGAACACCACTAGTCACAGCCCTCCATTCAGAAAAGCACTCTTCCACTGCTACCCTCTGTCTTCCATGACCGAGACATTTCTGTATCCATCTTGCCGGCTCACCTTTAATCCCATGTGACTTCACCTTCTGTACCAGTCTGCCATGAGGGACCTGGTCAAAGGCCTTGCTGAGTTACACAAACACAAGCCTCCCTTTGCCATCTTAATTTATCTTGTGATTGACATCTGCCACTGGCTATGGCTCAAGCTAAACTAAGCATTGCCTACAATATCTATCATTGATGGCAGCCTTGCTGGGATGGCTTCCTTGCTGGGATGGCTTCCTTGCTGGGATGACTTCCTTGCTGGGATGACTTCCTTGCTGGGATGACTTCCTTGCTGGGATGACTTCCTTGCTGGGATGACTTCCTTGCTGGGATGACTGCCTTGCTGGGATGGCAGCCTTGCTGGGATGGCAGCCTTGCTGGGATGGCAGCCTTGCTGGGATGGCAGCCTTGCTGGGATGGCAGCCTTGCTGGGATGGCAGCCTTGCTGGGATGGCAGCCTTGCTGGGATGGCAGCCTTGCTGGGATGGCAGCCTTGCTGGGATGGCAGCCTTGCTGGGATGGCAGCCTTGCTGGGATGGCAGCCTTGCTGGGATGGCAGCCTTGCTGGGATGGCAGCCTTGCTGGGATGGCAGCCTTGCTGGGATGGCAGCCTTGCTGGGATGGCAGCCTTGCTGGGATGGCAGCCTTGCTGTGATGACAGCCTTGCTATGATGACAGCCTTGCTATGATGACAGCCTTGCTATGATGACAGCCTTGCTATGATGACAGCACCTACCTGCAGTTCATAAGTCTTGCTGGCTCGTTCTTGCTTGATCTTTGTGACCATGTCTTCCTTCATCTCATCCAGGATGGCATACAATGAACTGTATTCTGTCTCCAGGTCTGTGAAAGCTCGTTCAGAATTATCCTAGAAAGAAAAGTAGATGGGTGGCAGGAAATTAAACCAGAATGAGGCACAAAACATTTGTCTGGAACTTAAAATCCCTTACAGTCAACATAATAGTTCATTTTGGGTTATTTACAAGTACCAACATTTACGTAAAAAAGACCAGTCAAAGCCAGGATGTCATGAGCAACAGGTGCTGTCACTTCACTCTAATCTTGTGCACCCAACCATTCACTATTCAGGCAAGTCTAGAAGGACAGAATCTGTTGGGCGTTTTTCTACAAGTCAGATGAACCGAATATAAAAATGACAAATCCTCACATTCTTGAAATAACAATGTCTTGATAAGTTGCCATTACTACACATTAAGCTTCCCATTGTGCTACGCCATCATGATTTAATTTTCCCTTCAGCATGACAAATGGTTGAAAAAGCCTAGCTGATACCACACCCATCCAAAATGGCCAAGGTGAAGCCAGTGACAAACATCTCTCCATTTGGATGAACAGGCAGTTCAAATTGCATGGTTAGCAAGTCAGAGTATTGCTATAATTCACTTGGAAGGATTCTTGTCTTTAACTTTTTCTTTATGCTATAATTGATTTAGTCCATTAAAAAAATAAGGGAGCCAGGATTGCAAAAATATCACTGGGGTTGTAAAAACAGGGAGAAAAAGGAGGTAGAATTGAAAACAAAAATATTTTAGAATAAATTTTAAAAAGGACAAATAAGTCAGAATTTTGAAAAACCAATAGAAGCTATTGAATGAGACAGGGAGAGAGATAAAAACTCATTAAGGGTAAAATGTGAAAGAGGTATGTTCCAAATTTACTCTATTAGAATGGGGGAAATTCAGATTTAATTTTGAAATGTCAGTTTGGATCACTTGGTTGCACTCAGGTTGCAGGTCCAAACACCACTCCAAGACACAAATGTTAGCCAACACCCTACTGCGGTACTGATGGAGGCTATATTACCAATGGTGCTGCTCTGGTGGGTCAGGCGGATGTTAAACTATCTGTTGAACTATTTAAGTAAGTTCACGGGTTCTCGAATACCCATGGAAATATTCCGCCTTCGACTATTGTCAAAGCGAATTTCATTGTGAATGGAGCTGCATTGATATAGAAAGGTGGCACCAGTTGGTATCCAAAAAAAATCTAAACTAGGCCATTGTTGTGCACAGTGACTATGATTTGGAAGAAAGTTACTTCATTTTGCAGATGGCACTAAGTTGAGGGTTGGGGTCCTCAAAGCATAACAGGCAAACCAAATATAAAAGGAGTCAGACACAAAAGCGAAATACAGTGCATTCTAGAAATCTGAAATAGCTAGAAATTCTCAACAGGTCGGCAGCACCTGAAGAGGGATAAACAAGAGTTAACATTTCAGGTTATGATGAACACGTCACAGTCCCAAAACACTTAACTCAGCTTCCCTCTCCACCAGATCTTGCCAGATCAGCTGAGGATTTCCATAGAAGGTCAGGATATGCTGGTGAGATGAAATGAGTGACAAATGACATTGGGCGTGGATAAATTAAGGTAACAAGAATAGGGAATGAAATGACTCAAGGCTATATAATGCAACCCAGAGGAAGAATATGGGTGCATTAGTTTACTGATGCACACAGTGCAGTGTGCAGCAACATTAAGGAAAGCCAATGTGATCTACAGATAGATGGATGGAGAACAAGTTTCAATAGGTTATACGTCTGCGTATACTCCAGTTTGCCCGGTGAATGAGCTGGGATAGTGGGCTAAGTTAGGGGGGGGGGATGCCATTTAGGGTAGCGAGGGATAGATTTAGGTATTTGGGGATTCAGATAGTGAGGAAATGGACGGGGCTCCATAAGTGGAACTCAACGAAGCTGGTGGAGGAGACCAGAGAGGATCTTAAGAGGTGGGATACACTTCACTTAACGCTGGTGGGGAGGGTCCAAGTGGTGAAAATGAATATTCTCCCGAGGTTCTTGTATATCTTTCAAGCTCGCCCGATCTTTATACCAAAGTCCTTTTTTCGGAAAGTAGACATAATCATTTCTGACTTTGTATGGGCAGGGAAGGTGCCGAGGGGGGGTAGGCCCTGCTACTGAGGCAGAGACAGCGTGGGGGTCGGCGTTGCCAAACTTGCTTCATTATTATTGGGCGGCGAATGTGGACAAGGTGCGGCGGTGGTAGGAAGAAGGAGTAGAGTGGGTTAGGATGGAGGAGGAATCTTATAAGAGGTCTAGTTTGAGGGCTATGGGGACGGCAGCATTGCCAATGGCTCCGAGTAGGTATTCAGGGAGCCCGGTGGTGCAGTCCACGGTGAAGATATGGAATCAGTTGAGGAGGCCTTTTAGTGTGGAAGGAATGTCAGTTCTAACGCCGCTGTTCGTGAATCATGGATTTGAGACGGGGAGGGATGGAAAGTGTATACAGGAGGTGGAGGGAAGTGGGGCTGGTCAAAGTGACGGATTTGTATTTGGAGGAAGGATTCACCAGCCTGGAGGAGCTAAGTGAGAGGGAGAGGGGAGAGCTGCTGAGGGGGAGTGAGTTCAGGTATCTGCAGGTTAGGTACGTTGTGCGAAAGGTTTTGAGGGGGTTCCCTACGTTGCCGGGATACACCCTGCAGGAGCAACTGCTGCTTTCGGATGTGGAAGGGAGGGAAGAATTGGGGATATATACACGTGGCTGGGGGAGCAGGGAGGCAAGTGGGTGGTGAAGATCAAGGAGAAACGGGAAGCGGAGATCAATTGGGGAGTATGGAGTGAGGCACTGCGTAAGGTAAACGGGACCTCCTCTTGTGCAAGGATGAGCCCGATACAGTTTAAGGTGGTGCACAGCATGCATATCACTCGGGCGAGAATGAGTGGGTTCTTTCAGGGGGTAGCAGATGAGAGGTACGGGCGAAGGCCAGCAAATCATGCACACATGTTTTGGGGTTGCGAAAAATTGGGAAGATTCTGGGCGGGAGTGTTCACAGTCTTAGCCAGAGAGTGGAGGAGGAGGTGGACCCGGACCCTTTGGTGGCGATATTTGGGGTTTCAGAGAAGCCGGAGCTCATGGAGAGGAGGAAGGCCGATGTCATGGCCTTTGCTTCTCTGATTGCACAAAGGCGAATTTTGCTGGAGTGGCTGTCGGCATTGCCACCAGGGGTAGCAGCTTGGTTGGGTGACCTGTACGAGTTACTGCGGTTAGAGAAGATAAAGTATGAGTTAAGGGACTCAGCAGGGGGGTTTGAGAAAAGATGGGGGATGTTTGTGACCGTGTTTGAGGAGCTGTTCGTCGTAGGGGGGAGGGGGAGGGTGAAAAAGGGGAAAACTCTGTACAGTTGATTGTTGGGAAGTATGTTTCCCGGGATGTTCATTGGCTGTAACCTGTTTTGATACATGTTTGTAATAAAATACATTTTTTTAAAAAAGGTTTGGAGGAGCCATCTTTTTGATGAGATACTAAACTAAGGCCCAGTTAGGACAGAAAAAATTGTAGCACTCCTACTGCTGCCCTATCTAAGATCAACAAATTGACACAGACGGGAGACACATTAATTAAGAAAGCCTTTGATGCTGTTTACTGACAGATGCCAGCGCCACCCCAATGCCTGTCAATGTAATATTACCCATTTGTTATTAACATTGAATGTTACTGGTCTCGGGAGAATGAGGAATCAGGGCCTTTGCACCAGTATGAACATGCAGTCCGAAATTCAGCAGCATTAATGCTGCTCCTTCTGCCCGAGATCACTATCATTAATCCCACTCAATCCCCTTGGCAGATTAAGCAGCGAACACAACAATGTAGACAAACTTGGACTATGGCACAGATTTACAATTATTTTCTAAATATTCTAAAAACCTCTCCCGGATTTTCAACTTTGCAATGTTCGTGTTCAGTTACTGCATCAAGGAACACTGGCTGGGTGAATCTAGTTAAATTACACCCTGTCCACTTCAATTAGGCCCACAATACAAAACTGGAGCTCAAACATAAAGCAGACATCCCGAAGCTGCTTGCTGTGGTGTCAATGTCTTGGTTAGGCACTGTTCTGGGGCGAAATTCTCCCCCAACGGCAGGATGTCCGCCGACTGGCGCCAAAGACGGCGCCAATCAGACGGGCATCGCGCCGGCCCAAAGGTGCGGAATGCTCCGCATCTTTGGCGGCCTAGCCCCAACATTGAGGGGCTAGGCCGACGCCGGAGGGATTTCCGCCCCGCCAGCTGGCGGAAATGGCGTTTGTTGCCCCGCCAGCTGGCGCGGAAATGCGGCGCATGCGCGGGAGCGTCAGCGGCCGCTGTCAGTTTCCCGGCGCATGCGCGGGAGCGTCAGCGGCCGCTGTCAGTTTCCCGCGCATGCGCAGTGGGGAGAGTCTCTTCTGCCTCCGCCATGGTGGAGGCCGTGGTGGAGGGAAAGGAAGGGAAAGAGTGCCCCCACGGCACAGGCCCGCCCGCGGATCGGTGGGCCCCGATCGCGGGCCAGGCCACCGTGGGGGCACCCCCCGGGGTCAGATCGCCCTGCGCCCCCCCAGGACCCTGGAGCCCGCCCAAGCCGCCTGGTCCCGCCGGTAAATACCAGGTTTGATTTACGCCGGCGGGACAGGCAATTTCTGGGCGGGACTTCGGCCCATCAGGGCAGGAGAATTGAACGGGGGGTCCCGCCAACCGGCGCGGCCCGATTCCTGCCCCGCCCAATCTCCGGTACCGGAGACTTCGGCGGGGGCGGGATTCACGGCGGCCAACGGCCATTCTCCGACCCGGCGGGGGGGTCGGAGAATGACGCCCCCTGTTCTCCAGACCTTCTCCGGTGTCTTATTCAAATGACATTCTGCATGTATAAGCCCAAGTAGAAAACCCAACAGTGATGAGCAAAAGAGTGGAGTCTAGTCCTCCCCCTCATCCAGTGCCCATTACTAATGGGCCAGGATATGGTGATGGGCACCAGAAACCAAGGGCGGGATTTTCCATTCCCGCCCACAATTGGGAATTTCCAGTGCTGCTGAAAGCTGGCTTTCCAAATTTTCAGTTCCTACCTGCGACATCCTGCCCAAATCAATTCTCCCTCACCCCACCAATATTAGTTCAGGGGCATGGAGACCAACAGTAAAGCACCATCAGCATTTTCCATCACATATCACACTCAGTCGTTCGATCAAGCTTCCTTGCACCATCCTTTATCAAATCTATCAGTGATGTGGAGATGCCGGCGTTGGACTGGGGTGAGCACAGTACGAAGTCTTACAACACCAGGTTAAAGTCCAACAGGTTTGTTTCGATGTCACTGGCTTTCGGAGCGCTGCTCCTTCCTCAGGTGAATCTGAGAACCTGAGGAAGGAGCAGCGCTCCGAAAGCTAGTGACATCGAAACAAACCTGTTGGACTTTAACCTGGTGTTGTAAATCTATCAGTGGCATCGTTGATATTAACTCCATCGTGTCCGTATCTAACTTCCCCTTAAAATTATATCTACACTATTTGCCTCAATTACTTTTAAGTACAAGGTCAGGTCCTCATTCTAACCACTCTCTGGGTGAAGGATGCCCCCCCCCCCTCCCTGAATTCCCCATTTGATTAATTAGTGATTATCATCCATGATCCCTAGAATTGGGCTCCCTCAAATGAGAAAGAATTGCATGCAATATAAGAGAAAGACAATAGGGCGGCACGGTGGTTAGCACTGCTGCCTCAAGGCACTGAGGACCCAGGTTCGATCAAGGCCCCGGATCACTGGCTGTGTGGAACAAAGAACAACACAGCACAGGAACAGGCCCTTCTGCCCTCCATACCTGCACCGTATACTTCCATTCCCACCCTATTCATATATTTGTCTAGATGCCCTTATATGCCGCTTTGATATCAGCTCCACCACCTCCGCAGGCAGCGCTTTCCATATATTTACCACCCTCTGTAAAACATTTGCCACGCACGTCTGTTCTAAGCTTTCCCCCACGCACTTTAAACCTATGTCCCCTAGTAAGCGACTCTCCTACCCTGGGAAAGAGCATCTGACTATCCACTCTGTCCATGCCACTCATAATCTAGTAGATCTCTATCAGGGCGTCTCTCAACCTCCATCGTTCCAGTGAGAACAAACCGTTTATCTAGCCTGTCCTCTTAGCTAATGCCCTCCATACCAGGCAACATCTTAGTAAACCACTTCTGTACCCTCTCCAAAGCATCCACATCTTTCTGGTAGTGTGATGACCAGAATTGTATACAATATTCCAAATGAGGCCTAACTAAGGTCCTGTATAGCTGCAACATGACTTGCCAAGTTTTATATTCAATGCCCCTACCAATGAAGGCTAGCATGCCCTATGCCTTCTTGACCACCTTATCCACACGCGTTGCCACTTTCAGTGATCGGTGGACATGCAGGCCCAGATATCTCGGTCTGTCAGTACTCGCAAGAGTTCTACAATTTATTGTGTAATTCCTACATGCATTGAACCTTCCAAAGTGCATTACCTCACATCTGTCCGGATTAATCTCCGTCTGCCATTTCTCCGCCCGAGACTCCAACCAGTTTATATCCTGCTGTATCCTCTGACAATCCTCTTCACTATCTGCAACTCCACCAATCTTTGTGTCTTCTGAGAACTTACTAGTCAGACCAGCTACATTGTCTTCCAAATCATTTATATACACCACGAACAACAAAGGCACAATAACTGTTCCCTGTGGAACGCTGCTAGTCACAGCCTTCCATTCAGAAAAGCACCCTTCTACTGCTACCCTCTTGTCTTCTGTGCCCAAGCCAGTTCTGTATCCAACTTGCCAGCTCTCCTCTGATCCCATGTGATGTCACCTTTTGTACCAATCTACCATGAGGTACCTTACCAAAGACTTTACTGAAGTCCATGTATACAACATCTACTCTCTCATCTATCATCTTTGTCACTTCCTCGAAAAACTCGATTAAATTGGTGAGACACGATCTCACCTTCACAAAACCATGCTGTCCATCGCTAATAAGTCCATTTGTAAGTAAATCCTATCTCCAAGAATCTTATCCAATAATTCCCCTACCACTGATTTAAGGCTCGCCGGCCTATAATTTCCTGGATTATCCCTGCTGCCCTTCTTAAACAATGGAACAACATTGGCTACTCACCATGGCTACTCACCAGTCCTCTGGAACATCACCTTCAGTCAATGAAGACACAAAGATTACTCTCAAGGCTCCAGCAATTTCCTCCCTCGTCTCCCTCGGTATTCTGGGGGTGGATCCCATCAGGCTCCTTCCTACTTGCTTTCTATTCTTCAAGGGCTTCATCTGTCCTAAGCCTTTTAGACCTTTCGAATGCTTCCTTTTTCTTTTTGACAAGGTTCATGATATCCCTCGTTATCCAGGGTTGCCTATAGTTGCCACCCTTTTCTTTTTCCCTCTGTACATGCCAGTCCTGAATTCTAATCAACTGACATTTGAAAGCCTCCCACATGCCGGATGTTGATTTTCCCTCAAATAGCCTCGCCCAGTCAACACTCTCCAGATCCTGCCTAATGCTGTTGTAATTTGTTGTAAGTCTAACACCTTCACCCGAGGACCACGCTTGTCCTTTTCCATAAGCTGTTTGCACATTCTCCCCATGTCTGCGTGGTTTCAACTCACAACCCAAGATGTGCAGGTTAGGTGGGTTGGCTATGCTAAATTGGGTACTTATTTTTAAAAAAGAGAAAGACAATGTGAATGGTTCCAGGATTTTTGCAGTGTAAGACAGATTTATACAGTTTCAAGTTCTTTAGACAGGTCTTATTTGACTGATGCCTTTTGAACATTCACTCTTGATCTTTGCCAATCTATAGAATCCACAGAATCCCTACCGTGCAGTAGGCCATTTGGCCCATCGAGTCTGCATCGACCCTCTGAAAGAGTACATCACCCAAGCTCACTCGCCCACCCTATCCCCTTAATCTAACCTACACATCTTTTGTCCTTAAGCAATTTAGCATGGCCAATCCACCTAACCTGCACATTTTTGGACCGTGGGAGGAAACCCGAGCACCTGAGGAAACCCACGCACACACGGGGAGAATGTGTAAACTCTACACGTACAGTGACCCAAGGCTGGAATTGAACCCGGATCCCTGGTGCTGTGAGGCAGCAGTGCTAACAACTGTACTACCATGCTGCCCTTAAATGTTACGTCTCAGTCTGCGTCTGTCTGTATGCGTGCTTTCAAATTAGCACCTCCGTGGCACAAAGTGCTGGGGTGCCAGGGGGAAAGAGGACATGCAAGTGGAACACTGAAGGAAAGCGAACTGCGTTTGGCCATGACACTGCCCAAGAATTAGATACACTTACAATATTCGCTCACACACACCATTTACTTTCAGCACTCTGTCCTTGTTTGAACATGGGAGCACCACCAATTTTTAGTTCCCTTTTAAGGCAGACACCATTCGGATTTGGAACTATATTGGCTGTTCCTTCACTGTTGCTAGGTAAAAAACCTTAGAAACCTTCCTCCAAAGTTCCTACACCAGGTGGATTGCAGTGATGCACCACCACCACCACCTTCTCAAGATTAATTAGGGATGGGCAACAAATGCTGCCCTTGCCAGCAACGTCCATACTGCATTTAACAAAAAAAAAATGAAGTGAGCGCAACAGTCTGATAGGGGTTTGCATTCTGGACGCCAAATATAAATACCTCAACATTCTTCAGGGTTTGTTTCAGCACAAAAACAAAGTTCTGGATCTCTTCATTCTTCACAGCCAGGGTAGTAATAATTTTCTTCAAAGTCTCCTGAGGAAAAAGAAGCAAGGTCAGAGTTGAAGAAGAATGAAAGTGTCCTTTTTCAATAGTGAAAACGGTATCTCTACTCGCATCATCCACAAGAATCAGCATAAAAGGGCCTAGCTTTGCATAAAGTGAAGTGAATTAGCGTTTTACAACAGAACTTTATCTCCTGATTCATTTCACCTTAATATCAACGTCCTGCACTATGGGCCTACCACCATCAACTTTGTGACTAGGAGAGGGCTTGTCTACTCCCCTTCTAACTGCGGTATGTTTTCTGGCAATGAAGTTGGCTCACCATTGGCTGTCATAGAATCATAGAATTTACAGTGCAGAAGTAGGCCATTCGGCCCATCGAGTCTGCACCGGCTCTTGGAAAGAGCACCTTACCCAAGGTCAACATCTCCACCCTATCCCCATAACCCAGTAACCCCACCCAACACTACTGGCAATTTATCATGGCCAATCCACCTAACCTGCACATCTTTGGACTGTGGGAGGAAACCGGAGCACCCGGAGGAAACCCACGCACACATGGGCAGAACGTGCAGACTCCGCACAGGCAGTGACCCAAGCCGGAATCGAACCTGGGACCCTGGAGCTGTGAAGCAATTGTGCTATCCACAATGCTACCGTGCTGCCCTGTCGGAAGGATCTTCCAGTTCCATCGATGATGCTGAGGGGTGGGGTGGGTCATCTTCAGCTGACGATCCCACTGGCGGAAAGGGCTGGAAAATCCCTCCCTGTGTATTTCTTTTGACGATCAGACGCGTTTTGTCCTGCACCAAACTATGACAAAGCCATACTTTGCAGCACTGATGAACCTTGCAAGAAGCTATGAAAAAAATGACACTACGATAAATTCAAATATTATAGATTTCTGGCTTCAGTGAAGAAAATCCAGATGGTTGCATGGCAGGCAGGAAAGTTCAATTGCAAATTCTCCATCACGAGTGTCACTGTCGCCACAATGTTTGATTGGGGTGTAAATTCTGTCAGAGCAATTGATTGGGCCCAAGTCAAAGTTTCCACTGTCGGAGTTAACACAGCACTGACGCATTATGGTCAAGTATGTTTGGTAAATTGGCGTTGAGGCAGTTATAGAAAACAGCTATAACCACATTTCATTTTTGTGGTTTGTTAACTCACTTATGTGTGACACTCTACAGTGTAGGCTGCTTATATCTGCACGGCAGATATGGGCAGCACAGTAGCATTGTAGATAGCACAATTGCTTCACAGCTCCAGGGTCCCAGGTTCGATTCCGGCTTGGGTCACTGTCTATGCGGAGTCTGCACATCCTCCCCGTGTGTGCGTGGGTTTCCTCCGGGTGCTCCGGTTTCCTCCCACAGTCCAAAGATGTGCAGGTTAGGTGGATTGGCCATGATAAATTGCCCTTCGTGTCCAAAATTGCCCTTAGTGTTGGGTGGGGTTACTAGGGTGGCGGTGTTGACCTTGGGTAGGGTGCTCTTAGGGTGAGCCGGCGCAGACTCGATGGGCCGAATGGCCTCCTTCTGCACTGTAAATTCTATGATAATCGATGATATCTGCTGTTTAACCATGGGAACTTATCAGTCTTAAAACAGCTGTCCCCAGTATATCCCAAGAGAACGATCAATTGGCATCAACTGTGGATCAGCAGTCTCACTCTCATCCGAGTCAGGCCATGCGATGTAGCCACATAAACACATAGCCTTGTCTGACACTATGGGAGTGCTGTGTCATACCATCCGAGACGCCATCTCTCGGCTGGACTCCCGCTGCACTGCTCACAGAAGAGCAGGCAGAGTTCTCCCAGTTTTGCTGACACCCATCGCCGAACGACCACCACTTAGCTGGTCAGGTCTTATTGCTTACTGTGGGATCCTGCTGTGCATAAACGTGTTGTCACATTTCCCTACATTTAATGACAACAATTCAAAAAGAGTACTTTGTTGGCTACAAAGTTATGAAGGGCACCATGTATGTACAGTTTTGACGGGTTTCTCTTGGCTCTGGGTGGTTTTCTGACCTGTTCTACTCCCAATGATTAAGCAAGCATCCACACTGGGAAATGGCTCAAGTTAGCAACTTTAATCTCAGTGGAGCTGCTGCATACAGATTCTGCTCGATTTCTGTGCTGAGGGCATGCTGAGCAGCTGGAGAACTTAATCAGCTGATGTTCCACACGGCCTGTTCTCCACCGGACAACACAAGTGTTTAAAGAGGTTGCTCTGAGCCACATTGGCAGCCAGAGGATAAAGGCATCCTGGGTAGAGAATGGTCCAAGATTCCTATACAAAAACTATAAATCTATTGCTTTTATTAAAGACAATTTGATTGTTTAAAGCAATCATAGTCTTAAATTTACTATTGAACTTAATGGGTTTGGGATTATATAAATTGTTGACCATTATATTGGAAGCCAGCTTTTGTGGAGATGATTATAATTTGTCATCTTAATTTGCTCCCAACCCCAATGTCAACCAGTAATTCACTTCAGTGTAATGTAGTTCAGTCTGCTCCACTCAAACAAAACCCAAACTTTCAATGAGAAAAAGATCTAGAATCATGGCATTTTGACGGAAAAACACCAAAAGTTGAGCAAAAATTAACTTGATTTCAGAACAGAAATTATTTGCCCTTTAAAAACGAAATGCATTTATAACATGGTCTTAACAACACGTCACATAAATACTCAATAGCTTGATCTTTCACTCTCAGTCCTACACCAGTTGGAGATGCGCGCCTTCACACAACCTTGTGTGATGAGCATTTCTGTGCATCAGGTTGTGCAACCATCATATTGCAGGGCCAGCCTGCATTTTCTCAAGAGGCCTTGCTCATTTTCCCTCAATAACATTCTTGCTCCAAGCGTTACTCTCAAGACTGTTCCAGCATCCTGCACCAAGTGTCACAAAATATAGCCTGTGCCTCCAATCCTCCATAAATTCTACACCTGTTTTGAACCACTTCCCAAGGATTATCCATGATGATCATGAAACCACTGTCAATTACCATAAAAACCCACCTGGCTCACTAATGTCCTACAGGGAAGGAAATCTGCCATCCTTACCTGGTCTGGCCTACATGTGACTCAGCCACAGCAATGTGGTTGACCCTTAAATGCCCTCTGAACTGGCCTAGCAAGCTACTCAGTTCAATGGCAATCAGGGATGAGCGACAAATGCTGGTCTGTTGAATCCATGAATGAATAAAGAAAAAAATTCCTTTCTCTCCCACAAGACTAGCCAACCCCTTCCTCTAATAGTATTTCCTTCAGTCCAGTAAAACTTTAGGATTCCTCATTTTTATGAAGGTCTTCACAATGGGCTGCAGGTGCCCATCCTTGCACTGTATTAGCACCATTCTCTATTAGGGGAGGCAGTGGCATACTAGTACTGTCACTGGACTGGTAATCCAGAGACCCAGGGTAATGCTCTGGGGACCTGGGTTACAATCCCAACATGGTGGATGGCGCAATTTCAATTCAATAAAAATCTGAAATTAAAAGTCTAATGATGACCAGGAAGCCATTGTCGTAAAACCCCATCTTGTTCACCAATGTCCTTCAGGGAAGGAACTCTGCCATCCTTGCCTGGTCTGGTCTATATGTGACTCCAGACTCACAGCCCTCTGAAGTGGCCTAGCAAGCCACTCAGTTCAAGGGCAATTAGTGATGGGCAAAATGTGCTGGCCCAGTCCATAAAATGATTTTTATAAATCTGCTCTTTTCCATCACTTAATAAAGGTGCATTGATATTGGGAAAGTGACACTGAAGTAAAGATCCATACTATTTAAGCCTTTTGCACCACATATCAATAATGCTGTCAAAACTCAGTTCTAGGGTTACAAGGAATGCCACTTGAGCTAGAAGGTGCCTTTGGAATCCTACATGTTTTAAGATGAAGGAGAAGGCGGTAAAATAATCGCCTGCACGATGTATCTTATAGACTCCCCTGGGCATTATGTAGGAGCCAGGCTGGGGTGGAGGTTGCTATGTCAGCCGAAATGTAACTTTGGGTTTGTTCAAACAATTCGGAAAGCCCGTTTGGGGATGGGAGGAAAACTGAGAATTTAGTCCAACCTTAAATATTACAGTAAAGGGTAAGGTATCATTAAACGCCTTTGAGTACAAACATCCCGTTGCTGAGGTAATTGCCATCTTTATTGAATTGTTGCCACTGAGCGAATGCTGGCTGGACTATTTTACTAGCACATTGCCAGGGTTACTAGTTATCATGTGTGCATTCACTTTGCAAAAACTGCAAATGTCGGGAATCCAAGATAGAAATGCTGGACCTTCAATTTGCTTCCATTGTTACCCGAGGAAAGAGGGGGCAAGTCAATCGCAGATTCTGGAACAGGATCTCAGTAAAAACAATGACTTTTTCTTCCCAGATACAGCTGGACCCGTCCTGCATTCCCAGCAACTTTATCTGTGCTCTCTTTGCTTGTATCTCTCTGGCCCTGGGTTCAGGTAGTTGATGACATGTCTTCCCCCGCATTCTCAGGTGGTGGGGGGCACAGAAAGAGAGGGACAGAGAAAGCAAGGAAATAGTTTCAGGAAACCTCCCCTCAATACCTTCAGATCTGGTTAATTTGGGGCTCCGTAAGTTCACTATAAAAGCCTTCAGCTCTGATCCTTCAGAATACAAATGACAACAGGTCAGCATGGTAGCACAGTGGTTAGCACTGTTGCGTCACAGTGCCAGGGACCCGGTTCGATTCCCGGCTTGGATCACTGTCTGCGCGGAGTCTGCACGTTCTCCCCTTGTCTGTGGCTTTCCTCCAGGTGCTCCAGTTTCCTCCCACAAGTCCCGAAAGACGTGCATGTTACATGAATTGGGCATTCTGAATTCTCCCTCTGTGTACCCAAACAGGCGCCGGTGTGGTGACTAGGGGTTTTCACAGTGACTTCATTGAGTGTAAGCCTACTTGTGACTATAATGAAGATTATTATTATTAAAGTAAAGTGCTAAGGGTGTAGTTCAGGCACAGAAATTGGAATTAGCGCAAACAACAAGATTTGTACTAATATCTCTTGCTATAAATATCCTATAATCAGGAGTTTGTCTACGCATCCAAACCCAATTCAAAATTCTGGAAAACCACAGGGAAAGGCCGAAATCTGAGCACGTTGAAGCTTTCCCATCACAGAAATATTCCATTTTTAAAAATGTCTCACAAAATTGGCAGAGGCAATGATAAACCCACCCACAGCCCCTAACCATCCTGATTATAGGTCACAAATCAGATTTATAAACTTGACTGTTAAGGACACAATTCAGGTTTCTATAGGGGGGGGGGGGGCTTAAAGATAAAGCAGCGCTAACACTCCTTTCCAACTGGTTCAGCCTGAAACCAGCTCAGATACAGGCCTATAACTACCAGTGAGATACAACACACTACTTAACTGGGTTAAGTGAAAAAAAAACTAATTTCTTATGGTATATATTAAACACCCTGTGTAATCCATACAATATAAAAAAGGACTAGCAGTGTATGCTGGAATACACAAATAAACAATGCAGTGACCACACCTGCAGTATTAATCCAACTAAACCATGCCCAGCACAGGTTGTCGTGGTTCAATGAAACAGCAAAAAGCAATTATTTTAAATCACCCACCCCTCCCATTTTCCATACCAAACGCTGGTTACATTTAATTTTTTTAAAAATAAAGCCTCAGGTCTCCACTGCTATCTGGATTTAATGAGTAAATCAGTCTTCACGCGTTAAACAGCAGGAATGCAGGCCATAAAGCTGGTCGAAATGATCTGAAATTCATTTGCAAAATGCAAACACTGGGCGCATTTTGTAACGCAGGTCAATTTCCTCTCTCCCTCCTTCCCCTTGCCCAGGTCCCGTTGCTGGAAGACCAGGTTGAAGCATTCACTGTAGGTTGTTACTGCCCCTCTCTGTTACCTTGTTGTGATCTGCCATTGCGGATCTGAGTGAGGAATCCTTTCCGTTTCTTTAAACACAGAGCCGGTTGCATTTACATTGCGTTGGCTCAGTTTCACCCCCTCCCCTCCACTCTTTAAAATCCCGAACAAAGCACAGAGTGCGAGAAAAGGGGGACTTATCACTGAACAGTACCAGTCTCTGCGCAATAGCAGCGCTCACTACAACGGATTGTGGGATTTGTAGGATTTGCGGATTTTAACTGTGCCTGCATCACACAGCCGGAAACATCTCTACCCTTCAAAGTTTTCATCAAATTAGATTCTCTTGTGCTGTTAATTCCTGGGGTTGGACCAAAATAATAGTATTAAAGACGACAGTCCTCTTGATCATTTCCTGTTTATAGTGAGGGATTAATACATAAAACAACTCCTTAGGGTCAGTATCCCCTTTCCACAATTTTGGACCCCTTTTGGAGTCGGGTGGTTTGGTTTAGCTCAGTTGGTCGGATAGCTGAATCGTGATACGGAGCGAGGACAACAGCGGTCTCGTACCGGCTGAGGTTATTCATGAAGACCTTCTCAACCTTGCCCTCTCACCTGAGGTGTGAGGACCCCCAGGTTAAATCACCAGCAGTCAGCTCTCCCCCTCAAAGGGGAAAGCAGCCTACGGACATCTGGGACGATGGTCACTTTACAGGCAATCGTGGAAAATAAAAGCAAAATCTTGTGGATGCTGGAAATCTGAAGTAAGAACAGAAACTGCTGGATAAACTCAGCAGGTCTGGCAGCATCTGTTAATAAGGAGGGCTTCGTAGGGTCGATTGGGCTGGGTGTACGTTTGTTGTTTCCAGTGCCCAGGTTAAAGCCCTTATAAACAGAGTTAACGGCCAGAATTCTACAGCTATGCGCTGGCCCGCTGGCAATGCACCCCCGCCCACGAGATTCCCAGCAGCGGGGAGTGGCTTCAATAGGAAATCCCATTGACAGCGGTGGGGGTAGAGAATCCCGCCTCCAGCAAACGGTGCGCCGCCTTCCACTGCCGAGAAACAAGTGGCTGGGAGGATGGAGAATCCTGCCCAACGTTTTGGATCTAAATGACCCTTCTGAACCTCTACAGTCAATCATAGAAGCCATTTTACGCCAATACATTGCTCCCCAAACAACATCAATGATATGATTACTAGTTAATCTGTTTTGGCGATGCTGGCTGGGGTTGAAAATTGATCAGGACAGAACGTCTCATTCTTTCGAGCATAGTTTAACAGTTTTCTTTGTCAATGTTTCATCCAAACAGCTAATACTCCTGCACTGGTGTCTCAGCCTAGATTATCTGTGCAAACCCTGGTTTGAGGCTGTGACGTTATAGTCATAGGGCTGAATTCTCCACCATCGGGATTTTCCGTTTTGCCAGAAATCTGGTGCGGCTGGATGTAGAAACCCGCCCATTGAGTCATGGAGGTTTGCAGCATGAAAACAGGCCCTTCAACTGTACATGTACATGTCGCCCAGTTTTAAACCACTAAGTTAGTCCCAATTGCCTGCATTTGGCCCATATCCCTCTATACCCATCTTTCCCATATAACTGTCTAAATGCTTTTTAAAAGACAAAATTGGACCCACCTCTCCTACTGCTTCCAGCAGCTCGTTCCAGACACTCACCACCCTCTGTGTGAAGAAATTGCTCCTCTGGACCCTTTTATATCTCTCCCCTCTCACCTTAAACCTATGCCCTCTAGTTTTGGGAAAAGATGTTGACTATCTATCTTATCTATGTCATTCATTATTTTATAGACCTCTATAGGATCACCCCTAAGCCTCCAAGGCTCCAGGGAAAAAGTCCCAGTCTAAGCAGCCTCTTCTTATAACTCAAACCATCAAGTCCCGGTAGCATCCTAGTAAATCTTTTCTGTATTCTTTCTAGTTTAATCATATCCTTTCTACAATAGGGTGACCAGAACTGTACACAGTATTCCAAATGTGGCCTTTTTAATAATGATCTTTCTTTTTGTCACAAGTAGACTTACATTAACACTGCAATGAAGTTACTGTGAAAATCCCCTAGTCGCTACACTCAGGCACCTGTTCGGGTACACTGAGGGAGAATTCAGAATGTCCAATTCACCTAACCATCTCAGGAATCCGTCCACCACTTCCCCACCATTCCTCAAAGTGTCTGTGAAGATATACACTAACAACATGGTGTAGGAAGGAGTAGTTTGGATACTTGAAGAGCTTAAAATATGGGGTAGGTATTGGATAGGCTGCACTTAAAAGTTGGTAAGGCCCCAGGACTGGTTGAGGTGCATCCAAGGATAGAGAAGGAAGTGAGTGTGGAAATTGCGGAGGCACTGGCCATAATTTTCCAGTCTTTCTAAGACTTGGGGGTGGTGCCGGAGGACTGGAGAATCGCAAACGTCACATCTTTTTCAAAAAAAGAGTATAAAAATAAGCCCAGCAACTACAGGCCTGTCCTGTTAATTTAACCTCAGTGGTGGGAAGCTTCTAGAAATGAAAATTCACGACAAAATGAATAATAACTTGGCCAAATGTGGTTAATTAAGGAAAGCCAGCATAGATTTGTTAAGGGAAATCATATTTGAATAACTTGCTTGAGCTTTTTTCGATAAGGTGACTGTAGTAATCCAGGAGTCACAAAGATAAAGATTAAAGCAAATTTATTTTAGCAGAAAAGCTGCACCCGCAGCATTCAGCAAAGGTGTCTCAGCCCGGGACTAACAGGAACTGCCAGTCCGGGTCTGCGATGGTATTTAAAAGGCTCAATAACAAGTCCCAGCTGGGCAGGCCTCCACCCGTTACCATGGGAACTCGTACTTCACGAGCCCCCTGGGGGAATTAATGAGTTATCCCTCATGGTCCTCGTATGTATCAGAGAGGGATGATGAGGTAAAGTTGTTGCTGTAGTGTACATGGACTTCCAAAAAGACCTTTACTAGCATGCTGCACAACAGGCCCGTGAACAAAATTAAAGCTCATGGGTTAAAAGGGATAGTTACACTTCCGGTGGCGTAATGTAGGGGGAAGACCTACATGAGGTGGTTCCCGCTAGAATACTGTATTTTTTGCTCTTTTCTCTTAGTTTAATAGGGTATTTTCTTTTGTAAACCCACAGAATTAATGAGATAAGGATCCTATATAAGTGAAATGCCCAGAAACGTCAGGGTTCAGTTTACTGCCTCTAAGATCTTAGCCGACCCCAATGGCAGACATGTTATTGTCTGTGGCTCTCTGCCTGGCACTCCGGTGGTTCTGGTTGATATTTATGTTGCAATAATTTGCTGGCCCCTGCCCCGATTTGGATTTATATCTGCACATTTTGGGTGGGGCCTTAAATTGTGTTCTGAACCCTAGTCTGGGTCAGTCCAAGTCCAAATCTATGACCCCCATCAGGGATGGCCAGACCTTAATTGTTTTTCATGGAACAGTTGGGGGGGGGGGGGTGGGGGGGGGAGAGGGGGCGAGGTACAAAAAGAACAAAGAACAACGAAAAGTACAGCACAGGAACAGGCTCTTCGGCCCTCCAAGCCTGATTCGATCTTGATGCCCTCACTAAAAAAAAACCTTCTGCCCTTATTCGGTCCAGATGCTTCTTAAATGTTGCTAATGTGCCTGCTTCTACCACATCCTCTGGCAGTGCATTCCAGGCACCCACCACTCTACGTGAAAAACTTACCTTGCACATCTTCCTTAAACTTTGCCCCCCTCGCCTGTGCCCCCTTGTAATTGACACTTCCACCCTTGGAAAAAGCTAACTATCCACCCTGACTTTCTAGCCAAGCATGCCATATGCCTTCTTAATCACCTCGGCCACCTGTGTTGCCACTTTCAGGGAACTGTGAACCTGCATTTTCTGCACCCAGGTGATAAACGTTTTTCATTTTTCGCACATGTGATTGCGAATTGATTTTTTTTGTGTTGGATGTGTCTCTCCTCCCTCCTGTGGTGGCTGGTTACTCAGCGATTGTGATTTCAGACCATGCCCCGCACTTTGTTGGTTTGACTAAAGTCATGTCCCTTCCAGTGTCCTCCTTGGAGATTGGGCGTGACATTATTAGCGGACAGTAAATTTTGTGAACACATATCCACTGCCATTGGGCACTTTACAAAATGTAATAAAAGTGAGCCAATCTCACCTTCTACGCTGTGGGAAGCCCTTAAGCTGGTTCTCAGGGAGGCGATTATCTCCTACAAAGTGCACATGGTGACGACAGTGAGCAGCAAGCTGGCAGACTTCATTCTTGAGGTGGACCACCATTACTCACTTGCCCCTAACCCGGAGTTGTTGGAAAGTAGGAAAAAGCTGCAGACACAATTAGAGCTATTGGCAACAGACAGAGCGGTGGGCCAGCTGCGATGCTTGAGGGTTATGTTTTGAGAATACATGGAGAAGGCCATTTGCCTTTAGCTCACCAGCTGAAGTGACAGGCGGCTTCCCGGGAGATAGTACAGGCATGTAACTCAAGAGGCAGCCTGATTCCACCCCTCTTCAGGTTAATGTGGCTTTTGAATCATTCTATTAGGGCCTCTTTAGATCGGAGCCTCTGGCTGAGGGATTGGTAATGACTGACATTTTGGACAGCTTATCCATCCCAGCAGAGGAGAGGAGCAAGGAGTTGGAATTCCCGTTGGGCCCGGAGAAAATGATAAAATGCATTGCGTTGATGCAGACTGGTAAACACCCTGGCCCACATGGCTTCCCCACTGAACTTTATAAGAAATTCGTGGAGCAGTTGGTGACTTTAATTCTGGATATGTTTAATAATTCCTTATCCTGGGGTTCGTTGCCCTCTACCTTCAAACAGGCCTCTATTTCCTTTATTCTCAAGAAAGACAAAGATCCAACAGAGTATGGGTCGTATCAACCTATCTCACTCTTAAATGCGGATGTCAACTTACTTGCCAAAGTGTTGGCGCCACCACTACCTCAACCTCCTGCCCCCCCGAGGACATCATAATCACATTCAATAACCTCCGGACATTTGCCGACAACTGCCTTTCTTTCACAAAACACGTCTGATCCTCCTCAATCAACTCCTGCACACAGTCCTCAATCCGCGACGCAAGCACCTTTGCCAGTAGCTTGGCATCTACATTCAACAGCGATATTGGGAGGTATGACCAACACTGCTCCGGGTCCTTATTATTTTTTAAGAATCAAGGAGATAGAAGCCTGCGATAAAGTAGGAGGAAATCCCCCCCCTCTTCCTTGCCTCATTATATGCCCTCACCAGCAGTGGCCCCAGCTTCGCCCCAAATTTCTTATAAAACTCCACTGGGAACCCCTCTGGACCCAGGGCCTTCCTTGTAGGCATTGCCCCCATACTATCCATCACCTCCTGCAACCCAATCGGGGCCTCCAGGCCCTGCACCCGACACTCCTCCACCCTGGGAAACTCCAAACCACTCAGGAACCGTCTCATCCCCTCTTCCCCCCTTGAGGGTTCCGACATATAAATCCTCCTATAAAAGGCCTCAAATACCCCATTCACCCCTTCCCACCCATCATCACCCTACCCTCCTCTTCTCTCACTCTACCAATCTCACTAGCCTCTGCCTGCTTCCTTACCTTCTCCCCGTATTCATAGATTGTCCCTCTGGCTCTCTGCAACTGCCCCATTGCCTTCCCCATCGACACTAACCCAAACTCCACCTGGAGCCTCTGTCTCTCCTTCCCCTCCTCCGGCGCCACCAAGTACCTCCTATCCACCCTCAAGATCTCCTCAACCAACCTTGCCCTCTTCTCCCACTCCACCCTCTTCCTGTACGCTTGAATCAAAATAAACTCCCCCCTCACTACTGCCTTGAGTACCTCCCACAATGTGGTTGCTGTGACCTCCCCCATATCATTCGCCTCCAAATAACGTTGAATAGCAGCCCTCACCCACTCACACACACCCTCATCCACCAACAGCCCCACATCTAACCACCACTGCGGCCACTGGGTCCCCCCCTTAATCACCCACAAATCCACTCAGTGTGCCGCATGGTCAGAGACCACGATTACCGAATACCCCGAGTCGCCCATCCCCGCCAGCAATGCCTTATGACGAAAACATCGATTCGGGAATACACCCAGTGCACATAGGAAAAGTATAAAAACTCTTTAGCTCTCGGCTTCCCACATCTCCATGGGTCCACCCCCCCACATGTGCTCCATTGAACCCCTCAGCCCCCTAGCCACTGCCGACTTCCTCAACGACTTTGGGCTCGACATTTCCAGGCTTGGGTCCAGGACCATATTAAATGCCCCCCCCCCCCAAACCCCACCCCCACCCCACCCCATAATCAGCCCATGCGTATCTAAATCTGGAGCCCTCCCCAACACTTGCCTCATGAAATCCACATCATCCCAATTCGGGGCATACACATTAACCAGGACTACTGGCTTCCCCTCCAGCTTCCCACTGACCACCAAATACCTAACGCCCGGATCAGCCACAATGTTCCCCACCTCAAACGCCACCCTCTTAATGATCAACACCGCCATCGCCCTCGTCTTCATATCCAGTCCTGAGTGGGACACTTACTTCACCCATCCCTTCCTCAGCCTTGTCTGATCCCCCAATTTCAGGTATGTCTCCCGCAGAACTCCACGTCCGCTTTCAGATTCCTCAGATGCGTGACACACGCAACTGTTTATCTGGCCCATTCAATCATTGCACGTTCCACGTGACCAGCCTGGTCGGGGGCTCCCCTCCCCTGCCAATCAGCCATATCCCTTCCTGGTCTAGCCCCTGGCCCGCGACACGCGCCCCTCCAGGCCCACCCTCGGATGTCCATCGCCATCTCTCCCTTCTGAATTGCGCCACACCAGCCAAACCCATGTCAGCAACCCCCCAACCCCCCACCCTCCACCCCCAAACAAAGAACCAACCCCATCCCCCACACCTTCCTCTTGGAAACCCCCCACTGCACTCCTGTTAGCTAGCCCACCCAGCTAGCATGGTGGCGACCACCCAAGACCTGTAACCTCCCTATCTCCCTCCAATCCACCCCCCCCCCCCCCCGGCCCCAGTTGCCAACAACCCCCCCCCCCCCCCCCCCCCCCCCCCCCCCCCCCGCCCCAGCTGCCAACAAACAAAAAGGAACCCAAACAAAACACACTCATCATCGCCGCTCCGGGAGTGTGTGCGGGGTGAGGGGGGGAGGAGGTCCCCTCCATTTGGACCCTTCTTGATTAATAAGGGGATCAGGGGTTATGGGGAGAAGGCAGGAGAATGGGGATGAGAAAATATCAGCCCTGATTGAATGGCGGAGCAGACTCGATGGGCCAAGTGGCCTAATTCTGCTCCTATGTCTTATGGTCTTATGGGTTTATAGACCCAATCTGTCTCTGGTTCCCTTAGCCACCCCCTCGCTGTTTATGCATTTGTCGCCCGGTGGTAGTATAGGACGTTCGGTCGGGCCAGGCCTTCCATGTGTTGCCCTCGCTGTAAGATGGTCTTGCATATCCTAGGGGATCTTTCCTCCCAGACTAAAACCATGATTAACTTGTCGACCCTGGTGAAGAAGGATTTGGGGAATGCAGATCGGGAGTGATCTGAATATGAAGAGGAACCTAGACAACATTTTCATTTTGACCGTCTGTATCCTTCCCGCTAGTGTAAGAGGGAGTGAGTCCCATCTTTGCAGGGCCCTCTTCACCTCCTCCACCAGGCTGGAGAGGTTCCATTTGTGGAGCCTTGTCAGGTGTGGGCCACTTGGATCCCCAATTGCCTGAACTTGGTTTGGGTCACTTTAAACGGTAGTTCTTCCAGCTCTGCTCCTCCCTCTCACGGGTTCACCGGGAAGATTTTGCTCCTTCCTGGGTTGAGTTTATAACCTGAGAAGGCTGGTTATCTTTCCCGTGCTGGCTAGGGGGTTTGACACGTAGAGGAGCAGATGATCCGCATAGAGTGAGACTCTATGCTCTCTGCCCCCTTATCGAATGCTCTTCCACCATTCCGCCGATCTAAGTGTGATTGTCAGTGGTCTGATTGTCAGTTCGAATAGGAGTGGGTATAGTGGACATCCCTGCCTCGTTTCCCGGTGCAACTGAAAGTATCCGGAGCTGGTAGCATTTGTCCGTATGTTCACCACAGGAAAACTGTTCAGCAGCTTCACCCACGTGGTGAACCCTGCTCTAAACCCAGACCATTCAACCACCTCCATGAGATACCTCCATTCTACTCGATTGAAGGCTTTCTCAGCGTCTAGGGAGACGATCACTGTGGTAAACCACTGTTGCAGCTATATTAGGTGATGTATGGTAGGACCTGTACTACAGGTACGACGATAGTCCCTGCCTGCTGGCTCCGCCCAGTAGGCGGAGTATAAATATGTGTGTCCTCCGTGCAGCAGCCATTTCGCCAGCTGCTGTGGGAGGCCACACATCTTAGAGCAATAAAGCCTCAGTTGTATTCAACTCTTGTCTTTGTGCAATTGATCGTGCATCAATTTATTGGTCTAAGATTTTCAGAAGATGGACCTCCGTATCAAGCCGGATCGCCTGCAGCTGGATCCGCAATCAAGCGCGCCAAAAAGGAGTTTCAGCACTGGCTAGCTTGTTTCGAGGCGTACATCAACTCGGCGCCAAGCCATGTTCCGGAGGCTCAGTAAATACAGCTGTACTCGAGGTTGAGCTCCAACGTCTTTCCGCTGATCCAGGACGCATCAAACTACACTGAAGCCATGACGCTACTCAAAGAAAATTATGCCCAGAAGATGAACACGCTCTTCGCCAGGCACGTACTCGCCACTCACTCTCAACTCCCTGGTGACTCCATAGAAGACCTCTGGCGGGCCCTAATCCTACTAGTCCAGGACTGTGACTGTCAGGCCGTTACGGCCACAGAACATTCAAACCTCCTTATGTGGGACGCTTTTGTTACGGGGATTGGGTCGGACCTCATACGTCAACGACTTCTAGAGGGGGCCACGCTCGATCTCGCAGAGACAAAGAAGCTCGCGCTCTCTATGACGGTCGCCTCACGCAATATCCAGGCCAACACCCCCAGCCGCGTGGCCCACCCCTCCTACGCATCGTGGACCCCACAGGCGGCCGTCCCAGCGGGGGCCTTACCCAGCCAATACGCCTGCGCCACGCGCCAGCCAGCGAACCCCGGGGGTCCCCGATGTTACTTTTGCGGCCAGCAGAAACACCCCTGCCAACGCTGCCCGGCCCGCGCTGCCCTTTGTAAGGCTTGCGGTAAAAAGGGGCACTTCGCCACGTGTGCCAGGCCCGCGCAGTCGCCGCTATCGCCCCCACCCCCTTCGTTTACAGACAATGGGCGCCGCCACCTTCTCCCCCTCAGACCAAGCGCGGTCAGTGGGCGCCGCCGTATCCCCCTCCACGCAACACGTGCGGCCCATGGATGCCGCCATCTTTTTCAACCCCCGCCACGTGCGGCCCATGGGTGCCGCCATTTTGTCCTCCCCAAGATCTTCAGGTGCCGCCATCTTGTTTCCCCCACAGCACATGGGCACCACCAGCGTTCCAGGACCCGTGCCCCCCGGGCACCCCATCATCCGACACCAGCGACGACCAACCACAACTCGCCTCAGTGACCATCGACCAGTCTCGTCCGCACAACCTGGCTACTGCATCGACCAGCGTTAAAATCGATGGACACGTGACCTCTTGCTTGCTGGACTCCAGGAGCACCAAAAGCTTCATCCACCCGGATACGGTAAGGCGCTGCTCCCTTGCGGTACACCCCGCCAACCAAAGAATCTCCCTGGCCTCCGGATCCCATTCCGTGGCGAACCGGCGGTACTGTACGGTCACACTCACGGTCCAGGGCGTAGAATTCAGCGGCTTCCGCCTCTACGTCCTCCCTAATCTCTGCGCTGCCCTACTACTTGGCCTGGACGTCCAGTGTAACCACCAGAGCCTAACCCTGAAATTCGGCGGGCCCCTACCACCCCTCACTGTGTGCGGCCCCGCGACCCTAAAGGTCGATCCGCCTTCCCTCTTCACAAATCTAACGCCGGATTGCAAACCCGTCGCCACCAGGAGCAGACTGTACAGCACCCAGGACAGGACCTTCACCAGGTCCGAGGTCCAGCGGCTGCTTCGGGAAGGCATCATCGTGGCCAGCAACAGCCCCTGGAGAGCCCAAGTGGTGATAGTAAAAACTGGGGAGAAGCACAGAATGGTCGTGGACTACAGCCAGACCATCAATCGGTACACGCAGCTCGACACGTACCCACTCCCACGCATATCTGATTTAGTCAATCAGATTGCACAGTACCGGGTCTTCTCAACGGTAGACCTCAAATCCGCCTACCACCAGCTCCCCATCCGTAAAGCGGACCGTCCATACACTGCCTTCGAGGCAGATGGTCGCCTCTATTACTTCCTCAGGGCTCCCTTCGGCGTCACCAACGGGGTCTCGGTCTTCCAAAGGGAGATGGACCGAATGGTCGACCGGTATGATTTGCGGGCCACCTTTCCGTACCTAGACAACGTCACCATCTGCCGCCATGATCAGCAGGACCACGATGCCAACCTTGCCAAATTTCTCCACACCGCCACTCTCCTAAACCTCACCTACAACAAGGAGAAGTGCGTATTCAGCACGAACCACTTAGCCATCCTTGGCTATGTGGTCCAGAACAGAGTTCTGGGGCCCGATCCCAACCGCATGCGCCCCCTCATGGAGTTCCCCCTTCCCCACTGCTCCAAGGCCCTCAAACGCTGACTGTGGTTCTTTTCATACTACGCCCAGTGGGTCCCAAACTATGCGGACAAGGCCCGCTCACTCATACAGTCCACCCATTTTCCCCTGACGGCTGAGGCTCAACAGGTCTTCGCCCGTATCAGAGCCGATATCGCCAAGGCCGGGATGCACGCAGCAGACGAGACGCTGCCCCTTCAATTGGACAGCGACGCATCAGACGTCGCCCTAGCCGCCACCCTCAATCAGGCAGGCAGACCCGTGGCATTCTTTTCCCACACCCTTCATGCCTCAGAAATTCGGCACTCGTCCCTCAAAAAAGAGGCTCAAGCGATCGTTGAAGCTGTGCGGCATTGGAGGCATTACCTGGCCGGCAGGAGATTCACTCTCCTCACTGACCAATGGTCGGTAGCCTTCATGTTCAATAACACACAGCGGGGCAAGATCAAAAATATTAAGATCTTGAGGTGGAGGATCGAACTCTCCACCTACAATTACGAGATTATGTATCGCCCCGGCAAGCTCAACGCGCCCCCAGACGCCCTATCCCGAGGTACATGTGCCAGCGCACAAGTAGACCGACTCTGGGCCCTGCATGACAGCCTTTGTCACCCGGGAGTCACACGGTTGTACCATTTTATAAAGGCCCGCAATCTGCCCTACTCCGTCGAGTAAGTACAGACTATCACCAGGGACTGCCAGGTCTGTGCGGAGTGCAAGCCACACTTTTACCAGACGGACCGTGCGCGCCTGGTGAAGGCCTCCCGCCCCTTTGAGCGCCTCAGCGTGGATTTCAAAGGGCCCCTCCCCTCCACGACCGTAACATGTATTTTCTCAGTGTGTTCGATGAGTACTCCAGATTACCCTTCGCCATCCCATGCCCCAACATGACGTCTGCCACCGACATCAAAGCCCTCAACACCATCTTCGCTCTGTTCGTCTTCCCCGCCTACATCCACAGCGACAGGGGATCCTCATTCATGAGTGATGAGCTGCGTCAGTTCCTGCTCAGCAGGGGTATCGCATCCAGCAGGATGTTAAGCTATAACCCCCAGGGAAACGGACAGGTAGAGAGGGAGAACGGGGCAGTATGGAGGGATGTCCAACTGGCCCTACGGTCCAGGAACGTCCCGGCCTCCCGCTGGCAGGAAGTCCTCCCTGATGCAGTACACTCCATTCGGTCACTGCTGTGTGTCATAATATACATCAGTACATTATGGTGCAATCACATACACACACTGATGGACATGCAGTAGGACCAACCAGCATACATAACACCGCAGCCAATCACCAGTGAGAGCACAAGCACTATAAAGACAGGGGACAGGAGAGTTCCCGCTCTTTCTAGCAGCAGCCAGCTCAGAGCACAGAGCTCACAGCCTGCATCACAGACATTCACCATGTGCTGAGTGCCTCACCTAGATAGTGATAGGAAAGGGTCCACAGTTAAGCTGGTATTGCTTATACCCACGTTTACAGTATGTTAGTTGAACAGTTAATAAAATAGCGTTACACCACTTCCAGCATTGTTGGCTTGTTTGTGAACCAGAACACCCAATACGACATGGTACAAGGAGTGGCCGCAATCCAGCACTTGTGAGACCTACCTGCAACTTCTCAGTATTCCGGCATCCTACAGCATGGAGAACATCAACCCGCCGCCGCCGCTCTGCATCGCTGGCAATCTCGGGGTAAATTGGAAGATATTTAAACAGCGCTTCCAGCTCTTCCTCGAGGCCACGGACAGGGAGAATGCATCGGACACCAGGAAGCTAGCCCTTCTTCTCTCCACGGCTGGGCAACATGCCATCCACATCTTTAACTCCCTGACATTCGCGGACGACGAGGACAAGACCAAGTACAAGACGGTGCTTCTCAAATTCGACACACACTTCGGTGTTGAAGTCAACAAAAGCTTTGAAAGGTATCTGTTCCAGCAGCGCTTGCAGGGTAAGGACGAGCCTTTCCAATCCCATTTAACACACCTCCGCATCCTCGCACAACCCTGAGGCTATGGGCCCACCTCCGACTCCATGATACGCGACCAGATTGTTTTTGGGGTTATGTCGGACACCCTGCGTCAGCAGCTCCTTAAAGTTAAGCAACTAACCTTAGCGACTGCCATCGAGACCTGTGTCCTGCATGAGAATGCCACCAGCCGGTACTCCTACATACAGGCACCTGAAACGGTGCGGCAAGGGCTCCATGAGGCGGAACGGGTCGAAACGATCGAACGTCTCCCGGGCCACAGTCTTGAGGAGGGCGGCCATTTTGTGCGCTTTCCGAGGCCTCCCGCGCTTGTACGTGGCAAACGAGGGGACGGTGACGTGGAGGAACGCGATGCGCAGGCCCGCACCACACAAGACCGTACCGCGCATGCGCTGTGGTGCAACGAATGCACTGACGTCACGACGTGCGGTACCTGTGGCTCCGCCCGCTTAAAGCGGCAATGCCCTGCAAGATCGCGACAGTGCCTACGCTGTGGGAGGCTTGCCCACTATGCTGCCTGCTGTCGAGCAGCCCAGCCTGCCAACTCGCAACGATTTAATCAGCCTTGCAGGAATGTTCGGGCAATCCAACCCACCTTCACCAAGTCCGATCCTGACTTCATGCAGACCAGTGACACCGAGGACAGGGAGCCTTTTCGAGTCGCTGTCATAACCAAGAACAGGCTGTCCCTGAATCGGAAGCACCAGCCGCTGTTGGTACACAGCATTGATCCGTACGATGAGTGGTGTGCCACCCTGACGGTCAACCGATCCCAGTTCAGATTCCGTCTGGACACTGGTGCTTCCGCCAATCTCCTCGCATGGTCATTTCAAACCCTGGGGGTCAAACCAACAATTCTTCCAACCAATTGCCAACTGGTCGACTATAATGGTAACGTCACCCCCGCCACCGGGTCATGCCAACTCGAGGTGACGCACAACTCTCGAAAAGTCACCCTATCTTTCGAGATCGTGGGCTCCTCAAAGGACTCCCTGCTAGACGCACAGGCGTGCAAGCTCCTCAACCTCGTGCAGCGCGTACATTCCCTCTCTCCAGAGGACACATCTGACTTCCAAGATGCAGACTTCAGGGCGCAACTAAGTGCCATCATCACTCAACACCGAGATCTCTTCGAAGGCATGGGCACACTTCCCTACACATACAAAATCCTGCTCAAACAGGACGCCACGCCTGTGGTTCATGCACCTCGCAGAGTCCCAGCACCCCTCAAGGACCGCCTCAAGCAGCAGCTGCAGGACCTCCAGGACCAAGGAGTGCTTTCCAGAGTGACGGAACCAACCAACTGGGTCAGTTCCATGGTGTGCGTCAAGAAGCCTTCCGGCGAGCTCCGGATCTGTATCGACCCGAAGGATTTAAATCGTAACATCATGCGGGAGCATTACCCTATCCCAAAGCGTGAGGAGATCACATGCGAGATGGGTCGAGCCAACATATTCACCAAGCTGGATGCATCAAAGGGCTTCTGGCAGATTCAATTGGACAAGTCCAGCAGAAAGCTGTCTACTTTCAACACCCTATTTGGCAGGTACTGCTACAATAGAATGCCATTTGGAATCATATCATCATCTGAAGTGTTCCACCACATCATGGAGCAGATGATGGAGGGCATCTAGGGTGTGCGCGTCTATGTGGACGACATCATCATCTGGTCCACCACCCCGCAGGAGCATATCAGTCGCCTCCAACGTGGTTTTAAGCGAATACGGGACCAAGGCCTGCGCCTCAACAGAGCCAAATGTTCTTTCGTCCAGACCAAACTCAAGTTTTTAGGAGACCACATCTCCCGGTTGGGTGTGCGGCCGGATGCGGACAAGGTGGCAGCCATCACGGCCATGCAGAAGCAGGCGGATAAGAATGCAGTGCTCCGGTTCTTAGGAATGGTCAACTTCCTAGGAAAGTTCATCCCTAACCTCACTTCCCACACCACGGCTCTCCGCAACCTAGTTAGGAAGACGACGGACTTCCAGTGGCTTCCCGCCCACCAGCGTGAATGGGAGGAGCTCAAGGTCAAGCTGACCACCTCCCCGGTATTGGCGTTTTTCGATCCTGCAAGGGAGACGAAAATATCAACGGACGCCAGCCAGTCCGGCATTGGGGCGGTCCTCCTGCAATGAGATGATGCCTCGTCATGGGCCCCTGTTGCCTATGCGTCACGGGCCATGACCCCCACAGAGCAGCGCTATGTGCAAATCGAGAAGGAGTGCCTAGGCCTGTTGACTGGTGTCGACAAGTTCCATGACTACGTGTATGGCCTTCCCCAGTTCACTGTGGAGGCCGACCATCGCCCGCTGGTCGGCATCATCCAAAAAGACCTCAATGACATGACCCCTCGCCTACAACGCATTCTGCTCAAGCTCCGGAGATACGATTTCCAGCTCGTGTACACACCGGGTAAGGACCTGATCATAGCCGACGCTCTGCCCAGGGCAGTCACCACTCCGTCCGACCCAGAGGGGTTTGTTTGCCAAGTCGACGCCCATGTGGCCTTCACGGCCGCCAATCTGCCAGCCACGGATGAACGCCTAACCCACATTCGCCGTGAGACTGCGGCTGACCCCCTGCTACAACGCGTGATGCGCCACATGACTGACGGATGGCTCAAGGGACAATGCCCGCAGTTCTAGAATATTCAGGACGATCTGGCAGACGTTGATGGCGTCCTCCTGAAGCTGGACTGCATTGTGATCCCACACAGCATGCAGTACCTGGTTTTAGAGCAGCTGCACAAGGGCTATCACGACGTAGAGAAGTGCCGACGGAGGGCCCGAGAGGCTGTCTACTGGCCTGGCATAAATGAGGACATTGCCAACACAGTGCTCAATTGCCCCACCTGTCAGCGGTTCCAGCCGGCCCAACCACGGGAGACCCTTCAGCCCCATGAGTTGGTCACGTCCCCTTGGTCTAAGGTAGGCGTGGACCTGCTCCATGCGCTCGTCAGGGACTATGTTCTCATAGTTGATTATTTTTCCAGCTATCCCGAGGTTGTACGCCTGCACGACATCACGTCACCGGCTGTTATCCGTGCCTGCAAAGAGACCTTTGCTCGTCATGGCATCCCACTCACTGTGATGTCGGACAATGGCCCCTGCTTCGCGAGCCAGGAATGGTCTAACTTCGCCAGCAGGTACAACTTTGTACACGTGACGTCCTGTCCCCTGCACCCCCAGTCAAATGGCAAAGCTGAAAAGGGCGTCCACATCGTTAAGAGGCTCCTCTGCAAGGCTGCTGATGCAGGATCCGACTTCTGCCTCGCCTTGCTGGCCTATCGCTTGGCTCCACTGTCCACGGGCCTGTCACCAGCCCAGCTGCTGATGGGTCGCACCTTCAGGACCACTGTACCGTCCATTCACGTCCCAGACCTCAACCATGCTCCGGTCCTTCAGCGGATGCAACAGTCTCGCGCGCAGCACAAGGCGGCGCATGACGCTCGAGCGACTGATCTTCCTGCTCTGGCAGCAGGTGACAACGTCTGAATCCATCTTCCGGAGGGTGGCTGGTCTGCGACTGCTGTGGTTCTTTGGCTGGTGGCTCCCCGCTCATTCCTGGTTCGTCTGCCTGATGGCTCCATTCGCCGCTGGAATTGGCGTGCCCTTCGTCTGGTTCCACGCTCGCTACGTGATCCTCCACCGTGCCACCCCCTCCTGTTGTCCCCGACCTGGACTTTGTAGACCTTCCGGATGCTCTGCATCCTCCTCACTTGGCCGTGGCCCGGCCCGATCCTCAGCCGGTGGCTCCTGACCCACTCTTGAGGCGGTCAACCCAAATTCGTCGCCCACCTCAGAGACTTGATTTATGAGCCTTACAATGTTGGACTCAATGCTTTGTTCTTTCATCCTGTTTCAGCATTTCACTAGTTTGTTTATAGGATTCGTTATTAGTATTGTTGTTGGTATAACACCTTGTTTTTCTTTTCTGTGCACCAGGCACCTTCCCGTGTATATAGATTAGCCTCATGTACATAGTTATGTAAATACTGCACACACATGGTCAGATACACACATTACACGTTATTTATTCTCATATCGGCGAATGGGGCGCGATTCTCCACTCCCACGCCGGTTGGGAGAATCGCCTGGGCTGCCAAAATTTCTGGGGACGCAGGTCCGACGCCCTCCCGCGATTCTCCCAAGCGGCGGGAACGGGCTGGTCAAGTTTCTCGGGCCGCAGGCCGGAGAATCGCCGGAGACACCCAAAATGGCGATTCTCCGGCACCCCCGCTATTCTGAAGCCCGGATGGGCCGAGCGGCCAGGCCAAAATGACGGGTTCCCCCCGGCGCTGTCCACACCTGGTCGCTGCAGTCGTGGGCGGTGCGTGAACGCTGGGAGGGCGGCCTGTGGGGGGGCGAGGGGGGATCCTGCACCGGGCTTCACCTGGAATGTGGGGTGGCCCGCGATCAGTGCCCACCGATCTTCGGGCCGTCCTCTCTGAAGGAGGACCTCCTTCCTTCCGCGGCCCCGCAAGATCTGTCCCCCATCTTCTTGCGGGGCGGATTTAGAGAGGACAACAACCACGCATGCGTGGGTTGGCGCCGGCCAACTTTTGGGCGACAAGGCCCGGCGCGTGTAGATGACGCGGCCCCGATCCTGGCCCATTGTCAGGGCCTGAATCGGTCGGGACCGGGGCCGTTCCGCGCCGTCGTGAACCTCTACGCCGTTCACGACGGCGCGGCCACTTCGACGTGGGAGTGGAGAATCCCGCCCATGTTCTTTGTAAAAAAGGGGGATGTCATAATATACATCAGTACATTATGGTGCAAGCACATACACACACTGATGGACATGCAGTAGGACCAACCAGCATACATAACACCGCAGCCAATCACCAGTGAGAGCACAAGCACTATAAAGACAGGGGACAGGAGAGTTCCCGCTCATTCTAGCAGCAGCCAGCTCAGAGCACAGAGCTCACAGCCTGCATCACAGACATTCACCATGTGCTGAGTGCCTCACCATAGTGATAGGAAAGGGTCTACAGTTAAGCTGGTATAGCTTATACCCACGTTTACAGTATGTTAGAATAGTTGAACAGTTAATAAAATAGCGTTACACCACTTCCAGCATTGTTAGCTTGTTTGTGAACCAGAACACCGAACACGACACTATGCATCGCCACTAACAACACACCCCATTAACGTCTCTTTGCCTTTCCCAGGAGGTCCACATCCGGGGTGTCGCTCCCGACTTAGTTTGCAGCTCCAGGACCCGTCCTTCTCCGTAGGCATGCCCAAATCCACAAGGCGGACCCGTTGGTGGAGAGGGTGCAGTTGCTCCATGTGAACACCCAGTATGCCTACATGGCGTAGCCCGACGGCCGCCAGGATACTGTCTCCCTCAGGGACCTAGCACCAGCAGGTTCCCCACACACACATCCCTCCGACCTGGCGCCAACCTCCCCTCCCCCGGTGCACCTAGCAGCAACCCCCCCAGGACCATCCGTCCTCCCCCTGCTCACACCCGAGGATGAAGAGGATTTTGGCACGCTCCCGGAGTCACTGAAGACCAGACCAGCATCGGCAACGCCGCCAACGCTACGTCACTCCCAGCGGCACATCAAGGCCCCGGACCGGTTAAATCTCTAACTGGTCCACTGTACTTCAAAAGACATTTTTTGTTCGCACAAAAATTGTACATGTAAAATTCAGTTGTTGTATATAATTATCCACCACCCCCGCCGGACTCAATTTTAACAGGGGATGAATGTGGTAAACCACTGTTGCGCCTATATTAGGTGATGTATGGTAGGACTTGTACTACAGGTACGACGATAGTCCCTGCCTGCTGGCTCCGCCCAGTAGGCGGAGTATAAATATGTGTGTCCTCCATGCAGCAGCCATTTCGCCAGCTGCTGTGGGAGGCCACACATCTTAGAGCAATAAGGCCTCAGTTGTATTCAACTCTCGTCTTTGTGCAATTGATCGTGCATCAATCACTTCTGGTGTTGTCTCCCCGGATGGGATCAGTACTACATAACTACTGTTGCAGGTCAAGAAGGCAGCACCCCACCACCTTGCCAAGGATAATGGGGGCTGGGCAATAAATATGGCCTTGCCAACATCTTCCACATCTCAAGAACAAATGAAAAAACACTTCCTATCAGTTGTCCTAATAGCTCATTGTGTGTCTCGGTGTCAAATTTTGTCTTTCACTCTCCTTAAAGGAATATTTTATTACTCTAAATGGTAGTATATAATTTCAAGTTGTTATTGTTAATGTTTGAAGGAATCGCGATGGCTGTGTTGTCTCTGAAAATGACCTTGTTGATGTCCAATGCTCTTTAGTTGTTGCAATTGAAAAAAGGGCTGAATGCAATGATTGAAAATTATAGTCTTTATGTCTCTCCAGTTGAACATAACCACTCCTATCCAAGTTGTCAAAATGCAGAAATATTCCACAAACAGATGAGTACAACACCATTTATATGGCATTCATATAGCATCTTTAATGTTGTAAAAATATCTCCAGACACTTTGCAGAAGCTCTACCAAACAAGATATGATACCACAGAAGGAGCTTTTACTGACGACGCCAAAAACCTGGTCAAAGAGGTAGGGTTTAAGAAGCTCCTTTAGGAGTAGAGAGGCAGAGTTCTTCAGGGAGGGTGTTCCAGGGCCTACGCAGCTGGTAGGAGTGGTGGGTTGAACATGAGAGACAGACAGCTGCCTCCAAGACTTGAGGAGCTACTGCTTGTGAGCATGTGTGGGGTTAGGAGGAAGAGTGCGATGGGAAAAGGGATGGGAGAAAGGTGTTTCTGCTGAAAGGAAGCCCAGCCCAAGACAGTTGCATGTGGACATTTGAATTAGGAGACCATTTGACCCACTCGAGCCTGCTCCACCATTTATTAACATAATGACCGAGTTGGCTGTGGCCTCAACACCACATGCCGCCTACCCCCTTTGTTAGTCAAGAATCTATCTACCACTGCCCTAAATATATTCAATGACTCTGCACCGTTTTCTTGGGAACAGAGTTCTAAAGACTCACCTGTTTCTTAGAGAAAAACATTTCTTCTCATCTCCGTCTCAAATGGGATGCTGCGAAGTGGGAGAATTAAAATGCTAGACCCCCGCATGCCTGATGATCTAGAGGTATAGTCTGAATAACTTCTGGGAAGTTCAGATCTAACAGATGTCAAAATATACACCAGTATATCATGGTGCAGACACACACTGATGGACACACAGTGGGACCAATCAACACACACAACACCGCAGCCAATCACCAGTGAGAGCACACGCACTATAAAGACAGGGGGCATCAGAGTTCCCGCTCATTCGAGTTGCAGCTAGCTAGGAGGAAAGGGCTCACAGCCTGTAACACAGACATTCACCATGTGCTGAGTGCATCGACTGGTTAGGACAGGGCAAAGGTCTTTAGTTAAAGCTAGTATTGTATTCACCCATAGTCTGAGTATGTTTAAACAGTTAATGATTCAATAAAATAGTGTTGCACTATTTCAAGTGTTGGTGACCTGTATGTGATCCAGAACACCCAACACATCAACAGAGTTCTATTTTAAGATGGTGTTCAGAAATTAATAACTCATTGGAGCAGAGCAGTCTAGTGGCCACTGTGTGTTTAAGGCCCTGACCAGAGTCTAAGGGTTATCCCCAGCAGAGAATCGAGACTGTCCTGCTGGCGCTAGGAGCGGCAGGGGATTCTAATGGCTTGTCTATGCAAAAAATATGCATGAAGGACGGCACGGTAGCACAGTGGGTAGCACTGTTGCTTCACAGCTCCAGGTTTCCGGTTCGATTCCTAGCTTGGGTCACTGTCTGTGTGGAGTCTGCACATTCTCCCCGTGTCTGCGTGGGTTTCTTTTGGGTGCTCCGGTTTCCTCCCACAAGTCCTGAAAGATGTGCTGTTAGGTAATTTGGATATTCTGAATTCGCCCTCAGTGTACCCGAACAGGCGCCGGAATGTGGCGACTCAAAGCTTTTCACAGTAACTTAATTGCAGTGTTAATGTAAGCCTACTTGCTACAATAAAGATTATTATTAATAGCAACAAAGATGCCAGTTTTCCTGCAGTAACTGGTCGCCATTTTGATCGAGTGCCCTGGCCCCAGTGTCCAGGGACAGGTGTCCCCTCCCCAAAAATGCAAATGCAGACTCCCTTCCCCTGCTGAAAAGGGGAGCACCAAGGAGGGGTATCCTTTCTCTCCTCCCCCAGCCCCCCATCACATGAATAACGGGTCACCTGTCCCCCACACCACGTACACATGAGGGTGGCCTGACCCTCCACTTGTCTCGCTCAGCCCCCCTCCTTCAACGAGAGGAAGAGAGGGTAGGAAGAAATTTGAAGGGTACAGGGGAAAAGAAGACGTGGAGAGGAGATAAAAAGACAGAAGGGCGAGTCAGGGATGGGAGGAGAGGGAAAAAGAGAGAGGGGACGAGGGAGGAGGGAAAAGGAGCGATGATGGGTTGGGGAAATGCAGTCAGATGAGTGGCTACCTTGGGGGAAGCAACACAGCGCTGTAGGAGAAAAGGGGATTTGGTGACAACTACGTCTACAGGAATAGAGGATGCAATACCTATACATGCTGCAGTAGAGGGCGTGGTGGAGTAAGCAGGCCATGTTTCATCAGGGTAAATTACTGACACCTGAGCTTGTCAGTGCAGGAAATTAATGTAGATGCGGCCTGGTGGGGGAATTCTCTGCAGAGGCCCCAAAAAACTCCAAAGTCCTGTTCAATAGATGGGTCATTAACGGCGCTGCAGGCTCTGAGAAACACCATGCTATTCACGCCCAAAATGGGACTCTTTTTCCCCCCCGTTAAATTGCACCCATTGTAACCACTCACAGTTTCCAATAGGATTAAGATAAATAGATTAAACATTTAGAAAAATAGTGCTTGAGGAGATTTCATGCCCGTGATAACATCACATATAAAGATTTACATTTTTTTAACACAGAGGTTAAAAGATTGGGAAAATATTTTAAACAAAATGTGACCCTGTCAAGGTTTCAATACTGCTCATGCAAACCCTGAGAGTTTCCATTTTAATCCTGAATCTGTTCCATGACGACACTGGGGCACCTTATGCTCCAAATTAACATTTAAAACTGTACATACCTTGGTCCAATATTTAACAAGGTGCTTACTTTCTTTTTTAAAAGGTGTTTTATTATAGACTGTGACATATTTAAATGCTCGCAACTCAAAAAAGTAATTTCTGTCAGTTATTTAGGTTGTGACGCATTTTGACAACTGTATAAACTGCGTGATTGGCTCTGCATTCTGAATTTTCAGTTGCCTTGTTTCCTGTTATTGACCAGTGCTGTATTTGCAGTGAACACCCACGTTAAATTGTAAAGTCATTTCTTATTTTAAATATATTAAGAGTACCCAATTCTTTCTTTTTCCAATGAAGGGGCAATTTAGCGTGGCCAATTCGTCTACCCTGCACATCTTTTTGGATTGTGGGAGTGAGACTTACGCAGACGCAGGGAGAATGTGCAAACTCCATACGGACAGGTGCTATGTTAGTGCCCTGGACAAGGTATAGGTATATCGCTTAACCAACACTATGAAGATAAACAGATGAACTAGTTTGAAATAGTGAGAGGTATCCCTGAGAAGGCTTCTTGTGTAACAAAGGGATTTATTGGGAATAACAGTGAGGTTTAATTATATATAGGCAAGAGGCATATCATACAGTTCTTTACTCCTTGCATCACGCTACCACATAATTATTCACTCATTTGTGATAAAGTGCCACATCCAAGCAAGTTCTTACTTTATATTCTCAATCACAGGCTAGGTGGTTTCTCCACTTCGCAACGCCGCAAACGCGAAACGCGATTGGGTGGAGAATCGGGCATCCGCCCAAACTCGAGTTTGGCACCCGGTGCCAAATCGGGGGCTATGTTCCAGTTCCCCGCCCTCCCCCTGATGACGATAATTAAGTTTGCAGCCGTGCCACTGGGGGCATCCAAAACCGGCATGTGCATTCATTTAAGTCTATTTAGCCTGTCTGACTCACTGTGCTCCGGGCCTCCCTGATGCTCTGCCCCTCTCAGGCGGAAGTCAGACGGGCGCGCTTTACGACAGGTTTTTACAAATGGGGACTGGCCCATGGCTGCTGAGGGGGAGAGAGAAGCTAAGCAAGGTTTGAAAACTGTTAAAAATTGTAGGTCTTGCTTGGGGGTAGCTGCCAGGGCCGGCGGGGCTGGGGGATGGGGAGTAGGGGGGAGCAACATAGTGACATCTCTGTGGATTCAGGGGTGCCACCTCGGAATTGGAGTGGCCTGGCTGCCATTGCTGCAGTATTTATTTTAAACTCACCCATTTGGTACAAGTTCGAGGCCCCTGGCTGCTCACTCTGCTGACTGCTCACTGTGTCCTGTAAATGTTCACAGAGCCTCTGGTCATTTGGGAACCCACACAAATGGGTGGCTACCTCTCTGGAAACCCTCAGACCCCAGCTGACTCATCAATGGAATGGGCATGGTCAAGCTCAATCAATAGCACATCAATGTCAGAACTCATGGATGACCTTGTACAGTTCCTAAATTATCAGATACTTCGGGGCCTTAAATATATTCATTCAGTTGGAATCATACACAGAGATTTGAAACCCAGCAATCTAGCAGGGTGCTGCCACTCAGTGCACTCATCAGAAGCATTGCCCCACTATGGGGAAAGCAGGGGAATAGCAGAGCTCACACCAAACAAAGAACACATGCATTGTGTCCTTTGGCAGCCTCTCTGGCACACTGCCCCACTCAGGGCAGAGGTCTCAATCACACTATCAGCACACCCGCTCCGTAGGACCACCAGCTCTCTCCAAACCCTGCCTGCCCACCGCTCCTCTGCTCCCATTCATCCTGCCCCGGTCAGGCTGTCACAACTTGTGTGTCACACCCACGACCCACATAACATTGCAGCTACGCTCCCAGCAGATTCACACTTCCCTGCCTCACCCTCATCTGTAGGACCTGCCCACACACAAGCCTCTAAGATTGGAGACGATTGGTAGCACACGGTGACCCTTTCCCCGCACAAGCAGGTGCCACTCAGCTGGCGGGATAATACATGGCCCATCCAATGTGGTCACCCAAAGTAGACGCCACTGCAGGAATCGGGACAGGGGCCGCAGAGCCTAATGCTGACAGGGGTTTCGGAAGCCACTGGTGCCCCTTTTTACAGGGAGGGGTGGTGAGGGTAGAGGCTCCCCACTGTTATAACCCCTACAGATGTCACGGACTAAGCACGGGTATGAACTCTCCCGGTAAAATGGGGCGGGGCTTCCCCTTAACAATGGGAAAACCTCATTGTATAAAAACCCCCAACATGGGTGCAGAGGTCGAGGAAGATGACCCTTTGGGCGAGGAGAGTTAGTTGTGTGTATTAAATAAACCTGTGTTCATTTTACATCTTACCATGCGTTCCTGTGTGTCTCTTCATTCAATTTTTCACCCATATCACAGGCCTGGTACCACTCACTGATGGGGACAGGGGTGGAAGCAACATATTGGGTGGAATGGCTGAGGGGTGGGAGTGGTATGTGGAGGGTGGAGCTGAAGGGCAACCCAGGGTCGCCAGGTTGGATTTGGATGGGCAAGGGAATACTCAACTTGCTAACATGTCTTCTCTTTTCCCGCCCTGCAGAGAATAAATTTCAGAGTACAGCCAGCAATGCCCTATGTCTACATGGCTGCAGCTACTGTCACAGATACACAGAGGCTGGTGGCACAGGACCAGAAGAGCAGACATCAGCTGGTGAGGTTTGAGCGTTGGCCGTCCAACAGGCTGAGGAGGAGGTGCGAAGGAGGCGCGCATCTGGCCACATGTATACCATCGGCACCTGTCCTTTGAGGAGCTACCGGATTGCCTGTTCCACCAAAGACGTCAGCTAAGTAGGGAGACCGTGCAACACCTGTGTCAGGTAAGAACATAAGAACCTAAGAACATAAGAACTAGGAACAGGAGTAGGCCATCTGGCCCCTCGAGCCTGCTCCGCCATTTAATGAGATCATGGCTGATCTTTGTGGACTCAGCTCCACTCTCCGGCCCGTACACCATATCCCCGAATCCCTTTATTCTTTAGAAAGGTATCTATCTTTTTCTTAAAAACGTTTAAAGAAGGAGCCTCAACTGCTTCACTGGGCAAGGAATTCCAGAGATTCACAACCCTTTGGGTGAAGAAGTTCCTCCTACACTCCGTCCTAAATCTACTTCCCCTTATTTTGAGGCTATGCCCCCTAGTTCTGCTTTCCCCGACCAGTGGAAACAACGTGCCCGCATCTATCCTATCTATTCCCTTCATAATTTTATATGTTTCAATAAGATCCCCCTGCATCCTTCTAAACTCCAATGAGTACAGTCCCAGTCTACTCAACCTCTCGACATAATCTAATCCCCTCAACTCTGGGATCAACCTAGTGAATCTCCTCTGCACTCCCTCCAGTGTCAATACTCCAGATGCGGCCTCACCAACACCCTATACAATTGCAGCATAACCTCACTAGTCTTGAACTCCATCCCTCTAGCAATGAAAGACAAAACTCGATTAGCCTTCTTAATCACCTGTTGCACCTGCACACCAACTTTTTGCGACTCGTGTACCAGCACACCCAGGTCCCTCTGCACAGCAGCATGTTTTAACATCTTACCGTTTAAATAATAATCCATTCTGCTGTTATTCCTCCCAAAATGGATAGCCTCACACTTGGCAACATTGAATTCCATCTGCCAGACCCTAGCCCATTCGCCTAACCTATCCAAATCCTTCTGCAGACTTCCGGTATCCTCTGCACTTTTTGCTTTACCACTCATCTTAGTGTCGTCTGCAAACTTTGACACATTGCACTTGGTCCCCAACTCCAAATCGTCTATGTAAATTGTGAACAACTGCGGGCCCAACACTGATCCTTGAGGGACCCCACTAGTTACAGGTTGCCAACCAGAGAAACACCCATATTTCCCCACTCTCTGCTTTCTGTTAGTTAACCAATCCTCTACCCATGCTACCACTTTACCCTCAATGCCATGCATCTTTAGTTTATGCAGCAACCTTTTGTGTGGCACCTTGTCAAAAGCTTTCTGGAAATCCAGATATACCACATCCATTGGCTCCCCGTTATCTACTGCACTGGTAACGTCCTCAAAAAATTCTACCAAATTAGTCAGACACGACCTACCCTTTGTGAACCCATACTGCGTCTGCCCAATGGGACAATTTCCCTCCAGGTGCCCCGCTATTTCCTCCTTCATGATAGATTCCAGCATTTTCCCTACAACCGAAGTTAAGCTTACCGGCCTATAATTACCCGCTTTCTGCCGACCTCCTTTTTTAAACAGTGGTGTCACGTTTGCTACTTTCCAATCCTCTGGGACCACCCCAGAGTCTAGTGAATTTTGATAAATTATCACTAGTGCGTTTACAATTTCCCTAGCCATCTCTTTTAACACTCTGGGATGCATCCCATCAGGGCCAGGAGACTTGTCTACCTTTAGCCCCATTAGCTTGCCCAATACTGCCTCCTTAGTGATTACAATCATCTCAAGGTCCTCACCTATCATATCTTTATTTCCATTCGTCACTGGCATGTTATTTGTGTCCTCCACTGTGAAAACTGACCCAAAAAACCTGTTCAGCTCCTCAGCCATTTCCCCGTCTCCTATTATTAAATCTCCCTTCTCATCTTCCAAAAGACCAATATTTACCTTAGCCACTCTTTTTTGTCTTATATATTTGTAGAAGCTTTTACTATCTGCTTTTATGTTCTGAGCCAGTTTACTTTCATAGTCTACCCTACTCTTCTTTATGGCTTTTTTAGTAGCTTTCTGTTGTCCCCTAAAGACTTCCCAGTCCTCTAGTCTCCCACTAATTTTTGCCACTTTGTATGTTTTTTCCTTCAATTTGATACTCTCCCTCACCTCCTTAGATATCCACGGTCGATTTTTCCCCTTTCTACCGTCTTTCTTTTTTGTCGGTATGAACCTTTTCTGAACACTGTGAAAGATCGCTCGGAATGTTCTCCATTGTTCCTCAACTGCTTCACCATGAAGTCTTTGCTCCCAGTCTACCTTAGCTAGTTCTTCTCTCATCCCATTGTAACCGCCTTTGTTTAAGCACAAAACACTAGTGTTTGATTTTACCTTGTCATCCTCCAACTGTATTTTAAATTCCACCATATTGTGGTCGCTCCTTCCAAGAGGGTCCCGAACTATGAGATCATTAATCAATCCTGCCTCATTACACAGGACCAGATCTAGGACCGCTTGTTCCCTTGTAGGTTCCATTACATACTGTTCCAGGAAATTATCCCGGGCACATTCTATAAACTCCTCCTCAAGGCTGCCTTTACCAACCTGGTTAAACCAATCGATATGCAGATTAAAATCTCCCATGATAACCGCTGTACCATTTTACATGCATCCGTTATTTCTTTGCTTATTGCCTGTCCTACCATCCTGTTACTATTTGGTGGCCTATAGACTACTCCTATCAGTGACCTTTTAGCCTTACTATTCCTGATTTCCACCCAAATTGATTCAACCTTGTCCATCATAGCACCAATATCATCCCTTACTATTGCCCGGATGCCATCCTTAAACAACAAAGCTACACCACCGCCCTTACCGTCCATTCTATCCTTTTGTATAGTCTGATACCCTTGGATATTTAACTCCCAGTCGTGACCATCTTTTAACCATGTTTCAGTAATGGCCACTAAATCAGTCATTCACGATGATTTGCGCCATCAACTCATTTACCTTATTTCGTATACTACGAGCATTCAGGTAAAGTGCACTTATGCTGTTTTTTATGTCTTTGTTATGAATCCTAACACCTTGATCAGTAACTTTTCCCAATTTATTTTTCCTCTTACCCTTTCTCCTAATTTTCCTTGTCTTTGAACCCATATCTCTACATAATAACATGTCACGTAACCTGCTGCCTTGATCTCCATTAACCATTATACTGTCCATAGCTTTACACTTCCCTTCCTCCCAACTTGCTAGTTTAAAGTCCTTGTGACCAACCTATTTATCCTATTCGCTGGGTTTCATAGAATGATGTAACTTACATTGCAGAAGGAGGCCACTTGGTCCATTGAATCTGCACCGGCCCTTGGAAAGAACACCCTACTTAAGCTTAAGCCCGTGTCTCCATCCTGTCCCCGTAACCCAGTAACACACCGAAGCTTTGGACACTAAGGCGCAATTTAGCATGTCCGATCCACCTAATCTGCACATCTTTGGACTTTGGGAGGAAACCGGAGCACCCGGAGGAAACCCACGCAGACACGGGGAGAAAGAGCGAACTCCACACAGACAGTCACCTGTGGTCAGAATTGAACCCAAGGCCCTGGAGCTGTGAAGTAGCAGTGCTAACCACTATGCATCCATGCCGCCCGCGGTGTGCTCTGGGTGGGGGAGTGGGCCTAGGTAGGGTGCTCTTTTAAAGGGTCGGTGCAGACATGACGGGCCGGATGGCCTCCTTCTGCACTGTCGGGATTCTATGTTTCTATGGTTTATTTACCTATCATTGCAATCATACCAGTAGAAAAACAAACTACATGGATGGAAATCAGCGGAATGTGGCAACCCTACACATAGCAACGGTCAACAAAATGTCTTGTGGGCCGCACTCAGAGCCCAGATGGACCGCATGTGACCCCTGGGCCGCAGGTTGCCCACCACTGGTTAAGAGTATTGAACGATTTAGAACCAAGTTTGGTGGAGATTTGAATAGACACAAATCAACCACAGTATAATAGAATGACATTCTAGTGTTTGTACTGATGAGTGCCAAATGAAAATCTTCGACAATATGTCTCTCTTTTCAGCAATATTCAAATTCGGTAGTACCAAATAATTTTATCTTGATGTGGGCTGTTATCACCTACATCACCCCAGAAGCAGCCATGAGATGATTGATTCAGAATGTATTTTCTGGTGGCGCTGATTAGGGGAAGATTATGCAAGAACACTGAAAAATAGTGGTATGGTCCTCTACCAGAATAGGAATTTTCCAATGCCTGAATTCCTGAGGTGTATTCTAGTTTCGAATCATAGAATTCCTACAGTGTAGAAGGAGGCTATTTGGCCCATCAAGGTCTGCACCAAATCTCCGAAAGAGGACCTTCCCTAGATGCATGCCTCCACCCTATCCCCACCTAACCTTTATGGACAGTAAGGGGCAACTTAGCATGGCCAATCCACCTAACCAGCTCACCTTTGGACTGTGGGAGGAAGCCGGAGCACCTGAAGGAAACCCACGCAGACACAGGGAAAACGTCACCCAAGGTCGGAATCGAACCTACGTCTCTGGCGCTGTGAGGCAGCAGTGCTAACCACTGTGCTACCGTACCGCCCTGGTGTGTGCAGTTTTATGGCAGATGCATTATCGACTGGACTGGGAAGAGTACTCTTTCAAATTCAGAGAGGTGGTAAAGGCCAGTGTACTACGCATCTCAATCATTGACTGAAACAGATCAAAAGTATGCTGCAATTGAAAAAGAATCATTAGCAGCTATTCGGGTCAGTGAGAAGTTTTCCAACTATGACTTAGACCTAATGCTTTCCATTGAGACAGACCACAATCCATTCAGTACATTGCTAAAAGAATTGGCAAAAATATTGCCAAGAGTGCAGAGATTTTGTTTGAGATTGTTGCGATTTCATGCTTCAAACCTACATGTCCAAGAAGCAGAAGAAACCGCAGTGGATGCATTGTCACATGTATTCCTGGTGAAAAGCCTGAACAAGAGAACATACATTTTATTGAAGATGTGGAGTCCTACACTTTATTGATCACACAATTTCTCCCAGCAACCACAGAGGTGATAAGAGATTTGAAAGCCACAAAAAGCAGATGAATAATGTGCTCAAATTCAGGAATGCAGTATCAATGGATGGCCAGAATATGTTCCTAATAGTCTCCTCCTGAAGCAATACATCGAGCAAGGAAGTTGCCTCAGTGTCGTGAAAGAATTGCAGTTTATGATGAGAGGTTGGTCAGACTCCAGATTCTTCGGAGAATATATCAGGGATACTCGGGCATTACAAAGTGTCGTGCTAGAGTGCAAAATCTGTTTGGTGGCCAGGGATCTCAAAATCATTTGTGGAAATAACTTCACATTTCATCATGTGTGCGATGCATCACCAGGAGCAAAGAGAACCACTGATGCTATCCTCATTTCTCTCCAGACTATGGTATTGACTCAGAATGAATCTAGTTAAGCTTCGGGGGAAGACAGATCTTGTAGTAGTTGACCATTACTCCAGGTTAAGCACCTTCATGGTCCCACCTCATAAGCTGCCATTACGTTACTGAAATAGATTTCTGCCACACATGACATTCCAGGCCCAATCATTTCAGACAATAATCCACAGTTTTCCAACCAATGTTTTAAGCAGTTTGTAGAAGCCCATGGATTTGTCCATATGACCAGCTCACCCAGATCCCCACAACCTAATGGGGAGGCTGAAACAGGAGTGAGGACGGCAAAGATTTTGTTGAAGAAAAATGACGATATTAACTTGGCACTGTTGAGCTACCATGCCACATCACGTCAGAATGGTCTGGCTTCATCCAAACTTCTAATAGGAAGGTGACCGCGGACTCAACTTCTTGTTCTTCCATACATGCTTATGCCATGCCTCAAATCAACAGATATAGAGAGAGTGAGTATTGTGCAAATCAAACCAGAAACTGTAATCAACACCACAGAGTGCATGATTTGCCAGAACTTCAGGCAGATGAGCCGGCATTTATTTGTGACCAAAATCATAAAGGTCAATTGGACTATTTCTGTAAGATTATCCTGTTGCGACTGAAAATGGAATAGTGAAAATGAACAGAGAGCATTTGTATCTGCAAGAAGAAGATCATCTCAATGGAATGGACCAGTTACCAAGATGATTAGCAAGTTGACCTGAGCTGACCGTTGATAGTCTCTGATGATTCACATACCAAGCTCAAGAGAGAACAGAATCACAGAACGTTTACTATGCAGAAGGAGGCTATTTGGCCCATCGAGTCTGCCCTGGCTCTCTGAAAGAGCATTCTACATAGTCCCACTACCCTGCCTTATCCCTGTACCTCGCACATTCTTTTTTTTTAGATAGAAATCCAATTCCCTTTTGAATACCTTGATCGAATCTGCCTCCACCATCCTACAGGAAGTTAATTCATGACTCCAACCACCCCCTGAGTGAAAAAAACTTTACTCCCGTCATTCAATTCCTTCTTCCTATTATTTTGAATCTGTGCCCTCTATTTCTTAATGTATTTTTGGGGAGGGAACAATTTCTCTTTTAAAAAAAAATATATATTTATTAAAGTTTTTTAACACAATTTTTCTCCCTTACAAACAATAACCGCCCCCACCCCCCCGTAACAAAAAAAACGAGAAATCGCGCAGAGCAAGATATATACATGGCAAAATGATATATTTACACAGCTTTGTACACTGGCCCTCACCCGTACGTGCCAGTTTCCCCAACCCTTCATGTTATGTCTTGCTCATCCACCCTCCCAGGCTGAGCCTGGCACACGAGGAGGAGGAATTAACCCTACCTAGGGCATCAGCCCACAGACCTGCCTCGATCTCCTCCCCCAGCTCCCCCTCCCATTTACCCTTCAACTCTTCTACCAGCGCTTCCCCCTCTTCTTTCAACTCCTGGTGTATTTCCGACACCTTGCCCTCCCCGACCCATACACCCGAGATCACCCTATCTTGAACTTCTTGTGCCGGGAGCAACGGGAATTCCCTCACCTGTCGCCTCACAAAAGCCCTCACCTGCATATATCTAAAGGCATTTCCCGGGGGTAACTCAAACTTCTCCTCCAGTGCCCCTAGGCTCGCAAACGTCCCGTCGAAGAACAGGTCCCCCATTCTTCCAATCCCCGCCCGATGCCAGCTCTGGAACCCCCCATCTTCCCCGGGACAAACCGGTGGTTACCCCTGATCGGGGACCACACCGATGCTCCCATTGCACCCCGGTGCCGTCTCCACTGGCCCCAGATCCTTAGCGTTGCCGCCACCACCGGGCTCGTGGTATACTTTGTCGGCGAGAGCGGCAGCGGTGCCGTCACCAATGCCCCCAGGCTCGTTCCTTTACAGGACGCCATTTCCATCCTCTTCCATGCCGCCCCCTCTCCCTCCATAACCCACTTGCAGATCATCACCACATTTGCTGCCCAGTAGTAGCTCCCCAGGTTTGGCAGCGCCAACCCTCCTCGGTCCCTACTGCATTCCAGGAACCCTCTCCTTACTCTCGGGGTCTTATTCGCCCACACAAACCCCATAATACTCATGCCTACTCTCTTAAAAAAGGCCTTAGTGATCACGATGGGAAGGCACTGAAACACAAACAGAAACTCGGAAGGACCACCATTTTGACCGACTGCACTCTACCCGCCAGCGAGAGCGGTAACATGTCCCATCTTTTGAAATCCTCCTCCATTTGCTCCACCAATCTAGTCAGATTCAGTTTATGTAGGTTCCCCCAACTCCTGGCTATCTGGATCCCCAGATACCGAAAGCTCCCCTCCGCCCTCCTCAGCAGTAGGTCCCCTATCCCTCTTTCTTGGTCCCTCGCCTGTAATACAAAGAGCTCACTCTTCCCTACATTGAGCTTATAGCCCGAAAACTCCCCAAACTCCCTTAGAGTCTGCATGACCTCCACCATCCCCTCCATTGGATCCGCCACGTACAGCAACAGGTCATCCGCATATAGCGACACCCGATGCTCTTCTACCCCTCGGTCCACCCCCCTCCATTTATTAGACTCCCTCAATGACATGGCCAATGGTTCGATCGCCAATGCGAACAACAGGGGGGACAGGGGCCACCCCTGCCTCGTCCCTCGGTACAGTCGAAAGTACTCCGACCTCCGCCGGTTTGTCACTACACTCGCCATCGGGGCTCTGTAAAGGAGCTTAACCCAATTGATAAACCCTACCCCGAACCCAAACCTACGCAGCACCTCCCAGAGGTACTCCCACTCTACTCGGTCAAAGGCCTTCTCCGCGTCCATAGCTGCCACTATCTCCGCCTCTCCCTCCTCCGATGGCATCATTATCACATTTAAGAGCCGCCGCACATTGGTGTTTAGTTGCCTGCCCTTTACAAATCCCGTCTGGTCCTCGTGGATTACCCCCGGGAAACAGTCCTCGATCCTCGTGGCCAGCACTTTTGCCAGCAACTTTGCATCCACTTTGAGGAGCGAGATCGGCCTGTACGATCCACATTGCAGTGGGTCCTTGTCCCGCTTTAGGATCAAAGAAATTGTCGCTTCCGACATTGTCGGGGGCAGGGTCCCCTCCTCTCTTGCCTCATTAAAGGTCCTCACCAGTAGCGGGGCCAACAGGTCTGCGTACTTCCTGTAGAACTCCACCGGGAATCCGTCCGGTCCCGGGGCCTTCCCCGCCTGCATGCTCCCCAAACCCTTGCTCAGCTCCTCCAACCCAATTGGTGCCCCCAAACCAGCCACCTCTTGCTCCTCCACCTGCGGGAATCTCAGCTGATCTAGGAATCGTCTCATCCTCTCTTCCCCCGCTGGGGGCTGGGATCTGTACAGCTCTTCATAAAAGGCCTTGAATACCTCGTTTATTTTTGTCGCACTCCGAATCGTGGCTCCCCTTCCATCTTTGACTCCCCCTATTTCCCTCGCTGCCATCCTCTTACGGAGCTGGTGTGCCAGCATCCGACTAGCCTTTTCCCCATACTCGTATGTCGCCCCCTGCGCTTTTCTCCACTGTGCCTCTGCCTTCCCTGTGGTCAACAGGTCAAACTCTGTCTGGAGCCGTCGTCTTTCCCCAAGTAATCTTTCCTCCGGGGCCTCTGCGTATCTCCTGTCCACTCTCAAAATCTCCCCCACTAACCTCTCCCTTTCCATACCCTCTGTCTTCTCCCTATGAGCCCTAATGGAAATTAGCTCTCCCCTGATCACCGCCTTCAACGCCTCCCATACCACCCCCACCCACCCCTCCCCGTTGTCGTTGGCCTCCAAGTACCTTTCGATATACCCCCTCACCTTCCCACACACCAGCTCGTCCGCCAGCAGTCCCACATCCAGCCGCCACGACGGGCGTTGGTCCCTCTCCTCTCCCAGCTCCAGTTCCACCCAGTGCGGGGCATGGTCCGAAACGGCTATAGCCGAATACTCCGTCCCCTCCACCCTCGGGATGAACGCCCTACCCAGAACAAAGAAATCTATCCGGGAGTAGGCTTTGTGTACATGGGAGAAGAAAGAAAATTCCCTGGCCTGCGGCCTTGCAAACCGCCATGGGTCCACTCCCCCCATCTGATCCATAAACCCCCTAAGTACCTTGGCGCCGCCGTCCTCTTTCCAGTCCTTGATTTGGAGCGGTCTAGTGCTGGATCCAACACTGTATTGAAGTCCCCTCCCATTATCAGGCCTCCTATCTCCAGCTCCGGAATGCGTCCCAACATGCGCTTCATGAATCCTGCATTATCCCAGTTCGGGTCGTATACGTTTACCAACACCACCCACGTCCCTTGCAGCCTACCGCTCACCATTACATATCGCCCTCCATTGTCCGCTACAATAGTCTTGGCCTCAAATGACACCCGCTTGCCCACCAATATTGCCACCCCTCTATTCTTCGCGTCCAGTCCCGAGTGGAATACCTGTCCTACCCACCCCTTTCTTAGCCTGACCTGGTCCGCCACCTTCAGGTGTGTCTCTTGGAGCATGGCCACGTCCGCCTTCAGTCCCTTTAAGTGCGCGAATACTCGTGCCCTCTTCACCGGCCCATTCAGGCCCCTCACATTCCACATTATCAGCCGGATTGGAGGGGCTCTCACCCCCCCCCCCCCACGCCCCGCCGACTAGCCATCTCCTTTTCTGGGCCAGTCCCGTGTCCACGCCTCCCTCACCCTCCAGTCCCCCAGAGGGGGGACCCCCGTCCCGACCACCTCTTCTGTCTCCCATTCCCTTTTGGCCAGTGCAGCAGCAACCCTTCCCCCCCCCCCCCTCCCCCCCGCTAGACCCCTGTCTAGCTTTTTTGCTCCCCCCATGTCACTCCCGTAAGTCAGCTGACACCTGCTGACCCCGGCTTCCCCCGCCGTCCCATTGACCTCCCCGCGTGGGAGTCTCCCAATCCATATGCATTCCTTCGTTCCCCTTCCCGCCTTTCTTCCCGCGTGTGGGAAAACACCCCGCGCTTTCCAAAGCCCGCTCCGCCCCCTCTGGCGCAGCTCCTGTCGCGGCCTTGTCTCTCTCCCCCAGCCCATGTAACATTTCCTGCGTGTGCTTGACCCCCTATATACAACAACCATCACACATCAAATCCCAAAACATCCCCCCCACCCTCACAAACCCTCAGTTAGAGTCCAACTTTTCGGCTTGTACAAAGGTCCACACCTCTTCAGGCGTTTCAAAGTAATAGTGTTGGCCCTTGTATGTGACCCACAGTCGCGCTGGCTGCAGCATTCCGAATTTCACTTCTTTCTGGTACAACGCCGCTTTGGCCCGGTTGAAACCCGCTCTCCGCTTTGCAACCACCTTGCTCCAGTCCGGGTATATTCGGATCTCTGCATTGTCCCACTTACTGCTCCGCTCCTTCTTGGCCCACCTCAGGACCCACTCTCTGTCCATGAACCGATGGAACCTCACCACCATCGCCCTTGGCGGCTCATTTGCCTGGGGCTTCTTCGCCAGCACCCGATGTGCCCCGTCCAACTCCAGCGGCCTCGAAGGGGCCTTCGTGCCCATCATCGCCTCGAGCATCGTGCTCGCGTATGCCCCGGCATCAGCCCCCTCCACTCCCTGAGGGAGACCCAGGATTCGCAGATTCTTTCTCCTCGACCTGTTCTCCAGGTCTTCGAGTCTTCCCGCCCACCTCTTGTGTAGCGCCTCGTTCTGCTCCACTCTCACCGCCAGGCCCACGAGCTCGTCCTCGTTCTGACTGACTCTTTTCTGTACCTCCTGTATCTTAGCTTCGTGGGCCTTCTGGGTGATCCCGAGTCCTTCAATTGTCGAAAGCATAGGCGCCAACATCTCCTTGCGCATCTCCTCGCGCTGCTCCTCGAAGCAGCGCTTGATGAACTCCTGCAGCTCCCCTTTGTCCCTGGCCGCCGCCATTTTGTTTTCTTTCCCTCGCTTCTCCCGTTGCTCCAGTGCCGCTCCTTTGGCCGTTACACTTCTGGTCCGTTTCATAGAAGTTGGAGGGGGACCCATGGCCGCCACCGGAAGCCTCGTCCCTGCTTCTTCAATGGCCTTGGTAGATTTTTTCACAGTTGTTCCCTCTGCTGCTAGAATTCACCTTTGATAGAGTCAAGTCAGATTGCAGCTTTAAGCTTGCCCTTCCCCTGCCTGCATGCTGGAAGAGGCCTTTGTCTATTCCTGCAGCACAAGCCAAATTTTTTACTGTTTCTGCCGGGTCTGGTAGCCAAAAGACATAACATTCCTGGGGGACACTGTCAGGGGAATGCTGCAGTCTTGTTCCCACACCGGGAAATGTCAAACAAATGCCGTGGGGGCCCTGTAAAAGAGCCCAAAAGTCCGTTCCAAGCGGGAGCTACCGAATATGCGACCTAGCTCTGCATAGCCGCACCCGGAAGTCCGAGGGAACAATTTCTCACCAGTTACCCTGTCCATATCCCTCGGGATGCTGAATACTTCTATCACGTCTCCTCTCAGCCAGGGCAGCACGGTGGAGCAAATGGTTAGCACTGCTGCCTCACGCGCCGAGGTCCCAGGTTCGATCCAGGCTCTGGGTGACTGTCCATGTGGAGTTTGCACATTCTCCCCGTGTTTGCGTGGGTTTTGCCGCCACAACACAAAGATGTGCAGGGTAGGTGGATTGGCCACACTAAATTACCCCTTAATTGGAAAAAATGAATTAGGCACTCCAAATTTTAAAAAAAGTTTTTTATAAAAAGTCTCCTCTCAGCCTTCTTTTCTCCAAGGAAAACAGACCCACCCTCACTGATCTATCCTCTTAGCTACAGTTGTTTATCCCTGGAATCATTCTTGTCAATCTCCTCTGTACTCTCTCCAATTCCTTCACTTCCTAGCTCAAGTATGGCACCCCGGATTGGATGCAGTACTCTCAATGTCTCTATTAATCAAACTAGGATACCATATGCTTTAGTAACTGCGCTGTCAACATGACATCTTCAATGATTTATGTTCATATACACTGAGAACAGGGAGCACCTGAATCCTATACATCCTCCGAGAGAGCTGGGAACAAGGTTGGGGAGATTAGTGAAATCACTACAATGCATATCTCTGTGAACTAAAAATGAAAGCAGAGACTTTGTGGGTAGATGTAGGATAAAGTAAATAATGAATTTAATAGAGTCAGAGACTTTGTGGGGAGATATGATGCACAGGGTTAATGATAAATATACAAATAGCACTACATCATCAGTGGTGTAAGATCATGTGACAACAGTATGCTGAGAGATAGTTTAACAAGAAGCCTCCTATCGAGCCTTCTCTCTTCTAACATAGTTAGAAGAATGTTTGAATAAAAGTTCAAGTTTACTAGCAGCCTATTGTCTCCAGCAGCCTCTATCGATCATGACCGAGGACAACCAAAGCTAAGACCCACAATGATGATAATACACTTGGTGATTAATTATTGGATTAGGGATGGAACCGCAATCCTGGGACTCAAGTGTGTGTGATAGCATGCACCTTTTAAGGAGCATGCCCTCGTGGCCCATGTGACTGGCTCAGAGTCTATTGTGCGGGAGTGTGCAAACTCCAACCAATGAGGATAAAGTACGGGGCCTGGGGAGCGGGGTTCCAGACAGCGTGAACTCAAAAGCCAGAGTATTAACACCTTTATTAGAGATCCTGAGCCTTGACATAAGTTACCCCTATATGTTGCCAATAATCCCTTTGTCCTTCATTACTACCGTCTACCTGGTAGTACCTCGAGCCACCACAGTGTGGGTGCTATGAAGTAAACTAAACTGTTAAATTACATTAAAATGAAGATTTGGTATTATTTTGCTTCCTGCGAAGTTCCTGTGCTTTATGCTGTAAAGGGAAGTGTTGAATCAGCTTAGGGTATTATTATCACTAATTAGCAATTTAGCACAAGCTTTAATCACAATGTTCAGCAGTCTTGCAGGCTAGTGTTGTTTATTAGCTTGTTGCTGAAACAGAGTTTTGATTGCGAGCTGCTCTCAGTCACACTCGAGCTCCTGTCCCTGAAGCTCTCCTCACTGGTTACTAGTCTGTTTCAATATGTAAATGTCAATTTCTTTAAACATCTACAGCCATGAACTCGCTTCACCTAAATCCTGAACTCCACATGATTCCTGCCTTTACCAAGTTTCAATTTACAACCCCACTGTGTTGATTTCAAGGTCGTCAGCCCTCTTTTCAAATCTGTGCCTGGGGCAGGTGCTACTACGGTAGAGGGATGATTTGCCACTGTCATGTGAGAGCACCTTTAAGAAATGGGTGTTTACTACTGCAGTGATGTCAGAGAGTGGGTGGAGCTGGGCTGTCTGTCAGCTTTTTACTTTCGTTTTAGGCTGTTTGCTGCAGGGTGTGTTTTTAGTTTCGTTTTCAGAGCTGGATAGCTGCAGTCACAGCCAGAAGGTGTATGAATCTCTCTCTGTAATCTAAAGACTGTAAATCGATCCTGGGTGATTTAAAACTAATAACAGTCGTGACTTTAACCTGATGTGCTTCTGGTAAAAGGTGTTTTAAGTCGTATGGATGTTAAAAGGAAAGCTTAAAGGATTACTTAGTGTTGTAGTCTTTGGGGGTTGTATTTGAATTAATGGTTGCTAAGATGTTCACTGTATGTTTTAAAAAGATTAACTTGAGTTCGTAGAATAAACATTATTTCGCTTTAAAAAATACCTTTCCGTTTCTGCTGTACCACACCTGTAGAGTGGGCCGTGTGCTCCCCATACCACTATCTATTAAAGGTGAACTCCAGGATACACTTTGGGGTTCTCTAAACCCTGGTCATAACACCACCTTTCTTCAAACTGTCCCTAATGTCTTCAATGTTTGATCATACTGTCACTCCATCTGATCTAATTGATCCAGTCCAGTCTTGCACCCCCCTCCCCCCCCCAATCTGCATCCTCGACACTTCTGAATATTTAAGATTGTCCCTCACATCCACCTTTCACCTTCTCCATGTGGACAACTATTTCATGCATTCTTATTTCCTCTAACCCTGGGTTGCTGTTGATCTGTCAAACACTCATCTCCTCCAACCCCTCATTACACTTTGGTCCTTCCACCCTTCTATCTCTATGTTATTGGTCAAACGCTTCACCCTCTATTTCTCCAATAGAGGCTGGACCAGTGCAGGCTCATATCCAGAATATCACTTGCAATAGCTTCTCCTTGTGCTCTCGCACTCTTACCTCTGGTGTCCCCCAAGAATCTATTCTTGCCCTCCTCCGATTTTTCATCACTTGAGGGCAGCATGTTGGCACAGTGGTTAGCACTGTTGCCTCAAAGCACCAGGGTCCTGGGTTCAATTCCGACCTCGGGTCACTGTCTGTGTTGAGTTTACATTTTTCCCCCTGTGTCTGTGCGGGTTTCCTCCGGGTGCTCCGGTTTCCTCCCACAGTCCAAAGATGTGCAGGTTAGGTGGATTGGCCATGCTAAATTGCCCCGAGATTGGATTGTAGAGGGGGATTGAGGTAGGGTTTTCTTTCAGAGGGATAGTGCAGACTTGATGGGCTGAATGGCCTTCTTCTGCACTGTAGGGATTCTATCTCATAGAAACTTCTATCTCATAGAAATTCATTCTCACCTGTATGCTGATGGCAATTCAACCTCATCACCACCTCTTTTGGAACCGCCACTGTTGCTAAATTATCAAATTGCTTATCTGACACCCTGTACTGGATGAGCAGAAACTTCCTCCAATTAAATATGTACTATTGTACATTCCAGCTTGGCTAACTTGGTAGCATGCATCTCTGAATCAGGTTGTGGGTTTAAGCCTAAATACAAACTTCAGTATGTGATCTAGACTGATGTAGCTTGGAATGTGAGCACAGAACAGGAGGATACTTCCTAATTCCCTATACTTTGCTTTTTTTTAACCTATGTCATTGGTACCAATATGCACCATGACCACTGGCTTTTCACCTTCCCCCTTCAGAATGCCCTGCAGCCACTCTGAGACATCCTTGTCACTGGCACTAGGGAGGCAACACACTGTCCTGGAGTCTGTTTTACAGCCGCACAAGAGCCTGTCTATTCCCTTTACTACTGAATCTTCTGGCGCTGTAGACCTGTTGCTTTTATTCCTCTCCTCTTGTACAGCAGAACAACCCACGGTGCCATGGACTTGGTTTCCACTACAATCCCCTGAGAAGTCACCCACCCCAATGTTATCTAAAATGGTATATCTGTGAGAGAAGGGAACCGCTTCAAGTGAGCCTTCCATCATACTTCTGAATTATGCCGTGCAGATAGTGGACAGGATTTGGGGAGTCATGGATGAGATATTCATCATAGAACACTCAGCCTTTGACCTGCTCTTGAAGCCACAGTATTTATGTACCTGCTCCAGTTAAGTTTCTGGTCAATGGTAACTCTCAGGATGTTTGTTGTAATCTACACGCGACCCATGAGGCCAAGCCTATTAAGCTCCCGATGAGTCTCATGGAATCTGAGCTTCCTCGCTGAAGAGGTGGAGCCCCCTCATGAGCGGGAGAGCAAATCGGAACATAAAACCTCCAGCCGGGGTTTGGACTACCGCGGATAGTCCCTTCTGGTGCCAGTGTATATGGAGTCTTAGTTCTTCTGCAAATAAATCTTTTGTTCCTTAAATAAATCTTTTGTTCCTTATGCTTCCTGTGTGGACGCTTCTGTGAACCCAAGTGTTGATAATGGGGGACGCGGTTGGGGGTGTTTTGCAATTGTAATGGCAATGATGTCAAGTGGAGGTGTTAAGATGTTCATTTGTACAGAATTAGAGGGATGCAGATGTCTCGGAGGGTTATGGGACTGGAAGCGATTATAGAGATAAGGCAGGGCTGAGGTCAAGGAGGGATTTAAAAACTAGGGTGAGGATTTTAAACTCAAAACATTGCTTGACCGGGAGCCAATGTAGGTGAGTGAGAAAAGCGGTGATACGGGAATGGGCTTGTTGTGAGTTAAGGCAAGGGCTGCAGAGTTTTGGGCGACCTCAAGTTTAAGAAGGTAGAATGTGGGAGACCCGCCAGGAGTGCTTTGGAGCCTATAAGTAAGGAATGCATGGATGAGGGTCTCAGCAGCAGATGAGCTGAGACGGGACCAATGAGCGATGAGGTGGAAATAGGCATTCTTACTAATGGTTTGAATATGAGGTCAGTCGCTCATCTCAGGGTCAAACGTGACAGCAAGGGCTGGATCACCAAAAATCTGTCCTGGTCCACCCACGTCGACGCTACCACCAAGAAAGCACAACAGCGCCTATACTTCCTCAGGAAACTAAGGAAATTCTGCATGATCACATTAACTCTTGCCAACTTTTACAGATGTACCATAGAAAGCATCCTATCTGGCTGCATCACAGCCTGGTATGGCAACTGCTCGGCCCAAGACTGCAAGAAACTTCAGAGAGTTGTGAACACAGCCCAATCCACCACACGAACCTGCCTCAAATCCAGTGACTCCATCTACACCTCCCGCTGCCTGGGGAAAACGGGCAGCATAATCAAAGACCCCTCCCACCCGGCTTACTCACTCTTCCAACTTCTTCCATCGGGCAGGAGATACAGAAGTCTGAGAACACGCACGTACAGAGTCAAAAACAGTTTCTTCCCCGCTGTTACCAGACTCCTAAATGATCCTCTTATGGGCTCATCATAGAATTTACAGTGCAGAAGGAGGCCATTCGGCCCATCGAGTCTGCACCAGCTCTTGAAAAGAGCACCCTACCCAAGGTCAACACCTCCACCCTATCCCCATAACCCAGTGACCATACCCAACCAACACTAAGGGCAATTTTGGACATAAAGGGCAATTTATCATGGCCAATCCACCTAACCTGCACATCTTTGGACTGTGGAAGGAAACCGGAGCAAACCCATGCACACACGGGGAGGATGTGCAGCCTCCACTGAGACAGTGACCCAAGCCGGAATCGAACCTGGGACCCTGGAGCTGTGAAGCAATTGTGCTATCCACAATGCTACCGTGCTGACCTCATTAACACCACACCCCTGTATGCTTCACCTGATGCCGGTGCTTATGTAGTTACATTGTATACCTTGTGTTGTCCTGTTATGTATTTTCTTTCATTTCCTTTTCTTTTCATGTACTTAATGATCTGTTGAGCTGCTCGCAGAAAAATACTTCTCACTGTATCTCGGTACACGGGACAATAAACAAATCCAATACATCCAATCTCCATTGTGGATATTAAGTCCTCCCGCTGGAGTAGGCGCTAGGAGTGGCACCCAGGAGCAATGGCCTCTCATTTTCCACGCAAATTCATACATGAAGGAGAGCTTGTGGGATTCTCTTGGAATCCCGATCTCGGGCGCCATTTTGGGTGAGCGGTCTGATACTGGTTCCCAGCGGCTGGTCCCATTCTCCCCCCCCCCTCCCCATAACACAAACTCTGCTCCCCCCACTGCTGCCAAGTAGGGGCAACCTCCCCCCACCCCCTCCCCGACCATTATCACGTGAACAACATGTCACACCCCAATAGCATGCACACATGATGGTGACCTGATCCCTGCCCCCACCCGATGACCCCCCATCAGACCAGCATCAGCAACCCTCCTCATCAGATACCATCTTCATCAGAGACCCTCCCCCATCAGTGACACTCCCCCATCAGAGACCATTCCCCATCAGAGACCACTCCCCATCAGAGACCCTTCCCCATCAGAAACCCCTCCATTGCACTTCCCCCGCCCGCCCCCCCCCTCCCCCCCCCACCATCAGAGACCACTGCCCGAAAGCTGAAGAGTAGCCTGGGCAGTAGGTTGAAAGTGCTTCCTACTGTGAAAAAGAGGAAGAAAGCACTTAGCTGTTTTTGATGTGATGAGGATTGCCAATCATAACAGGACTTGCATTGTGGGGGGGAGGGGTCCTTTATTATGCACTGACCCCTTGACCTACCGGGGTGTCCACCACGCCAAGGCCACGCTTGAAAATACCTACACCAATTCACGCCTGTGTGAATCCCGGCGGAGAGGGCCGGAGCACCACGGGGGCCTGGAGAATCTGGCTTCCAGCCCATTAACCAGATGCAACTGGGTGCAAATCACCCATTTGCATCTCCCCGCTGGCGTAGGCCATGCAGCTCACTGCCGCCGAGGGCAGGGGACTGGAGCATTGGAACATTGCCGGTCCCGTTTTTAGCGTGATGCTCGATTCTCTACCAGATCGGGAAATCCACTACTGGCAGCGGGCAGTGGAGAACCCACCCCCCAAGGTTGTGAACAGACTGGTTTAATCTCAGGCTGTTGGCAGGGAGGGGGGATGGAGTTGGGAGCTCGGAAATGGAGTTTGGAGCGGAGACCAAAAACAATGGTTTCAGTCTTTCCAGTATCTAACTTTCTGCTCATCCAGAACTGGATGTCAGATATGCAGTCTGATAAATTTAGCAACAGTGAAGGAGTTCAGCGAGGTGGTGATGAGGTAGAACTGGTTGTCGTCAGTGTAAATGTGAAAACCAGAATTGTGCTTTCGGTTGAGGTCGCCAAAGGGCAGAAGGTAGATGAGAAAAAGGAGGGGAAGCTTTGGGGTTTCCTTGAGGCGACAGTGTGGCAGCAGGAAGAAAAACCATTGCAAGTGATATTCTGGCTGCAGTTAGATAGATAAGAGACAAGTGCAGTGCCACACAGCTGGACGACAATGGAAAGGTATTGGAGGGGGAAAGTGTTGTCAACCACTTGACAGGCTGCAGACAGGCCGAGAAGGAAAACGTATTGAGGGATAATTCTCCGAAACTATTACATAAGCCTGCCTGCCTAAATGTCTGGAACTCCAGTCCTGATGAATATACCCTTTCCCAGTCAAGAATTTATTTTTCCCCCAGTATGTTTACAATCAAATTCAAATCTTTCCCTTTGCTAATCAGAGACGTATCTCTACTGCTGCCCCGGTTGAAGTCAGCAGAGTACAGGGTTTGGATCAACCCTAACCTCTTCCTGCTCTGTACGGTTTAACTATTTGTTTGGTAAATGTTTGGAATCGTTGCGGCGGTTGGCCTACTTCATTCGTAATCAGGCATTTATGCATTTAATTTTAACACTTAATTAACACAGAACTAACTCCTTTTCCACATAGCTTTCACTGCATGAGAATATATTTTTCTAATCTCTCATCTTGTTAGTGGTTGTTAATTTTGAGTTGATATCCTCCTGTTCTGTGCTCACATTCCAAGCTCCGTGGCAAGATTCAGCTTGGCTCACACTCTCATTTCTCAGTCAAGAGACTGTGGCTCAAGTCCAACTCTAAAGCTTGAATCCACAATCTAACATCTAATGCGGTACTGAAGAGTGCTGCACAAATTGGAGACGCTGCTCTTCAGATGAGCTATTAAACCAAAGCTCTGTCTTCCTGTTCCAGTAGATGATAAAATCCCACACAATTATTTCAATGAGAGCAGAGATAGCTCTTCATATTCAAGACCATGTTCCTTCATCAACTAATGCCACCAAAAATATATGATCTGGTCAGCTATCTCCTTCATGTTTGTGGGATCTTGCTGCGTGCAAATTAGTCACCATGTTGGCTTTCTTTACATCATTGACTGTTTCTCAAAGACTGATTCTGAGAAATGTTTTGAGGTAGTTTCCTGAGACATGACAGGACACTATATGAATGGAAACCTTTCTTTGATTAGATTTGCATTAATTAAATCTTAATTTAGATTTTGTTTGTTCTGAAGTGGGGTCACTGATTAGGGCATGTATCAATAGCTTTAGAAAAGAAAAATATAGCTATGAGAGCTCTATCTGAGCATGATGGGAAATATAGCCAGTACTGTGGGAACTGTAGCCACTTCAATTGGCCAACTCTCGATTTAAAATGGCGAACGGCAAAGGCTGATGGGAAAGTCAGCCAACAAGACAAAAACCAGCAGCTGCAGGTTTGCTGTGTATTTACCTCTGTAAAAACCAGACAACATCGATACCAGCGACCATCAGCATAACAAAGTGAACAGACATCTGCATACTGATGAGCAATCCCCGGGAACAATAAGTAACATTTTGACACACAAAGCAAAGCCAGACTCCTCGGCGCCAGCAGGAGCCAAAACAAAGGAGGGGAACGAGCATCTCAAGACCGCCCATCGATCAGGGAACTGCTCCAGTATTGGAGAAAATCGAACCAAGCGATTGGGCCAAAGTCCAATCACTTGGGACCAGGTACAGGGTCCGCCCCGAAAGGCAGGAAGCCCCTGGGGACTATAAGAATTGAGCCCCAAATTCAAATCGCTCTCTTCTTCACCTCTTCGCTCTCTTCACGCTCTTCTTCCTGCCCGGGTCACCCAGCAACAACGAACCAACATTGACCGTGACTGGTGCAGTGACTATCAAACTCATAAGTCTTAATTCAACGCTCGCTACGAGATAGGCGCTCCAGCTACCAATCCGTACCAACTTCAAATCCAGCAGACTCAGAACCCGAACGAAAGGCCATTTGTTTCCCTGACCTGGTGGGCCAGTTCAAAGTTAAGTATAGGCCTGTTAGTTGTAGAAGTAGCTTAGACGTAGAATTTGTGCATGAGTAGCGATTACTGTATATAATAAATGTGCTTTGATTTGAATCTTACTAATCGGTGTATTGGATTATTGATCATTACTTGGACTTGAACCTCGTGGCGGTATCATAAAGATACCTGGCGACTCGAGAGCAAAGGTAATAAAACAGAGCAATTGAACTAAGGAGAAAATTAGCAACAGAACCCAACTAACAATCTTAAAATTTAATGACATTCACAAGACGGGTAAACAAACGTTCGGGTGATAAGAACACAGACTGGGAGATGTTAGATTGGAAGCATTCCCAGCCTCCTACTGAGATGATAGGGAATATCTGCAGCCGGCTGGGGATTATAGCAAAAAGTATGTTACCATGTGAGAACTGAGGATTATAAAATTGAGAAACAGAGAGAACAATCTTTGGGAAAGCAACCAGGGTGATCTTGCCAACATATGCCTGAATAAAATCTTTGCTTACTCGAAACTCACAGACTTGAGTGATCTCTTTCATGACAAAAATTGACGTAGTTGGCAGGATCCTGATAATATTGGACACTGGCACTGGATCAAAAGTATGAATATGTTAATTTACTATCCATTAGATAAGGTGATCAATAATCAAACCAGGAAGTCAGTGGGTCAGTATGAGGATCTGGGGGGGAAGGTATGTAATGGTCAACGATGTCCTGGAAAGGGCACCGGCGGTGCTTGTGAATGTATATGCCCCCAATTGCGATGACACTCACTTTATCAAAAAGACCATGGCAAAAATTCCCGACCTAGATTCCAGCCACTCATCATGGAGGGAGTCTTCAACTGTGTATAGGACCCAAGAACGGACAAATCCATCCTCAAATTTGCCAAGTCTGGTGGAGGAGGTAAAGAGGGTCATGCAGAGGTGGAACTCACTCCCGCTCTCCCTAGCGGGAGAGTACAGACAATTAAGATGAAGGTACTGCCAAGGCTCCTCTTCATGTTCAGATCATTTCCGATCATCATTCCCAAGGCCTTCTTCACCAAAGTAGATAAATTAATCATGGTGTTTGTGTGGGGGGAAGAACCCAAGGATCTGTAAGAATGTCCTACAGAGAAGGAGGAATATGACGCTTCCAAACCTCCTCTTCTATCACTGGACAGCCACCGTAGAAAGACTACGGGGATGGGTCAAAGAGCCGGGAGCGGAATGGGTAAAAACGGAAGAAAGTTCCTACAAAGGGACATGCTTCTGAGCACTGGCCACAGCTCCACTCCCATTCCCCCAAGAAGCCTAATGGTGGTGGGCACATTGCGAACATGGAACCAACTCAGGTACCACTTCAGTCTGGTCGCAATGGCCCCCATCTGCAAGAACCATAGATTTACCCATGTGACGATAGACGCCTCCTTTAAAAGGTGGAGACAGGATGAAGGAGTACTAATGGTAGGGGACATATACATAGACGTCAGAGTTGCGACATTGGGAGAACATACGGACAAGCTCCAGCTCCCGAAAGGGAATGAGCTAAGATACATGCAGGTAAGGAACTTCCTCCATCAGGAGACAGCAACCTTCCGCCAGCTACCAGGACACTCCCTATTGGACAGGCTTCTGACTGTGGGTGAACCAGGGGACGTTACTGCTCTAACATGTACGGATGACTACTGGAAGAGGTACAGTCACCACTGGACGAGACACTGGAGAAGTGGGACGAAGAGCTAGGCATGGAGATCTGGAGCGAAGCACTGTATAGGGCGTACTCCACCTCCTCATGTGCAGGGCTGAGCCTAATGCAGCTAAAGGTAGTACTCAGGACCCACTTGACCAGAACACGCATGACTAGGTTCTTCCCGGAGGTGGAGGCCAAATGTGAACGGTGCCAGGGAGGCTTGGCCAACCAGATCCACATGTTCCAGTTGTGTCCCAGACTTGTAGGATACAGGACTGCCTTTTTTGAGGCTAAATCCAAGGTGGTGGGGGGAGGGTGGAGCCATGCCCGCTGGTGGCGGTTTGCGGGGTTTTGGAACAGGCAGAACTCTTTACGGGGAGAGGGGCAGACACCCGAGCCTTTGCCTCCCTGATCCCTGGGGGAGACTCCTGCTCAGCTGCAGATTAGCGGCGCCAACCAAGGCCACGGACTGGCTGTCCAACTTAGCGGAATTCCTCAAATTGGAAAGGATAAAATTCTCCATTCGAGGATCAGAGGAAGACTTTCACCACATATGGAAGCAATTCACCAGCCTGTTCCAAGACCTGTTTGTGACCAGCAATCAATAAGGGAAGGGGAGGGGGAGCGATGGCCGTGACAATAATGGACAACAGAAGAACAATAGAGGGGGAAGGGGAGAGGGGAGGGAGAGGGGGGCTGCAGGAGAAAGGGAAAAGGGGGGGGGGGGGACACCAACCAGGATACAGGGCAGAGGAGCCATCGGTGCGAAGAGCAAGAAAACACATGGGTGCGTTCACAACAATGGCACCAAGGTACGCCTTGGTGGCATCAAACACGCCCCTGGTATGTTATAATACCAGGAGGCAACACGTATGAAGTTAATACGGCATGGTTGTGGCAACCGATTACTGAGGGCCCAAAGTGAGGGCCCCAACACAAGAGTACCTTTGTATACATACCTATTTATATTCCTCATTTTTTCTTTTCTTTCCCACTCTGCAAATATCTTGTTATTACTGTGTGATGTCCCTTGCAATGTTATAATATTATAAATGCAAAGCTAATAAAAATATTTGAAAAAACAATTGTCAACCTGTGGGTATTAGAAGCCCATTAGGTGCCGCGCCATCCTGCCACGCCCCACGCTGGATAGGATGATTAGAAGTGGGAAACCCAAAGTGACATTACATGGCGTTACAATGGGTACACTGGAGGTGGCCTATAACTTGACCAACCTCATCCTGACCTTACTGGCTGTTTGGGCAAAACATGCTACAGCGCCTATGCATCCTAGGTAGTAAAAGAGACCACAGGAGGACTGCAATTCGCCTGTAAGGAACTGAATAAAATTGAGGCTGAACGAAATACAAGATTGGGGGAAGGTATACAAAAGGGGTTAAAAATCACTAATATAACTGAGTGACAGTCTAAGGGGAAGATATGTGACGTGTTGGCCCGAGAATTGATAAATGATGTTGGGTTAGATGTTGGAGATGTATGATTTGGTACAGTGCCTCGATGCACATATCAGGCTGTGGAGAAAGATGACCTTGGGTGGGATTCTCCAGCCTCCCAGTCACGTGTTCCTCAGTGGCGCGAGGCGGCGTGTCGTTCACTGGCAGCTCCCACTGCTGTCAATGGGAATTCCCATTGAAGCCACCCCACGCTGTTGGGACACATGTGGGTGTGGACCAGAAAATCCCGCTGCCAATGAATGGCCGGAGGATTCCAACCATTACCAATTTACAACAAGAAGGACAGGAATGAGTAGTTATGTATTTGCTGTTATCAGTGACTACTGGTGTCCCAAGCAGTGCAGATGGTAATGTTGGATAATAAAGGATACACCCTAGTACCTGCTGCAACTGAAACTTCCCTCCCTGGGAATACAAAAATCAGGAACATTTGTGAAGATTTTGCCATTTAATGAAATGATGGTTCCAGGTATCGATGACTTCATTAGGACTTAGGCAACATTGTGAAAAGAGTAGAGCAGTAGCCCGGAAGCCCTCCTACTAGAATCCCTAGAGATGCTAGTGAGCAGAGGGTTCTGGGAATGTCCTGCCTGGGTCAGGTAGCCTGACCAGGGGTCCAAAGATGGGGTGACTGATTAGGACGCACATATAAATAGCTTGTGAATAGACAAATATAGTAATGAGAGCTCTTTCTAAGCATGATGGTAAATATAGTGAGTACTGTAGAACCCAATTGTAGGTTCCTCAATTAACAATTGACCTGTCCTGATCTTCTAATGTTTTCTATTTCACTTCAGATCACTTCAAGATTTCTTAGATCGTGATCTGGTGTAAAGAAAGACTTTTTGTTTCTCTTTCCTACTGAATTCATACCAAGGAGCCTTGAAGACCAGATATAGGAGGTAATTATGGTGAAAACGTGGAAATAGGCACTGATGTGGATGGTGTGTTAATAAAATGTTTGAAAGGCGGGTTTCAGCTTTCAATATTAGGGGTAATCTGATGATTAGCATGATTTCATCTTGCCTGGAGGTACTGAGTCAGACATCTGCAGTTGTAGCACTCGAGCACTGATTGGAAACAATTTGCACGGCAGCACGGTCACACAGTGGTTAGCATTGCTGCATCACGGCGCCGAGGACCTGGATTCGATCCCAGCCCCAGGTCACTGTCCGTGTGGAGTTTGCACATTCTTCCCGTATTTACATGGGTCTCACCCCCACAACCGAAAAGATATACAGGATAGGCGGATTGGCCACGCTAAATTGGCCCTTAATTGGAAAAAAAATAATTGGGTACTCTAAATTTATTTTTAAAAAGGAAACAATTTTCACACAGGCAGGAATGTAGTCTCCCCACACCCATTTCAACATTGACATTATGGATTGTGCTGGCTGACACATGGAATGTTTCAGTGTGGTTCAGGGGCCAAGGAAGCACATGTTCCTCACTGTGCCATTGGAGGCCCTGGTACAGGAGTCCAGAGGAGAAGGGACATGGTGGCCCAGTGGTTAGCACTGCTGTCGCACAGTGCCAGGAACTCGGGTTCGATTGCGACCTCGGGTGACTGTCAGTGTGCAGTTTCTATGTTCTCCCCGTGTCAGTAATGGTTTCCTCTGGGTGCTCCGGTTTCCTCCTACAGTCCAAAGATGTGCAGGATAGGTAGATTGGCCATGCTAAATTGCACCTTAGGATGGGGTTGCAGCAATAGGGCAGGGGGTTGGGCCTAGTTAGGGTGCTCTTTCGAAGGGTCAGCGCAATGGGCCGAATGTCCTCCTTCTGCACAGTAAGGATTCTATGATCTCAAATCTCTCCTGTTCCTGTCCTCTGCAGCATCTGATGCTGCTCTGCCTATGGCTTCATGCACTCCTCCATTCCTCATCTAGATGAAGGAGGTTTCCTGTAAGGCAGAGCAGCACAGAGCTCTCAGCCTCATTTTCTGAAAGACTCTGAGAATTTCTGGAACCAATGTTGATAGAATGTCGGTGCAGTCTTTTCAAAGGGTTCCAGGAAGCCCCAGAAGTCTCCTTCAAACCTCCGGTAGCCAGTGAACAGTGAAAGCTAAGCAAATCTTTTAGCAGTGATCAAACTGCACAGCAACAATTTGTTTTCTCTTGTACACCTGGTTGTCGTTACGAGAGATAGTTAATTGGAAGCACTCGCCTCAAAATTACCGTGCAGCTTCTTCAATGGGCACTGGCGGCCATCTTAATTGTCAATTCTACTTTTAACAATCCACAAGGTGGCCATTTCAGACAGGCACTTCAACACTTCTACCTATTCAGCATCTTGAGCTAAACACAAGCTAAATCCCAAGTTCCTGCCTGCTAATCCTCATACATTTCATATTCCTGTTTCTAATAGAGTTTTGAGATGGGTTGTGTAACTGCACTAAGAAAAGTCCTTTTCCCAGCTGGGATGCCCACAAAACACAAACAAGACAAGTACAATTCGAAACATATAAAAGCAAAAATGACTACAGCGTTTAGGCTTCGAAGGCCAGACTGCTAAAGCCGACAGGCCAGCTATGACCACAGCTTAATGCAGGGAAAATTCAGGTCAGAACTGCCTTACTCATGGCCTATATAAGCTTCAATACCCTACTGATGCACTATCAATTACTACAAGAGGAGAGTAGAGAATAATTGAGGCTTTATTAAGCAGAGATGTGTGGCCTTCTGCAGCTGCTACCAGAATGGGAGCAGCTCCGGTGTGCACACACATTTATACACCGCCTACTGTGCGGAGCCAGCAGGCAGGGATTTACCCCCGTACCTCTAGTACAGGGGCCTTATCGTACTACATCTAATATATAGTTACTACATCTAATATACAGTTAGTGGTGACTACCACATTCACCCCCTGTTAAAAAAGAGTCCAGCGGGGGTGGTGGAAAAATTTACAGTTCAGACAAAATTTACAGGTTCAGTCAGTCGGGTGCCTTGATCGTCCGCTGTGATCGCCTCAGTCCCGATGGTGATGCGGGCGCCGATTTGGTCGCCTGTGACTCCGAGAGCGTGTTGTCCTCGTCTTCATCCCCGAGTGGAACTAGTGGGAGGACGGATCGTCCTGCGGCGGGGGCGGTGGTGAGGTGCGCTGGGGGGAGGGTGAGTGGCATCGGGGCAATCGGAAGGGGGGGTTTCGGGTCGTGGGTGGGGATCCAGCTGGTGCCAGGTCCCAGAGGGAGACTGTGTTCTGGCGCCCGTCGGGGTGTGCCACGTAGGCGTACTGCGGGTTTGTAGCGCACAAAGACTCACGAGAGACGAATAGAGATGAAGTCGATGAGGCTTTATTAAGCGTGACTTGTTCCCCGCAGTTCAGTAGCAGACTGGCCTGCGGGGGAGAACTCCTGGTTCTTATACTCCGCCTTCAGGGCGGAGCTAGAGGTCAACTGCCAACCAGGACCCGGGATCTGTCAGCCAATGACATCACGGCTTCACAGTCCCACATGACCCCTAATGCATACTACCACATTCACCCCTTGTTAAAAATGAACCCGGTGGGGTGGTGCTTCGTATGGTGGTAAGGGTTTACAAGGTTGGTCCTGGGAGGAAAACTTTTGCATGTCATCACAGTATGTACAGAGGTTTTTTTTTGTTGTTTTGAAATATTTACAGTAAAAGGGGGAAAAGGAAAGAGTTCTCGTTAAAGTCCACAACATTGTAGTGTTACATCGATGCCACGAGTCGGTCGGGTGGTCTGGTCGTCCTCGTCGATCGCCTCGGCCCCGGTGGTGGTGCTTGTTCCCGTGTTGTCGTCTCCGGGAGCCTTACGGTTTCTGCTTCAGCTTCACTTCTGGTCGGACCTGGGAGGAGGACCGATCCTCCCGGGAAGGGGGCGCTCGCGGGGTGCGCCGGTGGCAGGGAGGGGGTGATTGGTGTCGGGGGGGTGTGCGTGTTGCTGGCGGGCGCCAGATCTCGCAGGGAGACCGTGTCCTGTCGGCCGTCGGGGTACTCCACGTAAGCGTACTGCGGGTTCGCGTGGAGGAGGCGAACCCTCTCGACCAACGGGTCCGACTTGTGCGCCCGCACATGTTTTCGGAGCAAGATGGGTCCTGGGACCGCCAGCCAGGTCGGCAGCGACGTTCCAGAGGAGGACTTCCTGGGGAAGACAAGGAGGCGCTCATGAGGCGTTTGGTTAGTGCTAGTACACAGTAGCGACCGGATGGAGTGGAGAGCGTCCGGGAGGGCCTCCTGCCACCGTGAAACTGGGAGTTCCCTGGACCGTAGGGCCAGTAGGACGGTCTTCCAGATCGTGCCGTTCTCCCTCTCTACTTGCCCGTTCCCCCGGGGGTTGTAGCTGGTCGTCCTGCTCGAGGCTATACCGTTGCTGAGCAGGAACTGGCGCAGCTCGTCACTCATAAAGGAGGACCCCCTGTCGCTGTGGATGTATGCGGGGCAACCGAACAGTGTGAATATGGTGTTAAGGGCTTTAATGACTGTGGCCGCTGTCATGTCAGGGCAGGGGATGGCGAAGGGGAAACGGGAGTACTCGTCCACCACGTTCAGGAAGTATATGTTGCGGTCGGTGGAGGGGAGGGGCCCTTTGAAATCCAGACTAAGGCGTTCAAAGGGACGGGAAGCCTTGATCAGGTGCGCACCATCCGGCCTGAAAAAGTGCGGTTTGCACTCTGCGCAGATGTGGCAGTTCCTTGTGACTGTACGGACCTCCTCCACAGAGTAGGGGAGGTTGCGGGACTTTATAAAGTGGTAGAACCGAGTGACCCCCGGGTGGCAGAGGTCCTCGTGGAGGGTTTGGAGGCGGTTAATTTGTGCGTTGGCACATGTACCGCGGGATAGGGCATCGGACGGCTCGTTCAGCTTTCTGGGGCGGTACATGATCTCATAGTTGAAGGTGGAGAGCTCGATCCTCCACCTTAAGATCTTGTCGTTCTTAATTTTGCCCTGCTGTACATTATCGAACATGAAGGCTACCGACCGTTGGTCCGTGAGGAGAGTGAATCTCCTGCCGGCCAGGTAATGCCTCCAATGTCGCACAGCTTCCACTATGGCTTGGGCTTCCTTTTCCACTGAGGCGTGGCGGATTTCTGAAGCGTGGAGGGTTCGGGAGAAAAAGGCCACGGGCCTGCCCGCTTGGTTAAGGGTGGCCGCTAGAGCTACATCGGAGGCGTCGCTCTCGACCTGGAAAGGGAGGGACTCGTCGATGGCGCGCATCGTGGCCTTTGCGATATCCGCTTTGATGCGGCTGAAGGCCTGGCAAGCCTCTGTCGACAGAGGGAAGGTCGTGGTCTGTATTAGGGGGTGGGCCTTGTCTGCGTACTGGGGGACCCACTAGGCGTAATGTGAAAAGAACCCCAGGCAGCGTTTTAGGGCTTTTGAGCAGTGCGGGAGGGGAAATTCCATGAGGGGGCGCATGCGTTCGGGGTCGGGGCCTATTATCCCATTGCGCACTACATATCCCAAGATGGCTAGCCGGTTTGTGCTAAACACGCACTTGTCCTCGTTGTATGTGAGGTTCAAGGCTTTAGCGGTCTGGAGGAATTTTTGGAGGTTGGCGTCATGGTCCTGCTGATCGTGGCCGCAGATGGTTACGTTGTCGAGGTACGGGAACGTGGCCTGCAACCCGCGTTGATCAACCATTCGGTCCATCTCTCGTTGGAAGACCGAGACCCCGTTTGTGACGCCAAATGGGACCCTTAGGAAGTGGTATAATCGCCCGTCTGCCTCGAAGGCTGTGTACTTGCGGTCACTTGGGCGGATGGGGAGCTGATGGTAGGCGGACTTGAGGTCCACGGTGGAGAAGACCTTATATTGGGCAATCCGATTGACCATGTCGGATATGCGGGGGAGAGGGTACGCATCTAGTTGTGTGTACCTGTTGATGGTCTGGCTATAGTCTATGACCATCCTTTGCTTCTCCCCTGTCTTTACTACTACCACCTGCGCTCTCCAGGGACTGTTGCTGGCCTGGATTATGCCTTCCTTCAGTAGCCGCTGGACTTCGGACCGAATGTATGTCCGGTCCTGGGCGCTGTACCGTCTGCTCCTAGTGGCGACGGGTTTGCAATCCGGGGTGAGGTTTGCAAACAAGGATGGGGGCTCAACCTTGAGGGTTGCGAGGCCGCAGATAGTGAGTGGGGGTATTGGGCCGCCGAATTGAAACGTTAGGCTCTGCAGGTTGCACTGGAAATCTAATCCCAGTAATGTGGGCGCGCAGAGTTGGGGAAGGACGTAGAGCCTGTAGTTTTTAAACTCCCTCCCTTGCACCGTTAGGGTCACTATGCAGAAGCCTTTAATCTGTACGGAGTGGGATCCTGCAGCTAGGGAAATCTTTTGCGCACTGGGACGGATGGTCAAACAACAGCGTCTTACCGTGTCGGGGTGGATGAAGCTTTCCGTGCTCCCGGAGTCGACCAGGCATGGTGTCGCGTGCCCGTTTATCAGCACCGTTGTTGTCGTCGTCTGGAGCGTCCGGGGCCGTGCTTGGTCCAGCGTCATTGAGGCCAGACGTGATCGTAGTGCTTGAGCGTCTTCCTCGAACCCCGTGGAGCCGTCGACACTGGGGTCCGTTGTTGCCGTCCAAGATGGCGGCGGGGGTGAACAAAATGGCCGCCCCCATGCATCGCACATGGCTGGGGGGTCACAAGATGGCGGCGGGGGTGGACAAAATGGCCATCCCCATGCGTCGCACAGGTCTGGGGGGCCCCAAGATGGCGGCGCCCCTCCTCCCCTCGTGGTGGCCGGGACCCAAAATGGCGGCGCCTGCGGGTCGCACATGGGGCGCTGGGGGGGTTGGGGAGCGTCAGAAACGCGCAAATCGCCTTGTTCTCCGGGGACAGCGGTGGCCGGGACCCAAACTGGTTGCGCCTGCGGGTCGTACATGGGGCGCTGGACAGCGGTGGCCGGGACCCAAACTGGTTGCGCCTGCGGTTCGTACATGGGGCGCTGGGGGGGTGGGGGTTGGGGAGCGTTAGAAGCGCGCAGGAATCCTTGTTCGCCGGGGACAGCGGCGACCTCCCGGGACCGGCACACAGCCGCGAAATGGCCCTTTTTCCCGCAGCTCTTACAAATCGCTGCGCGGGCCGGGCAGCGCTGCCGGGGGTGTTTCGCCTGGCCGCAGAAATAGCAGCGGGCTCCCCCGGGACGACTTGGCGTCTGAACCGCGCAAGCCTGTGGGGTGGGGGGTTTGTCGCGACGGGGGTCCACGGAGCCCAAGGGGCTGCCGCGCGGTCGGGGCCGTAGGCGCGAGCGTTTCGTGCGGCCACATCTAGTGAGGCTGCAAGGGCCCGTGCCTCTGAGAGTCCTAGCGACTCTTTTTCTAAAAGTCTTTGGAGGATTTGGGAAGAGTTCATACCAGCCACAAAAGCATCACGCATCAACATGTCCGTGTGTTCCATCGCGTTTACCGGCGGGCAGCTGCAGGCCCGTCCCAAAATTAGTAGCGCGGCGTAGAATTCATCTATCGATTCTCCGGGACTTTGCCGTCTCGTTGCGAGTTGGTAGCGTGCGTAGATCTGGTTCACTGGGCGAACATAGATGCTTTTTAGTGCTGCAAACGCCGTCTGGAAATCCTCTGCTTCTTCGATGAGAGGGAAAATTTCCGGGCTTACCCTCGAGTGCAGGACCTGTAGTTTCTGGTCTTCTGTGACCCGGCCGGGGGCCGTTCTGAGGTCGGCCTCGAAACAAGTCTGCCAGTGTTTGAAAACTGCTGCTTCGTTCACTGCGTTGGGGCTGATCCTCAGGCATTCCGGGATGATCCTGAGCTCCATAGTTCTTTTAAGCACGCTTAATAAATTGTAGCGCACAAAGACTCACGAGAGACGAATAGAGATGAAGTCGATGAGGCTTTATTAAGCGTGAGGTGCGCTGGGGGGAGGGTGAGTGGCATCGGGGCAATCGGAAGGGGGGGTTTCGGGTCGTGGGTGGGGATCCAGCTGGTGCCAGGTCCCAGAGGGAGACTGTGTTCTGGCACCCGTCGGGGTGTGCCACGTAGGCGTACTGCGGGTTTGTAGCGCACAAAGACTCACGAGAGACGAATAGAGATGAAGTCGATGAGGCTTTATTAAGCGTGACTTGTTCCCCGCAGTTCAGTAGCAGACTGGCCTGCGGGGGAGAACTCCTGGTTCTTATACTCCGCCTTCAGGGCGGAGCTAGAGGTCAACAGCCAACCAGGACCCGGGATCTGTCAGCCAATGACATCACGGCTTCACAGTCCCACATGACCCCTAATGCATACTACCACAGGGTTCGCGTGCAGTAGTTGTACTCTTTCGACCAACGGGTCCGACTTGTGGGTCCGCATGTGCTTGCGGAGGAGGACAAGTCCAGGAGCTGCCAGCCATGTTGGGAGCGAAACCCCTGCGGTAGACTTCCTGGGGAAGGCAAGGAGACGTTCATGGAGGGCTTCGTTAGTTGTAGTGCAGAGGAGTGATTAGATGGAGTGAAGCACGTCGGGGAGGACATCCTGCCAGTGGGAGACCGGGAGATTTTTAGACCGTAGGGCCAGCAGGACGTCCTTCCAGACCGTCCCATTCTCTCTCTCCACCTGCCCGTTTCCCGGGAGTTGTAGCTGGTCGTCCTGCTCGAGGCAATGCCCTTTCTGTGCAGGAACTGACGCAGCTCATCACTCATAAAGGAGGATCCCCGGTCGCTGTGGACGTAAGCGGGGAAACCGAACAGGGCGAAGATGCTGTTGAGCGCTTTAATGACGGTGGCAGAAGTCATATCAGGGCATGGGATGGTGAAGGGAAATCGGGAGTACTCATCGACCACGTTCAGGAAGCACGTGTTTCGGTCGGTGGAGGGGAGGGGCCCTTTGATGTCCATGCTGAGGCGTTCAAAGGGGCGGGAGGCCTTCACCAGGTGCGCTCAGTCTGGCTGGTAGAAGTGCAGTTTGCACTCCGCGCAGACCTGGCAGTCTCTGGTGACAGCCAGGACCTCCGCAATGGAGTAGGGCAGGTTGCGGGCCTTTATGAAGTGAAAGAACCAGGTGACCCCCGGGTTACAGAGACTATCGTGTAGGGCCCAGAGTCAGTCCACTTGTGCGCTGGCACATGTACCTCAGGATAGGGCATCTGGGGGCTCGTTGAGCTTCCCGAAGCGATACAAAATCTCGTAATTGTGGGTGGAGAGCTCGATCCTCCACCTTAAGATTTTATCATTTTTGATCTTGCCCCGCTGTGTATTATTGAACTTGAAGGCAATCGACCATTGGTCAGTGAGGAGAGTGAATCTCCTGCTGGTCAGGTAATGCCTCCAATGCCGCACAGCTTCCACGATGGCTTGCGCCTCCTTTTCGACAGAGGAGTGCTGAATTTCGGAGGCATGGAGGGTGCAGGAAAAGAATGCAACGGGCCTGCCTGGTTGAGGGTGGCGGCCGGAGAGATGTCTGATGCATTGCTCACGACCTGAAAAGCGAAGGATTCATCGACCACGTGCACCGTGGTCTTAGCGATGTCTGCCTTGATGCGGTTTAAGGCCTGGCGGGCCTCAGCCGTCAGGAGGAAAACTGTGGAGTGAATGAGTGTGCGGGCCTTGTCCGCATAGTTAGGGACCCACCGGGCATAATAGGAGAAAAACCCCAGGCATTGTTTCAGGGCCTTGGGGCAGTGGGGGAGGGGGTGTTCCATGAGGGGACGCATGCAGTCGGGGTTGGGCCCTAGAACTCCGTTTTACACAACATACCCAAGGATGGCTAAGCGGTTGGTGCGGAACATGCACTTCTCCTTATTGTACGTGAGATTAAGGAGTTTGGCGGTGTGGAGAAATTTGAGAAGGTTAGCGTCTTGGTCCTGCTGATCGTGGCTGCAGATGGTGACGTTATCTATGTGGTGTTGGGCGTTCTGACACACAGATGAGCCAACACGGTTGTATATGGTACAACGCTATTTTATTTAAACTTTCTATGTACAGTTTTGTCTTGATACTCTGCACGTGGGACTCCCTGTTTGTGATCTTGTAACAGGTCTTGTCCGTGTCTTTGTCCCCAGACCTACTGTCCACTAGGTGTCGTGCTCGTGCTTTTATGTGGTTGGTGTCCTTGTGAGTGATTGGTTGTGGTGTTGTGTGCTCTGATTTGTCTGTTGGTGTGTCCATCATGATGTGTGTGTTTGAATATCATGACATCCCCCCTTTTTACAAAGATATGTGCCTACGTGGTAATAAATATGATCGCGTCGTGAGTGCATCTAAGAGTGTGTGTGTGTTGTGTACAGCATGTGCATATGACGTAACTATTTACATGGGGCGATGTTGGGTGCGTCACATGAACAAGGTTGTACCATAACAGAACATGAATGCGAACGAGAAAAAAAACTTGAACAGTGGTCCAGTCAGACGATATCTGGAACGATAAACAACAACAGGTTATCATATAAAATTGTGTAACTTGTTAGACATATGAACGGTGTCATAAGTCCAGTCTAATGGGCTTGCGACGAGTTCGGGTTGACCGTCAGGGTGGCACACCACTCATCGGCTGGATTGATGGCATTGACCTTTTTGACATCGATGACGGAAACGCGGAAGGCATCCTGGTCATCTGCATCACTTAACTGGAAGTCTTGATGCGTGGGCTGGACGGTCCTGACTTGTCTGCGAGATTGTCGGGGATGTGCAGGATCCATGGGTTGAGCCGAACGACAGTGGGCAGCATAGTGGCCCATCTTGCCACATCTGAGGCACTGTTGGTTTTTAGCAGGACATTGCCCTTTTAAGTGTACAGCTCCACAATTGCCGCACGTCATGACGTCACGGCGTTCGTTGCGCCACTGCGCATGCGCAGTGCGATCTTGCGGTGGGCGCGCCTGCGCAGTGCGTCCCTCGATGTGGCCATTATTTTTGGCGCGCACCAGCGCGGGAGACCGCGAAAAGCGCGGGAAGCGGCCGCTGTCGTCCGGGCCGTGGGTCGGGAAGTAATCGACGGCCTGGATGCGTTCGGCGTCGTGGGCGGCCTGGCTTGCCGATTCGACGGCTGGGGACCCCCTCCGTGCCAATTCGGACGCCTGAAATCGGGCAAAACGGCAGGTTGCATTCTCGTGGAGGACACAGGCTTCCACAGCAGACGCTAAGGTGAGGCTTTTTATTTTAAGAAGCTGCTGGCGTAGGCCACTAGAGGCAACGCCAAAAACAATCTGGTCCCTGATCATGGACGCTGTGGTGCTGCCGTAACCGCAGGACTGCGCTAGAATTTGGAGGTGCGTCAAAAAGGGTTGAAAAAGCTCCTCCTTACCTTGCAGGCGTTGCTGAAAGAGGTATCTTTCAAAACTTTCATTCACTTCAACCTTAAAGTGCTGGTCCAGTTTGAGGATGACCGTGTCATATTTGGATTGGTTTTCGCCTTCTTCGAACACCAGTGAGTTGAAGACGTCGAGGGCGTGCTGACCTGCGTAGAAGAGGAGCATTGCAATCTTCGTTTCATCCGAGGCACTCTGTTTTTCGTTGGCTCGGATGTACAGGTCAAATCGCTGCCTGAAGAGCTTCCAATTGGTACCTAGGTTCCCCGCGACTTGCAGCGGCTGCGGTTTGTCGGTGCGGTCCATGTCCAGAATGGCAGGTTAGTTGGCAGGTATCGATCCACTCCTGTACCATGTGGTGTTGGGCGTTCTGACACACAGATGAGCCAACACGGTTGTATATGGTACAACGCTATTTTATTTAAACTTTCTATGTACAGTTTTGTCTTGATACTCTGCACGTGGGGATTCCCTGTTTGTGATTTTGTAACAGGTCTTGTCCGTGTCTTTGTCCCCAGATCTACTGTCCACTAGGTGTCGTGCTCGTGCTTTTATGTGGTTGATGTCTTTGTGTGTGATTGGTTGTGGTGTTGTGTGCTCTGATTTGTCTGTTGGTGTGTCCATCATGATGTGTGTGTTTGAATATCATGACAATCTAGGTACGGGAAGGTGGCCCGCAGTCCGTACCGGTCAGCGATTCGGTCCATCTAACATTGGAAGACCGAGACCCCGTGAGTGACACCGACGGGAACCCTAAGGAAATGATAGAGGCAGCCATCTGCTTCGAACGCAGTGTATTGGTGGTCCCCCTTGCGGATGGGGAGCTGGTGGTAGGCAGATTTCAGGTCCACTGTAGAAAAGACCCGGTACTGTGCAATCTGATTGACTATATCAGATATGCGGGGGAGGGGGTTCGCGTTGAGCTGCGTGTACCGATTGATGGTCTGACTGTAGTCAATGACCATCCTGTGTTTCTCCCCAGTCTTTACCACTATCACTTGTTTCTCCCCAGTCTTTACCACTACCACTTGGGCTCTCCAGGGGCTGTTACTGGCCTCAATGATGCCTTCCCGCAGCAGGCACTGGACCTCCGACCTGATGAAGATCCTGTCCTGGGCAGTGTACCGTCTGCTCCTGGTGGAGACGGGTTTGCAATCCGGGGTGAGGTTTGCAAACAAGGAAGGTGGATTGACCTTAAGGGTCGTCAGGCCGCATACGGTGAGGGGTGGTAGGGGTCCGCCAAATTTTAAAGTTAAGCTTTGGAGATTGCATTGGAAATCCAGACCGAGTAACAGGGCAGCGCAGAGGTTGGGGAGGATGTAGAGTTGGAGGTTGCTGAACTCTATGCCCTGGACGGTGAGGGTCGCGATGCAGTACCCCCGGATTTCCACGGAATGGGATCCGGAGGCCAGGGAGATTCTCTTGGTATCGGGGTGTACCGCGAGGGAGCAGCGCCTTACCATGGAGGGGTGGATGAAGCTTTCCATGCTCCCGGAGTCAAGAAGGCAGGAAATCTTGTGCCCATCGATTTTCATCGTAGTCGTCGCAGTTGCGAGGTTGTGAGGCCGGCACTGGTCGAGGGTGATGGAGGCGAGCTGCGGCTGGTGCTGGTAGGTCCCGGGCTGGTCAGCGGTAGTGGCAGGCGATGAACGGCCAGACGAAGTTCCCGACGAGCAGGGGTCCTGAGGCGCCGTCCAAAATGGCGCCGTTAAAGACCACGGGCTCACAGGCCGCACGTGGTCTGTAGAGAAGAAGATGGCGTAGCCCACGGGCCGCAGGTGGTCTGTGGGGACGAAAATGGCGGCGCCCATGGGTTGCAGATGGGGATGTAGGAACGCTGGGCGTAGAAACAGCAGCGATCGACCGGGCCTGGCACACAGCAGCAAAATTACCCTTCTTTCCGCAGGTCTTGCATGTTGCGCTCCGCACCGGGCAGCGCTGCCGGGGGTGTTTGGTCTGCCCACAGAAGTAGCATTTGGGCCCCCCGGGGTTGGTTGGCTGCCGTGCGGTGCAGGCTTGGGGTGGGCTGGAGGCGGTAGCTGGTGGGGCCCACAATGTCCACCAGGATGCCGTGCGGTCGGGGGCGTACAACTGTACGTTATGGGAGGCTACTGTTAGCGAATTCGCGAGCTGCCTGGTTGCCGCAAGGTCAAGCGTACCCCCATCCAATAGGTGCTGGCGGATGTATGCCGACCCCATGCCCATAACAAAAGCGTCTCTGATTAAAAGTTCTGTATGCTCGACTGCCGAAACTGCCTGGCAGTCACAGTTCCTCGCCAGGATGTGCAGGGCACGCCAGAAATCGTCTAAGGACTCACTGGGGAGTTGCTGTCTCGTGGACAGACTGCGTAGAGTTTATTAACCACCGAACGTAATGTCCTTTCAGGAGCTCCATTACTTCAGTGTCAGTGTAAGGGGAAAAATATCAGAGCTCACCCATGAATAAAGGACCTGGAGCTTCTGTGCGTCCGAGGGTTGTTCAGTCGATGATCGGAGGTAGCTTTCGAAGCAGGCTAGCCAGTGATCGAAGGCCGACGTGGCGTTGGCTACTTGAGGGTGCAGCGTAAGCGATCAGGCTTGATACGAAGTTCCATCTCTGTAAAATCTCTGCTTAATAAATTGATGCACTATCAATTACTGCACGGCGAGAGTAGAGAATAATCGAGGCTTTATTAAGCAGAGATGTGTGGCTACCAGAATGGGAGCAGCTCCAGTGTGCACACACATTTATACACCGCCTACTGGGCGGAGCCAGCAGGCAGGGATTTACCCCCGTACCTCTAGTACCGTACTACATCTAATATACAGTTACTACATCTAAAATACAGTTACTATCACACCTACATTATATTCAATAAATGGGCAAATGGTTGTTCAACTATGGGCCTTGTGCCTGCAACCTGCACGTGGATTGCAACATCAGTGCACCCTTAGCCAGCCTGTAAAGTCCTTTGGGCCTTATTCTACTGCATTGCTGGAAGGCAGGTGGGTTGGGATGCCTGCTGCAATCCTGTATGAAATGTATCGCCGCACGAAAAATAAAAACGGCATTACAACCACCAGATGACAATCTCATTCTAGTATGTGTGGAAACCACCAGATATTGCAGCAGAACCTTGTGGCAGGAAATTCTGATACGTCAGATGCATGAGAATCGGGTCATTTTTTTACCGAAGGTAATGCAGTCTATTGGAGCAAGATGTAGTAAACTCAAACGTGTTACAAGAGTACGATTTTGGATTTATTTCTGAAAGAGGTGACAAGGTAACCCACCTGAATGGAGTTAGTCAGCCGGCTGCTCACATTCCAGCTCCTGCTTTCTGTAGGTAAGTCCGTCAATTATTTTTAAAATTAATTTATGGGATGTAGGCTTCGCTGGTTCGGCCAGCATTTATTGCCCTACCTAGTTGCACTTCAGTAGGTGGTGGTGAGGTGCCGTCTTGAGTTGTTGCAGTCCATGAGGTGTTGGTACACCCACAATGGTGTTGAGGAGGAAGTTCCAGGATTTTGACCCAACGACAGTGAAGGAACGGTGATATATTTTCAAGTCAGGAAGGTGTTTGACTTAGAGGAGTATCTTGAACTTCTAGATGGTAGTGGACGTAGGTCTGGAAGGTGCTGCCTGAGAAACCTTGGCAAGTTACTGCAGTGCACCTTGTAAATGGTACAAACAGCTGTCATTGTTCGTCGGTGGTGGGGGGATTGAATGTTTGTGGAAGGGGTACCAATCAAGTGGGTTGCTTTGTCCTGGACCATTTTGAGTTTCTTGAGTGTTGTTGGAGCTGTGTGGGCCTAGAATACTAACCTGAGGAACTCTGTTTTTTAAATTTACAGTACCCAATTAATTTTTTCCAATTAAGGGGCAATTTAGCATGGCCAATCCACCTACCCTGCACATCTTTGGGTTTTGGAGGCAAAACCCATGCAAACACGGGGAGAATGTACAAACTCCACACGGGCAGTGACCCAGAGCCGGGATCGAACCTGGGACCTTGGCGCGTGAGGCAGCGCAGCTAACCACTGCGTCACCGTGCTGCCCTGAACTCCTGCAGTGATGACCTGGAGTTGAGCTGATTGACCTCCAATCACCACAACCATCTTCCTATGATTTCAACCAGTGGGAATTTTCACCTGATTCCCACTGACTGCAGTTTAGCTAGTGCTCCTTGATGCCCTACTCAGTCATTCTCACTTCATTCCATTTTTTTTGTCCATGTTTGAACCCAGACTGCAATGACGTCAGGAGCTGAATGACCCTGGCGGAACTCAAACTTAATGTCCGTGAACAAGTTATTGCTGAGTAAGTGCCGCTTGATAACACTATTAGTGACCCTTTAAATCACATTGGTGATGATCCAGGGTAGACTGATGGGGCAGTAATTGGCCAGGTTGGATTTGCCCTGCTTCTTGTGTACTGGTCATACCTAGGCAGTTTTGCACAAAGCTGATATCAGAGTTGTAACTGTATTGGAACAGCTTGGCTAAGGGCACGACAGGTTCTGGAGCGCAAGTCTTCAGGGTTGTTGTCAGAATATTGTCAGGGCCCATAACCTTTGCAGTATCCTGTGTCTTCAGTCATTTCTTGATATTATGTGGAGTGAATCGAATTGGCTAAAGACTGACATTTGTGATGGTGGGAACCTCTGGAGGAGGTCGAGATGGATCATCCACTCGGCACTTCTGGTTAAGATTGTTGCGAATGCTTCAGTCTTACCTTTTTTTTGACAATTTAGCATCACTGATCTACCTACCCTGCACAGCTTTGGGTTTGTGGGGGTGAGGCCCATGGAGACACGGGGTGAATGTGCAAACTCCACACAGACAGTGACCCAGTGCTGGGATTGAACCCGGGTCCTCAACGCCGTGAGGCAGCAGTACTGTTTTATCTTTTGCACAGATATGTCGGGCTCATCCAACAATGAGGAAGGTGGATATTTGTGGAGCCTCCTCCTCCAGTGAGCAGTTTGATTTTTCACCCCCATTCATGACTGGATGTTGCAGGACTGCAGAGCTTAGATCTGATCCGTTGGTTGTGGAATCACTTGGCTCTGTCTATTACTTGCTGATTATGTTGTTTGTCATGCAAGTAATCCTGTGTTGTAGCTTCACCAGATTGACACCTCATTTTCCGCTATACCTGGCGCTGCTCCTGACATGCTGTCCTGCACTCTTCATTGAACCAGCATTTATCCCCTGGCTTGGTGGTAATGGTAGAGTGGGGGATAGACTGGACTCTAAGGTTGAAGATTATGATTGAGTACAATTTTGCTGCTGCTAATGGCCCACAACACCTCATGGGTGCCCAGTCTTGAGCTGTTAGATCTGTTTGAAATCTATTCAATTTAGCATGGTGGTACTGCTACACAACACAATGGTGGGTATCCTTAAAGTAATTTTTCCAATGTACCAAAGTGTGTGTTAGAGTTAAATACAGATGCCAATGTTTCCTGTTGAAATGGAACATTCCCATAAATTCAGGTTCGCTTGTTCCAAAATAAATCCCATTGTCCTGCTGTCTCCCCACGCTCCAATATTTTTTTTGTTTTCTTCCTTTAAAAAAAATCAATGGCCTCTTCCACTGCCCTGTGGCATGGCTTTGCATGCTTAAGAACGATTGTATAATCACATTCCTTCTCAGCTCTTTTTCCTTGCTCTCTTTATGACATTATTAACTTGATCCCTCACCGGTGACCTCACAGTTATCACAGAATTTACAGTGCAGAAGGAGGCCATTCGGCCCATCGAGTCTGCACCGGCTCTTGGAAAGAGCACCCTACCCAAGGCCAACACCTCCACCCTATCCCCATAACCCAGTAACCCCACCCAACACTAAGGACAATTCTGGACACTAAGGGCAATTTATCATGGCCAATCCACCTAACCTGCACATCTTTGGACTGTGGGAGGAAACCGGAGCACCCGGAGGAAACCCACGCACACACGGGGAGGACGTGCAGACTCCACACAGACAGTGACCCAATCCAGAATCGAACCTGGGACCCTGGAGCTGTGAAGCAATTGTGCTATCCACAATGCTACCGTGCTGCCCTCTCCATCTCTAGTACGTTAACCAGTGTGCTTGTAAAGCTGGAAGCGTAGACAGGAGATGCAAGCATCACCATACACAATGCATTTATGCAAATAGTCTCTCCACCCACAGAAGCTATTATCTAGTACACTAACTGGAGCCCTGGTTCTCAAGTATTGCTTGCAAATGGACTGTTATATCATTGAAATCACACAAAGTCCCAGTGACCAATGTGGTACTAATGAAGGAAGCACTAACATGATTCACAAATTATTTGTGAATAAGTAACATAATGATGATTTCAATTTAATAAAGAATTGTTGCAACACAACTTCCTTTGTGCTAATAATAGCCCATAACAGGAAGCATTTGTTAATTTGTTCTCAGATCATAAAGAGATGGGCAAACTTCAGCTGTAAATGGACTATGCAAATTTAATTAACAAATCTGATTGGGACAGTTCGAGGTGTGCCTGTTTTCTGAGGTAGAATGAAACTCTTGACATCATAACATAATTAGATTTTCTGTGCACCACTTCCCGTGGTCTGTTCTCAAAAATGTTGGCCGAGATTTACTTTCAACACCAGGTTAAAGTCCAACAGGTTTGTTTCGAATCACTAGCTTTCGGCGTGTTGTGAAAGCTAGTGATTTGAAACAAACCTGTTGGACTTTAACCTGGTGTTGTAAGACTTCTTACTGTGCTCACCCCAGTCCAACGCCGGCATCTCCACATCGAGATTTACTTTGATATTGGCAAAGTTTGATGCCGGATGGGAAAAGAGGCATTCAGCCCACCAATGGCTAGGCCTGCATTTTATGCCATATGGTGCACGATTTAGTGCAAGAGGAAGGCATGCGATGGGTTCCATGCCGTTTCGCTGGCAGGTGGCCTCTCATTTGTCCACCCCGTCATCACCTTAGCTTTGATGATCGAGGCATCACATTTAAAGGTCACCCCAGTGCACAGCGAGCACACCAGGAAACGTTCTTCACCCAGGTGCATTCCTGGCATCATCCTGGCACCTGACTGGCATCACGCTGGCACCACCCTCTCCCCCTTGGGTGCGGAGTCGCGCCATGAGTGCTTCGCCCACCTCTGAGCTCCCTGGGGGTACTGCTCACCAGGTGTAAACCTTCTGAGACCAGTTGTGCATTGCACCATTTTGACATCATGCCACCTTGGACATATTATTTGGCGTAGGGGTATGATTGTGGTGTGCTGGCCCGATAATGAGATGCTAATTTATTCCAATGAGGTTCCCGACGTTGAATGGTAGGAAATGTGAGCCACCACTGACAGAGGGAGGGACTGATCACTTCCTGCTTTTACCCTGATGTGAAGTGCGACTTAGGTCTTCCAACGATATTTTCCACTCTCGTCGCCAAACCCGCATGATGCAAACGTGAGCAGAACATCCTTTAACAATGGAAAGAATTTTTCATGTTCATGCAGAAAAGAAGTAAAGCTACATGATTCCACTGGCTGATCTGAGTGATTTGAATTGGCATTATCATCTGTATTCAGGAATAGTGAAAGCCTATACATTAGGACTTATCCACTTGTACCTAGATCCTAATGAATCTCTTACTCGGTTTGTAAACCAGGTTTGGCTCCACATGGGATTTGCCCCCATACACTGTCGAATCAACGTGGTATGAGAATCACATTTTGTTTTGTCTTGGAGTCATTTTGAGTTTGCAATGCGTGCTCAGTATTGGTGTTAAACGGAAACTATTTGAAAATTAATTGGGCTCCGAGAAGCTTATCAATATCCAGCTGATAGCTAGATTGATAACCTCAATTGAAACAGATAACCTGCAACTTGTTTTCTTGTATCTTTCAGTATTTACATCAAATGTCCAAAGTAAAATCTGAAAATTTCATGGCCAAAAGCTAAACACTGCAGATGCTGGAAATTTAAAATAAGAACAGAAAATGCATGTGGAGATGGAGAATAATAAACTTCTAACAAGCAAATGGAGCTCTCAGTCATACACATTTTACAGTGAAACATAAAATTAATTTTAAACTTTTAAATCTCCTGGTTAATCACTAATAAAAATAAACAAGCTTCTATTAAGATACCACATCAAAGACAGCTAATCCTTCAATAGCCTCTTCAGGCTTTTAATCAAAGTGTGCACAGTATCCCCTCCTGAGATTACTTAGCCTTTAAATTTCAGACAAGCATTCAGTATTGACATAATGATAAAGTAAAGTCACCATAGTCCCAGATAATCAAAGGCTGCTTGCTTTCCCTTTTGAGTGGGAGTGCTGACTGGTGGTGGTTTAACCTGAGGATCGCCACCAGTGGGCCCTTCCCAGTGGCGGGATCTTCTGGTCCCGCCGAGTGAAGGTGATTGCCTCCCCCGTGGTGGATTCCCTGGTGGTGGGACAGGCGAGCCACACAAAACATTGTAGTCGTTGGAGGGACCAGAAGATCCTGCCAGTAACCAACGGCAAGCTGCCTCCACACTGGAAAACACATCATGGGGAGGGATGTTCCCGCCCAGTGTCTAACATTAGATCTCGTTCTACCATTGGACAGCACGTTACTGAACAATTCTGAGTTGCGAAGAATTACACTGACAACTGATGTAAGATTATCAATTGAACTCACAATAGGCTCACTTACACTTGCTAGAAGCAATTTATTTTCATACGCCAGGCACTGTCCTATGAAAAGAGAAAGACCATGTTCAGGCTTTGCACCTTTTTCAACGAAACAAAAATTTGGGGCCAACTGTTCTCTGCTGCATTACCCATGCAAAACCTCAACCAATCAGAGCTGCCTTGCCTTTTTTGAATTTAAATAAATGTTTGATGAATAACTGTCCCCTGCAGCATTCGCCATGGCAAGGCCTTGAGCAATCTGCACCCCTTTTCTCAGGAAGTATGAGTTGTTGTTTCCTTTGAAATTTGGCATTCTTAAGTCTGTCCTGATGAGTGCAAGATGAAAATCTTCAGCAGCATGTCTGGGTGAGAGATCACCATGGACATGTCAAGGGAGTGTGAAGGGGTGCAGAGGGAGACAGAATGAGGCAGACTTACTCTGGCCGCACAAAGTAGGTCATTCATTCTTTTTGCGGGATTGTTGTCCTGTGCTCTTCTCTAGCGAGCTGGCATTCACTAAGGCTGCCACTGCTTCCCAGACGGAGATGGTGACTTTGGTGGATGGATGTCTGTGGGAAAGTGGGGATATGACGTCCCTCCTCTGCTGCACACCATCCTAGAGTTTGGTCAGGGCTCCTTGGAGAATTTTGGCGCTGTCTTCCTGGCAGCCACCATTCCCTGACTGGATCTGGAACGAGTACTGGGGAGTGTGAGGGAGTTGTTTGAATGGAGCTCCGCACTGATTTCAGAGATTAAGTTGCCTGGGACGAGTGAATCAGCGGCAGGCCACCATGAATGCGCCATGATTCACGTGGTTACTAAAGATTTTGTTTGAGAGGCCATCTGTACGATGGCAGGATTCACACCGTTTTTCTCATTGGAACTGCCAAGATATGGTAAGATTCCGCCCTGCATTTTTCACTTTTCTTGACTTGTTTCTTTCTCTTTTTCAGAATTGTAGCAGGACGCGATGATAGTTTTGGTAATGAGATAATGATGTGTATCATGATGTAACAGTGATATCAGCAGTCATGTGCTAGAGACTCTGCAGAAATATGCATAATCTGCACACAAGAGAGATGTACTTACCTTTTTTTTAAAATGTAGTTTATAACAAACATGTATCAAAACAGGTTACAGCGAATAAACGCCCCAGGAAATATATTTCCCAACAATTAACTATACAGTCTGTACAGATTTAGTCTCTTTTTCACGCCCCCCCACCCCTACTTGCGACGAACAGCCCCTCAAACACGGTCACAAACATCCCCCACCTTTTCTGAAACACCCTGCTGAGCCCCTTAACTCATACTTTATCTTCTCTAATCGCAGGAAGTCGCACAGGTCACCCAACCAAGCCGCTACCCCCGGTGGCGATGCCGACCGCCACTCCAGCAAAATTCGCCGCCGTGCAATCAGAGAGGCGAAGGCCACGACATCGGCCTTCCTCCTCTCCATGAGCTCTGGCTTCTCTGAAACCCCAAATATCGCCACCAAAGGGTCCGGGTCCACCTCCTCCTCCACTATCCTGGCTAAGACTGTGAACACTCCCGCCCAGAATCTTCCCAATTTTTCACAACTCCAAAACATGTGCGCGTGATTCGCTGGCCCCCGCCCACACCTCTCACACTCATCTGCTACCCCCTGAAAGAACCCGCTCATTCTCGCCCGAGTCATATCCACCCTGCACACCACCTTAAACTGTATCAGACTCATCCTTGCACATGAGGAGGTCCCGTTTACACTACGCAGTGCCTCACTCCACACTCCCCAATTGATCTCCCCTCCCAACTCCGCTTCCCGTTTCTCCTTGATTTTCACCACCCCTTCGCCTCCCTGCTCCCCAGCCACTTGTATATATCCCCAATTCTTCCATCCCCTTGCACATCTGGAAGCAGCAGCAGATGTACTTACCTAAAGGTTTATTATGTATACTGTGAAGCAATTGTGAAGAAACCTACCTGAGTCGTATATTCGCAAGAGTCACTCATGAGTAGAGGGAAACCTTTCTCATACTGATTGAGCCACAAGCTACACAAAGAGTGATCCAAACACTATTCAAACCTCAAAGAAGAATGTGCACCCAGAAAGTTCTGCCAGTGAGGTAGAAAGGAGGAATGACATATACAAATCCTGCAGGGGGAGGAAGTGAGATGAAAACAAAAATCAAAGCACAGAGACGTAGAAAAGAAAATGCGATCAGAGGCCTGGGAATAAGCATAGCAGCTGAGACAGCACAAAACAATAAAAGATTAACTCAGTGTCATAACAGCAAGAGCAGTCAGAAAACAGCTGAAAATCATCATATATGCAAATTGACTCTGAATGATTGCTTCCTCTGGGTATTCACAAAGAATCACAAGCAACACATCCTTCGCAAGCAAAGACGTTTCAAGTAAAATTTATGACTCCTGTAAGTTAAATGGAAGACCTAGATACGTCAGGAGCAGAAGGCAAATAAATTCCATGGTGGTACATTGTATTTATTTCAGAGTGCTGCAAATGATTGTGGAAAGCATTTGTGAAGAATTGACTATCATTATGAGAGAATTATTAGACTAGTGGGAGAAATCAAGATTTATAATAGGCGAAAGCGTTGCATTATTCAAACAGAACAGCAAAGGAGATTGAGGCAACCACTGAATGATTAGTTTTACTTCCATTTCATCTAAAATAATGACATTGAGTATCAGGAGTAAGCTTGAGGACTATGGCCTGGACCTTTGCTTCCGAGGTGGGTGCGCAGAGTCTGGCAAATTCCCGGCTCGGGGCATCTACCATGGGGGAAATGAACTTGGGTCGCTGGATTTTTGTTCCGAGAGGCAGGGACGCGGAATGTGCTGGAGTTGGGCCCTCCTTCTCTGGAAAAAGTTTGAAAACAGCAACAGGGACTGCCAAGTCCCGGGATGGGCTATGTAAAAGGCCCACCTCAGTTCTCTGGGACTCCCAGTTGTAATAGAAGGTTAGGCGGTCTAACCCTCACCCCACACACAGCCTCATTCCGCACACATTTCACATGCCCCATCCATGCCAATTCATGCCTCTATGCCCCTAAGGCCCTGCATGCCAACCATGCCAACCTTTGCTGCTCATGTCATGGCACCTCATACCACCTATGCCAACCCATGAGCTGCTAATCATCTGTATGGCCCCTTATAATCCCTATGCCAATTTAATGCCACCTCATCCCAACTCATGGTCCACCCTCCACCCTTTGCCCATACAGCATTCATGCCAATTCACCCACTATCCATCATAGACAGACCTCATGAGCATGTTGAGATAAAATAAAATAAAGTTTGAAGCATCTATTATAGATTTTAATATTTTAAAAAGTATTTGTTGTTAAAAACTCATTCAACACATTTAAATATCTTTTCAAGTACTTAACCCCTTCCAAATACAAACATCTGTTTATAGCCCCACATTAAAAACAGCTATTCCTTTAATAACCTCTTGGAGCTTTCAATCAGATTATGAACATGCAGATCACCCACCATGATAAAAATAGGTTGAGGACACAGTCAGGCACTAATAATACTGGGCATGATCTACCCGAATGGGAACAGAATCCCATAGCGTGTGCGGGATTAGCTGGGTGTTTCCCGGTTCTCGGAGCGCTGGAAAAATCCACTGCCAGGGTGCCACGCTCACAGTGCCAGTGTGCCAGTACCAGGGTACCATACTGCACATAGGGCAAGCATCTGGGACCCTCTGATCCTCTGGGAGACCCCCACGAGTGCCATTCCATCTTGCCCCCCTTTGTAGAGACCAGCACTGAATGGCACTTGCCCAAGGTCTGCAAGAAGAGGAGATAGACCCCATGCTTTCGCTAAATCTCGGGAACACGAGACTTCCGGTGGCGGCTATGAGGGAATAAGTCGCACACTTGGTGGCTCCCACTCCGGTCGGACTTTTGGACCTTTTCCCCCGACTTTTTTGCGCTTTTAAGCACTGGATTGGAAAGTAATTGTACTCAAGCACTGAATCCATGCAGAGGTGTATGGAACTAAGAAGTAGGAAGGATCGCAAACAGCTGAAGAAGTGGACATGCAAGGGCAAAGGGGAGGCTGTGAGTGAAACCAATATGGCCGATGTTCAGACCTGGGCACCGCCAGCTCAGCCGACCATGGAGCACCTGTTGCAGGTTATGCAGGAGAATTTCCCAGCACGGAAAAGTGATCATTTGGAACCGCTCCAGAAATCGTTTGACCGAATGGAGAAAAGACTGAATGCCCAGGCTGAGACGATCCAGGAGCTGGAGAAGACGGTGTGAAGGAGCAGGCGGACTTTCAAACGGTGGCGGACATGGAGATTGGAAGGTTGAGAGACCAACAAAAAATGCTCTTGGAAAAGCTGGAGGACCTGGAGAACAGGTCTCACCGGCAGAACTTAAGAATCATTGGCCTCCCGGAGGCGCCGGAGTTGGGAGCCACCAGGCTAGCTGGGTGGGCTAGTCAACGGAAGCCAGGTGGGGGGGTTTTCATTTAGCTAGTTTAGGTCAGGGGTTAGGTTATAGGGTGGTGTTGCTAAGGGGGGAGGGGGGGGAGTAGGTCTGCTGACGATGTTGGAAATTGGGCATGGTAACAGTGAGGAGGTCAGGGGTGGAGGCGGCCAGGAGGCAGGCCAAAGAAAACGCGACACATGGCTTGGGGGCTGGCCAAAGAAAGGAGATGGCTGATCAGCAAAGGCTGATCACCAGCAAAGGCGAGGTGACCCCCGACCACGCTGATCACCTGGAATGTTAGAGGGCTAAACGGGCCAGTCAAGAGGGTGCGTGTGTTCGCGCATTTACGGGTTTTGAAGGTGGACGTGGTCATGTTACAGGAGACTCATCTGAAAGTTGCTGACCAGGTCAGATTAAGTAAGGGCTGGATTAGTCAGGTCTTCCATTCGGGGCTCGACACTAAGACCAGGGGAGTTGCGATCTTGATCAACAAGCGGGTCCAATTTGAGGTGGAGGGCACAGTTGTGGACGGGGGTGGCAGATTTGCTTTGGTTAGGGGTAAGCTCGAGGGGGTGAGAGTAGTCCTGGTCAATGTATATGCCCCTAATTGGGATGATGTAGATTTTGGTAAGAGGGTGCTGGGGAAGATCCCTGACTTGGACTCATGCAAACTGATCATGGGTGGGGACTTTAACACAGTTCTTGATCCTGGCCTGGACCGGTCGTGTTCAAAAAGTGGGCAGCACAGTCGCATAATGATTAGCACAATTGCTTCACAGCTCCAGGGTCCCAGGTTCAATTCCCGGCTTGGGTCACTGTCTGTGCGGAATCTGCACGTTCTCCCCGTGTGTGCGTGGGTTTCCTCCGGGTGCTCAGGTTTCCTCCCACAGTCCAAAGATGTGCAGGTTAGGTGGACTGGCCATGCTAAATTGCCCTTAGTGTCCAAAATTGCCCTTCGTGTTGGGTGGGGTAACTGGGTTATGGGGATAGGGTGGAGGTGTGCAGTTGGGAAGGGTGCTCTTTCCAAGAGCCGGTGCAGACTCGATGGGCCGAATGGCCTCCTTCTGCACTGTAAATTCTATGGAAAAAAACGGGTAGGGTGCCAGCGATGGCAAAGGAACTGAGAGGGTTCATGAAGCAAATGGGGGGAGCTGACCCATGGAGAGTTAGTCGGCCGTCGGAGAAGGAGTTTTCATTCTATTCTCACGTCCACAAGGTGTATTCCTGAATCGATTTCTTTATCATGAGCAGGGACTTGCTGACAGGGATGACGGTTGCAGAATATTCGGCAATTACCATCTCGGACCATGCTCCGCACTGGGTTGATCTGCAGATTTGCAAAGATAGCTTTCAGCGCCCACAATGGAGGCTGGAAGTTGGGCTGCTGGCAGATGAGGCGATGTGTGAGAGGCTGAGGAAATGCATGTATAATTACCTACAGGTAAATGATACCGGAGAAGTCTCAGCAGCGGTGCTCTGGGAGGCGCTGAAGGCAGTGGTGAGAGGGGAGCTGATTTCAATCTGAGCCCATAGTGACAGGACAGACAGGGCAGAAACGGACCGGCTGGTTAAGGAAATTTTACGGACGGACAGGAGCTATGCGGAGTCGCCGAGGCCAGAGTTACTTAGGAAACGACAGAGGCTGCAGACCGAATTTGGGGTGTTGTCTACAGGGAAGGCCGTAGAGCAGCTTAGAAGGGCAAAGGGCGCAATATACGAGCATGGGGAGAAGGCCAGCAGAATGCTTGCACAACAACTAAGAAAGAGAGAAGCGGCTAGGGGAATAGGAAAGGTAGTGGACGGGGAGAGAAACCTGTTGGGGGACCCGGTAGAACTGAACAAGGTGTTTAGGGACTTCTATAGCAAGCTGTGCACCTCGGAACCCTCCACGGGACCGGAGGGGATGAGGCGCCTTTTGGACGGACTGACCTTCCCAAGAGTAGGTAGGGGGTTGGTAGACGGGCTGGGGGTACTGGGGGGCCTGAAGGTCATGCAGTCGGGTAAAGCCCCGGGGCCGGAAGGATACCCGGTGGAGTTTTATAAAAAGTTCTCCGAGATAGTGGGGCTGGTGCTGGTCAGGGTGTTCAACGAGGCAACAGACAGAGGGGTCTTACCCCCGACGATGACGCAGGCCACTATCTCGCTTATACTGAAACGGGATAAAGATCCGGAAGCATGTGGGTCCTATAGGCCGATCTCTTTGATTAACGCAGACGCTAAGTTTCTGGCCAAGATCTTGGCATCTAGAATTGAGGACTGTGTACCGGACGTGATTGCGGAGGACAAAACCGGGTTCGTAAAGGGCAGGCAACTGGTAGCCAATCTAAGGAGGCTGCTCAATGTGATTATGATGCCCCCGGAAAGCAGGGAGGCGGAGGTAGTGGCAGCAATAGATGCCGAAAAGGCTTTCGACCGGGTTGATGGGAGGTGCTGGGACGTTTTGGGTTCGGGGTAGGATTCATTGACTAGGTTAGTCTGCTATATCAGGCCCCAGAGGCTAGTGTGAGGATGAACAGGACAACATCTGACTACTTCAGACTGCATCGCGGGACTAGACAGGGATGCCCTCTCTCCCCATTGCTGTTTGCACTGGCTATAGAGCCGCTGGCAATTTCTCTGAGAGCTTCAAGGGACTGGAAACGGCTGGTCTGGGGGCGGAGTGGAACATAAAATCTCGTTATACACGGATGACCTGCTGTTATACGTGTCAGACCCAATGGCGGGGATGGACGGAATCATGGAAACCCTGAGGGAATTTGGTCGGTTCTCAGGATATAAATTGAACATGGCAAAGAGCGAGATGTCGGTAGTGCAGGCGAGAGGTCAGGAGAGTAGGTTGAGGGGACTGCCGTTCAGGCTGGTAGGGGAAAGCTTCAGGTATTTAGGGATATAAGTAGCGCAAGACTGGGGTAAGTTGCATAAGATAAACTTGTCCCGGTTGGTGAAGCAAGTGAGGGACGAGTTCCGGAGATGGGATGTGCTCCCGCTTTCATTGGCGGGGAGAGTGCAGACGGTGAAGATGTCGATTCTCCCGAGATTCTTGTTCATATTTCAGTGTCTCCCCATTCTCATTCTGCGGTCCTTCTTTAAGAGGCTAGATAAAATTATCCTGGGATTTGTTTGGGCGGGAAAGTCCCCACGGGTGAGGAAGGCGATGCTTGAGAGGAACCGAGGGGATGGGGGGTTGGCGTTGCTGAACTTTATCAATTACTACTGTGCAGCTAACATAGCCATGGTCAGGAAATGGATGGTGGGTATGGGGTCGGTTTGGGAGCGGATGAAGGCTGCTTCGTGTAGGGGCACCAGTTTGGCAGCTTTGGTTACAGCGCTTCTATCGCCCCGCTGGCACGATACTCCACCAGCCCTATAGTGGTGGCGGCTTTACGGATCTGGGGCTAGTGGAGGAGACATATAGGGGAAGTGAGAGCACCGGTTTGGTCCCCAATCTGCGGTAACCAGTGATTTGCCCCGGGGAATATGGACAGTGGGTTCTAATTATGGCGGAGGGCGGGGATTGCGAGGATGGGCGATCTGTTCCTGGAAGGGAGCTTCCCGAGCATGAGGGTGTTGGAGGAGAAGTTTGGGCTGGCGAGAGGGAATAATTTCAGGTACTTGCAGGTGCGGGATTTCGTACGCAGATTGGTACCATCCTTCCCACGCCTCCCACCAAGGGGGATCCAGGACGGGGTAGTTTCCAGAGGCGAGGTTGGAGAGGGGACAGTCTCCGACATTTATAAAGAACTAATGGGAGCAGAGGAGGCACAGACCGAAGAACTGAAGCTTAAGTGGGAGGAGGAGCTCGGGGGGGGGGGGGGAGAGATAGAAGACGGCATATGGGCAGACGTTTGAGTAGAGTAAACACGACCGCAACATGTGCCAGGCTCAGTCTGATCCAGTTCAAGGTCGTACATCGGGCCCAGATGACGGTGGCCCGGATGAGCAAATTCTTTGGGCTGGAGGACAAATGTGCTAGATGTGCCGGAGGACCAGCGAACCATGTACACATGTTCTGGGCGTGTCCTAAACTAAGGGAGTACTGGCAGGGATTCGTGGACCTCATGTCCCGGGTAGTGAAAACTAGGGTAGCAATGAGTCCTGAGGTGGCAATCTTTGGGGTTTCGGAGGACCCGGGAGTCCAGGAGGAGAAAGAGGCTGACGTCTTAGCCTTTGCTTCCCTGGTAGCCCGGCGACGAATACTGCTGGCATGGAGGGACTCAAAGCCCCTGAAGTCTGAAGTATAGCTCTCGGACATGGCGAGCTTCCTCGGGCTGGAGAAAATTAAGTTCGCCTTGAGAGGATCGCTGTCGGGGTTTGCCCGGAGGTGGCAGCCATTCATTGACTTCTTTGCGGAGAATTAATCGTCAGCAGGGGAGGGGGGGGTTAGGGTAGCATAGAGTAGGGGGTTGCTTAGGCAGGTTCTTGCGAAAGGGGAGCCGATGCTTGCATTATGTGTTATTTGTTTTTTGTACACTACGGTATAATGTTGCTGTTTTATATGCCAAAAATACCTCAATAAAATTGTTTATTAAAAAATCTCGGGAACGCACATTCGAGTTAGACTACCTGTTTCACTCTAATGTGCAGATCTGCCAAAAAGTGATCCCACCCACAATGGGTGGGATTCACATTGTGATGTCTCGTGACATCGCGTCGGATCCAGTTAGATCCCGGAAATATCACCCGGCATCTACTGGGCACGTTCGCCTCGGCGCTGGTTTTCCGACGTAGCGCGGCCGGTAGATCTCGCCCACTATAACAATGGCTCTCAGGCTTATGTCAACAAACAGCTATTGAAATTGAAAGCATCTTTTTTTTCAACTCAGAGACACAGCATGTGTTTCCCCCCACAATTTCAAGGCAAGGGATTTAAATAACTTGACCGCTTGTTCGTTCCACAGACATTTTCCAACTTTTACACATTCAAGTCCACTCTTAAAAATTTTAAGTCATACATTATGGGAAATGGACCTTGCTCCAGCAAATATGGGGTCTACTTAAATTCAGCCATGAGTTCAAATGGCCCTGATCGGTTTGGTTTTCCCACGTGTCTGAATCACATCCTGCCCCCTTCCACCCTGAGCGAAACTAGGATTAGTTGGAAATGGGACTTTCAAATCCGGTGTCCAGCATCATATTGGATAAAGCACAGTTTCCATAAATTTGGACCTATATGTACAACAGTAAGCTAGATAAACTACTTCCAATATGGAGCAAGATGAGGAAAGTCATGTATCACCAATCTGCTTGACTTCATTATGAATCACAAAAGGTTTATATGCAGCCACAGCAAGTGATTCGGAAGGCCAATGGAATATTGTTGTTTATTGCAAGGGGAATGGAATTGAAAAGTAGGGATGATTTGCTGTAGTGGTACAGGGTATTGTTGAGCCTACAGTCGGAATACTGTGTACAATCCTGGTCTCCTTGTTTAATAGTTGCATTAGAATTAGTTCAAAGAATGTTCACTTGACTGATTTTTGGGAAGAAGGGCTTATCTTATGTGGAAAGCTTGGACAGGTTGGGCCTGTGTCCATTGGAGTTTGGAAGAATAAGAGGTGATCTTATTGATATATATAAGATTCTGAGGGGACTTGACAGGGTGGATGCTGAAAGGATGGTTCCCCTTGTGGGAGAAACTAGAACCAAGGAACACTGCTCCAGAACATCACTGCAGAAGTTCCTCAGGTTAGTGTCTGCGGTAGTCACCACTGTTGTATTATATTGTATATACTGCACTGCATACAAGGGTATTACGGTAAGGGCCCTGTACTACAGGTACGTGGGTAGATCCCTGCCTGCTGGTTCCGCCCAGTAGGCGGAGTATAAATTTGTGTGCTCTCCGAACTGCAGCCATTTTGGCAGCAGCTGTAGGAGGCCACACATCTTTGTGTAATAAATCCTCGATTACTCTCTACTCTCGTCTCGTCGTAATTGATAGTGCATCTGTGTCCTAGGCCCAACCATCTTCAACTGCTTCATCAATAACCTCCCTTCCATCATAAGGTCAGAAATGGGGATGTTTACGGATGACTGCACAATGTTCAGCACCATTCGCGACTCCTCATACAATGAAGCAGTCCATGTCCAAATGCTGCAAGACCTGGACATTATCCAGGCTTGGGCTGACAAGTGGCAAGTTACATGCGTGACACACAAGTGTCATACAATGACCATCTCATGGGGCAGCAAGGTGGCACGGTGGTTAGCACAGTTGCTTCACAGCACCAGGGACCCAGGATTGATTCCCGGTTTGGGTCACTGTCTGTGTGGAGTCTGCACGTTCTCCCCATGCCTGCGTGGGTTTCCTCCAGGTGCTCCGGTTTCCTCCAACATTCCAAAGAAATGAAATGAATGAAAACCGCTTAATGTCACAAGTAGGCTTCAAATTAAGTTACTGTGAAAAGCCCCTAGTCGCCACATTCCGGCGCCTGTTTGGGGAGGCTGGTACGGGAATTGAACCGTGCTGCTGGCCTGCCTTGGTCTGCTTTCAAAGCCAGCGATTTAGCCCAGTGTGCTAAACCATCCCCTGCAGGTTAGGTGGATTGACCATGCTAAATTGCCCTTAGTGTCCAAAAAAAAGGGTTGGGTCAGGCTACTGGGTTACAGAGATGGGGTGGAGGTGTGGGCGTGCGTAGGGTGCTCTTTCCATGGGCCAGTGCAGACCCGATAGGCCGAATGGCCTCCTTTTACACTGTAAATTCTATGATCTCCTCCAAGAGCAGATTTAACCGCTGCCCCTTGACATTCAATGGCATTACCATCGCTGAATCCCCCACAATCAACATCCTGGGGGTTACTAATGATCAGAAATTGAAGTGGACTAGTCATATAAATGCATCTTCTCATTGTTCCTCCCAAAATCACTTTACACTTCCCTACATTAAATGTCATCTGCCGCCCATTCCCTTATATATCTATGTCCTCTTGAAATCTGTTCGTCTCTTCCTCTGTGTTTGCAAACTTTCCGAGTTTTGCATTATTAGCAAACTTTGAAATTATGCTCTGTGTACCTCATTCCAGGTCATTGATGTGTGACATTGTGCAGTGGTCCCAACACCGGTACCTGAGGATCTCTAATGCATACTTCCCTCCGGTTGTCTGAAAATCAACCTTTCACCTCTAATCTCTGCTACCCTTTCTCATCCTTCTCAACCTGTCTGCAAACTTTGCCATGACTGGCATGTTTCCTTATCCAATTTCTTCCAATGCAGCCACTACCACTTTAATCTCTTATGATCCCGGACCAGACCATAACAGTGACTATAATACTGGACAGAAACCCCAATATTTAATTTTAATTTTATAGGACTGGGACAAAAGGATACTTCGCTCCAGGAGTGATTTCACACACAATAGGGACATGCACAGTACGAAGTCTTACAACACCAGGTTAAAGTCCAACAGGTTTGTTTCGATGTCACTAGCTTTCTTGGGAAGAACCAGCACAGAGGAGACGGGCTGAAGAACATCGTTCTGTGTTTTCAGGCTGTTTATCTGAGCTCAGAAGGCCGAGAGGGTGATCCTATTGAAACATATAACATTCCAAGGGTGGTTCTGACAGGGTAGATATCCTTCGTCAGGAAGAATTAAAAGCAGTGAACTATTTAAACTATTTAACATCTTTGAATTTGTCTATATATGTGTTTCTGGAACAGACCTCTTCATTCACCTGAGGAAGGAGCAGCGCTCCGAAAGCTAGTGACATCGAAACAAACCTGTTGGACTTTAACCTGGTGTTGTAAGACTTCGTACTGTGCTCACCCCAGTCCAACGCCGGCATCTCCACATCAATAGAGATATGGTATATGAAAACAAACTTTATTACTAACACAGTATTAAAATATTTTCAACACCACACAAGGAAATAACTTACAATTACCCCTTAAACAATGATACTGGCACACTAATCTTTAACTGCTATCTTTATTCCTACTCAACAACAAAAAAAATCTCAGCTCTCAATCCACTGTTAACACAGTTAGCACTCAGGAATATCTGCTGTACAAAGATGTTATTTTGAGACTCTTTTAAAGAAAATACCTGAATCCTGTCAGAACTATGCAGAAATTCTGGCTGCATTTCTCAGAAGCTACTTTTCAGCTTGTTTCAGCTCACCTTCAGACCACACTCTTCTTAACTGCTTGAAAATAAACTGCTAATCAGTTTACAGACATATCTTTAGCTGAACTGCAGTGAGGGCAGATGCTTGAATTCTGCTCACATTTCAATCCTCAACTCAACCAACCTGCTTTTCTGCAAAATTCCTGATAGCTTAGCTCCTCCCAGTAATTGCATCACCGTACCAAGTTGAAATCCAATTAACTCCACAGGGAACCCCCTCACCTTTAATCCAAATAAAACTGCATTAGCCCAAACTTTTTACGACACCTTAATTTCACCCCTCCCTCGCAAAACCTTTCAAACCAGGATTCTTTAAAAACTGCAGCAGTCATACATACACTAAAGCATGCTTTTAAATAATAATCTTGATTGTCACAAGTAGGCTTACATTAACACTGCAAAGAAGTTACTGTGAAAAGCCCCTAGTCACCACATCCCAGCGCCTGTTCAGATAGACTGAGGGGGAATTCAGAATTCCCAGCAGGTACTGGAATTGAACCCGCGCTGCTGGCCTTGTCCTGCATCACAAACCAGCTGTCTAGCCCACTGAGCTAAACCAGCCAACCCTTGCTGCACCAAATACCTATAATACAATACGTCTGAAATCTCTACAATCATCACAAATCACATGGGCATGAATTTTGCCCACTAGCCCATTTAATCAAACACCTTTGGTACATCCACATGCACAACATTAACAGGACTACCCACATCAAACCTCTGCGTTATTTTACCAAATTACTCAAGTCAATCAAACATGACTTGCCTTTAATAAATGCATTCTAGCCTTCTTCTAGTAGCTTATATTTCAGCAAGTGATGATTAATTTTGTCCACCCTCCGATTCTCTACTAGATTATGAAATGAATGAAAAATTAAATGAAATGAAATGAAAATGAAAATTGCTTATTGCCACAAGTAGGCTTCAATGAGGTTACTGTGAAAAGCCCGTAGTCGCCACATTCTGGCGCCTGTTCGGGGAGGCTGGTACAGGAATTGAACCGTGCTGCTGGCCTGCTTGGTCTGCTTTAAAAGCCAGCGATTTAGCCCAGTGTGCTAAACCAACCCCTGACATGAGCCTGATATTTATCGTAAATCTTGGGCGGGATTCTCCGCGAACAGGCGGGGCGGGCCACTCTGGCGCCGAGGAGTGGCGTGAACCACTCCGGCGTCAGGCTGCCCCGTAGGTGCGGAATCCTCCGCACCTTCAGGGGCTAAGGCGACGCTGGAGTGTTTGGCGTTGCGCCAGCGGGCGGCGTAGGGCTTGGCTGAAGGGCCTCCACTGGCTGGCATGAGTTGATGCATGCGCGGGAGCGCCAGCGTGTGCTGTCGTCATCCCAGCGCATGCGCAGGGGGGTTCTTCTCCGCACGAGCCATGGCGGAAGTTGACAGCGGCCGGTGCGGAGGGAAAGAGTGCCCCCATGGCACAGGCCCGCCCGCAGATCGGTGGGCCCCCATCGCTGGTCAGGCTACCGTGAGGGCACCCCCCGGGGCCAGGTCCCCCCACGCTCCCCCCCCTTCCCCCCCCCCCCCCCCATCCGCCCCCCCGAGGACTCTGCAGGCCGCCCGTGAAGGCAGGTCCCGCCGGTAAGGACCTGTTGTGATTTACGCAGGCGGGACCTGCCGGAAATGGGAGGCCATTCAGCCCATCATGGGCTGGAGGATCGCCGGGGGGGGCGCTGACAGCAGCCGCCGACCGGCGCGCCGCGATTCCTGCCCCCGCCAAAACCCTGGCGCTGCCGAATTCGGCAGCCGGCGGGGACAGGATTTACGCTCCACCCCGGCGATTCTCCGACCCGTCGGGGGGTGGGAGAATCCCGCCCCTTGTTTTTCTGCTTGATTTTAATCTCTATATTTTTAATCACTCACCGAGCACTAGCTTTGACTGCCCTTCCTTTTCCCTTCATAGGAATGTGTCTAGTCAGGGCGGCATATGGCGCAGTGGTTAGCACTGGGATTGTGGAATCCCGGCCCTGGGTCACTGTCCGTGTGGAGTTTGCACATTCTCCCCTTGTCTGCGTGGGTTTCACCCCCACAACCCGAAGATGTGCAAGTTAGGTGGATTGGCCATGCTAAATTTCCCCTTAATTGGAAAAAAAGTAAAATAATTGGTACTCTAAATTTATAAAAAAAGGGAATGTGTCTAGTCAGTATCTGAACTGTCTCCTATCTGAAGGCCTCCCTTTGCTAATTTACTGTTTTTTTAATGTAAATTTAGAGTACCCAATTAATTATTTTTTTCCAATTAAGGGGCAATTTAGTGTGGCCAATCCACCTAACCTAAACATCTTTAGGTTGTGGGGGTGTAACCTACACAGGTACGGGGCGAATGTGCAAATTCCACACGGACAGTGACCCAGGGCCGGGATTCAAACCCAGGTCCTCAGCGCCATAGGCTGCAATGCTAACCACTGCTCCATGTGCCGCCCCCTAATTTACTGTTTTATCTGCCAATCATAGTCTCCATAGAATTCCTACAGTGCAGAAAGAGACCATTTGCCCATCGGGTCTGCACCAACCCTCTGAAAGAGCACCTTACAAAGGTCCATGCCCCCAACCTACCCCCGTAACCCGGTAACCCCACATAACGTTTGGGCAATAAGGGGCAATTCAGCATGGCCAATTCACCTAAACTGCATATTCTTTGAATTCAATCTACCTGGGCCAGGTCCCATTTCAGATCACTATAATTATCCCTCTTCCAGTTAAGTATTTTCAAATCTACTTCCACCTACAATGCATCAACCTTTATACCACACTTCATGCATATACATACATGTATCCTAGACTCATGTGGTCTGTCTCACATTTACACTCTGTCTGATCCCTTCTATTTCTGAACAGTTTCCTTTATTCTCATGTCTCTGCCAGTTCTCTGTGCTCCTTAATAAAAGCAAATTACTGCAGATGCTGGAATCTGAAACGAAAGAGAAAATGCTGGAAAATCTCAGCAGGTCTGGCAGCATCTGTAGGGAGAGAAAGGAGCTAACGTTTCGAGTCCAAAGTTTCGAGCTTGTCAAAGCTTTGACAAAGAGTCATCAGACTCGAAACGTTAGCTCCTTTCTCTCCCTACAGATGCTGCCAGACCTGCTGATATTTTCCAGCATTTTCTCTTTTGTCTCTGTGCTCCTTCCCTGCCCTCTCTAATGCTTAATCTAGTTGCCATCACTAGCCACCAGATTCGTCAAAATTTTCCCTCCTGCACATTAGTTAACTTCCCTATCAGGACATTGGCCCCAACTCGATTGGGGTGCAAGCCATCCAGCTTGTACACATTTCTCCTTCCCAGGGCTGATTTCAATGCCCCAGGAATCAGCAGTAATCCCTACTGCATCACTTCTCCAACACATGTTAACCTGTTTGATTTTACTGCTCCCTTACTTGCCAGCATGCGACACGAGTCATGTCAGAATATTGGAATAATTATTCTGGCTGCCTCAGGGCTGTTTGCTGGGAATATGATGGTTTCTATTTTACACAAAGGATCGGGGTCAGAAATTCATTGTAAACTGGGTCAAAATTTCCTGATACCAAGCTAGATGGGGCAATTGAATCAGAAGGAAGGACCTCAGTCCCTACAGCATGAGCAATGGGGCGATATATGTCAATGAGCAGAACAATGGCAGTTGATATTTTGTCCAGTCAAATGTAAAATGCGACACATTTGAAAGAAAAGTAATGCCAGATATAATCCACGTTGCTGAATTAGATAAGGATAAAGCTGAAAAAGGCCTGGGAGTCTTTGTGTGTGACTGGATGCAAATACAGTCTCTTTTAATAGTAATTAAAGGAGGTGTTTTAGCTTGCTGTGGTAACTGGGTAGTAGCACTCGCAGCAGTGAGGAGTCCGAACACTTCTTGGTGGTTGGGCCACAATAATACATGGCTGGAAAGCTATGAGTGCTGAAAAGGCGCTCGGAGGCAGCTCATTGGTTGAAGATTGCAGGAAATTGGCTGACTCTAGTTTGCTGACATTGCAGCCAGGGGGTGGTGTGTGGCATGTTAGTGAGCTGGACTCTACATTATCTGGATTTGGAACATTCAGCAGTGATCCCTTTAAGTACTGCTGCTTATGTCCTTCACAGAATCCCTTCAGTGCAGAAGGTGGCCATTTGGCCCATCGAGTCTGTACCATACCACTGAAAGAGCACCCTACCTAGGCCCACTTCCCTGCTTTATCCCCGTAACCCCACCCAACCTTTTGGACAGTAAGGGGCAATTTAGCGTGGCCAATCCACCTAACCTGCACATCTTTGGACTGTGGGAGGAAATCAGAGCACCTGGAGGAAACCCCCGCGGACAGGGGTAGGAGGTGCAATCTCCACATAGACAGTCACCCGAGGTCGGAATCGAACCCGGGTCCCTGGCGCTGTGAGTCAGCAGTGCTAACCACTGTGCTGCCGTGCCGTTGCCCAATTCCAGGACCCAACACAGGGACTGTGAAAAGTTCATTGGTCTAGAAATACCACATTGAATCCTATGATAGTGTAGGGCTCTGATTTAAATATTTATACTTAAACAGTTAATAAATATCTCTGCCTGTTTTGGATAGGGTCTCAATCTGTAATTCTGAGCAGTGCCAGAGTTACCAGATGTCTTACAACACCAGGTTAAATCCCAACAGGTTTGTTTCGAACCACTAGCTTTCGGAGCGCTGCTCCTTCCTCAGGTGAAATGAGGATTCTTACTGTGCTCACCCCAGTCCAACACCGGCATCTCCACATCATGTAATTCTGAGGACTGCTTAAATCCATACTGGGCTGAGATGTTTGTTTTGTGTGACCTGAAGGTGGTGTTGTAGATGAAGCATAAGAGACAGCTGATGCTTTGGAACTGTTGTTTCTTTAAAGGGTCAGCGAGCTAGGAATGAACTTAGAGCGAGCGACCTTCTGACTCACAGGGTGACAACCTTCTGTAATGCTACACTTAACTTCTCACAAGGTGTGGTGAGCGGTTTCTGCACAGGCAATTGCCTTGAAAATCAATGGGGCATTGCCTGCTTTTCATGCAAGAAATGTATAATAATGTATTTGATGGGGTGTGTGCACACTTGTTCCATTCTAACCAACACACTATGTTGGTTAGAATATCCTATGAAATTTAGGGGCCCAGCAGCTATTTTAGGCCCCTTACCAAAACTGTTTTGTGCCCTGTTGCGGACAGTTTTCTCTCTCAGTAGCTAAAACATTGTTCATTAATGAGTGCCTTTGGCACCTTCCGGAAACATAAGAGACTTTTTTTTGCTAAACCCTGCGTGAAATCAGAAGGATTTGCTGCCAGGCAATGCTCACCCACTATCCCTCTCCACAACCCCCACCCAACTCTGATCTATCATTTTGCTGCTGCTGTTCTAATTGTACTGAGTTGTATCTTGGTTTCAAGAAATAGTAAAAGCAGTACTGCTACAGCTATGTGATTTCTAATGAAAGATTTGCAAGTGTGTGGGTGGAAAGCAAGTGAAGTGTTTGATCTGGTCAAACACTAGCTAAAATCCCCTCAAATGCTCAAGACGTTTGAGCGTCTTCATTAACTGGGGAGAGGCCAATGGCTAGTTTCAGTTACATTCACGTTATAATGATGACCACAGAGCTACTTTCATGCTTCAGTAAGGCAAGAATTAGTGCATGTTCTGGTATCCTGCCCCTGCTACATGTCCTGAGTGAGGATTTCACTTCGGCAGATTGACCTCATTTCTCAGTGTTTGTTGAAAAGAAACAAAAGAAATCGAGAGTAACATGATTGTACAGGATCGTGGTATAAGATGAAATATTCCACAGCGTTAAAAGGAGAATTATCAACTATTCTGTTTCATCTGTGAGGTACCCTCAATTACGACTCAGGAGAGGAGATTGATAATTCAAAGGCTTTAATTACCAGAGAATCAGACAGCTGGCGAGAAGTGTGCTCACTGCACGCTGCCTACTGAACGTAACCTTATATACAGCTTCCTGGGGGCGGAGTCCACCAGGGTTCCAAACCCGGTCTTAAAGGGGCCTACGCATTAAAGGTACATGTGTATACAGATATCATTCATCACATTCACCCCCTGTTTAAAAAAAAACGCATAGTCCGTCAGGGGTGAACTGGAATTACAAGTTCAGTCTTTTGGGTGGTCTGATTGCCCGTGTCGACCTTCTCAGCTCCGGTGGTGGTGTGGCGGATACGGTCGTCCTCGGTGGTGGTATATCAGGGAGCACGGTTGTCTGAGCCTTTGCTCGCGTTAGAGCAGGGGGGGTATCCGGGGTGACTAGGGTGATTGGTGCCGGCGCCGGCTGGGGGGGGGGGAGGGCGCTATGGGGGGGGGGCTCTGTCGGAGTCGACAGCCGGAGCGGGGAGGGGAGCGTCAGTAGAAGGGGGGCGAGCCAGCGGGTGCCAGGTCTCGCAGGGAAACGGTGTCCTGCCTGCCGTCGGGGTGCTCGCCGTAGGCGTATTGAGGGTTTGCGTGTAGTAGTTGGACCCTCTCGACCAGTGGACCTGTCTTATGGCTCCTCACGTGCCTCCGGAGTAGAACTGCTCCCGGAGTCATCAACCAACGTGGAAGCGAGACCCCAGAGGTGGACTTTCTGGGGAAGACAAACAAACGGTTGTGAAGGGTCTCGTTCATGGCCGTACAGAGGAGCGACCTAATGGAGTGTAGGGCATCGGGTAGGACCTCCTGCCAGCGGGTGATTGGGAGACTTCTTGACCGTAGGGCTAGAAGGACAGCCTTCCAAACTGTCGCGTTCTCCCTCTCCACCTGCCCGTTTTCCCGCGGGTTATAGCTGGTCGTTCTGCTCGAGGCGATGCCCTTGTTGAGCAGATATCGATGCAGCTCATCGCTCATGAACGATGTACCCCGATCGCTGTGGATATAAGCGGGGAAACCAAACAGCGTGAAGGTGCTGTGCAGTGCCTTGATTACGGAGGCCGAGGTCATATCGGGGCAGGGGGCAGGGGACAGTGAAGGGGAAGCGGGAGAATTCATCGATGACAGTGGGGAAATAACTGTTGCAGTTGGTGGACAGGAGGGGCCCTTTGAAGTCCACGCTTAGTCGCTCAAAGGGCCCAGAGGCCTTTACCAGGCGAGCCTTGTCTGGTTGATAGAAGTGCGGTTTGCACTCCGCACAGATCTGGCAAGCCTTGGTCATGGCCTTAACCTCCTTGGTGGAGTAAGGTAGGTTGCGGGACTTGATGAAATGGGCAAGCCGGGTGACCCCCGGGTGGCAGAGGTCATCGTGGATGGCCCGCAGATGGTCTTTCTGCGCGTTGGCACACGTGCCGCGGGACAGGGCATCTGGGGACTCGTTGAGCTTCCCCGGATGATATGTAATATCGTACGTGTAGGTGGAGAGTTCGATCCTCCACCTCAGAATTTTATCATTCTTTATTTTGCCCCGTTGTGTGCGTTATCGAACATAAAGGCGACCGACCGTTGGTCGGTGACGAGGGCGAACCTCCTACCGGCTAGGTAGTGCCTCCAGTGCTGCACAGCCTCCACTATGGCTTGTGCCTCCTTCTCGACTGCAGAGTGTTGAATTTTTGAGGCGGTGAGGGTTCGGGAAAAGAACGCTACAGGTTGACCCGCCTGGTTGAGGGTAGCAGCCAGGGCGACGTCTGATGCGTCACTTTCTACCTGGAAGGGAATGGTTTCGTCCACCAGTACGTAAGCCATACTGGTCCACCATTTGATCCATTGCCCTTTGGAAAACGGAGACTCCGTTTGTGACACTGAAAGGGACCCTGAGGAAGTGGAAGAGCTGACCGGCTGCTTCGAAGGCCGTATAGGGGCGGTCCTCTGGGCGGATAGGGAGTTGATGATAGGCAGCCTTGATGATATTGGCCTTGATACGACTGAAGGCCAACTGAGCCTCAGCCATCAGGGGAAAAACCGTGGTCTTAATGAATGGCCGGGCTTTGTTCGCATATCTGGGGATCCACTGGGCATAATAGGAAAAGAGCCCCAGGCACCGTTTGAGTGCCTTGAGGCTACGGGGGAGGGGAAGTTCCTTAAGGGGGCGCAAGCGGTCGGGGTCTGGCCCTAGGACTCCGTTTTCCACGACGTAGCCGAGGATGGCTAGCTGGGTTGTGTGGAACACGCATTTCTCTTTATTGTATGTCAGATTGAGGGCCCGGGCGGTCTGGAGGAACTTCCTCAGGTTTTCGTCATGGTCCTGCTGGTCATGGCCGCAGATGGTGACGTTGTCCAAGTACGGGTATGTAGCCCGTAAGCCGTACTGGTCCACCATTTGATCCATTGCCCTTTGGAAAATGGAGACTCCGTTTGTGACACCGAAAGGGACCCTGAGGAAGTGGAAGAGCCAACCGGCTGCTTCGAAGGCCGTATAGGGGCGGTCCTCTGGGCGGATAGGGAGTTGATGATAGGCCGGTTTTAGGTCGACCATGGAGAATACTCGATACTGGGCGATTTGGTTCACCATTTCTGCTATGCGGGGAAGTGGGTACGCATCAAGTTACGTAAATCGGTTTATGGTCTGGCTTTAGTCCACCACCATACGTTGTTTTTCTCCGGAGCAGATTACCAGTACCTGTGCCCTCCAAGGGCTGTTGCTAGCCTCTATGACCCCTTTTAGTAGCTGCTGAAACTCTGACTTGATGAAAGTCATGTCTTGGGCACTGTACCGCCGACTCCTGGTGGCAACGGGCTTACTGTCGGGGGTGAGGTTCGCGAAGCGGGGAGGTGGTGCAACTTTGAGTGTCGCCAGTATACATACCGTGAGCGGGGGCAGGGGTCCGCCGAACTTCAGTGTCAGGCTTCGGTGGCTGCACTGAAAGTCCAGGCCGAGCAGCAGGGGGGGCGCAGAGGTGAGGGAGGACATAAAGTTTAAAACGGGCGTATTTGGCGCCTTGGAGAGCGAGGTTCGCGACACAATACCCCGTGATTTGGATCGAATGAGATCTAGATGCGAGGACGGTAGTTTGGGAGGCGGGATAGGTGTGCAGGGAGCAGCGTCTTACCGTGTCTGGGTGGATAAAACTCTCCGTGCTCCCGGAGTCAAAAAGACAGGGGGTGTCGCGGCCGTTGATTTGAACCTGCATCATTGAGTTTTGCAGGTGCTTCGGCCGAGATTGATCGAGCGTGATCGCTCCTCGTTGCGGGCAGTCAGAGTCCTCAGTTGAATCGGACTCGCAAAATGGCCGCTGCCGTCGGTCACACATTTTGAGTTTTGTAGATGGCCGCCGCCAAGATGGCCGCCCCCATGACTCGCACGAGGCCGTGACGCATCGGAAGTAGGCGTGTCCGGCCGCCGTGCGGCCACGTTGTGGGGCCTGTGGTCCCGGGAGTTCGATTTTTGGGCCCAATGAGACTTTTGTTTCTGGCCTTTGGGCCCAGCCAGGCAGACCTACGCAAAGTGCCCCTTCTTTCCGCATTTGCCGCAGATAGGGGAGCGGGCGGGCAACGCTGGGGTGAGTGCTGGCTTTGCCCACAGAAATAGCATGGGGGGCTCCCGGTGCGAGCGGGTCGCCGCGCGGCGCAGGCCTGTAGTGTGGCCGAGTCTGGAGGGGATCGAGAGGGGTTTGCAAGGTCCGCGGGGTACGTGCGGAGATTATGGTGGGCCGCTTCCAGGGAGGAGGCGAGCGTTACCGTGCCTTGGAGGTCCTTCACTCCGTCTTCTAGGAGCCGCTGCCGGATGTACGTGGATCGGATACCAGACACGAAAGCATCACGAATATGTAAGTTCATGTGGACTTCTACCGTCACTTTACGGTTGCAGTTCCTGGTGAGCGCGGTGAGTCTCTCCAAGTATTCATCTAGCATTTCCCCGGAGCGCTGGCGGCAGGTCGAGAGCAAATGTCAGATTCTTTGAATCTGTCTATATATATGTTTCTGGAACAGACCTCTTCATTCACCTGAGGAAAGAGCAGCGCTCCGAAAACTAGTGACATCGAAATAAACCTGTTGGACTTTAACCTGGCATTGTAAAACTTCTTACTGTGCTCACCCCAGTCCAACACCGGCATCGCCACATCTTGATGTCGTCTGGTAATTAAATTGAGGTACCCTCAATTACGACTCAGGAGAGGAGATTGATAATTCAAAGGCTTTAATTACCGGAGAACCAGACAGCTGCCGAGAAGTGTGCTCACTGCACGCTGCCTACTGAACGTAACCTTATATGCAGCTTCCAGGGGGCAGAGTCAGAGGCGGAGTCCCCCAGGGTTCCAAACCCAGCCTTAAAGGGGCCTACGCATTAAAGGTACATGTGTATACAGGTACCATTCATCACAATCTGCAATCGGTGTAACTTTGAAAGAATGGAATCAGATTACAACCTGACACACAAGTGCCTGAACTTGGCAGAGATCTCCAAAATAGACAGCTTGTGTAACGCAAGTAGGTCCTCGAGCAACTTTGGTGCCTGCTCAGTTTTATCTGCAAAATGTCGGGTCTGACACAAGCAAATTAAAAAAATCATCAAAATTTGTCCTTTTTCTGGAAATCCGCTGACTTTGAGGAACGCTCTTGAGAGCACCAAAACCACTCCCAATCGCTGGTGTCCAGACCTCAGTGGGGGGGGGGGGGGGGGGGGGGGGGGGGGGGGAGGGGGGCGGGAGATGGCACACTATCTGCATCCATCTTAGAGGAAAACTGCAGGGTGAGTGATGTGTTGGGTGTTCTGGATCACAAACAGGTCACCAACACTGGAAGTGGTGCAACTCTATTTTATTATAAGGTTAACTATATTAACATACTTGAACTGTGGGTAAATGCAATACCAGCTTTAACTGTTGACCCTTGCCTAGTCCTAACCAGGTGATGCACTCAGCACATGATGAATGTCTGTGATGCAGGCTGTGAGCTCTGTGCTCCGAGCTGGCTGCTACTAGAATGAGCGGGAACTCTCCTGTCCCCTGTCTTTATAGTGCGTGTGCTCTCACTGGTGATTGGCTGCGGTGTTGTGTATGCTGATTGGTCCCACTGCATGTCCATCAGTGTGTGTGTGTGTCTGCACCATAATATACTGGTGTATATTATGACAGTGAGGACCCAGTATTACTGAGAGCTGAGCCCATTGCTCTGCCTTTCACAGTTCTTTTAATCTCAAGGATTTGAAGGACAGCAGGGCTTTCACTGAGTAGAATCAGTTTTTCCATTTTACCACGGAGCAAATTAGTTAGTGATAAAAGTGGACAAACACTAGTGATTTTGTGTTATGTGTATTATGGTTTTCAGTGGACCAATCACTCCCCCTGTTAAAATAGCTGACTAAAGGAATCTCGTACAGATGCTGTAAGTATTTACCCAGTCGTCTCAAAGTTAGCAGGCTTTCAGATTTGTTTTTATTGCTTGTATCAGACCAGACATTTTGCAGATAAAATTTAATTACTGCCTTATCACATTCTTAAGACACCCCAAAAGGTTTCACTCTCCATGGGATGCTGGCTTTATGCAGGCAGCCAATTTGTATATAGCAAGGTTCCACAAATAGAATATTCCTTCTGCTCTTCTTCAAATTCTGCCATGGGATCTCCTCTTCTCCAGCCAGTGAAGGCAGATAAGTTTGATATTCCATTTGAAAGACAGCAATTTCTTCAGTGCTGCATTGGCATGCAAGCATAATTGTCTGCTTAAGTTCTGGGCTTGACACTCAATATAATCCAAGTCAGAGCTGAGAGTGCCAGGAACTCAGCCAAGCTGACACTGTTAGCAACAACCATTTCCTGTCTCCATAGATTTGTTATGCATAATCTTCCTAACCTTTGAGGAGCAACTGCTTTGATCATATGTGTGTTAATTTGGGACTGACATCTAAAGTAACTCTACTGCACTGTCCATATATTAACATTGATTAACATCTGCCCTGAGATATCCCTTGATGTTACACATGGATAGTCATTTATCTCCAGCACAGCTATAGTGGTTAGCAGCTAAGTTGAAGCTGTGCTTAACGTGACCAGTTCATCTATTGCCAGAACCCAGTTACTTCATGTGGCGAAGTAGGGGCCAATTTTAAGCTTGGAGGTGTACGTTCACATTCAACTGACACGGCCTCAAGAGAACCAGGTCGTAGTTCTGAGTTCAATCATTTAAAATATGTTGGGCTCTGGTCTCCTCCCACAGTCCAAAGATGTGCAGGTTAGGTGGATTGGCTATGATAAATTGCCCTTGGTGTCCAAAAAGGTTAGGTGGGGTTACTGGGTTACGGGGATTGGGTGGAGGTGTGGGCTTAAGTAGTGTGCTCTTTCCATGGGCCAAATGACCTCCTTTTGCACTGTAGATTCTATGGTTCAATGATCACTGTTCTTTCTAGCTCTCCTCCAGCTCTCTCTAGCCCTCTCCCAGAAGTCTGTGAGTCCGTGCTTTATATAGTTCTGCTTTATACTAGCTCCATCTAGTGGTTAATTATGATGTGACATTAACCCTTTGTATTTTTTTTTTTAAATAATATTTTATTGAAAATTTTTGGTCAACCAACACAGTACATTGTGCATCCTTTACACAACATTGTAACAATACAGATAATAATGACCTTTTTAAATTTAAACAAAAACAACAACAAATAAATAAATATTAAATAACAAAAAATAAAAACTAGCCCTAATTGGCAACTGCCTTGTCTCAGGCCACCCCCCCCCCCCCATCCCCCCCCCCCCCCCCCCCCCCCAAGTCCTGGGCCGCTGCTGCTGCCTTCTTTGTTCTCCCCTATCTATCTTTCCGCAAGATATTCGACGAACGGTTGCCACCGCCTAGTAAACCCTTGAGCCGACCCCCTTAGGACGAACTTAATCCGCTCTAACTTTATGAACCCCGCCATATCATTTATCCAGGTCTCCACCCCCGGGGGCTTGGCTTCTTTCCACATTAGCAATATTCTGCGCCGGGCTACTAGGGACGCAAAGGCCAAAACATCGGCCTCTTTCGCCTCCTGCACTCCCGGCTCTTGTGCAACCCCAAATATAGCCAACCCCCAGCTTGGTTCGACCCGGACTCCTACTACTTTCGAAAGCACCTTTGTCACCCCCATCCAAAACCCCTGTAGTGCCGGGCATGACCAAAACATATGGGTATGATTCGCTGGGCTTCTCGAGCACCTCGCACACCTATCCTCCACCCCAAAAGATTTACTGAGCCGTGTTCTAGTCATATGTGCCCTGTGTAATACCTTAAACTGAATCAGGCTTAGCCTGGCGCACGAGGACGACGAGTTTACCCTGTTTAGGGCATCTGCCCACATCCCCTCCTCAATCTCCTCCCCTAGCTCTTCTTCCCATTTCCCTTTTAGTTCGTCCATCATAGTCTCCCCTTCGTCTCTCATTTCCCGATATATATCCGACACCTTACCGTCCCCCACCCATTTCTTTGAGATGACTCTGTCCTGCACCTCTTGTGTCGGGAGCTGCGGGAATTCCCTCACCTGTTGCCTCGCAAAAGCCCTCAATTGCATGTACCTGAATGCATTCCCTTGGGGCAACCCATATTTCTCGGTCAGCGCTCCCAGACTCGCAAACTTCCCATCCACAAATAGATCTTTCAATTGCGTTATACCTGCTCTTTGCCACATTCCATATCCCCCATCCATTCCCCCCGGGGCAAACCTATGGTTGTTTCTTATCGGGGACCCCCCCAGTGCTCCGGTCTTTCCCCTATGTCGTCTCCACTGTCCCCAAATCTTCAGTGTAGCTACCACCACCGGACTCGTGGTATAGTTCCTTGGTGAGAACGGCAATGGGGCTGTCACCATAGCCTGCAGGCTGGTCCCCCTACAGGACGCCGCTCCTTCCTCCTCTCCCATCCACTTACTCACCATTGAAATATTAGCGGCCCAATAATACTCACTTAGGCTCGGTAGTGCCAGCCCCCCCCCTATCCCTACTACGCTGTAAGAATCCCTTCCTCACTCTCGGAGTCTTCCCGGCCCAAATAAAACCCATGATACTCTTTTCTATCCTTTTGAAAAAAGCCTTCGTGATCACCACCGGGAGACACTGAAACACAAAGAGGAATCTCGGGAGGACCACCATCTTAACCGCCTGCACCCTCCCTGCCATTGACAATGCTACCATATCCCATCTCTTGAAATCTTCCTCCATCTGTTCCACCAACCGCGTCAAATTTAGCCTGTGCAATGTGCCCAAATTCTTAGCTATCTGGATCCCCAGGTAACGAAAGTCTCTTGTTACCTTCCTCAACGGTAGGTCTTCTATTTCTCTACTCTGCTCCCCTGGATGCACCACAAACAGCTCACTCTTCCCCATGTTCAATTTATACCCTGAAAAATCCCCAAACTCCCCAAGTATCCGCATTATTTCTGGCATCCCCTCCGCTGGATCCGCCACATATAGTAGCAGATCATCCGCATATAAAGATACCCGGTGTTCTTCTCCTCCCCTAAGTATTCCCCTCCATCCCTTGGAACCTCTCAGCGCTATCGCCAGGGGCTCAATCGCCAGTGCAAACAGTAATGGGGACAGAGGACATCCCTGCCTTGTCCCTCTATGGAGCCGAAAATATGCCGATCCCCGTCCATTCGTGACCACACTATACAACAGCTGCACCCATCTAACATACCCCTCTCCGAACCCAAATCTCCTCAACACCTCCCACAGATAATCCCACTCCACTCTATCAAATGCTTTCTCGGCATCCATCGCCACTACTATCTCCGTTTCACCCTCTGGTGGGGCCATCATCATTACCCCTAACAACCTCCGTATGTTCGTGTTCAGCTGTCTCCCCTTCACAAACCCAGTTTGGTCCTCATGAACCACCCCCGGGACACATTCCTCTATTCTCATTGCCATTACCTTGGCCAAGACCTTGGCATCTACGTTGAGGAGGGAGATTGGTCTGTAGGACCCGCATTGTAGCGGATCCTTTTCCTTCTTTAAAAGAAGCGATATCGTTGCTTCTGACATAGTCGGGGGCAGTTGTCCCCTTTCCTTTGCCTCGTTAAAGGTCCTCGTCAGTAGCGGGGCGAGCAAGTCCAAATATTTTCTGTAAAATTCAACTGGGAATCCGTCCGGTCCCGGGGCCTTTCCCGTCTGCATGTTCCTAATTCCTTTCACCACTTCTTCTACCGTGATCTGTGCTCCCAATCCCATCCTTTCCTGCTCTTCCACCTTGGGAATTTCCAGCCGATCCAAAAACTCCATCATTCTCTCCCTCCCATCCGGGGGTTGAGCTTCATACAATTTTTTATAAAATGTCTTAAACACTTCATTCACTCTCTCCGCTCCCCGCTCCGTCTCTCCATCTTCGTCTCTCACCCCCCCTATTTCCCTCGCTGCTCCCCTTTTCCTCAATTGGTGTGCCAGCAATCTGCTCGCCTTCTCTCCATATTCATACTGTACACCCTGCGCCTTCCTCCATTGTGCCTCTGCAGTGCCTGTGGTCAGCAAGTCAAATTCCACATGCAGCCTTTGCCTTTCCCTATACAGTCCCTCCTCCGGTGCTTCCGCATACTGTCTGTCCACCCTCAAAAGTTCTTGCAACAACCGCTCCCGTTCCTTACTCTCCTGCTTCCCTTTATGTGTCCTTATTGATATCAGCTCCCCCCTAACCACCGCCTTCAACGCCTCGCAGACCACTCCCACCTGAACCTCCCCATTGTCATTGAGTTCCAAGTACTTTTCAATGCATCCCCTCAACCTTAAGCACACCCCCTCATCCGCCATTAGTCCCATGTCCATTCTCCAGGGTGGACGCCCTCTTGTTTCCTCCCCTATCTCCAAGTCTACCCAGTGTGGGGCATGATCCGAAATGGCTATAGCCGTATATTCCGTTCCCCTCACCCTCGGGATCAATGCCCTACCCAACACAAAAAAGTCTATGCGTGAATAGACTTTATGGACATAGGAGAAAAACGAGAACTCCTTACTCCTAGGTCTACTGAATCTCCACGGGTCCACCCCTCCCATCTGCTCCATAAAATCCTTAAGCACCTTGGCTGCTGCCGGCCTCCTACCAGTCCTGGACTTCGACCTATCCAGTCTTGGTTCCAACACCGTGTTAAAGTCTCCCCCCATTATCAGCTTTCCGGTCTCTAGGTCTGGGATGCGTCCTAGCATTCGCCTCATAAAATTGGCATCGTCCCAATTCGGGGCATACACGTTTACCAACACCACCATCTCTCCCTGTAATTTGCCACTCACCATCACGTATCTGCCCCCGTTATCCGCCACTATAGTCTTTGCCTCGAACATTACCCGCTTCCCCACTAATATAGCCACCCCCCTGTTTTTCGCATCCAGCCCCGAATGGAACACCTGCCCTACCCATCCTTTGCGCAACCTAACCTGATCTATCAATTTCAGGTGCGTTTCCTGTAACATGACCACATCTGCTTTAAGTTTCTTAAGGTGTGCGAGTACTCGTGCCCTCTTTATCGGCCCGTTAAGCCCCCTCACGTTCCACGTGATCAGCCGAGTTGGGGGGCTTCCCACCCCCCTTGCCGGTTAGCCATCATCTTTTTCCAGCTTCTCGCCCAGTTCCCACGCAGCTGTATTTCTCCCAGACGGTGCCCCCCCCGCCCATCCTTTCCCGTACCCACTCCCCCCTTTCCCCAGCAGCAGCAACCCAGTAATTCCCCCCTCCCCCCCCCCCCCGCTAGACCCCCCGCTAGCGTAATTACTCCCCCCATGTTGCTCCCAGAAGTCAGCAAACTCTGGCTGACCTCGGCTTCCCCCCGTGATCACGGCTCGCCCCGTGCGGCGCCCCCTCCTTCCTGCTTCTCTATTCCCGCCATAATTATCATAGCGCGGGAACCAAGCCCGCGCCTCTCCCTCGGCCCCGCCTCCCATGGCCAACGCCCCATCTCCTCTCCCTCCCCACCTCCCCCCATCACCACCTGTGGGAGAAAGAAAAGTTACCATACCGCAGGATTAATCATACAATCCCTCTTCGCCCCCCCCCCACTCGTCCCACCACTTTGTCCAAACGTTCATTTTCGTAGTCCAATCATTCCAATTTTTCTTCTACAATAAAAGTCCACGCTTCATCCGCCGTCTCAAAGTAGTGGTGCCTCCCTTGATATGTGACCCACAGTCTTGCCGGTTGCAGCATTCCAAACTTTATCTTTTTTTTGTGAAGTACCGCTTTGGCCCGATTAAAGCTCGCCCTCCTTCTCGCCACCTCCGCACTCCAATCTTGATAGACGCGGATCACCGCGTTCTCCCATTTACTACACCGAGTTTTCTTCGCCCATCTAAGGACCATTTCTCTATCCTTAAAACGGAGAAATCTCACCACTATGGCTCTGGGAGCTTCTCCTGCTCTCGATCCTCGCACCATAACTCGGTATGCTCCCTCCACCTCCAACGGACCCGTCGGGGCCTCCACTCCCATTAACGAGTGCAGCATCGTGCTCACATATGCCCCGACGTCTGCCCCCTCCACACCTTCAGGAAGGCCAAGAATCCTCAAGTTGTTCCTCCTTGCGTTATTTTCCAGTGCCTCCAACCTCTCCACAGATCGTTTCTGGTGTGCCTCCTGTATCTCCGACTTCACCACCAGGCCCTGTATATCGTCTTCATTCTCTGCTGCTTTCGCCTTCACGACCCGAAGCTCCTGCTCCTGGGTCTTTTGTTCCTCTTTCAGCCCTTCAATCGCCTGTAATATCGGGGCCAACAACTCTTTCTTCATTTCCTTTTTTATCTCCTCCACGCAGCGTTTCAAAAACTCTTGTTGTTCAGGGTCCCATATGAAACTGCCACCTTCCGACGCCATCTTGGTTTCTGCTTGCCTTCCTTGCCGTTGTTCCAAAGGATCCGCTGCAATCCGGCCACTTTCCTCTCCTTTTTCCATCCGTGTCCAGGGGGAACACCCTTCTGGTTTACCGCACGGTGTTTTCAGCCGTTAAAATTGCCGTTGGGGCTCCTATCAAGAGCCCAAAAGTCCGTTTCACAGGGAGCTGCCGAAACGTGCGACTCAGCTGGTCATCGCCGCACCCGGAAGTCAACCCTTTGTATTTTGAACATTCCCATAATGTCACACGCAGGATTCCAGGTTTTATTGACACAAGTGGGGCAAAGCAATTTGAAACAAGCGTCACTCTGATTGATTAAATGAATGTAGGCAGACCTCCCCTTAAAAGTAAAATACAAAAACAAAGTTTCTGTACTCCTCAGTGTTAGACAATTGATAGTCAGTTGTTAGTCAACAGTAGTGGACAGCTGTTACTCTGTATCTAGGGATAGCTGGAGAGACTGCTGGAGAGAGATGAGATTGAAGGATATAATGAAAAATATGAGTGGCTGGAATTGAAGTTATCAAGGTTGTCGGATTGATTTAATTGATGGGAGTCTCACCTCTAGGTTCCTTTGTTCCTTTGTTTATGAAGGGTAGCAAGTATAATCCATGGAACTACAGGCCGGTGAGCCTTACGTTAGTGGTAGGGAAATTACTGGAGAGAATTCTTCGAGACAGGATCTACTCCCATTTGGAAGCAAATGGATGTATTAGCGAGAGGCAGCACGGTTTTGTGAAGGGGAGGTCGTGTCTCACTAACTTGATAGAGTTTTTCGAAGAGGTCACAGAGATGATTGATGCAGGTAGGGCAGTGGATGTTGTCTATATGGACTTCAGTAAGGCCTTTGACAAGGTCCCTCATGGCAGACTGGTACACACGGGATCAGGGTGAGCTGGCAAGATGGATACAGAACTGGCTAGGTCATAGAAGGCAGACAGTAGCAATGGAAGGGTGCTTTTCTGATTGGAGGGCTGTGACTAGTCGTGTTCCGCAGGGATCAGTGCTGGGACCTTTGCTGTTCGTAGTATATATAAATGATTTGGAGGAAAATGTAACTGGTCTGATTAGTAAGTTTGCAGATGACACAAAGGTTGATGGAATTGCGGATAGTGATGAGGACTGTCAGAGGATACAGCAGGATTTAGATTGTTTGGAGACTTGGGCGGAGAGATGGCAGATGGAGTTTAATCCGGACAAATGTGAGGAAATGCATTTTGGAAGGTCTAATGCAGGTAGGGAATATACAGTGAATGGTAGAACCCTCAAGAGTATTGACAGTCAGAGAGATCTAGGTGTACAGGTGCACAGGTCACTGAAAGGGGCAACACAGGTGGAGAAGGTAGCCAAGAAGGCATACGGCATGCTTGCCTTCATTGGCCGGGGCATTGAGTATAAGAATTGGCAAGTCATGTTGCAGCTGTATAGAACCTTAGTTAGGCCACACTTGGAGTATAGTGTTCAATTCTGGTCGCCACACTACCAGAAGGATGTGGAGGTTTTATAGAGGGTGCAGAAGAGATTTTCCAGGATGTTGCCTGGTATGGAGGGCATTAGCTATGAGGAGCGGTTGAATAAACTCGGTTTGTTCTCACTGGAACGATGGAGGTTGAGGGACGATGTGATAGAGGTCTCCAAAGTATGAGGGGCATAGACAGAGTGGATAGCCAGAGGCTTTTTCCCAGGGTAGAGGGGTCAATTACTAGGGGGCATAGGTTTAAGGTGCGAGGGGCAACGTTTAGAGGCGATGTATGAGGCAAGTTTTTTTACACAGAGGTAGTGGGTGCCTGGAACTCGCTGCCGGAGGAGGTGGTGGAAGCAGGGACGATAGTGACATTTAAGGGGCATCTTGACAAATACATGATTAGGATGGGAATAGAGGGTTACGGACCCAGGAAGTGTAGAAGATTTTAGTTTAGACGGCAGCATGGTCGGCACAGGCTTGGAGGGCTTAAGGGCTTGTTCCTGTGCTGTACTTTTCTTTGTTCTTTGTTCTTTTGTCAGAAAATAGTTGATTCAAGTCCCATACCAGCTTTAAGCTCATAATCAACTGAGGCTAATACTCAGGAGGGAATGCTCTATTGCAAATGGCGCTGTCGTTTGAATGAGTTGTTTAAAAAAAATTCTGTCCATTTGTTCCCATTATTCAGGTGGATGTTAAAGATCTCATGTTACAATTTGAACATTGGCATGGAGCTGACTTGGCCAACATTTCTTCTGCAACCAATACCTTGTAAAATATTTTACGTGGTCATTTGTTTGAAACATTTTTGATGGCTGATGTGGTAGCTCGAGACAATACACTGGAGGCTTTGAGTAACAACAAAAGGGTTTTATTAATGATAGGCAAAGGCAGGTACATACAGGCAAAGAACAGTAAAGGTTAGGTCTCGATTTCCAGATCCAGGGCACACTCTGCCTGGGCTCCCAGGGCTCTGCGCTTACTCATTTTGGTCAGTTTTGCACACTCCTGGCCCCAAGCCATTCACGTCGACCCCCAGGCCCACCCACTTAAAGGGGCTTCTCTATCACATCCCTTCCCCTTAAGTCCCTTATTACATTTCACAGATCAACTATGTACAAGTGCTGTATACAAGCTCAAGAGGCATCAGGAGAAAGAGTTTGTCAGAGAGTCAGTCTGTCTGGGGACCACAGAGTCCTCGCTGACCTCTTCAGTCCTCCAACTGGCTCAACCGCCTCCAAGGTAATCATGTTCTCTGCGCCAGACGACAGTTCAGGAGGCACCATCTCTTCTATAGGTGCCGCTGTTCTCACCAGCTCCACATGCACAGCTGACAGGGGGGAGACTCAGGAGTTCTCAGCTCCCTCTGTTCAGGAACAGCCACAGGCATGTCAGCCAACGCTGGTGGGGCCCATCTGTTCTGGAATGGAGGTCAACTCCTTCCTGGCTCCACAAATGGTCAACATGCGTCTTGACAGTCCTGTCATTGACATTTACCACATAAGACATGGGGCGCGATTTTCCCAAAAGGGAACAAGGTCCCCTAGCGAGTGCTCGCAGTGAAGAGAAACACATCGCTATTCAATGCGACTCGCATTTTATAAGGGGCTTGAACAGGGAATGCGCAGCCAAAGCCGCAAATAGCTCCGTTTTGTACAGTGGGGAGCTTCGCTCGCCGGAACTCCCCAGTGTAGCGAGAGATCAGGACACCATTTTTAAATGGTGTCCCGATCTCCAAGGCCCCCGAAATAATCTCCGACCTCCCCTCCAGCCCAAATGCATGACAGGTGGGTCCTCAGTTCCCCCCCACCCCCAGTTCTCCCCCCCCCACCCCCTGCCGCAGCCTCCGCATGCCCCCAACACCCATACCAGGCATCCCTGGCCTAATCACAAATGTTCAAAAAATGCCAGCTTGGTTGTGCCAACCTGGCACCCACTGCCAAGGTGCCAGCTGGCACATCCAGGGTGCCATGGTGGTACCAGCAGTATCAGCACACCACCCTGCTCAAAGGGCATGCAGCTGTGGGCCTTCCATCCCCTTGGAGACTCCTACAAGTGCCATTCCGAATGGTTCGCATTTGTGGAGACCAGTGCTGAACAGTGCTCGTGCGAGGTCTCTGAGGCGAAGGGGGTGAATACCAAAGCCTCAGGTACATCGGGAATCTGCACATTAGAGTGAGGCTAGCTGTCTCGCTTTAATATGCTCATTTGCCAAACAGTGATCCCGCTCACAGTGGCCGGGATTTACATTGCAACGTCTTGTGAGATCGCATTGGATCTCGTGAGACGCGGTGAGCCAGGTAGATCCCGTGAGCAGGGTCGCCCGACTTTCACTGGCCACGCTGCACCACGGCAAGCTGCTTTTCCAGTGCAGCATGGCCATTGGAAAGGGCCCATGGGCTCAGATTGGCACAACCAAATAGTCAGAGTGGGTACAAGGTGAAATTTCGAACTAGAAAACAAGTCGCTCTTTTGCTGAGCACTTGATTTATCTGGAAGACCTCATGTGCCTCCAGCCTCTCCGAGATAGAACATATCAAACCCAAGCGAGTTCTGAGGCATCCGCCCATCAGCAACTCAGCTGGTGTGACCCCCCCCTGGTGGCGTGAGGGTTCGCTTTGTGGGATAACGAGAAATTAGCAAGCCCATGGCACAGCAGTCGGTTTGACTGTTTCCTCATGTCTTCTGTAAAAGTAATCTCAGTGCGTTAAATAGGATTTCAACTGTACGGACTTCTCGTGGTGCCGCCTGGTCTATATCAGCTGCTTTACTTGAGACAACATCGGATCCTGCTGGGTCCAATTTCGGAGGTGGCTTCCTACATTGGCAAGAAGTTCAGCGACAAGATGATCTCTTGGCGTACTGGTGGCATGCTTCTTCGGTAAGGAGAGTTGAATCAATGCATTTGCATTGGCGATTTGCCTGCCAGGACTGTGTTGGAAGGTATAATTGTAATCGTCGTCCTTAGCCATATTGGTGGAACTTTTTTGCAGCATAGATGACCGCTAGCCCTTCTTTCTCAATTTGAGCGTAGTTTCGCTCCACTTCCGAGAATCCTCGAGGGAATGGTAATGGGCTACTCAAATCTATCCTCCATCTTGTGGAACAGCACTTCCCCCTATCCCGTATAGAGACATATCGTATGTGAGGACACGGTCAAAACAAAGTAAAAGGTTTGAGGATTGAAGAGCTTGTTTTACCAAGTGGACAGTTTTCTCTTGTGGCTCCCTCCATTGCCACCGTTAGTGTTTCCACAGCAACTGCTGTAATGGAGCCAATACAGTGGTCAAACTCGGAATGAACCTGCCATAATAGTTCACCATGCCAAGGAAGGATTTCAGTTTGGTTGCATTTTGGGTTCTGGGACCTCTCGGATAGCTTTGACGTTTTCATCGCGGGGATGTAGATCTGTTGCACCCACTCGGAAATCCATGTACGTAGCTTCTGAGGCCTGGAATGTGCCGTTTTCACGTTTGAGGTGGACTCCAGCATCTTTAAATCCCTTTAATAACTCTTCCAGGCTGGACATGTGCTCTTTGTGAGTAGTTCCAGTAACTACATTGTCGATAAAGACCAACACTTTTGGGAAACCCTGAAGAAGGTTTCCATGATACGCTGGAAAATAGCACAGGCAGAGGCAATGCCAGATGGTAGTCTCGTGAACTGAAACAGGCTCTTATGTGTATTGATCATGGCAAAGTTTTGGGACTCTTTGGCTAGTTCCAACTGTAGGTACGGCAAAGATCCAATTTGGAGTAGGTCAGGTAGCCTGCCAGCTTGGGGTAGAAGTCTTTGATCCTGGGGGGGGGGGTACCTATCCACCTGGGCAGCTTGATTATTAATAATAGTAATAATAATAATAATAATCGCTTATTGTCACAGGTAGGCTTCAGTGAAGTTACTGTGAAAAGCTCCTAGTCGCCACGTTCCGGCGCCTGTTCGGGGAGGCCAGTACGGGAATTGAACCCCCGCTGCTGCCTTGTTCTGCATTACAAGCCAGCTGTTTAGCCCACTGTCCTGACCCAGCCCCTTATTAATAATCATTTATTGTCACAAGTAGGCTTCAATGAAGTTACTGTGAAAAGCCCCTAGTCGCCACATTCCGGCGCCTGTTTGGGGAGGCCGTTACGGGAATTGAACCTGCGCTGCTGGCATTGTCTGCATTTCAAACCAGCTGTTTAGCCCACTGTGCTAAACCAGCCCCAGTATACTAATAATATTTGCTTATTGTTGCAAGTAGGCTTCAAGGAAGTTACTGTGAAAAGCCCCTAGTCGCCACATTCCGGCACCCGTTACGGGAAATGAACCCGCGCTACTGGTCATGTTCTGCATTTCAAGCCAGCTGTTCAGCCCGCTGTGCTAAACCAGCCCATTAATAGCCAGCTTATAAACCCCACAGATTCTTATGGACCGATTCGGCTTTAGGATGGGGACTATTGGGACTGCCCATTCAAAGAACCTTGTGTTGTAAGACTTCTTAATGCATTCAAAGAACTGCACTGGTTTAATTATGCTCAGTTCTTCTAATCGTTTTATTTCAACTTCGACCTTTTGATTCAGGGCATAGCGGACTGGTCTGGCTCTAAAGACTTTGGTGTCGCATCTGGATTGACATAAATTTTGGCCTTCATGCCCTTGATCGGAACACGTCCTTATATCTTCACAGGACATCTTGCAGAACATTGTTTGAGAGTTTTAAAATTTCCAGCAATTCAATTTGATTTTCTGTAACCGGTCCCTTCCCATTCGACTGGGTCTGTGCTCTTCTACAACAACCAGGGGCTGCTGGGTCTTTCCTCTCTAGAAGCACAAATTTAGGGTCTGAGGCCCTTCATGAATATAATCAAAGGTGTGCCCCGTCACAACCGTCATCAAGGTCGTGGTATCGGCTTCAATTTTCAAAGGAATGCCATTCACACATAGAATGATTTTGATGAGAGAAATCTTGTTTTCCTGGACAACATTCAGGCGGTACGTTGCGTGCACCTCCTCAGAGTTCTTCTCCACTTGGTTCAGTGGCATCGTGGACGGCTATTGCTGCTTTTCTTTTGCATTGGCGCGCTCTGCCTTGTACAGCAACGTGCTTGAATGTGGCCTCTACGATTACAGCAGAAACACACAAACCCGTGATAATGGTAAGTTTCCTGGGGATAGTCTCCCCCACGTCGCTAGCAGCCCACCTCTGCCTTGGGTTGACGACTCGTTCTTTTCCCGGTCCTCTGACTTCAGTCCTGCGCCAAGGACGATGTCTGGTTCTCTGCTGTTCCTGTTGAACCTGCCCCGTGCCATTACGCCCATACTTGATTAACTCCCCCTTCTGCCATGTTTTGTAGCTCAGTGGTGCCTTCTTCGGCGCACTCCATCGCCTGGGCTATCTCCATCGCTTTTTCTAACATGATTGTAGTTTCAGCCAGGAGTTTCTTTTGGATGCTGAGATTATGGATTCCACAAGCTAAACACTCGCGCAGCATATCGCTAAGTGCAGTTCTGAACTCGCAGTGCTCAGCGAGCTGGCAAAGCCTGGATATGATGGCAGAGATGGACTCTTTAGGGGCCCTGACAGAAACATTGAATTTGTACTCCTTGAGGATGATCGAAGGCCTGCGGTTAAAATGTTCCTTGTCAAACTTGACTAACTAGTCGAAGATCTTTGAGTCGGGAGCCTCCGGGGACATCGGTTTCTTATCATGTTGTAGGTTTGAGACCGACAATCCATCAAAAGTATCACCTTCTGCTTGTTGTCCATTGCTATCTCATTCACTGTGAAGAAATAGCGGAGCCGTTCGATGTACTGGCCCCAATCTTCGACTCCCTGGTCAAACGGGTCTAGTTTCACTCACTTTTTTTGGGTGTCACGGTTGATGGTTCCTGGCTCTCGTTTGACTTTTTGATGCTTTTTCCTTCCCACCTCCAATCGTGAAGTAATGCAGACTGTAATCAAACCTTTTACCTTGTCGCCAATGTGGTGGCTCGAGACAATACACAGGAGGCTTCCAGTAAAAACAATGGGGTTTTATTAACGATAGGCAAAGGCAAGTATATATAGGCACCGAACACTGAATGTTGGCTGTGACTCCCCTGTTCAAGAAGGGAACAAGGAAAAAGATGGAAAATTATAGGCCAATTAGCCTAACCTCGGTTGTTGGCAAGATTCTAGAATCCATTGTTAAGGATGAGATTTCTAAATGCTTGGAAGTGCAGGGTCAGATTAGGACAAGTCAGCTTGGATTTAGTAAGGGGAGGTCGTGCCTGACAAACCTGTTAGAGTTCTTTGAAGAGATAACAAATAGGTTAGACCAAGGAGAGCCAATGGATGTTATCTATCTTGACTTCCAAAAGGCCTTTGATAAGGTGCCTCACGGGAGACTGTTGAGTAAAATAAGGGCCCATGGTATTCGAGGCAAGGTACTAACATGGATTGACAATTGGCTGTCAGGCAGAAGGCAGAGAGTTGGGATAAAAGCTTCTTTTTCGGAATGGCAACCGGTGACGAGTGGTGTCCCGCAGGGTTCAGTGAATGGTGGAGTGGACTCGATGGGCCGAATGGCCTTACTTCCGCTCCTATGTCTTATGGTCTTATGGACTCTCCGGCTCCAGGGCCCTCTCTGCCCATGCTCCCAGGGGTTTGTGCGCTCCCATGCGATTGGTCCCAAGCTGACTATGTAAGCAGCCTGGCCCACCCCCTTAAAGGGGCCCCGCTACCACACTGAGGTAACCTGGGTGGGATTCTCCGTCGGGTGATGCCGGAATCGGGAAACGTGATTGGGTGGAGAATCGGTTTTGACACGGAAATCATGGTGGGCGCCTGTTTCACTCCAAATCGTAATTTTCCGATACCTCGACAGTGACGTCAATGCGTTCCACTCCGCATGTACAGTAAACGCTCTCGGCATATTATTAGCGGGACCGACCCGGTATTCTCCGGGGTCTCCGCGATTCTCCATCTCCACTGGGGCAAAATCCCGAGGTTTACTTGTGTTTTAACAATTGTGAAACAGGATGCTGAGGGAGAGAGTGGGGGTATGGAAAGTGTCCAACATCGCCATAATTTGTTGATAGTTGTGCGGCTGGCTGGGGGGTGGCCAGGAGGTGGGCTGAAGGGTCTGGATGGACGGGCACAGAACATCATTGCCGCAGCCTGAAAGGCAGTCAAGCAGCTGTGCATGCCGCTGACTGCCCACTGTGACCTTAGGGCCTCAGGTCGTATGGATGTCCCCCCAGGCCACCCCTCTAGGTGCCCCCATCCGACCCATAAGCGGGATGGACGTTCTCCAGAGCAACCAGTGCTATCTTGTTGGCTGGGATGATGTTTCATAGAATTCACAGTGCTGAAGGAGGCCATTCGGCCCATCGAGTCTGCACCGGCTCTTTAAAAGAGCACCCTACCCAAGGTCAACACCTCCACCCTATCCCCACAACCCAGTGACCCCACCCAACATTAAGGGCATTGTGGTTACTAAGGGCAATTTATCATGGCCAATCCACCTAACCTGCACATCTTTGGACTGTGGGAGGAAACCGGAGCACCCGGAGGAAACCCACACACACACGGGGAGGATGTGCAGACTCCGCACAGACAGTGACCCAAGATGGAATCGAACCTGGGACCCTGGAGCTGTGAAGCAATTGTACTATCCACAATGCTACCGTGCTGCCCCTGCTGTGTGTGGGGAGTGTAATGTGTATGTGCGGCTCCAGCTTGTCAGTCTCCAGGGTGTCAATCACGGACCCGGCGAATCCCGTACCGTTTCTCATTGGAATCGATCGTGTTCCACGTGGCACCTGTGCTCGGCCCCAACGGCCGCTGAACCGGTCCAGGTGCAACACCAGTTTTGTTGTCATGGAAGTCCGTGAATCCTGCCGCAGCGTCAACACTTAAGTCTCAGGAACGGAAAATTCCGCTGAGACAGCCTGAAAAATTGAAATGGCTAGGGGCTGGATATCTAAATATTCCTATTGTACGTAAAAACAAATTAACTTTTCAATCCTCATGCCATTTTTTGCCTTACAGCTGGGTACAACGTGACTCTGATGGTTACACAATCTCCACCTCACCTATCCGTAATGGAAGGAGACACAGCAACAATGAATTGTAGGATTAATAGCTTGAGTTTGGATCAGCGAATAGAATGGATGGAAACTTCCCAAAATCGAATTACGAAAGTGCTCACTTCCAGAGGGAACACAACCAGAATTTACCCGAATTACGCTAAAAGGGCAAAACACTTCCTCAATGATTCAATTAGCATTCTGTCTATCTCCCGTATAAACCTGAATGACACTGGGGTGTATGTGTGTGAAGTATTGGTTGAGATCCCTGGGCCAGTGAACAGAAAGTTTGGAAATGGGACTCATCTACATGTCCAAGGTATGTATTGTTAATAAATGATTATGTTTGGGCTCTCAAAATACAGCCACGCAAAAGTCATAGGAAAAGCCCACTGTTCTGTAAATCCTGTCCCATATAGCTGTGCTTCACTATGTGTTGAGGTACCAATACTCCAAACCCATCATGGAATCTTCTGGGAGAGGCAAAAGAACAGATAAAACCCTTGGTGCAATTCTGGGGTAAAAATCTGAAAAATACTTCTCACTCTGGGTATTTGAAACCAGAGCAGCAGATTAGAAAGGGCAACCGGGTGTCTTTAGGTCGGCATGGACCAGATGGGCCGAATGGCCCCCTTTCTGTGCTGTATCATTTCTATGGTTCTAGATCACAATGATCCTCGATTACATTACAGAATGCTGACCTCTTAAATGAAATGACCTCCAACCAGAATCCCATCCTGCTCTCTGTTTAAGTCTAACAGTGAATTGGCTGTACAACATAGCCTATAGGTTCCTGAACTTAACTAGTAGCCCTTGTTCAGAGCACTTCATAACTGGAAAACGTCAAATTGGAAAATAGTTCTGTGTGGAGTTTGCCCATTCTCCCCGTGTTTGCGTGAGTCTCGCCCCCACAATCCAAAGATGTGCAAGCCAGGTGGATTGGCCACGCTAAATTGGCCCTTAATTGAAAAAAAAAATTGGGTACTCTAAAAATTAAAATTAAAAAAAAAATTGGAAAATAGTTTGAGTGCTCTAAGTTTTGTTCGTATAACAAATTTAACAATACCAGTATTTATTATTCCAGTTATCATCAAAAGCAGTGCAACATCTTCAAATGACAGCACCACAGGTATGTGATATTCTCCTGTTACGATTATAAAGCTGAAACGTCTTTTTCCTTTATCTGGTATGTTGTGCTCCATTGGGTGGAATTTTCCTTTTTTTTGCAGTGTGTGGCAGCAGGTGGGAAACGTGGAGTTGAAGCCATTGGCCCCAATTGAAGAGGGCAGGTCCCATGACATCACACTGGCGGGGCGGGCTCTGACTGAGCAAGAGGCCTGATAATGACATTCAAATTCATTATCATGGGGTTCCAAACGCTGAATGTCGGGATTCCCATTGTGTCCCTGGCGGGGTGGGGCCAAATCCTGATGAGGCTTCCTGCCGATGTGGAACGCCATTTGGGCCTCTCGCAAGATTTTCCACTCCCGTCACCAAACCCGCCTGTGAAGAACAGGAGTGGAAAATCCCGACCATTGTTTTCAGGTTATGGACCCAAGACTTGGTGGCCATTTACTGTTAGAATTAGCCTCAGTAGGCTCCTTGGCTCAGAATGAGGTTGGGAATACCAGCACTAAATCTAGCTCCTGATTGCTGCCCAGTGACTCCTGCTAGAAAGTGTATGTGGGTTGGCGTAAAATTTGGGTTGAGTGTGATATCTAACCCCCTTATAGGAACATATTATGCATAATGTGCATAATGAATATAACTTTAAATTTTTTAAAGTAAAGATTCAGGCAAAGATTTAGCCAGACAGGAGCCGGGGCAGTGGGGGCCTGAGAGGAGCCGGGGCAGTGGGGGCCTGAGAGGAGCCGGGGCAGTGGGGGCCTGAGAGGAGCCGGGGCAATGGGGGCCTGAGAGGAGCCGGGGCAGTGGGGGCCTGAGAGGAGCCGGGGCAATGGGGGCCTGAGAGGAGCCGGGGCAGTGGGGGCCTGAGAGGAGCCGGGGCAGTGGGGGCCTGAGAAGAGCAGAGGCAGTGGGAGCCTGAGAGGAGCCGGAGCTGTGATTGGCCTGAGAGGAGCTGGGGCAGTGGGAGCCTGAGAGGAGCCGGGGCAGTGGGGGCCTGAGAGGAGCTGGGGCAGTGGGGGCCTGAGAGGAGCCGGGGCAGTGGGGGCCTGAGAAGAGCAGAGGCAGTGGGAGCCTGAGAGGAGCCGGAGCTGTGATTGGCCTGAGAGGAGCTGGGGCAGTGGGAGCCTGAGAGGAGCCGGGGCAGTGGGGGCCTGAGATCAGCCTGGGCAGTGGGGGCCTGAGGGGAGCCAGGGCTGTGGGAGCCTGAGAGGGGCAGTGGGGGCCTGAGAGGAGCCGGGGCAGTGGGGGCCTGAGATCAGCCTGGGCAGTGGGGGCCTGAGGGGAGCCAGGGCTGTGGGAGCCTGAGAGGGGCAGTGGGGGCCTGAGAGGAGCCGGGGCAGTGGGGGCCTGAGATGAGCCTGGGCAGTGGGGGCCTGAGAGTGGCCGGGGCAGTGGGGGTTGGAGAGGAGCCAGGGCAGTGGGGGCCTGAGAGGAGCCGAGGCAGTGAGGGCCTGAGAGGGGCTGGGGCAGTGGGGGCCTGAGAGTAGGATGAGTGGGTGAGAGTGTGGATGAATTTGGATGTGTGAGGGTAAGGGTGAGTGAGGGGGAGAGTGGGTGGGGATGAGGGAGTGAATGTGAGTGGGTGAGAGTGGGCGACGGTGAGAGTGGACGAGGGTGAGGGAGTGTGTGTGAATGGGTGAGGGTGGATGAGGGTGAGAGTGGATGAGGGTGAGAGTGGATGTAAATGGGTGAGAGAGTGGGCGGAGGTGAGAGTAGGCAAGGGTGGGTGAGTGATTGGGTGAGGATAAAAGAATGGGTGTGAGGGGGTGAGGGTTAGAGTGGGCGTGAATGAGTGAGTGTTAGAGTGGGTGTGAATGAGGGACTGTGTGTGAGTTGGTGTCCCATTTAGAATAACAAAAAGGTAAGACTTGGAAGTAGTTGTTGAATAACACAAGTGTTTTATTTTAATAATTGTATTTGTATAAGACATAGAAACATCTTTTAGGTTTGTTCTTGTCTGCATAATAATGTTTTTTGTGGTTTAATTCTTTAATATATTAAGAATGTTTCTCAGGGGCTCCATCAGTGCTCTTGGGAGGTCAAAAGTGTTCTGCGGCTGTTAACGTTTGGGAAATCCTGGTGAACAATATTGGTCTCCTTATTTAAGGAAGGATGTAATTGCAGGTTTACTAGATCTAGAATGGACAGGTTGTTTTATGAGGAAAGGGTGGACTGACTAGGCTTGTATCTGCTGGAGTTCAGAAGTGTAAGGCAACTTTGATTGAAACATTTAAGATCCTGAGGGGTATTGACAGGGTGGATGTGGAGCGGATCTTTCCTCTATAGAACTAGGGGTCACTTTAAAAATAAGACAGAGGTGAGGAGAAATTCTTTCTCTCAGATGGTCGCGAGTCTCTTCTTCAAAAGACAGCGGAAGCAGAATCTTTAAATATTTTAAAGGTGGAGCTGGATAGATTCTTTATTGACAAGGGGGCGAAAGGTTATCAGGGACAGGCAGGAACTTGGGGTTAAGGTTACAATCAGGTCAGCCATGATCTTATTAAATGGCGGAGCAGGCTCGAGGGGCCGAATGGCCTATACCTGCTCGTAATACGTATGTTTGTTTATGAGTTCATAATCTACAGGGCCTTTTGTGGAATCTAGGGAATGTTGGAAGATCAATATTAACTTTTCAACTTTTATAGGAAGGTGTGGGCCTCATTTAGGTGTGAGGGCAAAGTCTGATCCTTGCGAGGAAGGATCCATTTCCAGGAATCGGCCCACCAGCTGGTCAGCACTTACCTGATGGGGACTGCCTTCTTACATCGCTGAATTCCTTGCCACAGAAAGCTTGTGTAGATTTAAGGCAGAGATAGATAGATTCTTGATCAATAAGGGAATCAAGGATTACAGAGAAAGGGCAGGAAAGTCGACGTGAGGAATGTCGAATCAGCCATGATCCCATTGAATGGGGCAGGCTCGCAAGCCGAGCGGTCTACTCCTGTTCCTATTCCTTATGGTCTTACGGTGGAAGTCAGTGTTCCAAACCTGCTGACATCATTTCAATCTCACATTTCCCTTGATTCCAACTCTGTGCATCGACTTCAGAATCTGTCGGTTAATCTCTCTGATGTTGTTCAGCCCTTCATAAGAGTAAATTAAAAGTAGTCACCTTAGTCCCCGATGACCAGAGGCTGCTTTCCCCTTTGAGGGTGAGGGGGGAGAGCTGACTGGTGGAAATTTAATCTAAGGGTCACCGCACCTCAGGTGAGGGGGCAAGATTGAGAAGGCATAAATAACCTCAGCCGGTACAGGAACTGAACCCGTGCTGTTGCTGTCGCTCCTCATCATGGCCAGCCGTTCAGCCAATATGAGCTAAAACTGAGCTAAACCCCCTTAAGAGTAGTTCTGATAGCAACTGCATACATACACTTTGCACCCCCTTCCCTTCTGGCCTCCGAGTGAAGTTATTAGTGTCTGAGTGCACTGTTGCTCTCTGCCCCAGACTCGTCTGGTTAGAACCGGACTGAATTGTTCATTTTAATTTCATTCCATCTGAACACATTGTAAATGTTTTGGAAATGCTGCTACAATCCTACAATTGACATCCTCTGGATCAACATGAGCTCATGATTTTATTGGAACTCTGGCTCACATTCTTAGGGGAGAGTTTTATAGGCCTTCCCTTTGGTGGGATTTTCCAGTCCCGCCGAGGTGTACAGGCTTCTGAATGGCTCGCAGTATATTATGGCTCCATCGTCGCTGTGACGGGGCCAGAAAATTCCACCCGTAGGCTCTTTGTCCTGTTTAGTAGTTAGGCCTCAGGCTCCGACTATGCCTTGAGAGAAAAAATACTTGTATCCAAAGTAAAATTATTTCCTGATGTTTCCTCTCACTCTACCAAATAGCCTTGTTGCCCTGTGCCGAACCATGTCAGAGCCCAGGAAGATGCTTATCTTTAGATGCTGAACTGGGCCTACACAATCTCAAACTCCAATCTGGAGGTTTGCGTGAGCCCAGACCATTCCCGGGACTTTCATGGGTTTAGACTCCAACCTAGACCTGCACAGATTCACACTCTGATCTAGGCCAGGGTGGCCTGATGAGGTTTAGCTTGCACTAATCTGTTGGGTAATATCACAGGACGGTATTACCTTTCATGTGAGAAACTGGATTGTTGCTATGGAAGATTATACAGATTCTGGCTGCCTGGGAATTGGCCATGTTACAATACATAGGGCCATTTTCATTGAGCATAGCAACCTACAATTGGATATTCTCATAATATTGCTCAGGTGTTGCTTTACCCAACGAGAACAAATTTATTCACTGTGTAATTGCTCTTTACATTTAGAATTAACTCGACAGATGTGCATTTTGCCAACCAGGATTGTATGGGCGGCACGCTCGCACAGTGGTTAGCACTGTTGCTTCACAGCGCCAGGGACCTGGGTTTGATTCCCGGCTTGGGTCACTGTCTGTGCGGAGTCTGCACGTTCTCCCCATGTCTGCGTGGGTTTCCTCCAGTTTCCTCTCACAAGTCCTGAAAGATGTGTTTGATAGGTGAATTGGACATTCTGAATTCTCCCTCAGTGTACCCGAACAGGCACCAGAGTGTGGTGACTAGGGGATTTTCTTGGTAGTGTTAATGTAAGCCTACCTGAGATACTAATAAAGATTATTATTATTGAGGAACTTAAACAAAATGGTATGTTCATGCTCAAAGAGTTTTGCTATACATATGACTCACAGTTGGTTCCGGCCAAATGTTTGCCACAACTAAGAACTTAAAAAATTACCAATGGCTATAGATTCTTGAGAGGGAATTTTTGAGGCTTTTCTGCTGGCGTGAACCCTCACTCAGCTGGTATGTGGGGCGGAGGAAGGGGTAGAATCCAAGTCCAAGTTGGCTGGGCCGAAGTCATCAGGTTAATCAGTGTCGCCAAGCGGGCCCATGTTGGTGAGGTTCCATGTCAGAAAGGGAGCATCACAAATTTACTCCGTTCTTTCTGTGATTGAAGAAGGGCAAGAAAGATTTCAGAATTGTGAGGAGATTAGGAAAACATTGAGTGAAAGGAGAAGAGATTACGCACAGACCAATACGGAAAAAGGGTGGCACAATTTGCTTCTATACCAGTAAGAGAAGAAACCATTGCCAAGCAGGATTCAGCCCCAATAATGCTGCTTTTGCACTTGTCAAATGCTTAAATCAGCATGAATGGTGAATATTTAATTCAGCCAGGTGTAGAATGTAAAATATTTAGTCAAAATGTCCAATGCATACTATTTTAATTCTGAATCCTGTTTTGCATATCAGGATATGGAGGATTGTTAAATAGTTTAATGGAAGGGTAGTAAACAATTTGAGCTGAGGTAGTAACAAACATCCACAATGTGGTAATAATGTGGACATCTGTGGTATATAAATATATATAAAATATTCATATATATATATTGTTATGATCCCAGCTGATGTTAATACTGGACAAATCAGATCCAGGCGTGAAACCTGACTTGATTAACCTAACTTTATTTTTTAATAAATTTTGGAGGTCAGTTACTGAATATATTCACAAGAGTACTTTAACACAATGAATAAAATGTTTATTAAACAAAAAAAATGAACTATATTACATTCGACAGAAAGGTTGTAAAAATGTCAATACTAGCACCAAATAATGATTCAAACTCACATTATTCCTTTTATTCCTGCATTACTCTTACAGACACAAAACCGCAGGGAAAGTTTACCACTAACTCAACACCAAGGTTTTTTGCTTGGACTGGCTCAGTTGCAAACGACCTTTCTTCTGACAGATTTTGGAGCATTCGCTCGATGATGTTTCCGCAGCTGGCATCTCTCCCTGAGACACCGAAAAATGCAGTCTGAACTAACTATTAATTCAGCTTTAGAGTAAACACATGCATTCACTAAACTCGGTTCCCCAGCAGTCTTGCTAGATTTCTTACTCAAGAGTTTAGAACTCTTGCCTTCACTTTCTCCGGTATACATACACACTGACTAACCTAACCGTGGGCGGGATTCTTCCTACCCGGCGGGGCGGGGGGTTCCGGCGTAATGGAGTGTCGGGAACCACTCCGGCGTCGAGCCGCTCCAAAGGTGCGGAGGTCTCTGCACCTTTAGGGGCCAAGCCCTCACCTTGAGGGGCTAGGCCCGCGCCGGAGTGGTTTGAGCTCCACCGGCTGGCAGGAAAGGCCTTTGGCGCCACGCCAGCTGGGGCCGAAAGGACTTTGCCGGGCGACGCGGGTCGGCGTATGCGTGGGAGCGTCAGCGGCTGCTGACATCATCCCCACGCATGTGCAGGGGAGGGGGTCTCTTCCGCCTCTGCCATAGTGAAGACCATGGCGAAGGTGGAAGAAAAAGAGTGCCCCCACCCCCCGGAGCCAGATCGCCCCGCGCCCTCCCCCCCCAGGACCCCGGAGCCTGCCCACGCCGCCTTGTCCCGCTGTTCAAAAGGTGGTTTCATCCACGCTGGCGGGACAGGCATTCCAGCAGCGGGACGTCGGCCCATCACGGGCCGGAGAATCGACGGGGGTGGGCCCGCTGACCGGCACGGTGTGATTCCCGCCCCTGCCGAATCTCTGGTGGCGGAGACTTCGGGACACGGCGGGGGCGCGATTCACGCCAGCCCCCGGCGGTTCTCCAACCCGGCGTGGGATCGGAGAATCCCGCCCCAGGTCTTTCCATATGTCACTGTGTCCCTGGAACCCTGTTGTGAGACAACAACACAGTTTCTTTCTACTTTATGGCCTGAATTTTACGCTCCCCCGGTGGATTTTGAGGCAGGGAGGTGTTGAGCTCCTGCCATTTGAAAAATTTAGGCACATGTTTATTTTTTAAATTCACTACACTGCTAACACCTTTGCCACCCATCTCTTCACTTCAAGGGTTATAAAACCTAATTAATAATACATGTGTACAAACTGGATTCTCCGCAGTCGGGATACTCTGTTCCATTGGCAGCCCGGGGATTTCCCGACGGTGTGGGGCTGCCCACAATGGGAAACCCCATTGGCCAGCTGGCAAGAAGGAGTATCTTGCCCAAGGCCTCCAGACTTCCCGAAACCAAGCTCATGCTGAAGAAACCCAAGTAGAATCATGTTCCTCCTTTCTTAATACACAATTGCAAGTTTTAATTTGACTTAAAGTTATATATTGTTTCTAACAATATATTTGTTATATCTATATATATATATAAACGTGTGTGTGTGGGCAGCACGGTGGAGCAGTGGTTAGCATTGCGCCGAGGTCCCAGGTTCGATCCCGTCTCTGGGTCACTGTCCGTGTGGAGTTTGCATATTCTCCCCGTGTTTGCGTAGGTTTCGCCCCCACAACACAAAAATGTGCAGGGTAGGTGGATTGGCCACGCTAAATTGCCTCTTAATTGGAAAAAAAATGAATTGGGTACTCTAATTTTTTTTTTAAATGTGTATGTGTACATATGTAAGATGAGGTGATTTGGCAAATGCAGACTCAGGTGATTAAATCTTTTGGTGTTGAAGCCCACCCACTGAATATGACATGGATGTTCTAAAGTATTGCATGTGTCTGCAGAACTATATCCCAGCATTAATCCAATGATCTGAGAAGCCCAAATTACTAAAATAACATATAAGCAATGATAGAGAGGAGAAGCCTCTTTGGCCATGCAACTTATCCTACGCAGTTGTGATATCTTGTGACTCACGTGTAGGCTTTCTGGCTCACCCAAACTTATGATTCAGCAGTTTTGATTAATTTAGGTGCATTATAATTTTGTCCTGCAATGTAGATACATCCAATAACTCCATTGAAAAATGATAAAAGTGAACGGTGACCTGATTATTTCATCCTATTTAGCAGATTCAACAAGATGGGTCCTGATTAGCTGTATATCGTCGATCACATTGATTGTGTCAGTCACCACTTTCTTTTTGGCGAGAAGATTAATGAAAAAAGGTAAGGAGGATATGGGTCGTGTTAAAACAAGAGTGGCCAAAAGTAAACAGATGGCATTGATGCTAATGTGATGGATGTACTAGAAAATCTAAAAGACTCAAAGCAAACAAATCAACAGAAATGGATGGTATTTATTCCATCTGAAAGAAAGTAGGGAGGAGGTTTGTGAGGTTCTGTCAATCATTAAAAGGTTACGAGGCGATTGGAGAGAAGCCCAAATACAAACACGGTGACATGTTAGAATCAGGCAATAATCTCATCTTCATTCTGTGTGAAAATAAACTGAAACACTTAACAGGAACCTATTTGTGGAATCATGGAATGATACAGCATAGATAGGGGCCATTCAGTCCATCCTCCTCATGCCTGCTTTATGAAACAACTATCTATTTTACTGTTGTTACCCCGAAGTCCTGCAAATATTTCCCTTCAGGGATTAACCAATTTCCATTTGCAAATTATTATTGTACCTGCTTCTTCAGACTGTGAATTCCAATCATAACACTAAATTATTATTATTCTTTTTTCCTCTGGCTCTTATGCCAATCGCCTAAAATCAAACATCTTAAATTCTACCACTGGAAACAATTTCTCCTTATTTACTCTTGGTGAGAAACCTCATTCATTTGACGCCCAAAATAAAATTTGACAGTATCCGACTTGAAATGTTGTTCTGGAGATTTCAGAGGAAAATTTGTGAATGGATACATCATAGACTGGAGGGTAGAAAGCATTGAATATTCATTAAAGGAGACATTTTGGGTTGGGGAAGGATGGGAACAAACACTGGGTGTGCTGTCCCAGAATTATTCCCATTCATGATAAGCCATATACCTTCACAGAGCTTCTGCATTAGAAAAGCAGAAACCAATCCTATATAATATCACAATTCCCTTCCCGCATCTTGTGGTGCACTAAGCCAGACTTTAATCTGTTTCCATAGATAGTTGTTCCTGGAACAGGTCGCTTGTCTGCGCCAGAGGCTTATAGCTTGAGGGGAGCCACTCCATAACAAGTGTGGCTGTCCACAAGTCTCTCCCGCTCTTACCACCAGCCATTGCTGTGTTGAAAGGATTTGCAGATTGATACTCAACCTGTTCAGCCATGTTATGAACACGCCTTCCGTGGTCATCAAATCCTGGGGTGGGACTCGAACCAAAACATCTGGTCCAAGGGGGGGGGGGTGCTGTACTCCTCCAGATAGCATGGTGGCACATTGGCTAGCACTGTTGCCTCACAGTGCCAGGGACCTCTGGTTCAATTCCCGCCTTGGATGACTGTTTCTATGGAGTTTGTATGTTCTCCCCATGGTCGGCAGGATTTCCTCCGGGTGCTTTGGTTTCCTCCCACGGTCCAAAGATCTGCGGGTTAGGTGGATGGGCCATGTTAAATTGCCCCTTAATGTCCAGGGATATGCAGGTTAGGTTATCGGGTTACGGGGTGGGTGGGGGAGTGTAAATGGGTCAGGTGCTCATTTGAAATGTCAGTGCAGACTCAATGGGCCAAATGGCCTCCTTCTGCACTGTATGGATTCTATGATTCTATAGATTAAAACTTATCTTATACGGGTCCCAGGTTCGTTTCCCAGCTTGGGTCACTGTCTGCACGTTCTCCCCGTGTCTGCGTGGGTTTCCTCCGGGTGCTCCGGTTTCCTCCCACAAGTCCCAAAAGTCGTGCTATTAGGCAATTTGGACATTCTGAATTCTCCCTCTGTGCACCCGAACAGGTGCCGGAATGTGGCGACTAGGGGCTTTTCACAATAACTTCATTGCAGTGTTAATGTAAGCCTACTTGTGACAATAAAGATTATTTTAAAACAATAGAAAGTGAATCTTAAATATCATAACCAATCTTATAGGAAAAAGCGGAATTATATTTTTTGAATCAGTATTAAAATGATTGGCATCTTCTTTTTACAGATGAACCTGTGTACGTTAATGTGAAATATAGAAATAAAGCTGGTCAGAACTATCGGCCGACAGAGCAAAGAAATGTGAAATATACTACCTCAAGTAGTTGTGGAGATGTGAAGACTGTGAACTGAATTGCCACAGGGTTTCAATTCTGCTTTGAAATGATTGAAATTTGATTGACCAGGGTGACGTGAACCGAGATATTCAAGGCATTGGAAGACAGTCGGACTTTGATTCTGCCCATTGAAGGCTCACTGTTCAGTGACTGATCCTGCAAATTTGAACAAAAGTTTAGGGTGATATGAACGATTTTGTAAATTTAAACTATCAGCGAACCTACTTTCTTTGCGGTGGCCTCCATTGACAAGTGGACAATTGGTTCTTTGCATACAGGACTAAATTGAGCAGGGGGTTAAAGTGCAGCATTGTTTAGTTGTGGCCTGCAACCTCATACCGAACCTTAGCATGAGACTTACTGTCAGGAATGTTGCATCTTGGAGTTGGTAGGTGGGCATCGGTGAGCTGCTTACTGCAAACCTTCATTCCAGGTGATTGGCAAGTGGAAGAAGTACTTTTGTGTAATATAAAAGATTAATAGCGATTATGCCAATAACTAATATATATCATCAGTAATGTCACATCACTGATGACCGGAGCTCAGTGAGAGATGTTTCTGGAAGGAGCCTTGTGTTGGGCTGGGTTTAGCTCAGTGGGCTAGACAGCTGGTTTGTGATGCAGAACAAGGCCAGCAGCAAGGGTTCAATTCCCATACCAGCTTACCTGAACACGTGCCGGAATGTGGCGACTAGGGGCTTTGCACAGTAACTTCATAGTTAAGACAATAAAAGGTTATTATTATTATCCATCCCTGTACCTAGTTCTATATAATTAATGAATGTTTGAAAGTTTCTAGAGACCTTGTTTTCCGCATTCTACATTAAACACACCACTTACAGCAATACATCATTGTTGGCAGCGAGAAAATTACTGGTCATCTGCTGTTGGGAAGGGATTTCGACCCAGCGACAGTGAAGGAATTGCGATATGTTTCCAAGTCAGGATGGTGTGTTAAAGGTGGTAATAGGATGCGGTATTCTTTGTCCTGGATGATGCTGAGCTTATTGAGTATTGTTGGAGCTGCACTCATCCAGGCAAGTGCAGAGTATTCCATCACACTCCTGACTTGTGCCTTGTAAATCGTGGACAGGTTTGGGGAGTCACAAGTAAGCCCCAGGATATTGATAGTGGAGGATTCAGCCATGGCAATACCCTGGAATGTCAAGGGGAGATGGTTAGATTCTTTATTGTTGGAAATGGTCATTGTCTGACACTTGTGTGGCATTAATTTTCCTTGCATTTATCAGTCCAAGCCTGGACATTGTTCAGGTCTTGCTGCATATGGACACAGGCTGCTTCAGTATCTAAGGAGTCGTGAATTGTGCTGAAAATTGCGCAGTCATCAGGGAACATCCCTACTTCTAATCTTATGATAGAGAGAAGATCTTGGTTGAAACGTGACGATGGTTGGGCTTACGATACTACCCTGAGGAACACATGCAGTGATGTCCTGCGACTGAGATGATTGACCTCCAACCACCACAACCATCTTCCTTTGTGCCAGGCATGACTTCAACCAATGGAGAATTTTACATCTTATTCCCATTGGCTCCAGTTGTGCTTGGGCTCCTTGATATCACTCTCAGTCAAAAGCTGCGTTGATGTCAAGGGCAGTCACTCTCACCTCACCTCTGGAGTTTAGCTCTTCTGTCCATGTTTGGATCAAGGCTGTAATGAGGTTAGGAGCTGAATAGCTTGGTAGAATCCAAACTGAGCATCAATGAGCAAGTTGGTGCTGCTAAACGCCACTTGATAGCATTATCAACGACATCTTCCATCATTTTGCTGATGATCAAGAGTTGACTGATGAGGCTGTTATAAGCCGTTTAGATTTGTCCTGTTTTTTGAGTACAGGACACACCTGGGCAATTTTCCACATTGCTGGGTAGATGTCATTGTTGTAGCTTTACTTGAACAGCTAGGCTAGGGGCACAGCAAGTTCTGGAGCACAAGTCTTCAGTACTAATACTTCTTTCCTCACAAGAAAAGCAAAATCCCCCCTCCTACCCTTGCACTGGGTGACAGGGCTATTGAATGGATGGATGGGACCACATCTGCATTCTCACAGAGTACCTCAAAGAAGCCCCCCCCCCCCATCATACTCACGTTACAGAGTGAGCGATTAAAGACTTTACCATGAAGCCTTTCCTTTGGGGGTCATTTCAGTGTACCTGCAGGATGTAAACTCTTGATTGAGCTTTGGGGTTCATTGGTTGGGACTGAACTATTTTGCATTAAATCAATTGAACTAAATCAAATGAACTGAGGGACAAAGTAAAAGGGGCAGCTTCTTAAAGGGACACTGCCCTAAACAAAAACAAATCACAATTGAGACTTAAAATATCAAACTGAAATGTATTAAAATGGTCAATAACATAGTCCTGCCCATGCGGTTCCAATGGTCTCAAAAGTCCTCGAGGCTACCCGTGGACTCCGCATGCTCCCTCTCCAGGGACACCCAGCTGGGAATGTGGCTGCAGTAGATGGGCAGATAGTCAGGTTGAATGACCCCCTGGGTCGCCCACTGTCTGGACGTAGTTGGGTGGGTCGGAATTATTTTAGTTCAACCAACAAACTGAGGGATAAATTAAAAGGGGCAGCTCCTTACAGGAATACTGCCCCAAACAGAAACAAAGAGCAAGTTAAAGTTAAAGCATTAAACCAAAATATGACTAAAAGGGCCAATAAAGCACCCTACACCCTGCAGTGCCTACAGAGCACGGAAGGCCTCGATTGTGCCCTTGGACACTGCATCCTCCCTCTCCAGGGACACCCGGCCACGAATGAAGCTACGGAAGAGGGGCAGACAGTTGTGTTGGACGACCCCCTCGGTCACCTGCTGCCTGGTTGGTTGGATCTGAAATCAGTGGTATTCCTCTTTCGCTTTGCATATCTCATTGGCACTGTTGAGCTGCCAATGAAGGGTGAAATGAGACGCAGCTAATTAGAATAAAGCCTGCTCAGAGCATGAAAATCACACATCTAAAGGGCACCAAGATTCTCCCACTTCACAAACCCTACACACTAATTCCTGAAAGACAAGCTCCCTAAAGAAGTGTAATTGGTAGACAATAGAGCTCAACTCCTTGGTAAGCAGAGTTGTGTCTCAGTGTGGGGTTATATTTCCTCAAGAGAGAGTCATCATTCCCCATGAGGCAGGGAAGAAAGCCATTTCTTTTTTTTTTCTTAAAAAAAGGTTTTTTTTTAAATTCTCCTCCTTTTTCACATTTTCTCCCACATTTACATCCATCAACAATAAACAATAATCAGCAAGATATGTCAGTCCCCATAATAACAACGATCCCATCTACCCACCAACCCCCAAACCTCAACCCGCATGTTTACATAAACAAATGACAAAAAGGAATCAGGGATTACCCGTAGTCACCCTTAATCCTACACAGCTGCCCCCCCCCCCCCCCCCCACCCCCCCCCCACCCCACCCCACCCCCGGTCTCCAGCTCCTCCCGTCCACTGCCTCTTGTAAAACTCCTCCTCCCAACCTCGGTTCCTTCCCCCCAACTTTCCACCCCGGCTAGACCACTCGGACCCTGTTCTGCCAGGTTCCGATGGCCGCAGTCCCTCCCCCCACCTCCCGTTCACTGGCCGGCTTAAACCGGCCAGCGTGGAGGCCCCCGCCCGGGTCCCTTTCCCACTTTCCCGGCCCTAGGAAAGCCCAAAGATCCCCTTTTAGCACACAAACCCTGCATATCCACCTACACCCCAAAGAACCCTCATTTCGAGTGAAAGTCCCGTCCCTTCCCTTGTCCAAATATATACCACATTGGCTCCTTTAGTCTCTACACCCACGCGCAGGGATACAAAAAAGAAGAAAATACAGTCATGAGGTTACATCGGCACATGGCCATTCCTCAATTTGTCAGTTCTGCCACAGTCCTTCTGCTTTGGCAAACTCCTCCGCTGCTTCCGCCGCTCCAAAATAAAAGTCCCTGAGCTTGTAAGTCACCCTCAGCTTCGCTGGATATACAATGCCGCACTGCACCTTGCTAATGTACAGTGCCCTCTTCACCCGGTTGAAGGCAGCCCGCCTCCTTGCCAGCTCCACCGTAAAGTCCTGGTATACACGTATACCAGCTCCAGCCCACTGCACCACCCGCTTCTGCTTGGCCCAGCTCAGGACCTTCTCCTTCACGCTGTACCGACGGAAGCACAGAGTCACTGCCCTTGGCGGCTCACTCGCCTTTGGTACAGGCCTCCACGACCGATGAGCCCGATCCAGTTCATATCGGGAGGGATCCCCCCTCCCCCAATAGTTTTGCCAACATCGCGGCAAAATACTCAGTCGGCTTCGGTCCTTCAACTCCTTCGGGCAGCCCCACAATCTTCAAATTCTGTCACCTGGATCTGTTTTCCAGGTCTTCCATTTTTCCTCGCAGATCCTTGCTAGTATCCATCACCTTCCGCATCTCTTTCCCCATCGAGGCAAGTTGATCACCGTGCTGCAATAACGTCTCCTCCACTTCCTTCAGCGCCTCCCCTTGCTCTCGCACCTCCGCCACTGCGCTCGCCACCTCTGTTCTCACCGGGGATACCGCCTCCTCCACCAGCACACTCAAAACCTCCCTCATCTCCTTCCTCACCGTCTCCATGCATTTCGCAATCTGCGCCAACTGCTTTTCGAATTCCGCAACCATCACCTTGGTTATTTCTTCAGCCGTAAGCAGTGCGGCCTTCCCTGGTGCTCCAGCCTCCATTTTCCTTGGTGACCCCGCGGTGACCTTTCCACTCCCCGACGGACCTTCAGTTGGTTTTTTTCCGGACGTTTTCTTGCTCACCCTCGACATTTTTCTTTGTTCTTTTTTTCCTCCTGTGTCTTCACTGTGCCTCCTCCGTGCCTTCTCCCTGCTTCTGCTGCCTCCGTGGACCCTGGGACCGGGCTTAAAGCCCCGAAAATGCCGTTGCCGAATGGGAGCCCTCCATTGTGTGGCCGCCTCCCGCCCACCGTCACCGGAAGTGGAAGAAAGCCATTTCTGAGTCACTCACTCTGCCCTTGCACCTTGGCCTCTCATGGAAACCCACAAAGTTACCTCATAGTTTCCCCCAGTGGTGACCCTCAGTATTGACCTCCTGTCACCCACTTTCCAGCTCCCACTAAGGACGGGCACTCCCTCAGCAGTGATTTGGACACAGGCCCAGCAAGGAGGGCACAGGAAGCGATGCCTGCATGCCAGCCTCCAAGACCCTCTTAAAGCAAGGGACGCCCCAAAGTGAATGGAAGGTAAGGACCAATAGCGAACCCTTCCCCCATGATTGAAAGACTGACCCCCCAGCCCCGGCCTCAAGTTGAACTTATCTGTCTCCTCCACATTCTCTCCAGTGTACCCTGAGCAGTGAGGAGCATAGGCTGTCATGGCTGCCTGAGCCCTAACCTCCGGTATCTGCCCTCCGGGGTGAAGCAGCCAGGTTCATGCTTGTGTAAAGCTTTTGTAACTGGTGCTGGTGAGTATTCCGTGAGCGGGGGGGGGGATGTCTGGAGAGAGTGCTCGCTAATAACATGCTAATGTATTAAGGTTCACGTGACTCATACTACTCCACTTACGAGGAATGGGTGGGGTAAGATTCCAATAGCCAATCACACCTAAGAGAATCACATTCTTCGCTTCTCTCTGGGTTTTGAGCCAGTGCTGACTTTCTCATGTACGGAGAAAGATTGGGCTCAAAATCGTCCTGTGCCTCTGTATTTGACATCACATCGATAACTGTATACATTGATGAGACTTCCAGTGGTGGCTATGAGGGAGTAGGTCGCACATTTGGTGGCTCCCGCTTCGGTCGGACTTTTGGACCTTTTCCCTTGACTTTTTTTGCGCTTTTAAGTGCGGAACTGGAAAGCAATAGCACTCAGGCACAGGACCCATACAGAATTATATGGACCTAAGAAGCCGGAGTGACCGTAAACAGCAGAAAAAGTGGTCGGGTAAGGGCACAGTGGAGGCTGTGAGAGAGACCACCCATGGCTGGTGTTCAGAGCTAGGCGCTGACAGCCCAGTCCACAATGGAGCAGCTGCTGCAGACTATGCAGGAGGGCTTTTTGGCTCAGGCCAATTTAAAAAGAGCAACTTGTAACTCACTCCCAGTGAGTTCTCCCAGTGAGCCAGAGAAGACACAGCCAGAGTGAGACACAACCAAGAGTGCGTTTGGAAATTTGAAGCTAGGTGGGAATTGAATCAAATCCAATTGGTAAGACTGTTCCTTTTAAATTTCAGGAGTTTAAGTTAATTTAAATTAATCTAGAATTGTGCAGTGTAGGTTAACAAGGGCTGCCCCACCCACTCACATAACTATTTGGCAGTTAAGTGTCAGTCACCTTAATCTACTTTGATCTAAAAGCAGGTGGGGGAGGGGAGTCAATTCAGGTCAATTTAAAAAGAGCAACTTGTAACTCACTCCCAGTGAGTTCTCCCAGGGAGCCAGAGAAGACACAGCCAGAGTGAGACACAACCAAGAGTGAGTTTGGGAATTTGAAGCTAGGTGGGAATTGAATCTAATCCAATTGGTAAGACTGTTCCTTTTAAATTTCAGGAGTTTAAATTAATTTAAATTAATCTAGAATTGTGCAGTGTAGGCTAACAAGGGCTGCCCCGCCCACTCACATAACTGGTTGGCAGTTAAGTGTCAGTCACCTTAATCTCCTTTGATCTAAAAGCAGGTGGGGGAGGGGAGTCAACTCAGGCCAATTTAAAAAGAGCCACTTGTAAACTCACTCCCAGTGAGTTCTCCCAGTGAGCCAGAGAAGACACAACCAGAGTAAGACAGAACCAAGAGCCAAGAGTGAGTTTGGGAATTTGAAGCTCGGTGGGAATTGAGTCTAATCCAATTGGTAAGACTGTTCCTTTTAAATTTCAGGAGTTTAAATTAATATAAATTAATCTAGAATTGTGCAGTGTAGGTTAACAAGGGCTGCCCCGCCCACTCACATAACTGGTTGGCAGTTAAGTGTCAGTCACTTTAATCTACTTTGATCTAAAAGCATGTGGGGGAGGGGAGTCAACTCAGGCCAATTTAAAAGAAGCAACTTGTAACTCACTCCCAGTGAGTTCTCCCAGTGAGCCAGAGAAGACACAGCCAGAGTGAGAAACAACCAAGAGTGAGTTTGGGAATTTGAAGCTCGGTGGGAATTCGAAGCTTGGGGGGAGGAGGTGCTTTTTATCCTTGGTAAGTGACTGGTAAGTAGTTTTTCTTTTCATTGTCTAATTTATTCATTTTTTCATTCGTTTTTTGGAATTGTAGTTGTATAAGTTTACTTAAGGTTTAAGACATGGCAGGAGATCCCAGACCTGTGTCATGCACCTCGTGTGCGATGTGGGAGGTCAGGGACACGTCCATTGTCCCTGGCTCCTTCACGTGCAAGAAGTGTGTCCAATTGCAGCTCCTGTTAGACTGCTTGACGGCTCTGGAGCTGTGGATGGACTCACTTTGGAGCATCCGCGATGCTGAGGACATCGTGGATAGCACGTTTAGCGAGTTGGTCACACCGCAGGTGAAAGTTACTGAGAGAGATAGAAAATGGTTAACCAAAAGACAGAGCAAGAGTAGGAAGGCAATGCAGGTATCCCCTGCAGTCATCTCCCTGCACAACAGATATACCGCTTTGGATACTGTTGAGGGAGATGGCTCACCAGGGGAAGGCAGCAGCAGCGAAGTTCATGGCACCGTGGTTGGCTCTGCTGCGCAGCTGGGCAGGAAGAAGAATGGCAGGGCTACAGTGATAGGGGACTCAATCGTAAGGGGAATAGACAGGCGGTTCTGCAGATGCAATCGAGACTCCAGGATGGTATGTTGCCTCCCTGGTGCAAGGGTCAAGGATGTCTCGGAGCGGCTGCAGGACATTCTGGGGGGGGGGGGGGGGGGGGTGAACAGCCAGCTGCCATGGTGCACAAAGGCACCAATGATATAGGTAAAAAATGGGATGAGGTCCTACACGCTGAATTCAGGGAGTTAGGAGTTAAACTAAAAAGTAGGACCTCATAGGTAGTAGTCTCAGGATTGCTACCAGTGCCACGAGCTAGTCAGAGTAGGAATGTCAGGATAGATAGGATGAAAGTGTGGCTTGAGAGATGGTGCAAGAGGGAGGCATTCAAATTCCTGGGTCATTGGAACAAGTTCTGGGGGAGGTGGGACCAGTACAAACCGGACGGTCTGCACCTGGGCAGGACTGGAACTGATGTCCGAGGTGGGGTGTTTGCCAGAGCTATTGGGGAGGGTTTAATCTAATGTGGCAGGGGGATGGGAACTGATGCAGGAAGTTGGAAGTTAGTAAAACAGGGACAGAAACAAAAGGCAGTAAGGGGGAAACTGTAAGGCAGAGAAGCCATAGTCAAAAATCAAAAAGGGCGACAGTACAAGGTACAGTGACTGAGGGGAGCTCAGTGAATAGGCCCAGTAATACTAAAAGGAATAAAACGGGAAGTAAAAACATTAATGGTATGCGATGCGGCAGGTTGTCACATGAAGATATGGGTTCAACGAGAAAAGTTAAGAGGAAATATAAATTAGGAGAGGTTACTGATCAAGGTGTTAAGATTCAAAACAGAGTGCACATAAAGTACACATAAGTGTACTTTACCTGAATGCTCGTAGTATTCGGAATAAAGTAAATGAGTTGATGGCACAAATCATCGTGAATGACTATGATTTAGTGGCTATTACTGAAACATGGTTAAAGGATGGTCATGACTGAGAGTTAAATATCCGAGGGTATCAAACTATTCGGAAGGACAGAGTGGATGGTAAGGGAGGTGGTGTAGCTCTGTTATTTAAGGATGACATCTGGGCAATAGTAAGGGATGACATCGGTGCTTTGGAGGATAAGGTTGAATCCATTTGGGTGAAAATCAGGAATAGTAAGGCAAAAAAGTCACTGATAGGAGTAGTCTATAGACCACCAAATAGTAACATTATGGTGGGCAGGCAATAAACAAAGAAATAACGGATGCATGTAGAAATGGTACAGCAGTTATCATGGGGGATTTTAATCTACATGTCGATTGGTTTAACCAGGTCGGTCAAGGCAGCCTTGAGGAGGGGTTTATAGAATGTATCCGCAATAGTTTCCCAGAATAGTCTGTGATGGAACCTACGATGGAACAAGCGGTCCTACATCTGGTCCTGTGTAATGAGACAGGATTGATTCATGATCTCATAGTTAGGGATCCTCTCGGAAGGAGCAATCACAATATGGTGGAATTTAAAATACAGATGGAGGGTGAGAAGGTAAAATCAAACACTAGTGTTTTGTGCTTAAACAAAGGAGATTACAATGGGATGAGAGAAGAACTATCTAAGGTAGACTGGGAGCAAAGACTTTATGGTGAAACAGTTGAGGAACAGTGGAGAACCTTCCAAGCGATTTTTCACAGTGCACAGCAAAGGTTTATACCAACAAAAAGGAAGGACGGTAGAAAGAGGGAAAATCGACCATGGATATCTAAGGAAATAAGGGAGAGTATCAAATTGAAGGAAAAAGCATACAAAGTGGCAAAGATTAGTGGGAGACTAGAGGACTGGAAAATCTTTAGGGGGCAACAGAAAGCTACTAAAAAAGCTATAAAGAAGAGTAAGATAGATTATGAGAGTAAACTTGCTCAGAATATAAAAACTGATAGTAAACGTTTCTACAAATATATAAAACAAAAAAGAGCAGCTAAGGTAAATATTGGTCCTTTAGAGGATGAGAAGAGAGATTTAATAATGGGAGATGAGGAAATGGCTGAGGAACTGAACAGGTTTTTTGGGGCGGTCTTCACAGTGGAAGACTCAAATAACATGCCAGTGACTGATGGAAATGAAGCTATGACAGGGGAGGACCTTGAGAGGATTGTTATCACTAAGGAGGTAGTGATGGGCAAGCTAATGGGGCTAAAGGTAGACAAGTCTCCTGGCCCTGATGGAATGCATCCCAGAGTGCTAAAAGAGATGGCTAGGGAAATTGCAAATGCACTAGTGATAATTTACCAAAATTCACCAGACTCTGGGGTGGTCCCGGTGGATTGGAAATGAGCAAACACCACTGTTTTAAAAAGGAGGAAGGCAGAAAGCGGGTAATTATAGGCCAGTGAGCTTAACTTCGGTAGTAGGGAAGATGCTGGAATCTATCATCAAGGAAGAAATAGCGAGGCATCTGGATGGAAATTGTCCCATTGCGTAGACACAGCATGGGTTCATAAAGGACAGGTCGTGTCTAACGAATTTTTTGAGGACATTACCAGTGCGGTAGATAACAGGGAGCCAATGGATGTGGTATATCTGGATATCCAGAAAGCCTTTAACAAGGTGCCACACAAAAGGTTGCTGCATAAGATAAAGATGCATGGCATTAAGTGTAAAATAGTAGCATGGATAGAGGATTGGTTAATTAATAGAAAGCAAAGAGTGGGGATTAATGGGTGTTTCTCTGGTTGGCAATCAGTAGCTAGTGGTGTCCCTCAGGGATCAGTGTTGGGCCCACAATTGTTCACAATTTACATAGATGATTTGGAGTTGGGGACCAAGGGCAATGTGTCCAAGTTTGCAGATGATACTAAGATGAGTGGTAAAGCAAAAGGTGCAGAGGATACTGGAAGTCTGTAGAGGGATTTGGATAGGTTAAGTGAATGGGCTAGGGTCTGGCAGATGGAATACAATGTTGACAAATGTGAGGTTATCCATTTTGGTAGGAATACTGTGCAGAGAGACCTGGGTGTGCTAGTGCACGAGTCACAAAAAGTTGGTTTGCAGGTGCAACAGGTGATTAAGAAGGCAATGTCCTTCATTGCTAGAGGGATGGAGTTTAAGACTAGGGAGTTTATGCTGCAATAGGATAAGGTGTTAGTGAGGCCACATCTGGAGTATTGTGTTCAGTTTTGGTCTCCTTACTTGAGAACGGATGTACTGGCACTGGAGGGTGTGCAGAGGAGATCAACTAGGTTAATCCCAGAGTTGAAGGGGTTGGATTACGAGGAGAGATTGAGTAGACTGGGACTGTATTCGTTGGAATTTAGAAGGTGAGGGGGGATCTTATAAAAACATATAAAATTATGAAGGGAATAGATAGGATAGATGCGGGCAGGTTGTTTCCACTGGCGGGTGAAAGCAGAACTAGGGGGCATAGCCTCAAAATAAGGAGAAGTAGATTTTGGACTGAGTTTAGGAGGAACTTCTTCACCCAAAGTGTTGTGAATCTATGGAATTCCTTGCCCAGTGATGCAGTTGAGGCTCCTTCATTAAATGTTTTTAAGATAAAGATAGATAGTTTTTTGAAGAATAAAGGGATTAAGGGTCATGGTGTTCGGGCCGGAAAGTGGAGCTGAGTCCACAAAAGATCAGCCGTGATCTCATTGAATGGCGGAGCAGGCTCGAGGGGCCAGATGGCCTCTTCCTGCTCCTAGTTCTTATGTTCTTATGAAATGTGACAACTTGGAGCCGTTACAGAAGTCGATTGACTGGATGGGAAAAGGCTGGATGATCAGGCTGAGAAGCTCCAGCAGTTGGAGAAGTCAGTGGAGGAGCAGGCTGACTTTCAAACGGTGGCGGATGTGGAGATTCGGAGGCTGAGGGACTAGCAAAAAGTGCTTTTGGAAAGGCTGGAGGACCTGGACAACAGATCTCGCCGGCAGAATGTGAGAATCGTGGGCCTCCCGGAGGGGGCAGAGTGGCTAGACGCTGTTGCATATGTGGAGGTTTTGTTCCAGAAGTTGCTGGGGAGCGAGGTGTTCCCACGCCCGCCGGTGGTGTACAGGGCACACAGAGTGCAGGTGAGGCAGCCGCGACAAGGGGGTCCACAACGAGCGATGGTGGTACGCTTTCACAGGTACCTGGACAAGGAACGAGCGCTACAATGGGCAAAGAGCACACAAAGCTGTATTTGGGATAATACCACCCTCCGTGTGTACCAGGATTTGAGTGCTGAGGTGGCCAGGAGAAGGGGAGCCTACAGGCAGGTGAAGGAGACACTGTATAAAAACAAGGTGAAATTCGGTCTGCTTTTTCCGGCGTGGCTGTGGGTCACGTATAAGGGTCAACACCACTATTTCGAGGAACCCGAAGAGGCGGTGGACTTCATTAAGAAGCAAGGGCTGGCCCTGAGTTGAGGACGTTTGGACTCATGTTAGAACTTTTAAGTATATGTGATGTCTCTCCCGGTTTGAAAAGTACCTGCATGTTTGGGTCAGTTTTTGTTGTTTCTTTTTTCAACCTTGTTGGGGGGTTGGAGGGTGGCAGGGATGTATCTTCTTTTTTTTTTGCGTGGTTTACCTGAATGTTTCCTGTTTGGGCTCTTTGATTAGTCGGAGTTTGGCTGGGGGGACATTAATAAAGAAAACAGTTAAAAGGGTTGGGTTAAAATGGATGCTTCAGGGGAGCTTTGTGCAGTTTCTTTCTGTGCCTGTATGGGAAGGACTGAAGAGGGCCTGTTATTTCTTATCTCTTTTTTTTCTTGTTTAACTTGAATGGTCCTATTGTGGGGGTTGTTTATGACTTGTGTTTGCTTAGGTAGGGCTGATCTGGGGAACTGGTGTGGAGGGGTCGGGGGAGGGGTGACTGGGAACAATGGGTGGGAGACGTGATGGTGCCGAGGCTGGGAGCCCCAGGATAGCTGAGTGCAGCTAGTCAACGGGAGCCGAGGTGGGGGGTGTCCACATAGTTAGATTAGAGCAGGGGTTGGGTGATAGGATGATGTTGCTCGGTGGGGGAGGGGGGGGGAGTTGTTCTGCTGATGGGGATGGAAACTGGGCATGGTAATAGTGAGGAGGTCATGGGTGGAGCCGGTCAGGAGGCGGGCCAGATGAAGCACGACACATGGCTGGGGGGCTGGCCAAGGAAAGGGGATGGCTGATCGGCAAAGGGGGGGGGGGCGAAGTGCCCCCCAACCAGGGTGATCACCTGGAATGTTAGAGGGTTAAACGGGCCAGTGAAGAGGGCGCGTGTGTTTGCGCATCTGCGGGTTCTGAAGGCGGACAGAGTCTTGCTGCAGGAGACGCATCTGAAAGTGGCAGACCAGGTTAGGTTAAGGAAGGGCTGGGTCAGTCAGGTCTTCCATTCGGGGCTTGATTCTAAGATGAGGGGGGTTGCGGTCCTGATTAATAAAAGGGTACGATTTGAGGCGCAGGGCTCAGTCGTGGATGGGGGTGATAGGTTCGTTATGGTGAGGGCTAAGCTCAAAGGGGTGAGAGTAGTCCTGGTCAGTGTGTATGCCCCCAATTGGGACGATGTGGATTTTATTAGGAGGATGCTAGGGAGGAACCCCGACTTGGACTCGGGTAAGCTGATCATGGGCGGGGACTTTAATACAGTCCTGGACGCGAGCCTGGACCGGTTCATGTTCAAGAACGGGCAAGTTGCCAGCGATGGCAAAGGAACTGAGAGGGTTCATGGAGCAAACGGGGAGAGCAGATCCATGAAGATTTAGCCGGCCGACGGCGAGGGAGGTCTCGTACTACTCCCACGTCCACAAGGTGTACTCCCGTATTGACTACTTTGTTGTGAGTAGGGACCTGCTGGCCGGAATGATGGGGGCAGAATATTCGGCAATTGCCATATCGGACCATGCTCCGCACTGGGTAGACCTGCAGTTTTGTAAGGACAGCTTTCAGTGCCCATCAAGGAGGCTGGAAGTTGGACTACTCACGGACGAGGCGGTGTGCGAGAGGCTGAGGAAATGCATGCAGAATTACCTGCAGGTGAACGATACTGGGGAAGTCTCGGCAGCGGTGCTCTGGGAGGCACTGAAGGCAGTGGTGAGAGGGGAGCTGATTTCAATCCGGGCGTACAGGGAAAGGACAGATAGGGCAGAGACGGACCGACCGATTAAGGAAATCCTACGGACGGACAGGAGTTACGCGGAACCCCGAGGCCAGAGTTACTCAGGAAGCGACAGAGGCTGCAGGCCGAATTTGGGGTGCTGACTACAGGCAAGGCTGTCGAGCAGCTTAGAAAGGTAAAAGGCGCGATTTATGAGCATGGGGAGAAGGCCAGTAGAATGCTTGCACAGCAACTGAGGAAGAGGGAAGCGGCTAGGGAAATAGGGAGGGTAGTGGATGTGGAAGGTAATCTAGTGGGTGATCCAGCAGGGCTGAACAAGGTCTTTAGGGACATTTATAGGAAGCTGTGCACTTCGGAACCGCCCGGGGGACCGGGGGGGATGAGGCGATCCCTGGACGGACTGACCTTCCCAAGAGTGGGGAGGGGGTTGGTGGACGGACTGGGGGCCCTGGTCAGGATCGAAGAGGTATTGGGGGGCCTGAAGGTCATGCAGTCGGGTAAAGCCCCAGTACCGGACGGGTACCTGGTGGAGTTTTACAAAATATTTGCCGGGATAACGGGGCCGGTGCTGGTCAGGGTCTTTAACGAGGCAAGAGACAGAGGGAGTTTACCCCCAACGATGTCGCAGGCCACCATCTCGCTCATTCTGAAACGGGATAAGGACCTGGAGGCCTGTGGGTCATACAGGCCGATATCTTTGATCAACGTAGATGTCAAGTTACTGGCCAAGGTTTTGGCGACTAGAATTGAGGACTGTGTACCGGATGTAATTGTGGAGGACCAAACCGGGTTTGTAAAGGGGAGGCAGCTGGTGGCCAACCTAAGAAGGCTGTTCAGCGTGATTATGATGCTCCCGGAGAGTAGGGAGGTAGAGATAGTGGTAGCCATGGATGCTGAAAAGGTTTTTGACTGGGTCGAGTGGGATTATCTGTGGGAGGTACTCGGACGGTTCGGGTTCGGGGTGGGGTTCATCGACTGGGTTAGGCTATTGTATCAGGCCCCGGAGGCGAGTGTAAGGACAAACAGGACGACATCGGACTACTTTAGACTGCACCGTGGGACAAGCCAGGGTTGCCCTCTCTCCCCACTGCTGTTTGCGCTGGCCATAGAGCCATTGGCAATTGCACTGAGAGCTTCTAGGGGCTGGAAAGGGTTGGTCCGGTGGGGGGGGAGTGGAACATAGAGTCTCCTTATACGCAGATGATCTGCTGTTATATGTATCGGAGCCAATGGTGGGGCTGGACGGTACTATGGCAACGCTGAGAGAAATTGGCCGGTTCTCCGGATCCAAACTGAACATGGCTAAGAGCGAGTTGTTTGTAATTCAGACGAGGGGGCAGGAGAGTAGGCTGAAGGGGTTGCCGTTCAGGCTAGTGGGGGAGAGTTTCCGATATTTGGGGATTCAGGTGGCACGGGACTGGGGCAAGCTGCATAAGCTCAACCTGTCCCGACTGGTGGAACGAGTGAGGGAGGAGGTCCGGAGGTGGGATGTGCTCCCGCTGTCATTGGAGGGGAGGGGGCAGACTGTTAAGGTGACGATTCTCCCGCGGTTCTTGTTCGTTTTTCAGTGTCTCTCCATCTTTATCCCGCGGTCCTTCTTTAAGAGGCTGAATAAAATTGTTCTGGGTTTTGTATGGGCAGGGAAGTCCCCGGGGTGAAGAGGGTGATGCTTGAAAGGAACAGAGGAGAAGGGGGGGGCTGGCGTTGCTGGATTTCAGCAACTATTAATGGGCAGCCAAGGATGATAAGGAAATGGATGGTGGGTGTGGGGTCGGTTTGGGAATGGATGGAGGCTGCTTTGTGCAGGGGCACTAGCTTAGAAGCCCTGGTCACAGCGCCTCTGCCGCTTTCGCCGGCACGGTACTCCACCAGCCCGATAGTTGTGGCGGCTCTTCGGATCTGGGGCCAGTGGAGGAGGCATGTTGGGGAAGTAAGAGCACCGGTGTGTACCCAAATCTGCGGCAACCACCCATTTGCCCCGGAGAACATGGACGGGGGGTATCGACTGTGGAGGAGGGCGAGGATTGTGAGGATGGGGGATCTGTTCTTGGAAGGGAGCTTTCCGAGCATGAGGGCGCTGGAGGAGAAGTTTGGGCTGGCGAGAGGGAACGACTTTAGATACTTGCAGGTGCGGGATTTTGTACGCAGACTGGTGCCGTCCTTCCCACGTCTCCCGCCGAAGGGGAGACAGGACAGGGTAGTTTCTAGTGGAGAGGTGGGAGAGGGTAGAGTCTCAGACGTCTACAAGGAACTAATGGGAGCTGAGGATACGCAGACCGAGGACCTGAAGCTTAAGTGGGAAGGAGCTCGGGGGGGGGTGGGGAGATGGAGGACGGTATCTGGGCGGAAGCCCTGAGCAGAGTAAACATGAGTACAACATGCGCCAGGCTCAGCCTGATCCAGTTTAAGGTCGTGCACCGGGCCCACATGACGGTGGCCCAGATGAGCAGATTCTTTGGGCTGGAGGACAAGTGTGCTAGATGCGCCGGAGGGCCGGCTAACTATGTTACAAGTTACAGAGGGACATAGATAAGCTGCAGCGCTGGGCTGAGAGGTGGCAAATGGAGTTTAATGCAGAAAAGTGTGAGGTGATTTATTTTGGAAGGAATGACAGGAAGACAGAGTACTGGGCTAATGGTAAGATTCTTGGCAGTGTGGATGAGCAGAGAGATCTGCTCCATGTGTCCATGTACATAGATCCCTGAAAGTTGCCACCCAGGTTGAGAGGGTTGTTAAGAAGGCGTACGGTGTGTTAGCTTTTATTGGTAGAGGGATTGAGTTTCGGAGCCATGAGGTCATGTTGCAGCTGTACAAAACTCTGGTGCGGCCGCATTTGGAGTATTGTGTGCAATTCTGGTCGCCGCATTATAGGAAGGATGTGGAAGCATTGGAAAGGGTGCAGAGGAGATTTACCAGAATGTTGCCTGGTATGGAGGGAAGATCTTATGAGGAAAGGCTGAGGGACTTAAGGCTGTTTACATTAGCGAGAAGAAGGTTAAGAGGTGACTTAATTGAGGCATACAAGATGATCAGAGGATTGGATAGGGTGGACAGTGAGCGCCTTTTTCCTCAGATGGTGATGTCTAGCACGAGGGGACATAGCTTTAAATTGAGGGGAGATAGATATAAGACAGATGTCAGAGGTAGGTTCTTTACTCAGAGAGTAGTAAGGGCGTGGAATGCCCTGCCTGCAACAGTAGTGGACTCGCCAACACTAAGGGCATTCAAATGGTCATTGGATAGACATATGGATGATAAGGGAATAGTGTAGATGGCCTTTAGAGTAGTTTCACAGGTCGGCGCAATATCAAGGGCCGAAGGGCCTGTACTGCACTGTAATGTTCTATGTTCTATGTTCTATGTACACAAGTTCTGGTCATGCCCTAAACTCAGGGGGTATTGGCAGGGATTCACAGATGTCATGTCCCGGGTATTGAAAACTGGGGTGGTAATGAGCCCTGAGGTGGCAATCTTTGGGGTTTCGGAGGACCCGGGAGTCCAGGAAGAGAGAGAGGCCAACGTTCTGGCCTTTGCTTCCCTGGTAGCCCGGCGACGAATACTGTTAGCATGGAGGGACTCAAAGCCCCGGAGGGCTGAGGTATGGCTATCGGACATGGCCAGCTTTCTTGGCCTAGAGAGTCAAGTTCGCCTTGAGAGGTTCGCTACTAGGGTTCGCCCGAAGGTGGCAGCCATTCATTGACTTCTTCGCAGAGGAGTAAGCGTCAGCAGGGAGGGGGGGTGGGGCTAGGGTAGAGTAGAGTAGAGTAGGGGGTTATTGAGGCAGGTCCTTGCGTGAACAGAGCCGTGGTTTGCCCTATGTTTAATTTTTGTCTTGACTTCTTTTTTTATACTGTACAATGTCACTTTTTCTATATGCCTAAAATACCTCAATAAAATTGTTTTTTAAAAAAACTATATACATTGATTGACAACTATGTACAGAACTGTGCACAGGCATCGCCACATTCCCCTTCCTTTGGAAGTGTTAACATTTACATACAAATAAAACTATGCTTTACAAAACATGATATGCCTGATAATTTCAAATGTGTCCCTTGTGCACAGCTTATTACACTTGCTGAATGACATTGTCGTTGATCTTCTGAATTTTGACCGGATGCTCGATTTCCCTTCAACTTTTGTAAAACTGGTTTTCTGGCTGGTCCTTTTTGCATCACCAACATTTTGAACCTTTTGTAGTGATGCTTCCTCCTCCGTCTCCATGTGCTTTCTTGCATATCGGCCGAATTGCCGTTGTCGGCGTCTTCACCATCACAGATGCTACCCGGCCGATCACCTGGGTCCTCAACTCTGCTCCTTTTCTGTCATTTGAATGATCCGTTGGTTGCGTCTCCTTTTCTTTTTGACTCTAGTGGCATCCTTCTTGCTGCTGGACTCTGCCATGGGACTAGCCAGTTCCGGATCCTTTGTTGCGATGGCTGCTTCTGACACAAAGCTGAGTCTGGGGTCTTTGCTGGATTGAAGGGTCTTGGTTGAGCTATGATGCTTGCGCTCGAATACTATGCTGCATGTGCCTCAACATTAGGCGTGGCTTCTTCATTTTGCTTTTTTGCCTCAATTAGCGGTTCATCCTCACCTGATATGATAATATATGCTTTGTCTTTCGTTGGAGAACTGATTGGTGTCTAATCCTCATCTGATATCACGATGCACATTTTGTCTTTCGTTGAATGAAACTGAAAATCACTTATTGTCACAAGTAGGCTTCAATGAAGTTACTATGAAAAGCCCCTAGTCGCCACATTCCGGCGCCTGTTCGGGGAGGCTGGTATGGGAATTGAACCGTGCTGCTGGCCTGCCTTGGTCTGCTTTAAAAGCCAGCGATTTAGCCCAGTGTGTTAAACCAGCCCCTGTTGGGGAACCGGACGAAGATGTATCCATGTGTTCTTCCTGCAAGTCTTTTGGTGGACTGGCCTCGAGTATTGGGGACACCACTGCAGGAACCATTCCGTGGGCATGGGATGATTCATCATAGAACAAAGAACATAGAATTTACAGTGCAGAAGGAGGCCATTCGGTCCATCGAGTCTGCACAAGCCCTTGGAAAGAGCACCCCACTTAAGCTCCACACCTCCACCCTATCCCCATAACCCAGTAGACCCACCTAACCTTTTTCGTCTCTTCGGCCAATTTAGCATGGCCAATCCTCCTAACCTGCACATCTTTAGATTGTGGTAGGAAACCTGAGCACCCGGATGAAACCCACGTAGACACGGGGAGAACATGCAGACTCCGCACAGAAAGTGACCCAAGCCGGGAATCGAACCTGGGACCCTGGCACTGTGAAGCAACTGTGCTAGCCACCGTGCTACCACACTGTTCTGGAGCCAATTTCTCTAAAATGGGGATTATGTCTTCAGTTACCAATCTGTTCGCAGTTGATCTGCTGTCATCTGATTGATCTGCTATTGTAATCTCACACTTAGCCTCTGCACACGCCATCGTAGAGCTTTCACACTTATCGTTGTCCTGTGCAGATTGGGTGCCACTTGTGATCACCTCGTCACTACCGGCCAAACCAACTGAGTAGCGTTTCATAGTCATCCTCGGCTGGCTCATCATCTGAGTCTTCACTTTCCTCATCGTAATCATGGTCATCGTAATCATCATCATCGTAATCATCATCATCTGCATTGGCTTTTCCTGTAAAGTATGAAATTGCACTTGGGATTATGTGTTCACGCAAGAAATGACCAATTTCAAAATCATGATGCGAAGATGCCGGCGTTGGACTGGGGTGGGCACAGTAAGAAGTCTTACAACACCAGGTTAAAGTCCAGCAGGTTTGTTTCGAATCACTAGCTTTCGGAGCACTGATCCATTCACCTGAGGAAGGAGCAGGGCTCCGAAAGCTAGTGATTCGAAACAAACCTGTTGAATTTCAAAGTCAGCAGCGAATCTTGCTGCAGAACCTTCGTCCAACTCTTCGTGCTCTGGAACCTCAGGGGGACTGAAGAAATTGAAGAAAGAGTCATTGGTACAGTTCTCGTAACTGTTATACCAGTGCCCCAACCCCTGTGCTTCTGCTTCATTTTAATGGTTTTCAATGTGACATTTTTTCCTTTCTTCCAGTCAATCTGGCATTCAGTGCATCCCCTGATTTCTGGTTCATCATGAAGTGAAAGTCTAACTGGTCAGGCTGCAACTCCATCTGGTATGTTTTTGCGAGTATCTCATTTGTGAAATACTCATTTGTTTCAAACTTAAACTCCAGAGTAAATCTCCAAGTTCAAGAGTCCAAGCTCTGAATGTTTCATGTTTACATCTTGTAGATGCTTTAGGATAGGCTCATCATGCTCCTGTATCAGGTCACTGAGAGAATACACAATTGTGAAGAATGTTAACCAGAATCCTGGAATTCCCTTTGGCTCCTCCATCTCTTCATCTGGTTTAACTTCCTCCACTTTAACTTTGGCCTGTATCTCATCGGATAACTGCACCATTATATCTCGTTGCGAGTCGCAGTGATCTGTCGCCTTGCTGTCTGGAATACACAGCCATTCAACTAGGTTCAGGGCCCCACATGCGCCTGCTCCTATGGGGGACTCGCGCTCCGTGTCCACAATGGAAAATGATAAAATGTGATGTCTGTTGCCTACCCATACTTTGAGTTCACATGCTCCCAACATCACAATCTCATTCCCAATGCAGTCTTTCAGTAGTCTTGTTTGATTGATGACTTTCGGTTTAACTCGCAGCCCATCCAAATCGGACAAACTGAAAAGGTTGGCCCTCACTCCCGTGCTGAGCTTGTATCTGATCAATGTGGCATCAGCCTCACTGGAATTGTTCATGTGTCTTCGATGGTATCAGCATCACTATCACTATTGCCGCAACTGGTCAGTAAGACTTCTTCACTCTGCATATTCGGACTCATCATGTCCTTAGTCAAAATCAGATCAACAAAAGACAGGTCTTCAATGGACATCTCATCAATTGCGTTGACTGACCCTGTTAGGTCCACTGCTGGATGTGAAAAACATTGTTTCGCAAAATGATTTGTTCGGCCACACTTGGAACACACCTTCCCAAATGCTGAACATTGCCGTGGCCCTTGTCGATTGCCACATCGATGGCAGAAAATGGTGGATCCGGTTGGCCGCTTAAAATGGCCGCTTGCACTGAGACCACATTTCTTATTCAAGTGTGTCACAGTGCTTATGGCACTGCCGTATTCTTCCAGATTGGTGCCAACCTGTTTCAGGTTGAGCTTATTAATCTGTGCAGCTAACTCACTTGCATGGAAAATCTTAGGATTTGTTAAGGTTTTATAATTGAAGCTCTTTTTGGGCACACGTACAAAATATATAACGTTCACATGTTTCATTTTTCTTCGGAGAGCAATGCCGATCAAGGCACTTTATTCCTGCATCATAGCTCTTGCTTTCCTCTTTGCTGTTGAACACAAAGGTATTGTAAATTTCTATTGCTTGAGGACTTGCTACATTGAGCAGCAATGCAATATGCCTTTCATCAGGCTGCGCCTGAAGGCCAACCGCTGCAAAATAGAACCTGAATTGCAGCTTAAAAACACGCCATTTCTCAGCTATATTACCCATGACTCGAAGCTGATGGGCTGCCTTCAAACTTTTTATCTCTAACTTCACGGTCTTTCCTTGGGTTGAGTTCCAGTTGCCCGTAGTTTACTAGGTAGGCTGAAGAATTTTTTTTTTTCTTTCTTCAGCCTACTTCGCCGCGTCTTCTCTGTTGTTGTGGGCAGGATTCTCTAAGCCCGGGGCCGGGCCGGAGAATTCCTGTGACCGGCGCGAATCTCAGAGTGGAGAATCGGCGCCATTGGCGCTGGCGTGGTTGGTGTGGAGCCAGTCGGGGGCCGCTCTATGCGGCCCCCCGATTCTCAGCCCAGGAAGGGCCGAGCGGCCGTCGTGAAGAACCCGAGTACTGCCGGCGCCATCCACACCTGCTCTCAGCCAGCGGGAACTCGGCGTGGAAGGGTCAGGGGGGGTGCGGCCTGTGGGCGGGGGGTCTGACCCCAGTGGGGGCCTCCGATGTGGCCTGGCCCGCGATCAGGGCCCACCAATCGGCGGGCCGGCCTCTCTGGTTGGGGGCCTCCTTTATTCCGCGCCGGCCCCTGTAGCCCTGCGCCATGTTGCGTCGGGGCCGGCGCGTTGAAGGGAGCCACTGCGCATGCGTGCATTGGCGCCGGTGCCACTGTGCATGTGCGGATCCCGCGGTGCCCAGTTCACGACAGGATCAGCAGCTGGAGCGGCGTGAACCCCTCCAGTGCCATGCTGGCCCCCTGTAGGGGCCAGAATTGCTGATCCTGAGGCCGTGTTGACGTCGTCGGAGACACCGTCACGTTTCCTCAAGAACACTTAGCCTCAACATCACAGAATCCCGCCCTATCTTTAATTGTTCAACACACCTGGTACCATGTTATGTTCTCTGCTATGGATGTAGTACAGATGCACACAGAACATCTAGTTCTTTGACAAGTAAGATAATTTATTAACAAGATTAACACGTGGAAAGATAACTAACAAATTGTGATACAGGCAGTAACGAATAAATAAATTCAATGAATTCTCCTGGAGCTACTTATCATGTGACTATTCTCTTATACGACTTACCACCAACTGCCGGATATCTTGAGTCACATGGTAGATCTCTATCACCATCAGCTGGTTGGAGGTGGCATCGATAACTATATACATTGATGGACAGCTATATTCAAAACTGTGCACAGGCATACCACCACATTGAGGGTCACATCTCAGACGAGGGGCAAGATCAAAAATGTATAATATCAACTAGTAAGGGAATTGACCCCGCATTGTTGGTGTCAGTCTGCATCACAAAACAGCCGTCCAGCCAACTGAGCTAACTGACCCAACACCCTCTGGAAATGAGCTGGGCACCTTTTTGCTGCTCTCTTCTTAAGGTGCCTGTCTAAGCAAATGGATGCTTCATCAGTACAAATTGACGTGCTATGATGTGGTTAGGACCCCAACATGGTTTTAACTGTGTGTTTCACAAATGACACGAACTGGCCAACCCCCCAAGATTGGCTGAAGCCACTGATTGATTTTCTGGAAGCATCATTTAAAGGCTGCACTCACTCAGATTATTGGGATGTTGGTTCTATTCTGCTTCATGGATTCCCAAGAGAATTTTGACCTTGGAAGTTATTTATTTTCATGTTTTTCTGCCTTACTCGCCCTAATGAAGTTCTCAGTTCATTTTTTGCACCATTTTTGCACTGCAGGAGCATTAAGGAAGAGTGGGCTGATTTTGCAGACAGCTTCTATTCAGTGACGCACATCCTCCTTCCCCACTATTGCACCCTTCCAGGAATGTAACAGGGTTTCTGCTTCAGAGCTTGCACACCTGGCTGATAAGGGACTCCACAGCCCCACCACATCTGAACAGTTTAGGTCCAATCACAGCTATGGGACCACACAAAATATCAATGAACACAGTTATTGAGCAAAAGATCAGGTTTCCTGGATAGATCTGGGGGCCCTCGACAATATGCCTTAACAGTGGGCTGCATTCTATACAAAATGGCAATGCAGAGAGGACTACATTTGTGGCCAAAGTAACAGGAAGAGCCAGTGAGGTCCTGGCTGCAGACCCACAACATTTTGACTGCCAACAGGTGCAGCATGGCCCAGTTGGCTTTCTGACACCATGGTGGCTATAAGAAGGCGTAGTGAGGAAGCAGTCATATTGCCTTCCAGAGAAAGGGACAACATCTACTTCTCTCTTTGACTCTCCCATGGGGCTAAGACTCTTAATTCTGGCTGATCTGTGGATGAGCTTACTGTCGGAAATAAATGACCCTCTGAAAACCCAATCTTTTTGGTCTACCCAGTTGGAGCAAAGAGGCTAGAAGACAATTGTTTGAGCTTCCATCAAAGCTGCAAAGGCTGGTAAATAGACTCCAGTTGTGAGTGTCCAGTATCCAGAGAGGTAGCTACCCAATTCATGGTGAAATCTTGTGTGATAATGCCATAGAACATAGAACATAGAAAATACAGCACAGAACAGGCCCTTCGGCCCACGATGTTGTGCCGAACCTTTGTCCTAGATTAATCATAGATTATCATTGAATTTACAGTGCAGAAGGAGGCCATTCGGCCCATTGAGTCTGCACCGGCTCTTGGAAAGAGCACCCTACCCAAACTCAACACCTCCACCCAACACCAAGGGCAATTTTGGACATTAAGGGCAATTTATCATTGGCCAATTCACCTAACCTGCACATCTTTGGACTGTGGGAGGAAACCGGAGCACCCGGAGGAAACCCACGCAGACATGGGGAGGACGTGCAGACTCCGCACAGACAGTGACCCAAGCCGGAATCAAACCTGGGACCCTGGAGCTGTGAAGCAATTGTGCTATCCACAATGCTACCGTGCTGCCCTTAAGAACAAATAAATCTACACTATATAATTTTACCGTAATCCATGTACCTATCCAATAGCTGCTTTAAGGTCCCTAATGTTTCCGACTCAACTACTTCCACAGGCAGTGCATTCCATGCCCCCACTACTCTCTGGGTAAAGAACCTACCTCTGATATCCCTCCTATATCTTCCCAGAACTGATCCCTGCGGTACGCCACTGGTAACTGGGATCCAGGCTGAATATTTGCCATCCACCACCACTCTCTGACTTCTATCGGTTAGCCAGTTTGTTATCCAACTGGCCAAATTTCCCACTATCCCATGCCTCCTTACTTTCTACATAAGCCTACCATGGGGAACCTTATCAAATGCCTTACTAAAATCCATGTACACTACATCCACTGCTTTACCTTCATCCACATGCTTGGTCACCTCCTCAAAGAATTCAATAAGACTTGTAAGGCAAGGCCTACCCCTCACAAATCCGTGCTGACTATCCCTAATCAAGCAGTGTCTTTCCAGATGCTCAGAAATCCTATCCTTCAGTACCCTTTCCATGACTTTGCCTACCACCGAAGTAAGACTAACTGGCCTGTAATTCCCAGGGTTATCCCTAGTCCCTTTTTTGAACAGGGGCACGACATTCGCCACTCTCCAATCCCCTGGTATCACCCCTGTTGACAGTGAGGACGAAAAAATCATTGCCAACGGCTCTGCAATTTCATCTCTTGCTTCCCATAGAATCCTTGGATATATCCCGTCAGGCCCGGGGGACTTGTCTATCCTCAAGTTTTTCAAAATGCCCAACACATCTTCCTTCCTAACAAGTATTTCCTCGAGCTTACCAATCTGTTTCACACTATCCTCTCCAACAATATCGCCCCTCTCATTTGTAAATACAGAAGAAAGGTACTCGTTCAAGACCTCTCCTATCTCTTCAGACTCAATACACAATCTCCCGCTACTGTCCTTGATCGGACCTACCCTCGCTCTAGTCATTCTCCTATTTCTCACATATGTGTAAAAGCCTTGGGGTTTTCCTTGATCCTACCCGCCAAAGATTGTTCATGCCCTCTCTTAGCTCTCCTAATCCCTCTCTTCAGTTCCCTCCTGGCTATCTTGTATCCCTCCAGCGCCCTGTCTGAACCTTGTTTCCTCAGCCTTATATAAGTCTCCTTTTTCCTCTTTTTAAAAAAAATGTATTTTATTCAAAAAAAATGTTTTCGGCCAAACAAAGCAGTACAAACATTTTTCCCTTTTACAACAATAAAACAATATAAATAATAGTGACCGTTTTTAACAAATAAATAAATAATATATAAACTAAATGGCAACTGCCATAACAAAATATTAACTCTCCCAAATAATAAAGTCAAACAAGCCAATATACATATCCAAGTAAAAATATCCATACAAAAACACCCCTGAGGGCCCACCCGAGCCCTCCACCCCCCCCCTCCCCCCCTGGGTTGCTGCTGCTACTTTCCCAGTTCCTTTATCGTTCTGCGAGATAGTCAATGAACGGTTGCCACCGCCTGGTGAACCCTTGAGCCGAACCTCTTAGTGCAACTTTATCCGTTCCAGTTTTATAAACCCTGCCATGTCATTTATCCAGGCCTCCGCGCCCGGGGGTTTAGCTTCCTTCCACATTAACAATATCCTTCGCCGGGCTACTAGGGACGCAAAGGCCAAAACATCAGGCTCTCTCACCTCCTGCACTCCCGGCTCTTCTGCAACCCCGAATATAGCCAACCCCCAGCTTAGCTCGACACGGACCCCCACCACCTTCGAAAGCACATTTGCCACCCCCACCCAGAACCCATGCAGTGCCGAGCATGACCAAAACATGTGGGTGTGGTTCGCTGGGCTTCTCGCCCATCTCCCGCACCTATCCTCTACCCTGAAAAATTTACTGAGCCTTGCTCCGGTTATGTGCGCCCTGTGCAAGACCTTGAATTGTATCAGGCTAAGCCTGGCACACGAGGATGAAGAGTTTACCCTGCGTAGGGCATCTGCCCACAGCCCCTCTTCGATCTCTTCCCACAGCTCTTCTTCCCATTTTCCCTTCAGCTCATCCACCATGATCTCCCCCTCTTCTCTCACTTCCCTGTATATATCTGACACCTTACCATCCCCCACCTATGTCCCTGAAATCACTCTATCCTGAATCTCCTGCGTCGGGAGCTGCGGAAATTCCCTCACCTGTTGCCTCACAAAAGCCCTCAATTGCATATACCGAAATGCATTCCCCTGGGGCAACCCGTATTTTTCCGTCAGCGCTCCCAGACTCGCAAACGTCCCGTCTAGGAACAGATCCCTCAGTTGCACAATCCCTGCTCTCTGCCATGTTCTAAAACCCCCATCTATTCTCCCCGGGACAAACCTATGATTATTCCTTATCGGGGACCGCACCGAGGCACCCGTCATTCCCTTATGCCGTCTCCACTGCTCCCAAATTTTCAACGTTGCCACCACCACTGGACTTGTGGTGTATTTCTTCGGGGAGAACGGCAACGGCGCCGTCGCCAATGCTTGTAGGCTGGTTCCTTTACAGGACGCCATTTCCAGTCTCTTCCACGCCGCTCCCTCCCCTTCTCCCATCCACTTACATACCATTGAGATATTGGCGGCCCAATAATAATCACTTAAGCTCGGCAGTGCCAGTCCCCCCCTATCTCTGCTACGCTGCAAAAACCCCCTCCTCATTCTCGGGGTCTTCCCAGCCCACACAAAGCTCATAACACTCTTCTCAATTTTTTGGAAAAAAGCCCTCGTAACCATCACCGGGAGGCACTGGAACACAAAAAGAAATTTCGGGAGGACTACCATTTTGACCGCCTGCACCCTGCCCACCAGTGACAGGGACACCATGTCCCATCTCTTAAAATCCTTCTCCATCTGTTCCACCAATCGTGTTAAATTAAGCCTATGTAGGGTTCCCCAGTTCCTGGCTATCTGGATCCCTAAGTACCGGAAATCTCTTGTTACCCTCCTCAGCGGTAAATCATCTATTCCCCTGCTCTGCTCCCCCGGATGCACCACAAACAACTCACTCTTCCCCATATTCAATTTGTACCCCGAAAATTCCCCAAACTCCCTGAGTGTCCACATTATCTCAGGCATCCCCTCCACTGGGTCCGCAACATACAGCAATAGATCATCTGCATACAATGATACCCGGTGTTCTTCTCCTCCCCTGAGTACTCCCCTCCACTTCCTAGAGCCCCTCAGTGCTATGGCCAGCGGCTCAATTACCAATGCAAACAGTAACGGAGACAGGGGACACCCCTGTCTTGTCCCTCTATAAAGACGGAAGTAGTCGGACCTCTGCCTGTTCCTGATCACACTTGCCACCGGGGCCCTATATAGCAGCTGTACCCATCCAATAAACCCCTCTCCAAAACCAAATCTCTTCAACATTTCCCATAGGTAGTCCCACTCCACTCTGTCAAATGCTTTCTCAGCGTCCATCGCCACCACTATCTCCGCCTCCCCCTCCGGCGGGGGCATCATCATCACCTAGCAGCCTCCGTATATTCGTGTTCAGCTGTCTCCCCTTAACGAACCCAGTTTGATCCTCGTGGACTACCCCCGGGACACAATCCTCTATCCTTGTCGCCATCACCTTGGCCAGGAGCTTAGCATCCACGTTCAGGAGGGGAATAGGCCTCTAAGACCCGCACTGCAGCGGGTCTTTTTCCTTCTTTAAGAGTAACGATATCGTCGCCTCCGACATAGTCGGGGGCAACTTCCCCCTTTCCCTGGCCTCATTAAAGGTTATCGTCAAAAGCAGGGCCAGTAGGTCCATGTATTTCCTATAAAATTCCACCGGGAACCCATCCGGTCCCGGGGCCTTCCCCGCCTGCATACTCCCAATCCCCTTTACCACCTCCTCCACCTCAATCCGTGCTCCCAGTCCCGCCCTCTCCTGCTCCTCCACCTTCGGAAATTCCAGTCGATCTAGGAAATGCATCATTCCCCCCTTCCCTTCCGGGGGCTGAGCCTTATACAGCCTCTCGTAGAATGCCTTAAACACCTCGTTCACCCTCTCCGCTCCCCGTTCCATCTCACCTTCCTCATCCCTCACCTCACCTATCTCCCTCGCTGCTCCCCTCTTCCTCAGTTGTTGGGCCAGTAACCGGCTCGCCTTCTCTCCATACTCATACTGTACTCCCTGTGCCCTCCTCCACTGTGCTCCTGCCTTGCCCGTGGTCAGCAGGTCAAATTCCATATGGAGCCTTTGTCTTTCCCTGTACAGTCCCTCCTCCGGAGCCTCTGCATATTGCCTGTCTACCCTCAGAAGTTCTCTCAACAGTCGCTCCCTTTCTTTGCTCTCTTGCTTCCCTTTATGTGCCCTTATGGATATCAGTTCCCCTCTGACCACCGCCTTCAGCGCCTCCCAGACCACTCCCACCTGGACCTCTCCGTTATCATTAAGCTCCAGGTACCTTTTGATACACCCCCTCACCCTTAGACATACCCCCTCATCCGCCAACAACCCCATATCCAATCTCCAGAGTGGGTGTTACTCCTTTTCCTCTCCTACCTCCAGATCTACCCAATGTGGAGCGTGGTCCGAAATGGCTATGGCCATGTACTCCGTCCCTATCACCTTCGGAATCAGTGCCCTTCCCAGGACAAAAAAGTCTATCCGTGAATACACCTTGTGAACATGGGAGAAAAATGAAAACTCCTTACTCCTAGGCCTAATAAATCTCCAGGGGTCTACTCCTCCCATCTGCTCCATGAAGTCCTTAAGCACCTTGGCTGCTGCCGGCCTCCTCCCGGTCTTAGACCTAGACCGGTCCAGCCCTGGATCAAGAACTGTATTGAAGTCTCCCCCCATTACCAGCTTTCCCGCCTCCAGGTCCGGGATACGCCCCAGCATACGCATGAAGTTTACATCATCCCAGTTCGGGGCGTATACGTTCACCAGAACCACCGCCTCCCCTTGCAATCTGCCACTCACCATCACGTATCTACCCCCACTGTCCGCCACTATAGTCTTTGCCTCAAACAGTACCCGTTTCCCCACTAAAATAGCCACCCCCCTATTCTTCGCATCTAAGCCCGAATGGAACACCTGCTCCACCCATCCTTTATGTAGTCTAACCTGATCTGCCAGTTTCAGGTGCGTCTCCTGCAACATGACCACATCTGCCTTTAAGTTCTTTAGGTGTGCAAGCACCCGTGCCCTTTTAATCGACCCATTCAGCCCTCTCACGTTCCACGTGATCAACCGGGTTGGGGGGCTCTTTACCCACCCCCCCCCATGTCGACTAGCCATCCCCTTTTCTCACCCAGCTCCTCACCCGGTTCCCACGTACCCGTATATCCCACCGACGGTGCTCTCCCGTCCCGACCACCCCGCCCCATAACAGCTCCCCCTTCCCCTGAGCAGCAGCAACCCAGTTAACTCCCCCCCCCCTCCGCTAGATCCCTTTCTAGCGTAGTTGCACCCTCCATGTTGCTCCCAGAAGTCAGCAAACTCTGGCTGACCTCAGCTTCCCCCATTTGTCCTCGGCCCCTCGTTGTGCGAGGCCCCCTCCTTCCTGCGTCCTCGTTCCCGCCACAATTACCACCGCGCGGGAGCAAAGCCCGCGTTTCCCACTCGGCCCCGCCCCTGATGGCGCAGTTCCCTTCTCCTTCCCATTTCCTTCCCACCGGCGCCCACAAATCTCCATACTCCCCCCCCCCCCGCCCCCCCACGAGGGGAAAAGAGAAAAGTTACAAAATTGAAAAATTGAAAAAATTCCACCCCCTTTCCCCTTCCTCGTCCCACATAATCACCCCACCACTTTATTACAGAAGCTTTTTCTCTCGCCAGACTATTCCAGCTTCTCGTCCACAATGAATGTCCACGCCTCTTCTGCCGTCTCAAAGTAGTGGTGCTTCCCTTGGTGTGTGACCCACAGTCTCGCCGGCTGCAACATTCCAAATTTGACCTTTTTGTGGAGCACCGCCTTGGCCCGGTTGAAACTTGCCCTCCTTCTCGCCACCTCCGCACTCCAATCCTGGTACACGCGGATCACCGCATTCTCCCACCTGCAGCTCCGAGTTTTCTTCGCCCATCTTAGAACCATCTCTCTGTCATTGTAGCGGTGAAACCTCACCACTATGGCGCGAGGTATTTCTCCTGCCTTTGGTCTTCGCACCAGAACTCGATAAGCTCCCTCCACCTCCAAAGGGCCCGTCGGGGCCTCCGATCCCATTAGCGAGTGAAGCATCGTGCTCACATATGCCCCGACGTCCCCTCTGTGCCTTCGGGAAGACCCAAGACTCTTAAATTCTTCCTCCTCGAGTTATTCTCCAGGGCTTCCAACCTCTCCACACACCTTTTGTGCTGTGCCTCGCGCGTCTCTGTCCTTACCACCAGGCCCTGTATTTCATCCTCATTCTCCGCAGCCTTTGCCTTCACGACCCGAAGCTCCAACTCCTGGGTCCTCTGCGCCTCCTTTAGCCCTTCAATTGCCTGTAGTATCGGGGCCAACACCTCCTTCTTCAGCTCTTCCACACAGCGCCGCAGGAACTCTTGTTGCTCCGGGCCCCATACCAAGCAGCCACCTTTCAACGCCATCTTGCTTCGAGCTTCCCTTCCTTGCCGCTGCTCCAGTGGATCCACTGCAATCCGGCTGCTATCTTCTCCTTTATCCATATTTATCCGGGGGGGATTCCCTCCTATTTCACCACACAATGATTTTGGCCGTTAAGAATTGCCGTTGGGGCTCCTAATAAGAGCCCAAAAGTCCGTTTCAACGGGAGGTGCCGAAACGTGCGACTTAGCTGGTCATCGCCGCACCCGGAAGTCGTGCTCCTTTTTCCTCTTAACAAGACATTCAACCTCTCTTGTCAACCATGGTTCCCTCACTCGACCATCTCTTCCCTGCCTGACAGGGACATACATATCAAGTATATGTAGCACCTGTTCCTTGAACAAGTTCCACATTTCACTTGTGTCCTTCCCTGACAGCCTATGTTCCCAACTTATGCACTTCAATTCTTGTCTGACAACATCGTATTTACCCTTCCCCCGATTGTAAACCTTGCCCTGTTGCACGCACCTATCCCTCTCCATTACTAAAGTGAAAGTCACAGAATTGTGGTCACTATCTCCAAAATGCTCCCCCACTAACAAATCTATCACTTGCCCTAGTTCATTACCAAGTACAAAATCCAATACTGCCCCTCCTCTGGTCAGACAATCTACATACTGTGTTAGAAAAGCTCCCTGGACACACTGCACAAACACCACCCCATCCAAACTATTTGATCTAAAGAGTTTCCACTCAATATTTGGGAAGTTAAAGTCGCCCATGACTACTACCCTGTGACTTCTGCACCTTTCCAAAATCTGTTTCCCAATCTGTTCCTCCACATCTCTGCTACTATTGGGGGGCCTATAGAAAACTCCTAACAAGGTGACTGCTCCTTTCCTATTTCTGACTTCAACCCATACTACCTCATTAGGCTGATACTCCTCGAACTGCCTTTCTGCAGCTGTTACACTATCTCTAATTAATAATGCCACCCCCCACCTCTTTTACCACCCTCCCTAATCTTATTGAAACATCTATAACCAGGGACCTCCAACAACCATTTCTGCCCCTCTTCTATCCAAGTTTCCGTGATGGCCACCACATCGTAGTCCCAAGTACCGATCCATGCCTTAAGTTCACCCACCTTATTCCTGATGCTTCTTGCGTTGAAGTATACACACTTCAACCCATCTCCGTGCCTGCAAGTACTCTCCTTTGTCAGTGTTCCCTTCCCCACTGCCTCATTACACGCTTTGGCGTCCTGAATATCGGCTACCTTAGTTGCTGGACTACAAATCCGGTTCCCATTCCCCTGCCAAATTAGTTTAAACCCTCCCGAAGAGTACTAGAAAACCTCCCTCCCAGGATATTGGTGCCCCTCTGGTTCAGATGCAACCCGTCCTGCTTGTACAGGTCCCATCTTCCCCAGAATGCGCTCCAATTATCCAAATACCTGAAGCCCTCCCTCCTACACCATTCCTGCAGCCACGTGTTCAACTGCACTCTCTCCCTCTCTCCCTATTCCTAGCCTCGCTATCACGTGGCACCGGCAACAAACCAGAGATGACAACTCTGTCTGTCCTGGCTTTTAACTTCCAGCCTAACTCCCTAAACTTGTTTATTACCTCCACACCCCTTTTCCTACCTATGGCGTTGGTACCAATGTGCACCACGACTTCTGGCTGCTCCCCCTCCCCCTTAAGGATCCTGAAGACATGATCCGAGACATCCCTGGCCCTGGCACCCGGGAGCCAACATACCTTCCGGGAGTCTCGCTCGCGACGCCAGAATCTCCTATCTATTCCCCTAACCATTGAATCTCCTACAACTATTGCTTTTCTATTCTCCCCCCTTCCCTTCTGAGCCCAGAGCCAGACTCAGTGCCAGAGACCTGGCCACTAGGGCCTTCCCCCAGTAGGTCATCCCCCCCAACAGCATCCAAAATGGTATACTTGTTTTGAAGGGGAACGGCCACGAGGGATCCCTGCACTGTCTGCCTGTTTGTTTTTTTCCCCCTGACTGTAACCCAGCTATTCTTGTCCTGTACCTTGGGTGTGGTTACCTCCCTGTAACTCTTCTCAATCACCCCCTCTGCCTCCCGGATGATCCGAAGTTCATCCAGCTTCAGCTCCAGTTCCCTAACACGGTCTTTGAGGAGCTGAAGTTGGGTGCACTTCCCGCAGGTACAGTCAGCGGGGACACCGGTGGTATCCCTCACCACCCACATCCTACAGGAGGAGCATGCAACTGGCCTAGCCTCCATCCCCTCTTACCTGACAGAATATAGCTGCCCTGTGGACTAACTAGATCTCCGCCCTCCGACTCTGCTCCCAGTCAGCTACATTTTCTGCAAACTCCTGGCTCTCTTCTCACTCTTTGCGGAAATGTCGGAAACAAAATGAAAGATGCCATGTGAGCATCATGATGTCCCTTCCAACTTTTGAATGTGCCTTGCGCTACTTTTGAGTGTGAGGTAAGCGGTTTTCATTTTATTGCTGGGCCCTTGTAGTCTTAATCCCTGTCCACTTCAGGAGAACTGGGACGGGAACATTCCTTCCATTAGCTGCCTATTTGTCTGACCCTGCTGCCTCCACCTGCTCCTGTTCACTCATGTTTGCTGCGTTATCATGTACACTATGGCCCATTGCCTAACCCATCCAAGTACTGGCTGGTGCTTGGGAGGAAAGGAGTGCATAATGGTGCCTCATTAGAAGGCTTGTCTTCCTTTGAGGTGGATTCGGCCAAAGGCTCTCAGTGCCCAGAAGGGATTGGAGAGAAAAGGAATATGTGTTCCTGAAGGACCACCGATCTGGCAGGTTTGGCATTTCAGCTCGGAGAGATCATGATGTTGTAGCTTCCTCCCTGGACTTATCCTTTCCATTGTGCTCTGCATCGTTTCCTCCTGTAAAACTAGAGGGCAGGAGTTAGTGAGCACTTACTAAAAAGAAGAGTGCTCACGCATGCAGCTTCTGTCTGTTGAGGGACGAGATGGAAGCAGGATTGGGCGAGGCTTTGAAAGGAACCCAATTGGCTGGACTGGGACATGAGGAAGGAATCATGAGAGGAATTCCTCGTTTGACAATAATTACCCTGCGAGAAGAGAATGTTGCAGCGAGTGGCTGTTGTGGAGGCAACATGCAAGAAGCATGTATGTTTGGACAGAGAATCCGATGGTGGGCTGCGATGTAAGAGATGCTGAAAGCAGGGGCTGGTTTAGCACAGGGCTAAATCGCTGGCTTTGAAAGCAGACAAAGGCAGGCGAGCAGCACGGTTCAATTCATGTACCAGCCTCCCCGAACAGGTGCCGGAATGTTTGGAACTAGTGGATTTTCACAGTAACTTCATTCGAAGCCTACTTGTGACAATAAGTGATAAAACATTTTTTTTTAAAAGACGTTGGGGGGCATTGTTCAGAGCCCCGGGGGAGGGGCGTGTGAAATATTGTGGCTAGGTATTATTGAGAGAGATGGGGAAATGAAGGGCAATATTCATCCTTTGTCTCATTAAATCATTGAACCAGCCCCTGCGTTGACGCTTGTTACTGGTGGTCTTCCTGGAACTCATAAGCTCAGCCAGCTCTCTCCAGGCCTGTTGAACAACCACTTTTCATATATTTTTATCATTATTGGGAAGAAAACTTCCCTTATTCTTCCCATCTCTTCCACCAGGACCTTGAATGGGGAGATTTGTCATTCCAGATCCAGCCGTGTGGGTAACCGTCAGCAAGGCCCTCCGCAGTTACACCCGGTCTAAATGTTAGGCCAGTGGGTAAGTTTTACACTTGCCCTAGTCCTTCTCGAACACGGTCTTGTCATCTTCCAATGATGACGTCCAACATTGATTTGACTTCTGTAACACTGTTCTGATTCTCCAGCCTCCCAGCTACTTTTTTCCCGTGGTGTGCTCCCGCCACTGTCAATGGGAATTCCCATTGAAACCACCCCAAACTACTGGAAAATTCTGCCGCCAGTGAACGGCCGTCGAATTCTGAGCCTAATATCTCATCTGGAAGGTGTTGCCAGGTGAAGAGATGCCATCCAAACGTTAACCTCACTTTCTCTCAGTTGTTGACCAACATGCACAGGGGCTGGTATTTTCCAAGGGGCAGGAGGAGGCTGGCGGGGCTCAGGGGATGTAAAACTGGGTCCCATCCCAGCAGCACCATTCCCAGCCCACCCCCTATTACAATTTCATCCGCTGCGGGGTAGGTGTCAGGATGGTCTGCTCATCTGTGGGCCAAGAAGGCCTTAAGTGACCAAGTAATGCTCATTAATGAGCCTTCTCCCACTGCCCCTCTGATTTTACCCGTGAAGCGAGGGAGGCTGACACCAAGTGGCAGACTGGTGGCTGGGCAAGGGAGAGGGGGTGGGTGGCGGGCGCTGTCTCCTTTATGGGCTCTCTGTGTCCATCTCAGACCCTCCTGCCCACATGTGTTTCCCCTAAATCACCCTGCCCTCCCACTCTACTCACCAAGGCCTGCAAATCTAGCCCCGCTGAGATCCTGGACTACTTGGGCTCCAATGCAACTTGCTTCCCTTTGGGAATTTCAGGGGTGACCACTGCTCCTGGTGGCACTGCTGAGACAAGAGATATGCCAGCTGTCTGACCGAGGGCAGAAGACCTGCCTCAGGTCAATTAAAGGCCTGATGGCCGTGGGGCAGGCCAGCCAAATGGAGATAGGTTCAGCCCTGCCTTTTACACCAGTGATCTCGGGACCCCGCCTCCAAGGGGTGGGGGGGAGGGGGGGGGCTGCTGAGGTAGCACTCCTCCTTATGCTTTTGCTTCTCAAATTTAATCCTTCTGCTGTTTCTGTGGCCTTTGTAGTTGTTGAGAACGCTGGTTATTACCGACTCTGCTTTCCTGCTGCCTGTACTGATTTCAGTCAGGTAGACTTTGGGCGTGATTTAATGGCCACAGTGCACACGAAAAGCAGTTCGCAGCGTGGCCGATAGAAGCCGGAGACACTGCTTCATGGATCTACCTGGCTCGCAATGCCTTGCGGGATCTACCGATGTAAATCCCGCCCTTTGTAGGCGGGATCATATTTTAGCAAACCTGCATATTAAAGTGAGACAGCTAGTCTCACTCGAATGTGCAGATTCCGAAGGTACCTGAGGTGTGGGACAAATCTTCCTCACCTCGGAGATCTTGGGCGTGCGCTGTTCAGTACTGGTCTTCACAAACGGGGACCAGTCGGAACGGCACTCGTGGGGGGTCACCTAGGGGATTGGAGGCCCCCAGGTGCATGCCCTTTGGGCAGAGTGGTACCCTGGCACTGCTGGTGCCACCCTGGCACTGCCAAGGTACCCAAGTGGCACTGCCAAGTTGGCATTTTCCACGCAGTGGCTGTCGGGCGGGGGCGCACAAGTTGGGGTGGGGGGGCAATATGGCTTCACGATCTCTCGCTGCACTGAGGAATTCTGGTGAGTTGAGCCCCTCAGTGCACAAAATGGGACTATGTACTGCCTCGGCATGTGTTCCCCGCTGAGGCCCCCTATCTAAATCGTGCCATGTATGTTTGCGACCCGCACCACAAAAACAGCTTTAATCAGAGAATTGTTACTGTAGCACCATCGATCACACACGAGGCGAGACGTAAAGAACTTCAATCGAGGCTTTATTGAGCAGACTTGTTCAGACTCGTTCCCCAGCAGCTCAGTCACAGAATGCAGAAGCGGGGATTAACCCAGGTTCTTATACCCCGCCTATCTGGGTGGAGCCCAGTAGGCGGCGGATCCAATCTGGATCCAGCATCTGTCCTCCAATGGCTCCTCGGCATTCATGGTGTACCGTATTACCCTTAATACATACCACCACAGTTACAGCACTGAAGGAAGCCATTCAGCCCATCCTGTCTGCACCAAGTGAACAATTACTTTAGTGCCATTCTCCTGCCTTCACCCCGTAACCCTGCACATTCCTCCTTTTTCAAGTACTAGTCTAATTCTCTTTTGAATGTTTTGATTGAGCCTCCCTCGATCAGGCTCTCCAGTTAGACTCATCATTGCCTCTTTAGTAATTGCACCGCCTGGTGTAGAATTGAATCTCGCAAACTAAAACATTTGATCCCAGGACTGTACCGGGTTCGCTGATCTAACCTGGTAAGCAGTGGAACCTGGCGAGTGGCTCGTCAGAGGCCCACGAGTAGGTTTCAAGGCTTGTCTTGAAGCAGCACCTTTAGCTCACTGTCGGTCGAGCTGGACTCCAGCAGCACATGAGGGATGGGTGCTGGATTTATTCCAGAGGACTTCACAACCGCTCCAGGCAGCAAAGCATTCTGTTCCCAAATTTCATTTTCAATGGGTGAGATTTCTTCCATTCAAGAAGGTCTGGGGGGATGTTACTTTAAGACAGTCCTTAAACCTACCTTTTTTTTACCAAGCATTTGGTCACCAGCCCTTATGTCTCCTTATGTAGCTCGGTGTTTAAATTCTGTATAATAATGTTCCTGGGGTTGTTTATTTAACCACGTCATAGGCATTATATAAATGCAAGTCATTATTGTTGAGGGTCAGGAGGGGCTGTTCAACCACGGAAGGTATCACAGTTAAGCTCAATCTTGCCCCTCCCAGCCCTGCTTGTCGTTCGCCGACAGTTTCTTGCAGGGGTCACTGGTCAGGGGTCAGAGCAGGAACATTCTGCTGAGCCAATCGACAGATCCGCTGACCCCTTATGGCCCTGGGATCAAATTGTCTTGGTTTGCAAAGGGTGAGGAATTTCAGCCATGGATTTAAGATTTTAGGCAAGAGATGCAAGGGCGGATGCAAGGCAGAACCTTTTTTATTTTACCCAGTGAGACCTGGAACTCTTAGCCTCCAAGGGTGGTGGAAGCGGAGACGATGAATGATTTCAAAAGGAAATTGAATGGGTGCTTGAGGGAAGTAAACCTGCAGGCCGACAGGGATGAACTAGTGGAAGGGGATCAATCGGATTGCTCTACAGAGAGTCAAGTGGTCTCGCTGGGCCAAATGGCCCCCGCCTGTGCCGTAATGACTCCACTTTAAGTCTATTTTCCTAACAGTTAAGCAAATTTCTACAGCGGATAACGTTGTGCGCAGAGGCAGAAGCGTTGCTTGAGGAGATTTCTCCCAGTGTGCTGACCAGCAATCTCTGCCAGCAATGCCACCAAAAACAGATGAACTCGTCAGTCATCTCATTGCTGTTTGGGGGAACCCACCCAAGTGTAACTACATTAAAATACTTGATGGACGCCTGAGGACATGAGAAGACACCATATAAAAGCACACATTTTCTTGATGCAGTTATTAATGAGGCTTACATTTTTTCACATTCTGCAGTTTCCCAGGTCTCTGTTATTGGTCGGATAAACTTGAAAATTCCTATTGCAACTACCCCCCCACCCACCCCCCTAAACACTCTTTAAGGAATGCATTCACGATCCTAACAAATCACTGCATAAAGAATTCTCCTCATCTCCCCCCTCGTTCTTTTGCCAAAATTGTTAATCATCACCAGAAGGGGGCCCTCTAGTGCCACATAAAGTACCAACTCAGCTATTGTCCTTCTGAGAGCAAATGTGGATCGGATTCTCACGCAATCTGCTTCTCCAGGATGCAAGCGGTTAGAAAGAGAACTGAATGAAAAGCTGCTGTTGCCCTGATGAGTTGGCTGTGGGCTCAGTATCTAAACCAACACTTTGGTGCAATGGTGAGGGAATGCTGCACTGTTGGAGACAGGGGGCGGGATTCTCCACCCCCACGCCGAAGTGGCCGCGCCGTCGTGAACGCCGTCAAGGTTCACGACGGCGCGGAACGGCTCCGGTCCCGACCGATTCAGGCCCTGACAATGGGCCAGTATCGGGGCCGCGGCATCTACCCGCGCCAGGCCTTGTCGCCCGCGTAAAAGCGGCGGTGAATAGATGACGCAGCCGGCGCCGCATAACGGACGTCATCCGCGCATGCGTGGTTGCCGTCCTGTCCAAATCCGCCCCGCAAGAAGATGGGGGACGGATCTTGCGGGGCCGCGGAAAGAAGGAGGTCCTCCTTCAGAGAGGACGGCCCGACGATCGGTGGGCACCGATCGCAGGCCACCCCACATTGCAGGTGAAGCCCTGTGCAGGATCCCCCCTCACCCCCCCCCACAGGCCGCCCCCCCAGCGTTCACGCACCGCCCACGACTGTAGCGACCAGGTGTGGACGGCGCTGGGGGGAACCCGCCGTTTTGGCCTGGCCGCTCGGCCCATCCGGGCCTCAGAATCGCGGGGGTGCCGGAGAATCGCCATTTTGGGTATCTCCGGCGATTCTCCGGCCTGCGGCCTGCGAAACTCGACCTGCCCGTTCCCGTCGCTTGGGAGAATCGCGGGAGGGCGTCGGACCGGAGTCCCCGGAAATTTTGGTGGCCCAGGCGATTCTCCCAACCGGCGTGGGAGTGGAGAATCGCGCCCATTACTTTTTCTATGGCATGCTGAACCAAGACTCTGTCTGCCCTATTCATGGATGTATATGATTACATGACATCGCTCGGCAATATTTAATACCCCGATGGCATCATTAAAATGTTTTGGTCGTAATTCTCTGACCATTTGCTGGTGGCGGGGTTCTTTGGTCTTGCTGGCAGCGCACCCCTGCCCATGGTTTCCCAGTGACGTGGGGTGGCCTCAATAGGAATTCCCAGTTACAGCGGCGGAAGCAAAGAATCGCGCTGCAGGCAAACGGTGCGCCGCTTCCCCCCACCAGGAAACACACGGCTGTGAGGGCAGAGAATCACGCCCATTATCTGGTCATTCAGCATCTAAATAAATAAATAAATAATCTTTATTGTCACAAGTTGGCTTACATTAACACTGCAATGCAGTTACTGTGAAAAGCCCCTAGTCTCCACATTACGGCGCCTGTTCGGGTACACAGAGGGAGAATTCAGAATTCTCAGCTGGTGCGGTAACCAGCGATAACCTTTCGGGTCCATGTGACCCTTCCACAGAAGAGTTTTGTCACATTGGGTTTGAAATGTTAACTCTGTTTCTCTCTCCACAGATGCTGCCAGACCTGCTGAGTTTATCTAGCATTTTCTGTTTCTGTTTCAGATTTCCTGCATCTGCAGTGTTTTGCTTTGATCTGGTCGTTGTCGCTCTGATGTTAATGGGAATTGGTTAGCAGCATTTTCTATATTACAACAATGAATACACTTCAAAATTCTTCACTGGCTGTAAAGCACTGTGCATTTTCCAGATATCTGAAAGACGCTATATAAATGAAAATATTTATTTCCTTACATCTTTTACACCTGCAAGGTCAAATAAAAATAAAGTTGCCATAGTCCCAGATGGACAAAGGCTGCTTTCTTATTTGAGGGGAGAGCTGACTGGTGATTTAAGCTGAGGATCACCACTGGCGTGAGCCAATGGCCACACTGCCCTGGAAAGCAGCTCGCCATTGTGGGCGGGATAATATTTTAGCAAATCTGCATATTAGAGCGAAATAGCTAGTCTCACTTTAATATGCGGATTCCTGAGTTGCCCGAGGCATTGGGATCTATCCTCTTTGCCCTGGAGACCTTGGCTGAGCACCATTCAGCACATGTCTTCAAAAATGGAGACCAGATGGAGCTGCACTCGTGGGGTCTCCCAGGGGATCGGAGGCCCCTAGGAGTACCCTGGTACTGTTGGTGCCACCTGGGCACCCTGGCAATGCCAACCTGGATGCCAGCCTGGTATTGTGAAGATGCCCAGGTGGCACTGCCAGCTGATAGGGGAACTGCTGTGGTGCCAGGTTGGCACTGCCAGGGTGCCAAGCTAGCATCTTTGGTGTGCTGGCAATGGGCTAGAGGTGCCCTGTGTGGGCGTTGGGAGTGTATGGGGATCCTCCCATAGTGCGTTGGGGCTTGGGGTGTCTGGATTGTGTCAGGGGCCTCAGAGATCGGGCCGATATCTCGCTTCAGGTGAGCGAAGCTTCTCAGTGCACAAAATGGGACTATGGGCAGCCTCAGCTGCGTGGTCCCCACATAGGCTCCTTATTTAATGTGAGTGGCATTTTACAGCTATGTGTTTCTCGATGCTGCAAGCGCCGGGAAACACGTGGTTAAACAAGCTCACTATGGGATTTTGTTCCTTTTTAGTTGAATCGTGCCCCACACCTCAGGCATGGTTGAGAAGGTGGGGCCTGCATGGATAACCTCAGCTGGGGCAGGAACTGAACCCCATGCTGTTGGCCTCACTCCACATCATGAATCAGCCAACTGAGCTAAACCGCCCCCCCCGCCCGCCTCCATTGTGGAAGGGAACAAAAATTGGTGAGTTGTTGACATAGTATAGTGATTACATTTATGATGTGGAGATGCCGGCGTTGGACTGGGTGAGCACAGTAAGAAGTCTGACTACACCAGGTTAAAGTCCAACAGGTTTGTTTGGATTTGAAACAAGCCTGTTGGACATTAACCTGGTGTTGTAAGACTTCTTACAATAGAATTTATACTCAACCGTTTTTGGAGAGTGTAGTGAAGCTGAGGCCGTTCTATAAAAAGACGGGAGATTTAATAGAAATGTTCAAAATGATGAGGAGTTTCAATTGACCAAATTAGGCGAGACTTTTTCCACTGGAACGAGTGGTCAGTGTAAAGGAGGCAGCTTTAAGGATATTGGCAAAGAGCTGGGTGGAGGGGGAGGGGCGAGGGGGGCAGATATTTTTTAATGAAGCAAGTTGTTAGGATCTGAAATGCATTTCCACAAAGGGTGGGCGGGGGGATCAGAATCGATAGGAATTTTTGCATGGGAATTAGACAGACACTTAAAAAGGAATATTCTGCACGGCCATGGGGAAAGAACAGGAGAATAAGACTAATTGAACAGCTTTTTCAAAGAACTGCTGTTGGCCCAAATGGCTGACTTACCTCCTTCTGTGCTTGAAGATCCTATGTGTCTCTCGGAATATCTTGCATATGTTCAGCTCCTTTAATGTAATCAAATGTCTCAGACATTTTGAAAGAAGGAGATCCATTGTGAGTATCCTTTGTGTTGGGGAGAGAAACAGGGGCGGGTTGTAGTTTGCACATCCGTGGTTCATGGAGGCAGTTGCACATATGAAAATGTAGCCGCCTTCAAACAGGTCCAGTTTTGGCTAGTGGGATTTCCAAAGCACAATTTGTAAACTTTACACTTTTCAGGAGAAGGTCTAAACTTACCGGAACGATTTAGAGAGGTAGCGCTCCACAAAACCCCTCCCCCCCACACCAGCACTGGCCATGGACGCCACAACATGCTGCCTCTGAAAACACCGGCCGCTCACCTCTTCATCAGCCAGCACGACTGGCTGACAAATTTATTTTGCAGGTGTGAACTGCGACGGCGTGAGACTTTGGCCCATCCGGGCCGCTGATTAGCAGGGGGCCTAGAGAATCGCCAAACTTAGCACCTCGGGCGATTCTCCGGGCGGCGCGGCGCAGACCTCGATGACGCCCTTCTCGCCAGTTGGGAGAATGGCGGAACTGCGTCGGACCGGCGTCGCGCGAAAATCCGGTGCGAACGGCGATTCTCACAAATGGGAGAACATGGGAGCATGGAAGAATCCCGCCCAATGTACCCTTTTAAATTGGTCCTTGCGAGAGGTAAAGTATCCTTTGAGAGAGGTCAAGTGCCCTTTGGGAATGGTTAAAGTAGATGTGAATGTGCATAACAAATGCATAAACATATTTGCCTGTCAAGCTGTCAAGCTATTTGGAGTTCCCAGCCTTTAATTTTCTTTAAATTGCAGTCTTCGTGCAATTTCATTCTCTGGTGACATTGGCCTGAGGCCTATCATAATAGGATTATTGCTGTATGACTCATTTCACAACCTAGCATTATCACAGTGGGGTGCCTGTCAATTCACAGTTTGATTGTCAGTTTCAAGTTGACACAAAGTCCTGAATGGGGGACTATGAATACAAATACTTGTTTTTATAAGAGTTTAAACACTTAAATGACTCCTGTTAACACGCCCCACCACTGAAACAAAAACCCAGCTATCTGTGGCACTTTCTCTTTGGAGGTTTCCTGACTCTGCACTCTGGGGCGGCAAGGTGCACAATGGTTAACACTGCTACCTCACAGCCCCAGGGTCCCAGGTTAATTTCTGGTCTCGGGCGACTGTCTGTGTGAAGTTTGCACTTTCTCCCCGTGTCTGCGTGGGTTTCCTCCGGGTGCTCCGGTTTCCTCCCACAGTCCAAAGATGTGCAGCTTAGGTGGAATTCAGCGAGGAGCAAAATATTAGTGTGGCTTATCGCACAGAGAACATGAAGCAGATTTCCAATAATAATCCTTATTGTCATAAGTAGGCTTACATTAACACTGCAATGAAGTTACTTTGAAAAGCCCCTAGTCGCCACATTCAGGCGCCTTTTCGGTACACAGAGGGAGAATTTAGAATGTCCAAATTACCTAACAAACATGTCTTCCGGTACTTGTGGGAGGAAACTGGATCACCCGGTTGAAACCCACGCAGACACATGGAGAACGTGCAGACTCCGCACCGACAGTGCCCGAAACCTGGGACCCTGCTGCTGTGAAGCAATTGTGCTATGGTGTCATCCATCACTTAATCACTATCTCAATCACTATCTTGTGACCTCCCTCTGGATCCCAGGTGGGGACGAGATCAGCTTTCAAAGGTTGATAAGATAACTGCACAGGAAAAGTCAAGGAAAACAAGAGATCCCATGGTTGAAGCTTATCGCAATTCTAGGCCAATCCTTCACTCAAGCATCCAACAGTAATTTATAATCGATAGCCCACTTCTCACGCAGAATATTAGCAGGAGACGGGAAATGATTGGCGAGAAGAGAACCCAAAGACAGAGCCAAGTATTTTTTAAGAAAGTTTATGAAGGCAGCAAAGTGGCAATGAGGCACTTGCAGGAGAGTTTCAGAGGATGTTGCATAGTGGCTTGAGTGATCAGCCTCCAATATCCATAGAATACCTACAGTACAGCAGTATGACATTAGGCCCATTGAGTCTGCACCAACCCTCCCAAAGAGCACTCAACCTAGGCCCACTCGCTCGCCGCAACCGTGTGCATTGATCATGACCAACCCACCTAACCGACATATCTTTGGACTGTGGGAGGAAACTGGAGCACCTCAAGGAAACCAACACAGACACGGCAACCTGCAAACTCCACACAGTCACCCAAGGCCAGAATCGAACCATGGTCCCTAGCACAGTGAGGCAGCAGTGCTAAGCACTGTACTGCTGAGCCATCTGAAGGGAGGCTGAGAGCAGGCAGTGAATCGTAATCCAGAACTGGAGGCGCAGACACCTTCGAGATATGGGTGAGATTAAGATGGACCCCAGCTGCATTTTCAACACTCTCCGTCTTAGCTGAAGAATAACTCGGTGGGTGAAATGGCTGATACCACCAGGGGAAATCAATGTCAAAAATTGTAATGAGAAAGAAGGCAAACACTGCATTTATTCATAGCCTTTCACAATATCAGAACATCCCAAAGTGAGGAGGAAAAGCTTTCTAACAGACCAAATGGATGCCGTGCGAATTAAATTGGATAAGGAAAAAAGTCAATTTAGAGGATTTCAAATGTATATGCCTTTGTAGTACGATTACATTGAATTCCAATTATTCTTCACATTATCCGATTCGAGCCACGACTACTGGATTCTGTATTGACCCACATTTTGATTCTGAGCCTGAATTATAAATCCCACTCGAGCACAAAGTACTAAATTCTTCCACAGCCCTTGCTGGGGCTGTAGTAATAATTCACCGACTACAGTTACTCAAAGTGTGGAGGAGAAATTTCTACAGATGGCAGTGCTCAGGAGGTGTGTTATAAGAAACTGTGCAAAGCATAGTGGGGGGATGAGAGGAATGTGGTACTCTAACCTTCATTTGGCTACCACATTCCCTGCAGATTAATCAACGGAAAAGTGGCAAATGCCCTCAGTTCTCGTAACGGATCCCACCATCCATTCCCAGGTTTTGGTGCTTGTGTAACTAAACCAGGGTGTTGACTGATCTACATGTTGAAAAAGGTCATGACGGAGTAGTCATGGGACAGCAGAGATAGTCAGAGCCTCCAGTTAAATGGCAAAGCTTGAATTTTTGTAGCTTTTCCAGGTATTTCATTAATTGACTTTGAAGTTCAGTCACAAATATTATCTGGACAAATGCAGCACAAGCAACAATGAGATAAATGAGCAGTTGATCTGAATTCTGGTGGTGTTGATTGAGGGTTGAATGTTAACCAGGGGCCCAAGGATATCTTTCCTGAGCTTCAAAATGATTCTACGGGACCTTTTATGTCTTCCTGACGCCTCGGTTTAATGGCTAATCTGAAAGGCAGGACCTCTGACAATGCAGCACTTGTACTGCATTGACGTGTTAGCATAGGCTTTGGGTTCAAATTCTGGGGTGGGGCTTGAACATACAACCTCCGAGCTCCCAGGTGAGTTCTATCATTAAGTTAAGCTGGCACTTAAATAAAAGATTCCTGGTGTCCGGTCAACGCTCTAGACTCAGGATATTTTCCTGATCAGGGCAAGTATTCATTCATTCATTCTGTTTCACTGAATGTCTCCAAGATGGTTGTCGAGCGAATATAGCGCATACAGATTAGAAATCCGAGCTTCGATGCCCTGGCCTGTGCTAAATCGTCAGGGATCAGTTGATGAGCCACTTGCGCTATCTGGTGGCGGAAAGTGCTAACAGTGCCACTCCTAATCCTTGCAGCCCCGGTTGGATGATGCACTTGTGGGCGGACAGCAGCAGGCTCAGCTACAGTGCTAGGCCTCGATAGTGGATACTCAGGTTGGCTTCACATGTGAAGGGTGGCCACTTGGGTGAGGTACTGAAGCATGAATGGCACATGTGAAACCCATAGCCCAGAGAAGGCAGTACCTTGAGGCTAGGATGAACATTTTTTTAAACTGCAATTACATTTATTAAGGTTTGTTCCTTTTCGGTAATATTTTATATTAAATCCAGGAATATTCTGTCCATTATTCCGTCGTGACACCACAAACCCTCTGTTGTGCTGGATGTAATTACAAATTATTCATTTATCATGGTACAGTTAGTGATGGGATTACGATAAATGGCTGTTAAAATCAGGTTATGATTGTGATGATGATGGAGTTGTCAGTGAATTACTGCCATTGCAGTGTTGTTCAGGAAGTCTAGACTTAAGCATTGAGTAAGCACAGTCACTGTGTCAGGAGCTCTGCTAAATCTCCTCCATGTGGCCTATCTTAGTTTTGCTTTGTTTGATTTGTAAGATACTTTAAAAGTGGGAGACACAGGGTGGTATTTAATGTAGACGATGGGTGTCTTGACCCAATAGTTGGAAAGCTGGGGGATGGAAATATCACCCTCCACCTGCCACCCGAGGACTCCTGGCAAATCACGGCCAGCAGTTGTGCATTGCTCGGTAGCACCACTAGTGAGACAGTGGCTGCTGCTGGTAATGCATCCACCCAAGGATCGTCAAGTGGGCCCAGGACACAGGGGAGTGACGGTGGAAAGAGTGTAATGGGGTGTAATGCAGTGCCTGATGATGACGGTCTCCCACCCCACCCACAAATCACCAGAAGTCCACAACCATAAGTGACCCTGAAGGTTTTGCTGTTTAGACTTGCCCATTGGAACGTCCCCCACTTTCTGTTTAGTGAGTACCATTGGCAGCAGGATTAGGCTCATAAATCAGCATTAATTGCCCACTCAGGTGCCTCATTTGACAGTGAGCTGTGAAGGTCATCCAGGGGCCTAGTCGCCCCGGACATAATCGGGGCAGAAGCAGGAAGACGGTGAGATCCTCATACTCCACCCTCCAGTCCAATTAAATGACCCCTTCCATTGGGGTGGGTTAGAATTACATAGAATTAACAGTGCAGAAGGAGGCCATTCGGCCCATCGAGTCAGATTCGGCCACACCAGGTTGTTGGGAAGGTGAGTGGAGGGCATTAAATTTCGGCCACAGATGCAGAGAGAAGCAAAAGCCAATGGAAGGTACAGAATGTCAGGAGGAAGAGTGATAGATGGAGGAAATGAGAGTTAGGCAGAGGGAAGGAAACAGGGGTGAGGACATCCAGGTAGATAAGGCAGAAATGGTGAGGGAGAGATAGACAAAATGAAGGACGGACAGATGGATGGACGGGCAGAAGGAGTCACGGGCATAGGAAGAGAACTAGTCAGACAGACACAGGGTAAAGAGAAAGAGAGGTAGAAAAGACTGAACACGCATTAAGAAGCATTTGTGTGTGTGACCGATGGCTGGGCTGTAAAGGTTGGATTTCTAAAACAAATTAGGAATTTGTAAATACTCTGTCACCAAAGCGGCATGAGATGCTTTCAGTAATGACCTCATTACTCACCTTAATCTCTCATAATAATTGCTGTGATCATCATAATTTCTTAAAACCTCTGCACAGAACACTTTGTGCTCTAAGCCTCACTTGTGAATTATGCATTCAGACATTTCTTCCAAGCATATTTTATAAAAATCGTTAGATATTTACAGAAAATATTATTGAAAATAGAAAACACATATTACACTGGTACCCCAAGACACTGCATTTCATTCCCCACCCCCCACCTTCCTCTCTCAATGCTTCACTTGGTTGGAGCACTGCACTGTGCTGCACTCAGTCACACACGCCAGGAAGGTCCCAGGTTTGATTCCTGGTTAATGCTATCAGAGCTAAGCTCAATCAGGGGACGACAGCATGGTAATTTACCTCAATGTCCCTTATGTCAGGAGATGGTTAGGGCAAAGACAAACAGAGATGCCCTGCTCCAGGTCAACGTAAACGTGGATCCCCACCCCCTCCTGGAAAGGCGTGAGTGCTGGATGTCGGATGAAGACATGATTGAGTTTGGCTGTGACACACTCATGATGAAGCAGCCAGCTAAGATGCAGTGACGTGAGTGAGGTACCAGAGGATGTCAGGTGCCCGCAGTATTATACACAGGAGGAGAGGGGTGGCGCGGACGCACGGGAGAAATAAAAGACATTCCGTATATTTCCAGTAAATGAGTGACCGAATCTTTACAGCAACATTCATGATCCAATTCACCACAGCTTTTGAAATATAAGCCCAGGAAATGAGATAGTCAACAGATATGGCCTGCAATTATATCACAGCCCAGATTTGGAGCTCAGCACTGTATTCAATTCAGTATCATAAGCCAGGTGACTGAAATTCATGTTGACGTTCTATGTCCGTTAAGATTAGGTTCCTTTTCTTTTCCCCTCAGATTTGCTCTCTGTTTACTGCCATGCTGTGGGCAGTGTCCAGTCACAGTGTTTGTACCGTCACAGGAAACAGTAAGGAGAGATGTTCAGCACCTTTAATTGGCAGCTTGTGGCTCGTGTAGTGGTTTATGACCTCTGGGATACTGTCAAATGGTGGGCTGTTCTGACCGAGGATGTACTTGCAGTCTTTTGTCCTGCTGAATTTCATGTGCATGTATCCTTGGCTGCTCCTGCGGAGAGAAAGAGTGGTGGCAAAAGTCAGGATGAGATACAGGTTGCAAATTTGTGATCGAATTCACCCTGATGATAATACAAAATGAGACAAGTTGCATGTGAGCAATTATCACATTAGGCGAGATGCTGTCCTGCTTTTTCTGATTGGGGGGAGTGGGGGGGGGGGGGGGGGGGGGGGGTGGAGGGGAGGGTGTCACATGAGTCCACAATCAGAAACTATTGGCTGATTGGATGTTCCCGGAATGGAATCGTACTAAATGGGAGCACAAGTTGGGAAATCACAACCTCCAGGAAAATCACAGGCTATCGACCCATCGTTCTCTGTCCTCCACTCGTCAGTGGGGGATCGTCACAAGCCATGGTTGATGGCAGCACCGGCTCTGGTACTTTTTCTCTGTGCCCAAGGGTTCAATCCAGCTGTGGTTTGAGCCGGTGTAGCAGACCAGACAAATGGAATATTAGAGGCTGCGTTTTAACCTTAGTTACTGGTAATATAATACTGACACCTAAGAAATTACTTCCCAGTGAAGGTTACAGTTGGTGAGATTATGAGTTTTCTAAGATGGTTATATTTTGGGACTGTGCCGTTAATTTAAGATAAAATGAAGTGGGGCGGGGGGGGGGGGGGGGGGGGTGAGTCTGAAGTCAGCTTGACTGCAAGTCTAAGTGGTTTCATTGTTATAAATTAAAGGGCGCCCAGATTGTTTTACTGGGAATAATCATAGATTATCATAGAATTTACAGTGCAGAAGGAGGCCATTCAGCCCATCAAGTCTGCACGGGCTCTTGAAAAGAGCACCCTACCCAAGGTCAACACCTCCACCCTATCCCCATTACCCAGTAACCCCACCCAACACTAAGGGCAATTTTGGACACAACGGGCAATTTATCATGGCCAATCCACCTAACCTGTACATCTTTGGACTGTGGGAGGAAACCGGAGCACCCGGAGTAAACCCACGCACACATAGGGAGGATGTGCAGACTCCGCACAGACAGTGACCCAAGCCGGAATCGAACCTGGGACCCTGGATCTGTGAAGCAATTGTTCTATCCACAATGCTGCCGTGCTACCCCAATAAGGTGGAAGGTGTTTACACTTGGAGACAATGACAGCATCCTGTGTGCCAAGAGTGGATAGACTGTGAGTCTGTAATGTCCCAGGAAAGTGTTGAGAATATCAAGTTGTAAATGGTTATGCTTTAACCTCTCTTCTATCTTCCAAGATAAAAGAAAGTCTCTTGGGGTCTCAAAAATAGCTGATCAGCATTTCTACAAGGCCCTTGTGATTCATCCTGTCATGGAGATGGACTCTGGGAAGTGAATGATTTCTAAGATATCTCTGAAAACTCACAGACAATGTTGGTCTGCGAAGATCCAGGCGAAGGAGAGCAACTGTAGGCAGCAAAATTCTCTGGTTTATCCCACAGCAATATAGGTGGGAGCTCATGTTCAGACTGAATTCATGAGGAGTTAAAATGAGACTGGGAAATTTGCCTCACTTTAGCTGAAGGGAGAATTCTTCAGAGAAAAATCTGCTGTGAACAAAGATCTGGGCCGGGATTCTCCCCTACCTGGCTGGGCGGGGTGTCCCGGCGGGATGGAGTGGCGTGAACCACTCCGGCGTCGGGCCGCCCAAAAGGTGCGGAGAATTAGGGGCCAAGCGCTCACCGTGAGGGGCTAGGCCCGCGCCGGAGTGGTTTCCGCTCCAACGGCTGGCGTGCCGGGGGTGTCTCTTACGCGTCGGCCATCGCGGAGGCTGTGGCCGAGGCAGAGGGAAAAGAGTGGGCCCCGATCGCGGGCCAGGCCACTGTGGGGGCACCCCCTGGGGCCAGATCACTCCGCCCCCCCAAAGGACCCCGGAAGCCACCCGAGCCGCCCAGTCCCGCCGGGAAGGTAGGTGGTTTGATTCACGCCGGCGGGACAGGCATCACAGCAGCGAGACTTCGGCCCATCGCGGGCCAGAGATTCGCCGGGGGGGGGGGCCCGCCGACCGGCGCGGCGCGATTCCCGCCTCCACCGAATATCCGGTGCCGGAGAATTTGGCAGCCGGCGGGGGCTGGATTCACGCCAGCCCATGGCGATTCTCCGGCCCGGCGGGGGGTCGGAGAATCCCGCCCCTGGAGTTGACAGTTTCCAGACTGGGAAAGGTAAAGATCGGAAGTAAACCCCTGGGAGCTAAGAATTATTTTGAACGGATTCCAGGAGAATTGAATGTCTACTAAAAGGATGGTGTAACACATACCAGAGTGTTTTTTTTTAGATGTAATAAAAATTCTGTTCCGTTTCATTCTATAGTTGCAAGCATTTATAAGTTGCCTACAAAAAGTGTTTAGTCAATAGCCTGTTGTGTTACACTAAATGTCTTAAAATGTGAAACCTTATTGTGTTATCCATTCAGCTATTAATTCGAAGTTTGAATTTCTAGAACTCATCCAAATATCCCTGGTCAGTGCTAGAATGTAACAGTATCATTCACCAGCCTTGTGAAGCTTATGTTGGCTATGGAGATAGTGGAGGAGAAAGAAAAATTCGATGAATTTTTCTTTAAAAAGGGCATATTTTATGCAGACAAAAGATACATTTAATTGTGTTGCTAGGGTCATCTGTCCTGATCACTAACCAGCAATCACCTCCTGGAATGTGTACTTGTATGGTCATGAGATGTTGGTCTCCTTTTGAAAAACCTCGTTGTTCGTGAGCCCATTGACACTTGCTGTGAGTAATTGTAATTCTGGCCAATGGTATAAAATGGGTGTTTTTGAATTTGATGCCGTTATACACACTGCTGGTTAAAGATTAAAAAAATAATTGAATGGGGTGTAAAATGGACGACTAATTTATTATCGTCCATCGTTCAGAGTTAAAATTGCCACCCCCTCCCCACCCCAGTGGTCACATGTGAAGAATGGCCCCTGGATGATGATAGCTCTGTAAACAGAACTGAGCGCTAATCTCCATTGGTGGCTTTCGTAGCTCCATATCTGTTCATGTGTGACTCCAATTAAGAAAAAAAGTAATTACAAGTTAAAAAAGGAATAGTGTCTCCCCACTGTTCATTAGCTTAGGAATTCAAATATTCAATTGTACTGACTAATCTGGTGTGAACATTGACTTAATTGTAATTGAATTTCAATCACAACCGATCAATCCTAAAGTTCTGTTTATCACTAGACCTCTTGGCAATGTGAAGGCTATTACAATATGCGGCCAAATTCAAAGTTTTACTGTACAATTATTAATTTTATTTGGCACAGCATTTCCATAGCAATTGCCCTGTCATACTGGGGAATCAGCTCCTCCTTTTGAAAAGATCTGGTAGGTGGACCATCCATGTAGTGTAGAACCCGGCCAATTGTCATTTTTAATTTATTCGTTCATGGGTTATGGCTGGACCAGTATTTATTGCCCATCCCTAATTGCCCCTGAGAAGGTGATGGCTGCTGCCTTTTTGAACCGCTGTAGTCTATATGGTATATTTACACCCACAGTGCTGTTCTGTTCAATGCATAGCTCCTTGTCGAGGAAGCCTCATTTAGTAACTCGATTTAGAAACCCTTGACCATGATGATGGTTTTCCACCTGTGCCAGGCACCTGGCTACTGAGAGTAATCATTTCTGGTACTTTCCTGCTGCCATCACTCACTTTAGAGGTAAAATCGAGTTTATAAAATTGCCTGAAATGTTTGCTTGAAAACTGGTTCTACATGAGAATGACTTATGGTGCAAAAACTACCTTGTGACCTTCAAAGGGTTCCTGCTGTATCTACTAATAGATATAATGGATGCTTTCTTGAGGGACAGAAATTAACTTTAAAACAAGCCTGCAAATTGAACCATAATGGAAAAGCACATTGGTAGGTGGAATGTTACAATTTGTTTTCAAAGTGCTGTCTCGGGTGGCACAGTGGTTAGCACTGCTGTCTCACAGCACCAGGGAGCCGGGTTCAATTCCAGCCTCGGGCCACTGTCTGTGTGGAGTTTGAACTTTCTCCCCGTGTCTGCGTGGGTGCTCCGGTTTCCTCCCACAGTCCAAAGATGTGCAGATTAGGTGGATTGGCCATGCTAAATTGCCCCTTAGTGTCCAAAGGTTAGGTGGGGTTGCTGGGTTACGGGGATGGGGTGGGGGCGTGGGGTGCTCTTTCCAAGGGCTGGTGCAGACTCGATGTGCTGAATGGCCTGCATCTACACTGTGAATTTTAAGTTAAAGCAAGACTAAATTTGAAGTTGCTGGAACTTCGCGTCAAAAAGACTGGAACTTAACTGGAGCACCCCAAAGTTCAAGTGCATCAAGGAAGAGTGAAGGGCAGCCCACCAGCTGCCTTGCCAAGGCTTTTCCTGCCGTCTTTGACCAGTCCCGTCAGCAACATCGGGGCATCATTTTTAAGGATCCAAACACAATTGAAATACAAACACAAACATCCTTGGAACCCCACCCCCCAACACACACCGAGCGAATCCCCAGTGCCAGGCAGACCCTCTCCCTCCTGGGGTCTGAACTTACCTGTGCACCCCTCGTGGGTTCCTTACACCAGATCCCCATTTGTCAAGAGCTGTGGGGGGATGATACAGCGGGGAGGTCCGCAAATTACATTTAAATGTATGGCAATAGGGTTCCTGACTTTTCATGGCAGGAACCCTATTACATCATTGGCAGGGTGGGGACAATGGAGTGGGGAAATCCTGCCACTATTAGGAAAACAAAGGTAGGGGCAGCACGGTGGCGCAGTGGGCTAGCCCTGCAGCCTCACAGTGCTGAGTCCCAGGTTCGGCTCTGGGTCACTGTCCGTGTGGAGTTTGCACATTCCCCCTGTGTTTGCGTGAGTTTTGCCCCCACAACCCAAAGATGTGCAGGGTAAGTGGATTGGCCACGCTAAATTGCCCCTTAATTGGAAAAAATGAACTAGGCACACTAAATTTTTTTTAAAAAGGAAAGCAAAGGTAGTTTTAAGGGATTTATATTTGTATTGGTAAACATTGGAAATAAGGCATAGTTTTAGGTGTGTTTCATTTAATGTCTCTGTGCCTGGAAGGGTAAAATCTACTGTTCAATTGATGCTGGGCTGTGATTCTATTGTGCTTAGAAAGGATTGTGGCATGAAAAATAAATAGTAGTAGCAGTCGTTGTTTTGCAACTTGAGGCCTTATAAGGTAGAAAAGCTTTTAAGTCTTAGTTTTGGCTGCATATACTGTAGTTGAAGATAGGACACTGGAGAGTGAACATCTCTCATTTCTGTTAGAAAAAAGACTTGACTGGATAGGAGCTGCAAAGATGCAGGCTGCCGAAGAACAAGTTACAGTCCAATAACCAGGGAATTGTGACAGAAAGAATGTCTAAGACAACCGAGGTTAGGAGAACAGAGACTCAGGTGTTATTCAGAGGAATTAGAGAAAAAGTAAACTAGGTGTTCTGAGTTAAAGAGACAATTGCAGTAACCAGATTTGAAGTGGGACAGCAGCCTTTTTAACCAGAGTCTGGGAATAGAGAGTTGAAGCAATTGTGCATAGTTTGCACAACAGTCAAGAAAAATAACTCCTTGGTGTAAAATCAGGACTGGATTTGCTGCCAAATGTGGAGTAGAAGCTTTGTTTAAGAGTTGTTTATAAAACCTGGCCTAGATTTCGGAATGCAAACTGCTAAGGGAAAGTGTTACTGTGAGAGAAGATTTTAAAGCATCTTTTTGGGACCGGAGTTTGGAAATTCTCATGTGACAATTGTCTGTGGAGATTCTGAAGAGAATCTACAGACACTAACTTGGGTTCAGAGCAGTGTGTGTGCAATTGGCCACCTTTTAAAAGAGACTTTATGTTAATGAGACTATTGTAGCTTAAGATGTACTTTCTAATCGGTGTTAATCTTAAAATCTGTGTGTATTTGTTAAGCTGGGGGGGAGGGGGAGTAAAGGAGTATTGAATAATAATCCAATTTTTTCATGTTTAATAAATGTTTTTTTCTTGTTGTTAAAACTAATAAGTGGTCCTGTGACACTGCTCCTCTACGCTTTATAAAAAAATATAGATGTTATGAGCCAGGGTTCCATTCTGGACACTTTCCATCCAGTTATAACATTAACCAGGATTGTAACTAGGATGTATTTTTAAAAAAAATTATTCTCTTTTCATGTACTTCATGATCTGTTGAGCTGCTCGCAGAAAAATACATTTCCCTGTACCTCGGTACAAGTGATAATAAACAAAATCCAAATCCAAATCCAACACTAGCGCGAATGCTATTTTAGGATTTGTAGTGATCTGTACATCTGTACATACATCTGCACATACACCAGGGACTACAGACAGATGTAACAGCCACAGCATCACTAGAGGGCAGCATCAGAGACGGGTCCAGCCCAAGGTAGGATCCGCCTCTTTCAGAAGCACAGGGCTAGTGAGCAGCAGCACACAGAGACAGCTCAGCTTACCTTAGCTTCACTGGTCATACCTGTTGACTGTATTATATCTAGTTAAGCTCTGGAAACAGAACAAACCTACTGAATAAAGTATTTGTGTTAACTGGAAGTCTACAATCTTTATTCCGACTGAGAGAATCACATAGGGTCCCCCCTCGATTTTCTGCCTCTGCCGCCAGCCCCACCCACTGAAAATGGAGGTGGTAAATCTCCCCTCCCTCCCCATACAGTGTTTGGACCTGCCTACCATGTGGGGGATCCATATTTGTGTTACTGTTTCTATGGTGTGGTTGGTGAAGGGTTATCTGCATTGAAGGGGTAGTCTGCTCCACATGGTATAATGGTATTCATAGTGAAAGCATAACTGCGTGTAAAGATCATTTGTTTATGACTTCATCAGAAACCTTCCCCCACGAGAAGGCCTGATCTTGACTCTGGAAACAGAATTATTCAAACTGCTCTACTGCATCTCACGCGGCAAGAGTGGGAAACAAATTTTATGGAAATAGGAGGAAGAAATTAGCACCAGCAGCTGGCAGAATTCATCGGCCTATCTCCCATTGTCACTCACAAGTGTTTCCTACCTCCCCTGGCCTCCTCTTCCACCCTTCCCGCCCTTGATGATGGACTGGACTTGGAACAGGGGTGGCCTCAGCTAAGGTTTTCAATCAAAATTTTCAATTCTGGGGCGGCATGTGGCGCAGTGGTTAGCGCTGGGACTGCGGCGCTGAGGACTTGGGTTCGAATCACGGCCCTGGGTCAGTGTCCGTGTAGAGTTTGCACATTCTTCCCATGTCTGCGTGGGTTTCACCCCCATAACCCAAAGATGTGCAGGGTAGGTGGCTTGGCCATGCTAAATTGCCCCTTAATTGGAGAAAAAATAATTGGGTACTCTAAATTTTAAAAAACCCATTTCAATTCTAGAGCATTTTTTCTGCTTCCGCATTCATTTCCTGAGGAAAAGACTCCTTTCCCCTTCGAACGAAAGGGGCTAAAATCAACCTCAGTTTTCCTGGGCAGCAGTGGTGTAAAATCAATCAGCATTCCCAATCCCGAGTAGTGTAGAGTAAACCCATGCTAGCACGAGGGTTACTTGCAAGCAGGACTGGACATTGACATTATCGGATCCATGATCAAAAAGCTCACTGAATAGACGCACGCTCCAAGAATGGGCCCTCGGAGTTGACTACAGGGACACTATCAGCTCTGGAAACATAACCTGGTATGAAGCAGTGGGTTTAGGGGAGGAGGGAATGAAATTGGTGGAAAGAAAGGAAATGAAGCATAATTAGAAAGTTAATGAATTATGAAAGTTAATGCTTTGGAAATGAAATTGATATTTATAGAATCTGTAATTAAGGACCACAACTTGTGTCAAATTAAATATTAGTCTGCCGTAGACAGTTCAGTGAGGGTTCATTGGAAGTCTGATAAGGGATTAGGAACGAGCAGGGATTTAGAGATTCATCCAAATAATGCCTGTGTAAATCAGCGCACAGGGAATGCAGCGGGCGGAGATCACACATTTGTACATGGATCTCACTGATTGCATTTATATCCTAATTATCTGAGATTTTAGTGTGCGGGAAGATTGACTCTTAGTTGTCATAAAAACACACAGTTTGAATTTGAGATCAATCAAAATGACACAGGGTGATAAAGTGAATAATAAAAAAAATTTCCTCCGGTTTTGGGGTTAGTGGTAAATTTAAAATTATGAGTGAGAGAGTGAGCAGATGGGTTTCTTTATGCGTAGAGTTGAGACAGAGGCTATTGCAATATTCAGGGAACGTTAGGTAAATATTTGAAACAGAGGAAGATATAGTGATCAAAGAGAGAGGGATGATGGGGCTAGTCTGATTGCTCCAGTTGAGAACCAGTACACTCAAGATGGGACAATATGCTGTAACATTCCTCTTTTGTGTCAGCAATAGCTCAGTTAGTAGCAATCTTTCCTCTGAGCCTATATTTTGTGGTTTCAAGTTCATGGGAAAGGCCGATGGTGGCCTTCCCATCCCCTTGCAATTGAGCCGCTTAGGTGGACAACACTGTTGTTCAACATGGCAAGACTATATACCAAGGCCAAAGTGGGTAATGTCCTAGTCCATGAGCTGTTGTTTGGAGATGATGCCCTCGCAGGCATCCTGCACTGAAGCTCACTTGCAGGGAAAATGCAGGAAGACCAAAGTTATGGACCAAGACGTAGAGACTCCAGTTCCATCAACATCAACAACCTCCACAGCTTCATATACCTGGGGTGGCACATCATAGAATCCCTACAGCGCAGAAGGAGGCCATTCGGCCCATCGAGCCTGCACGGCCCTTGCTCCGATAGAGCACCCTTCCTAGGCCTAATCCCCCACTCCTAGCCATGTAATCCCACATAACTATTGGGCAATTTAACATGGCCAATTCACCTAACCTGCACATCTTTGGTCTGTGGGAGGAAACTGGAGTACCCAGAGGAAACCCACACAGACACGGGGAGAACGTGCAAACTCCATATAGACAGTCACCCGAGGTCAGAATCGAACCTGGGACCCTGACGCTGTGAGGCAACAATGCTAACCACTTGCCACCGCGCTACTGGTAAGCATGGTTAGCACTTCTGCCTCACGGCGCTGAGGACCCGCGTTCGATCCTGGCCCCGGATCACTATCCTTGTGGCGTTTGCACATTCTTCCCCTGTCTATTTTTAAATAAATTTAGAGTACCCAATTATTTTTTTCCAATTAAGGGGAAATTTAGCATCGCCAATCCACCTAACCTGCACATCTTTGGGTTGTGGGAGTGAGACCCATGCAAACGTGGGGAGAATGTGCAAACTCTTCACAGACAGTGACCCGGGGCCGGGATCGAACTCAGGTCCTCAGTGCCATAGCCATCAGTGCTAACCACTGCCCCACCGGGCTGCCATTCTCCCCGTGTCTGCATTGGTCTAACCCCCACAACCCAAAGATGTGCAGGGTAGGTGGCTTGGCCATGCTAAATTGGTCTTGGATTGCAGACATCTGATCATCGTGTATGCCTCAATTAAGTCACCTCTTAACCTTCTTCTCTCTAACGAAAACAGCCTCAAGTCCCTCAGCCTTTCCTCATAAGATCTTCCCTCCATACCAGGCAACATTCTGGTAAATCTCCTCTGCACCCTTTCCAATGCTTCCACATCCTTCCTATAATGCGGTGACCAGAATTGCACACAATACTCTAAATGCGGCCGCACCAGAGTTTTGTACAGCTGCAACATGACCTCATGGCTCCGAAACTTCATCCCTCTACCAAAAGAAGCTAACACACCGTACGCCTTCTGAACAACCCTCTCAACCTGGGTGGCAACGTTCAGGGCTCTATGTACATGGACACCGAGATCTCTCTGCTCATCCACACTGCCAAGAATCTTACCATTAGCCCAGTACTCTGTCTTCCTGTTATTCCTTCCAAAATGAATCACCTCACACTTTTCTGCATTAAACTCCATTTGCCACCTCTCAGCCCAGCGCTGCAGCTTATCTATGTCCCTCTGTAACTTGTAACATCCTTTCGCACTGTCCACAACTCCACTGACTTCAGTGTCATCGGCAAATTTACTCACCCATCCTTCTACGCCCTCCTCCAGGTCATTTATAAAAATGACTAACAGCAGTGGCCCCAAAACAGATCCTTGTGGTACACCACTAGTAACTGGACTCCAGTCTGAACATTTCCCATCAACCACCACCCTTTGTCTTCTTCCAGCTAGCCAATTTCTGATCCAAACTGCTGAATCACCCTGAATCCCATGCCTCCGTATTTTCTGCAGTAGCCTACCGTGGGGAACTTTATCAAATGCTTTACTGAAATCCATATACACCACATCAACTGCTTTACCCTCATCCACCTGTTTGGTCACCTTCTCAAAGAACTCAATAAGGTTTGTGAGGCACGACCTACCCTTCACAAAACCGTGTTGACTATCTCTAATCAAATTATTCCTTTCCAGATGATTATACATCCTATCTCTTATAAACCTTTCCAAGATTTTGCCCACAACAGAAGTAAGGCTCACTGGTCTATAGTTACCGGGGTTGTCTCTACTCCCCTGCTTGAACAAGAGGACAACATTTGCTATCCTCCAGTCTTCTGGCACTATTCCTGTAGACAAAGGTGACTTAAAGATCAAAGCCAAAGGCTCAGCAATCTCCTCCCTAGCTTCCTAGAGAATCCGAGGATAAATCCCATCCGGCCCAGGGGACTTATCTATTTTCACACTTTCCAGAATTGCTAACACCTCCTCCTTATGAACCTCAAGCCCTTCTAGTCTAGTAGCCTGAATCTCAGTATTCTCCTCGACAACATTGTCTTTTTCCTGTGTGAATACTGACGAAAAATATTCATTTAGCATCTCTCCTATCTCCTCGGACTCCAAGCACAACTTCCCACTACTGTCCTTGACTGGCCCGACTCTTACCCTAGTCATTTGTTTATTCCTGACATATCTACAGAAAACTTTAGGGTTATCCTTGATCCTACCTGCCAAAGACTTCTCATGTCCCCTCCTGGTTCTTCTTAGCTCTCTCTTTAGGTCCTTCCTAGCTAACTTGTAACTTTCGAGCGCCATAACTGAACCTTCATGTCTCATCATTACATAAGCCTCCTTCTTCCTCTTGACAAGTGTTTTGACTGCTTTAGTAAACTACGGTTCCCTTGCTCGACCAGTTCCTCCCTGCCTGACAGGTACATACTTATCAAGGACACGCTGTAGCTGTTCCTTGAACAAGCTCCACATTTCCATTGTGCCCATCCCCTGCAGTTTTCCTCTCCATCCGATGCATCCTAAGTCTTGCCTCATCGCATCATAATTGCCTTTCCCCCAGATATAACTCTTGCCGTGCGGTATATACCTATCCCTTTCCATCACTAAAGTAAACTTAATCGAATTGTGGTCACTATCACCAAAGTGCTCACATACTTCCAACTCTAACACCTGTCCTGGTTCATTACCTAGTACCAAATCCAATATGGCCTCGCCTCTCGTTGGCCTATCTACATACTGTGTCAGGAAACCCTCCTGCACACATTGGACAAAAACAGACCCATCTAAAGTACTCGAACTATAGCGTTTCCAGTCAATATTTGGAAAGTTAAAGTCCCATGGTGTAGACAATGGTGAGCCGTCAGAACTGGTAGCGCAAGAAGACTCATAGGCTTCTGGCACTCACTCCAACTACCCTTCAATCCCATAGAGTCGCCCAGGGCTCTACGGGTCCCGTCAGAGAGGAGGAAGAGCTGGAGGTCAACCCAGGGCCAGCCACCAAGAAGGCTACGGTGGTCTCCAGTTATTCTGAATCCCCCCCTCCTGATACTGGCGCATCTCAAGGGCAACAGGCAGAACAGGATGGCATGGCAACGCCAGTGACACTGGTAAGTGCCCCCCCACAGACCTCCAGAGGTCCTCCACCAAGGGCATCAAAGGCCACAGGGTGCAGAAGGCAGCAGACTCCCTCCACCTCTGATGTGCATCCTGGGGACGCACCTAGGCATAGTAGTGGACCAGGAAAGACCAAGAAGAGTGAGGATCATTGAGTGGGCACGGTGCAGTCATAGCTGTAGCTAGGGGGAATGGAAATCTGTCACAGTAAAATATTCACTATTAAAACATGTCACACCTCCTCCATGTGAAGCCTCTGTTGCCCTCCGCTCTGTCCCCCACCTCCACCGTGCCCCCTCCTAGGCATAGTGGGCCAAGATCAGAAGCCCCCGATGCAGACCCCATTCAGAGGATGGGTGTGAGCGTGCTGTCAGCAGAAAGACAGCGAATTATCATCACTCTCCTGCCTTGGATAATGACCTGCCGACAATGCCAACACTGTCCCATCACCCTGGGGTGACATTAGGTGGTCAGGGAAGGGGGGGGGGGGGGGGGGTGATTAGGGGGGCGAGATGTAATGGGGGAGGAATCGGGGAGATTGGGGGGAGGAGAATTGGGGTGGAGGGCGGGGAATAGAGGGGAGGTCGGGGAATAGGAGAGGGTGGGAAATTGGGGGTAGGGGAAGGGGGGAAGGAGAAAATGGGGGAAGGAGGGAAATGGGAGGTAAGGGTCAGAAATGGGGGAGACATTGAGCTGAAGGACACAGCCTCGGAGAATCTGGAGACAATGAGGACCTCCCCAGTCCTCCTGGTATGTTGGACCCTTGTCTTCGCCTGTCCTCCTTCCTCTGGCTCCTTCTTGGGCATGGAGAAGAGTTACAAGGAGGTAACCACACCCAAGGTACAGGACAAGAATAGCTGGGTTACAGTCAGGGGGAAAAAAACAAACAGGCAGAAAGTGCAGGGATCCCTCGTGGCCGTTCCCCTTCAAAACAAGTATACCGTTTTGGATGCTGTTGGGGGGGATGACCTACCGGGGGCAGGCCCTAGCGGCCAGGTCTCTGGCACTGAGTCTGGCTCTGGGGCTCAGAAGGGAAGGGGGGAGAATAGAAAAGCAATAGTTGTAGGAGATTCAATGGTTAGGGGATAGATAGGAGATTCTGTGGTCGCGAGCGAGACTCCCGGAAGGTATGTTGCCTCCCGGGTGCCAGGGCCAGGGATGTCTCGGATCGTGTCTTCAGGATCCTTAAGGGGGAGGGGGAGCAGCCAGAAGTCGTGGTGCACATTGGTACCAACGACATAGGTAGGAAAAGGGGTGTGGAGGTAATAAACAAGTTTAGGGAGTTAGGCTGGAAGTTAAAAGCCAGGACAGACAGAGTTGTCATCTCTGGTTTGTTGCCGGTGCCACGTGATAGCGAGGCTAGGAATAGGGAGAGAGTGCAGTTGAACACGTGGCTGCAGGAATGGTGTAGGAGGGAGGGCTTCAGGTATTAGGATAATTGGAGCGTATTCTGGGGAAGGTGGGACCTGTACAAGCAGGACGGGTTGCATCTGAACCAGAGGGGCACCAATATCCTGGGAGGGAGGTTTTCTAGTACTCTTCGGGAGGATTTAAACTAATTTGGCAGGGGAATGGGAATCGGATTTGTAGTCCAGCAACTAAGGTAGCCGATATTCAGGACGCCAAAGCGTGTAATGAGGCAGTGGGGAAGGGAACACTGACAAAGGAGAGTACTTGCAGGCACGGAGAGGGGTTGAAGTGTGTATACTTCAACGCAAGAAGCATCAGGAATAAGGTGGGTGAACTTAAGGCATGGATCGGTACTTGGGACTACGATGTGGTGGCCATCACGGAAACTTGGATAGAAGAGGGGCAGAAATGGTTGTTGGAGGTCCCTGGTTATAGATGTTTCAATAAGATTAGGGAGGGTGGTAAAAGAGGTGGGGGGTGGCATTATTAATTAGAGATAGTATAACAGCTGCAGAAAGGCAGTTCGAGGAGTATCAGCCTACTGAGGTAGTATGGGTTGAAGTCAGAAATAGGAAAGGAGCAGTCACCTTGTTAGGAGTTTTCTATAGGCCCCCCAATAGTAGCAGAGATGTGGAGGAACAGATTGGGAAACAGATTTTGGAAAGGTGCAGAAGTCATAGGGTGGTAGTCATGGGCGACTTTAACTTCCCAAATATTGAGTGGAAACTCTTTAGATCAAATAGTTTGGATGGGGTGGTGTTTGTGCAGTGTGTCCAGGAAGCTTTTCTAACACAGTATGTCGATTGTCCAACCAGAGGAGGGGCAATATTGGATTTAGTACTGGGTAATGAACCAGGGCAAGTGATAGATTTGTTAGTGGGGGAGCATTTTGGAGATAGTGACCACAATTCTGTGACTTTTACTTTAGTAATGGAGAGGGATAGGTACGTGCAACAGGGCAAGGTTTACAATTGGGGGAAGGGTAAATACGATGTTGTCAGACAAGAATTGAAGCGCATAAGTTGGGAACATAGGCTGGCAGGGAAGGACACAAGTGAAATGTGGAACTTGTTCAAGGAACAGGTGCTACGTGCCCTTGATATGTATGTCCCTGTCAGGCAGGGAAGAGATGGTCGAGTGAGGGAACCATGGTTGACAAGAGAGGTTGAATGTCTTGTTAAGAGGAAAAAGGTGATTTATGTAAGGCTGAGGAAACAAGGTTCAGACAGGGCATTGGAGGGATACAAGATAGCCAGGAGGGAACTGAAGAAAGGGATTAGGAGAGCTAAGATAGGGCATGAACAATCTTTGGCGGGTAGGATCAAGGAAAACCCCAAGGCCTTTTACACATATGTGAGAAATATGAGAATGACTAGAGCGAGGGTAGGTCCGATCAAGGACAGTAGCGGGAGATTGTGTATTGAGTCTGAAGAGATAGGAGAGGTCTTGAACGAGTACTTTTCTTCTGTATTTACAAATGAGAGGGGCGATATTGTTGGAGAGGACAGTGTGAAACAGATTGGTAAGCTCGAGGAAATACTTGTTAGGAAGGAAGATGTGTTGGGCATTTTGAAAAACTTGAGGATAGACAAGTCCCCCGGGCCTGACGGGATATATCCAAGGATTCTATGGGAAGCAAGAGATGAAATTGCAGAGCCGTTGGCAATGATCTTTTCGTCCTCACTGTCAACAGGGGTGGTACCAGGGGATTGGAGAGTGGCGAATGTCGTGCCCCTGTTCAAAAAAGGGACTAGGGATAACCCTGGGAATTACAGGCCAGTTAGCCTTACTTCGGTGGTAGGCAAAGTAATGGAAAGGTTACTGAAGGATAGGATTTCTGAGCATCTGGAAAGACACTGCTTGATTCGGGATAGTCAGCACGGATTTGTGAGGGGTAGGTTTTGCCTTACAAATCTTATTGAATTCTTTGAGGAGGTGACCAAGCATGTGGATGAAGGTAAAGCAGTGGATGTAGTGTACATGGATTTTAGGAAGGCATTTGATAAAGTTCCCCATGGTAGGCTTATGCAGAAAGTAAGGAGGCATGGGATAGTGGGAAATTTGGCCAGTTGGATAACGAACTGGCTAACCGATAGAAGTCAGAGAGTGGTGGTGGATGGCAAATATTCAGCCTGGATCCCAGTTACCAGTGGCGTACCGCAGGGATCAGTTCTGGGTCCTCTGCTGTTTGTGATTTTCATTAATGACTTGGATGAGGGAGTTGAAGGGTGAGTCAGTAAATTTGCAGACGATACGAAGATTGGTGGAGTTGTGGATAGTAAGGAGGGCTGTTGTCGGCTGCAAAGAGACATAGATAGGATGCAGAGCTGGGCTGAGCAGTGGCAGATGGAGTTTAACCCTGAAAAGTGTGAGGTTGTCCATTTTGGAAGGACAAATATGAATGCGGAATACAGGGTTAACGGTAGAGTTCTTGGCAATGTGGAGGAGCAGAGAGATCTTGGGGTCTATGTTCATACATCTTTGAAAGTTGCCACTCAAGTGGATAGAGCTGTGAAGAAGGCCTATGGTGTGCTCGCGTTCATTAACAGAGGGATTGAATTTAAGAGGCGTGAGGTGATGATGCAGCTGTACAAAACTTTGGTAAGGCCACATTTGGAGTACTGTGTACAGTTCTGGTCGCCTCATTTTAGGAAGGATGTGGAAGCTTTGGAAAAGGTGCAAAGAAGATTTACCAGGATGTTGCCTGGAATGGAGAGTAGGTCTTACGAGGAAAGGTTGAGGGTGCTAGGCCTTTTCTCATTAGAACGGAGAAGGATGAGGGGCGACTTGATAGAGGTTTATAAGATGATCAGGGGAATAGATAGACAGTCAGAGACTTTTTCCCCGGGTGGAACAAACCATTACAAGGGGACATAAATTTAAGGTGAAAGGTGGAAGATATAGGAGGGATATCAGAGGTAGGTTCTTTACCCAGAGAGTAGTGGGGGCATGGAATGCACTGCCTGTGGAAGTAGTTGAGTCGGAAACATTAGGGACCTTCAAGCAGCTATTGGATAGGTACATGGATTACGGTTAAATGATATAGTGTAGATTTATTTGTTCTCAAGGGCAGCACGGTAGCATTGTGGATAGCACAATTGCTTCACTGCTCCAGGGTCCCAGGTTCGATTCCGGCTTGGGTCACTGTCTGTGCGGAGTCTGCACGTCCTCCCTGTGTCAGCGTGGGTTTCCTCCGGGTGCTCCGGTTTCCTCCCACAATCCAAAGATGTGCGGGTTAGGTGAATTGGCCAATGATAAATTGCCCTTAATGTCCAAATTGCCCTTGGTGTTGGGTGGAGGTGTTGAGTTTGGGTAGGGTGCTCTTTCCAAGAGCCGGTGCAGACTCAAAGGGCCGAATGGCCTCCTTCTGCACTGTAAATTCAATGATAATCTATGATTAATCTAGGACAAAGGTTCGGCACAACATCGTGGGCCGAAGGGCCTGTTCTGTGCTGTATTTTCTATGCTCTATGTTCTATGTTCTATGTCCTCCAGCCCTCCTGCACCTCCTCAGGAGTCCGTGTGTCCCTCAGCCTCCTCCTGCTCCTCCTCCAACATGTTGCCCAGTTGCTGTGCCAGTTTTTGGAATGCACTGCAGGCCACCACCAGAGTTGTCCAGGAATTGGCACTGTATTTTCATCAGCCCGATGCACCGCTCAACGACAGCACGGGTGGCAACTTGTGTCTCATTTTATCAGGTCTCAGGCCTCTGGACTGACATCATCTGCCATGACATCACGGGGTGTTCCTTGTCCCCCATGAGCCAACCCGTCATCCTGGGCCTCGAAGACACCGGTGATGTCCTGTTCTTTAGTGTTTGATTGTTGGCAGCTGCCTCTCTGGTGCTGACGCTCCTAGAGTACAGGCACACTGTTCAGGCATCAAAATTTGATGGACTTGCAATAGGGGCTGGTTTAGCACACTGGGCCAAATTTCTGGCTTTTAATGCAGACCAAGGCAAGCCAGCAGCATGGTTCAATTCCCGTACCAGCCTCCCCGAACAGGCGCCGGAATGTGGCGACTAGGGACTTTTCACAGTAACTTCATTGAAGCCTACTTGTGACAATAAGCGATTTTCATTTCATTTTTCAATGCAATCATCCTCTGAAACATGGCACGTGTGCCCTTGAGGAGGCACTTGGGAGCTGAGGAGGGTGAAGTGTTCTCACAACTAATTCCATATTTGAAATAGCCTTAAGCTGTGAAGCTAGAGGCTGCTCACAGTCAAAGGGAGTGAAATTGAATATGAGGATAGAACTGCAGCAGGGCCCAGTCCTGCAAGTGTTTGGTGGACAGACGAGCTGCATCTATGTTTGCCCCTGTTATGGGTCTTCACAATATTTAAAGATGGCTTGAAGGCCTCACGGACGCAAAGCCCCTGACCACCCCGGCCTAGAGATGACACCAGACCTGGAAAGCTTCAGCCCCCGGACCAAGCCCAACTCCCCTGAGGAGAGTTCCCTCCCGCCCCCCCCCCCCCCCCCCCCCCCAGAGCACCGGGTATACAGCTCCGGTGCCCTTGAGTTGCATGCCAGAAAATGGAACTGGCTACTCACCTCCTCACTTCCCCTCAGTATCCATTGAGCCAGGTTCCTGTTTTTGAAAAGGAGTACGAAACGACGCTGTGTGACTTCCTGCTGTGGAGCTGGGCAATTCACTGGAGGCCGTTGCATTTGACGTCAATCTCGTTAATGAGATTGAAATGAATGCGTGATCTGGAAGTCGCCATCTGGAGGCGGGCCGGGTGAATTGCAAAATAGTTCGCGCCTGGTGCAAATCTCGATTTTGCCCTCTCCCGCTATTTATCTAGTGTGCCCCAGGCGCAGTGCGGTCGCTGAATCACGTCAATGATCATTCATTTAACTTCTACTTTTGCAGGCTTGCTGTGCAGAAACCGTCATAGAATCCCTACAGTGCAGAAGGAGGCCATTTGGTTCATCGAGTCTGCACCGACTCTCCGAAAGAGCACTCTACCTAGGCCCAGTGTCGTAACCACGTAACCCCATCCAACCTGCACATCTTTTACATCTTTGGACACTAAGGGGCAATTTCGCTTGGCCAATTCAACTAACCTGTACATCTTTGGACTGTGGGAGGAAACCAAAGAACGAGGCGGAAACCCACACAGACACAGGGAGAACGTACAAACTCCACACAGGCAGTCACCCAAGATTGGAATTGAACCCGGGTCCTTGGTGCTGTGAGGTAGCAGTGCTAACCACTGTGCCATCGTGCCACCTCGACCATCAGGCCTGTTTCCAAATTACAATGATGGCTACACTTCCTAAACGCTTCATTGGTTGTAAATATCTTTTGGACAACCTGAGGTCATGACAGGCACTATATAAAGGTTTTTTTTCTGTTGAACCATTGATCATTGTCGAAACCAGAACAATGTGTGGAAGGTCAGGATTGTTGGTCAGAGTGCACAGAATGGCTGAATCAAATTCTCACATGCAGCATTGTTCATGGACAATTTCTTTATTCGTCTGGATGGCTGCAGCTCCAGCACTAAAGAAGCTCAACGCCATCCAGGATAAAGCAGCCCCCTTGACTGGTATCCCTCCCACAAACATTCAATCCCTCCATTACCGACGAACAGCAGTGTGTGTACCATCTACAAGATGCTTTGTATCACCACGGCTCCTTAGGCAGCACCTTCCAAATGCAGGACCACTACTATCTGGAAGGACAAGGCCAGCAAATACCTGGAAACACCACCACCTGGAGATTGACCTCCAAGTTACTCATCATCCTACCTTTCAAATATAGCACCACCGTTCCGTCACTTTTGCTGGGTCCAAAGCCTGCAATTCCCTCCTTAACTGCACTGTGAGTGCACCTACACCTCGGGAGTGCAATGGTTCAAGAAGGCAGCTCACCACCACCTTCTCAAGGGCAACTGGAGATGGGCATTAAATGCTGGTCTAGCCAGACGCCCACATACTGTCAATGAATTTTTAAAAAATTATTTCTTTGCAACACAATAAATAAAACTATCATTCGAAATGAAAGCTAACTTTCTCAACTGATAGGGCAGCATGGTGGAGCAGTGGTTAGCAGCTTCACGGCGCTGAGGACCCGGGTTCGATCCCGGCCCCGGGTCACTGTCCATGTGGAGTTTGCACATTGTTCCCATGTCTGCGTGGGTCTCACCCCCACAACCCAAAAAGATGTGCAGGGTAGATGGATTGGCTATGCTAATTGCCCCTGAATTGGAAAAAAGAATTGGGTATTCTAAATTTATTTTAAAAAACCTCTCAATTGATTAGAAATTCTCCTCATTACATGGAAGGGAAATAATATAAAACACACAAAGCTCTCTTAATGACCTCATGGGATACTGCATGGTCGGTTTGGGGCGTCTGCAGTGAATTTTGTGTTCCTGGCTTTTGCCAGGTTAGCAGAGCGGGAGGAGTGATCAGGTGTGTTCTAATAATTTAAATTAGGGATTGGTTTAGCACAGGGTTAAATCGCTGGCTTTTAAAGCAGACCAAGGCAGGCCAGCAGCACGGTTCAATTCCCGTACCAGCCTCCCCGAACAGGCACCGGAATATGGCGACTAGGGGCTTTTCACAGTAACTTCATTTGAAGCCTACTTGTGACAATAAGCGATTTTCATTTCCTTTTCAAATCCTGGATTAGGAAGCAGGAACAAAGAAATCAGCCGTGCTCCTTATTGCTCTGCGCCATCCCTGCAAGTGACATCGGCGAGGACTGGGGTAGTGTTGGAATACTTCAACATTTACTCTCTAGACCATAACAAGAGAAACAGACCCAAATTTACCCTTGGCAAAAGGTGAGGCATAAATTGGATAGACTGTTTAGTTATTTGCATTCTCAAACTGTATTAAGTTGTTGCCCAGAAATGGAATCAGTTGAATCGGCAAGTATAAAGTGAGCCGTTCAAATCCAAATTTATGACAGTTGCTCGAAGCTATTCTTAATCATTCAGCTACATAATGTCCAGGGATAACATTCTCAGTTTCAGTTTTCCTCAGCCACATTCTTTTTTGTTCAAATTGGTTTGTTATGCTTTCCAAAAGGCTATTACTCAATTGCCGTGTGGTCCTGCTGCTGTAGACAGCTCAATCATGGATTCACTGTTCGTCCACCACTTGTTAAACCAAGGTCTATAAAAAGGGCCATGCTGGGAGCTCTTTCTAATGCTGCGACCCGGAAATTTGATCCAAAGGTCGTTCCTTGCTCAAGTCGAAGAAATGAAAAGAGAAGTTGATTGATTTTTTGTTTTAAACAGTAAAAATGATATAGAAGAATTCTTTTTAAAACCTCGCTTTGCAGGAGGGTCATTTTGAAAACGTTACCCTTTCTTTCGCAGAGGAGATTCGAGCAGAATCACAGAATCTTTACAGGGCAGAAGGAGGTCATTCAGCCCATCGAGTCGGCCCAAGCTCTCTGCAGAGCATTCTACCTCTCCCACTCTCCAGGGTGATATCATGGAGTCATGCAGTACAGAAGAGGCCCTTCGACTCATGAGTCTGCACCGACAAAATTACACTAAATTTACTCTAATCCCACTTTCCAGAACTTGGCCCAGAGCCTAGAATGTTATAACATTTCAAGTGCTCATCCAAGTACTTTTTAAAGATTGTGAGGAATCCTGCGTTAACTACCCTCCCAGGCTGTGTATTGCTGTCTACCGCCTCCATGTGGGTGAATTTTGTTTTCCTCAAATTTCCTCTACACTGTTATTGTCCCTTCAACTAAGGGGAACAGCTGCTTCCTATCCACCCTGTCCATACCCCGCATAATCGTATACACCTCAATCAGGCCCCCCTCAACTTTTCTCTGCTCCGAGGAAAACAACCCAAGCTAATCCAGCCTCTCTTCAGGCAACATCTTGGTGAATCTCTTCTCCGCCCTCTCCAGTGCAATCACATCTTTCCTATAGTGACACGACCAGAACTGCACCCATTAGTCCAGCTGTGGCCCAACCAAGGTTTTGTACAGCTCCAACATAACCTCCGTGCTGTTATAATCTATGCCACAACTGATAAAGGCAAGTGTTGTGTATGCCTTTTTTAAAAAAAAACATTTTATTGATGGCATTTTTAATATATACATATTCACAAAAATACAAAAGCAAACCGTGGCAATGGGTCACAAAACCCCTCTCTCCCTGTATCTCCTCCAACCACAGTCCCCACTCACTGCCCTGCCATCCCGGTACCTGGTGTATGCCTTCTTAACTACCTTATTAACCTAGGGGTGGCACAGTGATTAGCACTGCTGTCTCACAGCGCCGAGGGCCCAGCTTCGATCCCGGTCCCGGGTCACTGTCCGTGTGGAGTTTGCACATTCTCCCCGTGTCTGCGTGGGTCTCACCCCCACAACCCAAAGATGTACAGGGTAGGCGGATTGACCACGCTCAGCTGCCCATTAAACAAAAAATCTGCCTTATTAACCTGCCCTTCCGCATTCAGGGATCTGTGGACAAGCACCCCAAGATCCCTCTGAGCTTTCGAGTGTCCTGCCATTCATTGAGTACTCCCGTGTCTTGTTACTTCTTCCAAAATGCATTATCTTGTACTTTTCAGGGTTAAATTCCACCTGCCACTGATCTGCCCATCTGACCAATCCGGCTATATCTTCCTGACTATTAGCCACCCGTTCAATCTTCGCGTCATCCGTGAATTTACTTATCATCCCCCTACATTCTGATCTATATTGTTCATGTATATCATGAACAATAAGGGACCCAGCACTGATTCCTGTGGTATGCCACTGGACACCAGCCTCCAGTTACACAAACAACCTTCTACCACCATCCTTGGGTGGTTATGTTGGATAAAAGCCTCCTATGACTAAGCCAGTTTTGGATCCAACTTGCCACATTACTTTAGATCCCATGTGCTTTTACCTTCTTTATCAGTCTCCCATGTGGGAACCGTGAAAGACTTTGCTGAAATCCATATAAACTACATCAACTGCACTACTTCCATCCACATAGCAGATCACCTTCCCGAAAAATTCAATCAAATTTGTTAGGCATGACTACCCTCCAACAAAACCATGCTAACTATCCCTGATCAAATCTAGTGGAGATTAATTATCTCCTTCAGAATTTCTCCAATAGTTTCCCCATCACTGTTGTGAGACTCACTGGTTTGTAATTCCTTGGTTTTTCTCTACCACACTTCTTGAAAGGTAGAACCACATTTTCTGTCCTCCAATCCTCTGGCACCTCTCCTGTGTCCAGAGAGGAATTAAAAATTTGGGTCAGAGCCCCTGTAATTTCCTCCCTTGCCTCCCACAGCTGCCTGGGATACAATTCGTCCAGATCTATTTAAAGCCCGCCAACACCTCCATTGCCTCCTCACACCCTATGTCAAACTGTTCAAGAACTTCACAGTCCCTCTCTCCAAATTTTGTACCTACATCCTCCTTCTCCCGAGTGAAGACAGATGTGAAGCATTCGGGTAACACCCTATCTGGCTCCACGCACAAATTGCCCCCTTGTTCCATAATGGGCCCTATTCTTTCCCTGGTTATCCTCTTCCCCTTAATGTACTTATGGAATATCTTGGGATTCTCCCTAATCTTACCCACCAGAGCTTTTTCATGCCTCCGCTTTGTTCTCCTAATTGCTTTCTTACATTCCCCCCTGCACTTTCTGTACTCCACTAAGACCTCTGCTGATTTGCTCTCTTTGTACCTACGAAAAGCCTCTCTTATCTTTCTTATCCAATCCTGAATATTCCTTGACATCCTAGGTTCTCTGGGATTGTTACTCCTACATTTTACCCTAAAGGGAACATGTTGGGCCTGTGCTCTCTCCGTTTTCTTTCTGAATGCTCCCCCCATCGCCGCCCCCCTCCCCCCCCCCCCCTTTGTGAGGGGTTTCCAGGATGGAAGATGTAGTGATCACAAAGATACAATAGCTCTTTTGAACAACTAAACTAATTTTATTGACACTACTAAATTTGAGTTCTACACTTATTCTGAGTAGCAAACATACATGTAAGAATTAAAGTACACTCACTAATACTATCTACAAATTATAACTATATCTTAACTCTGTAATACACTATGAATCTTAACTTTGTCAGCTCGTCTAATCTCCTTTCCTCAGTTTAAGAGCCAGTGTAATTTATTGTACTGTCCCTTAGCTCCCTCTAGTGGTTAGGCTTAACATAACATTAACTCTTCACATGCTGTATATTTGTATAATGTCACATCTACTTTCAGCCAGAGCTGCAGTGGTAGTTAAAGTACTCACTGGCAAACAGAGCCTTCTTATACACACCAGCTACCTGCATTTGACACAGGCAGCCAAGTGTTCTTGAAGCCTGCCTGCATTAATGGAACACCATGGGTACAGGGGAGTCAGAGAAAGAACAGCATTTGGGGGTGAAAGCAAAGCATGTGCTCATATACCAATACAAATAAATCATGTCTCTCCGATGCTTAAACCTCTTCAGCTTTTCATGTACATAAAGAGAATGAACGTGAGGTGTAATCAAAAGATCCACAGCTTACATAACAAGCTTGCACTCCTTTGAAATTTCAATGTAATGACTTATTTCTACATGTCATAGAGGCTTTTACTCAGGAATTCGCTTTGACCTGTCAGCTCTTCTCAGCCTGTTGCTCAGCGTTTGCAGATTCTCGGAGGTGCTGTCCTTCAGATAAGGCAGCAGACTGAGATACTGCCTGCCCTTTCAGATGGACCCGAAACATTTGATGGTACTGTTTGAAAGTAAAGCAGGGGCATTCTCACCAGTGTACCAGCCAATAATACTTATTCCTCGAATCAGCAGACAAAAAACCCAGAATACCCGGTCATTATTACATTGTTGCACGTGGGAGCTTGCTGTGCGTGATTTGGATGTTGCATTTCCTACATTATCACGGTGCTCTGCCCTTCAAAATAGCAATACTTCATTGGCCTTGAAGCATTCTGGGGCATCCTGTGACATGCTATGTAATTCCTCCTTCTAGGTTGATACGTATGGGGTGCAGAACAGGAAGGCCCCAGTTTGATTCCTAGTCAGCACTGAATGGGTGGTTCAGTCATGGTAGGATTATTATAGCTGGCCTCAGTAAGGTAGCAGAGAGCCCACCAGTGCGGAGGAAGATCTTTGGTGGTCACGATCAGTAAAATGGATGGAAGACAGAAGTATGCGCCCCACTGATGATCAGAGTGGTGACCTTACCTGGAGCTGAGCTTTGAGTACTGATGCAATGCAAACCTTGTCTCGTGAAGGGTAGCTAATATGGTGTGGGAGCAACAGGCTGGCAATGCTACTGGCTCCTACATCCCAGCAAAGAATGGGGAGATACTGGAGTCTTTCGTGGCCCAGCCAAAACAATAACGATCCTTAAAGTGGAGTCTCCAACAACAATAAATGAGCTGCAATATAAATTACCTTTTAGTAAGATCACGTGTCAGATCAAGCCAAGATGAGGTGCAATGTCTTTTCTTGTCAGTTTAGATATAGACCATGAATTGGATTCAATTTGAATTGGTTTTCGGAACAGGCAATGAGATAGATTAAGGGCTTACCTTGTCCATTACCTCTGTGCATTGGCTTTGTAACTTTAAGAATAAAAATTTAAATGAACATTGTGAAGATGGTAGTCTTGTTTGATTCTAACCCTGAGGTTAAAATGTTGTGTGTTCACAAAGTGTGGTATGTGTTTAAATAGAGGCTGTGGGGCAGAAGTAACGTCAAATGCTGGCATGAAGCTGGCTCATTGTGCATCACTATAATTGAGTGTGTAATTAGACTCCACAGTTCCCCAAGTGTACACTTTAAATCATTAATCCCTCAATAAAAATAAACAAAACATTCACACCCTCTCCACTTCTCTTCCCTAATTCATATCCTCATTAGTGTATTGATTTCACCCTGAAGAGTTATTACTACCCTTGGGGGTGGGGGCAGAGTGATCGAGGGAGGAAGGATTAGGAAGAGTGCAAAGAAGGTTTAGTCTATCAAGAAAGGGTGGCCTGGTCGAGCTCAATATCTTGACATTCGTTTTATTCCCTATCCTGACCACACTGACCCATACCGAGGAACAATTCGCCTAATCAGCTCCCTACCCAATCTGTTCCTCACCTGACATCCAGAGAAACTCACGTGTCTCAGCTGAGTTACCCAACAGGCATTGTGAGCAGCGATCCAGACCTATTTGGGTGGCACGGTAGCACAGTGATTAGCACTGTTGCTTCACAGCTCCAGTGTCGCAGGTTCGATTCCCGGCTTGGGTCACTGTCTGTGCGGAGTCTGCACGTTATCCCCGTGTCTGCGTGAGTTTGCTCCGGGTGCTCTGGTTTCCTCCCACAGTCCAAGATGTGCAGGTTAGGTGGATTGGTCATGCTAAATTGCCCTTAGTGTCCAGAAAGGTTAGGTGGGGTTACTGGGTTATGGGGATAGGGGCGGTGTGGACTTAAGTTCGGTGCTCTTTCCAAGGGCCTGTGAAGACTCGATGGGCCGAACGGCCTCCTTCTGCACTGTAAATTCTATGAAATCAATGAAATTTTGTTCCTTTGCCTAACACTAATTTCTGCACAATTTGACAGCGGCCAACAGGTCACCCAGTCATTGTCCCATGTTTAGTAGCATGCCACAGGGCATATTCAGCAATGGAACCACTTAGAGGAACGAGTGGCAGTCTGACTGACTCCCTTTAACTCCCATTAGTGAACATTTACGAAATTTGTGAAGGCGCATGTAAAATGCAAATTTATGCAGCCTCAAGAGGAGGGCTTGAAGAGGGGATTGTTCCAAATAGAAATTAAGCAGTGACCACAATTTCCTCAAAGCCACTGCGCTGAAATTGCGCAGACCTTTTGCCTGTGTTCTATGCCAATCTTGCTGACAGGAACATACCCCCAATTTATCAGGATCATTTGCCCATTTTAGAATGGAAAACCAACGGAAAACAAGCACGCTCCAGTGACAGCACTGAGTGATAATGCATGTGTTAAAAGACGTTTGTCATCTTGTGCCATGTTTTCCTCTTAATTCCTCTTGCTTCTGTTGCCCTTCCTCCATTACTATGCAGACAGGTGGTACTGAGGTTTCCTACATGACAGATGTAACCTGGAATTGAAGATTAATTTCCTAGGTGCTGTCGCGAGCAATGCAAGAGCAATGCATAGAGCATTTGAAAAATTGATTTTCATTTTCGTAGGTTATAAATAAATAATGGCGATGGGGAGAGAAAAAAAAAAGTTAGATTGAATGGGCCAGCCGGAGATGAGAGTCCAAGGGATGAAGCTTCCAAGAATACATCTAACTAGCTTTGGCAATTCTGCTGGGAAGGCCATCCCAGCTGCTTAGTCTTTCTGAGCATGTGTGGGGCAAGTGAACCAGAGGCTGAAACACATTGTAAAGTGTCTTTGATTTGGACGCAGTTCATATATAGAGTGAGGCAAGGGCTCCAAAATATCAGATAGGGAATGTTTCTATATTTTACACTTGGATCACCAGCTGCGTATGAAAGACTTGAGTTTATACAAAGCTTTTCATGACCAAGCTGGACGTCACAAACATGCCAATGAAATACGTTTTAAAAGTGTAGTCACTGTTCAATAGTAGGAAAGGAAGCAGCCAATTTACACCTCAGCAAACCTTATGCTAATAGGCAAATCATCCTTTTCCATGAGGTTGAGGGGTAAATATTGGCTAGGAAGCTGGCGAAAACTCCTCTGCTCTTCTTTAAAATGATTAATCTTATTCTTTTATGGGATGTGGGTGTCGCTAGCTAGGCCAACATTTATTGTCAATTTCTAATTGCCCCAGGGAAGGTGCTGTCCCATTGCTGGAATACTGTCAGGGCCCATAGCCTTTTCAGTATCCAGTGCCGTCAGCTGCTTCTTGCTATCATGTGGAGTGAATCAAATTGGAAAAATACTGGCATTTGCGGCACTATGGATCGCCAGAGGAGGCGGAGATAGATCATCCACTTGGCACTTCGGATTGTAAATGGTAAATAGTGCCACTGGGTTTTTTACATTCACTCAGGTAAGCACATGGTTCATGCTTTGATGTCTCATCTGAAAGATGGCACCTTTGACAGTGCAGGGGTCCCTCAGAACTGCATTGGAGTGTCGGCCTTGATTTTGTGCTTAAGCCCTGGAGTCAGCAGCATACGGAAAAATAACTCTGGCACCGCAACTACTGACCAATGACAGACCTGACTACCAAAAATACCCCGAATCCCTGCGGACAAACCCGACTCCCCCCGGACAATCCCCTTGACTCCCCCGGACAGCAAAACTCTCCCCAGGCAGCCCTGACTACTCCCCGTACAGCCCCGATTCTTCCCCCCCACCCCACCCTCTGGACTCCCTGCTCCTCCCCCGGACAGCCCCGGCTCTCTCCCCTCCCCCCCCCCCCCCCCCCCCCCCCGAACAGCCCCTCCTCCCTCCTCCCAGACAACTACTCTCCCCGGACAGCTCCAACTCTCCCTGAACAGCCCCGACTCTCCCCGGACAGCCCTGAAAGCCCAAGCTTTACCCCCTGGCTTAAAGAACATGTTGGAAACTTGCTGCCATGGCTGTTTCCCTGGAACTACATTTTCCTGCAGGCTGCAGGTCTTTTGTGCGTGAACTGGCTTTTGTCATTCCTTGGGCCAGGGAATAGCCCTGAGCGCATCCGCAGCAGAAAAAGGCTTGAAGGAGCCAAACACTGTGAAAGCAGAAGTCAGGTCACCTGAGCAGGAGTGGCCCACAGAGCAGGTCAGAGCAAGGGGGGCTGGGGAATGATCCCAGAACTTCCAAAAGTAGAGTTTAAAAATGCTTCAAGCTGAAGAAAGAGATGCAAAGGGAGAAGCAAAGTGGTCTTGAAAGAAGCTCTGAAGATCCGAGGAGGCAGCCGAAGGTTGCTGACTCCTCGCTGCCGGCCTTTGGAACAGAGTTTTGTGCCTGACATGGCCGAAGATCTGAAAGTGTGGTTGGAAGGTAAAGCTTGTGTGGTGATCGAGAATAATTGCAGAAGGTGAGATTGAAACAACATGCCAAAACTACTTTCCACTTCCGGCACCTCTGCATTGCTTGCCAGTCGCCGCTGTTTAGTACCTCCATATATTTTCTCTTTTCTCCCCTGACGTCCAGCTCTTGATGCCGCGAATTGGCAAGATAACATCTTATAAAGTAAAGCAACCTAAGACCCACTGGCCTACCCAGTGCTCGCTCCTGCCCTGAAGGGAGGAAGACCTCAGTCAGAATCGGTAACAACTGCCCACAAGAAATAGAGAATATTTAAAATCTCCAAGCACAAGGGGGGGGATCATGAATTCAGCCGATGGACCAAGGTAATTTTCGAATCATGAAATGTAAATGATAAGAACAGTGATGATGAGGATGACAGGGTGAACCCGGTAGAGAAAATGCCCATAGATGATATTATTAAGACATGTGACGGGTTGATAGGTACACTCGAGCAATGTCCATTGATAAGTAAGCAAGAAATCATGGGCGGGATCTTCCGGCCAATCCGGCTGGCGGGTTCTCCCGGTCTCACCAACAGTGATACCCCCAACCTCCCCGTAAAGGGTTCCCCGGCGGCTGAGATTGCGAACAACGGGAAACAACGGTGGGACTGGAAGATCCTGCTGCCAGCCAATGATGGGCCTCCTCCGCCACCACAAAGCATGCCATGGTGAGTAGAAGATCCCGCCCAATGTCAATCTATAAAATAAAAGACAAACATACGAAACAAAACTCAATGTTGATAGGCAGACAAAGCTGGAAGAACTATTCAAGACTGCCACCCAGCAGACCACATCGATACTCTGAACTCTCTCCTACAAGTTGGATCATGACTTATTTCAGGTGCCCTGAATTCAGTGATACATCATACTTTTCAAGCCATTTTATTTACTTCAGACTATAGCTACCCTAGGCTTCAGCTATTGTAAGTAGGCCCCGTCCCATATACAGTATCCGAAAACCAAAATTATCTGAAATCCGAACAATCGACCGAGAGGATTTTGGATAATGGATACCCGAACTGTAAAACGTTGCATAATGAAATTCTAGCTAGGCTAAAGTTCAATGATTCAAACTAACACACGGCTCAAAATAAAATGCCTATCACCTACCGGAACTAATATTTAAACAGCATTACTTACTGATTTCTGGGATCTCGCTGATTAAAACAAAGAAAAACGACGCAATAGTAGATTTAGAAATGATATGGCCAACACGTTTTTTTAAGAGCTCCTGAACCTCAAAGTTTCCCATGACACCGCTGCCTGGAGTAGGGTTTGAACCTTCTGGTTCAGAGGAAGTGTGCTACCATCTGAGCCACAGATGGTAAGACTGACTCCCTCATCCAAACTACAGATGTGCTGATGTAAACGAGGCATGGGGCATGGGGTACTGTAGAATTGGCTGAAATTCAACCCCGATGCTTGCAACTGCATCTTTCCTACCATTGCTTCTTCCGAGCAATAATGATCCCATCTGCTGCCTTCCTGAGGCATTACTGTTACTGCAGTGGGATTGATGCCAAATGGGGTCTTTAAGAATGAACAAGTTACTGTATAGGATGCATAGGACTCTGTTCGTACAAACACAGGAAAGGATGCAGATGAAACACCTGATTGCCTAGAGACCATGGGAAAATCATTGCAGGATGAAGCAAAATAACAGGGATAATAAGATCAGTAGGGGTTAACTTGGCAACACCAAAAAGGTAGTCGCTGCACATTACTTAAAGGCATGCGGTCAACTGACTGTAAGAATTTCCTGAAGAAAGACCCAGCATTTCTGTCAGCAACAGACAGAAATCTGACTAGGAGGTATGAGCTATTAGCAGCTTCATGTAATATTCATGGTTTGGAGTTTCAGAAGGCTTTAATCTTCATAATCAACAGCAGGGGAACAGAATGGTGTCCATGTTAGTGCCTTTCATGTGGACATGCTGTAAACCATCTTCCTCTGATATTAAGGTATGAGCGGTGACGGCTAAAAGCTAAAGTCAATCTACCAGTCTGTGGAACACCGTGTCGAATGGAGACATATTGACCTTTAGGTTCAGAGGAGACCTGCAACGAGCACCCACCGGCTTAATGGGCATACGCATTGCCAGTACGATATGAAAGATAGATTTTATTTAGCGTCTTAGGGCATCTCAAAGTGCTTTCCAAATTAACTACTTTTGAAATGCAGCCACCGTTTCGTAGGCCAAAAAAAACTATCATAAAAATTTTACTGGAATGAAAATCTGACATATGTAGTTCAATATCGGTTTTGACTTCAGCCACTCTGGAAGGACACAGGTTGAAAGGAAGCATGAGAATGATGTCCACACTCTCTCTGATCAACGCTGTTTGCTTCTTCTATTTTTAATTTCCAGCCTCAGTTTTCTCCTCTCCGTCCTGAGGCTGCTGCTTACTCTTATTGGGTTTTGGTCCCTCAGTTGCCACTCTTCCTGACCCATTTTGCCCACCTGCCCCGCACTTCATGTGCGAGCCTGCACCCATTCAAGCACTAACCACTCAGGGCCCCACAGCGGGGTAGGCCACTGGTGCAAATACCACTTCACCCAGCACATAGCCGGTTCAAAATGGAACACTGTCCCTTGGTACAGAGTAAGAAAGTGAGAGTCCAGAGGCCTGGCTGGGTAATCATTGGCCAGGATTGCCAGGCAGTTTGCCAGGATTCTAGAGCAGTTTGCAATTAATCTCCAGGATGAGCCAAGCACAGAGGAAAATGATCAGGGCTTTAAAAATATGTTTCTGTAAATTTTCTTTCAACTTCCATTCTTTGGTCACAGAAGCCTAGCTGCAGAGTAGTTCCGGCTGGGACTTGGCGTGTAAATATTTTCCTTTCGGAAATAAACCATTGTTTGACTCTCCTTTCCAGACTCTTCCTTGACTACTCAACCACTCCGGAAAAATTGATCTGTTTGATCCGGAGGTTGAACATTGGGGCCAATATGTCAAAAGGCTTTGATATTTTATCGCTGCCAATGAGATAACAGCAGAAGAGATGCTGAAAGTAATATTACTTCCTGTTGCAGCCCAAAAAACATAAAACCTTGTGTGAAGCTTAACATCTCCGAGCTCCAAATCCTTTGATCAGCTAGTGAGTGACCATTTTAACCCCTGACCCTCCATCATTATGCAGAGATACAAGTTTCATACAGTTATCAGAGGTCCGGGGTGAAATGGTATCAGCTTTTGTAGTCAGATTTTGACAAATGTCGGGACATTGTGAAATCTGAAGTTCTCTCAGCGACATGTTGCGTAACCGATTGATATGTGTGATCACAGCTTAAATATTCAGAAGAAGTTGCTGGAAGATACCAAGATATCCTTGGACAAAGCAGTTGAGTTGGCTCAAAAGACTGAAACCACTGAGCAAAGTGCTTTTGAATTGCAAAGCATGCACTCTGAGGTGAACTAATTATGGCGGGAAGCGACGAACAGTGATCTTCCCGAAGCGAGGGAGCAGCGGAACCAGAAAAGAAGAAAAGCGATCGGCAGTCACAAGACGTAGAGGCGTGTTACCATTGTGGGGATGAACATTCAAAGGACGGATGTAGATATAAAGAATTCAGCTGTTTCAAATGTAATAAGAAAGGCCATTTGCAAGACAGACAGGCAGACAGTCTACTTTCAAGTTCACAAATAAAAGTAATGCCGACTTCAGTCAACAATCTTGAGGAACCCTTGAAGAAACATCAGAGGCATACAAGTTCAACAAGGTGAGATTACCCCCCCCCCCACTAAGATCGCCCTTATCATCAATGGCCATCCACTCAAAATGGAGGTTGATACAGGGGCGGCTGGCACATTAGTGGGTGAGCAAAGGTTTAAGTGCCTGCAGGGTGGGCTGTAGCCTGTAAATCTCAGCAGTACATCTGCCACCTTAGCCATCTACACTGGAGAGGCACTGAAGATATTGGGGACGGCATCAATACCTGTATGGTACCAACACCAGTCAACCAAGCTGCTATTGATCATTGCAAGGGGAAAGATACCAAGCCTCATGGGGAGTGATTGGCTGAAGAAAAGCCAATTGAATGGTTAGAAATATTCAGCATCACCGCTGGCGTTTTCCAGGAGCTTCTATGAAAATACCAGAAGGTGCAGGGGGGATTTGAGGAAAATCTTTTTTACCCAGAGGGTGGTGACGGTCTGGAATGCACTGCCTGGAAGGGTGGCAGAGGCGGGTTGCCTCACAACCTTTAAAAGGTACCTGGATGAGCACTTGACACATCTTATCATTCGAGGGTATGGGCCAAGTGCTGGCAAATGGGATTAGGATTGGCAGATCAGGTACTTTTCATGCGGCAGTGCAGACTCGATGGGCCGAACGGCCTTTTCTGCACTGTATTTTTCTGTGATTCTTCCAGAGGGAGTTGAGATGCATCAAAGGTGTGAAAGCAAAGATCTATGTAGAGCCAGAAACAAGACCAAATCTTTTTGCGCCAGACCTGTGCCTTATGCTCTACATAAAAAAGTGGATTTGAAGCATCTGGAGGACCTGGGGGTAATTACTCCAGTACAGTTTTCAGAATGAGCAGTACCCATTGTACCAGTGTTGAAGCCGGACCACACAGTCTGAAATTGTGGTGGTTATAAGATGACGGTGAACATGGCTGCTAAAGTAGATAAATATGCTATATCCAGGATAGAAGATTGATATGGCAAGTTGGCAGGAGGTCTTAAGCCCATCGAATTAGATTTAAGCCATGTGTACCAGCAGCTTCAGCTGGAAAATGAGTCAAGGAAGTTCATTATCATAAATATCATAAAGGCTTGTTCCAGTATACGAGATTGCCTTTTGGTATCTCACCGGCCTGTGAGATATTCCAGCGTACAATGGGCAGCCTTTTGCAGGCAGTTCCGAAGGTTGTTGTATAGCTGGACAATGTCCCAGGGACGGGGCAGAGGAACACAGAGTGAATTTGGAAGAAGTCCTCAAGAGGTTAAAGAAGCCGGTATTCGGCTAAAGCGAGAGAAGAGCATATTTCTGGATGATAGACGTCAAGTATTTAGATTTCAGAGCTAATGCAAAGAGGTTCCACCCCCTCGAAAATAAGATAAAGTCAACAAAAGGGGTCCCGAAACCCAAGGAGTGCTCTGGAAATGATGTCCTTTCTCAGGATGGTCAATCATTACAGCTGCTTTTTGCTTAACCTATCAACCATCCTGGCACACCTGCATCAACTGCTAAAAAACAACCAACGTTGGAAGTGGGAAGATTCCCAGAGGAAAGTCTTATGATCAAGTTAAGGAGGCCCTGCAGTCATGACCATTTCAACCCAGATAAACCCATTGTTGTTACTTGCGATGCATCACCATACAGCATTGGCGTGATACTCTCACACAAAATGAAAGGTGGTGTGGAAAGGCCTGTCGCCTTCACATCCAGAACACTGTCCGATGCTGAGAAGAAGCATTCCCAGATTGACATTTATGTCGGAAAGAAATGTAATTGATCTGTTATGGCCAACACTTCACTCTCATTACTTGGCATTTTTTGTGAAGATAAACCCATCCCGCCAATAGCTTCATCCAAGTGCAAAGATGGGCGCTGCTCTTGGCTGCTTATTTGTAAACCTTTCAGCATTGACGGGGAACCCAGATATCAAATGCGAATGCTTAAGTAGGCTTCCATTGCCACAAACAATTTCTGAACCTCCCACTCTGAAGGAGATGCCCAGGCTCTAAATTTCCATACTTTACCTATTTAATCTGCCCACATTAAGGCATGGACCAACAGAGACACTTGTGGTGTCAATAATCAAAGGGATGGTTCGTACAGCCTGGCAATTTGAAAAGTCAGAACAGAGGCCCTCTATGCAACATAGGGATGAAATCACTTGTGAAGATGGATCCTCCTGTGAAATTGCAGAGTAAGAGTGCCACTCTCAGGGTGGTAACCTCTTCTTCAAGAAGTGGTCACCCTGGGCAAACTAAAAATGAAGGTACTGGCCTGGAGTTATGTTTGGTGGCCAGGAATCGACAAGGACACAGAAAACATGGTCAATCAGTGCGACCACTGTCAGTCTCAACACAACCTTCCGCCTGCAGCAAGTTTACACCCTTGGGAGTGGCCGGAATGTCTGTCAATCAGACACCACATAGACTTTGCCGGTTCTTTTTTAGGTATGATGTTTTTAATTGTCATAGATGCCCACTCGAAGTAGCTAGATGTCCAGCCTATACGTTGAACCACTTTAGCAGCCACCAAATCTTTGCCATTCACGACCTACCTGGGGTGCTTTTCTCAGACAATGGTACTGCCTTCACAGCAGAAGAGTTTCAACTCTTCATTAAGTCCGCTGCAATCCAACACGTAAGGACAGCCCTCTACCACCCCACATCAAATGGGCTGGGTGTAAGAGAGGTCCAAACTTTCAAAGCATCAATGAAGAAACGACCACTCCTGCTCCATTTGGTAAACTTGTTTCTCTTGTACAATTCAACCCCGCATACCACCACTGGGGTTACCCCGGCTGAGTTGCTAATGGGCTGGCGTTTGTTTTGAGCTCCTTCACTATAACTCTCTTTGTCTGGATATAACTGTAAGTAAGAGTTTTTCTGTTTTGGTATTTCAGGGATCTGTAGGGGAATTTAAGGGGGGAGAAATGTTGTAACGCGGCGATACTTATGGGGCGATTTTTCGAGGGCCTCGTGATGGGCCCAAAGCCTATGCGGCCGGAGCAGGTGAAGGTTAGCCTGTCAGGGGTTTGGGTGTGATTCGGGCTGTTTGGGCTTGGTCAGAGTTAGCCCGGGAGTCATGGGAATAAGACTTGTGTAGTAGTTGTGCTGTCCAGTGTATATAGTTGTTTTAGTTCAATAAACCTCTGTTGTGTTTCAGCACCGCCTTGTCGATCGCCTCGCAATAAAACACATACAGAAAGGAATTGTACAATCGAGTAATTTTCTTTCCAAATGGCATGGGAAGGTGGTGCACTGTGAGTGCGGACATACTGGCAACTAATGTGATGTTGTCTCCTGTAATCTATCCAACAAAAATAGCCTACCTTTACATTGGTAATACCACACTATTCAATCTCAGATACAGAAGCACAAATGAAATCCCATAGAATCCCTACAGTGCAGAAGGCCATTCTGTCCATCAGCTCTGCACTGATCCTCCTAAAGAGCACTCTACCTATGCCCACTCCACCGCCTAACCCCGTGCATTGAATATGGCCAATCCACCTACCCTGCACATCATTGGTTTGTAGGAGGTAAGCGGAGAACCTGGAGGAGACCGATCCAGACATGGGGAAAACATGCAAAGTCCACACAGACAGTCACCCAATGCCAGAATTGAACCGGGGTTCCTGGGCTGTGAGACATCGGTGTTAACCATTGTGTCACCATGCCACACAATGCTTGAAACTGTATCCTTCCCCACCATTGCTTCTGTCTAGCAATAATGATACCATCGACTATCCCAAGGCCTGGGTATTATCACAATGGGAATCAACCCCAACCCTCAATCAGGTTCTTTCAGCTGCCCGATGAAGCCAAAAAAGCCAGAAAGTTACCAAAGTATAGCCTCTCCAGTGGGCATGTTGGTGTTAACATAATTTACCTATTGTACGTGTCGACTGGTCACCGACACACACCATCCTGACTTGGAACTATATCGCCGTTCCTTCACTGTTGACGTGTCAAATACCTGGAGCTCCCTCCCTAACAGCACTGTGGGGGTATATACACCCCATGAACTACGCTAAATTTAGTGTACCTATTTAAGGGGCAATTTAGCGTGGACAATCCACCTACCCTGCACATCTTTGGGTTGAGGGGGCGAACTCCCACAGGGAGGATGTGCAAACTCCAGACGGACAGTGAACCAGAGCCGGGATCGAACTGGGACCTCGGCGCCGTGAGGCAGCAGTGCTAACCACTGCGCCGCAAGCTGCCCACCCCACCTTCTCAAGGGCAAAGATTTTGGCCGAGCCAGCGAAGTTAATGTACCACGAAAATAATTAAAAGCAAAATGCAGATTGGTGTCAACTGCAACGTGCACTCAGTTCCTGGACTGACCTTCGCGAAGCACCAAATTAAATAGTCAGTCTTTCAGCAAAGAGTAAAGCGTGGGAGAGACACATGGCCGCACTTTCAATCGGAAACTTTCGATTGGATATCAAATCTAGGCCCTGCTTAGCCTTGAAGGTGAATGTCACAGATTCCCTGGCACTATTTCGAAGTAGGGCAGGCAAGTTCACCCTGGTGTGCTGGTCAATACTTATCCCCAGAAAAACACCACTAAAACTGATTATCTGGTCATTAAAATTCCAAAGGTGTGCACGGTAGGTGCATTGGTCACACTAAATTGTCCCTTAATTGGGAAAAAAGAATTGGGTACTCTAAATCACAGTAACTTCATTGCAGTGTAACTGTAAGCCTACGTGTGACAATAAAGATTATTATATTATTATAAATTTTTTTAAAAGAGAAGGCAGGACTTTCCTGAATAACCTCAGGCCGATACAGGAATTGAACCTGCGCTGTTGGCATCACATGGCTTCACAAACAAGCCATTCAGCCAACTAAGTTAAACAGGTTTTCGAACATTGATTCCAATATTCAGACCATTTGCCTGGTACAGGAAATCATTAGCACAGATGGTGTATGATATGGGGACTGTAATAGGGAAAATTTATCCAAATACAGTACCCCAGAAAGTTCTGTATTATAAAGCATTAAAAAGCCTAATTTGGGCAGCACGGTGGCACAGTGGTTAGCATTGCTGCCTCACGGTGCCGACGTCCCAGGTTATATACCGACTCTGGGTCACTGTCCGTGTGGAGTTTGCACATTCTCCCTGTATTTGCCCCCACAATCCAAAGATGTGCAGAGTAGGTGGATTGGCCACGCTAAATTGCCCCTTAATTGGAAAAAATGAATTGGGTACTCTAAATTTAATAAAAGCATACAAAGAGATCCATTGTAAGTACATTGCACTTTGCTGCTTGTGAATTTGTAGGGATTTCACACACATCAGGGGATTCCTGTAACTCACAGACTAACATTATCTTACAGCTGCGTGGTGCCTTTGAAGATGTGCTGACATACACACAGAGCAGCAGTGAATATAAAGGCCGCCTCTACAGGTTCCCTGCTGCCAACTGCTGATCGTTCAGAATACCTGTAGAGGCCAGTGATGCAGGATCTCTGATATCAGCTTCCTCAGTTGTTGAGGAAGGTCACTCTCGGTGGAGGTCTGTCTCATTCCTCACTCTGTGCTGTGGCGATTCCCCGAGCCATTTCCCGCTTCATCTGGAGGTCGCAAATGGGCTGCGTTTGAAGGGACGCGATGTGCAAACTTCTAGATAAAGGGAAGAAAACATGCCCAACATCGCCCTAATCCTGAGGGCCACCTTTGTGTGTAGCTGATCCTCGGTATGCAAACACCAAGTGCCACTATGTGCTGAGGTTCTACCTGTGATGCGACCATCAATTCACACGAGACAGTGAGTGGAAGTGAACAGTGGCTTTAATCGACTAGAACAGTGCCTGCCTGCGACTTGTCTGCTCGTGAGAGCCGCCTACAGGGCAGCTTCTCTTTATACCTCCCCTCAAGGGGGCGGAGCCAGGGGCTGAGCCCACAAGGGCACCAACATGATACATTCCGTGTGGTACAGTGCAATGGTCCATAGGTGGAGCCCACATGGGCAACAGCATGGTACAATGTGATACACAATGTGATACAGTGGTGAATGGTTGGTACAATACGTTCACCACAACCTGTCCCCAATGATGTGAAGGATGAGCCTAGCCATGCAGCCACAGAACACTCCAAGTTGTTGGACCATACGGTACCACAACTTCTCTCCTCTCCCTCACTCTGCTGACACCTCAATCCTCCTTGAAGAAGTCGATGAAAGGCTTCCACTTCCGGGCAAACCCATCGGCTGACCCTCTGAAGACAAACTTGATTTTTTCCAACCTTAGGAACTCCGCCACGTCGCTCACCAGTACCCCTGGTTTTGGTGGCTCCAGACCCTTCCACCCAAGCAAAATCCATCTCCGGGCTATCAGGGAGGCGAAGGCCAGGACATTGGCCTCTCTCGTCCCCTCGGCTCCCGGGTCATCCGACACTCCAAACATCGCCACGAATGGACTCGGGACCACTTTCACCCTCAACGCCCCGGACATTAAGTTCCCGAACCTGCCAGAGCCCCTTCAGTTTTGGACATGCTCAGAACATGTGAACATGGTTTACGGGTCTTCCCGCACACCGTCCACGCCTATCCTCTACCCCCTCAAAAAACCTACTCATCCTAGCCACCGTCATGTGCACCTTATGAACCACCTTGAACTGGATAAGGCTAAGCCTCACACACGGCGAGGATGCCACTCCCGAAATCTCGCATCCAGCAACCCCCCCCACACCGGTGCAAACCTGTGATTGTCGCAAATCGGTGCCCACACCGAGGCACCTTCCAACCTCAGATGCCACTGCCCCCATACCCTCAGGACCACTACCACTGGGCTCGTTGAGTACCTGGCGAGCGAGAATAGCAGAGACGCCGTCAACATTGCCCCTAAACCCGTTCCCCTACAAGAGGCTGCCTCCATCCGCCCCCATGCTGACCCCTCCCCCACTACCCACTTCCTAAACATGACTCTCTTAGCTGCCCACTAATAATTCATTATATTTGGCAAGGCCAGCCCGTTCCCGCCCCCCGCCCCCACTCCAACACCTTCTTAACCCGTGGGGTTTACTCCATCCACACAAATCCCAAAATCAAAGCGTTGACTTTCTTAAAAAATGATTTTGGGACGATGATTGGGAGGTTCTGAAAGACCAATAAGAGCTTCGGCAGCACCGTCAGTTTCACTGTCTGCACCCACCCCGGCAGCGACAGTGGCAGAACATCGCACCTCTTAAAATCCCCCTTCATCTGTTCCACCAACCGAGCCAGATTCAGCTTATGCAGCTGCGCCCATCCCCATCACACTTGGATGGCCAAGTACCTGAAGCTCCCCCCACCACCTTGAACAACAGCTCTCCCAACCTCTTCTCCTGCCCCCTGGCCTCGATCGGGAACTCATTCTTCCTCATATTTAGCTTGTATCCGGAAAGCCGGCCAAACTCCTCCAGGATACTCATGATTCCCCAATATACCCCAATGGGTCCAACATATACAGGAACAGGTCGTCTGCATACAGCGAGACCCCATGCACAATCCCCCCTCCCCCCTGCACAATCCCTCTCCAACTCCTCGACACTCTAAGTGCCATTGCCAGTGGCTCTATTGCCAAGGCAAAAAGCAACGGGGAGAGTGGGCACCCCTGCCTTGTCCCATGGTGTAACCTGAAGTACCCCAAACTCACCCGATACGACTGCATGCATCCCTACTGGCACGTTGTACATCTGACGGACCCAGTCCACAAACCCCTGCCCGAATCCAAACCATCCTAACATTTCCCATAGATACTCCCACTCCACCCAATCAAAAGCCTACTCTACGTCCATTGCCACTGCCACCTCCACATTCTGCCCTCCGGGGGCATCATTATCACGTTTAATAGTCTCCTAACATTCGCCGATAATTGCCTCCCCTTTACAAACCCCGTCTGGTCTTTCTCTATCACCCCCGGCACACAGTCCTCGATGTGTGAGGCCAGGATGTTCGCCAGCAACTTAGTATCCATATTTAATAACAATATCGGGCGGTATGACCCACACTGCTCCAGATCTTTATCTTTCTTCAGTACTAGGGATATGGACGCCTGCGATAATGGAGGGGTGCAAGTCCCCCTTTTCCGTCGCCTCATTATATGCCCTTACCAGCAGAGGCCACAGGCACCCCCCCAAACTCGCCCATCTCAACATCTTAACCTTCTCCAGGAATCAGTGGAGACGCATCACTATCACCCTTGGTAGCTCGTTAGCCTGCGGCTTCCTCATCACTGTCCTATGCGCTCGGTCAACCTCCAGGGGCCGGTCAAAGACCCCCCTAGCCCATCAACCTCTCCAGCATCTTGGCTACATATGAGCCAGCGTCCACTTCCTGGATGCCTTCAGACATCCCCATGCTTCATATATTCTGTCTCCGGAAGTGATTCTCCAGGTCCTCCACCTTCTCCTTTAACCTCTTCTGGGTCTCCCAAATCACACCTATTTTGGCCGCCAACAAGGCAAGCTGCTCCTCGAGCTCACCCACCGCCTCCTCCACTTTCCGAATATCCTGACCCTGGGACTCCAGCCTCTGTTCCACACGATCAATTCCCGCCTTTAGTGGTTCCACCGCTTTGGCTAGGTCCTCCTGGGCTTCCCCCTTATGCCGGCTGAGCTTCTCGTTCAAGAAGTCCACCAGCTGCTCCATCGAACATTGGGCGTGCAAGGCAGGGCCTTTGACCTCTGCCGTCTTGACCTGTGGCGCACAAAGATTCTCTTGCTTCAACTACTCCCTTCTTTTCGCCATACTTCTGCTCCGTAGATCCATCGACCGGCCACACCAGTGTAGCTTACTCCAGTCACTTCTGCGAGACCCCGTTTTGATGTGAGTGATTCAGTTTTCTATTAATAATCCCAGAGCAAACTCGAAATAGGATAAGCTCTCACTGTTAGTTTATTTACCCATACTCAAACGCAGTAGGAGGACTGCAACGTACCCCCCTGGGCACTCCCCCTGGGCACTCACTGGGCACTCCCCCTGGGCACTCATACAGCAAAAGGGGATGGAGAAATTAAAGATTTACAGAACAAAGACCATAGAGAAAAGAGTTATTGTTTCATGTGTGTCCAGAGTGTGGAATCAAAATCCTATAAGGTAACCCTTCAATGGGGTCCACAGGCTGAAAGTCGATGTTGTATAATTCACTTTTTCAGTAGAATTGATTTCAAACAAGGAGATAGGGATGCAGAGATGAATCAGTCTTGCAGGCGATGGTACAGAAGCTTCAGTAGATGGGGCCAGGTATTCAATCTGGACAGAGTCCCTTTTCTGTGTTGCTGCTTGTAGATGGTAAAACGGCAGGCTGGGCTTTTTCCAAACAACAAGGCAATATTAATGGTTACATAAGCTAGAAAATTCCATGTCTCATGACTCCCACCTCTTCACAGTGTCTTTGACAAAGGGTATGTATCCTCTGTTTAGATTCCTGAGATGATTAAATGTTTTTATTATTCATTCAGTGGATGTGGACTTCACTGGCGAGACCAGTGTCCATCCCTAGTTACCCTTAAGAAGGTGGCGGTGAACTGCCGCCTTGAACCACTGCAGTCCATGTCATGTAAGTACACCCACATTGCAGTTAGGAAGGGCATTCCAAGATTTTGACCCAGTGACAGTGAAGGAACAGCGATATATTTCCAAGTCAGGATGGTGAGCGACTTGGAGGGAAACCTGCACATTTCCATGTGCCTGCTGCCCTTGTCCTTCTAGATGGTAGTGATCGATGGTTTGGAAAGTGCTAAGGAGCATTGGTGAAGTCCTGCAGTACATCTTGTAGATGGTATACACTGCTACTACTGTGACTTGGTGATGGAAGGAATAAATGTTTGTGTAAGGGGTGCTAATCAAGCTGGCTTTTTTGACCTGGATGGTGCTAAGCTTCTTGAGTGCTGTTCTTGAGCTGTACTCATCCAGGCAAGGGGAGTGCAATCCATTACACTCACTTGTAGATTGTAGACAGGCTTAGGGGAGTCAGGAAGTAAGTTACATACCACAGGATTCCTAGCTTCTGACCTGCTCTTGTGGTGACTGTACTTATTTGGCTTGTCCAATTGAGTTTCTGGTCAATGGTAACTTCCAAGATCTTGAGACTTGAGAACCAGGCTGTGGGGTTCTTTGTCCTAGCAACTGTGGCCCAGTTCACCAAGCCTGAATTATTAAATGTAGACGGTATTTGCAGAGTTCGCTTTCAATTTTTTTCCCACAGTCCACAGGAGCCTTTAGTGTCTCTTCCAAGGTAACGACGCACAAGTTTTTGTGATGCTGCCATGGGAGCTCCTTTTGTTCAGGGTCACAGACAGACATAGTTTGACATAGCTTCAGCCATTATAAGTTCTTTGTCCAGTTTTTATAATGTTAGAACTTAGCCATGAGGAAATCTATATAAATGATTTGGAGGAAAACGTAACTGGTCTGATTAGTAAGTTTGCAGACGACACAAAGGTTGGTGGAATTGCGGATAGCGATGAGGACTGTCAGAGGATACAGCAGGATTTAGATTGTTTGGAGACTTGGGCAGAGTGATGGCAGATGGAGTTTAATCCGGACAAATGTGAGGTAATGCATTTTGGAAGGTCGAATGCAGGTAGGGAATATACAGTGAATGGTAGAACCCTCAAGAGTATTCAAAGTCAAAGAGATCTAGGAGTACAGGTCCACAGGTCATTGAAAGGGGCAACACAGGTGGAGAAGGTAGTCAAGAAGGCATACGGCATGCTTGCCTTCATTGGCCGGGGCATTGAGTATAAGAATTGGCAAGTCATGTTGCAGCTGTATAAAACCTTAGTTAGGCCACACTTGGAGTATAGTGTTCAATTCTGGTCGCCACACTACCAGAAGGATGTGGAGGCTTTAGAGAGGGTGCAGAAGGGATTTACCAGAATGTTGCCTGGTATGGAGGGCATTAGCTATGAGGAGCGGTTGAATAAACTCGGTTTGTTCTCACTGGAACGAAAGAGGTTGAGGGGAGACCTGATAGAGGTCTACAAAATTATGAGGGGCATAGACAGAGTGGATAGTCAGAGGCTTTTCCCCAGGGTAGAGGGGTCAATTACTAGGGGGCATAGGTTTAAGGTGCGAGGGGCAAGGTTTAGAGTAGATGTACGAGGCAAGTTTTTTACGCAGAGGGTGGTGGGTACCTGGAACTCGCTACTGGAGGAGGTGGTGGAAGCAGGGACAATAGTGACATTTAAAGGGCATCTTGACAAATACATGAATAGGATGGGAATAGAGGGATGCGGACCCAGGAAGTGTAGAAGATTGTAGTTTAGTCGGGCAGCATGGTCGGCACGGGCTTGGAGGGCCGAAGGGCCTGTCCCTGTGCTGTACATTTCTTTGTTCTTTGTTCTATATATGTTTTTTTTAAATATACAGTGGGAGGTCTTAAACCTCTGATGGTATCTAAGAAAGTTAAACTGTATAAAAAGCTGAAGACATTAGATAAGAGCTTGTGAAATGGACAATTTTACTCCTGTGATTTTGCCGGAGTTGATCAGACTGTTTAACAGATTTCATTACAGGGTTAAGATAAAGGAGTCTCTGGGGAATCTGTATCAACAAGGCTGTTATGCTGCAGCTATTGGTCACTTCTAGGCACCTCGAACGGAATCCAGCTGATGGTGACTACAACTTGAGGGCTGAACCGATTGAGAGGGAAAGTGAGAGATTCGTGGCGGGTTCTCCGCCCCGCTGCACCAGTTTTCTGGTGCCGCACGCCCCCACCGGCAGCGGGATTCTCCGTCCCACAAGCTGGTCAATGGGGTTTCCCATTTTGGGCATCCCCACACCTTCTAATAATAATAATAATCTTTATTGTCACAAGTAGGCTTACTGCAATGAAGTTACTGTGAAAAGCCCCTAGTCGCCACATTCTGGCACCTGTTCGGGTACACAGAGGGAGAATTTAGAATGTCCAATTCACCGAACAGCACGTCTTTCGGGACTTGTGGAAGGAAACCGGAGCACCCAGAGGAAACCCACGCAGACACGGGGAGAATGTACAGACTCCACACACTCAGTGACCCAAACCGGGAATCGAGCCTGGGATGCTGGAACTGTGAAGTAACTGTGCTAACTACTGCGCTACCGTGCCGCCCATGCTTGTACAGTCGTGTCTCTTCAAGCTATTGCCTCTCCCGCTTCTGCCTGTTGGCATCACCAACTGCAAAATAAACAAATGCCTCGCTCCGATGAACCTGATTCTTATTCATGCTTATTTGAAAAGCAGCTGTTTTATTTCTGGGCTCCTGATCCCTAGCTGCTTCCTTTTCAGATTCACCGAGTTTAAGCTATTGATGTGGCAGTTCCAGGGCCATAGCAAGCAGTCATGAGCACAGGAATCATCCAGACGCTCCTTTTTGACAAAGACACGCCTGCTCAGCACGCACAACAAAGGATTGCAGGAGGTTTGGGAAAACAAGTTGGAAAACTGCATTCCGGCATGACTTAGGGTTATCTGGGGAGTGCGGGGGGGGGGGGGGGGGGGGGGGGGGGAGAGAGAAACCTGGGCAGTAGGGGGGTGGCGGAGATGGGTTGGGGTGTGCTAACCATGAGGATAGGAAGGTGTTTTTATCCAACTATTGAACACAGCCGACAGCCAACAGCTAGGCTCCAAGCTGTCGACAGCCCCCTCGAGGGTCAACAGTCAAACATCCATCCAGCTAAACACAGCAGAGGTTCAGCGAATCATAGAATTTACAGTGCAGAAGGAGGCCATTCGGCCCACCGAGTCTGAACCGGCCGTCGGAAAGAGCACCCTACCTAAGCCCACATCTCCACCCTATTCCCCGTAACCCAGTAACCCCACCTAACCTTTTTGAACACTAACGGCAATTTAGCATGGCCAATCCACTTAGCCTGCACACCTTTGGACTGTGGGAGGAAACCGGAGCACCCGGAGGAAACCCACGCAGACACGGGGAGAAAGTGCAAACTCCACACAGACCCCGTGACCCAAGCCGGGAACCGAACTTGGGACCCTGGAGCTGTGAAGCAACTATGCTAACCACTGTGCTACCATGCCTCCCTATGATGTTCAATTGATCGCTACAATGAGATGCATCATTTTGAGAACCCTCACGTCGCCCTGAACATCCTGTGCTAGCAAACACTGCCTCAACCCCACATTGATCCACTGCGATGCTGCGGCTCTTTGTCAAGCTCAGTGAATCCATCAGGACCTCGCCAACAACCCTCACCTCAGTCCCTTATGTGAAGTTAGGTATGCCCTTTGGGACCCTTGCACACAACCCCAGACAGTGCAATTTTAACCCTGAAGAAGCTTGGAAAAATGAATGGTCCCCACAAGATGTTTCGTACAAACACCTCGTGAAACATCCGAAACAGAAGGTCAACCTTGATTTCAACCTCCCACCAAGCTCAATCACATCTCAAAATCGCATCGGTACAAAGCATGGCAAGTGTGGATAACTGATGCACAAATTAAAAATTAAAAACTCTCCTGTATGTGACTGTGGTCACCCAGAACAGACCGTGGAACACGTAACGACTCAATGCCTGACTCACAAATATGAAGGAGATTTTACAGCGATACACACTGCCACCCTTGACGTAGTGGGTGAAATTCTCCCCAAATTTATCAGTGTCAGGCTCTGACTGAAAACAGGCGTGCATCTCTCCAGAAACACAGTCCAGTTTTCAGACCAAATTTTCTGGCATTTAGTGTACAAAAAACCAGGGGCGTAGTTTACGCCATCACTCTGGTGGGACGGGCCTGATAGATCAGGCGAGGCCAGCTCCTCTGAGAGCAGGGAACCATCTTTTTTATTTTAAATTTAGAGTGACCAATTCATTTTTTCCAATTAAGGGGCAATTTAGCGTGGCCAATCTACCTACCCTGTACATCTTTGGGTTGTGGGTGTGAAACCCACGCAAACACAGGGAGAATGTGCAAACTCCACACGGACAGTGACCCAGGATCGAACCTGGGACCTTGGCGCCGTCAGACTGCAGTGCAAACAACTGCGCCACCATGCTATCCGGGGGAACCATCTTTAAAGGTCGCCCCAATCTACATTTTTAAAAAAAATTCCCGCATCCCCACCAGAGATCCATCATGAGGCCCTCACTTCCTGCCTTGATGCCACCACCTTGGCTTGGATGTGGTCAAAGCCAGCGTCGGCTGTCTGTGTCGTCGACTGGAAATCCCAGTCCGCCCTGGAACAGGGCCTTGACAAGGGTCTTAATGAGTTCCAATCAGTCTTCATTGCTGCTGCCTGATGATGGGCAGCCTCTTTCAAAACAGCTTGGTGTCGGGATCATGGCGGGGAACTGGCAATGAGGCAACGGGTGTGAAATAGTGCATCTCCAATCAGACCCGAGCACCTTTAAAATTCCATCCTGTGATGTCGCTAAAAGCTTCCTCTCTTTACGGCAAAAACCTCAAACTTGGGTTGCAATTATTCCTGAATGAGGAGAAGCTCTGGTCAGGTGCTCTGGAACTTCGCTCAGCCAGCACTTGCCTGGGTATTCTGCTGGGTTCAGCTTTGTAATAGGGAGACATGGTTATTATTGAGCGAAAGGGTGAGGGGATTGACTGGTGACATTTACAGGGACAGTCAGTCTTGAACATGAAGCAGACTTTATCCGCCAATGTTTTCCAAGCCAGAGGGACCATCAATTCTCTGAAAGTTAGCTCATTTAAATTAAGAAGTGTGGCTAACATAAGGCTATTGTCACTGCAATTCTATAAAACGTACTCGAATCCCTCTTGTGCCAAAGATAGCAGGACTCTGTGCAATCATACTTGAGGATGGAGGTGGAAAGGAACTGCATGAGGGATAACAAAGGAGAAATCAGCTCCCATTTTCTAATGGGCGAGGAGAGTGCATGACGCAAAGGTTCTCTCAGGCCCTGTAAGCTCTTCATGATTCATCTCCATTTATCACTGGCACAATTGGACCCCCAGATATAGCTGGATGTGCAATGACCTAATTGCTAGTTATTCATTTGTAAATCTGTACCATATATTAACCTTGCAATGCGTGGCAGATGGATGTTAAAATGCTTCAGATCTCATATGGTTCATTCACCCTCAAGGCAATACAGATGAACTAGCTTATGGGATATGCTGCTGATGTGTTATGAGTACACGTTGCCTTCTAATTAATGAAAAGATGGCTTTGAAACTTTATGTTAATAGATACAGCTCAATTCTCTTGCATGGGGGAATCTTTCTCCCACAGCACCCTTTCTTACGACCCTGGATATTGATAAAAGTAATTAGTGGCGATATTTCCTTGTACGCCACACACAGGTGTTTGGCAGCTGGTTGCCGTGGCAACAATATGGCTTCCGGAAAGGCCCAGCCAACTTCACATGTTTTGAAATGAGAAAAATGCTTGTGGGTAAATGATAACTGACTGAGTGGGTCCGCCTCCTCCCTGTTTGATATACAAAGCAAAATGTTTGACTGAGTTGGAGTGAGGTAGGAATCAAAATAGCCTCGTAATTTCTGATTTAACAAAGGAACACTTAACGTGGCTCGACTGCAGAAGCAGTGAATTAGCCATTCTGCAACGCACCTTCCAAAAATCCAGTTAGTCATTTCTTAAAAGCTGTTCATTAGACTGTACCAATGGCTCAATAAGCTAAGGAAACCACCCTGACTTTACCTGAGCTAAAACGTTTGGGGAAATGCTAGATCCCATGTCAGCAGTATGTCAGTACTTCGCACTCTTGCGCCAGAGTCAGAAGGTTATTTATGTGTTCAACTTTCATTGCACAAACTTTCATCTAGGTAGAAATACTGCTGGACCGTTGGAGGTGCTGTCTTTTGCCTAAGATGTCAAACTGAGGTCTCACTGATGCTAAAAGGTGGATTCAGTAGATCACATTGCATTATTTTAAAGAGCAAGGCAGATCTCCAGTGTCCTGGCCAATATGCATCCCTCAACCAACATCACAAACAGATTACCTACTCATTTCAACTATGTGGAAACAAATTCATATTTCCCAATGTTATAACAATGACTAGATTGCTGCCTCAAGGCTCCGAGGAGCCGGGTTCGATCCCGGCCCCGGGTCACTATCCGTATGGAGTTTGCACATTCTCCCCGTGTCTGCATGGGTCTCACCCTCACAACCCAAAAAGATGTGTAGGGTAGGTGAATTGGACACGCTAAATTGCTCCTTAATTGGAAAAAATGAATTGGGTACTCTAAATTTATTTTTTTTAAGTTATAATAGTGGCTACACGTCAATGGCTTTGAAGGATGGGGGGGGGGTTAAAATTGGCCCATGTGCATAGGCATCTAACTTCTTCCAGGGACCACTGACCAGCTCAGAACAAGGAAGGGTTTGTTTTTACATAGTGCATTGTCACATATTGTAGAAATGCCTTAAACCGTTAATGCACAATACGAGCCATTCTGAAGAGCTGTGATTGCTGTTAAATGGGAAACCAAACACTGGTGGGGATTTCTCGTCCCCGTTCGACAGAGGTACAAATCCCGTTATAACCGGAAACGCCCGCGAGTGGGCCATAATGGGATTTACAGCAGGGGGGAACTCAGAGTGAGACTTTCCCCATCCCCCCACCTCTGCCGGTGACATAACCAGGTCACGTTCAGCAAGGGCACAGTTACCATTAATTTAAATACAAATATTCAAAATCGGCTTAAAGCCGAATATTCCGGGAACGGCAGATGTTCCCACTCACTGGCATGACGTAATGCCAGTGGGAATCATAGAATCATAGAATTTACAGTGCAGAAGGAGGCCATTCGGCCCATCGAGTCTGCACCGGCTCCTGGAAAGAGCACCCCACCCAAGGTCCACACCTCCACCCTATCCCCACAACCCAACAACCCCACCCAACACTAAGGGCAATTTTGGACACTAAGGCAAATTTATCATGGCCAATCCACCTAACCTGCACATCTTTGGATTGTGGGAGGAAATCGGAGCACACGGAGGAAACCCACGCACACACGGGGAGGATGTGCAGACTCCGCACAGACAGTGACCCAAGCCGGAATCAAACCTGGGACCCTGGAGCTGTGAAGCAATTGTGCTACCCACAATGCTACCGTGCTGCCCCCTACTGGTGAATCACTACTGGTGTCCAAAAGGGGAGACGAGATGCGATGACCATGCCAGGGTCAAAAGCCAGTGCAGCCCCCAGGTGGTCAAGGGCATGGCAGGGCTGGAGTACCAGGTCCTGGCTGTGTCTGAAGGCGCAGAGCCTGAAGGCGATCCTATAGCGGGGGTTCACTTCATGTTAGTCGGGGGGGGGGGGGGGGGGCAGGGGGGTTGATTGTGGAGTGCCTATGTCCTGAAGACCAGTGGTTGGGAGGGTTGGGGGGTGGGGGTGTGATGTCCAGTAGACCCGATGCCAGCGACTGGAGGGGAGGAGAGGGAGAGAGATGGTTTTTAACCAGGATTTGAGATCAGGGTACCTTTTAAAAATGGCACCCGGATCTCCGTGGGGTTGGGAATGCCGACGTCTTTAGGCCCTGCCAGTCACAATGATGGCAGAAATCACCCCCACTCCCGCGCCAAAAATGGCAAAGTGTGGGAAAGTCTTGATGAAAACCGGCCTGATTCCCTGGCTGGTTTGCAGTCAGAACCTGACACTTTGGGGGCAATTCTCCAGAAACACTTCTATGTGTGGTAGCGACCGGGAACTGCTGCGAGCTTCCCGGCACTTGGCTCGGCGAGGCCGGGAATGCTATTCAACGTTAATTGGTTCACATAATGAGGCGCCATGGGCTTCTCGCCGCAAATTATGGTTCGCCAACCAATTTGCCAACACAGTGCTCGCCAACCCCCTGCGAACAACGTCAAGTAGCACTTAAACAGCACTTGCACAGTCAACCCCTCTCAGTTCATTGCCATGGCGCCAAGAAGACCGGCCCCAAGATATGGAGACATGGACCTGGGGAGGTTCCTAGGTGGAGGCAAGGAGGGATGTCCTGTTCCCCCGAGGGTCCCAGACAGTGAGCCACAGTACAGCCTGTGAAGCCTGGGACGAGATGGCGGAGGCCGTGAACTCGGGAAGTGTGACCAAGAGGATGGTCTCCAGTGTCACAAGAAGGTCAATGACCTACACAATGCAGCATGGGTGAGTTGTCACCAAAGCCCCCTCCTCCCCCCCCCCCCCCCCCGAGATCTTTTTGCCCCCACGCAAACTACCACCCCCCAACCCTCCATGCGGTCCTCAACCCTCCCTTCACCCCCCACTCTCCCTTCAACCCTTCCTTCACACCCCCCTCCCACCACTGTGAACCCCACATGCGGCTACTGATGCCCTCGCTGTGTCTCCGCAGGGAGAGGGCCCAGACTGGTGTAATGGTGTTGTGCTAGTTTGCCCCCCAGCACCTCCCCCGCTTCCCATGGCGGCCCACCTGTGGTGGTATGTATTAGGGGTAATACGGTACACCACGTGTCGACAGGCTATTGGTGGAGGGATGCCGGGTCCTGATAGGATCGGCCGCCTACTGGGCTCCGCCCAGAAATGCCGGTTTATGAACCCGGCATTTCCCCCAGCAGCTGCATTCGGTAACCAAGCTGCTGGGGATCAAGTATCTGCTTAATAAAGCCTTTAATTGACGTTACGTCAACCTGCCTTGCGTCATATTGACGGTACAACACCACCCCTGCGGAGGGTTCCCTCCATCACCAGCTGAGGGCCCCCCACTGAGCACTGGAGCGACAAGACCAGCGCCCCTGGGCTCTTTGCCTACCTCACCTCCTCGGCCCTCCGCAGAAGCCCTTCCGCCAGGTTTTCCAAAAAGAGTACTAATCGGCGCCAGCGTGACCACTTGCTGGAGAGGCCCATGACTCACGGGAGGCCACTGGATATGGCATAGCTCCAGTTAATCTTATGGAAATAGGGCTTAAATGGTGATAACTGCTTTCTCGCCATGCTACAGCGAGACCCCGATTTCGAGTGAGAGCGCAATGAGGCCTGAGAATCGCGCCCTTTTTTACTACTTTGGGGGAAAATTCTACCCACTGTCTCATTTTGTCCCTCTCTTTCCAAGACTGTCAAAGCCAATATTGTCCCACCCTTACTGCCCCCTGGGTTACCCAGACCCTAACCTACCTGGGCTATGTGGTTCGGTATTTGCTGAGCTGCTGTGGAGATGTTAGGATGTTATATTTTTAAAACAGTGCACCCTCAAGGTGATGGCAAAATAAAACTGCCTGCTGTAAAACCTTTTGACAGTCAATCCCACAGGATTGTTAAAAATGAAACATTCTACAAAAAAACAATTTGAGCTGGGTCACAAATTGCAAATTTGAACTTTATATGCATTGGTTAATGAGGCATGAGAGCCTTCATGGTCTGATAGCTCAAATCTCAAACTATTCCTTTCGCCCACAGGCAGACTGCACTTTGGTACGATAATATGAAAGCAAAATACTGCAGATGCTGGAATCTGAAATGAAAACAGAAAGTGCTGGAAAAACTCAGCAGGTCGGGCATCATCTCTGGAGAGAGAAAATGGGGCCAATGGGTGGAATTTTACCAAAATTTGTCAGAACGTCAGGTTCTGACTGAAAACGAGCATGTTTCTATCCAGAAACACAGCTGCATTTTCGGATCAGATTTCCTGGCACTTACGTGGGGTCTGGGGGCTGGTTTACACCGTCATTCTGGCAGGTAGGGGCCTGTAAGAGCCTGCAAGCGGGGACCAGCCGGAATAGCTCTTGGAGGTCTCCCAGGGGATCGGAGGACCCCAAGTGATTGGCCTCCGGGCTTGGGAATGCCAGGAAGCCAGACTAACATATCTGTGCTGGGGGTGCCCTGCTTGTGTGGCCCAGGGACCCCCTTATAGATAAGTTGGGGAATTGGGGGAGTCTGAGGATTGCGTTAGGGGATCAAGAGAGGCCTGAGGAGTACTGTTGCGCAAAACACCTCAGTGCAGGAAATGCGATGTGGCCTCGGGGGTGGGAGTGGGGGGGGGTGTTCCCCATTGGGCCACCAAAAAAACAGGGTGCCATTAGTAACGCGTCATTCCTGCCACCTGTAGCACAGGGAACGGCCCCTCAATCTCTGCCCAGAACGGACTCTATTTTGGGGGGTTAGATCGTGTCCCCCAATCTGAGATCTCGCCAGCGCGAATCCAGTTTTTGGCCACTTGCGAAATTTAGCGGCCGTAACGAAATTTGCCCACGGCAAAAGGGGCCACATGATGGCACCCATCATTTCAAGTCCATTTGACTCTTCTTCAGAACTCTGGAGATAAGTGATATGGGCTATAAATGTTAAATCTACGTTCTCTCTCCAGAGTGATGCCAGACCTCCTGTGCTTATCCAGCGTTTTCTGTTTTTTGTTTCAGAGGAACAGGAGTAGGTCATTCATCCCCTTGAGCCTGTCCCGCCATTCAATGAGATCATGGCTAATCTGTGGTCTAACTCTATATACCTGCCTTTGGTCCATATCCCTTAATGTCTTTGATATCAAAAATCTATCTCAGATTTAAAATGAACAACTGTTCTAGCTTCAACTGCTGTTTGTGGAAGAGAATTCCTAACCTCTGTAACTCTTTGAGTAAAGAAATACTTCCTAACATCTCCCCTGAATGGTCTAGCTCTAAATTTTAGACAATGCCCCTTAGTTTTAGAATATGTAACTTGTGGAAATAATTTATCTTTATCTATCCTGTCTTTCCCAGTTAATATCTTGAATACCTCGATCAGATCACCCCTTAACCGTCTAAATTCTAGCAAAACAGGCCTAATTTGTGTAATCTCTGCTCATAGCTCAACCCCTGTAGTCCATTGTTGAAAAGTCCCTCCGAGGACAAAATATCCTTTCCAAGGTGTGGTGCCCAGAACTGCTCACAGTGTCTCCAAATGGGGTCTAACTAGAGATTTGTATCGCTGCAGCATAATCCCTGTGTCTTTATGTTCCAATCCTCCAGACATAAATGCATTCCATTAGTGCTTTTGATTATTTTCTGCACTTGTTCGTGACATTTTAAAGATCTGTGCACCTGAACCCCCAAGTCTCTTTGGAATCTACTGTACTCAGCGTTTTGCTTTGGTATGTTTGACTTAGGTAATGTCTTGGAAGAGGATTCCTTACCATCAGATTTTCCTTACCTTGTCTTGATAATAGGCTTACACAGACAAAATAAAACAGCCAAAATTCACCACCACCCACTGCCAGCAGCGGGGTTAATGCTCCGGCTCCCTGTCTGACTACAATGTTTACAAACATCAACCACTTCAAAGAGAGTTAAGTGCAATCAATTTCTAGCTGAGCACTTCAAAATCACTCTGTGGGCGCCCCCCTAGTTAAGGGGTCTCTGTGGGGGGGGGGGGGGGTCCCTGTATTTAAAGGTTTCAGGAGGGGATGGGGTGGTGTGGGTGGGGTCATCCCAGTGCTTGGGGGAAGGGGATGGGACCCAGAAAATCCGAGGGTGGGGGACTGATTTGCGATGCGTGTGTGTGTGTGTGGGAGGGGGAGGGGGGGGGGAGGAGCTGAGGGAGAGGCTGATTTGTGATGCAGCAATGTGTTGGCAAGCTACAGGACGTCGCTATTGGGCTGCCCGGATAGCGGGATTCCCTTGGGAATCATTTGTAATCCTCGCCATGCATATATTTGCATAGCAAAGCAAATCTGAATTGCTTCTTGACCTGCACTCCCAGCGGGAGGACAAATCAGTTGCAATTCACCTCTGGCAGGAGAATTGACATTCCCAAAGGGAGAATGTCGGCCAACATTGCAACACACCCAAAAGCCATGGGGCGGCAATTTCCCCCAAAATGCCAAAGAATCAGCTTCTGAATGAAAACCGGCATGTTTGTCCCCAGTCCACCTAAGCTGCACACCTTTGGACTGTGGGGGGAAACTCACGCAGACATGGGGAGAATGTGCAAATTCCACACAGTCACCAAGGTCAGAATTGAACTCAGGTCCCTGGTGCTGTGAGGCAGCAGTGCTAACCACTGTGCTACCACTCATGAAACAAGGTCCTTTGCCCTCTCTGAACAGGCGTGCTGGACACAGTCTTGCATAGATTTTCATTTTCTTTCTCTTACCACCTCTATAAATCCATGACAAAAGTGGAAGGTAGTCATTCCCCCAGGAGTTTGTTATCCCACTGATTCATAGAAGAGGTAGGGCTATGGCACGATGGAGATGCCTAGTGACACATTAACATGGAAGCTAAATAATTCAAAACCCCTTTTCAACTAAAACAAGAGCTGCCTGTGTTTACCGTGAACTTTGATAGCTGGATATTAACCGAGTCTCACATTCTCTGGTGGGGCCAAAGAGCAAACCCCAAGGGTTGGAAGGAAGGGCTGACTATTCAAATATTCCTCACATCAGATTCCATTTAATGTACTAATCCACTTAGGTTGCACTAAACTCATTAATGGGGGTTTTGTGGTTAGAGGCTGGCAATTTTTCCAATTATGCACAGTTAGGATGCTTTATACATGATAAAGAAAGGAGTTTACGGCATTCAGCAAGAACGTCTTGCAGGAGAGCAGCAACGGTCTTTTGGTTAATCTACCCTAATTAGTCAGGATTAGGGACTGCATTCTGTAATGAGTAAAATAAACAATGGCGGGCGGCACGGTGGTGCAGTGGTTGGCGCTGCTGCCTCGCCACGCCAAGGTCCCTGGTTTGGTCCCGGCTCTGGGTCGCTGTCCGTGTGGACTTTGCACATTCTCCCCGTGTCCGCGTGGGTTTCGCCCTCACAACCCAAAGAGCGCAGGGTAGGTGGATTGGCCACCTTAAATTTCCCCTTCATTGGAAAAAATGAATTGGGTACTCTAAATTTATGAAAAAAAGAAAGAATACACAATGGCGTTCTGCAACACAAGTCACAAAGGTGGATAAGATCAAAGTGCTGGGATATGGTGAATCTTGGATTTCATTTCAGGCATTGCCATGCTGCAAGGCTACTTTGAATTTTGGATAGACTCCCACCTCAAAGTTGGTTGTCTATGGGTTCAAATCCTGCTCCAATCTTATTGATACTCAGTGGAAAACTGGAGGAATGTCATTGGCAGAGGTGCCATTTTTCAGGTACGTTAAATCGAAGGTCTAACCTACTGGTTCAGATGGTTGTTTAAAGATTGCATTTCAGTTGATAAAGAGGGACAAAGGCCCGAAACACTGAATGCAAATGCTTTGCCCTCGATGATACCTGACCTGCTGCTGCATATTTCCTGCTTTTTACATTTTTATTTTCTAATTTCCAGGATCTACAAAATTGTGTTCTGTGCAGAGGGAGCAGAATTTTCCCTTGAGGGCTTCTGAATCCTGCTGTCAGGGTCAAATGGGGGTCAGAAGCCAGGCCCATGTAGACAGGTCACTCACAGTGATTTTCTCCGGAGCAGCCAATTAATTTAGGATAGTGGGAGCTAGAAGCCACTATCACAATCAGAGGCCTTCCAGCTTCAGAGCAGCAGCAAAGTGCATTGGAAAGTAAGTGAAGGCGAGGGTGCTTTGAAATGCAGCTACCTTCTTTTCAACTTTGTTCAAATCAAAATTTAAAAATGGCCTTTTCTGCCAGGTCACCATTGTTGGGGTCTGGGGATGGCCCACAGGCAGTGTGAGGCCAGGGAACTGGCATGCAGGCCCATCGCTGCTCTATTTAATGCCTGCTTGCCCCCCCCCCCCCCCCCCCTTCCGGCTTGCGGACACAGACCTAGTAAGTCAGACCTAGTTACTGCATAATGTAATCACTGTGAACTGGTTCCTGAAATCCAGCTGGTCTGTAGGGCCACATTTTTGTGGGTTTACCAAGATTGTCAGTTCTCCAAGTCTGAGGGTGTTCCTGTAAGGTGTAGGCCAATGGGAGGAAGAGGAGACCCAGTGTGGTTGTCCTGTTACATAAAGACATCATCCCAGTCAACAGAATCAGCCCAGATCAATTTGTTGTTCTCTTCTCTTAGCTTCAGACGTTGTGAGGTCAGGATCCATGCTAGAAACAGGAGCACCATAATCTAGGCGGACACATCCACCCAGTGCTGCACTCTCGGAGATACTGGGTGGAATGTCTGCCCCACCTGCTGCAGATGTTTTCTGGCAGTGGAGGTGACTTGCTATTGGCTGTTGGTGGGATATTCCGGTCCCGCCGATGTCTACGGTGTTTTGCATGGCTCGTCAGTCGCGCTGCCAGGGACCCCGCCACGAGAGGTCGCCTTCGGTGGGACCAGAAGATCCCAGCGGCGGTAAAATCCTGTCCGCCATCTTTCAAATGAGATGTTGAGGCCACTCTTGCCTGGTTGGATACTGCACTATTTGGAGGCATCGAGTCCTCTTGATATTCTGGCCAACATTCCTCCCCAACCAGCTCCACCAAAAACACTCCATCAAACAATTATTTGCGGGTTTTGCAAAATGGCAGTAAATGCTTACGTAGAAGAATCTCAGAAGTAATTTTTTCAATGTGAAGCACTTTACCGTGTCCTGAGATATTTTTAAGCAGGGTATTGTGGTATTATTATAAATGTAAGATCTTCAAGGGTTAATGAAATGTCTAGAATAGCCACTAGAGGGAGCTACAGTCACAAGTATATAAGGCATTGATGATAAGCCTTATGAGTATAGTTTATATGTTAATAATCAACTATGTATTCTAGCTTTTCATTTAGCACGCAGGTAAGCCCAGCTGTCCTGAATTCCAGCTCAGGTCCCAGAGCAAAAACGTTAGTGCAGAACGCACTGCCCATCCAGCTCCTCCCCACCAAAACCTATTGTGGTATAAATGCCACAATATTAGTGCTAATAAGTAGATAGGCAAGCGATGAAAGGGTCATCTATAGCACTTTGTTTTTAATAGACCTGTCTTGACTGCAATGCTTCACAGCAATAGAATCAGGAAGGTACTATGGATTTTTGTTCCATCTACCCATCTATCTTCACACAATCAGACAAAGAAAAATATAGATCACAAAGAAGCAGCCATTCAGTGCCAAGCACCAGAATTGAACTCCTGAAGGTCTAACTGAAAACCATTTTTTATTTTAATTTGAATCAATACAGTGCAAGGATGAGAAAACATGCCGGAATTAAAAAGTATCGCTGTCTAGAAATCCCTCTCAGGGGTGGAATTCAAATAGAGTTGTGGCAGGCAGGGTGGAGAGAGGGTCGAACATAAAGCAGATCTGGGATCTTCCCGATTTCTACCCATGTCTTCAGTTATAATTAAGTTACGATACGGATACCGACTCTGCTCCAAGATTTTGGTACCACAATGGACATCTCTGTCGTGCTTCCCAGCAAAAATGGTAAATTGGGAGAGTTCCTGAGTGCTCCGCAGATTGGTTGCATAGGGCTGTACTATACCTCTCCTTTTCCTGTAAGGATTCCTCGAGTTTTTATGGGAGCCCATCCGCCTGTTGCCTCACAACTTAAGGATCAGGACATTTGGTGGTGGCAACATGTAGATGGAGGTTGTACGTTAGGTGCCTGCTGCTAGAGCCTCTGCTTTTTGGATTTTTATGCCCTGATTTCAGGTGAATTGGTGCGGGAATTCATAAGGATGGCATGGAATGCCAAAGCCCCAGAAGGTGCTGGAAAGAAGGGGGTAAGAGAAAGTCCGCCGGCGAGTGAGCCTGTGAGTCCTGCAGGAAGAAAGATGGTGGGGACTGGGTCGACGGGTGGGGCCGCCACCCTCACAGTGGAAACTCTTACCAAGGTAATGTCGGTGGAGTTTGAGGGGCTGTTTGCCAAGCATATGGAGATGTTTCAGAGGGAGATGACGGCTTGGCTGAAAGAGTGGGTGGAGGAGGCAATTGCCCCGGCAAAGGCAGCAGTGATGAAGATGTCGGTTAAGGTGCAGGAGCAATGAGATGACTGGGCGAGATGTGAATTGGGAAGGCGTTGGTATATCAATATACCAAGACCTGATGGCGGAGCTGGCGAGAAGCTGGGCAGCCTTTGGATGGTTGATTTGGAGTGGTCTACTCTGCGAAGCTGAGAGTGACTCACAATTCGAGGGACTTTTACTTTGAGACGACGGAGGCATTCGTTAATACTGAAAAATTGGGACTGAGATGAGAGTTGGGATTTGGACTTTGTTGCTGGGATGGGGATTGTGTTTTTCTCATGGAGGGCTTTCTATTTGATGTTTTGTTTTCTGTCTCTTGAATGGAGGGGGTTTGTTTACATGTGTTTTGAGTTTTGGTTTTCTTTCTTCCTTATGGGGACAGTTCTGCATTGTTTCTTGGTTTAAGGGAGATGGGTTTTGGGCACATGGGGGGGTTTTGGACACATGGGGCCGGGTTACTTAGGAGGTGTAGGGGAGGAAGGGGCTCTGGCAGAGGTCACAGCACTAGCAAGCTTGGCTAGTGAACGGGAGTGTGGTGGGGGGAGGGGATCAATACCGGGTGAGGTTCTTGAAAGAGGAAGTGTATGGGGATCTCTGGTGAGGGGGGGGTTTCGACGGTAACAAAAGGATGGGGCAGGCCTTGCCGGATGGGCAGGACTCGGGGAAATTGTGATGACGGATAGGACGGTGGAGTGTGAGAGATCCCCAGTCAGAATGGTGACATGAAAAACATGAGGGGATTAGGGGGACCGGTGAAGAGAGCAAGTGTTTTGGGGCATTTGAAGAGTTAAAAGCTGATGTGGTGATGCTGCAGGACACCCATTTGAGGGTGAAGGATCAGGTGGGGCTCAGGAAGGGGTGGGTGAGTTGGGTGTTTCATTCGGGGTTCGATAGTAGGGCTTGGGGGGTGGGCAAGAGGGTGAGGTTTCAGGTGGAGAATGCGATGGTGGACCAGGGGGTAAGTATGTGATAGTGATGGGTGCGTTGGAAGGGAGGTTGGTGGTGCTGGCAAGCGTATACGGTGGCCCCATGGAGGATTTTGCACCCAAGGGTTCAGCAGTATTTTATGCACAAGATGTTTTTGAGGGTTGACTTCTTTGTGATGGGAAAGGCATTGTTGGCCGAAGTTAAGAGGTCTGAGAATTCGGCAATTGTGATCTCGGATCATGCTCTGCATTGGATGGATGTGGTATTGGAGAAGGGGGCAGCCCAGAGGCCGGGGCGGAGAATGGATGTGGGTTACTGGTGGATCGGAGCTTCTGTGACAAGATAGGGAAGGTGATTGAGGAGTATATGGCGTTTAATTGCATGGGGGAAGTCTCACGGTCAGTGGTCTGGGAGGTTCTGAAGGCTAAGGTGGATAGGGAGGAGAGGGGGAATGCAAACAACATAGAAGAGATTTTGGAGGTGGATAGGAGTATGCGGGAACCTGGATCCCAGTCTGTAGGCAAACAGGTAGGAGTTGCAGGGAGGTTTGATCTATTGTCCACGGCGAAAGTGGTGCATCAGTTGAGAAGGCCGAGGGGGGCTGTTTACGAGTACGGGGAGAAGACAGGGCGTATATTGGCAGGTCAGCTCCATAGGGAGGCCGCGCACAGATTAATAAGGTGTTTGAGGAGTTCTATAGGGACCTGTATAAGTCAGAGCCACCGGAGAGGAGCGAGAGATGAGGGGTTTTATGAGGGCTAGAATGTCTGAGGTTGGGGGAAACAGAAAGGGCAGGGTTGGAGGAACCGGTGGGGGAGGGGGGGGGGGGGAGGAGGTGAAGGTGGCGATTGGGCTGGGAAGACGGCGGGGTCTGATGGGTTCCTTGTCGAATTTTATTAAATATTTAAGGATAGACTGGCACCATTGATGGTGGGAATGATTGAGGATGCGATGGACAGGGGTGTCTTTCCGCAGACGATGGGGCAAGCTTAAGAAGGACCCGGTGGAATGTGGGTCGCATAAGCCCATATTTCTGCTGAATGTAGACGCCAAGATATCGGCAAAGGTGTTGGCGTTAAGGTTGGGGGGGTGCATCCCAAAGGTAATTGGGGAGGACCAGACAGGGTTTGTAAAGGGAAGACAATTGTCTTTGAATGTGAGGAGGCTGTTGAATGTGGCGATTTCTGCGACAGAGGAGGTGGAGGTGGTGCTGCCGTTGGATGCGGAGAAGGCATTTGATTGGGTGGAGTGCAGTTATTTGATGGCATTATTGGAGAAATTTGGGATTGGGCCGAAGTTTGTGGCATGGGTGCAGTTGCTATACAAGGAGCCGAAGACAAGCATGCACACAAATAGTATAAAGTCAGGGTATTTTGCATTGCACCGGGGTATGAGGCAGGAATGCCCTATGTCAACCCCCTTCTGTTTGCATTGGCTATAGAGCCCTTGGGCATTGTGCTGAGGAGCTCGGGATTGTGGAAGGGGATAGTGAGGACTGCATTCGGGGGGACATAGGGTGTCCTTATATGCAGATAACTTGTATATTTCAGAGCCGGGGTATCTGTGGGTGCAGGTGGCCCGGGATTGGGTAGGGCTCCGGAAGGGTGAGGGTGAAGGTTTGTTTGCTGAGGTGGGACAATCTCTGTTGTTGGTGGGCCGGGTACAGGCAGTGAGAATGAATGTGTTGCCGCGATTCTTGTTCTTGTTTCAATGCCTGCCGGTCTGCAGAGAGGACAGCAGGCCGGGGGGGGGGGGGGCGTTAGGCCTCCCAATTTTGATGTATTATTATTGGGCGGCAAATGCAGAGAAAATTCGGCGATGGAGCAGGAAGGGGGGTCTTTGTGTGTGAGGATGGAGGCGGGCTCTTGCAGGGGGATGGGTTGCGGACGCTAGCAATGGCACCGATCCTGATGGTCCCAGAGAAGTATTCAATGAGTCCGGCGGTGGTGGCCACGTAAAAGCAGTTTAGGCAACATTTTAGATTGGGAGTGGTGCCGGTGGGGGAGGTGCCGATTAGGGGGAACCATGGGTTCAAACCGGGGGGGGGGGGGGGATGGATACAAGGTTCTGGGAATGGGAAGAGAAGGGGATTAAAGAAATGAAGGATCTGTTTCTGGGAGGGTGCTTCGCGAGTTTGGAGGTGAAGTTTGGGCCTGCGCAGGATAAACCTTTCAGGTATATGCAGGTATAGGACTTTGCGAGGCAGGTACTCCCAACCTTTCCATTAGTGCCTGCCTCCTCGTTTCGTAACTGGAGGCGATGCTGTCGGGGGGGGGGGGGGGTCGTCTTGACGATTTACGGGAGGATTTTGGAATAAGGGGTGTCCATGGTGGAGGTTAAGGTGAAGTGGGAGGAAGGAGGAAGAGTTGGGGGGAGGTGCTGGAGAAGAGTCTGTGGTGCGTGGTGCTGCGGAGGATAAATGCTTCGACTTCGTATGCGAGGCTGGGGCTGATACAGCTGAAAGCAGTGTACAGGGTGCACCTCACAAAGTCTAGGATGAGCCGACTGTTCGAAGGGGTGTAGGATGCCTGAGCGATGCGGGAAGGGCCCTGCAAATCATGTACAAATGTTTTGGTCCTGCCCGAAGCTGGAAAGGTTTTGGAGGATGGTGTTCAGCACCATTTCGGGGGGGGGGGGGGGGGGGGGGGGTTCTGCATATAGGCGTGGAGCCCAGTCCCCTGAAAGTCATATTCAGGGTGTCGGACCAGCTGGAGCTGCAGGCGACTGCGGGGGCAGATGTTTTAGCCTTCGTCTCAGTGATTGCTCATAGGCGGGTTTTGTTGGGATGGAAGTCAGCTTCTTCAACCTGCGCCTTGGTGTGGCGGGGTGCCCTGTTGGGGTTTCTCACCCTGGAAAAGGTGAAATTTGCTCTAAGTGGGGTGAGTGTGATGGGTTCTATAATTGTTAGGATTTGTTTATCATGCACTTTCGGGAGTTGGTTACTGTTGACTGTTGGTGGGTTGGGGGGTTTTGTGGGGTTGTAGTGAATTGCAAAACTGTTGAAATTTTTTTTAACCAAAATACCTTCAAAAAATAAACTTAAGGATCATTCAACCCAGTTGTTCAAATGATTCCATTCCCCCACCATCCAAGAGCTTTCAGGTGAAGTCCTGATGAGGCCAAAGCAGTGGATAGGCAAGATGCTCTGCTGAACATCTACCACTCTCAGTAGATCAGTCAAGGCTCTTTGGTTTTCAGTCTTATTTGCAGAATTACTAGCAAATTGGTGTTGATGGCAAGAAAGTTTTTTTTTAAATTATTCATGTCAGACTGGATTGTTTCCTATTCTAAATCTTAATGAACCAGTCTATGAGGCGTAATAACTACTAATTCTAAATGTCCCAGTCTATGGCATTCACTCAAAGTTACCTCAGAATGCCTCAAGTCTATGGCATTCATTCAAAGTTAAGTCTAAGTGCTCCAGTCTACGGCGATAAAAGCTCAGAAGGCCCAAGAAGGTAAGCTCGCGATATTTAATAAATCAACGAAAAGCAAAGGCCGCAACGCGGCTCACAGTTCAAACATCCTAACCGGGATAACCGATCACGACAATCCCAATCCGGGCCGGCTTTTAGAAGACAATTCTACGAGCACCAACTGGGTGGGCTTCTGGCCACTAGCGAGGAAGCTCGTATTCCACGAGTCCCACGGGAAGACCAATCGAGGTGTCCCGTGAGGGTTATTACAATGGCATTCCCTCAAAGTTAACTTTAAATGCCCCAGTCTATGGCATTAGCCCCAAGATAACTGTAGCTGAACCAGAGCAAACTATTTCTCAACGCCAATATTATGTACAGAGTCAGGGACAAGAGTACTGACTAAATCCCATCTATTATTCAGTTTTTCTCTGTACAAAATGTGACTGAGTGTTTGGAAAACAAAGCCGTCCCATTTTCTTTTATTCATTACTGCCTCCTGCTCTCACACCATTATTATCATTTCCCGTCCACCACCGACTCATTCTATTTTTTTTATCCCAGACAGTTTTGCCTGGCTCCGCTCCTCATTATAAACTGTTCACCCAAGGTACCTCCTGATTCTGACAGAAGATCATCAACCTGACACATTAATCCTCCCATCTTCTCGCTACAGCTGCTGCCTGACCTGCTAAGTGCTCCTGCCACATCCTGGGTTTGTTTTCTTGGAATGGTCTGACTCTGTGTTCTTCATTTTAGTTCGGAAATTTGAGTACACTCAATTTTTTGACTTTTAATTTAAATGATTGGAATATCATGCCTGCGTTTCACGTGCTCCCTCCGGATAAGCAGCCACTGTAAAGTTCAAACCTTACCCTGTGTCCCATTTTTTCAACATTTAAAACACTTCCTCAGTCAGATGGAAAATACCAGAAAACACGATTTAAAAAAGAAATTGGATTCTTGCTGCCATGAACTGTATCAGTGACAGGGGACTTTGCTAATTGGTTTCTACATTCGCTCAATTCCACATCAGGTACATTTCTTTCTCCTTTATTTATTTATTGGATGTGGGCATCATAGTTGGCAAGGCCAACATTTGTTGTCCATCCCTAATTGCCCATTACCCGTGTGGCTTGCTATTCCCGAGGGCAGTATGGAGTCAGTCACTTTGCTTTGGGGCTGGAGTTAATGCGGGTCAAGAAGCGACACTTGGCACAGTGGTTAGCACCGGAACTATGGCGCTGAGGACCCGGGTTCGAATCCTGGTCCTGGGTCACTGTCCGTGTGGAGTTTGCACATTTTTCCCGTGTCTGCGTGGGTTTCACCCCCACAACCCAAGATGTGCAGGTTAGGTGGATTGGACACGCTAAATTGCCCCTTAATTGAAAAAAAAAAAATTGGGCATTCCAAATTTATGAAAAACATACATAGGTCAGATCGGGTAAGGCTGGCAGATTTCCTCCAATAAAGGATATTAGTGAACCAGGTGTTTTTTTTTTACAACAATCGATGATAATTTCATGGCCTAGGTTTCAATTTCAGTGGGCTTGGTGTGATTTGAACCTATGTCCCCAGAGCATTAACCTGGGCCTCTGCATTGCCAGTCCAATGGCAATACCACTACACTGGCTCCCCCCACCCACCCCAAGCAGGGGATTAGAGAGAGAATAAAGCTACCATTATGCTGGCTTCAAATTGTCCGTTTCGGCAACATCTTCCCCACTCCCTCCATGACATCACAAGGTCTTGTTCGAATCTGGAACTGACGCAAATTTAGAAAATGCTTTGAGTGCCGGTGAACAGCCAGAGGATTTAGGGATTGGCGGAGCCTGCAGCCACCGAATCTGATGTTGGGTTGCGACTCTCACCACATTTTCCAAGGTGTCACGTGGCGGAGGCATGCTGGCCGCTGTTGGTTTTGGAAGAATGCTCTCTCATGTAATGTTCCCACTTCCCAACATGACCCAGTGCTGATGGCCTCGGGTTGGCACTCCACATGTGCACAGATCACCCTCTACAAAATAGAGGCAGGTTCAGCCTTGAGCTTGTTCCATGTTTATACTTTGACCAGTGTGGCTGTGTACAACAGTGGCACTGGTGAAGCATGAAAACAGATTGTCAACAGAATCAATATGTGCTAACGGCTCAATAACAGGCAAAGGGTGTGAGCATGATTTACTTTGCACTGTGCTGTAGGCACCAATAAACTGTTCACTGTTATACTGTTATCAGCCTGCAGCACATGGTGTGATAGGGGAAATACATTCAATGAATTTGAGTCTGATTATTATGAAATTGTGGGAACAGGACACAACATAGGAGCAATGGTGGGACAATACCACCAACATCACCAACAAGTAATGCAACGTCAACAACACCATCAGCAAGTGACACAACGTCAGCATAACTCCTACAACACCAGGAGCAACATGCACAGCATCAGTAAAGTGTGTCAACTCATCACTGAGTGTGATGACTCCCAAAACCCACAAGATGGAGGCACAACATTCAACCACCTAAGGGATATCACGAATAATGTTTATTGAGAAAAAAGAAGTCAAGTCATAAAATATTCTTAAGATGTTTAATTTAATTATGAAAGTCATTTGCTAATCTTTTTTAATGTAGAAAAAATATATTGAAAAAGTTAATGATTGGAACAGTTATATTGATAGAGAGAGGATTTATGATTTTTTAAACAGAGAAGGATGTTATGTTGTTAACAATCCACAGCTCATAGTGTGATTTGAGATATAAATTCAGTGAAGCCTAGAGGTGCGATTATTTCAAATTTCTGGGAACTACACGACATAACATACAGAGACAAGACTTAGAGAGTGTGTAAGCAGAATGCTCCCACAGCAGCAGGATTGTATGTGTGTTGGGGGGGGCAGGGGGGACGGCACTTCATTAGGTGGGAGGCAAAGAAATCTCCAATGGTGAGATAAATTATTTGAATTTTGTTCCCCCAACATTCAAGGCGGGTCGAGTTTCCTGACGGATGATGTCAGAAACCAATTTCCATGCATTAATATCTCATGCATGCTCATTAAGAGGACACTTCAAGGGGCAACACGGTGGTGCAGTGGTTAGCAATGCTGCCACATGGCGCTGAGGTCGCAGGTTCGATACCGGCTCTTGGTCACTGTCCGTGTGGGGTTTGCACATTCTCCCCGTTTTTGCGTGGGTTTGGCCCCCACAATGCAGAGATGTGCAGGTTAGGTGGATTGGCCACGCTAAATTGCCCCTTAATTGGAAAAAAAATAATTGGGTACTCTAAATTTTTTAAAAAGAGGACACTTCACCAGAAAAGAGGTCAGCCTCCAAATTAAGTTCCCCGCCAGTGGGAATTTAGAACATTCAGTTATACGACTGCATGTAAGCCTTGCACCTGCTGAGCTTCGCTTCTTCCTTAACTGTGAGGTCAATGGATGTTGCTTTTGCCTTCGAGGAGACCTCGCCTAACACGACTCGAGTGCCGTTAACAAACGCTGCGTCAACCCTGGAAAAGGGGTACCTGTGAAGGCTCGAGGGGCTCTCATAGCGTGTAAGGGTGGAGTGAAGGATAGACAGGGGAGAGAGGCTTAGAGAAGAAGGGTGGGAAGAGTGTTTGGGGCGGTGGGGGGGCGGGAGTGTCTCAGAGTGTGGGCTGAGTGTCAACAACGGGGCCCTGGTGATAGGTGGGAACAGTCACAATCAGCTCTGAGGGGTGGAAAGACATGTGGAGGTGGGTGGTGATAGGGATCAGGTTAATGGGAGGAGGTCCATAAGACCATAAGACATAGGAGCGGAAGTAAGGCCATTCGGCCCATCGAGTCCACTCTACCATTCAATCATGGCTGATTTCAACTCCATTTACCCGCTCTCTCTCCATAGCCCTTAATTCCTCGAGAAATCAAGAATTTATCAACTTCTGTCTTAAAGACACTCAACGTCCCGGCCTCCACCGCCCTCTGTGGCAATGAATTCCACAGACCCACCACTCTCTGGCTGAAGAAATTTCTCCTCATCTCTGTTCTAAAGTGACTCCCTTTTATTCTAAGGCTGTGCCCCCGGGTCCTAGCCTCCCCTGCTAATGGAAACAACTTCCCTACATCCACCCTATCTAAGCCTTTCATTATCTTGTAAGTTTCTATTAGATCTCCCCTCAACCTCCTAAACTCCAATGAATATAATCCCAGGATCCTCAGACGTTCATCGTATGTTAGGCCTACCATTCGTGGGATCATCCGTGTGAATCTCCGCTGGACCCACTCCAGTGCCAGTATGTCACTGGGTACCAGAGAGGGGTGGAATGGTGATATTGGGTGGGTCAAGGGTGATGGGGTGGAAGTTGGTGGGTTAGAAGGGGAGGGTAGAAGGTGGTTGAGCGAGTTTTCTAAACTGACTTCGACCACGCAATTGGTCAGTCAGTGAGATCCCTCAAGGTGGGAGGTGGTCGTTTTTGGCTGGGTGGAATTCAAAGTCAGCCCAAGTGGTTGATTAAAGAGACACCCTAATAATTTTGAGGCAACTGGATGTCAAAGATGCGTGTTAATGATGTCCACTTGTGCTATCCTCTTGATGGTGAAGGCTGCATTGTAGCAAGTTTGTTTGTGCCTGACTCATGTGTCTCATGACAGAGATCCCTGGTGTGCATCTGCCATTTACCATCGGCTACAGTCAGAGGCTTTGAGATGGGGGTAAACCTGTAAAAGACATGCTCACTAAATGTATCACTTCACTTCGTTCATACTTCCACTGAGGCATCGCTGATACAGGCTGCTGGAGACCCTGCCTAGGCAATGGCTCTCATCCAGTTGAGGAGAAGGAAGGCCCATTGTCGGTTGAAACAAAGCCACGAGGAGCAAGATCTTGAGAGGCAAGAGGCAGCGGGGCCTCTATAAAGTCTAGATGCTGACGGCCATGGACCACTGCAGTGATGACCATTAGCCTGACAATGGGTGTATCCTTGGCGGTGTTCGTATCTATAGATGAATGAATGGCAATGCCAGAGGCACCCTTCAATGTGGTTGCTCGTAACTGCCAGTTTCTCCAGTATAGGCAGTGGCTGCAAGGACTCTGGAGGAGTAATGTGGAGTTCCTGGACAGCAATGAGTGAATGTCTGTCAGGGACCCTTTAAATATGGCACCAGGACCTTCCACCCCATGAGGTAAATACAAGGTGAGTGACTTCCTGCCCACCCCACCACGAGATTCCACGAGCTCCTTGCTGATGCATAAGTGTCTAAAACATTGAAGATTGCGCGTGTTCCTCCCCCCACCCAGCAGGAATCATGACGACTTTCCACCCGCCACCGAATTTAGTCACCACGATTCCACCTTGCGCCTGGGCAGAAGCATATTGTTATCAAAGGGTGGTGCCACATACTTAAATGATACCTCAGTCATCCTCATGTTTTATAACTACTCATCCTCAGATCCCCAAGTCAGGGAGCCTGAGGTATTGTGTGACAGCTTCCTGATATGGTGACGAGAACGGTCTGTTTCTACTAGGGTTGGTCACACTCCTGGATTGCCTGGAAGTCTCCCTGAATGGAACACAGCTGTTCCAGGCACTGACGACAGCAACCCTGGGAATAAAGTAGAGCTTGTGCTTTGCATTTGCAATTTGCAGCTGTGGTTTGCACACATATATCTGTGGTAATATGTGGCTTCTTGATTCTGAGAAGGTCTTGCACAGCTGCTGACATGAAACCACAAGCAAAGATAAATTTATATCATTCATAATTTTTGCTAGCATTGCCTGATGTTTACGACAGAAACCTGGAATGGGTGGCTTTGTTTTGAGACAAAAGGTTAGACAGGTTCTGCATATATCCGCTGCAGTTTGGAAGAGTAAAAGACGACTTGATTGAAACATGTTGGATGCGATTAAACAGCTTAAAAATGGGGTCGCGTGCTGTAGCGTGGTATTTCAAATGAACCCGCTATCTAATGAGACTCCACCGTTTTTTTGGCCTTTGTTGCGAACCCCTTGCTGAGGCCGTACTTGCTTCATTTTCTGCAGAGCTTGTCAGTCCAGGAAGATGACTCGCAAAAATGGGGCGCCATTTTTAAGTGCCGCCCCGATCTTTCAAAAGCCCCCCTCTCCTCCAACATGGTTTCTGGACCTCCCCACTGCTCCGACTTATCTCTCAGAGGGTCCTCGAGCCCCTCCTCACCCCACGTCTTCAGGGTAGGACACCCCTGAGCCTGATCGATGGCAACTGGCCATCTAAACACCTGCAGGGTGCCCGGGTGACATTGCAAAGGTGCTCAGCTGCAAATGCCACAGTGCCCGGTTGCCAGTGGGAATGCTAGCATACCACTCTGCCCAGAGCTCGACCATCTGGGGCCTCCAATGGCCTGGGAGACACCCCCCAACCGGGAGAACTCCGCCCCCCCCGGTGCCATTACACCTGTGTCGTGTTGCGTGGTCTGGTGTACAAACGATCCAACACGGCTGGAGATGGTGTAACTCAATTTTATTTACTACTTAACTATAACAGCATACTGCTAACTTGGGTATGTGCATTACCAGCTAATCTGTGGACCCTGTCCTATTACTATCTGGGTGAGGCACTCAGCACATGGTGAATGTCTGAGTGACAGGCTCTGAGCTCGGTGCTCTGAGCTGGCTGCTGCAGGAATGAAAGGGAACTGTAGTGTCCCCTGTTTTTATAGCGTGTGTGCTCTCACTGGTGATTGGCTGCGATGTTGTGTGTGTGTTGGTTGGTCCTACTGCATGTCCATCAGTGTGTGTTGATTGCACCATGATATGCTGATCTAAATATCATGACAACCTGGTCCACATTTGTGTGGACCAGTGCTAAAAGGCGTCGTGGCGAGGTCTCCCAGGTGTGGCTGTTGGCTCCCAGGCCTCAGGAGAAACCGACGTAAACATATTTAAATGAGCTAAATGGTTCACTTAAATAAGTTAATCTGGATCTCACCCAGCGAGAGTGAAATGCAGGTCGTGATATCTCGTGAGATCTCATTAGATCTTGCGAGGCATTCCGGGCGTCGCAAATCTTCTGAAAGATCTCCACCCCATAGGGCGGAATTGAACCAAAACATTTTGAAGTGTCATTTTGGGCGGGTTTGGCGGGATGTTTCCCTCCGGCTTTTTGGGTGAGATTCACAACAGTATTCACCCACACAGAGTCATTTTTGGGGGCCTTGGGGATTTTCTCCCCAGTCTAGCCCACACTTACAAATGTTTTCAACAGTGGGAGCTGAATTCAGCAGCAAGACTGGCTCCTCAGGGATTGGGCTGCCATTTTTAAAAGGTGCCTTGATCTCTAAGCGAGCTTGAGAGTCCCCCACACCCCCCACCCACTGAAAATGTTACCCCCCACACACATGGGCATTTTGCCCCCCCCCCCCCGAAGTGATGACAACCCGCTATGGAGTCACTGAGGGCCACCACTCTGCCTTTCAGGACCCCCACCCTTCTCCCCCAACCTTTATGGAGCCCCTTCATATCTGCCCTTCAACCCCCCAACCTTCATACCCCCTCATCCCCCCTTTCAAGGGCATGGTCCCCGTCAGGCCTCGACCCTTGGTAGTGCCACGCTGGTAGCGCCCCTGACAGGCTGGCAGTACCAAGATGTCCAGGTGCCAATGGGAGTGTCAGGATGCCACCCTGTCCTGTCCCCAACTACCTAGCTGTGTTTAATGGCCTGGGAGACCCCACCGGTGCGCCGTTTCACCTGGTTGTGTGGACCAGCACTAAACGACGCCCTGGTGAAGTCTCCCAGACAAGGCTGCTAGGTCCCGGGTGCCGGGAGAATCCGGCGAACACATATTTAAATAAGCCTAATGGCTCATTTAAATATGCTGATCTGGATCTTGCCCAGGGAGACATCTCGTGAGGTTCAGTTGAACCTTGTGAGATATCTCGAGCGTTGTGAGTCTCGTGAGAGGCATGTCGCGAGATTCAAAGGCCTGGTCCTGACACCAAGTCGGACGAGATGAGGCTGTTAAATCCCACCCATAAGATCCAGAGGGTCTCAACAGGGTGTATGTGGAAAGAATGTTTCCTCTTGTGGGAGAACCTAGAACTGTGGGGTCACTGTTTAAAGATAATGGGTCATCCATTTAAAATAGAGATGAGGTGAAATGTTTTCACTCACAGTCCTGAGTGTTTGGAATTCTCTTCCTGGAAAGGTGGTGGAAGCAGAGTCTTTAAGGCAGAGATGGACAGATTCTTGCTAGGTGCTGATAGGTCATCGGGTGTAGGCGGGATACAGATTTGAGGTTACTATCAGATCAGCCATGATCTTATTAAATGGCAGGGCAAGCTCGAGGGGCTGAATGGCCTACTCCTCTTTTGTGAGGGCCACGAAGAATCCAGCACGAGTTTTAAGGATACAAAGGGCAGCACGGTAGCACAAGTGGATAGCACTGTGGCTTCACAGCGCCAGGGTCCCAGGTTCGATTCCCCGCTGGGTCACTGTCTGTGCGGAGTCTGCACGTTCTCCCCGTGTCTGCGTGGGTTTCCTCCGGGTGCTCCGGTTTCCTCCCACAGTCCAAAGACGTGCAGGTTAGGTGGATTGGCCATGCTAAAAAAAAAAATTGCCCGTAGTGTCCATAAGGGTTGGGAGGGGTTATTGGGTTGCGGGGATAGGGTGGAAGTGAGGGATTAATGTGGGTCGGTGCAGACTCGATGGGCCGAATGGCCTCCTTCTGCACTGTATGTTCTATGTAATCTATGTAAAGTAATAACATTTATTTACAATAACATATATATAACAGCAGCAGCAACTTCCCTTGCTGCACACTCCTTCCTGCTGGTTCCAAACTGGCCAGCTTTATTTAGACTTGGAGTTTACTAATGGTTTCTCCGCCCCCCTCATTGGGGAAGCTCATACTCCCACAGGATTGTGGGATTGTCATTAGTCCCCAGCCAATGGTAAGCAGGCAGGTTATAACATCCTCTTTATTTGTCTGTGTGTTCATACTAAGGTTTTATACACCTAAATTAAATCTCCCTTCAGCATCCTTAGTTTCAAACCGAAGAAAGGGCGTTGCGGTAGCACAGTGGTTAGCACTGTTGTTTCACGGCTCCAGTGTCCCAGGTTCGGTTCCCGGCTTGGGTTACTGTCAGTACAGATCTGCACGTTCTCCCTGTGACTGCGTGGGTTTCCTCCGGGTGCTCCGGTTTTCTCCCACAGTCCAAAGATGTGCAGGATATGTGGATTGGCCATGCTAAACTGCCCTTAGTGTCCAAAAAGGTCAGGGGGATCACTGGGTTATGGGGATAGGGTGGAGGTGTGGGCTTAAGTAGGGCCCTCTTTCCAAGAGCCGGTGTAGACTCAACGGTCCCTTCTACACCGTAAATTCTATGAACTATATCCAACCTTTCCTCATAGCTAAAATTTTCCAGTCCTGGTTATATCCTAGTAAATCTCCTCTGTCCCCTATCTACTGTCACCACCTCCTCCCTGCAATGTAGTTGCCAGAACTATAGGTAGTAACATAGCTATGGTATGGTTTTCCACAGTTTCGGCATAACCTCCTTGCTCCTCTATTCTGCGTCTCTGCTTAAAACGGAAAGTAAGCTTTGATTGCTGCCACAAAATGGTCTCCCAGTGTCATTCCCTCAAACTAAGTCCTGAATTATCCCTTCACTAGTTGGGCTGGCACATGACTGCCTAAAAACGGTTACTTGAATGCATTTTAAGAATTCTTCATCTCCATATCTATTACACAGATTCTAAGATAGTTAATATTAGGATTGTTGAAACCTCACAATATTACTGTCCTCTTTGTTTTTGCGCTTCCAGAAATTTGCTTCGATCTTCCTCTGACTCTTCGGAGATTGATGAGTATACTCCAGGCAATGTGATTGTCCATCAGTACAACCCTTATGGTCTCATTTGATTATCCTCTGAGCATATCATCCTTCCCCTCAGCTTTAATTGTATATTGAACCAGTATTACGACTTCCACTCTTTTTTTCCCCCAATTCCTTGCCTATCTTGCCTGAAACTCCTATAACCAGGAACGTCATTCCTGCCCTTCTTGCAGCCGTGTTTCCTCAGTAGCTATGATATCATACTTCCAACTGTCTATTTGTGCCCCCAGATCAACTTCCTTCCTCACCATTCGTCTTTGATTGAAGTCCAGGCCACTTAGCACTGCCAAACTCCTTTGATAACTGATGGAGTTGCAATGGATTGACAACAATTAAGGACCACAGCTCATTGAAATGGGACAAAACAAGGGCCTACGCTAAATCAGTGCAGCAAAAAGGAGATATATTATGTACATGTTGGCTACTGTGTGATAAGGCAGACAAGTGTGAAAGGACTGCTGTGCACAAAGCATTTCAGTGAGTTCAGGTACCTAATTTAATCCACAGACTCATAAAGGGGGTTGCTGACAGTTATTGTAATTACCCATTCTGTTTGCCATTCTATCCCTATTCAATGTCTAACAGGCCTCTCTTAATTTGCCAATAACCCACTTATAATGGAACGGAGACGTACTGATTACACCGCTGCTATGAGCAACCACGTTGATCTCCTTATCAGATGATAACATGCACTGTGTGTCAGAAAGGGCATCCGTTTTGTTAACAGTTGCCACAGCAACCAGGATGACAGGGCCCCGTGCGATTCTAAGACAGGCTGTCATGTGTGTCTGAATATCGGGCTGAGCTCATCATGGAAATGACAGGTTTGCAGCCAGTGAAGTGGAAACATAAAAGAAAGTCTGGGGATGGAGGGGGGTGGGGGGTGGGGGGGGGTTGCAGAAAGAGAGAGAGAGTCACCCAGGGAATCCAAAATAGAAACTCTGCCTTCACTTGGAGTGGCGCGTGCAGAGTCATTCAACGCCTTTGTGCTGCTGTGCAATCTTGGCCAGGCAGACATGGTGCCACATCACCTGACTTCACGGCGAAAGCCTTCACGGTGAAATCCTTGTCCAAGTTGAAATGATGAAAGATTTTGTGTACAAATTTGATCATGCGGCGAAGAAATACAGAGAAAAAAAGAGCATATCCAGAACTGCGTCAACTCACTGGGAGAGGGGAGGGGAAAGAGAGAAAATGAGAAGTGAGGAGTGGAGAGGGAGTCAGAGGAGCGAGAAGAGAATAAGCGAGGAAAGGGGAGAGGGGAGTTGCGATGGCATGGCATGGGATCGATTCCGGCCTTGGGTGACTGTGTGGAGTTTGCACATCCTCACCGTGTCTGCGTCGGTTTCCCCTGGGTGCTCCGGTTTCCTCCCACAGTGCAAAAATGAGCAGATTAGGTGGATTGGCCATGATAAATGCATGGGGTTACGGAAATAGGGTGGGGGAGTGGGCCTTGGTGGGACTGCTCTTTCTGAGAATTGGTGCAGACTTGATGGGCTGAATGGCCTCCTTCTGCATTGTGTGGACACTGTGGATTCTCTGGGAGTAGGAGAGAAGCAGATGAGATAAGGGCAATGAGGAGGGAGAAGAGGTAACTGGAGGAGAGAAGAGGGGACTGAAGGAGAGAAGAGCAGGAGAGGGAAGGAGGGGCAGAGGAGTTGAAAACAAGAGAAGAAGAAAGAATAAAGGATCGGGGCAGCAGACAACTAAGCATTGTGCAACAGATTAGCAAGGCCATAAAAAAATGAAACAAAAGAAGCAGGCTTTAAATGCGAAGGGATGTCGTTGAAAAGTCGGGAAATGAAGCCAAACCTGTATCGAACCTTGGTTAGGCTATATTTAGAATACTGAGTGCAGTTTTGGTCACCATATTATAAAAATGATTCAAAGTCACCAGAGGTGCAGAGAGATTTACAAGAAAGGCCAGGATTATGGCGAGGCATTGGCTCCAGAGGGTAACGCTCTGGGGGCCCGGGTTTGAATCCCGGCACAGCAGATGGTGGAAATTGAATCCAATAAATATCTGGAATTAAAAGTCTAATGATGATCATGAAACCCAGCTGGTTCACTAATGTCCTTCAGGGAAGGAAATCTACAGCCCTCACCTGGCCTGGCCTACATGTGACTCCAGATCCACATCAATGTGGTTGACTCTTAAATGCCCCTCTGACCAAGCAAGCCACTCAGTTGTATCAAATCCTCGCAATAAAACAGATCAAAACTGGATATACAATTCGGCATCGACTCCAGGTTAAACATGGGCAAGGAAACCTCTTGCTGATTATCACTTATGTCCACCATCAGCTGACAAATCAGTGCTCCTCCATGTTGAACACCACTTTGAGGAAGCACTGAGGGTGGCAAAGGCACAGAATGTACACTGGATGGGGACTTTAATGTCCATCACCAAGATTGGCTTGGTAGCATCACTACTGACTGAGTCCTAAAGGACGTAGCTGCTAGACTGTGTCTGCAACAGGTGGTGAGGGAAACAACAAAAGAGAAAAACATACTCAAACCCATCCTCATCAACGTGCCTGCCACAGATGCATTTGTCCATCACAGTATCGGTGGGAGGGACCACCACACAGTCTTCACATTGAGGATATCCTTCATCATAGAATTTACAGTGCAGAAGGAGGCCATTTGGCCCATCGAGTCTGCACTCGCCCTTGGAAAGAGCACCCTACTTAAGCCATCCTATCCGCGTAACCCAGTAACCCCACTGAACCTTTTTGGACACTAAGGGCAATTTAGCATGGCCAATCCACCTAGCCTGCACATCTTTGGACTGTGGGAGGAAACCGGAGCACCCGGAGGAAACCCACGCACACACGGGGCGGATGTGCAGACTCCGCACAGACAGTGACCCAAGCCGGGAATCGAACCTGGGACCCTGGAGCTGTGAAGCAACTGTGCTAACCACTGTGCTACCGTGCTGCCCATTTTGTGTGGCACTACCATTGTGCTAAATGGTATATCGCCCATTCTACCATTGCCACCAAGCCAGGAGATCAACTCTGATTCAATCAAGTTTGCAGCAGGGCATGCCAGGGGCAGAACCGAAAAATGAGAAGCGGGTTTCTCCGACCCCCCCCGCTGGGTCGGAGAATCGCTGGGGGGGGCGGGGGGGCGGCGTGAATCCCAACCCGGAGCTCCAATGCCGGCTGCCGAATTCTCCGGGGCCGGTTTCCGGGTGGGGCCGGGGATCACGCTGCGCCGGTCGGGGGCCGTTGGCAGCGGCCCTCCCGGCAATTCTCCGGGCCCTGATGGGCCAAGCGGCCACCTGTTTTCGGCCAGTCCCGCCGGCGTGAAATGGACATGGTCCACCCTGGCAGGACCTGGCTTGTCGGCCATCTAGTGGCGTACTCGGGGAGGCGCGGGGGTTCCGGGCCCCCACGGTGGCCTGGCCCACGATCGGGGCCCACCGATCTGTGGGCGGGCCTGTGCCGTGGGGGCACTCTTTCCCTCCACGCCGGCCTCTGTATGGCTCCGCCATGGCCGGCGCGGAGAAGAAACCCCCTGCGCATGTGTAGGAAACACGCTGGCGGTCCTGCGCATGCGCCAACTCGCACCAGCCGGCGACGGCCCTTCGGCGTCGGTTGCCGCGGAGCCAACCCCTCCAGCGCCGGCCTAGCCCCGGAGGTGCGGAGGATTGCGCAACTTCCAGGCGGCCTGATGCCGGAGTGGTTCGCGCTGCTCTTGGCGCCGGTACAGGCCGCCCCGCCAATTGCGGGAGAGTCCCGCCCGAGGTGTCAGCCTGATGAAGCTACAACACAGGACTACCTGCGCACCAAACAACATAAGCAGCAAGTGGCAGACAGAGCTAAGCGATCCCACAACCAATGGATCATATCTAAGCTCTGTAGTCCTGGCTCAGCCAGTCATGTATGGTGATGGATAATTAAACAACTCACTGGAGGAGTCTCCACAAATAACCTCATCCTTAATGCTGGAGGAGCCCAGCACATCTGTACAAAAGGCATTTGGAATAAACGTCAGTCAGAAGTGGTGAGTGGATGATCCATCTGTGTCTCTTCTAGAGGTCCCCAACATCACAGATGCCAATCTTCAGCCAATTCGATTCACCCCATGTGGTATCAAGAAATTGCTGAAGGCACTGGATGCTGCAAAGGCTATGGGCCCTGACAATATTTCGGCAATAGTACTGAAGGCTTTTTCTCCAGAACCTGCCGCTCCCCTAGCCAAGCTGTTCCAGTACAGCTACAACACTGGCAACTACCTAGCAATGTGGAAACAGCAGAACAAATCGAACCGGCCAATTACCGTCATATCAGTTTACTCTCAATCATCAGTAAAATGATGGAAGGGATCAGTACTATCTAGCAGCACCTACTTAGCAATACCTTACTCACTTTTGAGGGCAACACGGTAGCATAGTGGTTAGCGCAATTGCTTCACAGCTCCAGGGTCCAAGGTTCGATTCCCGACTGGGTCACTGTCTGTGCGGAGTCTGCACGTTCTCCCCGTGTCTGCGTGGGTTTCCTCCGGGTGCTCCGGTTTCCTCCCACAGTCCAAAGATGTGCGGGTTAGGTGGATTGGCCATGCTAAATTGCCCTTAGTGTCCAAAAAGGTTAAGTGGGGATTGCGGGGATAGGGTAGATACGTGGGTTTGAATGGGTTGATCTTTGTAAGGACCGGTGCAGACTCGATGGGCCGAATGGCCTCCTTCTGCACTGTAAATTCTATAATTCTATGAGACACTTAGTTTGGGTTCTGCCAGGGTCACGCAGCTCCTGACCCCATTACAGCCTTGGTTCAAACATGAACAAAAGAGCTGAACTCCAGAGATGAGGTGAACTCCAGAGATGAGGTGAGAATGACTGCCCTTGACATTTGACCGAATATGGCATTAAGGAGCCCTCGAAAAACTGGAGTCAATGGGAATCAGGGGAAAACTCTCCACTGGTTTGAGTCATACCTGGCAGAACAGAGGATGGTTGTGGTTGTTGGAGGCAGTCATCTCAGTCCCAGGTAATCACTGCAGGAGTTCGTCAGGATATGGAGTTTGCACATTCTCCCTGTGTCTGCGTCGGTCTCACCCTCACAATCCAAAGATGTGCAGGATAGGTGAATTGGCCATGCTAAATTGCCCCTTAATTGGAAAAAGGAATTGGATACTCGAAATTCATTTTAAAAAAAGGAGTTCCTTAGGATAGTGTCCTAGGCCCAACTACCTCCAGTAGCTTCATCAATGAGCTTCCTTCCAACATAATGTCAGATGTGGGGATGTTCATTGATGATTGCACAATATTCTGCACCATTCACGACTCCTCAGACACTGATGCAGTCCATGTGCAAATGCAGCAATATCCAGGCTTGGGCTGACAAGTGGCAAGTAACACAAGTGCCAGGCAATGACCATCTCCAATAAGAGAGAATCAAACCATCGCCCCTTGACATTCAATGGCTTTATCAGCAGTGAATCTCCCACTATCAACACCCTGAGGTTACCATTGACCAGAAACTGAAGTGGACGAACTGCATAAATACTGTGGCTACAAGAGCGGGCCAGAGTCTAGGAATCTTGTGGCAAGTAACTCGCCACCTGACTCCCTCAAAGCCTGTCCACCATCTACAAGGCACAAGTCAATAGTGTGATGGAATACTCCCCACTTGCCTTGCTGAGCGCAGCTTCAACAACACTCAAGAACTCCAGGACCAACAGCCACTTGATTGGCACCCCTTCCACAAACATTCAATCCCTCCACCACCGATACACCGATGTGTGTACCATCTACAGGATGCATTGTAGGAACTCACCAAGGCTCCATAGGCAACATCCTCCAAACCGATGACCACTGCCATCTAGAAAGGCAAGGGCAGCAGATACATGGGAACACCCTCCAAGACAATCACCATTCTGACTTGGAAATTCCTTCATTGTCCCTGGGTCAAAATTCTGTAACTCCCTCCCTAACAGCACACTGGGTGTACCTATACCTCAGGGACTGCAGTGGTTCAGGCAGCTCGCCACCACCTTCTCAAGGGCAATTAGGGATGGGCAACTAATGCTTTTTTAAATTTAGAGTACCAAATTCATTTTTTCCAATTAAGGAGCAATTTAGCGTGGCCAATCAACCTATCCTGCACATCTTTGGGTTGTGGGGGTGAAACCCATGCAGACACGGGAAGAATGTGCAAACTCCACAGGACAGTGACCCAGGGCCGGGATTGAACCTGGGACCTTGGCATCGTGAGGTGGCAGTGCTAACCATTGCGCCACCGTGTTGCCCCAGGGGGATGGGTAACTAATGTTGGCCTCGCCAATGAAGCTCACATCCTGCAAAAATGAACAGAAAAAAACATATCCGACCCTGTCCATGGCCAGATCCTGTCACGAGTAGGACAGAAAATTTGGTGAACCAGCAAAATGCCTATTCATTCTCAGTGGGAATTTCCCGCTCTGCAAATCCCAGAAAATGATACCAGAAATTTATGGGTGCACATATCAGGAAATGTTTGGCAGGCTGGCCCCCTTGTCTCTTTGTAAAATGGCTGAGGGGTGACTCAATATTTAAAATAATGGGAGGGTTTTCCATAGAGCTGATACAGATAGAATGTTTGCTCTTGTGGGGCAGGACATAACTAATGGCCATCAATGTAACATACTCCGGATCGGGACGTGGAACAGTGTTTAGCATTGCTGCCTACGGTGCCGAGGACCCAGGTTCGAATCCCGGCCCTGGGTCACTGTCTGTGTGGAGTTTGCACATTCTCCCCGTGTCTGCGTGGGTTTCCCCCCCACAGCCCAAAGATGTGCAGGTTAGGTGGATTGGCCCCTTAATTGGAAGAAAAAATAATTGAGTACTCTAAATTTATTTTCAAAAATGTAACATACTCCAAAAAATCCAATCGGGAATTCTTCCGATACTGCTTTAGTCAAAACGTTGTGAGAACGTGAAACGCGCTACCTCGGGGAGTGGTTGAAGTGATCAGCATGGATTTACTGAAGGGGAAGCTAGGCAAGTTTATGAGGAAGAAGGGAATAGAGAGTTATGATGATAAATTTAGATGTGGAAAGATGGGAGGCGGCTCGACTGTAACACAAACACTGTCACAGACTGTGTGGGCCAAAGGGCCTGTTACTGTGCTGTACATCCTGTAGAACCCTACGTTACCTCAATCCTGGTATGTCACAGGACATGAATTAATTACTCTGATTTCTTCTGAAACCAGAACAAAAACGGTTGCTTTGAGCGGACGCATTTTGTAAACTTTCTCTCCCAAAGGCAATACATCAGGGCTTACCTCAGTGATAGGGAGTAGTCATTCCGGCTGGTCTCACTGTTCCTTACCAGGTAACTACACTCCTTACACAACATTAACAAATTCTCAGCATCTGCTCGGCTGATAGCGCCATGGTACCACCTGACAGAGAGAGAGAGAGAGGAAAATATGAGATTGAGATAGCAAAAGAGAGTGAGTGTGAATGAGAGTGCTGGAGCATGTTAGGGTGAGGTACAATGCAAGCGACATCAAGGAAGTGTGAGAGAAGGAGCAGACGCATGATGGAGGATGTGTGTGAGAGAGATGATGAATGCAATTGAGCGAGCGACAGCATAATAAAGGCGAGAGGGTGTGCTTAATACAGTGAATATCATTTTCCTTCTTTCTTCTGCAGACAGAATGTCAAAAACTGCACAAACAAAGCTATCATTCATCTGCTTTTTCAGGTCAATGTGAATGATCCCATGGGAATTCTTTTGGTTTGCTGGCCAAGATTTATCTCTCAACTAACATCATTGTAAACAGATTATTTGGTCATTTATTTCGCTGCCATTTGTGGGGCCTTGCTGTGCGCACATTAGCTGTTGAGTTCTCAACATTACAAGTGATTGGTTGTGACGTTCTTTGTGACACGCTGAGGATGGGAAAGGGGCTATGCAAAGGCAAGTTATTCTTCCTTTCTGTTGAGCAATGCTGCCCTCTGACAATCAGGCTATGCTACCTGTACCTCACAGGCTCCATGTGCTGGATTCTCCGCCGGCGGGATGCTCCGTTTTGCCGGCGGCCCGGGGGTTTCCCGATGGCGAGGGGCTGCCCCACAATGGGAAACCCCATTGATTAGCCGGCGTAACGGAGCATCCCGCCGGCAGGGTGAAACAGAAATGTGGCGCGGCGGGGTGGAGAATCTAGCCCTATTACTTTCCCTCCCCCATCCAGGCGACCACCTCGGTCTGGATTACAGTTCCAATGATCGCAGCCACCCTTGGGTTCTCACCCAAGGGACCACCCTCTCTATGTGGGCTGGGAAGGTTAAGCATTGGCATCCCATTCTGCCAAGGCAAATGTGACTGGGCCCCATCCAGTTATCATCCAAATGGTCCGGTGAGTAAAAATACACTGTGGGGCAGAATTCTACCACCACTACCCCCAGCGAGATCTTCTGTTCCCGTCGAAGTCAATGCAGTTTTGAACAGCTCACTGCACTTTATAACCCTGCTGCCACTGTGGCGATGCCACAAAATTCCAACCCGTGAGACTGTCACTGCACCAAGATGGTGCCAGGATCCAACCCTGACAGCAGCTCAAGTGCTACAACTGGCTTCAACATTCCTGGCCTTGGTATGGGAAAATCAGACACTAACTTTCCTGTGGCTTGTTAGCTGCCTGGTGACTCTTAAAGCACACGTGTGGACTTGTGGTGAGAAATGTCAGCCGTAACTCCATGATTAAGTAATTTGTTGAAAGGGCAGCATGGTGCCGCAGTGGTTAGCACTGCTGCCTCATGGTGCAGAGGTCCCAGGTTCGATCCTGGCTCTTGGTCACTGTCCGTGTGGAGTTTACACATTCTCCCCGTGTTTGCTTGGGTTTCACCCCCCCAACCCAAAGATGTGCAGGGTAGGTGGATTGGCCACACTAAATCGCCCCTTAATTGGAAAAAATGAATTGGGTACTCTAAATGTATTTTTAAAAAGTCTTTTTTTTTAAATAAATATTTTTATTAAGGTTTTTTAACAACACAATTTTTCCCCCTTACAAACAATCCCCCCCCCACCTCCGTAACAAAATAACGCAAATTCTCCTTGAGCAAGATATATACATGGCAAGATGGTATAAAAAGTCATTTGTTGACACACACAGTGTTGCATCATGAATGGGGAATAGCCACCTGAGCCAACAAATCTTTACAGCAGAGGCCATGGCCCTGGGACAAAGGTATATATATATTTTTTTACTTACTACAAATGGTACATTCAGGATACCGTTTTTAGGTGGCGAAAAGCCACTCCTGCATGTAGGCCATACTCCAAAGATGGCCTAATCTTTGTCCCCTAACCCAAAACCCCCAGGCAGAACAATAATTATTATTTACTCTCATTTTCTGCACTTCCAATAACAACTTGGTTTGAGAAGGAAAACCTTCCCAGTGTGATTCAGTGTTTAGAAGTCATGGCCTAGACTCGAGAGCAAAAGTAAGTGGCAGATCAGAGAAAGTGGCCAAAGGAAGTTGTTTTAAAGAAGTAAGTTTTAAGGAGCATTTTGTAAGTGGGAGGGGTGTTGCAAAGTGGAGAGGTTGTCGGGTGTGCAAAGGGCTTTTGGAAGTGGCCACCAGGGGGCGTGGGGGTAAGGTGACTGAAGACTCCACTATGATGGCAGTGCAGTACAAGGGAGAATGTGTCATTTACCACGGGCTAATAATCTGAACATGTGAGGCAGAGCTGTTTGTAAAGGTAAGTGAGGCACAATATCCCAGCTGAGGCCAAACTAGTGACCTACACAAATGCAACATAACCTCCTTGATCTTGTACCCTATTCCCCTATTAATAAAACACAGCATATTGTATGCTTTATCAACAGTGCTTGAGAACATTGAGCCAAAGATCAGGTGATAGGTTTCTGTGTCAATTTAAACCATTATATTGCCTTAAAAGGGCAAACTATCTACAAGTCAGTACGGTAATGCAGCTTTAAGTATGGGTTCTAATACATCTGTTAGCAAGTTCTAAATATATTCCAAAGGCAAGTTCTCTTTAATTAGCAAATCAGTCAAAAGCAACTAACAGTGATTAATGAACCTGTCTGTACTTCTGGGTCTTCAGCACGATGCAGAGAACCAAATTAATTAGCCAACATCTTCCTACGATGAAGAGATGGCGATTGGGGTGATTACTGCCTGAAGGTCATGACCTTGATTTTAAATTCTGATCGTGCCATTCTGTCTGCAGATTCCAGTTCTCCGCGTTGGTACTCAGGCTCTTGGTGGCCATTTTGTGTCCTTCCTTATGTGTAGTACAATAAACACATGGGCAAGGGCTAAAATGTTTGTGCTCCGTTATTTCTTAAACTGACTGTGTGAGCTGCCTGTGCTCCTGTGAATTAGGAATCCACGTGTAATTGGTTGATATCGTTGACATCTGGGTTAATAAAAAGTTACCCATGTCTTCAAGCAAACGATCAGCCCCAATGAAAATAAATTTCCTTAAAATGTATTCTTTCATGGAATGTGGGCGCCATTGGCAAGGCCACCAGTAGAATCACAAGACAATGACAGTGCTGAAGGAAGCCATTTGGCCCATCGTGTCTGCGCTGGCCCGCCATAGAAGCAATTCACCTAATGCCATTTTCCTGTCTTCTCCCCGTAACCCTGCACATTCTTTCTTTTCAGATAACAGCCTACTTCCCTTTCGAACGCTTCAATTGATTCTGCCTCCATCACACATTCAGGTAGAGGATTCCAGACCCCGATCATTCGCTGTGTGAAAAGGTTTCTCCTCATATCACTTTTGCTTCTTTTACTAATTACTTTAAATCTCTGCCCTCTGATTCTCAATGCTTTCTCCCTAACTACTCTGTCCAGACCTCTCATGATTTTGTATACCTCATATCAAATCTCCTCCCAGCCAGCTTTTCGCCAACAAAATCAGTCCCAACTTCTCCAATCTATCTTCGAGGCTGAAGCTCCTCATCCCTGGAACCATCCTCGTGAATCTTTTCTACACCCTTTCTAATGCCTTCACATCTTTCCTAAAGTGCGGCAGCAAGAACTCGACACAACATTCTATCTGAAACCAAACTAGTGACCTGTACAAATTCAACATAACCTCCTTGATCTTGAACCTTATGCCCCTATTAATAAAGTACAAGATATTAGACGCTTTATTAACTGCTCTCTCAACCTGCCTTACCCCCTTCAGTGATGTGTGCACGTATACAACAAGGTCACTCTGCTGCTACATCCCTTGTAGAGTTATACCTTTTATTTGATATTGTCTCTCCATGTTCTTCCTGCTAAAATAAATCATTACCATTTCTCTGCATTGAACTTCATCTGCCACCGGTCTGCCCATTCCACCAACTTGTCCATGTCCCTTTGAAGTTCTACACTATCCTCCTCACAATTCATAATGCTTCCTAGTTTTGTATCATCCGCAAACTTTAATATTGTGTTCTGGACATCAAGGTCTAAGTCATTAATACATATCAGGAAAAGCAATGATCCCAACACTGACCCCGGGGAAACAAACCTCCCTCCTCATTAGTGAAGGTGTCCAAGGCGCCATGCAGCCGGTGACGGCCACGGCTGAGAGTCTCGACAGAATGTCCTCCTCGCTGAGGGATGTGTCCCAGTACCTGGCTGACCTTGATGAGGTTCTGCGGGACATGTCCTGCTCTCAGATGGGAACAGCCAAGGTGCGGTGGAACTTGTCCCAGTCGCAGATCGGCGTTGCCGAGGAGCTGCAGAGCATGTCCCAGTCACTGAGGGCCATCATTGAGGACGTCAGCACGATGGTTTGGACCATGGGGAACCGTCAGGGCTGGCAGAGTCAGATGTCGCAGGGGCAGCCAGGGCTCAAACCAGCTGCCCCTCCATTCCAAGGTGAACCCAGGGCCCTTTGGGCACCGAGCAGGAGGAGGGGGCGCTGGGTGGCAACATGGACCTATCGCATGGAGTGGCGATAGTGGCCACCAGCTCCCCTGAGTTCCACCCCTCTGATGAGGCTGCAAATTAGAGCCAGCACGCAGGACAGGGCGGCACAGCTATGCATGTGCTGCCGACAAGTGAGCCGGGGCACTCCAGGCGAAGAGCCCCCAAGGGCGCCAGCCAGGGGCATCGAAGGCATGGGTTGGGTAATCAGCTGGCTGCCTCCACCTCAGATGTGCATCCTGCGGACACATCTAGACGTAGATGATAGAACTCTTGCAAGTACTGACAGGCAGAGAGATCTGGGCGTGCATGGCCACCGATTACTGAAAGTGACAACGCGTGTGGATAAGGTGGTCAACAAGGCATATGACATGCTGGCCTTCATCGGTCGGGGCATTGAATATAAAAATTGGCAAATCATGTTGCAGCTGTACAGGACCTTAGTTAGGCCTTATTTGGAATATTGTGTACAATTCTGGTCATCACACTACCATAAGGATGTGGATGCTTTGGAAAGGGTACAGAAGTGGTTCACGAGGATGTTGCCTGGTATGGAGGGCATTAGCTATGAGGAGAGGTTAGATAAACTCGGTCTGTTCTCATTGGAACAACGGAAGTTGAGAGGCGACCTGATAGAGGTCTACAAGATTTTGAGTGGCGTGGACTGAGTGGATAGTCAGATGCACTTTTCCTCGGGTAGGAGAGTCAAGTACTAGGGGGCATAGGTTTAAAGTGCGTGGGGAAAAGTTTAGAACAGATGTGCGAGACAAGTTTTTTTTTACACAGAGTGTGGTAAATATATGGAACGCGCTGCCTGTGGAGGTGGTGGGAGCAGGTACGATAATGGCATTTAAGGGACATCTGGACAAATATATGAATAGGATGGGAACGAAAGGATACGGACTCCATAAGTGCAGACGGTTTTAGTTTAGGCAGGCACCATGGTCAGCGCAGGCTTGGAGGGCCGAAGGGCCTGTTCCTGTGCTGTATTGTTCTTTGTTCTTGTTCTTAGTGGTAGGGCTAGTAGGGCAAAGCACATCGATGATCACTGAGGGCACCAGGAGAGGGGAGGCGGGGTGGGGTGTAAGTAAGGGGTAAGGGGGCTGGGGATGGGAGAGGGATAAGGGGGCTGGGGATGGGAGAGGGGGCAGTGCCATTGGGAAGGTGGTGAATTGTCAAACACAATAAACACCTTTGTGCACAAATATGATGCCTCTGTCATCTTCTCCCGCAATGTGGGCCGACCTCTGAACCCTTGGCCCATCTCTCCAGGCATCTCTCCCTCCCCACGGCACTCACCCACCCTCCGGCCCTGGACATGTCCCCGGAGATGTGTTCCATCCCCTGGGTGTTCGGGTGTTGACTGCTACGTGTGTGGTTTTGCCTCCTGCAGTGTTCAGGCACAGTGTCCGTGCATCAAGGTGTGATTGGGATGCTAGGCAATGACTCCCACATGCTACATGGCCCGCCCACCCACGGGAATCCACTTGGATGTGTGAAATTCTCACTTAACCACGATTGCCAATTCCCTATTAGCGATAGCCTTTAGCCGCACAACCAGAGGCCTCGGCAGTTGGTGGGGTTATGGGTGGTTGGTGGGGCAGACGGGCAGGGACAAGAGATTGCCCCATGAACGAGTAGACGATCTAGGTGTCGGCATGGTGGTGCCGCGAGTGGTTGCCCCCCCCCCCCCCCCCAGCACCCCCTCCACACTCCCATGACGGCCCACCCCTGCGGCAGGGTCCACCGCTCCAAGCCGAGAGTGTCCCCCGACGAGCACTGGGGTGGAAAGCCCAGCGTCCTTGGGTTCTTTGCTGTGGCTACTCACCTCCCCAGCTCCCAGCAGAAGCCCTCCCATCAGGTTCATGTTTTTCAAAAGGAGTACTAATCGGTGCCAGCATGACCACTCGCTGGGGAGGCCGCTGAATGACAGGAGGCCGTTGGATATGGGGTGGCTCTCGTTAATTGTATGGAAATGGGGCTTAAGTAGTAATAATTTGCTTTGTGCCACGCTTTGCCGAGATCTCGATTTCACCTACAGGAGTGGGCCGATTGCATTGCAAACTGTTGCCACCTGGCGCGGTTCTCGTTTGGCCTTTTCTGCTATTCACAGGCCTTGTTTCGTTTGAGTGTAACAAGGCTGGAGAATCGCGCCCGTTGTATTCAATTCTGGTTGCCACACTACCAGAAGGATGTGGATGCTTTGGAGACGGTACAGAAGAGGGTTACCAGGATGTTGCCTGGTATGGAGGGCATTATCTATTTTTTTTTTTAAAAATTGAGTACCCAAATCATTTTGTTTTCCAAATAAGGGGCAATTTAGCGTGGCCAATCCACCTAGCCAGCACATCTTTTGGGTTGTGGGGGCGAAACCCACGCTAACACGGGGAGAATATGCAAACTCCACAAGGACAGTGACCCAGAGCCGGAATCGAACCTGGGACCTCGGCGCCGTGAGGCTGCAGTGCTAACCCACTTCTCCACTGTGCTGCCCGGAGCGCATTATCTATGAGGAGGGGTTGGATAAACTCGATTTGTTCTCACTGGATCGACGGAGGTTGACGAGCGACCTGATAGTAGTCGACAAAATTATGAGATACATGGACAGAATCTATAGTCAGAAGCTTTTTCCCGTGGTGAAAGTGTCTACTATGTAGCCATCTGGGATGGCCACATCCCGATTACAAAATGGACACTTTGCAAAGAATGCAGGGAAAATTGGACAATACTGAAAAGCAAGCAGGTGCATGGTCTGTCTGTTGATTAGAGCAGTGGCTCTCAGACAGGACCGGTACTGCTCAGCCATCTACATACTAATGAGCCATCTCCGGGGACAAAAGGGAAACATTTAGATAAACAATGTTAAGGCAGACACCCCAGCGCCAGAGGAGACTAAAACAAAGCAGACCAACGGTCACCAAGGACACGCCCAGCAATCAGGGAACCCACCCCTCTATTGGAGAAAGATCGATAAGAATGATTGGGAAAGGACCAATTAATTGGGGCCAAGTTCAAGGCCCGCCCAAAAGCGTGCGAAGCCCTTTCGGGTATAAAAAGTATTCCCCAAGAGAGAATCTTTCTTCTTTGGCCTTGGCTCTCAGCGAAGAGAGACCAGCCGAGCAGCTATGCCAGACCAAGTAAGTTCCGAGTCAACCCACGCTACGAGATAGACGCTCTTAGTTGCTATCCTGTAAATAGCTCAACCCAGCAGCCTCAGAACCGAGCAACGGCCATTGTTCCTCTGACTGAGTGGGCACCCGAAGCTAAGCATAGGCTTTTAGTAATAGTGTTAGTTTAGTTTGTAGAGTTTATGCATGAGTAGATTTGACTGTGTGTAAATAAATGAGCATTGCTTTTGAACTTCCTAACTGGTGTATCGAGTCTTTGATTAGTATTCGGTTTGAACCTTGTGGCGGTGTCGAAAGATACCTGGCGACTCTTGAGCAAACATAATTAAACAGCGCCAAATTAAGAGAGGAGCCCAATTAGCAACAACTACTAGGGGACATAGGTTTAAGGTGTGAGGGGCAAAGTTTAGAGGAGATGTGCGAGGGAAGTTTTTTTACACAGAGGGTGGTGAGTGCCTGGAAAGCACTGCCGGGAAGAAGGTGGAAGCAGACATGGTAGTGACATTTAAGGGCGTCTTGATAAATACATGAATAGGATGGGAATAGAGGGATATGGGTCCCGGAAGTGTAAAAGGTTTTAGCTTAAATGGGCAGTATGGTCGGCGCAGGCTTGGTGGACCTGTTCCTGTGCTGTACTTTTCTTTGTTCTTTGTTCTATGAAAAGCGAATTATGTCTCAAGTTACCATTGTAAGGACCCTTCCTGTTGATTTCTTTATTTCCCAGTTCTTTTACTTTGGCATTATCATTTTTGATCCATGGATATTTAATGGACATCTTCCTTTAAGTCGAGCAGGGGAAGTGAGGATCTCAAAAGTTGCAGAATAATACACTGTGCTCTGAAGATTTGGATTTTTAACAGAAGACCTCAGTCTCTTTAGCACCTGAGAGATCGGACGGATTTGGTTTGATTGTTTGGCTGATGGCCGATAGATTGGCTAAATACCATATTTTGCCCGGCAACAGACCGTGATTGGCTTCAGCCGGTGGGAATTTGTCAGAGGAAGGAATCAGAACTCTGCTGGAAGTTGAGAGAAGAAGCTGTGAGTTGCTCTCTCTTTCTCTTTCTCCATAAAGGTTTTTTGCCTACTGGTTCCTGAACCAGCAGAGAAGCCTTGAGATCCTGATGAATCTTCAGTGAAAGCCATTACAGACTGAAAGCAAAGACCTCATCCAACTGGAGGCCCAGACTGAAGAAAGGTATACTGGAAGACATCCATCTGAAACAGACACTTTCATCCTTTTACGTTTCATTTTTTCCCCCCACCCCTCTTTCCCTTCTGTGTTTGTTTGTCTTGTGTGTGTACAGAGGGTGGGGTGGGTTACAGAGGGAGGTGAGGAATTAGATAATAGTTAACCAGTTGTATTTGCTGCCTATTTAATTGTAGCCATGATGTGGAGATGCAGGTGTTGGACTGGGGTGGGCACACTAAGAAGTCTTACAACAGCAGGTTAAAGTCCAACCGATTTGTGTCGAATCACTAGCTTTTGGAGCTCAGGTTTGATTCTGACCTTGGTTGACTGTCTGGTAGAGTCTGCACATTCTCCCCATGTCTGCGTGCGTTTCCTCTGGGTGCTTGGTTTCCTCCCATAGTCCAAAAATGTGCAGGTTAGGTGGATTGGCCATGCTATTTGTCCCTTAGTGCCCAAAGGTTAGGTGGGGTTACAGGGATAGGATAGGGGAGTGGGCCTGGGTATGGTGCTCCTTCAGAAGGTCAGCGCAGACTCGATGGGCCTCCTTCTGCACTGTAGGTATTCTATGATTCCGGCAACCACTCATTTGCTTTCCAATGCAAGAGTTAACCCTGTTTGTGTTAGCCACTTTTATTGTGCTGATCTACTTTGAGAGGCACCTCAGTTTTCCACTCCATATCTCTGGGGGCCATTGAATGGATAACCAAACTAGATATTAGACATCCCATTACAAGCTTTACCTGTCATATGGAAGTGAAGTATTGTGGCGATTGGCCCATTACCTGTGATGTGTGGTGTCGTGTTGGGTGTTCTGGTTCACAAACAAGCCAACAATGCTGAAAGTGGTGTAACGCTATTTTATTAACTGTTCAACTATGCTAACATACTGTAAACGTGGGTATAAGCAATACCAGCTTAACTGCGGACCCTTTCCTATCACTCGCTATGGTGAGGCACTCAGCACATGGTGAACGTCTGTGATGCAGGCTGTGAGCTCTGTGCTCTGAGCTGGCTGCTGCTAGAATGAGCGGGAACTCGCCTGTCCCCTGTCTTTATAGTGCGTGTGCTCTCACTGGTGATTGGCTGCGGTGTTATGTATGCTGGTTGGTCCTACTGCATGTCCATCAGTGTGTGTATGTGATTGTACCATAATGTACTAATGTATATTATGACATGTGGTATGCATGCCTCATTCTCATAGGTGAGCATGAGGTAGGTGTTGGCTTGCATTTGTGGTTAACACCAATGTTTTATGCCCCTCCACTTTCCTTTCCCTATCTACTTGCAGGAGAAAAATGCACATGCCAAGCACAAGTAACCACAGACAGGAGAGGGCAGAGCAAGACATATACTATGAGGGGAGAGCTTCACCCATTACTTGTCTGGAGGCAACTGATAATAATGGGAGTTGGGACTAAGGAATTCAAAGGCCATTGCCCAGCTCAGGGCTAGTCCCATGCTTTGTTCTTTATCTATTTTGTCACTGATTTGTTCACTCATTTATCTATTGAAACACAGGCATACAGTGGCCTACAGCAGCACAACAAACAATATCTTCCCCAAGAAATTGTGTTTAAATTGATGTCTTGCTCAGAGCATTGTGACATTTATGTTTTTCTGATCTTATCAGTCCCCATTAGGAGGTGCCATCAGAGGGCAATGTATGCTTCACTGCACACACCTTACTGTGCCAATGCCACTCACTCTTACAGTGCCAAGCGCCAGCCCAGATATACATCCACTCCAGGGGACTGAGTTATTGAGTTTCAGGGAGAAGCACTTGGTAAAGGGCAGGGCGCCAGTGAGTAATAATGGTAGAGGATTAGAAAGAGCTGCAAACTGCGAGATGGAAGGACAGTTCAAAAGCACAAAGCTACTCCTGAAGCAGGAGCTGTGGGATATCCCCCCCCGCCTCCCCGGCCCCTCATATGGCATGCTTTGCGGTGGCAGATGCGGCTCGTCATTGGTCAGTTCAACATTTCCCTGTCTTTTATTAATGGTACAACCTCGTCGCTATGTCGCACCTGACATCGCCCCTTGTATATAGTTTGGTGTCATGTACATGCTGTAGATATTGCACACACACATTCAGCTGCACTCAGTACACATCTCTATTTATAACCACATAGGCACATGTTCTTGTAAAAAAGGGGGGGGATGACATGATATTCAGGTAAACATCATGGTGCAAACATACATACATACTGATGGACAGATCAACGGACCAATCAATACACACACAACACCACAGCCAATGACAGGCAAGAGCACACACACTATAAAACGGGGAACACGACATTTCCGGACCATTCCAGCAGGAGACAGCTCAGGGCACAGAGCTCACAACAAGTGACTCAAGACATTCACCATGTGCTGAGTGCGTCGCCAAAATAGTGTTAGGGCTAGGTCCACAGATTCAAGGGTAATGAACGAACCAAAGTAACCAGTTTATCATTGTAAATATTGTTAGTAATAAAACTGAGTTGTACCATCCGCAACGTGTTGGTTCGTCTATGGAGCAGAGAACACAACACAACACCAACTAAGGGGCAATTTAGCGTGGCCAATCCACCTATCCTGAACATCTTTGGGTTGTGGGGGTAAGACCCAAGCAGGAACAATACCTGCATCATAGACTGTAAAACACACTAAAAGTTGGGATGTCTATGATTGGAATATATTCCATTGGTCCCTTTGGGATGTGGCAGACTAGGGAAGACCACAAGACATACGACATTGGAGCAGAAGTACGTCCATCGGGTCTGCTCCACCATTCAGTGAGATCATGACTGATCTGATGTGATAATCCTCAACTCCACTTTCTCGCCTTAACAGGACCATAAAGACATGGGAGGTAGTTGAGGAGGAAAAGCATTGTGTTCAAGGAGGCTCTGTTTCAATAATGACATTTGACACAGGTGCAGATTATTATTGTATCTGCGGAGGTGGAGTTAGAAGATCCCATACTACTATACCACAACTCTCCTGGTGAACTCGCTTCTCTCAATCAACAACAGCATGAACATATTAGCCAGCCATGCATGTTATTGCTCCCTGTGGGATCTAACAATGCTGGACATGCCTCACCCATCTGCAACTGCTGCCTTCCTGTAGTGAAAACTCAGGTGCACACAAGCTCTGCGGACAGGAAATGTTGGAAGATCACTTGGATGTTAAACATCCCATGGCATTATTTTCCCAGTGTAGCCAACATTTCTCCCTCAAACACCAGTGTCAAAGAAAAGAAAAGAGATGAACTGGCCATTAATCGCACAGATGTTTGCGGCACCTTGCTCACTGCAAAATGGTTGATATATTTTCCTCCAACAGACAAAACAGTTCACTGGACAGAATCTTTCTTTCCCTGCCATTCCTCTCATGACCCTGGTCCAGTTTCTTGAGTCAAGGCTCATTAAGTATTCATTGTGTGCCCCCAGTAGGGCTGTCACGAGAAGCCAGAGCCATTGGGAGATCGAAATGTTGCTGCAGCAGCAGAACGAGGTGGAAAGCAAATGGCACAAAGTCCTAATGGCTGGAAGAATGATTTCACTGAAGGCCCCAAAAGGAAAAAGGAAACACTTGCATTCATTTTGCACTTTTCACATCTGCTGGCTGTCTCAAAGCACTCTATACCTGGTGAAGTACTTTTAAAGCACTGATGTAATACAGGAAAGGAGGCAGCCAATTTGTGAACCTCCAACTCCCACAGACAGCAATGCGATAATTGACCAGGTAATCTCTTCTTTTGTTATGTTGATTAAGGGATAAACATTGGCCAGGACACTAGGGATTACTGCCTGGCTCGTCTTCCAAATCATAGAATAGAATCTCTACAGTGCAGAAGGAGGCAATTCGGCCCATCAGGTTTGCACCTCTGAAAGAGCACCCTACCCAGGCCCACTCCCCCACCCTATTCCCGGAACCCCGTAACATAATTTACAGATCTTTGGACACTAAGGGGCAATTTAGCATGGCCAATCCACCTAACCTGCACATCTTTGGACTGTGGAAGAACACCCAGAGGAAACCCACGCAGACACGGGGAGAACGTGAAAACACCGCAAAGGCAGTCACCCAAGGTGGCACCTCCGACAGTACAGCACTTCCTCAGAACTGCACTGGAATATCAGCCTTCATTTTTGTGTTCAAGTCCTGGAGTGGGAACTTGAACCTGGGACCTTGCAACTCAGAGGAGAGAGAGCTACTAACTGAACCATGGCTGCCACACTTAGTCATTCAAACAAGTGAAATGGAGGGAAAAGTGGTCTGTGGTGAGCCACTGCCCTGGTCCTAATGTCACCATTTAACAGGTGGCCCTGGGGAGGAGCTATAAAGCTGAACCTGCAATCCGCAGATATTTCCTTTTTTGGTTGACACGTGAGGGAGGTTTACTTTGCTGCGGAGAGCCAGAGGTTAGGCCCCCCCCCACCTCCGATTTTCTCCTCTATCCACACTGCTATCCTGACTGATTCAAGGTGGATAGTGGAGGAGAATGTGTATGTGTGTAGAACACTGCAGAGGCATTTCTTTTTTTCCCCCAGAAATTTAGAGTACCCAATTCATTTTTTCCAATTAAGGGGCAATTTAGTGTCGCCAATATACCTACCCTGCACATCTTTGGGTTGTGGGGGCGAAAACCACGCAAACACGGGGAGAATGTGCAAACTCCACACGGACAGTGATCCAGAGCCGGGATCGAACCTGGGACCTCGGCGCCATGAGACAGCAATGCTAACCATTGCGCCACCGTGCTGCCCCCCTGTAGAGTCATTTCTAAGAGATGGTGTAAGTGGAGAACAAAGAACAGGGATATTATTGCAGCTAGTTTTTAACAGGAATCCTACGTCATATAAACTCATCGGCGCATTTTAGAAATATGACCTCATGGTGAGACAGCTCTGTCGGGAGTGGAAATGTGGGGAAAGAGAAGTTGGAAATAATTGCAAGTGTTGGCGGAGAGGTTTTTAAAATAAATTCTGTTTGTTATTTAGCTGCCTCAACACATAAAAAACTCTGGCAGTCGTCATCATTAAGTGGAGGCTTAGAAAGACCATCAATATCCGCAGCAGTGCCCAGTGTTATATTCGACTCACTCTGCCAGATGTGCGTTGCTAAGGTATCCAGGCAGGCATTGTGTGCCTTGCGTGATCGGGTTGGTTTTATAATGATGCAATCAGTCTTGATTTACATAGTTACACAGCAGTTGTTCTATTTGCGAGGGAGGGGAGCAGTGGAGTCCGAATCATTTGGCAGTTCGTCACATCGTCATTAAAGTACACAACGGACATGGGATATTAGGCTGGCAAACTGACAATTCTTCACATGGAACAAGCGCCCAAACAAAGTAGCTGACAAGCACAACCTGGCTCAGTCGGTAGCACTGCTGCTTCGCTGTCAGGAAGTTGGCAGTTTGAGCCTTGAGCACTATCAGAGGCACTGCCTTTCAGGTGACATGTCAGGTGCTCAGTTGGATGCGAAAGATCCCATGGTTGTTTTGAAGAGATTAATACCCCTCCTACAAGTAACCCCAGAGAACCAGTTTATGTGGCCATGAATTTCATTGTTGTTTGCACAAAATAGCTGCTGGGCTTTGCCTGTAAAACCGACGCTCTCCCTCAAAGTGAGGCATTACCGAGAGGCCTAATGAGGCACTTCTTAAATCTACCCCTTCACAATCCTTTTAAGGCAGTGTTCAAGTCAATACCTGTGTTTCCCAGGTTTTCTTTGCCTTATGCTCAATTAGCTGATCTCAATTAGGATGTCAGCAGCAATAATGCAAATGGTCTCAATAATCCTAAGTGCGGGAGGTAATATGTCAGCCAAGAACCCCACCCTTTCTTGTCATCCTGCTAAAGAGAGTATACGTGCCGAAGCTAAGCAAAAAAAAGGAGTGGGTTTGACTGTGAAGCCCACCATGGTTGTACATACAGTCAACACTCATGGGAACTTGGGCAAGGTACAAATGGATGGCTGCTGCTTGCGAGGCTGTATTCTCGAATAAATTGAGAGAAATTGTCATTGAGCATCGGCAGACAGATAATCCCTGCCCTCTATCCAAGGGGAAACAGTGCATTTAAAATGTCCAAGTACAGTGCTTTTCTTCCCACTTGACAATCATACATATTTATTTTGCTACGTTTTTTAAATAAAATGCTGTTACTTACCATAATGAATAATTTACGACATCAGCTCTTAACCTTCACTAACAACCATATAGCCCCATTGTGCAGACTTTTAAGGTCAAAATTTTAAATTTTAAAGAACAGATAATTGTTAGTCACTTGGCCTCATTCTGTACTTTCAGCTACATTCCAAGACAAACCAAATGTGGTAAGTACAGATATTATACTTACAGTCCCATCCTTCCTTGCCCCACTTCAATTATTTCCCAAACACAAACTGTTAAAAATGTTACAAAGGATTCGACAGGGTAGAGACAGAAAAACTATTACATCTGGTGTGACAATCAAGGACATGGGGACATGAATCTTAAGATTAGATCGAGGCCATTTAGGAGGGAAATCAGGAAGCACGTCTCTACACAAAGGGTAATGAAAATATGGAACTGTCTACCCAAAGATGCTTAAGGTGCTGGGACAACTGGAGTTTTCAAAACCGTGTTTGTTAAGATTTTTATTAGCTGAGGGTATTGAGGGATGTCGCGAGAGGGCGGGTAAATTAGTTTAATTATGGATCAGACATGATCTAGTTTTGATTTACATAGTTACACAGCAGTTGTTCTATTTGCGAGGGAGGGGAGCAGTGGAGTCCGAATCATTTGGCAGTTCGTCACATCGTCATTAAAGTACACAACGAACATGGGATATTAGGCTGGCAAACTGACAATTCTTCACATGGAACAAGCGCCCAAACAAAGTAGCTGACAAGCACAACCTGGCTCAGTCGGTAGCACTGCTGCTTCGCTGTCAGGAAGTTGGCAGTTTGAGCCTTGAGCACTATCAGAGGCACTGCCTTTCAGGTGACATGTCAGGTTCTCAGTTGGATGCGAAAGAGCCCATGGTTGATTTGAAGAGATTAATACCCCTCCTACAAGTAACCCCAGAGAACCAGTTTATGTGGCCATGAATTTCATTGTTGTTTGCACAAAATAGCTGCTGGGCTTTGCCTGTAAAACCGACGCTCTCCCTCAAAGTGAGGCATTACCGAGAGGCCTAATGAGGCACTTCTTAAATCTACCCCTTCACAATCCTTTTAAGGCAGTGTTCAAGTCAATACCTGTGTTTCCCAGGTTTTCTTTGCCTTATGCTCAATTAGCTGATCTCAAATAGGATGTCAGCAGCGATAATGCAAATGGTCTCAATAATCCTAAGTGCGGGAGGTAATATGTCAGCCAAGAACCCCACCCTTTCTTGTCATCCTGTTAAAGAGAATATACGTGCCGGAGCTAAGCAAAAAAAAGGAGTATGTTTGACTGTGAAGCCCACCGCAGTTATATATACAGTCAACACTCATGGGAACTTGGGCAAGGTACAAATGGATTCGAAAGGGTAGAGACAGAAAAACTATTACATTTGGCGTGACAATCAAGGACATGGGGACATGAATCTTAAGATTAGAACAAAGCCTTTTAGGAGGGAAATCAGGAAGCACGTCTCTACACAAAGAGTAATGAAAATATGGAACTGTCTACCCAAAGATGCTTAAGGTGCTGGGACAACTGGAGTTTTCAAAACCTTGTTTGTTAAGATTTATATCAGCTGAGGATATTGAGGGATGTCATGAGAGGGCGGGTAAATTAGTTTAATTATGGATCAGACATGATCTAGTTGAACAGTGGAGCAGGCTCGAGGTACTGAACAGTCTCTTCCTGTTCCTACCCATCTGTCTTTAAAATTATTCTAAATATCCTTCTCCTTGACTTAGTCTCCAGTTTTCCTCCATACATTCCCCTACTTAGGCTGGAAGGTTTGTTCCTGAGGTGGCTGCGCAGAGCTAAGAAAATTGCCTGTTTGGCGCACCTTCCTCAGGAAGGACAGCCCTAAATAACCAGATATTCATTCTAGAGTGTGTGTGTTCTAGAGTTAGGCCCATCCCAAAACAGTGTGAAGGGGACCGCAGGGACTGTTGAGTTCCAAGAAGGGCTGTTTAAAAGGCCCACTTCAGCGCTCTGAAACTTTGTCCCGGTGGCAGTAAATAAAAAAACAAATAGGCCTTCCAGTACCCACCCCTCGCACACCCATGACGACGCATGCCCCATCCTTGCCAACTCATGTCCCACCCACCTCCCAGACCCTCATAACCTCCATGCCAACCTAAACCCTTCTCTACGTACTCATCGTCCCTTATAGCCCCTATGCCATAGTGTTAAAACATACCAACCAATGCCCCACCCCACCCATCACACTTTTCATTTACATCCTCCATGCATCTCATGTCTGCAACACCATGGGCAGACTTCAGAAGTCAAGTTGAGATTAAATAAAATAAAGTTCTACGTGTCTATTACAGAATTCACTATATAAAAAGAACTCTCATTGATAAAAGCCCATCCAATACATTTAACTCCCTTCAAGTACTTAATCCCTAATCAAAACAAACATTTATATTCATAGCCCTACATCAGACATCCAATTCCTTAATAACCCCTTGGAACTGTCAATTAAACAGTGAACTTACAGGTTCCTCACTGTGCTAATGATAAATTGATGCAGTAAAACACTAATAACACTATAATGACAGCCCTCAAGCTTATGTCAACAAACAGTGTTTGAAATTTGAAGTACCAATTTTTTTTGGAGCATAGGAATACAGCACGCTCTTTTTTCAAAATTTATAGGCCAGGATATTTTTAAAACTTGAAAGTTTGACAGTTTCACAGACCTTATTCACCTTTTATGTACATTCGCGTATGCTCTTAAAATTGTACAAGAAATGGACTTTGCTCCAGCAAAAATGGGGTTTGTTTGAACTCAACACTGAGTCAAAATAGCACTGCTGGGCTCAGATTTTCCCCATGTATGAATCGCATCCCCCATCTTCCCATGCTGGCAGAAAAATAGGATCGCTCTGAAATGGGGACGGACTTACGGATCTGGAGTCCCACCACCTTTTTGGGTAAGGCGCAGTCTACATGACTTCAAACAAATTGGGTCTTGGTGTCCACTTCGAACCCATTGTAAAGCAGTTGTGAAATATTCCCGTCAGAGGAATGTTATAGAAATGTTATGGATGGATACACTTACAATGCTTGACACTGTAGGGAATTCAAATTCCTGTTTAGCACAGGGCTAAATCGCTGGCTTTGAAAGCAGACCAAGGCAGGCCAGCAGCACGGTTCAATTCCCGTAACAGCCTCCCCGAACAGGCGCCGGAATGTGGCGACTAGGGGCTTTTCACAATAATTTCATTTGAAGCCTACTTGTGACAATAAGCGATTTTCATTTCATTCATTTCAACTGGTGGTTTATTCATTATCACCACTACTCTATCATTTTTTAAAAAAGTTTCTAATCTTGCTCACGATTTACTAGGTCTGTACTGTTGTCCTCAAATCCTGGATCATTGTCCCAAGTTAATAGCTTTCTTACTTCATTCTTATCTATACTTTCACATTGTGTTACAGATACAGTGCAACAACCTTATCACTCTTGAAATTTGCTTCCCAAATTGCTCTAATAGCAGGTTACTCTGTCTGGAAACTCATTTAATGAAGACGTGTTTTCTAAAATTACTTTGAATTAATTTCTGTGGAGCACATAAACACTTCCTGTGCATCAATTAAAATCAGTCAGAGTGTCTGATTACCTCAAATCTAAATCATTATTTTCCCTACTTGTATTCTCGGGTGGCCCCTGAATCATTTAGATTTCTGTATCTTTGGTTGTAATTTATTTTCATTGATTCTACAAAATCTCAAAGTAACATTGGCACCACACAAGTGCTAGGCATTGACCGTTATGAACTCAAGAGAATTCAATCATCTCCCCTTGACATTCAATGGCATTATCAATGCTGAAACCCCCACTATCAACAACCACCCATCTTCTAAAGGGCAATTAGGAATAGGCAATAAATGCTGGCCTAGCCAGTGAGGTCCACAGCCCCTGAACAAATCTAAAAAAATCCACGTTGAAATACATCCCAGAAGAAGGAAACTGGCCACCCTTCCCTGACCCTGTCTGTTTGTAACTTCAGTGCACAGAAACTGACTGACTGTCGATGCCTTCAAGGCAACTAAAGATGATCAGCGAATGTCACCTTGTTTTGCAATACCTACAATTCTTTGAACAAACAAAAACTACTTAATCTTTTCAATGAAATCAGACTTTACTGGCCCTTCCTTATCATTTAGCACACTGTGCGTGGGTTCCCTCCAGGTTCTCCGGTTTCGTCCCACAGCTCAAAGATGTGCGGGTTAGCTGGATTGGCCATGCTAAATATCCTTGGAGTATCCAAAGGTTAGGTGGGGTTCCAGGAGAGGGCTTGGGAGTGGGTCTGGGTGGGGTGTTTATTCGGGGGGGGGGGGGCAGTGCAGTCTTGATGGGCCGAATGGCCTCCTTCTGCACTGTAGGAATTCCATGATTCTATGATTTCGATATCATTTAGGTCCTGGGGCTTCTAGTATCATGTTCAAAGCCCAATAGTTTTATTTTGTTCATTATTTCTCCTTCACATGCCCCTCCTTAAACTCTTTGTCTTCCAACTCTGATTTTCTGTGTCTGCCTCCCCCTCTGGTCTATCATCAACAGCAGAGCTTTCAAATATCTTACATGTACACTCTGGAACACCCTCCACAATCCCTGCCCTGACACATCTTTGGCTGCCTTCAAAAGCCACCTGAGAAACTGAGTTGTTTTTGGTCTGCTCGCTAAACACCTTGCTATTTCTCTGTTCTGACCTGATGCCAACTGCGAAGCAGCGTGGAATATTTGTCTTAATTAACTGTGCTATAGGGTGGCATGGTGGCGCAGTGCTTAGCACTGCTGCCACATGGCGCTGAGGACCCAGGTTCGATTCTGGCCCCGGGTGCTTGTCCATTTGGCATTTGCACATTCTCTCATGTCTGCGTGGGTGTAGTCTCCACAACCCAAAGATGTGCAGGTGAATTGATCACGCTAAATTGCCCCTTAATTGGAAAAAGAAAATAATTAGTACTCTAAATTTAGGCGACGTGGTGGTGCAGTGGTTAGCACTGCTGCCTCATGGCGCTGAGGACCAGGGTTCGATCCCGGCCCCGGGTCACAGTATGTGTGGAGTTCGAACATTCTCCCCATGACTGCTTGGGTGTCACCCCCACAACCCAAAGATGAGCAGGGTAAATGGATTGGTCATGCTAAATTGCCCCTTAATTGGAAAAAAAAGAATTGGGTAAGTCTAAATTTATATTTAAAAAAATTAAGGGGCTATATAAATGGATATTGAATTGATTGAAAAAGATTTATTAAGATAATTTAAGTACCCCTTTTCCTGACCACAGCACTTTACAACCAATTAGTTACTTCTGAAGTTACGATTGTAATGTAGGAACCGTGGCAACGAATGTATGCACTGCAACGTGTTAATGGCCAGATAATCTGTTTTTGTTGATCGAGGGATGAATATTGTCCTGGGATATCATCCCAGTTCTTCTTCAAAATTATGCCATGTGATTTCTACATCCACTGGAGAAGGAGGGCGCGGCCTTGGTTTAATGGATCATTCACAAGACAATGGGCGGTATTCTCCCCCCCCCCGCCCGCCGGGTGGGAGAATCGTCGGGACGCCGCGCGAATCGCGCCACGCTGCCCCCGACCCCCGCACGCGATTCTCCCCCCCCTCTGAGACAAGCGCCGCACGAATCATGCCGGGCCGCTCGGAGAATCGCCGCAAACTGCGAGTGCCGATTCTCCGGAGCGGCCGCGCGTAAACGGCCTAGTCTCGCCGGCGCCGTCCACACCTGGTCGCTGCCGGCGGGTACTCATCGCGAAGGCTTGGGGGCGGCCTGCGGGGGAGAAGGGGTGCTCCGTTCCTGGGGGGGGGGCCACCGGAGTGGCCTGGTACGCGATCGGGACCAACCGATCGGCGGGCTGGCCTCACTGTCGGCGGGCCTCCTTTCTTCCGCCGGCGAGCCTGGATCCATCCACCATGTTTGTGGGGGGGGGGGGGGGGGGGGGGGGAAGAGAGAAACTTGGGACAGTGCCACCCAGAGTACCTTGAAAGAAAGTTTTCCACTCCTATTCTACACTAGCCTGTGCTTCCCCCCAGTAAATCACAGATAGTTCAGAAGGGCACCCACTCGATTTTCTGTGCCCCAATGCCTTCAAACTGGCCAGCAGGGAGGGTAAAAATACAGTCCCTAGAGTAGGATTTGAACCAACAACCTTCTGAAAAGTGAACCCAGTAACAGCTGAATGCAACAAGAGCACGCTGCTGCATGTGCGCAAAGAGAAGGGATGATTAATGCCACATTAATTCCTCAACTCTATCTGGTTTAGTTGGTAAATTCCCTGTGAAGTGTGGGACTAAGCAGACGGGCCAGATTGATTCTCCAGTCTGTGCTAACAAGGGGTGGTTGTAGGGATGTTATTAATAATTGGCCTCCACACTCCCGAACGAGAGAAGTAAAAAACGTCAGCCAACATTTTCACTACTCATAGTAATCCAGCGACTCCTTCTTGAAGGTGTTTGTGTGCATGTGTTGTATGAATAAGATCAAACGTGAAAGTAATGGCCCCCTGTGATCAGATAGCATGCCATGACTCAATGATTTGGCTATATATGGGTGCAGTGCCAGAGCGTGCCAGGCAGCAATGAAACTGTACATCAATAAAAGTCAAGTGCCTTCAGGGAAAGAACAGTGAGATTTCTGCGAGTAGCACGGTCTTGTGCATGCATAGCTTTACAACATTCAAAGTAATGTTTTGATGTGATCACTCATACTAAAAGGGGATTATTGTCTGATCCAAGGGGAAAGGAGATTAAAGTATAATGCAAAAAGGATTTGCTATGACAGCTTCATTACTGCAAGAGTCACATTCACATTAACAGGTACAGGATCTTCTTAAAGTGAAAGAGGCATGGCTCATTAAATAGACGCAGGCTACACAACACACAAACAGACTATACTGACCACCCCACCATGTTGATGTTTATGATCCACACAAGCAGCAACCCCCCGCCCCCCACATCCTGCCACCCCATCCATTCAACTTAATTGAACCCAATCAGCATAGTTTTTGATTCCTATCTTCCTCTTAAACTTAACTTGCTTCTCACTAAAGACAACCATTATACTCCCTGCGGTAGAAAGTTTCAACCTGACCACTGTCTAGGCAAAGATGCTTCTCATCAGTTTTTGGATTTTGGATTTATTAGTGACAATCTTAGACTTATGACCCCCTGCCGTAAGCCTGGGCTAGTAGGCCAGAAACCGATAGACTGAATGGTTTCATACTCACACTTGTTTCTCTAAGGGTAGAGCAGGGTCCACCCTCTCGGGCAGTGAGGAGCTGTGCTCTGGAGTCTGTGGCTTGGTGTATTTCGACCCTGCAGCCAATGGGCTGAGCTGTTTCTGTTGCCTCAGTCGGTCTTTGGCCGAAGGAGATGACCGGTCCCAATCGCAGCCATCAAACTGAACTGTAAAAAACACACAGAGCAGCGTGTTAAGCATAGAAACATAGAGGAGTGGCCTTTCGGCCCACATTGCCTGTGCTGGCTCTTTGAAAGAGTTGTTGAATTAATCCCACTCCTCCACTTTTCCTTTTTGGATTGATATCTTTGGAAAGTTACTATTGAATGAGCTTCGATCAACCTTTAAGGCAAGACAAATTGTTCCTGTTCACTTCTGGTTAGGTTTAAAAAAAAAAAAGATTTTAAGTACCAATTCATTTTTTCCAATTAAGGGGCAATTTAGCGTGGCCAATCCATCTACCCTGCACATCTTTGGGTTGTGGGGGCAAAACCCCCACAAACACGGGTAGGATGTGCAACTCCACACGGACAGTAACCCAGGGCCAGGACCGAACCTGGGACCTCGGTGTCATGAGGCAGCAGTGCTAACCACTGCATCACCGTGCTGCCCTGTACCCTGCTTAGGTTTACTTGTCTTGAATTTTCTCTTCACCATCTCTCCTCAAATAACACATCCCAGCTCCTCTGTCTCTCCACATAAGTGAAGTCACTCATCCCTGGTATGTATGATTCCAGCAAATCTACTTCGATCCCATTCCAAGGCCTTATTATCTGAGTTTCCACTCAGCGAGCTCCCTGGTTTCAGACACGGGGGAGGCTCGACACCTTGCCAAGGGAGAGGGAAGTAGCATGTTTTAAACGGCCCTCTTTGCTCGCCTGCATGGAAGATGCAACTTGTCTCCCAAGAGCATTCATGGTGCGGAGGTAGGTAAAGATGGCATTGAATCCCAGCTCTGTCAGGATCCCACAACTGGGCAGGGTGTGAACGAAACCTCAGATGGAACAGCCAGTCAGCTACCTGAGGTCAATGTAGATCATGTCCGACCTCGGGATCATGTAACACCTCTGGCTCAAGAAAAATGAAGAATTGGGTGGAAGAGCACTAGGGCCTATTCTTATTGAGAGTTCACAATTAGGACTTTCCCTAATGAAGGGTCTGTAAACTCTCTTGATTGCTCTCCACAGATACTACCTGATCTGCCGAGTGTTTCTAGCTCTTTATAATTTTGAGCAAAGGTTTTTACCCAATCGAGTTTTTAAAAAAAATTTAGAGTACCCAATTATATTTTTTTCCCAAATTTAGGGGCAATTTAGTGTAGCCAATCCACCTAACCTGCACATCTTTAGGTTGTGGGGGTGAAACCCACGCAAACATGGGGAGAATGTGCAAACTCCACATGGACAGTGACCCAGGGCCGGGATTCGAACCCGGGTCCTCACCGCCGCAGTCCCAGTGCTATCCACTGCACCACGTGCCGCCCCTATACACATTCGAGTTTCATTAATTTCACAGCTTTCGATTGCCAGACCTTCAGTTTTGGTTATTTTAATTGTTGTTTCCCAGGGCTGCCCAGCAGGGAGTGAACACTCGGTGCCAGCTAAGGCCTGCTATTGATGGTTCTCTTGAAAAGGAATTTGGAATGTATGTGCTACCTTCAGCAGCTAACCGGAGCTCATTAAAAGTGGATGACGTATGCAGCAGGTAGCGTCATTGGACCGGTTTCCATTTTGAGTCAAGGTGGTTACATTTGCACATCAGTGTCAGTGCACGGTGGCATGCTGCTGCTACTGAATTACTTCTTTCAGTGTCAGGAGATGGCTTTGAAGGTGAAGAGATGTTCAAAAATTCTTGACCTGCTGAACTGAGCAAAATCTAAGGGGACCAAATGACAGCCATTTACAGTCCCTGCAGCCAATTGACCTTGAGGTGAATGTAAAGAGAGTGGGGCGTATAATTCCTACTCATTCTCTCCCTAAATATCTCCTTTTGAAGATAACTTATTCCACCTTTAAACACCTCACCTTTGCTTACCTGCTATTGCTCCAAACTTATCTATTCTCGGTCAGTGCGCTGCCCCCATGAAGTATTTCGGGCCATTTTTTATCACATTAAAGGTTCTCTACAAACACAATCTATTGTTATTATGTGAATTGATTTTTGTTTTCAAAAACCCAAAGACACAAAAACCAAACATCGTAAAATGTTCACTTGTTCTTTGTCACTGGCCTCTATCTCCATAAAGGCTGAGTTGTTATGTGTGGCAGTTTTCTTTCAATTCTTTCATGGGTTGTGGGCATCGTTGGCAAGACCAGCATTTGCTGCCCATAATTGCCCTTGAACTGAGTGACTTGTTGGGCAGCTAAGACTCCAACCACATTGGCCTGAGTCTGGAGTCACATGTAGTCCAAACCAGGCGAAGACGGCAGATTTCCCTCCCTAAAGGACATTAGTGAACCAGATGTTTTTTTTTAATGACAATTGATGATAGTTTCATAGTTGCCGATACTGAAGCTAGCTTTTAATTCCAGATTTTTAAAAAAATTCATTGAATTTACATCTGGCCAGCTTCCATGGTATGGATTTAACCATGTCCCCAGAGAATTAGCTTCATTCTTTAGATTGCTAGTCCAGTGATGTTACCACTACGCCATCATCTCCCCATTTGCAAGTCTGAAACACTGTAACCATTTGGAGAGGATAAGGGTGTTGTGTTATGCAATTTGGAATAACACAAGCTGCCACTTGATGCAGTTTTGAGTAAAAGATGCTCCAGACTTCGAAGTGAGTTCAATGTGTTTTATTGAACTATTAGCACAGTTCTCAATGAGTTCGACTCTCTGTTAACCTAAATGTAGCAACTCAGTCTAACTGAACCTGCCTTGCTCTAAGCCACGTGCTGGGGTGTGATGCTGAGGATGCACCCTGTCTCACTCTGTAGATGTTGGTCTGTGGAAAGAGGCAGGGTGTGAGTGCCTCATCCCTTTTATAGTGAGATACAACCCCTGAGTGTCCTGACTGCTCATTGGTCGTGTCCTATTCTATGTATTCATTAGCTGCATGTTTGCATATCATGACATCTCCCCTTTTTTTTGTGTTTCGTTGGCGTATGTGAATGTATTTACATGTGAATGAGTCTGTCTAACGTGACTGACGGAGGACAACAGAACAGAGCAAACAAAACAAACGTTCACAAGTCCAGTCTCTGAGGCTTGCATCTGATCCTGGTCGACCGACGGAGAGGTGGCGGAGTGGGCAATGACGCCTTGACAGGCGGGATGGAAGCCTGACTGGTGGCCTCGTGGTGCGAGGTATCAGGAGGTGGCAATTCAACATATGGAAATGGAGGAGACAGTGGTTGCGGGCAGGCAACTTTGTGCAGTGCCCGTCAATTCCTTCGCATGATGGAGCCATCAGCCATACGTACAACATAAGAGCAGGGCACGGCCTGTCAAACAACGACAGCCGGGGCAGACCACCCACCATCCGATATCTTGATCCTGACAGTGTCTGCTGGGGATAGCACGGCCAGATTGGTGGCATGGGCATCATAGCCCTGCTTTTGACGGTCTCTGAGCTGCTGCATCGTCTGCAGCACCGGGAGGTGATCCAGGTTGGGCATGTGTATGGCTGGAAGCATCATCCGCAGGTTCCTGTTCATCAGGAGTTGAGCCGGCGACACCAGTGGACAATGGAGTCATCCTGTACGTGAGCAGTGCAAGGTGCATGTCGGAAGCAGAGTCCGCGGCCTTGCAGATGAGCTGTTTCACAATGTGCACCCCTTTCTCGATTTTCCCATTGGACTGTGGATAGTGTGGGCTGGAGGTGACATGCTAGAAATTGTATGACCTGGCAAACGTGGACCGTTCTTGACTGTTAAAGCACGGGCCATTGTCGCTCATGACGGTGATTGGGATGCCATGCCTTGAGAACGTCTCCTTACAGGCTTTGATGACGGTCCGAGAGGTGAGGTCCGGGAGCTTCAGCACCTCAGGGCAATTCGAGAAATAGTCGATGATCAATACATAGTCGCGGCCTTTCGCATGAAAGAGGTCGATGCGAACCTTGGACCACGGAGAGGTCACTGTGTCATGCTGTTGGAGCGTCTCTGCGCTGGCTGGAACCGCTGACAGATAGCACAGTTCAGGACCATGTTCGTGATGTCCTGGCTGATGCCGGGCCAGTAGACAGCTTGCTGGGCTCTGCGTCTGCACTTCTCGACGCCCAGGTGTCCCTCATGAATCTGGTGCAGCACCAAGCTCCGGAGACTGAGCGGAATGACAATCCTATCCAGCTTGAGGAGGATACCATTATTCACCGTCAGGTCATCCTTCAAATTGTAAAATTGTGGGCACTGCCCTTTCTGCCAGCCATTGGTGAGGTTGTGGATGACGTGCTGCAAGAGGGGGTCTTTGGCTGACTCATCACGGATGAGAACTACCTTCTCATCTGTCGCCGGGAGAGTGCTAGCACACAGCTGCACCTGCGATTCGATGTGCTGGATGATCTCCAGCGGCTCACTGGGCGAGGTGGCGGAGCGGGACAATGCATCAGTGATGATGAGCTCCTTGCCAGGTGTGTACACCAAGTTGAAGTCATACCTCTTAAGTTTAAGCAGGATTCTCTGCAACCGAGGCGTCATGTCGTTCAGGTCCTTGTTGATGATGTGGACCAGAGGCCTTTGATCCATCTCGACAGTGAATGTCGGCAGGCCGTAGACATAATCATGAAATTTGAGGATGCCGGTGAGAAGACCCAAGCATTCCTTCTCAATCTGAGCATATCTGGTTTCATCGCCCTTGATGCGTAGGCTACTGGTGCCCAGGATGACGTGTTATCTCGTTGAAGCAACACCGCACCGATGCCATCCTGACTCGCATCAGTGGATGTCTTTGTCTCCCAGTCCGGGTCGAAGAATGCCAGGACTGGTGCAGTGGTGAGCTTGGCTTTCTGCTCCAGCCACTCTGTCTGGTGTGCCGCCTTCCACTCAAAGGCAGTTGACTTTTTCACCAGGTTGCGTAGGTCCGTGGTGTGTGTGGCCATGTTTGGAATGAACTTGCCCAGAAAATTGACCACACCCAAGAAGCACAGCACTGCCTTTTTGTCCTCAGGGACCTTCATCGCCTCGATGGCATTGATTCTGTCTGTGTCCGGGCGCACACCATGCTGTGAGATCTGGTCGCCTAGGAACTCGAGCGTCGAAGTGCCAAAACAACATTTGGACCTGTTTAACTTTAGGCCGTTGGCATGCACACGGCGGAATACCTGCTGGAGACGGGACACATGTTCTTCAGGGGTCGTGGACCATATGATGATGTCGTCCACGTACACCCAAACCCCTTCAATGCCTTCCATCATCTGCTCCATGACGCGATGGAATATCTCCAATGCCGAGATGATGCCAAATGGCATGTGATTGTAGCAGCATCTGCCAAAAGGCGTATTGAAGGTGCAGAGCCTTCTGCTGGACTCTTCCAGCTGGATTTGCCAAAATCCCTGTGATGCATCCAATTTGGTGAAGAAGCGCGTGTGCCATCTCACTCATGAGTTTCTCCCACTTCGGGATGCGGTGGTGTTCCCGCATGATATTTTTATTGAGATCCCTGGGATCAATGCAGATGTACAGATCCCCGAAGGCTTCTTTACGCACACCATCGAGCTGACCCAGTCAGTCAGTTCGGTGACCTTGGATATGATGCTTTTTTGCTGAAGATCCTTGAACTGTGCCTTCAGGCGCTCTCTCAGTGGAGCAGGGACACGTCGTGGTGCGTGGACCACTGGCTTGGCATCAGGTCGTAGCAGAATCTTGTATTGATACGGCAGCGTGCCCATCCCGTTGAACACATCTGGATACTGGGTGAGGATGTCGTCGATGCCGGCCTGAAGATCCACATGAGAGGATTTTGTGGTGTAAACCCGTTGAATGAGGTTCAGCTGCTTGCAGGTGTGCGCACCTAGTAGGGATGCCCTGACGGCTTTACAATTCAAAGCGTAACCGTGCTTGTGTGTGTCGGATGGATACGTGCAGATGGCAGGATCCCAGTGCCGTGATGGCATTCCCGTTGTAATCCAGGAGCTTGCAGGCAGCTGGAATAACCGTGGGGGGCTTCTTAATGCGTCTGAAGTCTGCCTGTGAGAGGAGGCTGGCAGAGGCACATGTGTCCAGATTGAACTGGATGGGGCAGTGGTTGACCTTCATCACTGCTCGCCATTTGTCCTCGGAATCCACAGCTAGGATTGATTGGACTTACGCTGTATCTGGTGTGGCATATTCGCATGTTGTAATAATGCCCACACGGTAGGCGTTGTCCAGACATTCATCATCTGCATCCGTTGCACTGCCGGGATCAGAATCCTGTCTGTGTTGTTGAACACTCCGGATGCGCCGTCGTTGGGATTGGGAGCGCTGGCTCCTGACTGGTAATGCAGTTCTGCACAGAGCTGCATAGTGGCCTGGCTTCCTGCAGTTTAAGCAGCGCCTGCCTCCTGCAGGGCAGTGTTTATTTAAATGGGCAGTGCCACAGTTCGAACACGTCATGATGTCGGCGTCCTGACGCTCCGTGCGTCGTTGCACATGCACAGTGCGGTTCTCAGACGTCTGCACTGGCGCAGTGCGGGTTTCGGCCGCTTCCTTATCCCGTTCGCATCGCGCATGCGTCGGGCTCCTGGCAGAGCGCGCAAAATGGCCGCTTTCGTCAAAGTTGAGGCACTGCATCCGGGAGATGGCCTGCACACTCTACGCCTCGTGGGAGGCTAGTCTATCATTTTCTGCCGTTTTGTACTGGGAATAGCGATTTTCAGCTTGCTCATGCACTGTGCATGTTTCAATCGCGACTGTCAGGGTCATATGCTTGATCTTCAGTAACTGCTGTCTCAGAGGATCAGAGTGAACTCCAAAAACGATTTGGTCTCTGATCATGGAGTCAGGGATATCACCGAAGTTGCAGGATTGCGCTAGCAGTCTACAGTTAGTTAAATATGAGGTGAAGGATTCGTCTTTACCTTGCAATTGCTCTTGAATATGTAGCGCTCGAAGATTTTGTTGGTGTCCACCTCACAGTGGCTGTCAAACTTGTCCAGGATGGTCTGAAACTTTGTCTTGTCCTGGTCTTCGGCAAAGTGAAAGGAGTTGAATCAAAGCATGATCACCCGCTGTGGTGAGGAAAAGAGCTGAGGAAAAGAGCTATCTTCCGTGCGTTAGACATACCATTGAGGTCTGATGCTTCGACGTAAAGCTGAAATTTCTGCTTGAATGTCCGCCAGTTGGCACTGAGATTTCCGAAGGTCCTGAGCTGGTGAGGAGCCGGAATCTTTTCCATTGTGCTGGTATACATTCGCTGGTCGTCACGGATCTTGCGGAGTTGAACTAACTAGATTGAACAGACTCCTGGTATCATGTTGTGTTATGTTATTTGGAATAACACAAGCTGCCACTTGATGCAATTTTGAGTAAAAGATGCTCCAGACTTTGAAGTGAGTTCAATGTGTTTTATTGAACTATTAGCACAGTTCTCAATGAGTTTGACTCTCTGCTAATCAAAAGTAGTAACTCAGTTCAACTGAACCAGCCTTGCTCTAAGCCATGTGCTGGGGTGTGATGCTGAGGATACACCCTGTCTCACTCTGTAGATGTTGGTCTGTGGAAAGAGGCGGGGTGTGAGTGCCTCATCCCTTTTATAGTGAGACACCACCCCTGAGTGTCCTGACTGCTCATTGGTCGTGTCCTATTCTATGTGTTCATTCGATGCATGTTTGCATATCATGACAAAGGGAGTGCTAGATGGGACAGAATAGAGAGAGCTTTACTTTATAACAAGTGGTGCTGTAATTAATACACGAGTAGCTAATGAGGCAGTGTAGAAGAAAGTTTATTTTGTAAACAAAAAGCTCTGCTGTACCTGATCTCAAGAGTCCTTGCTGGGATTTTGAAAAGCGACTGTGCTTGACATCTAATGTGCACTTCAGATTGTTTAATTTTGCTGCCTTTTTGAAATTAATTTCCCCTTGGGATGGTTTCCTACATCAAAGATACTATATAAATGCGGTAAGTTGTTGTTTTCTTCTCTCATGATGCTGCCATGTAGGTAAGTACCAGTTACATTCCAGAGAGTGTTGACAGTCTACTAGATCATGGGGGGCATTACAGCTAAGCCTTAACACACCCACATACGCCACAGGTAGGGCCTGTGGATTAGGTCAAGAGTGGGAGCCTTGGTAAGTGTTTCCTTAGCTCGGTGGTAATGTTATTCCAACCCCTCCCCAAACCACCCCACCCTTACACAATGGCCGGTATTGAATTTAAGAAACCTTCTGGTCGCTACTGCTCAGCTACTCATTAATTTAACAAGCTGAGTCACCAAGGCCACGATGTTGCTGAGAATATATTGAAGAGTATCCCCTGCCTCGCACTGACTTCCCTCACACTAACAAGCAGACAGAATGTTATAAAGGAGGCCCAGAAAACAAAACCTCATAACAAGCATGATCCATGAAGCTTAAAACCATGTCCATTTATCTCAGTATCTGGTCCCACTTTCATTTTGAGTTCAATTTATTTTGTGTGGACTATTCTTCTTTCAACAACTTTAGATTTGTCACAGAAAAATTATCCGAGCCCCTAGGTGAAGAAGAAGGACAAGCCGAGGAGGAATGAAGACAAGGCCTGATGGACGGCCATGCAACCAATGCAACATTATCGGTACAAGTTGCCATTATGTAATGTCAGCTCTACACTTTGTAACTGAGAAGAAGCATTTCCAAGAATAAATATGGTGCTTTTGTTTTCTCAAGAAAAACATTCCTCAGTGTCTTCTTGCTGGGTCACTTTCGCAAATTCCTCGAGAATCAAAAAAAAAAGTTTTTTTAAAAAGCTCCCAAAACACGTCCCCCTTGGTAGCAGTAGCAGTGTTAAACTTAGTTGTTCTGTTCATCTGCTGTGCGTTCCAAGTCCTCAAAGCTCTATTGCAGCTCTGTGATGTCAACTGGGTCATCAGCTGAGGCCCCTGAACTCAATGCTGGCTCAGCTCTTCCACAGGAGTGCCAGCGATAGCTTGTAGGCAGAAGACATGAATGGACGGATGCTTGAGGTGCACTTCCCTGTGTGTAGCATCCAATTAAGGATGTGAAAAATATATATTGAGCACAGGAGTCAGAAAACGCCCAAGGGGATAGATACCTCTCGGCATCTCTCTTGAGCACAGCTCAGGTTCTGGACCTCAGCCTCCGCAGACAGAAAAACAGGATGAAAATACAGGAAGCAGCAAAACTTTACAATGACAATTAAAACTGAAAAATGTAATTTCATAATGGCTGTACTGATATTCAAATAGTCTATTATCTTGATAGTTTACCTCAAGAAATAAAGTTTGTCAAAAGACATGTATTATGTTGACTTTGATAAATAGAAGAAGCCATTTTTATTCTTATGTCAGCCATTTTGATGTCACAATTCAAATGGGTTGAGTGAAAGGAAAACAGGTGGAATTCTCCCTTTATTTCAACTAAGGGAAAAATCTACCCATGATTTCTGAAGCATATTTTAAAATTTTATATTTAAATAAAATTAACTGATATAAATTGTACTACGCATATATAATATACAAATGCATATATATATGTATATATCCCAGGAACAAGCAATTCACTGTGGAAAGGTATGGGTATAGGGCAAAGGATGATGGGGTGTGAGGCAAATCCATGCAGGCAGGCTTGTGCAGAGTGGGAGGTGGGAAAAGCAAAGCAAGCAATCACCTTCATCGCTCACTGAGTCACCGTCTAGCTGTCCCACAGGAGGGGGCCAAGGGAGCTCTTTAATTTCCTTAATCTCTACTGCAATGATGATCATGGACAGGTTGAAGGGGAAAAAAAGAGGGAGAAAAGGTAGGAGAAAAAGGACAGAAAGAGCTGAGAAAGGTCAAATGAAGACGGCATATCTCTCTGCTCATTGCTGATTTTTAAAATTAGCCCAGTACCCACTCTATCCATCAAAATGACAAGCAGAGAAGATGGCATCTTTCAATCACCACCCCGCACCACATCTGCCCACCGCTTCAGTCCTAGCCCATACTAATTGGATAATGTTCCCAAACCTTTTGTAAATATATTTGGTTAAAGATTTCCAAAAACCCATGCTCTTTATCGATAATCCATTCCAACCAATGTGGATGTGAATCAAACTAGCACTTCCAGGTCACAGGGAACAGGAAACTACATGATGATGATATGAAGTTCTACCAATTCCATTTGACCTTCAGAGCATTAATTAATCTTATTCCAAATATGCTACCCTCATCCTCAGTCGGCTGAAAGCAAAACACATTCATTGACAGGACATCTAAGGCTGTGGAATTAAACTGCACTCAGCCTTTTATCCACCTGAAAACATTTATGCTTTTAGATCAAAAGTTGAATGTGTCGCACATTCCTCTTGTAGGGAATGGCTCAAGAGAGTGTTGGAGTAAGGTCAAGAAAGAAAGAGAGCAAAAAAGGTGAGGAAGGGAGCTGATGCAAAGGGGTTGAAGGAAGCTCATTAGAGCAGAAGAGTGCAAATATTTTTGGGAGGGTGTCATGCAAGTGAATAAAGGTAGGTCAAGCAGCTTCTTAAAAAATATATTCTTTTGTGGGATATGGGCATTGCTGGCCAGGCCAGCATCCATGATGCATAATTGTCAATAGCTTGGGGCCTGACTTTTGCCTCAGGTTCAGAAAATGGGAATTGAGCACTTTCCCGACTGCTGAAACCCAGGCCCTGCTGCCAATCCCATTTGTGCCCCATTCTCTCGGAGAGGAACGTGGCCATGATTATCCTGCAGTTTATGATTCCTGATTGGCTGAGGCTTCAGGTTGGGGCCCAGAGGAGGTCAGGTGAGGAAGCGGGTGCCACAGGGTAAGGATTGGCAGTTAACGGAACCCTTCACAATGACGTCCCTGGAAATGACCCTGAGATAACCAGAAGAAGAACTCTGACTGTTGCACCATTGATGGAACTGAGTGGCCAAAGCACATTGTCCGTGTGTGAGTTGGCCCATTAACTGCATTCCCTTAGTGTAACCACAAGCTACGGCTGAGTCCAATGTTCCATGACAATGTTGTCAATGTACGTCTACCTCTGAGTACCCTGCCGCACCATGGGCTGGATTCTCCCAATTCTGGGGCTACGTCCTCACGCTGGCGTGGGAACGGTTCGCCAGAGAAAATGGCTGAAAACAGCCACCAATTCCCCGTTTTGCTGGGTGCTAGCATCAAGGTAGCGTAAAGCACCCGGCTCTAGCTGCCGAAACGGCCGGGAGAATTGCCGGATCCATGGCTGCACATGCGCACGGCGGCGGCCCAACAGTGCCCCCAGCCCCTGATAAAGTCCCCCCCTGCCCACTGAATCGGCCCTCCACTGACCGTGGCTTACTGCCTCGTTCTAATATGCAGATTTGCTAAAAAGTGATCCTGCTTAGTGTGGGCTGGATTCCCCTTGCAACGTTTCATGTGATTACGTTGAATCTCACGAGGCTTTGCGAGCTGGGTAGATCCTGGGAGCGGGGTCTCCTGGCTTTTACCAGCCACACTGTGCAACAACTAGATGCTTTTCTGGCGCAGCATGGCTGGAGAATCCCACCCCAAGGCACCCCCTCCTCGTCATTATTGTTGGCATCTGGGCTTCAGTGTCCCCCCCCAAACACTGCCGGCATGGCCATGTGCCAACCTAGCAGAGCCAACCTGGCAGTGCCAACTCGATGCCAGAGCACTGCCTAGCAAATGATTCACCAACTATACACACTCTGAGCTCCCGGCATGGTCATCACGACTGGTTTCGATTTTTGGAAACCAGCAGTAATTCCCACTGGCGTGACATCACGTTCGCTGGGGGGTGTTGAACATTTGACATCCCTGGAAGCAACGGCGTTAAGCTGTTCAAGCATATTTAATTGAATTTAACTTTATGATAACCAGGGTCATGTCCACACTGAGCGAGAACCTGACTATGTCAGCGGGGAGGGCCCAGGATCATCATGTCTGAATTCTTGCCGACACAAATCCCAATATGTCCCTCTCACGAGAGTTAGCGGCCATAACGGGATTTGCGCCTGCGGCGAACTTTTGGCATCTGGGCTTCTTTTACAAGCCCTTGGCTACTTTTTCTTGGCTACAAATTCTTGGCTACTTTTACAACACCTGACTTCCCCTAACTATGGAATCTCCTCTAACAACTGCATTGCTAGACTTTGCTGTTGCATCCTGCGCAGTCCTTTGCCCAATGGTGCTATGGTCTGGACTGGGTGATTACGGATGGGCAACAAATGTTGGCATTGCCCACAATACCCACAGCCCATGAAAAGATAACAAATAAACTCCCAGCACGCTCCAATATGGAGTGCCCATTTGAGAGTGGCACAAGCCCCAAAGACACCTGTCAATTCAAGCTCATACTATGGGCACTCACCTACCGTTCTGAACTCTTCCAGCCTGTGGGCTGACCACCTCCTGAAACATCTGACCCACAAAGTACTCGTGCTCTGCGGAGATGTCATCTGTCCCTCAAACCCAGAAATCCTGAGCTTGGGCGGATGCAACCGGAGACATTTCCTACACTTGGAGCCCCTCCCCAAGACACAGGCAATGAATCCTGAAGTTCCAAAATGGTGCAAGAATAGCGCATAGCTCTTTGTGATGTCTCTGCAGTCGACTCGGAGTGAGACGAGCCCTCTGTTTATTTAAGCTATAAGAGCCGCTCATATGGATTGTGTTTCAAACTGTCAACAAGCTGGATGACTTGAGGGAAAAAGTAACGGCGCTGCCTATTCATCATGAAACCCATCTTGAGTTGGGCAAGAAGACATACCAAAGCACATTTGCAAACAAACATACTCAAACAAATAAATGCCTGCATGTGTGTATGTACAGTTGTGCCCAAGCTCACAGATTGACGCAAACACATGCAGGCCACTTATTGTTATTCAATCCCAATATTCTCAATTTAATTTTGTGAAATCAATATATTTACAGAATGCTCAGAAGAGACTGAGCTGATTAATTAGTTGAGGTCGCGATTCAATCTGTCCTCATGCCTTCAAGCTGATATGCGCTTGGTTGAAAAACTTACAGAACACTTTTAATCAATCACCTTTCTGTTCTTTACTCACCACTGTTGACAGCAAGCGAGATCAGGTCTAATCTCTTCACGGAGGTTAAAATGCTTTCTACACACACACAACCACCTTCCCCACACATTAAAATTGTCATGATTCAGACCAGATAAGATTCAATTCTACTTCGACACAATTGGCAGAATTTAATGCCCCCCCCCCCCCCCGCACCCTCCTCCCCACAAGAGATGAGCTCAGAGATTAGGTTGGAAGCGGGGGTGCGGATGTTGTGTGATTAGGCAGGAGGGTGTGGGGTAGAGGCCCCGCTGCCCTCCTGCCTTCCTCCGATTAAGTCCGTCCGGGGTGTGCAGGTTTGCAGGTGGCCTTTTGCACTTGGAGGCCAATTAATTTTAATTTACCATTGGAGCACAAATGGTTTCTTCACGGATGTCCATTGAACCACATCTTTCAGCGAATTATTGATCATCTGTACACAGATGCTTTGTATCGGGATATAATTTTAAAAAAGGAATTGAGAGTACCCGATTATTTTTTTTCTCCAATTAAGGGGCAATTTAGTGTGGCCAATCCACCTAACCTACACATCTTTGGGTTGTGGGGGCTGAAACCCACGCAGACATGGGGAGAATATGCAAACTCCACACGGACAGTAAACCAGCGCCGGGATTTGAACCCGGGTCCTCAGCGCTGTAGTCCCAGTGCTATCCACTGCGCCACCGTGCTGTCCCTTATCGGGATATGATAAACCAGGGGCTGGATTCTCCACTGGCAGGATTCTCCATTGCACCGGCCTTTCCGACGGAAATAATACTTGCTTTCGAGAACAGATTTGGCTCCTGTTAAAACCTCTGCAGACTCTGGCTGGATGTCTTCAAAACGCTGTTTCAACTGGTTTGTTTCAGCTTCCCCCTCACTCTTGACTCTGGTCAATTTCACCTCCGGCTCCTAAAAGCTTTCTGGTGTTGCAAAACAAGGGGTGGGATTCTCCGACCCCCCGCCGGGCCGGAGAATCCCGCCCCGCCGCCAGTTTTTCGGCAGGAGCGGGAATCGTGTCGCGCCGGTTGAGGGCCGTTGGCAGTGGCCCCCCGGCGATTCTCCGCTCCGCGATGGGCTGAGAGGCCGCCCCTTTTCGGCTTGTCTCACCGGCATAAATCAAACGGGACCTGGCATATGGCCCCATGGGGGGCCTCCACGGTGGCCTGGCCCGCGATCGGAGCCCACCGATCTGCGGGCGGGCCTGTGCCGTGGGGGCACTCTTTCCCTCCGCGCCTTCCACTGTAACGGTCCGCCATGGCCGGCACAGAGAAGAACCGCCCTGCGCATGCGCTGGGATGACGCCAGTACACGCTGGCGCTCCCGCGCATGCGCCAACTCACGCCGGCCAGCAGAGGCCCGCCGGCGCCGGTTGGCGCGGTGCCAAGCCCTTCCGCGCCGGTTGGCGCGGTGCCAAACCCACCAGCGATGGCCTAGCTCCTGAAGGTGCGGAGGATTCCGCAACTTCCGGGCGGCTCGACGCCGGAGTGGTTCACGCCACTCCTCAGCGCCGGTACGGCCCGCCCTGCCGGTTAAGGGAGAATCCCGCCCAAGATCCTTTGAAAATGACTACTGCGGTTAAACATACTCTAATTCAGTGTTCTTCAAACTTCTTTTCCGGGGACCCATTTTTACCAACCGGCCAACCTTCGGGACCCAACCCGGCTGACCTTCGCGACCCACGCCGGCCGATCTTTGTGACCCACACCGGCTGACCTTCGTGACCCACGCCGGCTGACCTTCGCGACCCACACCGGCTGACCTGAGTGACCCACCATTTTCTATTACCTTGTTTGCTGCTGATAAAAATGGAGGAAATGGTTTTGGGTCCCTTTGGCCCTCGTACACGCTCCTCCCACGGAACCTGGTGGATGAAGGTGAAGCCGTCCGGTGTCGGAAAGTATGGAATCTCCATCTGTCCAAAGTTCTGCATTTTTTTCCTTAAAATTTTATTGAATTAAAACCCCCCCTGAACTTGTAAAAAAATAAAAAGTAAAATGAATAAAATAAATGAAAAAAAAATTAAATTAATAAAATAAATGAATAAAATCCCCCCGAACTTAAAAAAAAAAATGAATAAAATAAATGAAAAAAAAAAAAATTAAATGAATAAAATAAATGAATAAAATGAATAAAAAAAAACCCAAACTTGTAAAAAAAGCTGCGACCATTTAAAAAAATGGCGGCCACACTGTGCATGCGTGTCGATGATCGGCATGTGCACTGCGGCCAAATTTTTTTTACATTTTCGCGGCCATTTTAAAGGCTGCTTGCAGCCGGCGTTATTGAAAGCCGGATGCTGTGCGGGGATTTGCGCGATTGGGAGCGCCGCGAAGGACGGCTCCCCGACCCTCCCGACACCTGCCCGCGACCCACGAGTTTGAAGAACACTGCTCTAATCCCCAGGTTTTTAACCCTTAGATTGCGAAATGTTTATAATCTAATATATTTTAAATCTTGCATTCGTCACAACATAGGAACAGGATGAGGTCATTCAGTCCCGCAAGGCTGTTCTGACACTGAATCACCTCAACTCCATTTATCCACTTGGGCTCCACATTCCTTGATACTGTTACCTATCAGAAACCTCTCACTGCCAGTCTTGATATCTTCTGCAGCCTTGTATGTAAGGGACCGAATTCCAGGTTTTCGCTACCCACTGTGCGAACCTTCGCTTGCTGACCTACAATAGGTCCCTGCCTCAATTATAAAATTCTCACCTGTTCTCAAATCCCTCCGTTGCCTCGTTGCTCCCCATCTCTGAAGTCTCCTCCAGCCCTACAACCCTCTGAGATTACTGCACTCCTCTAATGCCAACCTCCTGAACATCTGCAAGTTTGATTGTTTCTCGGTTGATGGCCATGCCATCAGATACCTGGGCCCAAGCTCTGGAATTTCCTTACTAAACTTCTCTACCTTTCATTTCTCCTTTAAGATGCTCCTTTAAACCTACCCATTTGAACATACAATTCGCCAGCTGCCCTAATATTGTCTTATGTGCTTTGGTGCCTAATATGGTAAAGACCCAATATAAGTAGATGTTACTGTTGTTGAATGGCCTAGCTCAGACCGGTTCCCCCATTTTCAATTCTCGCACTAAATGGAATTTGTTTGTTCATATTTCCCACCACACCACCTCTCCCAACCACTACCCCTTTTTTATTGCTTGCTCCAAACTGGCTTTTTAATCTAATCTGTTGGGGGGGTGGGGAGGTCCGGTAGTTTAGTTGGCTGGACGGCTGGTTTGTGATGCAAAGTGATGCCAACATCATAGGTTCAATTCCGTACCGGTTGAGATTGCCATGAAGGCCCCACCTTCTCAACCTTGCTCCTCGCCTGAGGTGTGGTGACCCTCAGGTTAAACCATCACCCGGCAGATCTCTCTCTCTCTCTTAATGGGTGGAACAGTGGCTAGCACTACTGCTGCCTCATAGCTCCAGGGCCCTGGGTTCAATTCCGGCCTCGGGTGATTGTGTGGAGTTTGCACTTTCTCCCTGTGTCTGCGTGGGTTTCCTCCGGGTGCTCCGGTTTCCTCCCACAGTCCAAAGATGTGCAGGTTAGGCGGATTGGCCATGCTAAATTGCCCCTTAGTGTCCAAAAGGTTAGGTGGGGTTACTAGGTTACGGGGATAGGGTGGAGGCTTGGGCTTATGCAGGGTGGTCTTTCCAAGGGCCGGTGCAAACTCGATGGGCCAAATGGCCCCCTTCTGCACTGCAATTCTATGACTCTATTAAAGGGGAGAGCAGCGTATGGGAGAGCAGCCTATGGTTCTCTGGGAATGGGGTGGCTTTCATGTGGGGTGGATGCTTGAACACGGAAGAAGCCTGATGTAAAAAGCTTCAGTATCGTAAGCAGTAAGACAAGGTTACACAACTGGGAATCTTAGGGATGAATTTAATGGGGCCTGCTGGAAGAGGCAAGACTGCAGGTGGGCCCAGATAATCACACATGAGGCCACGTGTCTGACTTCTGGTGGAGGGGGAGTTGTCCCACGTTTAGTGAGGGTTGGGGAAGGCCTGTCTTGGGAAACCTATCCGTTGGAGCTGGGAAGGCAATTAGTCTCTTCAATGAGTCTCTTAAAACCAATTGTTCCTGAGCAAACTGGGATTTAATGTGGCTCAGGGGTTTCACTGAACTCACATGGGCCTCCTACGTCTCGTCTTGGGGAGGGGGGGGGGGCGGGGGGGGGGGGGGTAATGTGGGCTGGATGCTGGAGGGTGTTTTTTGCCTGGTGATGGTTGCAGGGAAAAGGGTCGGTTGGGGGGGGGGGGGGGCAAGCGGGGGTGATGGGGGCTGGGGTGGGCAACCAGGCACTCAATGCCTTTGATTGAGGGTCTCCCTCTCTCCCCGGGGCTGACAAGCAGCTCACATAGGTTTACCTGCATGCTGCACGGTGGCATGTCCGTCTGCAGCTGGGTTGGCCATGGTCCTTCCCACTCAGACCATAATTTTGATGGGGGCGGGGTGGAGGTAGGGTTCGGGTACCCCACTTTCCCACCTCTAATCTCACTCCCAGCGAGACCACAAGGGTTAAAAGAGCCTGAGAGGAGATTAGGGCAAAACAAGAAGTAGCCATTTGATGGCATCAGCCTTAAACTTCAGAGATCTGCCGAAGATTGAGGATGTGGAGAAGCCGGCGTTGGACTGGGGTGAGCACAGTACGAAGTCTTACAACACCAGGTTAAAGTCCAACAGGTTTGTTTCGATGTCACTAGCTTTCGGAGCGCTGCTCCTTCCTCAGGTGAAAAGATTGAGGAGACAGCCCAATGTGTTTCAGTTCTGCACTGAGGATAACGTAGTAAATTCAAATTATTTTCCCTGAGAAGTAACAGTTTTTTTTCTTCTTTTTAAAAATAAAATTAGAGTACCCAATTCACTTTTTCCAATTAAGAGACTATTTAGCGTGGCCAATCCACCTAGCCTAGACATCTTTGGGTTGTGGGGGCGAAACCCACGCAAACACGGGAGAATATGCAAACTTCACACAGACAGCGACCCAAAGCCGGGATCGAACCTGGGACCTCGGCGCTGTGAGGCAACAGGGCTAATCCATTGTGCCACCGTGTTGCCCCTGAGAAGTAACAGGTTTTTAAAATTGATCATAGGGCCTCCTTTTATAGGTTCAAAGCTAAGAAAGAAGGTACTTGCATTTAAATAACACTTTATTATGTCAAATCAAGTCTGCTTGAATGCAACGGGTGGGGGGGAGGGGAGTGAGGGAACAATAGGGGGGAGACTTTTTGGTGCCGGGGCGGGGGCCACCAGGCTAGCTAGGTGAGCTAGCTCACGGAAGCGCAGGGGGTGTGTGCATATGTTTAGTTTATTATATGGGTTAGGTTTCAGAGTAGTGTTGCTAGCGGGGTAGTTGTTCTGCTGACGAGGGAGGGACTTTGGTGGAGGGACAGAGAGGAGGTCGGTGGCGGGGGCCACCGGGGGACGGGCCGGAGGAGGTGCGGCGCATGGGCCGGAGGCAGGCCCAAGAAAGGGGATGGCTGATCGGCGGAGGGGGGGGGGGTGCACTTTGCCCCCCAACTAGGCTGATCGTCTGGAATGTACGAGGGCTAAATGGGCCGGTCAAGAGGGCACATGTGTTCGCGCACCTGAGGGGACTGAAGGCGGACGTGGTAATGCTGCAGGAGACGCACCTTAGGGTAGTGAACCAGGTTAGATTGAGGAACAGCTGGGTCAGTCAGGTTTTCCACTCGGGCTGGATACAAAGACTAGAGAGGTGCCGATCTTGATTAATAAGCGGGTGATATTTGAGGTGGGCAGAATAGTTTCGGATGTGGGGGGGTTGATATATAATGGTTAGTGGTAAGCTGGAGGGGAGGAAGGTAGTGCTGGTTAATGTATATGCTCCAAATTGGGATGACGTGGAATTTATAAAGAGGATGTTGGGGAAGATACCGGACCTGGACTCGCACAAGCTGATCATGGGAGGGGACCTTAATACAGTTATTGATCCTGGCCTGGATCGGTCATGTTCAAAAGCGGGCAGGGTGCCAGCAATGGCAAAGGAGCTGAAAAGGTTCATGGAGCAGATGGGGGGGGGTGGGGAGGGGGATCCATGGAGATTTATGCAGCCGAGGGGGAAGGAGTTCTCCTTCTACTCCCACGTGCATAAGGTATACTCTCAGACCAATTTCTTTGTCTTGGGTAGGGCCTTGCTGGCAGGGGTGGTGGACATGGGGTACTCGGCGATCACAATCTCAGACCATGCTCCACACTGGGTTGACCTGCAGGTTAGTACTAATAGCAATCAGCGCCCGCAATGGAGGTTAGAAGTAGGGCTGTTGGCGGACGAAGCGGTGTGCGAGAGGCTGGGAAAATGCATACAAAATTACCTGCAGGTAAATGATATGGGGGACCTCTCAGCAGCGGTGGTCTGGGAAGCGCTGAAGGCAGTAGTGAGAGGAGAGCTGATCTCGATCCAGGCTCACAGGGACAGGACGGATAGGGCAGAGATGGACCGACTGGTGAAAGAGATTTTACAAGTCGACAGGAGTTACGCGGAGGCTCCAGAGATAGGGCTGTTAAGGGAACGGCGGAGGCTACAGGCGGAGTTCGGCTTGTTAACCACAGGGAGGGCAGTGGAACAGCTCAGAAAGGCGAGGGGGGTGATTTACGAGCATGGTGAGAAGGCCAGCAGGATGCTTGCTCAGCAGCTCAGAAAGAGGGAGGCAGCTAGAGAAATAGGGAAAGTTATTGACGGGGATGGAAACTTAGTTGGGGACTCGGCAGGGTTGAGTAGGGCATTTCGGGATTTTTACAGCAGGTTGTACAGGTTGGAACCCCTTGCGGGGCCAGAGGGGATGAGGCATTTCCTGGAGGGGCTGACCTTCCCGAAGGTGGACCGGAAGCTGGTAGAAGGGCTGGGGGCCCCAATCAGGTTGGAAGAGATAGTGGAGGGCTTGAAGGCCATGCAGTCGGGTAAGGCCCCGGGACCGGACGGGTACCTAGCGGAGTTCTATAAAACGTTCTCCGGGATATTGGGACCGGTGCTGATGAAGGTGTTCAATGAGGCAAGGGAATCTGCCTCAGACGATGTCACAGGCCACGATTTTGCTTATCCTGAAACGGGACAAGAACCTGGAGCTGTGTGGGTCATATAGGCTGATTTCCCTGTTGAACGTAGACAACAAACTGCTGGCCAAAATTTTGTCCTCCAGGATTGAGGATTAATTACTGAACATCATTGTGGAGGATCACACGGGGTTTGTTAAGAGCAGGCAGCTGGTGGCCAATGTAAGAAGGCTGTTAAACGTGATCATGATGGCCCCGGAAAGTAGGGAGGTGGAGGTAGTGGTCGCGATGGATGCGGAAAAAGCTTTTGACTGGGTTGAGTGGGATTATTTATGGGAGGTTCTGCGGCAGTTCGGATTTGGGAGGGGCTTTATTGACTGGGTCAGGTTGTTGTTCCAGGCTCCTGTGGCAAGTGTACGGACGAACAGGACGACTTCGGACTATTTTAGTCTGCAGCGGAGGACGAGACAAGGATGCCCCTCTCCCCACTGCTGTTTGCGCTGGCTATGGAGCCGCTGGCAATTGCTCTGAGAGCCTCAAGGGGTTGGTCCGGAGGAGGGGGAAGCACAGTGTCTTGCTGTATGCGGACAACCTGCTTCTGTATGTTTCAGATCCAATTGAGATGATGGAAGAAATCATGGGAATTTTAGGGGAATTCGGCCGGTTTTCCGGGTATAAGCTTAATATGGGAAAGAGCGAGATGTTTGCGGTCCAGGCGAGGGGTCAGAAGAGGCGATTAGGGGAACTGCCATTTAGATTGGTAGGGGACAGTTTCAGGTACCTAGGTATCCAAGTGACGCGGGATTGGGACAGGCTACATAAATTGAGCTTGGCCCGGTTGGTGGATCAGATGAAAAATGATTTCTGGAGATGGGATGCGCTCCCGTTGTCTCTAGCTGGTAGAGTCCAAACGGTGAAAATGACGGTTCTCCCAAGATTCTTGTTTGATTTCAATGTCTCCCCATCTTCATTCCGCGGTCCTTTTTTCAGCGGGTCAATGAAGTTATAGCGGGCTTTGTATGGGGGGGGCAAGTCCCCGCGAGTGAGGAGGGTAATGCTGGAGTGGAGTCGGGGAGAGGGAGGGCTGGCACTGCCGAACTTTAGCAATTATTACATAGCCATGATTAGGAAGTGGCTGGTGGTGGTGGTGGAGGTGGTGGGGGGGTGAGGGGGGAGAGGTCGGCATGGGTGCGTATGGAGACGGCTTCTTGCAATGGGCACAAGTTTGGGGGCGCTGGTAACCGCGCCTCTGCCGTTCCCGCCGGCGCGGTACTCCACCAGCCCCGTGGTGGTGGCGGCCTTGAGAGTCTGGGGGCAATGGAGGAGACATGTGGGAGCAGAGGGAGCATCGATCTGGCCCCCAATTTGCGATAATCACCGGTGTGCCCCGGGGAGGATGGACGGGGGGTTCCGAATATGGCGGAGAGCGGGGATTGAGAGGATGGGGGACTTGTTTATAGAGGGGAGCTTTCCGAGTGTGAGGGCGTTGGAGGAGAAGTTTGCATTGGCGGGGGGAAACAAATTTCGATATCTGCAGGTGCGGGACTTCCTGCGTAGACAGTTACCAACCTTCCCACTCCTGCCGCTAAGGGGGATTCAGGACAGGGTAATTTCCAGCTTATGGATAGGAGAGGGGAGTGTTTCTGACATTTATAAGGAGCTTATGGGATCAGAGCAGACGCAGACATAGGAGCTGAAACGAAAGTGGGAGGAGGAGTTGGGGAGAGAGATGGAGGAGGGCCTTTGGGCGGACACGTTGAGTAGAGTCAACGCGACAGCAACTTGTGCCACACTCAGCCTGATTCAATTTAAGGTCGTTCACCGGGCTCACATGACAGTGGCCCGGATGAGCAGATTCTTTTGGGTGGAGGATAGATGCGAAAAATGTGCGGGAGGACCGGCGAACCATGTCCACATGTTCTGGGCATGTCCAAAACTGAAGGGATTTTGGCAGGGGTTGCGGACGTCATGTCCAAGGTATCAAATACAAGGGTGTCATTGAGTCCAGAGGTGGTGATTTTCGGGATGTCGCAGGATCCGGGAATCCAGGAGGAGAACGAGGCAGACGTTCTGGCCTTTGCTTCCCTGGTAGCCCGGAGGCGGATATTACTAGCATGGAGGGACTCAAGGTCCCTGAAGTTGAAGATCTGGCTATCGGACATGGCTGGCTTTCTCTGCCTGGAGAAAATCAAGTTCACCTTGAGAGGGTCACTGTTAGGGTTCATCTGGAGGTGGCAACTGTTCATTGACTTCTTTGCAGACAATTAATCGTCAGCAGAAGGTGGGGGGTTAGGTTAGCGTAGATTAGGGGGTTAATTAATGGTGGGACCTGTGGGGGAGGGAGGCGGTATTTGCACTACGTTTATATTTTTATGTACATTGTTTATATTGCTGCTGTTACAATGCCAAAAAAAATCTCAATAAAATGTTTATTAAAAAAAGTCTGCTTGAATGCACAGCAAGATCCAAGATGCGTCAGATTAGATGAGTGACTGGTTAATCTGCTTTTGGTAGAGGGTTGAGAGCGAACCCACTGCTATTTTTATTCAAATAACATTAGGAGAGCACCTGAACCGTACAGAGAGGAACTAAGTTCAATGCTTCAGCTGAAAGAAGGCATCTCCAGCGATGCTGCACTCCATTAGTCCTGCACTGGCTCTCAGCCTGGATGATGTGCTCAAGTCCTGGAAAGAGATTTGAACCCACAATTGTCACTCAGAAGCTGCATGCTGAGTGGAAGCCTTCGCAGTTCACAAAAGAATCACTGTGTGGAGCAATGCCAGGCGGGCAGCATGCATACAGTCAAAGACACCCTAAATTTTTTTGGGGGAAAAAGTCCTTAGTGTTTTCTAATACTGTTCCCTCTGTCAAGCACTAATACATCTGCTTAAGACATTTGTGTATCTTAGATTGACTGATGACCCCTGTGGTAGAAAAGAATGCAGCAAACACGTTCAGGACTTTTGGAGTCACTAACAAGGCTGCGCCTGCTCTGGGATTTGGTTGCAGATCAACTCACATGAAAGCCAGCTAATGTTCCCTTTAGCTTGTGTTTGCTGTGCGCAGATGGCTTGTTAGCCTGCGTTTAAGGTCTACATGTGGCTGCACACACATGCATCTTAAAGGGAATGCTGCTTAGGCCTGGATTGCTCAGTCTCTGTCAAACACCTTCCCCATTGCCACACAGCTCTGCAAACGCCCAATCTTTAGGGGAACATTAGACCCAATGCTGTTGCAGCTTTCCTGCTGCAACATGGCATATTATCCTCAGCCAGGTTTAGGTACATTGGACCTTGAATGTGTAACTCTGGTTAGGTACAGCCCTCCTGCAGTGTGCGTCAGCCATGGTTTGATTGCCTGCGCTCTCGCCTTGAAGTGAGAAGATTCTGAGTTCAAATCCTACTCCAAAGCCTGCGTGCAAAATTTAGGGTGACACCAAACTCTTTGCTCTTGTGCACCTTCCAATTCTTTTGCTCCACCATTGACAGCCATGCCTTTAGCTGTCCAGGCCCTGAGCTCTAGAATTTCCTCCCTACATCCCTCTCTTTTTGAAGAGGCTGCTGTCAAACCCTTTTAATGTCGCCTTCTGCATCAAAACCTTGGTCTGAAAACACCCCTCTGAAGCACTTGAGTACATTTTACTACACAGGAGGTGCTATATAAATGTGAGTTGTTTGTTTTTGACAGCTCTGGCTCCTTTTCTAGGTTGGCGAGTATGTCTGCCTCACCCTTCCCCTAATCCTGATGCTCCTTTCGGAGATACTGCTGATTTAATTCTCCGCATAATGGGAGCAATTCCTCATTGGCAAGAGCAGCTGCTGACAACTTAGTGAAGAAATAGAACATCATTGCACTGTGTCACTGCAGTTTCATTACGTTAAAGTGCCAGATTGTAATTTACGGGTCTGCGTTTCCCGCCGGCGCTTGCACATATTACAATAATTGCAGGCTGCTTATCATATCCTGAGGCTACTTTTTAAGCGAGAGAAAAAAAAATGATTTTACCCCCCCCCCACTCCCCATTAAAATGCATAACAGTGCAAATTACGTTAAGGGACTGCGTACTTTTTATTTCCATTCTCGCACTGTATGTGATAGGAATGCAAATCCAGAATTGTTCTGACATCCCATTTCATTTACCGCAGCCTAACAGAGATGAAAATATTAAGACGGCGAATCCTTCCAGAAAGTTGGCCCCTTGGGTATTAACTGGTACTGGCAGCCTGCATTGAATGAATAGCTTCCTCCGGAACTTCACTTCATCAAGAATTACGGGAATGTTAAGCCGTCATGCTAGACCTCAATAATAATTGCATGCTGCAAACCCTTGCTGCTCACTTCACTACCCTTAATAGGAACAGCAGTCGACCATTCAGCCCCTCAAGCGTACTCCCCTATTCAATTACATTAGGGCTGACCTGCTTTGGTGTCATGTCCCTTAATCCACATGCCTTGCAAAAATCTATCGAGACTATTTATTTACTTTCAAATCATGAACTATTCTGTAAGAGCTCCTCCTATTTATTTCCTTTGTTCCCGTTTCTTGTATGTTATTTTATTATTTTGGCCCGTGGATCCAGAATCGGGATGTGCCTTTAATCAGAAAACTCTAGGGTGAAGCAGCCTGTTTGCAAGGACACTGTGCTCCCAGGTTTTGCTTTTGGAAGAGAGAAGCCAGACTCCTCGGCACCAAGTGGATCTTAGGAACCAGGTTTGGAGGGAGTCAGATCGAGTGGTCAACTGGCAACTGGTGGGCTGGCCAGGGACAGTGTTCTGCCTGACAATGGTCAGTGATTGGTTCCATCGTGATGCTTTCTGAGAGAACGTAACAGAAGTGTTTAGACCTTGGGAGCGAATGGAACTCTTAATCTCTCTCCTGGCTGAAGTGAAAGAACTGCTCCATTGTACTGAAAGCAGTGAGTGCCTGACACACCCTTTGCTGTGAACCTGAAATGAGTCTGCAGAGAAAGTAGACAACCTTGCCAGAGAAAACCATCTCAAGTAGAGAAGGAAGAAGTACCAAAACGAAGGCCTGAACTTCAGAAAGGTGGCCGGGATTCTCCGAGCCTGTGCCGGGTCCGAGAATCGTCGTTGACATCGAAAATTCCCGCCACGCCGCCCGAACACCGGGACAGACTCTCCGGCGACCGGAGAAACGCCGCCAGCCGCACGCGGTCGACGCGGCGCCGGTCGGGGGCCGTTGAACGAGGCCCCCGCGGCGATTCTCCGCGGTCGCCTGGCTGAGTTCCCGCCGACGTGGTTCACATATGGTACCACCCGGTGGGAGCTCAGACCTGCGGCCCCGGTGGCCGTTCTGGCGGGGGGGGGGGGGGTGAGGGGATCAGACTCCCGGGGGGGGGGGGGGGCCTCCACCACGGCCAGGCCCGCGATCAAGTGCTACAGATCGACGTGTGCGCGCGATTCGGGAGTGCCTACCTTCTTCCGCGTGGGCCCGCTGTGTTGCTACGCCATGTCTGGGCAGCACGGTAGCATAGTGGTTAGCACAATTGCTTCATAGCTCCAGGGTCCTAGGTTCGATTCCTGCCTTGGGTCACTGTCTGTGCGGAGTCTGCACGTTCTCCCCGTGTGTGCGTGGGTTTCCTCCGGGTGCTTCGGTTTCCTCCCACAGTCCAAAGATGTGCAGGTTAGGTGGATTGGCCATGATAAATTGCCCTTAGTGTCCAAAATTACCCTGAGTGTTGGGTGGGGTTACTGGGTTATGGGGATAATGTGGAGGTGTGGTCTTGGGTCGGGTGCTGTTTCCAAGAGCCGGTGCAGACTCAATGGGCCGAATGGCCTCCTTCTGCACTGTAAATTCTATGTTGCGCGGCGCGGAAACAGCCACCATGCGCCGGCGCGGAAACGGCCACCATGCGCCGGCGCGGAAACGGCCACCGCGCACATGCACGTACCCGCGACGGCAGTGCAGGGCCGCGTGTCGGCGCTGGAGCTGCGTGGAGCACTCCAGCACAGTGCTGGCCCCCTGTGGGCCACTGAATCGCTGGGCCAAGAGGCCCGTCGACATTGGCGTGAAACACTCCGGTGTTTACGCCAGCATCAACACTTAGCCGGGATTTTGGAGAATCCCGGCCACTAACTGGAAATCAGCCCAGTGCATCAAAGATTCTTACCCTTTTATTTTTATAATCTTTTTCCCTTTCCACCACCTTTTCCCCTCTGTTGTTTTTCTGTGTGTGTGTGTGAGTTGTGTGTTTGTGTGAATTGACAGTGGGGCGAGTTAGGAAAGGGGGAGTAGATAGTCAGTTACATTTCCTGTCTGTTTAATTATAATACTGTACATAATAAAATGTTATTAGTGTTAATCTTGCGGCTGTAGTTTATTGGGCCCAGCCAAGGACCTTGTGCATTTTAAATAAATCCTAATTTCACCTGTGTTGCGACTCTGGGTCAGGTGGGGCTGGAATTGACTGCTAGCCCAGGGTGTCGTTCCCGGCTTATAAATGCATATTTTGTGATTCTCATTGTTTGTAGCACCACGCCAAGGAACTGAAGGCCCCTGAATTTAACTCCCACCTTGTGTTGATCATCACCAGGGTGCTAGTTAGTTGTTAGAACTGGCTCTGGCCCTGCTATCCAGTACCCCCTGCTGGACATTTCATGTATATCAGATGAAGACAGGTTCATCTTGCCATGACACAGTTGAGAGATTGGGAAGCTGGACTTGCGTTTCTTCCTGCCTTTGTTGATGGAGGGAGGAATGTTGTGAATTCCCAAAAAAATCCAGAAGGTTCTGTAAATGGGACAGGTGACTGCTACTATTGTCAAACACATACACTGGGCCCCAATTTTGCTAATGTTTAAATAGGCCCGTGAGTTCAAATCTCACCATCATGGAATCATTTGGCCTATCGAGTCTGCACTGACCCTCTGAAAGAGCATCCTACCTAGGCCCATCCCTGTAACTCCACCGAGGGGTAATTTAGCATGGTCAATCCATCTAACCTGCACATCTTTGGACTGTGGGAGGAAACCCACGCATACACTGGAAGAATGTGAAAACTCCACACAGAGAGTCACACAAGGTCGGAATCAAATCCGTGTCTCTGGTGCTGTGAGGCAACAGTGCTTGTCACTGTGCCACTGTGGAAAACTCTGCTGGAGACCTGGTGGAAACAAAGTTGCAGGGATAGGGGGATAAAACAGAGAAATGGGACTGACTGGCTTGCTCTACAGAGAGCTGACACCGACTAGATGGGCTGAATGACTATCTTCTGAACTATAATGACTCTATGAGCATGAATTCTAATGTGCCCTCTGTACAGCAGCACGTGCCTGTCACCGGCTCACAATTCTACCTGCAGTGGGGGAGGCGTCAGGCAGCCAGCTCACCCTTTGGCTAATTGAGGCCCTTATATGATCGAGAGATGATCACAAAAGCCTCCTCCCACTACCACTAGAAGATTTTCTCTGGCAGGAGAGGCCCAGGCCCAAGAGAGGCTGCACCCCGGGGTTTATTCCTCCTCCCACCTCTATTTCCACCCCTCCCATACACAGTTGATTCTGGCCCCAATGCCGCCTTGCCCCAACTCCGCTACCCCATCCAGGCTTCATATTTCCTCTTCTTCAGAGTACTGCCTGCATTCCCAGAGTGTCCCCTAATATTGATCGGCCCGGCAGTTCTCAGAGGTCGGAGTTCATCTTCAACTGGGATTGGAAACCCCCCCTGAGCCAGTTGAGCTCCCAACACCCTTTAATTGGGGTGAGCGGCCAAGTGTTATTACGGCTTATTTTACGGCTCCAGTGTAAAATTCAGCCCTATGACTGTCCCTGCTATTTTAGCAGGGCAACAAGTACAGTAAAATAACAGGTTCGCACATTCTCTACCATTGGCAGAGGGAAATGTTCAGGTCAATGATTATCCCAGGTTACTGCTTTAGAGCCAGCATACCTCATAATACAGGATTGCCAGCACAGAGATTCAGGACATCTTTATACTGAATATAATGGATGACTTTCACTGATTAAAAAGTCTCTCTCCCTTTTACTTAATTTTCCAACATAATAGGATCACGGGGCCTCCAACGCCTGGATGCATGGGGAATCTATTCCGTAATTGGAAAGAAGATGAGCCACATTAGGCAATTACAGGAGAGTTCTTTCATGAGTAATGATATAACAGAGATAATACTTTTAGTTAAACTAATATATCTTAGACTTCATTAACATCTAATTACAATCATACCTTTACTGGAGTAAAGGAAAGTTGTTCAGAAGATGGAAGGTGATGTTCCAGAAAGATCAGTGCTTAGAACGTTGTGTTTTATATTAACGATTTTGACTTGGGAATACAAACAAATTTGCAAATTACCCTACATTTTGAGGGTGGGGGTGGTGTGGTGGTGTTTGGGGGGGCGTTGGGAGTGATGTGGTAAAATGGCCAACGGCCTGAATCTTGGGTCCGATACGGAATTAGACATTTTAAATTAAAGCCACAGTCAGAACCACGGATAGGCCTGATGGGAGTTCGAACAGCCATGTTCCAATACACTGGACAGTCCTTTGTTCATCTCGCAAATAAGGGCACCTGGGTATAAAGTTTAACTAATAAACTGGACAGTGAGTCTGATAATTTACAGACAACAGCAGGCAGTCAGTGCTGAGGTGGGAGTGGACCCGGGGTCAGCAAAAGCTGAATCACAGCAACAGACAGCAGCTTGAGGAGAAGGGCGGGAAGGAGGGGTGGAAAATCTGCAGCAAATAGACCCAGTGATGGGACTTAATCTACACTACGTACTTACATTACGTACACTATGGGACTTAATCTATGGGATGGAGGTGGGCATTAAGCAGGGGCTGAATGCTTTGGTCACAGCAAAGGCTATGTGGCCTAACAAAATCTTGACAGTTGTTCTGAAAATCTGTGCACCAGAGCTAGCCATCTCCTGATCCGGTTTTTAAATCATTCCTGAAGTGAGCTTTGCCGGCCCATCCGTAACTGCCCCTGAGAAGTTGTTGGTGAGCCGTTTTCTTGAACCATTGCAGTTCAGTGCGGTTAGCAAAGGAGTTCCGTGTTGAGTTGGCACACGCCAGCCTACTGGTGCATAGGGATATTGTGAAACCTTAAATTGACAAATGGCGGGGAACATTATAGCACGGGCTTGCCCAACCCTTGACCCATGGGCCGGATGCAGCCCCGAGTCATTTGGATCTGCCTGCCATGTCGTTGGACTAGGCCATTGAATTTTTCATGGACAGAATTTTGCAAAAATGCTGTACACCTGATCATCCAATGACAGGCTGGTTTCTTCATGCCTTCGCTGCTAGGCTCACCTGTAAGCGTATTGCCAGCAGCCAATACAGGGAAGAACCAACCTGTGATTGGACAAACATCATAGTCAGTTGCCAGGTAAGTTAAAATTGTGGTTTCATGGGGAGCAATGTTGTCATGATATTCAAACACACATCACAACACACACATCATGATAGACAGACCAACAGACCAATTAGCACACATAACACGACAGCCAATCACAGACAAGAGCAGACACAGTATAAGACAAGAAACACGACACCTCCTGGGCAGTCCATCTGGAGACAGGACAAGGCCAGGACTTCATTAACAAGACACTCACACTGACACCACGTGCTGAGTACCAAATCAGATGTGTAAATAACTAGTTGGAATAAAACTGCGTTGTACCAATTGCAACCGTGTTGGTTCATCTGTACCTCAGAGCACCCAACACCACAAATGTGAAACAGGCAAGTACAACATGGAGAAGATACAGTGGGCCAGGCTATGGGAACGATCGGACCTCGGGCAACCTCAGCCAGCCCGAAATTTCATTTAAGCCAGGGGTTGGGAGAAGGTGGTCAGAATGCTCGGGTGCACAGGAAGGCAAAGTTGCAGCAGGGCTGGAGGGAGAGAAGCTATGTCGGGCCCAGGGAGGGCATAATTCCATGGTGAGCATGCGGCAGTCAGATTCAGTGAGTGAGTGTGTGGGGGAGTGAGTGAGTGTGTGAAGCAGCGAGTGAGTGTGTGGGGGAGTGAGTGAGTGTGTGAGGCAGTGAGTGAGTGTGTGTGGCAGTGAGATTGAGTGAGTGAGTGTATGAGGCAGTGAGTGAGTGTGTGGGGGGCAGTGAGTGAGTGAATGAGTGTGTGGGGCAGTGAGTGATTGAATGAGTGTGTGGGGCAGTGAGTGAGTGAATAAGTGTGTGAGGCAGTGAGTGAGAGTGTGAGGCAGTGAGTGAGTGAGTGTGTGTGTGGGTAGTGAGTGAGTGAGTGTGTGAGGCAGCGAGTGAGTGTGTGGGGGGCAGCGAGTGAGTGTGTGTGAGGCAGTGAGTGAATGTGTGTGAGGCAGTGAGTGAGTGTGTGTGAGGCAATGAGTGAGTGTGTGTGAGGCAGTGAGTGAATGTGTGTGTGAGGCAGTGAGTGAGTGTGTGTGTGAGGCAGTGAGTGAGTGTGTGTGAGGCAGTGAGTGAGTGTGTGTGAGGCAGTGAGTGAGTGTGTGGGGGGCAGTGAGTGAGTGTGTGTGTGAGGCAGTGAGTGAGTGTGTGTGAGGCAGTGAGTGAGTGTGTGTGTGAGGCAGTGAGTGAGTGTGTGTGGGGTAGTGAGTGAATGTGTGTGTGAGGCAGTGAGTGAATGTGTGTGTGAGGCAGTGAGTGAGTGTGTGTGAGGCAGTGAGTGAGTGTGTGTGAGGCAGTGAGTGAGTGTGTGTGAGGCAGTGAGTGAGTGTGTGTGAGGCAGTGAGTGAGTGTGTGGGGGGCAGTGAGTGAGTGTGTGAGGCAGTGAGTGAGTGTGTGGGGGCAGTGAGTGAATGAGTGTGTGGGGCAGCGAATGAGTGTGTGGGGGCAGTGAGTGAATGTGTGGGGGGCAGTGAGTGAGTGTGTGTGAGGCAGTGAGTGAGTGTGTGTGAGGCAGTGAGTGAGTGTGTGGGGGGCAGTGAGTGACTGTGTGTGTGAGGCAGTGAGTGACTGTGTGTGTGAGGCAGTGAGTGAGTGTGTGTGGGGGGCAGTGAGTGAGTGAATGAGTGTGTGGGGCAGTGAGTGAGTGTGTGTGTGGGGCAGTGAGTGAGTGTGTGTGTGAGGCAGTGAGTGAGTGTGTATGTGAGGCAGTGAGTGAATGTGTGTGTGAGGCAGTGAGTGAGTGTGTGTGGGGGCAGTGAGTGAGTGTGTGTGTGAGGCAGTGAGTGAGTGTGTGTGGGGTAGTGAGTGAGTGTGTGTGTGAGGCAGTGAGTGAATGAGTGTGTGGGGCAGTGAGTGTGTGTGTGAGGCAGTGAGTGAGTGTGTGTGTGAGGCAGTGAGTGACTGTGTGTGTGAGGCAGTGAGTGAGTGTGTGTGGGGTAGTGAGTGAGTGTGTGTGTGAAGCAGTGAGTGAGTGTGTGTGTGGGTAGTGAGTGAGTGTGTGTGTGGGGCAGTGAGTGAGTGTGTGAGGCAGTGAGTGAGTGTGTGTGAGGCAGTGAGTGAATGTGTGTGTGAGGCAGTGAATGTGTGTGTGAGGCAGTGAATGAGTTTGTGTGTGAGGCAGTGAGTGAGTGTGTGTGTGAGGCAGTGAGTGAATGTGTGTGTGAGGCAGTGAATGTGTGTGTGAGGCAGTGAATGAGTTTGTGTGTGAGGCAGTGAGTGAGTGTGTGTGTGAGGCAGTGAGTGAATGTGTGTGTGAGGCAGTGAGTGAGTGTGTGTGGGGGCAGTGAGTGAGTGTGTGTGAGGCAGTGAGCGAGTGTGTGTGTGAGGCAGTGAGTGAGTGTGTGTGTGGTAGTGAGTGAGTGTGTGTATGAGGCAGTGAGTGAATGAGTGTGTGGGGCAGTGAGTGAGTGTGTGGGGCAGTGAGTGTGTGTGTGAGGCAGTGAGTGAGTGTGTGTGTGAGGCAGTGAGTGACTGTGTGTGTGAGGCAGTGAGTGAGTGTGTGTGGGGTAGTGAGTGAGTGAGTGTGTGAGGCCGTGAGTGAGTGTGTGAGGCAGTGAGTGAGTGTGTGGGGCAGTGAGTGTGTGTGTGAGGCAGTGAGTGAGTGTGTGTGTGAGGCAGTGAGTGACTGTGTGTGTGAGGCAGTGAGTGAGTGTGTGTGGGGTAGTGAGTGAGTGTGTGTGTGAGGCAGTGAGTGAGTGTGTGTGTGGGTAGTGAGTGAGTGAGTGTGTGTGTGTGGGGCAGTGAGTGAGTGTGTGAGGCAGTGAGTGAGTGTGTGTGTGAGGCAGTGAGTGAATGTGTGTGTGAGGCAGTGAATGTGTGTGTGAGGCAGTGAATGAGTGTGTGGGGCAGTGAGTGAGTGGTAGAGTGCGAGTGAGTGAGTGGTAGAGTGCGAGTAAATGAGTGGGAGCGTGTGAATGAGTCTTACCCCTGTCTCAGGATTCTTGCTCACTCTCACCACCCTACACCAGCATACACACATGCACCCATCCACAGTGGGTAGAGGTGAGTTAGTGAGCATGCTGAGATTGCGAGTGAGCTAGACGTGCACACAATGAACCCTCCCTCACCTGGCAGTTTTTATTAATTAGTCTTTTTATCTTCTCAAATGAATGCTACGACATTCCTTTATTTTCACTACGCAATTTTTTTAGTTTCTTAACACCTCAACCTTTTTTTGAAATGCAGTCAATTATTGTGCCACTGTCACCTTTTCAAAATGTGTTCATCTGACCCCTTGAGTGAGTATAAAATGCAAGTGTGTCCCCCCCCCCCGGGTTAACTAGCCTGTTCTAACATCACATAACTGTCAGGAAAAGAACCATTTTGAACAAAAGAGACCCCTACTACCTTTCCCTGATATTCAGAGGCACCATCATTAACAGCATGGCATTCAACGAGAAGTTGACTAGACCAGCCATATCAACTGGTGGCTTCAAGTGGAAGACAGAGTTTGGGTATCCTCAATGAGTGATTCATTTCCTGTCCCTCGGAGTCTATCTAACTTCTATCAGGCTCAAGGCAGGAATGTGATAGAATATAATCCACTTACCTGGAGGAGTACGGCTGTTCAACACCATTCCACATGATGTGTTGGGTGTTCTGGATCACATACAGGTCACCAACACTTGAAGTAGTGCAACACTAGTTTATTAAAAGGTTAATTATTTAAACATACTTGAACTGTGGGTAAATACGATACAAGCTCTAACTAAAGACCTTTGCCTTGTCCTAACCAGTTGATGCACTCAGCACATGGTGAATGGCTGTGTTGCAGGCTGTGAGCTCTGTGCTCCTAGCTAGCTGCTACTCGAAAGAGCGGGAACTCTGATGCCCCCTGTCTTTATAGTGCATGTGCTCTCACTGGTGATTGGCTGCGGTGTTGTGTATGTTGATTGGTCCCACTGTGTGTCCATCAGTGTGTGTCTGCACCATGATATACTGGTGTATATTATGACACCACATGGAACACTTTGTTTGATTGGTACTGTATTCCTGCCACTGAACACATGATCCTCCACCTCTGCTCCATTACAGCCTCAGTACGTAAGATCTATAGAACCCAAAGCAGCACCGTGAGGAAGTAAGAGTGGTAATTCTACGGGAACAATATCACCTCCACGTCACCCACTATCCTGCCTTGGATATACATCACCATTCCTGTACTTTCACGGGATTTCCCTAGCAAACATTGTTCAGGGATTTGGTAAAGCAGCCTCTGTCATGGCTCAATGATGGCACAGGTCCATGGGTTCAAATCCCACTCCGGTCAGGAGCACAAAACTTAGGCCAATGCCTCAGTGTGGACGTGAGGGAGTGCTGCACTGTCAGTCTGTCTTTCAGTTCAGCCATTATACCCAATCCCTGTCTGTCTTTTATGTTGGATGTTGTAAATTTGAAGAAAAGCAAAATGTGGTACTGCCCATGTCACTTTTATTCCAATTATACAAAAGACTTACTTGATCCCACTTTTTAAGTTCTCCTTAAAACCCACTTCATGGGGAGCACCATCCTCTGTTCAGGTCCTCTGTGCAAAACACACTTGGAGGTTTTTCTGCATGGCATCTGTGAACTATAACCAGGTTTTTCCTTTTCTATGGATAATGGGGAAAAACTCCGGCTGCCCCAACCTTCTCAGACACGCTGGTGAAAAGCGGCAACCCATGCTCTCCAGTCCATCCCTCAGAAGCAATTTGATCAAAACACCACTCTATTCACACAATCATCGGCCTCACGGCATGACAGCTTTATTCTGACAAGCCGTTGATGAATTGCTCCTGTGCCTGACAGAACATTCCAGAAAAGTGTCAGGGTGAAAGGATTGGATCCAAATTTAGTAGTCTGCTGAGCTGAGAGGCGGATTCCAATTGGCAATGACTGTATCCACAATACATGAGGGGTTTGAATTTGTACCTTCTTAACCAATGAACTCAGCTCGGTTAAGTATCTTTCTCGTCCCCGAGTCAGAATTCTGAGTCAGAAACATATAATTTTAGTTGCTAATTCAATCCAATACTGAGGGAGTGCTGTCAGGTGAGGCTTTAAATCCCAGGCCTCATCTGCAGCTCCAGTAGATGTTAAAGATCTTTAAAAATTCCGACAGAATCCCTACAGTGCGGAAGGAGGCCATTTGGCCCTTTGAGTCTGCACCCCCATGGTACTACTTGAAGATTATCAGGTAGCTCAGCTAGTGATCTGGCCCAACACCGCACTTACAAGCTGAGGGGTTGTGCGTACACCTCGCCCGACAGGTCTCAGTCCAGAATTACAACCTCTGAAATGAACCTTCATGTGTTTGTTGAACAATCCTTTCCCTCCACCCATCACAAAATAAATGGCTACTGACTATTTTGAAATATTGTAGACTCGCCACCATATGGATTGGTTGAGATTATAGAATCATAGAATCTCTGCAGTGCAGCAGGAAGCTCTTTGGCCCATCGAACCTTCACTCACCCTCCGAAAGAGCACCGTACCTATCCTTGTAACCCCACTTAACCTTTGGACACTAAGGGGCAATTTAGCATGGCCAATCCACCTGACCTGCACTTCTTTGGACTGTGGGAAGAAACCGGCGTACCCGGAGGAAACTCACGCAGATACGGGTAGAACGTACAAACGCCACACAGACAATCATGGTGAGTAGGACTGAAGCTTTTAAGAGGAAGTTCGATAAGTAAATGAGGATAAAAGGAATAGAGTTGATATGTTGATTGGGGTAGAGGAAGAGAAGTTGGAGGAGGTCTTTGTGGAGCTTTGGAGTGTTGGTGGAAAAGTGGTAATGTCACTGGGCTGGTAATCCAAAGGCCTAGCTTAATGTTCTGGGGTCAAGGGTTCAACTCCCATCCCGGCAACTGTAATTGTCTAGAATGGAAAAGTCTTCCTGACCAGAATAGTTTGCACGACGATCAACAATGGCTTCGTGACCACCATTGTTGAGATTAGAATTGAAAAGTCAGAGCACAAAATCTAGGCCAATACTCCAGTGTAGTAGTGAAGGAGTGCTGCACTGTCAGTCTGTGCTCTTGACTGTTCAATACCAATCTCAGCAATGGTGGCCACGAAGCCATTGTTGATTGTCGTGAAAACTATTCTGGTTCATCAATGTCCTTCAGGGAAAGAAATCGGCTGTACTTTCCTACTCTGGCCTACATGTGACTCCAGAACCACAGCAATGTGGTTGACTCTTGACTGCTCTCTTGCAATGGTGTGGCGTTTGGCACTCAGTTCAAGGCTAGGGATGGGCATCAAATATTGGCCTTACCTGCAATGCCCACATGCCATGAAAGAATAAAAAAGCATAAAGACCAGTTGGGTGAATGGCTTTTTTCTGCGCTGCAATGTCCTTGTTCAAGAGAAGATTGGCATACGAACACACTATGTATTTATTTGTAAATATTGACAACTACCATTTGTAACTTAATAAATGGTCTCAGATTGAAGAGCACTGTGATTGGAACATCGCTGACCACAGATTTAACTACCCTCCTCCATATAATGAATTTTATTTTCCTTTCAACAGGAACAGAAATGCCAGGGAACACTGCTGTGCAGAGGTGCTATCTGCTGATGTAGCATCATGTTCACTGCAGACAGTAACAGACCCATCAAATCACAGCGGGATTCCATTAAACATTACCTACTGCTCCTCTAGCAGATGTGGCCTGTGCACTTCAGTAGCTATTCTGGGCTGATGATAACTGCGCGATAGGGCTGAGTGACTTTAGGGGTGGTCTAGTTCGACTACGGCCCTCACTGAAGCCAGCAGAAGTGTGAATGGAGGAACGCTGAAAGGTTGCCACGGCAACATTTTTACACAAAAGAAAACGGGAGGTAACACTCAAGACTTGTATCATCAATCATGGGGGATGGGGGGGGGGGGGGGGGGGGGGGGGGGGAGGGGAGAGAGTGGTTGTGTGCCCATATCAGTGGTTTGACCTTACACATGGAAAAGTGAAAGGGAACAAAGCTTCCTCCTCGGGACTAAATCCAGTGTCTGGTTTAGGAATGAACTATAGAGACTGGAGGCTCCTCTTTGATGGCCAGCCTCTGCTGAGTTGGTGATCGAGGTACTGCAATGAGCCTCAAGGCGCTAGGCAGGAAGGAGGGTGAGAATATATTAATGAGAGCTCCTGAGTTTAGCTACGATCCTGTGATTGCTGCTGCAAACTTCTTCTGGCAGGGAGTCCAAAACAGGACAATAAATATAGGACAATTAATAATAAATTGAATAAAGAACTCACAAGGAACCTTTATACCCAGAGTGGTGAAAATATGGAACTCACTACCACATGAAATAGTTGAGGGGAATAACATGAATGGCTTAAAGGAAAGTCTAGATAGGTTCACGAAGAAGGATGGAACAACCTACACTGATATATCGAACTAGGTTGAGAAAAGGTGTATGTGGAGCATGAACAGCAACCTGAGCCGGTTTGGGACAAATAGGCTGTGTTTCTGTGCTCTAAATTCTGTATGTACGAGCGTGCAAAGTCAGCTATTCGGCCCTTTGAGGCCGCTCTGCCATTCAATCAGAGCATGGCTGATCTGCTTGAGTTGTGTCCAACATTATCAATCTACACCCGACAACATTTGATTTCCTTACCAAACACAAATCTGTCCACCTATGCCTTAAAAGTATTCAGTGACCCCAACCTCCACTGCCACCTGAGGCACAGAGTTCTGAAGCCGCTCAACACTCAGAAAAAAAATTTCTCCTCAACTCTGTCCTATAAGGGCGACCCCCAATTTTAAAATAGTGCCCCCTAGTTGTGGACTCACCTGCAAGCGGAAACATCCTTTCCATACCCACCTTATCAATACCGTTCATTATCTTGCATACTTCAATCAAGTCGTCCCTCATTGTTCTAAAGTCTAGTGGAAACTAGCTCAGCCTTTCCAACCTATCCCTATGCGACAACCCGCTCATTTGAGGTATGTAATTCTATGTTATGAGAAGAAGGTCGCACTTGGCTGCAAAAGCCCTATTGCCACCACCTCAGCCAAAAATCAGTATCCAGGCACAAATATGAAGAACAGGCAAGTGAATGAAGTAGCAAGGGGTGACAAAATGTCTACAGAACAAGCAAGATTCAGGAAAGACAAAGAGCCGACAGGCAGTAATTTGTGGATGGGAGGATGCTTAAAGGGAAAAAACCCCAGAAGGTTATATTCATAAATCCCAGGTGGGAGGAGAAGATGTGGCTGGAGTAGAAATTTCATTTTCTACAAGCTGATTCCCAATCCTTCGACGGGGAACTACTCTAACTAGGCTTTGCGTCTCTAGAATGGAAGTGGATAATTTTGTCAGACAGCAGAGACTCGAAGCTCATAAATAATTCAGTCCAGCAAAGTGCAAAACCATGTCAAATTAATAATAAATCACAGGTAAGGCACAGACAACAGCTTCTGCCCTCTCTGTTACCATTATCCTTTTAAGAATTACCAATTTTGTCAAGGGTCAACTATTTTTTTCCCCCCCCACTGATAGACATTGTCTGTGCTTGTACATTTACTGCAGAGAGCCATTAAGCTCGAGACCTGAGTGAGCTCAACTGATGAAACTAATTGAAGTGGCCCGATATTACAGGCCGCATGATGCCTGCCTTGAACCAGATGTTTGACAGATCAAATCCCAGGGACTGCCTGTCACAACAGCCCACCTGCCGATGTCAGAAACAAGTTTGTTCAGCTTCCCATTGGGACAACAGATAAAGTGTATCTGGGGGGGGTGGGGGGGGGGGATTGACAAGTTGCCCATTAAGAACAAGTTCACAATTTGGCACAAGCGCAGCCTTCTTCCAATCAGAAACTGCTCTCCTCAGCGCAATGGCAGAGTATACACAAAGGAGCCAATTTGCGAGTGACCTGTGTCGACGTGAAGGCTAGTTGTGATTTTGAAACTGATGCGGTGACATAGTGAATTTCCTCCCAGTTCCTGAAGGGCATGAAAATGCTCACAGCTCTCCTCAGCCTTCGCTTCAGCTGTCACCCAATGAGAAGAGGATTGACTTCACTCACAGTATCGGTGGCTGGGTTGAGGCAGCAGCCAATCCTGGGAGTGCGGGTGGGGCAGTGGGTTTTGGACATCCCCCAAACATCTGGCTTCAAGGCGAGCACTCAGATATACCTGGGCGGCTAAGACATTTTCAGGATTAACCTCTCACTTTATTCAGCTGAAACCCTGAGTGAGGCTCGAAAACCGTGGACACGGCGAAGCTGCTGTAAGATTTGTCACCGTCGACCGCACAGAACCTGTTTCACTGAGACTACTTCAAAATTAGAAAGGGTATAATTTCCCATTCACTCTCACTCCTGTGGTCTAAATCCCTCCTCCTCACTCCGAATGGAGTAAACCCCTCAGTGAACAAGCTGGTTGACTTTTACTCCCGGAGTTTTAAATTCCAGCGTTCCATTATATAGAAGCGGAATAGGCTATTCTCCTTTCATTGTAATTGTGGAAAATCCACATCTAAATCAAAATTTGTAGGCAGCACGGTGGCGCAGCGGTCAGCACTGCTACCCCACGGTGCTGAGGAACCGGGTTCAATCCCGGTCCTGGGTCACTGTGTGGAGTTTGCACATTCTCCCTGTGTCTGCGTGGGTCTCACCTCTACAACCCCAAAGCTGTGCAGGGAAGGTGAATTGGCCATGTTAAATTGCCCCTCAATTGGGAAAAAAACGAATTAGGTATTCTAAATTTATATTTTTTTTAAATCTAAATTTGTTTGGGTTCAAAAAGGGCCCTTAATTTCAAAATATGCCTCAGATCCTTGCTGCATGCGCGAATCTGAGAAGCTGAGAATCGAATGCAGCCCTTCCCCAGCCAGCGATTCTATAACAAGCCCACAAGGGCAAGTTTGCCTTGCAATGATTTCAGAGTTTATAAACTACACTGCTGCAAGTCTGTAATTCTGTAACATCCTCAAAGAATAGACCTATTATTCAAAGGCTGGTCTCCATGGGTGTCAGGTACTTCTAAACAACTGCCATATAACAAGGAGAGGGCTCATAACATAAACAGGAACATTTATATTTATATAGCATCTCATCAAATTGAAAGGTCTCGACGACATTTCAATCCTATGCACACAATTCAAAGCGCACTGACTGTTCCCAGTAGATAAACACCCCACGCACAGCTATCAGGTGAATGACCAATTCATCAGTTTCTGGTGGTGTTATTTGAAGACCTGCATGCTGAGAGAATGCTCTGCTATTCTTTGTAATACACCATATGATCTTTTATATCAATAGAGACACGGTGGCAGGCTAACTTATCCAAAAGAGAGACACCCCCAACAGAGCAACGTTCCCTCAGCATTCCCTGCATTGGAGTGCCAGCCTAGATTAGGTACTGAAGAATAGGGAGGACTACCAACTAAACCATACGGGCCCTTGTGCCCTTACATTCTTATTTTGATAAATCTATTCTCTAGGCATCAACAATCCCATCAGGGGTGAACCTGTTGGAGGTTCTCCCCTCCTCCACCATAACCTCTGCGGAAATCTCAGTTGCATGTGATGTGGAGTTTCTGCTGGACGTAAGAGCTGGGTGGGGAAGCAGAGCACAAGAAGGCCTGAGGAAATTCACACGCTCCCCCCACACCTCTACGTGGGGAATCTTACAGGACTACATTCCCACAGCGTGCTGTCCATCGGGTTTGTGCCTGAAACAGTGAGTGCCAGCCAGCTGTTCAACTGCCGCATGCTTCACAGACAAGTTCAGTGCTCTCCACCTGCACAAGTCTTTTGATAGCAGTACCCGCAATGATTAATAGTGGGGTCACTGGCTGTTTTTCCTCTTCCCCAAATCTGGGCCACTGCAACCAATTGCTTCTTGCCGGATTGACAATTTTGATGGGGCATATCCCCGGACACGGGGAAAATGTGCAAACTCCACACAGACAGTGATCCGAGGCAGGAATTGAACCCGGGTCACTGGTGCTGTGAGGCAGCACTGCTAACCATTGTGCCACCGTGCAGCTCCTCTGTTTCCTCCTGAGTCACAAAAGGTTAGTACGCAGATCCAACAAGTGATTATAAAATCACTACAGTGCAGAAGGAGGCCACAAAGTCTGCGCCAAACGTCCAAAGGAGCACCCCACCCAAGCCCACTCCCCACCTTATCCCCATAACCCCACCTAATCTTTGTACACCAAGGGGCAATTTATTGCGTGGCCAATCCACCTAATTCCTTTGACTGTGGGAGGAACCCAGAGCACCCACAGGAAACCCATGCAGACATGGGGCGAACACGCAAACTCCACACAGAGGATGCGATCGAACGGCCACTCTGCACCTGAAAAGCAGCATGTCATAGCGTCGTGTGGCTGATAAAAGCAGGGAGACCCTGTTCCCAAGATCTACTCCGCTCGCAACTGCTTGCGAGATCTAACGTGATCTCACGAGTCGTTGCAATGCTTAGGTGACACTGCCAGCTGGCAGGGGCACTGCCAGAGTGCCAGATTGGCATTGCCAAGGTGCCACGCTGGCATTTGTTGCGCGAGTGTGATGGGCCTGGGGTGCCCTGTGTGGGTGTGCGGGAACCCTCCCATAGTGCATTGGGGCTTGGGGGTTGTGGATCGAATCTGGGGCTTCTGAGCTCGGGACGCGATTTGAAAATGCCACCCCCATCTCTCGCTACACTGAGGTCTGGTGAGGGCAGCTCCTCACTGCACAAAACGGGCTGTGTGCAGCCTCGGCCACGCATTCGCCGCTGAGGCCCCCTATCTAATCCGAGTGAAGTTTTATAGCATTGTGTTTCTCGGCACTGCGAGCGCGGGGAAACACTCGGATAAACATGCTCACTATGGGACTTTGTTCCCATTTAGCTGAATCTCGCCCAGACAGTTACCCAAGGCCGGAATTGAACCCAGGTTCCTGCCGCTGTGAGGTAACAGTGCTAACCACAGTGCCACCGTGCCTTAGGGAGGCAAATGGAATGTTGACATTTATTGTAAGGGGAAAGGAATATAAAAGTAGGGAAGGTTTATTGTGGTTGTACAGGGCACTGATGCGACCACTTCTGGAATACTGTGTACTGTTTTGGTCACCTTATTTGAAAAAATATATAAATTGCCTTCGAAGAAGTTCAGAGAAGCTTCACTCGATGCATTCCTATGATAACGGACTTATCATCTGAAGAAAGATTGAATAGGTTGGGCTTACACCCACTGGAGTTTAGGAGAATGAGAGGTAATGTTATTGATTAGCATATGATCCTGGGGGCATTTGACAGGGTGGATGTTTCCACTTGTGAGAGAGAGTAAAATCAGGGGACACAATTTAAGAATGAGAGGGCTCCCATTTAAGAAAGAGCTGAGGAGAATTTCTATCTCTTTCGGGGGTCATTAATTTGTGGAATTCACTTCCCCACAAAGCAGTGGAGGCTGGGTCATTGAATTTATTCAAGGCAGAGTGAGACAGATTTTTGACAGACGATGGAGTGGGCAAGTGATGGGCGGGGGGGTGGGGGGGGGGGGGGGGGGCTGCAGCCGGGAAAGTAGAGTTGGCACCACAACCAGATCAGCCATCATCCTATTGATCGGTGGAAGCAGATCCGAGGGGCTGAATGGTTTACTTCTGCTCCAATTTCATCTGGAGCGATCAGATTTATTGGTGGCATCACCCCGGATCAAATAGCCTCCCTGGTCATACACACAAAAGACTAATACTCACACAGCAGCGGATAAGGGAGGAAAGGGATGGGGCCTGGAGGAACCATTCCCCCAGCACAGGTCAGGAGGGTAGGGAATATGGCGAGGAGAATGTTCTATTTAGTCTAGAGCTTTCAATGACTGCAAAAGGAATTCAGATTGCTGGGTAAATAAAAAAGCAATGACAGAATAAAGTATTGTGTGGACATTGAGACACGTTCGAAGTCAACGGAAGCATAAATACACTGGCTTATAATGGAGAAATAGAAAAACTAACAGAGCAATAGGAGCGTCATGAAGCAGAAGTAGGTTATCTGAGAAATATCGGCTGGGAGAGAGGCCCATTTATCCTGCTGGCTGGCCGTGCTCTCTTAGATTGGACTGTTATAATTCCATTGTTCAGATAATGTCAGCTGGGTGGCAAAGCTCAGGCTGAGGTAACCTACCATTCTGTCCTTATCCGCTATCTGTTGTTACTGTAATGAACACATCAGCTGATAGTGATGTCTGGCTTCTCTGTGAAAAACTCAAGCGTTATGCCTGCTTTTCTTCCAATCCCCCCCATGTCAGACCTTAGACTGAAAATAACTGTAATTCGGAACAAAACAGAACATTTTAATTCCCCGGGACCTCATTGCCTTAAGCAATGATTAACGAGGAGATGATCTCACTGCAGGGAGCCTGGCATTGAGTGGTCATCAATCTGTGCTGCACTTACCTTCCATTTCAGACCCTCTCTCATGCCTCATTCTCTGCTATCTGATGACATTGATGTTAAAAGCGCCATTGGTGAAATGTCAATTTAAAAATTATTTAAAAAAAAAATTTAGTGTACCCAATTAAGTTTTTCCAATTAAGGAGTAATTTAGCATGGCCAATCCACCGAACCTGCACATCTTTGAGTTGTGGGGACGAAACCCACGCAAACACGGGGAGAATGTGCAAACTCCACACGGACAGTGGCTCAGAGCCGGGATCGAACTTGGGACCTCAGCGCCGTGAGGCTGCAGGGCAAACCCACTGCGCCACCGTGCTGCGCCGGTGAAATGTCAATTTGTTCCTTTTTGTTTAATTTCACCCCCCCCCCCCTCAACGTCCCCACCACCCCTGACCCCCCGCCCCATGCGAGGGCATGGATGCAGAGGTGGCTTTGGCAGCTCTAGTACCTCAGCCACTGTCCAGCTACCATTCCAGCTAGTAAGTGTCTATTCAACCACATGGGGCATCACTTCTCAAACCAATCCTGTTGATAGCTGCACACTTGTGATTTGCAACCGGGGCAGACAGTAATTATTTCAAACACTCCGCCCCCTGACCTACATCTCCACATGTGGATCTGAGCCCAGTTGTAGGGCCTTAAACATCAGCATTAACCAGGACAATGGATTGCAGATCAAAAACTCAATTAATGACTTTTCTGGCTTGCGTGGCTCAAGACCAAGTCAGATAGTGCGTTACACAGACTCCCTCAGGTAAGCTATGTCTTTAGTTTGCAAACTGGTCGGATGACAGATGGACTGTACGTTAACTCAGTGAGACAGTAATGGATTACTGAAGAGAAAAAAAACATAAACATCTTTTTTACTGTATAAAAGCAATACACTGCAGGGATCCTTGATAGTGCAGCGAGTACGTGCACTGAATAACGTGACATTCAGACCAGAAAGATCCCACTATCAGTCCTTAATCTATGGTGGGTTAGCTCCACACAGTCGCATTTCAGACAACATTTTAGTCCTGGGTTAATCCTCTGCACTATAGTCGAGAGTAAATAAAGCACCTCGGATTTCTTGCACGATTATTATCCAGTGACCTCTGATGGAAAGTAGGTACAGATATACATAATTAGGAAGGCTATTCAGCTTTCATCTCAGATCTATCGGCTCTGAAACAAAGCTTCATCCTGAGTAATGTTCAACGTTGAAGCAGAATAAGGACAGTGAGACACAGACATGAACCAATAAAGGGCAAGTTCAAGACTGATATTGGGGATGACGGCAGTGTTCAATTGTTCTGTCTTTGATTATACGAGCCTGTTTGTTACTGATGCTCACTTTGCTTGATTGATTGAGCCTGGTTGTGGGCAGCATGATGGCGCAGTGGGTTAGCCCTGCTGCCATGGCGCCAAGGTCCCAGGTTCGATCCCTTCTGGGTCACTGTCCATGTGGAGTTTGCATATTCTTCCCGTGTTTGCATGGGTTTCGCCCCCACAACCCAAAGATGTGCAGGTTAGATGGATTGGCCACGCTAAATTGCCCCTTAATTGGAAAATCTGAATTGGGTACACTAAATTCTATTAAAAAAATATTAAAGAAAGAAACCTGGGTGTGGACTCAGAGAAAAGTAAACAAAGCTGAAGAAAGATCTAGAAGTCTGAGCTGCTGGCATGGGTGCAGACATTTTGTGACTGCCGAGATATTTTAAAGCTACTGTAAAGTTCTTACACAAATAGAAACTAGTGTCAGCACTTTTGCTCTGAAGTAAGTCAAATATATAAAATATATGAAATATACGACAACCAGAAGCATTTGGTGTTGCAAAGGAGGATTGGTTCTTGGGAACGTAATCATTGGACCTTGGTGAGTAACATTTTGGACATGTGTGTGATGCCTCCGGTGGTCAAACAGACATGTGAAACTCATTGTTTAGGTTCAGCACGAAGGCGACTGCTTAGTTTGTGGACATCTGGAGCATTGCACCCTGAGGTGACTCAACACCATCAAGAGAGGAAGGAGTTGGGTCGGTTGGTGGGAATGGGGCATTTTATAATGCCTTCCCCTCTCCATTCTTACCCTGTTGTTATGCTGGAGATGGGGGTGGGGTGCAGTATTATTCGGGCTGCAAAGATTCACGGCAGAAAAACTACTGCAGAAGAAGCACATGACTGCCGCATGGTATTACCTTACAAAATAAGGTTAACAACTGAAAACAAAGAGGCCTGGGAATGCTCACAGTGTAGGACACAGTCAAGGTTGAAAAGGGTTGGCAGAGCAATGAGGAAACAGCCAAGAGTTATCACGAAGCTTGTGTTTTAAAAGCTTACAGGGGGAAGGGAGGACTGGGAGAACTAAGGAATCTCACCTATGTGAAGTCTTGGGAACAAGTTAATCAAGAGTTGGAGATGGTGCAATGAGTCTTGATTTGAACACAGTGGCGATCGAAAGAATTTTTTAAAAATCCCTTGTGCGTCTCACTTAATTCTTTCCTTCTCTCTTCCCACCTCCAGTCTCTCTCTGTCTTTCCACAGTAAGCTGCGAGTGTGCCGGTTCCTGTCAGAGAGCTATGAATTATTCATCTGCCTTTGCTCCGGGTTTCTCAGGAGGCTGCCAGTCCTCCACACCAGCAACCAACCGTCAACAACTAAGCACAACCTGAAAAGCTACAGGAGTATGGTGATCATGTCGTTCATTTGCCAAATAAATGTGTATGATGTGTTTTATGGCCACAATGAAAGTTTACAATCTCGGAGGTTGCAAATCTAGAAATGCAGCAGTGCAGGGAGTGTTTTAGTGTTTATGCCTCCTCATTCTGGGAACTCTCCCTAAATCCTTTGCCCACTTTCCTCCGGTTTTAAAAATGTCCTGAAAACTCCCTCTGTGATAATTTTATTAGCTTCACTCCAGTCTCTCTTCTTTTTCCTCTCTACATTGTGAAACATAATAAACGATGATGTGGCGATGTCGGCGTTGGATAATAAACGATGCCTTTGTGAAGTACTTTTGGATGCTGGCCTACCATAAAGTTGGGATATAAATGTAAGTGCATAAATCATTGATGGTGGCAGGGTGGGTTAAGAATAAAGCGGTTAATAAGGCTTGCAGGATCTTGGGCTTTGTAAAGAAAAGCAGAAACTACAAGAGCCAGCAAGTTCTTGTGAAACTTTATGAAATACTAGTTCAGTCTCAGTTGGAGCATTGTGTTCAATTCAAGGCAGCACACCTTAGGAAGGATGTGAAAGCCTCATAAAGAGAGGGTGGAAAATAGATGTACAAGAATGTTTACAGGGACGAGGTACTTCAGTGATTGGAGATGTTGGGATTTCTCCCCTTAGAATAGAGGAAATTTGAGAGGACATTTGATAGTGGTGTTCAGATTTATGAGCAGTTAGGGAAAAACTGTTCCCATTGACAGAAGAATGGAGATCCAGAGGAAACTAATTTAAGGTTTTGGGCTAAGAGCCAAAGATGACATGAGGAAAAGCATTTTCACACAGCGAGTGATTAAGATCTGAAATGCACTGTCTGTTGGAAGACAGTTTAATCCTGGCTTTCCAATCGCCTCCCTTCATGTTTGCGTGATTTTGAAATGGTCTGCTGGAAATTGACAGTACTTAACTGTTTGAAGTGGTCCAGGAGCTATCAATAGAAGCTTGATGTTTATAAACATTGCGGTAAGAGCATTTCAGAGTTACTCAACCATGAAGGGAGATGACTGGAGTGATTCTGACAGCTGTGTGTGTGTAGAAGCGGTCAATCACAGCCTAGTAAAATTAATGTCAAAGAGAAATGAATGAATGGTTTGCAGCTCAAATATCTAAGGGGATTTCAACACAGCTGACTAAACTTCTCTTTCCAAGAATTGGCAGAGCCAGAGGTTGTATTGCCCAGGTTGAGTATTAAAGCAATAATTATTCTTCATTGCCTCTGTCTGGACTGTTCTCGTCAATGTTGATGCGCTGCATCCGGGAGATGGCCTGCACACACTCTGCCTCGTGGGAGGCTAGTTTATCATTTTCTGCTGTTTTGTACTGGGAATAGCGATTTTCAGCGTGCTCATGCACTGTGCATGTTTCAATCGCAACTGGCAGGGTCATATGCTTGATTTTCAGTAACTGCTCTCTCAGAGGATCAGAGTGAACTCCAAAAACGATTTGGTCTCTGATCATGGAGGCAGTGATATCACCGAAGTTGCAGGATTGCGCTAGCAGTCTACAGTTAGTTAAATATGAGTTGAAGGATTTGACTTTACCTTGCAATCACTGCTTGAATATTAAGCGCGCGAAGATTTTGTTGGTGTCCACCTCACAGTGGCTGTCAAACTTGTCCAGGATGGTCTGAAACTTTGTCTTGTCCTGGTCTTCTGCGAAGTGAAAGGAGTTGAATATTTCCAAGCCGTGATCACCCGCTGTGGTGAGGAAAAGAGCTTTCTTCCGTGCATTAGTCACACCATTGAGGTCTGATGCTTCAACGTAAAGCTGAAATTTCTGCTCGAATGTCCGCCAGTTGGCACTGAGATTGCCGGAGGTCCTGAGCTGGTAAGGAGCCGGAATCTTTTCCATTGTGCCGGTATACATTCGCTGGTCGTCACGGATCTTGCTGAGTTGAACAAACTAGATTGAACAGACTCCTTTTATCATGTAGTGTTATGTAATTTGGAATAACGCAAGGTGCCACTTGATGCAGTTTTGAGTAAAAGATGCTCCAGACTTTGAAGTGAGTTCAATGTGTTTTATTGAACTATTAGCACAGTTCTCAACGAGTTCGACTCTCTGCTAATCAAATGTAGTAACTCAGTCTAACTGAACCAGCCTTGCTCTAAGCCACGTGCTGGGGTGTGATGCTGAGGATACACCCTGTCTCACTCCGTAGATGTTGGTCTGTGGAAAGAGGCGGGGTGTGAGTGCCTCATCCCTTTTATAGTGAGATACCACCCCTGAGTGTCCTGACTGCTCATTGGTCATGTCCTATTCTTTGTGTTCATTGGCTGCATGTTTGCATATCATGACAGTCATTTGGTTAATAGAGCTTTGATGGGAGAGTTTTGATAATAGAATGTGGGCCACAATGGGGACCTTGGGTGATAGAACGCTGAGCTTTGACAGGAGAGTTTGAATGATGGAGCATCAGCTGCATTGGGACAGTTTGGGTAATAGAGGGAACAAGCTTCGATGAGTGAGTTCGGGTGATAAACGGTGATCTGTGATTGGAGAGCTCAGGCACTAAAATGAACTTCAGTAGGTCAAATGGATCTCTATTTGTCCCTCATTTTTCTCTTGCCACTGCAGGGATTCTACAGTTTGCACTGCATGAAGATGGAGTCTAACAGTTTTTAAAAAATAAATTTAGAGTACTCAATTCATTTTTTACAATTAAGGGGCAATTTAGCGTGGCCAATCCACCTAACCTGCACATCTTTTGGGTTGTGGGGGCGAAACCCACGCAAACACAGGGAGAACGTGCAAACTCCACACGGACAGTGACCCAGAGCCGGGATCGAACCTGGGACCTTGGTGCCGTGAGCAGCAGGGCTAGCCACTGCACCACTGTGCTGCCCGTCTAACAGGTTATTAACCCTATCACCACTTCAATACAGAGGCACAGAGCAAAACAAGAGCCCACAGGAAACATCCCGAGCAGTATCTCAGGGGAAAAGGGAACAAGCTGTGGCAATTGACATGAAAGAGAGTTCAATTAATCTGTTACACTAAGCATTCTCAGACCCCGGATAACGCTTAATCTTTTGGAATAATTTTGTTTTAATCTCCATGAAGCTTTAAAATAATAAGACGCTTCTTTTCAAAATCCGCAGGTCACAGCCAGGTCAGATTCATAAATAAATTAAACCTGACATCGATTTCCATTTCTGTGGATGAAAGAGCTCGTTTAATAATTCCCATGAGATCTGATACAGAGCTATAATTCTTTCTCTTTGGAAAATAAGTTTTGTTTTAATGCATTATAGTATCAAGTGTTAGGAAAATAGCAGCAACCCAACCTCCTCCATTGACTGCAGGGCTAATGTCCCCGGGGTGCTGTCGGCCTTCCAGTATTTGACCCAAGCAGTCATTCTTCACACACATGCTCTGGCAGGGACTCTGGCAGGGAGAGGCAGGTCAGCTATTCGACCAAAAGGGCCCTCACAGCCAAGCTCAACATTTTCCTAGGCCTACTTGGCACTCGGGTATTTTCCTGCAGGAGGGGACTATCTGGACGTTGATGAGGGGAGTCCTGGCCCGCTTCATCATGCTCCCCAGCCCAGGAATGCAGATGCCAAAATGCAGCCGCCTGACTGAGGTGAACCAGATCAGCACAGGCCCATGGGTTGCAGCTGTTGCTCGGTACTAGAGGGAACATCAACAGACTGAGTCGATCATTAACTCTCCAGGTGCCACAGTTGACTTTAGTCACTCCACACTGTCAGCCCATGTGAGCTTTGTTGTAACCTACTGATGCGACCATCAATTCACTCAAAGACACGCGGAGAAGTAAACCGTGGTTTTAATTAGCTTAGAACAGTGCCTGGCCGCGACTGGTACAATACTGGGAACCGCCTGCAGGTCAGCTGCTCTTTATACTTCTCTTAAGGGGAGGAGCCATGGGCGAGCCCGTACATGCCCCAACATATCCCCTGTGGGTGAAGCTACACAATGGCCCATAGGTGGAGCCCACAGGGTTAACAACATAACACAACAGCAGAACATGATACAAATGCACTGGTGAATTATTAGCTCTATACATTCACCACACCTACAGAAGCCATTCCGTTTGGACACACTTTTATAGGTCAAAGGTTAACATCAATCAACAGCTTCCGACTGGTCCATTTGCTGGAAATTATTAGTTCCTATTTTTAAGGAATTGTACCCAACTCTGAAATCAGTCATTTCAAACATTAATGAAAAAATAATAAAGGTGTTTTGAATCAAAAGGGTTAAAAAACATGTGAATATACAAGGGGCAAAATTAAATAAAGGGAAAGAAAGGATGGCACTGGGCCCATGCGTTGCAGCTGTTGCTTGGTACTAGAGGGAACATTCTTTTTTATAAATTTAGAGTATCCAATTATTTTTTTCCAATTAAGGGGCAATTTAGCGTGGCCAATCCACCTAACCAGCACATCTTTGGGTTGTGGGGGTGAAACCCACGCAGTCACGGGGAGAATGTGCAAACTCCACACGGACAACGAGTTGTTTATTTAAGTAGCTCGGTTAGTAGTCCAAGAATAAATCTATTACTGCTGTTTCAGTGCCTTCATGAGTGACAATCCCATCAAATGTGAGCTGCAAACAAACAATACGAGTCAGTGGACAGAAGGATGAGATTTGAGGGTCCAGTTTTTATAAGTTTTTTATTCAAGTTGTTAGTGTGGTTGACTTAATTGGAGTTGGTGTGTTTTGCGACCGCTTTTGTGCCACTGGAGAGGGGTGTGTTTGGCCAGTTCCCCGAGCAACATGAGGCGGATGACATTCTGGATCTCCTGAGCCGAGATGGTGCGCAGATTGTAGCAGATGAGATGCGAGGTTTTGGATGCGTTGCACTCGAAAATATCGATGGTGACCTCCGGTTGCGGCTATGCGGAGCTAAGTCGCACATTCGGCAGCTCCCGCTAAAAATGGACTTTTGGGCTCTTTTCAGGGCCCCCAACGGCATTTTGTTCGACGTTTCCCGGTGTGGGAAGGAGATTGCAATAGTTCCCCGACAGTGTATGGCTTGGACCAGGAGTGGGGCGACTAAAAAAGTGGTGGTGAACCCAAAGAAGGTGCGAGGGAAGAAGAGCAAAATGGCGGCGGGCGGGTACCAGGCAGCGTGGATGCAGTGGGCGCAGGAGGTTATCCAGCGCTGCTTCAGGGAGATTAAAGCGGGCCTGCAAGCCGGTGAAGGCTTTTATCGATAAGCTGCTGGAGACCCAGACAGCCCAGGGGGTGGCGATCCGCGAGGTCTGACAAAAGATCTCAGACAACGAGGACGAGATCTTAGGCCTTGCGGTAAAGGTGGAGGCGCACGAGGCTCTCCACAGGAAATGGCAGGAGCGGTTCGAGGAGATGGAGAATCGGTCGAGACGGAAGAATTTGCAGATTCTGGGCCTCCCGGAGGGGCTGGAGGGGTCGGACGTGGGGGCCTATGTGGTCACCATGCTAAACTCGCTGATGGGAGCGGGGTCCTTCCAGGGGCCCCTGGAGCTGGAAGGGGCCCATAGAGTGCTGGCGAGGAGGCCCAAGGCTAACGAGCCGCCGCGTGCGGTGTTGGTGCAGTTTCATCGGTTCGCTGATCAGGAGTGCGTGCTCAGGTGGGCCAAGAAAGAGAGGAGCAGCAGGTGGGAGAACGCAGAGGTTCGAATATATCAGGACTGGAGCGCGGAGGTGGCGAAGAGGAGGGCCGGGTACAATCGGGCGAAGGCGGTGCTGCACAGAAAAGGTGTGAGGTTTGGCATGTTGCAGCCGGCGCGACTGTGGGTCACCTACAATTTTGAGTCTCCGGAGGAGGCGTGGGTCTTTGTCCAGGCCGAGAAACTGGACACAAACTGAGGGTTGAGATGGGTGGTTGGGGATTGCTGTTGGGGTGTTATACTTTGAGGGGGGGTTCTTTTACTTATTTCTGTTTGGTTCGATGAGGGTGGTTAGGGTGGGTTGGGCACTGTTTTAGTTGGGTCTGTTGGGTGGGCTCTTGGAGGGGGGTAAGTAAATGGAGTAGGGGTGGATGGCCGGTAGGGGGATGGGGCCCCACGGGGGAGGGGGAGGCCCGAGTCGGGGGTGAGGGGACTGGGCCTGTAAAAGGAGCGGCGACAGAGGTGGCGGGGCCGGGTAGGTGGAAAGCGTGGGCTTTTTCCCGTGCTGAAGGCTGGAGGGGACGGGGCTGGGGTGGGGAAACAAGGGTTGTTTCCTGCTCTTAGGATGGAAGGGGGAGGCGGAGAGCCTGTGGATGGGTAATGGAGGAGGAGGGAATGTCGCACAATTGGAGGAGTCGAAGGAGAGGCGGGAGTAGCCGGGGTCAGCAGGAGTTAGCTGACTTGCGAGAGTGCAATGGGGGGAGTAAAGCAGCTAGGAGGGATCCTAGCTCGGGGGGGGGGGGGGGGGGGGGCCGGGTTGCTGCTGCTATGGTCAAGGGGGAGCTGGAGCATGTAGAGGGGGTTGGGACGGGGGGAACGGGCCAGGCGTGGAGTGCGGGCGCGTGGCTGGCCAAGGAGGGGTTATGGCTAGTTGGCGGGATGGGGCGCGGGTAGCCCCCCGATCCATCTGATAACCTGGAATGTAAGGGGACTAAACGGGCCGTTCAAGCGGGTCCGGGTGTTTGCGCACCTGAGGGGGCTGAAGGCGGATGTGGTCATGAGCCAGGAGACACACCTGAAGATGGCAGACCAGGTAAGATTGAGGAAGGGGTGGGTAGGTCAGGTGTTTCACTCAGGGTTGGATGCCAAAAATCGGGGGGGGTGGCGATCTTGTGGGAAAGAGGGTGTCGTTCGAGGCGTCGAGCTTGGGACAGACAATGGTGGCAGGTGCGTAATGGTAAGTGGTAAGCTGCAAGGGGAGAGGGTGGTGCTGGTCAATGTGTATGCCCCGAACTGAGACAATGCGGGTTTTATGCGGCGCATGTTGGGTCGGATCCCGGACTTGGAAGTGGGGGGCCTGATAATGGGGGGAGGCTTTAACACGGTGTTGGATCCGGCACTGGATTGCTCCAGGTCTAGGACGGGGAGGAAGCCGGCAGTGGCTAAGGTGCTGAGGGGGTTTATGGACCAGATGGGAGGGGTGGACCCTTGGAGATTTGCCAGGCTGAGGGCTAGGGAATTTTCATACTTCTCGCATGTTCATAAGGCTTATTCCCGGATCGACTTCTTTATTATGAGTAGGGCGCTGATAGCGAGAGTAGAGGATACCGAGTACTCGACGATAGTCATTTCGGATCACGCCCCGCATTGGGTAGACCTAGAGCTGGGGAGGAGAGGGACCAGCGCCCACTGTGGCGCTTGGAGGTGGGGCTGTTGGCGGACGAGGAGATGAGTGAGCGGGTCCGAGGAAGCATAGAGAGATTCCTGGAGGCCAACGATAACGGGGAGGTCCGAGTGGGGATGGTATGGGAGGCACTGAAGGTGGTGGTTAGGGGAGAGCTGATCTCCATTAGGGCCCACAAGGAGAGGAGAGAGCAGAGGGAGAGGAGAGGCTGGTGGGGGAGATGGTGGGGGTAGCCAGGAGGTATGCGGAGGTGCCGGGGGAGGGACTGTTGAGGAAGAGGCGTAGCCTCCAGGCCGAGTTCGACCTGTTGACCACCAGGAAGGCGGAGGTGCAGTGGAGGAAGGCCCAGGGGCCGATTTATGAGTATGGGGAAAAGGCAAGTCGGATGCTGGCGCATCAGCTTCGGAAGCGGGACGCAGCTAGGGAGATCGGGGGAGTTAAGGATAGGGGAGGGAGTGTGGTATGGAGTGGGGTTGACATCAATGGGGTCTTCAGAGACTTTTACGAGGAATTGTATCGGTCCGAGCCCCCACGGGAGGAGGGAGGGATGGGCCGCTTTCTGGACCAAGTGAGGTTTCCGAAGGTGGAGGAGGGACTGGTAGAGGGATTGGGGGCCCCGATTGGGCTGGAGGAGCTGGCCAAAGGGATAGGGAGCATGCAGGCAGGGAAGGCACTGGGGCCGGACGGTTTGCCGGTCGAATTCTACAAGAAATATGTGGACCTGTTGGGCCCGTTGCTAGTTAGGACCTTCAATGAGGCAAGGGAGGGGGGGGGCTTTGCCCCCGGCGATGTCCCGGGCACTAATCTCCTTGATCCTGAAGCGGGACAAGGATCCCCTGCAGTGTGGGTCTTACAGGCCAATTTCGTTGTTAAGCGTAGATGCCAAGGTGCTGGCGAAGGTCTTAGCCATGAGAATTGAGGATTGTGTGCCGCAGGTGATCCACGAAGACCAGACGGGATTCGTGCAGGGGAGGCAGTTGAACGCGAATGTGCGGAGGCTCCTGAACGTTATTATGATGCCAGCGAGGGAGGGGGAGGCGGAGATAGTGGTGGCAATGGACGCTGAGAAGGCCTTCGATAGGGTAGAGTGGGTGTACTTGTGGGAGGTGCTGAAGAGGTTCGGGTTTGGGGAGGGGTTTGTCAGGTGGGTTAGGTTGTTGTACGAGGTCCTGATGGCGAGTGTGGCCACGAACAAATGGAGGTCTGAGTACTTTTGGTTGCATCAAGGGACGAGGCAGGGGTGTCCTCTGTCCCCCCCTGCTCTTCACACTGGCGATTGAGCCCCTGGCTATGGCACTGAGGGAGTCAAGGAACTGGAGGGGGTTGGTGCGGGGCGGGGAGGAGCATAGGGTGTCGCTCTACGAGGACGACTTGCTGCTGTATGTGGCGGACCCGGTGGGGGGAATGCCGGAGGTAATGAGGATCCTCAGGGAGTTCGCGGATTTCTCAGGGTACAAGCTCAACATGGGGAAGAGCGAGTTGTTCGTGGTTCACCCAGGGGACCAGGAGAGGGGGATTGGCGATCTCCCACTAAAAAGGGCGGAGAGGAGCTTCAGGTACTTGGGGGTCCAGGTGGCCAGGAGCTGGGGGGCCCTACATAGACTTAATTGCACGAGGCTGGTGGAGCAAATGGAGGAGGAGTTCAAGAGGTGGGACGTGTTGTCGCTGTCCCTGGCGGATAGGGTGCAGTCAGTTAAGATGACGGTGGTCCCAAGGTTTTTGTTTCTGTTCCAGTGCCTCCCCATGTTTATCCCGAAGGCCTTCTTTAGGCAGGTCAATAGGAGCATAACGGGGTTTGTGTGGGCGCGAGGGACTCTGAGGGTGAGAAGGGTGTTCCTGGAGCGGATTAGGGATGGGTGGCGGCTGGCACTGCCCAAACTCTGTGGGTACTACTGGGCCGCCAATGCGGCGATGGTGCGCAAGTGGGTGATGGAGGGGGAGGGGGCTGCATGGAAGAGGCTGGAGACGGCGTCTTGTGAGTGTACGAGTCTGAAGGCGCTGGCAACGGCGCCGCTGCCGCTCCCTCCAATGAGGTACACCACGAGCCCGGTGGTGGCGGCTACCCTCAAAATCTGGGGGCAGTGGAGGCGGCACTGGGGGGAAGTTGGGGCCTCTGTGTGGACCCCAATACGGGGGAACCACTGGTTTGTCCCAGGGAGAATAGACGGAGAGTTTTCGGGGTGGCACAGGGCAGGGATCAGAAGGTTGGGGGACCTGTTTGTGGACGGGAAGTTCGCGAGCCTGGGTGAACCGGAGGAGAAGTATGGGCTCCCCCTGGGGAACACCTTCAGATATTTACAGGTAAGGGCGTTTGCCAGGCGGCAAGCGGTGGAATTCCCGCGGCTGCTGCCACGCACAGTACAGGACAGGGTGCTCTCGGGGGAGTGGGTGGGAGTGGGGAAGATCTCAACGACTTACCAGGTGATGCAGGAGGAGGAGGAGGCCTCGGTGGTGGAGTTGAAAGGTAAGTGGGAGGAGGAATTGGGAGAGGAGATCGAAGAGGGGACGTGGGCAGATGCCCTAGGGAGGGTGAACTCTTCCTCTTCGTGCGCGAGGCTCAGCCTCATACAGTTTAAGGTGCTGCACAGGGCACACATGGCCGGGACAAGGATGAGCCGGTTCTTTGGGGGAGAGGACAGATGTGTTAGGTGCTCAGGGAGCGCAGCAAATCACACCCATATGTTCTGGGCATGCCCAGCGCTGGAGGAATTTTGGAAGGGCGTGGCAAGGACGGTGTCGGGGGTGGTAGGATCCAGGGTCAGACCGGGCTGGGGGCTCGCAATATTTGGGATTGCAAGGGAGCCGGGAGTGCAGGAGGCGAAAGAGGCCGGTATTCTGGCCTTTGCGTCCCTGGTAGCCCGGCGAAGGATTCTTCTTCAGTGGAGAGATGCGAGGCCCCCAAGCGTGGAATCCTGGATCAACGATATGGCAGGGTTCATTAAATTGGAGAGGGTGAAATTTGCCTTAAGGGGATCGGTACAAGGGTTCTTTAGGCGGTGGCAACCGTTCTTGGACTTCCTGGCAGAACGGTAGACAATGGTCAGTAGCAGCAGCAACCCGGGGCGGGGGGGGGGGGGGGGAGGGGGGTTCTATTTTGTTTTTGTTTATTTACTCTGGGGGATCTGAGGGGGTGTATATATTTGCTATGTTTGCTTTGTGTCAACTTGGGGTGTTAATTTATTATTTATGTATCGGGGGGAGGGGGGCACGGGGGTTGTTTTACTTTGTTCTGTATTTAATTCTAGTGGTTTCTTTTTCATTTTGTTGATATTTTGTGAAAACCTGAATAAAAATTATTTTAAAAAAAGAAGAAAATATCGATGGTGAGGGAGTTCACGACACACATGATCCTCGAAGAAATCCTGGTGGAGGGGTGGACCTGGGCCAACGCCCGGTGCACATTAGTGGAGATTTTGAGATTTCCTCCGCTTCTTGGTGACTTTTAATCAGCGAATGATTGGGCGGCCAAATGGGATGCCCCGCCCTTAACCGGAGCAGCCACCTCAGGCATTCCGCTTGGCTTTGGCCAACCCGAGCCAATCCCTGAACCCAGAAACGGTCACCTTGACTATTTCTTTTCACAGAATGATACAGCAAAGGGGTAGGCCAAAGAGTCTCTCCCAGCTCCCTTTCAATTTGTCCCACTTGCTTTCACAGCAATGGAGGTGGGTGGCAATCCACCCTGTGACGTGGAGACTTAAACATGTACGCTAAGACCATGCATTGGGTTCATGTTACAGAAATCGGCTCTCACAAGGGAATGGCAAATTCACAGGGCTCACATTCTCCTCCCTGGAGTGTGGGTGGCAGAGAGAATAGTCAGCTAACAGACCTATACTGATAAGAATGCCTGAAGGGTTAATACATTCGGGATGAGAACTAGAATGCCTCAGCTGCTTGGAGAAATGATTTATCTCTGGGGAGGGCAACCCAGAATATATCTTCAATTGAGATGCCATTTCCAGCCACTTAGGCTTCATTGTTTTTTTCCATGACTCCCCCTCCCATTATTAAAGAAGCAGTGAGCCCTTCCCCGTCACAATACTTTGAAGAAGTGCGGTCCCTGGGGTAATTGTTCAACGCTCAGCACAGAATCTTTCCATTAGCATTGAGTATTTAAATTGGTGGCTACTTTGCCGTTTCTGAGGGCTCACAATAGGAAGTCCCTCAGATCTCCTCGTGACACCAACCCTCCCAACACTGCCCAATTTGTGCTTTGAACGAGTATACAGGCCTTTGATTTTCATATCCTTTCCGACAGCAGCTACCTCTGACACTGTGGCACCCCCTCAGCACAGTGCTGTGGGCCAGTCCAGGCGTGCTCACCTCCTGAAAATAAAGCTCCGACACGTAGCTTTCTGACCCAAGGGAATTCAGTTGAGCCAAGGTGAAACTGGACTAAAGCATTCAGTCAACTTTCCTTGGAAAGACCAGAGGATTGGGAACAGAACTGTAGTGTTACTGAGCTATGTAAGGCAGGAAGACTTGGATTCAGAGTCTATGCTCAGCTAGATCAATTGGTTTCAGTACCCCATGAATGCAGAAAGGCGAGAAAGAGAGTTCCCAATTGTTATTGTGTGATTATTGCTGGAAGTCGCATGCATGGAAGTGAGGCAAGAGTGAGATCAGGCTGTGCTGAGTATTGCAAACACTCTCTGTCCAGGTTTCTGAATGAAAAATAGATGCTTCAGCAAAGCTCTGAGTGGCTACTGGCATCATATCCCAGCATGACTCAATAAACTGCAGGAGAGGAGGGGTAGACATTGGGTGAGGGGCAGGACGGGGAGTGTTTTTACTGTAACCTGGTCAGTCAGTACTTTCCTCTTGGTCTCTTTCCCTTATGTCTCATTGTTGATATGAAGAACTGCAAATCTCTCACGATAAAATGATACTGCCTCAATCAGCAATTGCTATAACTGCGCATTCAGGCATTGGGTAATCACACTGAATCGGGTCAAGCACTTCATCATCATTCACATCTCCTCTGGGATAAACACTCATCGGTCTCTTGAAAGAAGATGAAGGGCTTCTCATTTCACCTTAATTTTCTGGTCTACATGGAGAGACAGGTATCAGTTTGTGGAATATATGAGCAGCCTCCACCAGGATCGCTCTAGACTCAGAGGGTTAAGGAGCAACAATGTCATTTGCTGAGGGACCCGCAGAGTATGAGGATCATGAGAACATACCTGCGAACGCTTTCGAGATGTGGTCCTTTTTCCACTCCCAGGGCTGGTCGTACTCGTCGGCAGGCCGTTCATCATCTTGAGGAAGCCGGCTCTCCCGGATCTTCTGACTGGCTGCATTCTCCGCGTCAGACACAGCGTCATGGTCCTGAGGCTCATAGGGAGTGTCATAGAGCTGGAGACCCTTCTCGCGTTTCTTTTCTCCTTTCCTCTGGAGCTCTATGGTGGGATTTCAGAAGAAAAAAACAGTTATTCCCCAGTCGTGAGGTGTTAAGCGCGTCTCTTGTGCACTGGGCTCATGGTTACATATAAGTCACTGTGCCATGTTTTGTTTGATAACCCTCCTATGAAACACCTCACGGCATTTTACAATGCTAAAGGCGCTATCTAAATACAAGTTGTTATTTTAGTACGGCTTATTATCGTTTCAGATATATGTTGAACTCTATTTTTGAGTCGGTGGGGGGCAGCACGATGGCTGTGTTTAGCACTGCTGCCTCACGGCGCTGAGGATCCGGGTTTGATCCAGGCCTGGTGTCTGCGTGAGTCTCATCGCCATAACCCAAAAAGGTGTGCAGAGTAGGTGAATTGGTCATGCTAAATTGCCCCTTAGTTGGAAAAAAAAGAATTGGGTATTCTAAATTATTTTTAAAAGAATTTTGAGTCAGTGCACTCTACAAGCCACTTCTTAGAATCATAGAATCATAGAATCCCTACAGTGCAGAAGGAGACCATTCGGCCCATCGAGTCTGCACCGACCCTCCGAAAGAGCACCCTGCCTCCCACGTCCCCACATAACCTTGTGGATACTAATACACAATTTTGCATAGCCAATCCACCTAACCTACGCATCTTTGGACTATGAGAAGAAACCAGAGCACCCAGAGGAAACATACACAGACACGGGGAGAACGTGTAAACTCCACAGTCACCTGAGAATCGAACCGTATCCCTAGTGCTGTGAGGAAGCAGGGCTAACCATTGCGCCATCATACCGGACGCTCTCAATAAAACATCTCAGCTGGATTCAGTGCTACCGCAAGTTGTATATCCAACAGTCATCCACCCCAGTGTTACATGAGTCAAAAAGGTTTTCTTCTGAAACAACCCATGTTTGAATGCAAAAATTCTATAATTGCACATCTGGGCATTTTTTCCACAGTTTAAATGAACACTGTGCAATCCTGCCCTTGGGCAATACACACACACACACACGTCATTCTGAGCAGAGGGCAACTAACAGTAGCCAGGGCATGGCTTGGGGGCTTAAGGAGTGGGATAGAGCTCTCCTACCCTATCACCTGGGGCAGCAAACTTACATTTGTGCTTCTGCTGCAGCTGAGATTGATTAAGCTTGCTGAGGCTAAACTTCAAACTTTGCACCGTCCCCAAGGGATGGTCTATACCATGGTTATGGGATTTCCTGACCATTTTTCCTCAGAAAGAATTTTGGGGAAAAGCTCCATTTAAATGAATTCTTAAAGCGTATTTACACACATTTTTAAAACAAAAATCACCAAGATGAAAAGTGGTTAAAATGCTCATGGGCTAGTCTGTCTCACAATCAATAAATATCTCACACCAATTGTGTTGGGAGATCACCTCATCCGAGTGTTTTTCCAAGAGTTTTCCAACACAGGTCTTCCTCTCAAAGATTGTGAACACGAGGAAATAAAAACTGAGGTACTGACTGTCAGGCATTTATTTTTAATAAACTTATAGTACCCAATTCATTTTTTCCAGTTTAGGGGCAATTTAGCGTGGCCAATCCAGTTGCATATCTTTGGGTTGTTGGGGTGAAACCCACGCATACATGGATAGAATGTGCAAACTCCACACGGACAGTGACCCAGAGCCAGGATCGAACCTGGGACCTCGGCGCCGTGAGGCAGCAGTGCTATCCACTGTGCCACCGTGCTGCCCGACTGTCAGGTATTTACAGAAAAAAAAACATATGGGTGAGCTTATAACTTAAAATTAGAATGCTGCAGGAAGGTTAGAATTGATTCTGTTCACACATCAAGCAAGGCCCACTAAGGTAGGGAAACATAATGGCCAAAGTCTTCCATCCTCATGTGCGGTTGGGATTTTCCAGGGCTGCTGACAGTGAATGGAATTTTGGCCGGCACTAACATTTCCATTCTTGGTTGCACAGGTCCTTCTATGGACGAGACTGGAGAATCCCGCCCGATGGCCAAGATTCAGCATCCATCTTTTCCGCTGGGATAAATGGCAACGAGGGTGCAGAGTCTTGCAATAACCCTGCGGGCGAGATCTCACAATGCGAATGTCCCTGCTCCTGCGCACCCCTCAACGCCCCCCCCCCCCCCCGCTCCCCCCCACCGCCATTGACGTAACGCGGTTGATGCCCAGGAAGGTTGGGAACCTCATTTCAATACATATCAATATCATTTGTGGGCTTCCCCGCTGCATTGTTTCTCCCACATTTGGATTCTACCCCCTCCCCCAAATCATACCTTTTCATGTTCACCTCTTTAGAGTCACAGATGTTTACAGCATGGAAACAGGCCCTTCGGCCCAGCTGGTCCATGCCGCCCAGTTTCTATCATTAAACTATACCCACTTGCCTGCATTTGGCCCATATCCCACTATACCCACCCTGCCCATGTAACTGTCTAACTGCTTTTTAAAAGGCCAAAATTGTACCTGTCTCTACCACTGCCTCTGGCAGCCCATTTCAGATGCTCACCACACTCTGTGTGAAGAAATTTCCCCTCTGGTCTCTTTTGTATCTCTCTCCTCTCACCTTAAACCTATGCCATCTTTGGAAAAGATATCGACTATCTCTTAAATAAATATATTTATTTACTTTAAATAGATAAATTAACAATTCTTATCAAACCTCATCTTGTCAAGTGTTGCATGGTTCACCTTTGAGAAAATTGGAGAAGGGTACATGTGGGTATGTAAAGAACACTAACATCTAGTTCAATCACAAGTTTGCAGTACATTGTTACACCCCTTTATACAATTGCATAGTTAGATTATGAGTTGTCGTGTGCCCCGTCACATGTATGATGGGCTTCACTACTGTAGAGAGTATATAAGGCAAAAAGTCTAAACCTGGAGCAAGATTAAAAAACACAAATATTCTACTGTTATGGCAATCAGGATGAGGATTGACATACCAGATAATGGTTGAATCCAAATGTCCTGGTTTTTCATAAACTCTAAATATCCTGCTCTGCTTACTCTTTCCCCCTTCCTTGCACCTCGCTGTGTTTCCATTGAAAATAGTTGAACTATCTTCTGCATTCAACTCATCTTTTTCCCCAGGGCCTCAGAAGGCTGAATCTGCTCACTTTCATCTGACTTCCCTTCTTCCTAAAATCTATCCAAACTTAAAAGTCACCTGATTAATATTTGCTCATTGACTCACCTTCTCCCCTATCCTGTCCTGCATTGTGAGTTTAGCCTGTCAGTGCGATTTAGCAATGGGAAAGGATGAATCACAGCTGGAGAGGTGTTTGAAAGAAAGCTGATGAATAGGGTGCCGTGAATGTTGTTCCAGCATTTACTCTGGTTTTAAAATAAATGTAACAATGCAACAAGACCACCACATGGTACAGAAAAAAGGTATTGTGTGTTACTCCTATATCAATTGTGTTTAATTATATACAGTTACAGGGCAATATTTGGAGTTTCAACTGAGCAGATATAAAAGGATGCTGTCCACGCCCAGTGGGCACCGTGGGGAATGGGGTGCCCTATTGACTCCTATTCTCACATTTTGACGTGATGTTTTAAGTTTCTTACTGATTTGCTTCTGTTTGTTGCAATATCCCTTTAAGGGGCTGCTCTCTTAAATTTCCCTCAGTTTGTGAATTTGGTTTAATTGATTATTTGGTTTGCTCAAGAAGAGTACAAAGAGATACTCAGTGAAATAGAAGTACTCGTATTAAGGGGTATATGCTTGTTATCATGCAATGCTAATGTGCCATTCAATAGTCACTAAGTATGTAAAAATTGTAGGGCGCTATTCTCCTCCCCCCCCCCACGATTTTCCAACCCCCCGGAAACCAGCAGCGTGCGATTTGCACCGGGCCGCTCGGAGAACGGGCGAGCGGCGATTCTCCGGATGGGCCGAGCAGCCGCTACGACACAACAGATTCCCGCCGGCGCCGTCCACCCCTGGTCGCTGCCGGTGGGAACTCTGTGGGAACACTGGGGGGCAGCCTGTGGGGGAGAGAGGGGGGCTCCTTCACCGGGGTGGCCTACGATGGGGTCTGGCCTGCAATCGGGGCCCACCGATCGGCGGGTCGGCCTCTCCCCTCCCGGGCCAACCTCCTTCCGCGCGCGGCCCCAGAACACCACGCCATGTTGGTGAGGGGCTGGCGTGCGTAAGACGTTCCCCACCCATGCGCAGGATGGCTCGGCCCAACTGCGCATTCGCAGGATTGGGCTGCCCCAACTGCGCATGCGTGGGTTGGCGCGGCGGTAAGGACGCTGGAGCGGCGTGAACTGCTCCAGCGCAGTGCTGGCCCCTTGTGGGGGCCAGAACAGGTCGTGCCTGGGCCCTGTTCGCACCGTCGTGAAACGCGACGGCATTCACGACGGCGCCAACACTTGGCCTCCATATCGGAGAATTGCCCCCAAAGTTTTCCCATCATTAAGTGAAAGTGTTCTTATCTGTACCCCTAAACTATTTAAACAGTCACTCAGTATTTAAAATGTAAAGTTTCCCATAATAAAGTGAAAGTGATCCCGTCTGCCGAGACCCTTTAAAAGGTCTGTCAGTATTCCAGGTTTACAGATCTGCCTCTGTGTTCTCAAGTGCTTCCTATAAAGTCCCCACAGCCCCCACAGCTGTTCTTTCTAGGAAACACTTGGGGTACAGATAAGAACACTTGCACTTAATGATGGGGAAACTTTATTTTTATATACTCAGTGACTGTATAATGAGTTTAGTGGCTGCAGATGGGAAGAGCAGCCAAAGGAGCCCCATCCCAACGAAGACCCCCAACCTGAGCCACTCCAGCTCAGCACAAGCTCCCATGACCCCCACCTCCCATGAATGACAACCCCTTGGCACATTGGCGGCAATTGCTGGGAGGGTAATTATGACCTTTCCACCCCTTGGCTACAAGTTGCCAGGTCCACACGCCTCAATACTTGCACCAATTCACGCCAGCAGGACTCTTGGCTTGGAGGGCCAGAATATTCCACCTGGCTTGCGAATGGTGAGTCCTGTCCACCAATGACGTGCAAAATAGCTCCAATTAGGTATTTGCACGGTCCCGCTGGGTTGGGTCGGGAAGACCGACTGGGGACTCGGGATCCGCTATGGGCTGGCGGGACGGGCTCAGAGAATCGTGATTGAGTTGCTGCCTGGCACAAATCCTGATTTTGTCTTGTCGCGCGATTCCCCGGCCGATCGGGAATCCTGCTTCCAGCAGCGGGCCCGGCGGATTCCCCATCCCCACGTTTCATCTCATTATGGATGGTTAACACTGACCATGTTATAGACTCTGAGGGGACAATATGCTTGTAAGCGACAAACCATGAGTAGGATCACTGACCCTACATGTTGTCCATTGACTCCTGTGGTTTTTAGGTGGGAATCATGCTCAGCTGGGAGGTTCCCATGACTGAATAACCTTCCAAAATTCTTTCAACATGCACAAGAAGATTGACTAATTGGGTGAGAAAAAAGGCATGGAGAACAACAGACACATCAGTTTAAAAAGAGAGGGGAGAGCATGGAGATTCCATTTGAAAAAAGGCATGGACAGCAGCTCACCTGAGGGCTGACTGGGTTCAGAGAAAGGTTAGTCGGACTTCGTCGGAAAAGGGCGAGTAATTGGTCGGTGAGTATGTTTGTCGTTTTTCTTTCAAAACTCAGACAAATTAATTATAAACCCTATAAAACTTTACAACTATAATATTGGGCGCGATCTACTGGCCTTGCCGTGCCCGACTCGGGACATGAGGAGGCCGGTAAATCGCGCAAGAGGACTCTCGCGAGATTTACGCGCTCATTACGCCTCACAAGATCTTATGAAACCTTGCGAGGCATCGCGATCTGGATCACACCCACAATGGGCAGATATATTCAAGTGATCAGTTTGAACTTTTCACATTTCAATGAGATGTCCCCCACCATTCTTCTAAACTGCAGTAAATACAGGCCTAGTTGACCCAGTCTCTTTTCATAAGACAATCTTACCATCCCACGATTTAGTCTGGTGAACCTTCATTGAACTCCCTCTATGGCAAGTGTATCTTTTCCGAGCTAAGGAGACCAAAACTGCACAAAATACTCAAGGTGTGGTCTCAGCAAGACCCTGTACAGGCATGTGGGATAATATTAGGGAAAATGAACTAAGGGGCACAGTATACTTGAAGAGATTGATTGCACTACAATGGAGAAAAATAAATTAGTAGGTGGAGATCAGAGTAAAGGAGACAGTAATAGAGTCTAAAGAAGGATTACTTTACATGGACCTAAATAAGATTGGTGAGTTACAAGCACAGATTGCCATGTGGAAATCTGGGGCGGGATTCTCTGATCCTGAGGCTAAGTGTTGACGCCTTCGTAAACGCCATTGCATTTCTCGACGGCGTCAACATGGCCTCAGGAGCAGTATTCTGACCCGTACAGGGGGCCAGCATGGCACTGGAGTGACCCACGCCGCTCCAGCTGCCGATCCCCGGCGCCAACGGGTGCCACGGGTCTGCGCATGTGCAGTGGCACTGGCGCCAATGCACACGTGCACAGTGGGACCTGCGCCAATGCGCGCATGCACAGTGGCTCCCTTCTCCGCGCTGGCCCTGACGCAACACGGCGTAGGGCTACAGGGGGTGGCGCGGAACAAAGGAGGCTCCCAGCCCGAGAGGACAGCCCGCCGATCGGTGGGCCCCGATCGCGGACCAGGCCACAGCAGAGGCCGCCCCCCCCACCCCCGGGGTCAGACTCCCCTCCTCCCCCCCCTCCAGGCCGCCCTCAGATGCATCCACGCCGAGGTCCTGCTGGGTAAGAGCAGGTGTGGACGGCGCCGGCGGGTCTCGGCTTTTATAGCGTGGCCGCTCGGCCCACCACGTGCGGAGAATCAGCGGACTGGCGTCGAGGCAGCGTGGCGCGATTCGTGCCGGTCCCAGCGATTCTCCGGCTGGCCCCCGGGGTGAGTGAATCCCGCCCCTGATGTTGTGGCTACAGCATGAGATCTGGCTCAAAGAATGACAAGACTGAGTGTTAAATATCCCTGGATACAAAGTGTTCAGGAAAGATAGAAAGGAAGAAAAGGGGGAGGGATGGCACAATAGTTAGCACTGCTGCCTCACAACACCAGGGACCCCGGTTCAATTCCAGCCTTCGCTGACTGTGTGGAGTTTGCAAGTTATCCTCTTGTCTGCACGGCTTTCAACTTATCCAGTTTCCTCCCCTAGTCGAAAGATGTGGTTAGGTGGATTGGCCGCGCTAAAAAAGTTGTCTCTTAGTGTCCACAGGTATGTAGGTGAGGTTAAGGGGTTATTAGGATAGTGCGGGGGAGTAGGCCTGGGTGGAGTGCTCTTTCAGAGGGTTGGTGCAGGCTCGATGGGCCTAATGGCCTCCTTTTGTACTATAGGGATTCTACAATAAAGAGGAGCATTGCAGTGCTTGAGGTGGATGTCCCAGAGCGATCAAGGACAGAATCTATTTGGCTTGAGCTCAGGAATAGCATTGCTCGGTGTTGACTATAAGCTACTAACTAGTGGGAAGGATGTACAGGAACAAATTTGCAAAGAAATCACAGCAAGGTGCAAAAGTTAAGAGCATTTATTAAGACGGACTTTAATTATCCAAATATAGACTGGGATAGCAGTGGTGGGGAGGGGCAAGAATTCCTGGAGCATGTTCAGGAAAATGTTCTTCAGCAATATGTTTCCAGTCCAACGGCGATGGAGGCACTGCTCGACCTAGTTCTTGGAAATGAGGAAGGCCAGCAAGTAAATCCAGTGTTAGCAGCAGAACATTTAAGGGACAGTGATATCCTGTCTTTTAGGCGGACTATGGAAAGGACAAAGGGATCACAGTAAAAAAAATTAACTGGGGAATAACCAACTTTAATGAGATAAGGACAGATCTGTGCGGAATAAATTGGGGTCAAAGGTTAACAGGAAAAACAGTAGCTGAACAATGTACTACTTTTGATGAGCTGATTCAGGCACAGCCGAGGTATGTTCCCTCGAAAGGGAATAGGGCAAACAAATCCAGAGCTCCCTGATGACCGAGGTAGAAATTAAGGTGAAGAAAATTTGTGTTTTTGCTCGGTGTCAGGCGGAAAATACAATTAAAAACCCAGCTAAATATAGAAGGTTCAGAGGAGAGGTGAAGAAGCAAATAAGATCACCAAAGAGAATGTTTGAAGAAGAGACAGGCAACTTGCCTAAAAGGGAATCTCAAAGTCTTTTATAGGTATATCAAAAGTAAAAGGGTGGTAAAAGGAGCAGAGTCAATAAGGGACCAAAACTGGGATTTACACATGGAGATGGAGGAGGGCATGGCTCAGGTATTAAATTACCCAGAGCATGGTAAAAGATGAGATAATTCAGATGCTAAGGACGGGATTCTGCATCCCCCCTGACCCGTTTTCTGGTCTCCAGCCCGGCAGCCGGCCAATGGGTTTTCCCATTGTGGCCACCCCCAAGCCGTCGAGAAATCCGAGGGCGTGAGTGCGCTGACGGTGAAGCGGAGGATCCTGCTGATGGGGAATCCCACTTAAATTGGTTTAAAATTGAAAAAGAAAAGGTACTGTATAAGCTGTCTGTATATAAAGTTGACCAAGACCTGGATGAGATACATCCAAGGATACAGAGGGAAGTGAGAGTGGAAATTGCGGAGGCCCTGTCCATAATTTTTCAGTCTTCGTTAGACTCCAGGGTAGTGTCAGAGGACTGGAGAATTACAAATGTTACACAGTTTTTTAAAAAAGGGTATAAAGATGAGCCCAGCAACTAGAGCCCGTAAGTTTAACTTTGGCGATGGGAAAAGTTTGAGAAACAATAATTCAGGAAAATATTAAGAATTCACATGGGCTAATGCGGGTTAATTAAGGAAAGCCAACAAGGATTTCTAAAGCGAAAATCATGTTCAACTAATTTGCTGGAGTTTTCTTTTTATAAATTTAAATTACCCATTTTGTTTTCCAGTTAATGGCCAATTTAGCATAGCCAAATGGACAGTGACCCGGGGCTGGGATCGAACCCTGGTCCTCAGCACTGCGAGGCAGTAGTGCTAATCACTGTGCATCATGCCGCCCATTGCTGGAGTTTTTTCAGGAGGTAACAGAGGTGGTTGATACAGGTAATGTTGTTGATGTGGTGTGCATGGACAAAAAGGTGTTTGATATGGTGCCACATAACAGACTTGTGAACAAAGTTATAGCTCATGGAATAAAGGGGACAGTGGCAACATGGATACGGAATTAGCTGAGTGACAGGAAACAGTAGTGGTTAATGGATGTTTTTCATGCTGGAGGGAGAATTGTAGTGGAGTTTCCCAGGGATCAATGTTGGGATTATTGCTTTTCCTGATATGGATTAATGACCTAGACCTTGGTGCCCAGAACACAATATTAAAGTTTGCGGATGATACAAAACTAGGAAGCATTGTGAATTGTGAGGAGGATAGTGTAGAACTTCAAAAGGACATGGACAAGTTGGTGGAATGGGCAGACCAGTGGCAGATGAAGTTCAATGCAGAGAAATGGTAATGATTTAGCAGGAAGAACATGGAGAAACAATATCAAATAGAAGGTATAACTCTAAAAGGGGTGTAGCAGCAGAATGGTTGTATATGTGCACACATCACTGAAGGTGGTAGGTTGAGAGAGCAGTTAATAAAGCATACAATATCCTATGCTTTATTAATAGAGGCATAAGGTACAAGATCAAGGAGGTTATGTTGAATTTGTACAGGTCACTAGTTTGACCTCAGCTAGAATGTTGTGTCCAATTCTAGGTGCCGCACTTGTGAAGATGTGAAGGTATAAGAGAAGCTGTAGAAAGGATTCACAAGGATCGCTCCAGGAACTTCAGCCTTGACGATAGATTGGAGAGGGGCAGCACGGTGGCGCAGTGGTTAGCACTGCTGTCTCACGGCGCCCAGGTTCGATCCCGGCCCTGGGTCACTGTTCGTGTGGAGTTTGCACATTCTCTCCGTGTTTCACCCCCACAATCCAAAGATGTGCAGGGTCGGAGGATTGGCCACGCTAAATTGCACCTTAATTGGAAAAAATGAATTGGGTACTCTGAATTTATTTGAAAAAAAGAAGATAGATTGGAGAAGTTGGGACTGGTTTTATTGGAGAAAAGATGGCTGAGAGGAGATGTGATAGAGGGCTGGTTTAGCTCAGTGGGTTAGACAGCTGGATTGTAATGTAGAACAAGGCCAGCAGCGCGGGTTCAATTCTCCCTCTGTATACCCGAACAGGTGCCGGAATGTGGCGACTAGAAGCTTTTCACAGTAACTTCATTGCAGTGTTATTGTAAGTCCACTTGTGACAATAAAAAGATTATTTCTTTAGAGGTGTTCAAAATCAAGAGGGGTCTGGACAGAGTAGATAGGGATAAAGGATCGAGGACCAGACAACACAGATTTAAAGTAATTACTGAAAGAAGCAAAAGTGATATGAGGAGACACCTTTTCACACAGCGAGTGATTAGGTCTGGAATGCACTGCCTGAGAGCAGATGGAGGCAGATTCAAAAGGGAATTTGGCTGTAATCTGAAAAGAAAGAATGAGCAGTGTTATAGAGAGAAGACAGGGGAACGGCATCAGGTGAGTTGCTCCCTTGGTGAGCCGGTGCTGACAAGATGGGCCAAATGGCTTCCTTTAGCGATGTAACTATTCTGTGAAGAATCGGATCGACAGTTGCTTCTCGAGGAGTATCCCTGTACATCATGTAGTTGGGGGGGGAGAAAAGAAAAAGAGCAGGCTAAATGGCGAGACACTTAAAGTAGCAAAGGGGTTAAGTGCAGGATCAGCTGCAATGCTCTGCCAGTACTGCCATTGTTTTCTGTCAGTCTACCCACATCATTCACGATTCTCATCATTGTCATATTATTTCCATGCTGCAGGCCTGTTGCCAATATTCCCCAAGGTTGCTGGTCGCCATGGAGTTTACCAATCAGCATCTTTACCACCTCAAGGTGAAGGGCAGCCATTGTGGGCTACATCTGGCTGTGGTTTCATTCACTCCCGATCCTTTCCTTGCTTAGGGGGTGCTTGACATTGGGACATGTCAAAGAAAAGGCAATTATAAATTAGAGGAGAAAATGGTTTATTTTCAATCTTTTATTTGTTTTGAATTGAATTTCTCTCGGTTCAGCGTACTCCCTTATTTATATTGTAGGTCCCTCATTAGAAGCAGAGTTCGAACATATACAATGCACTACACAGGCCTCCAGAACATGCCAGACAATGTGTGTTCAGGTCTTTTATTAACTAATGCCTACACCCAGAAGTGTCTTGAGGAAAATGGTGCATTTATATTTATAGTGCCTTCTACATTGTCAAAAGATCTTATGATATTACACAAAGCAAATTACTTTGCTTATGCTTTTAGGAAAATGTAGCAGCCCACAAACAGCAGCAAGATGAATGACTATTTAGTTTGTTTTTGATTGAGGGAAGATTGGACATCAGGATAATGAACGATGCTCGCAGTCCTTTAATGTCCACTTGGATCACATATCCTATATAACAAGTGATTACATCTCAAAAGTAAGTCACTGGCTGTAAAGCATTTGTAGAGGCTCCGAGGTTGTGAAAGGTGCTATGCAAATGCAAATCTTTCTTTTTTAAAAAAAAATCAAGCCTTGGTTTAAGATCTCATTTGGAGGACAGCATCCCTTACGATCTCTCCAACAAGTGCTGTACTTAACCGTTGAGTCAAAGGTTTGTGGCTTCAATTCCTACTCCAAGGACTACATAGGATCCTTACAGTGCAGAAGAAGGCCATTTGGCCCATCGAGTCTGCAGTGACCCTTTGAATTAGCACTCTACACATGTCCACTACCCCCCCCCCCCCCCACCACCACCACCATTGCCATAACCTAACCTGCACAACCGTGGACACTATAGGGCAATTTAGCACGGCCAATCCACCTAATCTGCACATCTTTGGACTGTGGGAGGAAACTGCAGCACCCGGAGGAAACCCACGCAGACTTGGGTGAATATACAGACTCAATCTTGGCCCACCACCATTGTGTAGACAATCCTGAGGTCAGAATTTTGATGGGTGTAAGGGCGCATCGCTGTAACAAGCAGTAAGTCCCACCATGACCCAGGTTACACCAGTTGCACCAAAGTGAAAATCTAGGCACGTGTTCAGTTCCTGAGCACACGGCAGTTGTCACTACTTCCGTGGGGTTCTAAAGGCACTAGTAATAGTGGTTTCAGTATTTCAGTGAGCAACCCAGAGGTGATGAATCCTATAATGGCAAGTTGTAAAACTGAATTCAATAAACTGGCCATTTGAGGACTTCCACCAGAAGACAAAAACAATAACTGAGGCTGACAGATTGTCATAGAACTCCAACTGGTTCATTATTGCCCTTCCTGCCACCATCACCTGATCAGTGCCACTTCAATCCTGCACAATGTATGAACAAAAATTGAAAAATAAAATATTGAGAATACAAGGAAGCTGCCCTACATTGGAACTATTTTTCGCAGAATCATACAACATGCAGGGAGGCCTTCAGCCTATCTTTGAAAGAGCTATCCTGGGTGTCACGGTGACCCCGGGTCATTGTCCACGTGGAGTTTGCACATTCTCCCGTTGTCTGCGTGGTTCTCACCCCCACAACCCAAAGATGTGCAGGGTAGGTGGATTGGCCATGCTAAATTGCTCCTTAAATGGAAAAAACAGTTTAAAAAATGAAAGAGCTATCTAATTGGTCCATTGCCCCAACTCTTTCCCCATGCCCTGTAAAACCGTTCCTTGTCAGGTATTTATCCAATTCCTTTTCTGAAGTAACCACTATAATCTGCTTCAGAAATGGAAGGCGGCACGGTGGCACAGTGGTTAGCACTGCTGCCTCACGGTGCCGAGATCCCGGGTTCGATCCTGGCTTTGGGTCACTGTCCGTGTGGATGTCATGATATTTAGATCAGCATATCATGGTGCAATCAAACACACACTGATGGACATGCAGTAGGACCAACCAACACACACATAACATCGCAGCCAATCACCAGTGAGAGCACAAGCACTATAAAAACAGGGGACACTACAGTTCCCGCTCATTCCAGCAGCAGCTAGCTCAGAGCACCGAGCTCAGAGCCTGCCACTCAGACATTCACCATGTGCTGAGTGCCTCACCCAGATAGTAAGAGGACAGGGTCCACAGATTAGCTGGTAATGCACGTACCCAAGTTAGCAGTGTGCTGTTACAGTTAAGTAGTTAATAAAATTGAGTTACACCATCTCCAGCCATGTTGGATCGTTTGTAAATCCGAACACCCAACACGACAGTGGAGTTTGCACATTCTCCCAGTGTTTGAGTGGGTTTTGCCCCCTCAACCCAAAGATGTGCAGGGTAGGTGGATTGGTCACGCTAAATTGCCCTTTAATTGGAAAAAATGAATTGGGTGCACAAAATTTATTTTTTAAAAAGAAATGGAGCTGCTGCCTAATTGTTCACAATGTCTTTGTTCATTTGGGACATTGGTGCTGAATCTGTTAACCTTCAGCTCCTTTGAGGATAATGTTTTTGACCACAAGCTCCCATTGTGGAGCTTCTACCCTCAGGATCTGTGCACAAGTAGACAGCTTAACATTGGTCATGATTATGCAACTTCCTGATGTGCGATTCTGGTGGGTGACACTCATTCTCTGATCGCACAGTTGGAGAATTGACCTTTCCCTATCAGTTCAGATTTATTCATGGATCTTATTTTAGTCCTCTGCTGACTTCTGGTACTGTATGTGTAATATCTGGGAATGAGGTATTCAAAACAGAAAGATTCCAGTTTTCACTCCCTGGACTTCGCTCGGCTAAGCTAAGTGATCCTGGCTACGGCGTCAGTATAAGCGCTATATTTGATCATCTAAACTGCAAAGGAGAAACACTTGTCTGTAAAGGATACCACTCCTGAATTACATCAAAAGTGTTCTTGCTGCATATGTGGCTGCGTGGAGGCCAGTTCAGGGCAGGGTCTGGGTCAGCTGTCTTGCCTATTATTAAATAGTTGATCACTATTCACTACCTGGACTCGCATGAAGAACGACCAAGTGGCTGAATTATTGGAGAGGTTCCCGTGCATGTGGAACTGTTCCCAGTAAAAGTTACAATCTTCAGGTGAGGAGGAGGCAGTCTGGAAGGAAATGAAACTTTCCATTTGAACATTTTATGCTCAAGATTAATGATTATCAGGGCTCCCAATGGACTGAGTTGGCTTCTTTATTCCTGTTATTATTCTATGTTTGTTAGGGTTGCCAATTGTGATGAAATGCATTCCTGGAGGTTTCATTACGATCTTCCCCAACGCACCAGCCATTTGTCAGCCAGCACCTCCCTCCTTGTGACACACTGCTCTTGTGCCAATTGGAAAGCAAAAAGACTCCTAATCCAACTGGATGATGCTCGACTATCAGTCAAACAGGCTCCCCACCCCCCCGCCCGCCCGGCAGTGACCCCGGGCAGGGATCGAACCCGGGTCCTTGGCACCGTAAGGCAGCAGTGCTAACCACTGCGCCACCGTGCGCCCAGAATCCTGGAGGGTGGACAGCCCTAAATCGTGTTACTATTACCTTCAGACTCAAAATCGTTTCATTGTTCCTATTTACTTTCTGCTGTATTCTTTTCATTCTGACTTTTGGGGGTCAGGTTCCAAGGACGTTAGTAATTACCCGAGCCAGTAATGGTCTCCAATCCCAGCCCTCAAACCCTGGGTATACCCAGGGGTTCGCGCCGGTCACCGGGCCAATCGTGAGTTACCTGACTCACTCAGTGCTGGTGCAATCTTGGCCTCGCACTTGCTGCCATGTTCCAGATCAGCATTTTTAAATGAACCAATAGACTCATTTACATACCCAAATGTCGCATTACTCTGGCATCTGGGAGTCAACGGCCATGCGTGCGAGACATCGACAGAGTGTTATTTAGCACTGGTTTCCATAAACGTGGACTAGGCATGATGGCACCTCGGAGGGTTCGCAGGTCTTCAGAGACCCATGGTTAGTCAGGGACAGAACAGTGTAGTATCCTGGCACTACCAGAGTGCCAGCAGTACTGCCAGGGAGTCATCCTGACAGTGGCAAGGTGCTTTGGTGCAAGATTGGCACTGCCAATGTGCCCAGGTGTACTGCCAGGCTGGCAGTGCCAATGTACCCTGGTGCCAGCCTGGCACTGCCAGCAGTCAGGCCTGGATGGGGCATTGCCCATTAGAGGGAGAGTGGGGAGCAAGGGTGCATTCTAGGGGCCACAAGAAGATTGGGGGGGGGGGGGTGGGGGGTGAAGGGGTGGGGATCCAGAAAGCAGGGTGGCCTGAAAGGAAGGCTGCAGAGATTGGGGCTGAAGTTAAAATGGCACCCTGATCTGCGATGAAATCAACTAAAATGTGTCCTCGGCGGGGAGAAACCCCTGAGGCCCAAAGAACTGGTGAAACGCCGGTGAATAGCGGTGTTATTCCCGGCACTGCAGCCACTGAGAAACACCCCGCCAAACGCGCCCGAAACCAGACTTAGTCTCAGGTCCACTGAATCACGCCCCCAATGCTTCATGTGCTGTACGTTGGAAGTATTGTTGGTTGGTATCAATGAGTGTCTCAGAAGCCAAAGTCCTGGCTGGAGCTCCATTAGCAGCCTCCATATTTGCATGCAGAGCTCTGTTATATCTTTGTCACTTCAGATTACCAAGGTTCATGAACAAAACACATTCAAATGGGAATTATCAAAACTTATCTTTGATAAGTTATATTAATTATATTCAGGTTGTCACTTTAATATCAATCATTGTTTGGAGCCTTCAGGGGTTGTGAGAAGAAACAGAAATCAGAAAGCCAGCAATCACGCAAAGTAAAATCCTATCAATGGTCTGAAGATGTCATGTAGAATCTCCCTTTTCCCCTCTTAATTTCTTAACTCAACACAAACTGGCTGAAAAGTTGAATCCTGGTCCTATATTTGGGGAAGTGACCAGTGGGTAGTCCCTCCTTCACCTGTAGCCTCTCTTCTCTTTCTCCATTGCTACGTTTCTCTCTGATTTACTACTGACACCACAGGCTGTGTCCTCCAACTGTCCTCTCTTGTTTCTGGGATTCTGCGAGATTAGCATCCTCGATATTCATTCTACTTCTTGAAGCTTGTTTTTTTTAAAATTTAGAGTACCCAATTATTATTATTTTTATTTTTCCAATTAAGGGGCAATTTTAGCGTGGCCAATCCACCTAACCTGCACATCTTTGGGTTGTGGGGGTGAAACCCACGCAGACATGGGGAGAATGTGCAAATTCCACACGGACAGTGACCCGCGGCTGGCATTTGAACCCAGGTCCTCAGCGACGCAGTCCCAGTGCTAACCACTGTGCCACATGCTGCCCCCTTGAAGCTCGTTTTAAAATGAGAACTCACCATGTCCCATTCCCTGCTCTAAGTCATTCTTTCACAGGGCCTCCAAACTATGGAGCTTCTCGGGTCGGGATTCTCCGAAATCCCGGCCATGTGATGACGCCGGCGTAAACACCGGAGTGGTGTACGCCGGTGTTACCGGACATCCTGGCCCAGCAATTCTCCATTTTATAGGGGGCTAGCACGGTGCCGGAGAGAAGCGCGCTGCTCCGGCACCGAAAGGCGGCCCTGCACAGCCAGCGCGGGTCCACGCATGTGCGCGACAGCCGTCCCCGTGCCGGCGCATGCATGTGGTTGCCGTCTCCGCACCAGCGCGGAGCAATATGTTGGGGACCGAACAGCAGGCCCACGCGGAAGGAGGTCGGCCCCCTCCAGACCGCGGCCGCCCGCTAATCGGAAGCCCCAGATCATGGGCCTGGACCCTGTGGAGGCCCCCCTGGAGTCAGGTCCCCCCGCCCCCCCACCAGGATGTCCACAGTGGCCGCGGGTCCGAGCTCCCGCTGGATGGTACCAGGTTTGAACCACGCCGGCGGGACTAGGTGGGAGTTCGGCTCATCGCTCGCGGAGTATCGCCGCGGGGGCCTATTTCAGCGGGCGTGATTGGCGCCGATTCTCCTGTCGCCGAAGAATCGGCGGCCCGGCGTTGGAGCGGCGTGGCGGGAATCTCGCGCGTCCCCGCAATTCTCCGACCCGTTGTGGGCTCGGAGAATCCCGGCCCTCGTCTCCCTTGGACTTTATTTCTCATCCTGGGCGAAATTCTCCCCCAACGGCGGGATGCCCGCCGACTGGCGCCAAAGCCGGCGCAAATCAGACGGGCATCGCGCCGGCAAAAAGGTGCGGAAGTCTCCGCATCTTTGGCGGCCTAGCCCCAACATTGAGGGGCTAGGCCGACGCCGGAGGGATTTCCGCCCCGCCAGCTGGCGGAAATGGCGTTTGTTGCCCCGCCAGCTGGCGCGGAAATGCGGCGCATGCGCGGGAGCGTCAGCGGCCGCTGTCAGTTTCCCCGCGCATGCGCGGGAGCGTCAGCGGCCGCCGAAAGTTTCCCGCGCATGCGCAGTGGGGAGAGTCTCTTCCGCCTCCGCCATGGTGGAGGCCGTAGCGGAGGCGGAAGGGAAAGAGTGCCCCCACGGCACAGGCCCGCCCGCGGATCGGTGGGCCCCGATCGCGGGCCAGGCCACCGTGGGGGCACCCCCCGGGGTCAGATCGCCCCGCGCCCCCCCCCAGGACCCCGGAGCCCGCCCACGCTGCCTGGTCCCGCCGGTAAATACCAGGTTTGATTTACGTCGGCGGGACAGGCAGTTTCTGGGCGGGACTTCGGCCCATCCGGGCCGGAGAATCCAGCGGGGGGTCCCGCCAACCGGCGCGGCTGGATTCCCGCCCCCGCCCAATCTCCGGGAGCGGAGACTTCGGCGGGGGCGGGGGCGGGATTCACGGCGGCCAACGGCCATTCTCCGACCCGGCGGGGGGTCGGAGAATGACGCCCCCTATCTGGTACCACGCACTAGTTCTCATCATCCAGAAATGTCACCAATTAATTTGATTTGTTAAGTTTCATTGAGTGTTTCATTGGGTTTTTTGATGTTACTGGTGCCCTAAGTAATTTGTAGAAATTAATTGATTTTTAAAAAATTCATTGTTCATTCATGGGATGTGATTGTCGCTGGTGGGGTCAGCTTTTGTTGCCCATCCCTAACTGCCCTTGAATTGAGTGGCTTGCTAGGCCATTTCATCGGGCATTTAAAGAGTCGCCCTCATTGCTGTGGATCTGGAGTCACATGTGGACCAGACCAGATAATTGTCATAATATACACCAGTATATCATGGTGCAGATACACACACACTGATGGACACACAGCGGGACGAATCAACACACACAACACCGCAGCCAATCACCAGTTAGAGCACACGCACTATAAAGACAGGGGGGCATCAGAGTTCCCGCTCATTCGAGCTGCAGCCTCCTAGTAGGACAGAGCTCACAGCCTGCAGCACAGATCTTCACCATGTGCTGAGTGCATAGACTGGCTAGGACAAGGCATAGGTCTTTAGTTCAATCTAATATTGTGTTAACCCACAGTGAAAGTATGTTCAACAGTTTATGACTTAATAAAATAGTGTTGCACTATTTTAAGTGTTGGTGGCCTGTATGTGTTCCATGGATCCAGAGCACCCAACACATCAGTAATGATGGTAGATTTCCTTTCCTAAAGTACATTAACGAACCAGGTGGGTTTTAACGACAATCAACAATGGTGTCATGGTCATTATTAGACTTCTAATTCCAGATTTCTATTGAATTCAAATTTTACCATCTTTTGTGGGGGGGATTCTTACCCAGGTCCCCACAGCATGACCCTGGGCCTCTGGATGTCTAGTCCAGTGACAATATTACTACGCCATCGTCTTAAGAAGTAACCTCGGGCAGCATGGTGGCTCAGTGGGTTAGCACTGTGGTCTCACGGCGCCGAGGTTCCAGATTCGATCACGGCTCTGGGATACTGTCTGTGTGGAGTTTGCACATTCTCCCGTATTTGCGTGGGTTTCGCCCCCACAATCCAAAGATGTGCAGGGTAGGTAGATTGGCCACACTAAATAAGCCCCTTAATTGGAAAAAATGAATTGGGTACTCTAAATTTATTTTAAAAAAAGTAACCTCCTTGATTTATCCCATCTGCTCTGCCACTTCAACCTTCATGGTGCGTTACATTGTCACATTTGAACTTTTATCTGGGTTTAGCTGTACTCCTGGGTGTTTTTATTCATGCTCAACAATGGTTGCTGCAAGACTCTCCTTTTTGTCCTTGGTTCTAAGACCCATTGTACCACTGTTTGCTAATTCAGCATAAACTAAGGAATGAAGGTGGGACTGCTGGAGCAGAATTTCACCAGCTCTGGGGTGATGAGTAGGAGGGTGTGTGTTGTGGGGTGGGGGTGGTGGAGGGGGTAGATATAATAGTGAGGACCCTCATCAGAATAGCTCTCTAACCCATCCCACCCACCTGGAGTTGGGATTGGCGATGTAAGCCATGTGGCGTGCCATTGCGAGGTCGGGCTCTCATCAAGTTTGTACAGTGTGTAGGGATCACAGGATTTCAGACAAGCGCTCGAGTATTTCTTGATGTCCTGCCTCAATGGGGAGTGCTAAAATTGACTGAAATCCTGCAGTCCACACTGGAGCACATCCCACGTCCTACAAACTGTCGACAGCCCCACCTCTGGATGGCGCACCTCCGAGCTGACTGTAAATGTCACCAACTGCAACTTGGCAACTGGCCGAGTTGGTGGAAGTGCCAGGTTTCAACCTTGCATTGAGAATCTGGACAACCCTTAACTGCCTGAGGATAGGTAACAGTTCAAATTATGACTGTGGCCCTCCAAGACAGACCATCACCCACAGAATTCACTTCTGTTCTATTCCTGGCGCTATGACAACCATTCGCATTGTGCCAGCTGAAGCTGCTGAATGGATTGTTAACCTCAACATCAAACGCTAATTGTTTCTCCAGCCCATATGAATTCTAAAAACCTGCACGGGGAAGTTTCCTAGTCACAGGTTGGGAGCCAGATTGGCTGCCTGCTGAATGGAGGCAGGCAGTAAATTTAAATAAGCATGTCTCCCATTAGGGGGCAATTCTGGCATTTTGCTGTTTGCAGGGCAGTCCCCTACCATGTAAAGAGGTTGCCAGCTTTGTGGAGAGATCTCCCCACTCCTGCACCCCCCCCCCCCCCAGGGCCATCAGAGCGAGAGGCTCCATGACCTAAAGAGGGGTTCACAGGGAGGAAAAATACCCCCCCCCCCCAATGGTCCATCCGGTGGTGTGAAGTGTTTCCTCTCCAAAGGTGCATCCATTTTGAGGCGTCTTCAAGTTCTCAGAGCAATTAGGTTGGTGCCTTAGGGGGATTTTGCTGAGCTGGTCTCGCTGCCGGAAAGCACGGTCTCAAGACCCCAGTGTGGTCCCGATATCAGAGCTTAAAGCCTGCAGTAAAATCCAGCCCTTGTTTTTTGCATAACTCTATGACACACTGAATTTATCAGCCGAGCCATTAAGGGGCCTAACAGATGTGAGTGTTCAGATCTCCTGATCGGGTGTTGGGGTGAAACATTCCCTCACAATGATTTCAGCTGTCACAGCTGAATAAAGGGACTTCCTTATTTTATTAAGAGGTAATTGTGAAGGAATTTGCCTGGAGATTTCTGGCCTCTATCCTTGGAAGTGAAGCCTCATTGTTATCGATAGTAGGAAGATTTGAAACTTTGCTCTGTAAGCAGCTGGTTAGCCTGAAAGTCGATCACTAATGGTAGAGTGACCAGCATTCAAGATGGAGATGCTGATGATGGGGGAGGGATATTGTGCCAGTCACAGAGTCTCACCCGACAACATCGGGGCTCCCAGAAGCAACCCAGTAGTGTTACTAACCAGATACCCCTGTCTAGTGTGTTACTCACATTGTTAAGTGTAAAAATGTAGACTTCCGGTTGCGGCTATGCCTAGGTAGGTCGCACGTTCGGCAGCTCCCGCCGGGAATGGACTTTTGGGCTCTCCAGAGGGGCCCCAACGGCAATTGTTCGACGGCTTCCAGTGTGGGAAGGTGACAGCAAGGTCCGCCCGACATTATATGGATTGGACCAGGAGTGGAGCGGTGAAAAAAGTGATCTTGGGGCAGCGAAAAGTGCGAGGGAGGAACAGCAAGATGGCGACAGGTGGAGACCAAGCAGCGTGGGCGCAGTGGTCGCAGGAGCAGCAGGGGTTTCTTAAACGCTGCTTTGAGGAGCTGAGGACAGAAATGCTGGCGCCAATGAAGGCGGCGATTGAGAAGCTTGTGGAGACCCAGAAGGCCCAAGGGGCGGCGATTCGGGAGGTGCGGCAAAAAGCCTCGGAGAACGAGGATGAGATCTTGGGCCTAGCGGTGAAGGTGGAGGCGCACGAGGCGCTGCACAAGAGGTGGGCGGAAAAATTTGAGGACCTGGAGAATAGGTCGAGGAGGAAGAATCTTCGGATTCTGGGTCTCCCTGAAGGAGTAGAGGGGCCCGATGCCGGGGCATATATGAGCACGATGCTCAATTCGCTGATGGGCGTGGGAGCTTTCCCGAGGCCCCTGGAGCTGGATGGGGCTCATCGGGTCATGGCAAGGAGACCCAAAGCCAACGAGCCGCCAAGGGCTGTAGTGGTGAGGTTCCACCGCTTTATGGACAGAGTGTGTCCTGAGATGGGCCAAGAGAAGAGCGGAGCAGCAGGTGGGAGAACAGGGAGATCCGAATTTACTAGGACTGGAGTGCGGAGGTGGCTAAGAAGAGAGCTGGTTTCAATCGGGCTAAGGCGGTGCTCCATTGGAAGGAGGTGAAGTTCGGTATGCTGCAGCCAGCGCGATTGTGGGTCACGTTCCAAGAACGGCACTACTATTTTGAAACGACCGATGAGGCATGGGACTTTATACAGACTGAAAAGTTGGACTCAAATTGAGGGTTTGTCGTGGGGGGATGTTTACTATGTTCACTGTGTTTATTACGTTTGGGGAATGTTCTTTTGGTTTGAGTGCTGGGTGGAGATGGTTGAATGGATTTGACGTGGGGGCTGTGGGAGAGTGTGGGCGTCGGTGTTGGAGGGGCAGGCCCCCACGGAGGAAGAGGGGGAGTGGAGGCCCGGGGATGGGGAGTTGGGGTAAGGCCGCAAAAAGGAGCTGCACCAGAGGGGGCGGGGCCGACTCAGGAAAGCGTGGGCTTTTTCCCGCGTTAGGGTAGGATGGGGGTGGGGCCGGAAGGGCGGTGCTGGAGAGGAGCGCACACAGACTGCCAAGGGGAGGGGGGATTCTCACACTGGGGGGGTCGATGGAATGGCGGGAGAGGCTGGTGTCAGCAGGAGTCAGCTGACTTACGGGAGTGTCATGGGGGGAGAAAAATGGCTAGATGTGGATCTAGTGGGGGGAGGGGGAGGGGGGAGAGGGGAGGGGGTTGCTGCTGCATTGGCCAAAGGGGAGCTGGAAGTAGGAGAGGTAGTCGGGGCGGGGGTCCGCCGCCTGGGGGACTGGAGGGTGCGGGAGGCGCGGGCACGTGGCTGGCCTAGAAAAGGAGATGGCTAGTTGGCAGGGGGGGGGGCAAGTAGCCCCCAAATCCGGCTGATAACTTGGAATGTGAGGGGCCTGAACGGGCCGGTCAAGAGGGCCCGGGTGTTCGCGCACTTAAAGGGACTGAAGGCAGACATGGTTATGCTCCAGGAGACACATTTGAAGGTGGCAGATCAGGTTAGGCTGAGAAAGGGATGGGAAAGGCAGGTCTTCCATTCAGGGATGCGAAGAACAGAGGGGTTGCAATACTGACGGGGAAGCGGGTGTCGTTTGAGGCAATGAATATTGTAGTGGATAATGGAGGTCGATATGTGATGGTGAGTGGTAGGTTGCAGGGGGTGCGGGTGGTACTGGTGAACGTATATGCCCCGAATTGGGATGATGCCGGATTTATGAAATGCATGCTGGGTCGGATTCCGGATCTGGAGGTAGGAAGCTTGATAATGGGGGGGGACCGCTCTAGGTCCAGGACGGGTAAGAGGCCGGCTGCGGCCAAGGTGCTCAGGGGGTTTATGGACCAGATGGGGGGAGTGGATCCATGGAGGTTTGTCAGGCCGCTGGCCAGGGAATTTTCCTTCTTTTCCCACATCCATAGAGCCTACTCCAGGATAGATTTTTTCATTTTGAGTAGGGCGCTAATCCCGAAAGTGGAGGGAACGGAATATTCGGCCATAGCCATCTCGGACCACGCCCCGCACTGGGTGGAGCTGGATTTGGGGGAGGACAGGGACCAGCGCCCGCTGTGACGCCTTGATGTGGGACTATTGGCGGATGAGGTGGTGTGCGGGCGGGTGCGGGGGTGCATTGAAAGATATTTGGAGGCCAATGACAATGGGGAGGTGCAGGTGGGGGTAGTCTGGGAGGCGCTGAAGGTGGTGGTCAGGGGAGAGTTAATCTCCATTGGGGCCCAGAGGGAGAAGAGAGAGGGGAGGGAGAGGGAGAGGTTGGTGGGGGAGAGTTTAAGGGTGGACAGGGGATATGCAGAGGCCCCCTAGGAGGGGCTACTCAGAGAGCGACGGAACCTCCAGACGGAGTTCGACCTGTTGACCACAGGGAAAGCAGAGGCACAGTGGAGGAAAACGCAGGGGGCGAACTATGAGTATGGGGAGAAGGCGAGTTGGATGCTGGCACACCAGCTTCGTAATAGGGAGTCAGCGAGGGAGATTGGTGGAGATAAGGATAGAGGGGGGAATACGGTGCGGAGTGCGGTGAGAATAAACAAGGTATTTAGGGACTTTTATGGGGATTTGTACGGTTCTGAGCCCCCAGCGGGGGAGGAGGGGATGCGACGACTCCTAGATCAGCTGAGGTTCCCGAGGGTGGAGGAGGAGGAGGTGGCTGGTTTGGGGGCACCAATTGGGCTGGAGGAGCTGGTTAAAGGATTGGGGAGCATGCAGATGGGGAAGGCCCCGGGGCCGGATGGGTTCCCGGTTGAATTCTATAGGAAATACGTGGACCTGCTGGGCCCGTTGCTAGTGATGACTTTCAATAAGGCGAGGGAGGGGGGGACCTTGCCCGCGACAATGTCTAGGGCGCTGATTTCTTTGATCCTGAAGCGGGCCAAGGATCCACTGCAATGTGGGTCGTATAGACCGATCTCGTTCCTCAATGTTGATACTAAGTTGCTGGCAAAGGTGCTGGCTACGAGAATTGAGGACTGTGTCCTGGGGGTGATTCATGAGGACCAGACGGGATTTGTGAAGGGTAGGCAATTAAATACAAATGTGCGGAGGCTCCTCAATGTGATTATGATGCCCCCGGTGGAGGGGGAAGCTAAGGTAGTGGCAGCTATGGACGCGGAGAAAGCCTTTGATCGGGTGGAGTGGGAGTATCTTTGGGAAGTGTTGCGGAGGTTTGGGTTCGGGGATGGGTTCACCAGCTGGGTCAGGCTGTTATATAGAGCCCCGGTGGCGAGTGTGGCTACGAATCGGCGGAGGTCGGAGTACTTTCAGCTGTACGGGGGGACGAGGTAGGGGTGCCCCCTGTCCCCCTTGTTGTTTGCACTGGCAATTGAGCCTCTGGCCATGGCACGAAGGGAGTCCAGGAAATGGAGGGGACTGGTCCGGGAGGGAGAGGAACACCGGGTGTCGTTGTATGCTGACGACCCGTTGCTGTATGTGGCAGATCCAGTGGAGGGGATGGCGGAGGTCATGCGGATCCTAAGGGAGTTTGGGGACTTTTCGGGGTATAAACTCAATGTGGGGAAGAGTGAGCTCTTTGTGGTGCATTCAGGACACCAGGGAAGGGGGATAGACGAGCTACCGCTGAAGAGGGCGGAAAGGAGCTTTTGGTACCTAGGGATTGAAGCAGCTAGGAGTTGGGGGGCCCTGCACAAGCTCAATTTGACGCGGTTGGTGGAGCAGATGGAGGAGGATTTTAAAAGATGGGATATGCTGCCACTCTCACTAGCGGGTAGGGTGCAGTTGGTCAAAATGACGGTCCTCCCGAGGTTTTTCTTTGTGTTCCAGTGCCTTCCCATTATGATCCCCAAGGCCTTTTTCAAACGGGTAAGTAGGAGCATCAATAGTTTTGTGTGGGCGAATAAGACCCCGAGGGTGAAGAGTGTTTCTGGAGCGTAGCAGGGACAGGGGGGGGGGCTGGCGCTGCCGAATTTGTGTGGCTATTATTGGGCAGCCAATGTGGCGATGATCCGTAAGTGGGTAATGGAGGGAGAGGGGGGGGCGGCGTGGAAGAGGTTAGAGATGGCGTCCTGTGTGGGCACGAGCCTGAGGGCGCTGGCGACGGCATCGCTGGTGCTCTCGCCGACAAGGTACACCACGAGTCCGGTGGTGGCGGCGACGTTGAAGATCTGGGGGCAGTGAAGGCGACACAGGGGTGAGGTGGGAGCCTCGGTTTGGTCCCCGATTATGGAGAATCATCGGTTCGTCCCGGGAAGGATGGATGGGGGGCTTTCGGAACTGGCATCGGGCAGGGATTAGAAGAATGGGGCACCTGTTCATCAATGGGACGTTTGCGAGCCTAGGGGTGCTGGAGGAGAAGTTTGGGTTACCCCAGGGAAACGCTTTCAGGTACATGCAAGTGAGGGCGTTTGTGAGGCGGCAGGTGAGGGAATTCCCGCTGCACCCGGCACAGGGGATTCAGGACAGGGTGATTTCGGGTGTACGGGTTGGAGAAGGCAAAGTTTCGGCGATTTACCAGGAGCTGCAGGAAGAGGAGGAGGCCTCGGTGGAGGAGTTAAAGGGCAAGTGGGAGGAGGAGCTTGGGGAGGAGATAGATGAGGGTCTGTGGGCTGAAGCCCTGAGTAGGATTAATTCTTCCTCCTCTTGCGCCAGGCTCAGCCTAATACAGTTCAAAGTTACTCACAAAGCGCATATGACAGGGGCGAGGTTGAATAGGTTCTTTGGGGTGGAGGACAGATGTGGGAGATGCCCGGGAAGCCCGGCAAATCACGTCCATATGTTCTGGTCGTGCCCGGCACTGGATGGGTTTTGGAGGGGTTTTGGGAGGACTATGTCCAAGGTGGTGAAAGCCCAGGTCAAGCCGAGCTGGAGGTTGGCATTATTTGGGGTAACGGACGAGCCGGGAGTGCAGGAGGCGAAAGAGGTCGGTATTCTGGCCTGTGCGTCTCTGGTAGCCCGGCGGAGGATTTTGCTATTATGGAAAGATGCAAAGCGCCCTAGTGTGGAAGCCTGGATCAATGACATGGCAGGGTTCATCAAGCTGGAGAGGATAAAGTTTGCCTTGCGAGGGTCTGTGCAGGGGTTCCTCAGGCGGTGGCAACCGTTCCTAGACTATCTCGCGGAGCGTTAGGAGGAGGTCAGCAGCAGCAGCAGCCCAGGGGCGGGGGGGGGGGGGGGGTCTTTTGGGGGGGCGTTTGGGTGGGTGGGGACTTCCCTATTGGTGTTTTTAAATGTCATATGGGGGGTTATTGTATATGGGGGAAATCCAATGTATAATTTTTGTATAATTTTTGATTGTTGTGTTCTTGTTTCTTTCTTTTTGTTGGAAAATTGAAAAATTTGAATAAATATATATTTTTTAAAAAAGTGTAAAAAAGTACAACAGACTGGGATATTCTACCATGGGCAGTGATGTGCCGGGACTTTCACATATCGCCTTGGCCTACATCCCCGGGAATGAGTGATATAATTATTTGTGGAGGAATACCTGGCCCCACCCATTGAGGTGCAACTGAGGTAGTCATCCTGGGGGGCTGGCCACAGTTGGAGATGACCCCTGCTACACCGATAGAAGGTGTATGATGTCCAAAGAATGGGCATCAGAAATTTGAGAAGCATTCTGCATAACTAAACCTCCTCCTCTTAGCAGGTACCAAGTTGTATTGGAGGCGGGTTGGATGATTTAGTTGAGTTGCCCCGAAACCCCAGAATGGTGGGGGAAGGGCAGGATCTGGGGAGTGGGGAAAAAGTAGGCTACACAGGGTTCAAACACAACAGAGGAAAATTCTGCCATTAATCCTCAGTGAAAATATCAAACCATACTCCCATCCCTGATAACGTGGCAGTCAACATATTTAAATGCCCAGTTTAATTCTTCCACCCGTTTCAAATTTTTCTCTCCTCTCCTCTTGTTGCGCTGAATTTTCCACTTCCAAGATGTGATTTTCCCAAAAGATAGGTAGCCCCACCACTGGGATCATAAATGGATTCCAAGCTCACACAAGTAAATGGTGGAATCCCAGGGGAGAGAGGAGGGGATTGGCGGGAGGTGGGGAGGCAGTGCGATTGCATTGGCAGTGGCCAATTTAGAGGCCCCACTGGGAATAGCATCCAATTTCTCACGTGCTGGGTCCGTTCAGATGGCCTGGCGATTGGAAGGTGAATCCTCCAGTGGTGGCCTCGGAGTTCCAGGGACACTGTGGGCCATGCCGAGGGACAGCCTTCATTTGGTCTCCCCATGCATCAGGGCTCCACACGGCACTGAGAAAATGCCGGAGGGGGGCGTGAAGTAGCTGCTAATTGGCCAATTAACTGAATGACTATAAATCACAGAGTATCAGTTGACTCAGTGTGTAAGACAATCCCAATTTTCTGGCCCCAAAAATCATGTTTGTGCATATACTCTGATTATGGAAGTCAACCTGCTTTTTAGCCATGAGATGCTATACTCGCACTATTTGTCAGCTTCAATTTTTCACCCCACAACTGTATGTTCTACTTACAGTCACATTATAACCGGGTGCAAGGGTGTCAAGCAGGTAACATGGGCTGTGTTGTAAAGATATGCAACAGTTTAAGGATTACCTACTCTTTGCGTCAGATGCCTGTGGCATTTCAAAATTGCAACCACCCACAGCCATGCTGGGCATTCACTTTTATACTTGGCATATAAACCACAAGAAATAGAACACAAAAAATAGAAGTAGGAGTAGGCCACCAGGCTCTTCAAGCCTGTCCCGCCATTCAATATGATCATGGCTGATCTATGCTGGCCTGAACCCCTTTCCTATGCCATCTCCCCATAGCCCGCTATTCCTCGGTCTATCAAATATTTAACCACCTCCACTTTAAATGCTTCTATTGATCCAGCTTCCACCACCCTCCGGGGCCGAGAATTCCAGAAATTTACCACCCTCAGCGAGAAGAAATGTCTACGCACCTATGTTTTAAACGACCGGCCCTTTATCTTGTAGCAATGTCCCCTTGTTTGAGATTCTTCCACTAGTGAAAACATTGCACCATCTACCCTGTCAAGCCCCCTCAGAATCTTACATGTTTGAATGAGGTCACCCCTCACTCTCATAAACTTTGAGGAATACAGAGCCAGACTATTTAGTTTCTCTTGATAGGACAATCCTCTCATCCCAGGAATCAGCCTGGTGAATTTCCTTTGGACTGCCTCCAATGTTACTCTTTCATTTTTTTAGGTAAGGGGACCAGAATTGTATGCAGTAATCCAGGTGAGGCCTCACCAACACCCTATACAATTGAAACAATAAAACCTCCCTATTTTTAAACCAACCCCTTTGCTATAAAGGCCAAAATGCCTTCTGCCTTCTTAACTACTCGTTGGACCTACCTGCTAGCTTTTTGTGATTCATGCACTAGAACACCTAGGTCCCTCTGTACTTGACTCACCTGCAGTTTCTCTCCATTTAGATAATAATCTGCCAATCGTTCCTCCTATCGAAGTGCATGACTTCACACTTTCCCACATTAAGCTCCATTTGCCAGGTTTTCACTCAGTCACCCAATCTATTTATATCATAGAATTTACAGTGCAGAAGGAGGCCATTCGGCCCATCGAGTCTGCACCGGCTCTTGGAAAGAGCACCCTACCCAAGGTCAACACCTCCACCCTATCCCCACAACCCAGCAACCCCACCCAATACTAAGGGCAATTTTGGACACTAAGGGCAATTTATCATGGCCAATCCACCTAACCTGCACATCTTTGGACTGTGGGAGGAAACCGGAGCACCCGGAGGAAACCCACGCACACACGGGGAGGATATGCAGACTCCGCACAGACAGTGACCAAAGCCGGAATCGAACCTGGGACCCTGGAGCTGTGAAGCAATTGTGCTATCCACAATGCTACCGTGCTGCCCTTAAAATCCTTTTGCAGAATCATAATATCCTCATCATAACATGCCCCTTTCATCTATTTTCGTATCATCAGCAAATTTGGAAATCTTACATTCTGTTCATTCCTCCAAGTCATTAATGTAAATAGTGAACAATTGTGGGCCAAGAACTGATCCCTGCGCTACTCCACTCGTTACATCTTTCCACTCTGAAAAGGATCCATTTATTCCAACTCCTTCTTTTCTATGTGACAGCCAATTTTCAATCCATGCAAACAAACTCCCTCCAATTGCATGGGCTTTTACTTCATGTACCAGCCTCTGATGCGGCACCTTGTCAAATGTCTTTTGGAAATCTAAATACGCTACATCTACAGGGTCCCCTCCATCAACTCTCCCTGTTACATCCTCAAAAAATTTGAGCAAATTTGTCAAACATGATTTAACTTTCATAAAACCATGTTGAATAGGTTTGATTATATTCAGCTTTATTGGTGGCACAGTGGTTAGCACTGCTGCCTCACAGCGCCAGAGACCCAGGTTCAATTCTGACCTTGGGTCTTTGTGGAGTTTGCACATTCTCCCCGTGTCTGCGTGGGTTTCTTTTTTTTTAAATTTAAAGTACCCAATTCATTTTTTCCACTGGCCGTGTGGAGTTTGCACATTCTTCCCGTACTTGCGTGGGTTTCGCCCCCACAATTCAAAGATGTGCAGGTTAGGTGGATTGGCCATGCTAAATTGCCCTTTAGAGTCCTAAGGTTAGGTTGGGTAACGGGATAGTGCTTGGGCCTAGGTAGGGTGCTCTTTCAGAGGGTCGGTGCTGTCTCGATGAGCTGAATAACCTCCTTCTGCACTATAGGAATTCTATGATTCTTTCCTAAATGATTAGCCATTTCCTCTTTGATTATCAACTCCAGCATCTTGCGAATAATATAGAATAAACTAACTGGCCTATAGTTCCCTGTCTTCTTCCTTTCTCCCTTTTTGAACAAGGGAGTCACATTGGCTGTTTTCCAATCTTCCGATACCCTCCCAGAATTTAGCGAGGCACAAAAAATTTCAACTAATGGGTCCACTATCTCTGCAGTCACTTCCATTAAAACCGAGTGTGCAGTTCATCAGGTCCTGGTGACTTGTCTGCCGTTAGCCCCTTGAGTTTCTCTAATACTGTATCCCTTGTGATTGGGATTTCTGTAAGTTCTACCACGTTATTTGAATCAGCCCATCTGATATCTTACGTTATTTGCAATGTCTTCCACAACGAGACTGATGCAAAAATTTTATTTTGTATATCTGCCATTTCTTTGTTTGATGTTATTAATTCACCAGCCTCATTCAGTAGAGGTCCCACATTTACCTTAGCTGCCCGCTTCCTATTTATATATCCATAGAAACTCTCAGAGTTTGTTTTTATACTGCATGCAAGTTTTCTCTCAAAATTCATTTTCTCCCTTCTTATGAGCTTTTTAGTCTTTTGCTGCTGGATCCTAAAAACATCCCAGTCCTCTGGTCTATCACTGTCCCTTGCCATTTGTATATCCTGCTTTTCAATTTAACATTATCCTTGATCTCCTTTGGAATCCTCTTTCTCATGGAATCCCTCATTTTGATTGGGATAAACTCCTGCTGAGCATTATGGACCAGCTGTTCGAATATCTGCCACTGCTCATTTACTGACCTGTATCTTAGCTTGTTTACTGACTTCACCTCAGACAATTCCTCCCTCATACCATTATAATTGCTCTTATTTAAGCTGAAGACATTTATGGACCTCTGGTGTTCACCCTCAAACTGTTCGCCCACAAACTGTATCTGGAATTCTATCATATTGTGGTCAGTAACCCCCTGGGGATCCTTAACAGCCAGGTCCCATATTAATCCTTCTTCATTACACAAAACTAAATCTAAAATAACTTGTTCCTGGGTAGGTTCCACAACGTACTTCTCTAAAGAGCAATCCCTAATGCACTCCACAAATGCTCCTTCTGTGCTACCATTGCTGGTTTGGTTTGTTTAATCAATATGCAGATTAAAATCTTCCATGCTAATTCTAGTTCCCTCAAACATGCCCTTGATTCTTCCCCATTTAGAACCTTTGTTTTAGGAGGGATGTTTTGAGCTTCAAAGGTTAATTTACACACCGAGATCTACAGTAACAGGGTTCCAGTTCTCTTTCCAGTATGGTCAATATTTTGTTAGTCCATAGAACATAATCCCTAGAATCTCTACAGTGCAGGAGGCCATTCAGCCCATCGAGTCTGCGCTGACCCTCCGAAGGAGCACCCTATCTAGACCCCCTCCACCGCCCTATCCCAGTAACATCACCTAACCATCACATCTTTGGACACTAAGGGGGGATTTAGCATGGTCAATCCACCTAACCTGCACATCTTTGGACACGGGGCTGTTTAGCACAGGGCTAAATCGCTGGCTTTGAAAGCAGACCAAGGCAGGCCAGCAGCACGGTTCAATTCCCGTAACAGCCTCCCCGAACAGGCGCCGGAATGTGGCGACTAGGGGCTTTTCACAGTAATTTGTTTGAAGCCTACTTGTGACAATAAGCGATTTTCATTTCATTTCATTTCATCCCTGGATGCTGTAAATGTGATATTCCCTGATAACTTGAGTTTAGTGAATGGCTGGGGCCTCCAGAATAGGATGTAGACCTGGTTTGCTACAATTAGAATTCGGAAGTGTCACTCATTGTTCCCATTCCAGACATTTATCTAATAAACTAACCCTTTGGGAGTACTCACCTGTAAAGAACACCAACATCAGATGGGAAAAACACCAGCTGAAATATTGCCATCAGAACTTATATTTAAGTAATGAACGTTATACCCCTGATAGCCAGTTTGTGAAGGAAGTAAACAGGGGCCCTCTTTATTTACAGATTTATTCATAGAGTGAAACATTACAGGCATATATCTCCTGGCTCCACTTTAGGCGTGTATCAGTAAGTGTCGCTTTGTATGTGCTCAAGTAAACTTTCATAGAACATAGAACATACAGTGCAGAAGGAGGCCATTTGGCCCATTGAGTCTGCACCGACCCACTTAAGCCCTCACTTCCACCCTATCCCCGTAACCCAATAATCCCTCCTAATAATCCCTCCTAACCTTTTTGGTCACTAAGGGCAATTTATCATGGCCAATCCACCTAACGTGCACATCTTTGGACTGTGAGAGGAAACCGGAGCACCCGGAGGAAACCCACGCAGACACGGGGAGAACGTGCAGACTCCGCACAGACAGTGACCCAGTGGGGAATCGAACCTGGGACCCTGGCGCTGTGAAGCCACAATGCTATCCACTTGTGCTACCGTGCTGCCCGTTGAACCAATACCCTCCCTCTGTAAGTGTTTACCCTCAATTTGTATAATTAACAATGGTCAAATGGCTGAGTTACCGGAGGATAGTCCAAGTCGGTCCAGCTTTCCCACTTAAGGAGGCACGGGGAAAAATTGACAAGGAATAAAGAAAAAATGAAAATGGTGGGGAGGGCATGTGGATGGACCTTGGGGGAAGTGTTGGAAATGAAAGGTTTCCAAACCTATTGCTTGAGTAAGTGTGCAAATTGAGAACAACGTTTTAAATTGCGTAAAGTGACCCTACACTGGCCGTGGGGAGCTTCACTCTCAGACAAAGGTTCCAATGCCACAACTCCTCCTCTCCGATCTTTTTGCTCACTGGTGGCATTGGTGAGTTGGCCTTCATTTGTGCCCCGAGCTATATGGTACACACAAGCTTAACCACCCCTACAGTGGCACTACTATCATTCCCCAGAACCAGTCCGAAGGTGGCTCACAGTCAGCATACTGCGAGGCTGACTCGCAGTCACACTGCACCTTACTAATGGCAAACAGAAAGCATATAATGAAGTCGAATTGAAGAATCGCTTTAGTGTTTGGCCAACCTGGCATCTGACATATTCGGAAATTCATTGTCACAGTCACAGTCTCCAAACAAACCCAAGTAGGTTGCTGGAATGAATGCACTCTCTTTGCCTGGACAATGTCAAGGAAGCAGGTTGGAAGTGAAGTCAAGGAATAGGGTTTTGCGAGTGTGCACAGCGGCACTGGCAATGTTTATCCAGCTAAAGTCATACCAGTCACCAGCATAATAGGTAATCAACATACTTCGTCTTTAACTGTGGACGGGATTCTCTGATCCCGAGGCTAAGTGTTGACGCCGTCATAAACGCCATCGCGTTTTACGACGGCGTCAACAGACCCCCCAGAAGTAGCGATTCCGAGCATCTCAATAGGCCAGCACGGCACTGGAGCGACCCACGCAGCTCCAGCTACCGATACTGGCGTCAAATGGGCGCCACAGGTCTGCGCATGCGTGGTGGCTTCCTTCTCTGTGACGGCCCCGACGCAACATGGCGTAGGGCTACAGGGGCCGGCGCGGAGCAAAAGAGGCCACCAGCCCGAGAGGCCGGCCCGCCGCTCGGTAGGCCCCGATCGCGGGCCAGGCCACAGCGGAGGCCCCCCCGGAGTCGGACCACTCCCCACCACCCCCCCCCCAAAACCAGGCCGCCCCTGAAAGGATACACTCCAAGGTCCCGCTGGGTAAGACCACCCGTGGACAGCACCGGCGGGACTCGGATTTTTTTGGCCCAGCCCAGGCAGAGAATCGCCAGGGGGGCCAGGTATAGCGGCCCCCAACCGACGCCGCACCGACCGCGGCGGCGCCAATGGTGCCGATTCTCTGCTCACTGGAGAGTCGGCGGACCGGCGTCAGGGCGGCATCGCGGGATTCGCGCCCGGCCCAGTGATTCTCCGGCCCGGCGTGGGCTGAGAGAATCCCACCACCTGTTTATCAAAACACTGGTTATCACAGATACTTGAAATCAAGCGAGAAAACTTGCAGCCCCTCCCAGTGACCAACTGACAAAATTGGAGCTCCTTTTGCCTTCTGTTGCGATGCCCTATTGACATTGAATGGCTAGCACTCACTAAGGACGCTCGCAATCACGACAGATTTCCTCTTAGTGTGGGATGCCCAGAGGGTGATCATACTACAGGGAAGAGAAAAGAAACCCTACCACTGGCAGAGATATTACCCCAGCATGGCATGCACATCACCGCTGGCGATCAGCAGTTTTAACAGGATGTAACATAAAGATTTCAGAGATAGTGGTTCATGTTGAAAAATTGCCCTGAGTCAGGACTGGCCCCGACAGGTGCCCTCAGGACCTGTATAATGACACTTCACGTATTATTGTACTGGCTAGCAACATCCATTATCCCAGGATATGTTTTCAGGTCAGATGGAATGAATTGGTAAAAGTAAAATTAAGCTGAATAGGAAACCTTGAAAGTGTTCTTGTTTTGACAAGAAAATTGAATAACGTTTCCCTTCAACTCTGCTTGTGGAAATGTGTTTAGACAGATTCAGTTTACAATATCTATCCTTTTTGTGCAGCTATTTGTCTTTCTGTCATTCCCCAATTTGCGATCTATACTAACGTATAGAATCATACAGCATCACAGCACAGAAGCAGGCCATTCTGCCCATTGTGTTTGTGCAAGCTGTCTGGAAGAGCAACTCACCCAGATCCACTTACCTGCCTTTCCCTGCCGTCCCCTGTAGCTTTGCACATTTATTTCTCTTCAGGTAATTGTTTTTTGAAAGCCACAATTGAATTTGCCTCCACCACACACTCAAGCAGTGTATCCCAGGTCCCAACCATTCACCGTCGAAAATGTTTTTTTCTCTCATGACACCGTTGCTTCTTTCACCAATCAGCTGAAACCAGTGTTCTCTGGTTCTCAGTCTTTCCAGCACTGAGAACAATTTGTCCCTGTCTAATTTTTCCAGGCCTCTCATGATTTTGAAAACTTCTACCACATCTCCTCTTCTCTGAGGAGAGCAGCCCCGGTCTCTCCAATCTGTCCATGTAACTGGATCCATTCACATGACACTTTTATTCACCACCGCCAAACACATGGATGGAGGAGAGGGGAAGTACTTGAAGACAATCTGCTGCTCTCATTCTTTGGTTCTGTGCTGAAATACTGTGGGACAAGAACACTTACAGCTCAGATAATTGACCCAGAGAAGAACTAGGCCATAGCTAGCAAGAAGACACCAGCTTCTGATCCCCACTCTGTACTGTTGTCTGTGGTTCTGGGACTAGTGGTCGTGAATTAAGCATGGGAAATTGGCCAGCATTCTGCATTCATTGTTGTGGGTGGTCAATGTGGACATGTACACCAATAGCAAGCAATCATCTCCAGCAGAAAAGATAAGAATTTATATGGTGGAATCGGAGAATTGATTGTAATAACATTCACCCTACACAAGTGCCAGACAATGACCACCTCCAATAAAAGAGAATCTGACCATCTCCCCCTGACATTCAATGCATTACCATAGCTGAATTCCAACCACCCCCTAACCATCAACATCCTGGGTTTTACCATTAACCAGAAACTTACCTGGACCAGCCATATAAATAATGTGGCAACAAGAGTAGGTAGACAAAAGAGGCTGTAAATTTTGCAGCGAATAACTAATTTCCTGACTCCCCAAAGACTGTCCACTGTCTACGAGGCAGAAGTCATGAGTGTGTTGGACTTGTCTGGACGAGTGCGGCTCCAACAGCAGTCAAGAAGCTCAACATATCTGAGATAAAGCAGCCCATGTAATCTGGACTCCAACCATCATCTTAAACACTCTACCATTATGCACAGTGGCAACAACAGCATGTGCCATATACAAGATGCACTGCAGTGACTTGCCAAGACTCCTTTTGACCCTCCAAACCCATGATCTCTACTGCTAAGAAGGACAAGGGCATGTAGACGCATGGGAACACCATACCCACAAGTTCTCTTCCAAGCCACAAACCATCCTGTTTGGAAATATATCTCCATTATTTTTCTGTTGCTGGATCAAAAATCTAGATCTCCCTCCTTGTGGGTGCAACAACACCAAATGGATAGCAGCTGTAAGAAGATGGCTCACCAACCTCTCAAGGGCAATTATGGATGGGCAATAAATAATGCCCTTGCAGGCGGCCCTCAAATCACAAGCACAATTTATTTTTGAAACTACATGAAAGATATGATGATTTAGTGTTCTGCTATCTCATCGACAGCAACATCAGAGATAGTCATTTTCCCGTCCTCTTTCACAAAATATTCTCCTTCAGTGATAGGGGATGTTATACTTTAATTATGTTGCTGCTTTTAAAACCATTCAAGCAGGAACTGCTGCTCATCTTTCCGACTGACCTGATTGCGAGTGACTTCACGTGTGTTGAAAACCTCATTTATTTATCTGCTGCTGGTGTCTTCAGAACGTTTGTTAAGTAGTTTAGTGTCAGAAAGGATTTTCAGAGTGGCTACCCAGTGTTCCCTTGACTATATCTGACAGCAGAACTCATGTGTTGTCTCATCTAGGTGGAGAAGTCCGGCATTGGGTCTCGTCCGTGCCTGTGTGCCTCCAGGCTGTGTGCATATAGTGTCTTGTCTGCCATCTTGATAAAGCTGCAGTATATTTTACTTTGCAATGATTTCCCATCTAGCGGGAACGCCTGGCGCAACTCGCCAGTTTGAGAGCGACCTTAATATTGTTAGATCTTGTTTCAAAAATTCAAAAGCACACCCAGCTTTTTACTTAGACTGTCACCCTCGCAACAGGCACAACATCCACTTGTCCGGCCTGAAATATAATTCCCTCTTGTCACAATGATTGTTCAGAAGTTCTGAGATTTATGCCAAAGAACTTCCCTGAAGTAAATGCCATGATTCGCTTCTGCGGTCCAAATCACTTCACTACTATGAGCCCTTTATTAACTTGACTCGCTTGTTGGCAAACTCTTCTCTTAGTGATTCAAGGTTGTTGAAAACACTTCAGGTTGACAAGTGGAACACGTTTAAAGGCATTGTGTTAAGCTCGAAAAATAAATGCATACTTAAGCAGGTTCATACTGAACAGGTGCGACCCTAAATGGATTAACAGAGAAATAAATAATGAAGGAAAAATGAAAAATGACCTCAACAGATCTAGCAGGGGGTGTGATACATCGCGATGAATAAAAGAATGTGTAGCAACATTAAAAGGGTGATCAGAAGAGCGAAGAGAGACGTAAAGGCATAGCTGTAGAGACAAAAACATAATAGGAAGAAGTCTGCTAAGTAGCAGGAGGTCAGTCAGAGAAGTGGTGCTGACTTAAAATATGCAAGTTGTTCGAAACATGATAAGCACAAGCTGGCAAATGTTCTGAGTGATCACTCTTTCCAACTACTTATAATGAAAGACATGAACAAATGCTCTCGCGAAACAGGAATAACTCAAACAGAACCGATGATATAAATTAAAAGAATTTAATAAATCCCCAGGAGCAGATTGTAATTATTTCTTGCTATTTGACAATGATTCTGAGAGAGTCACTAGTCACAGGGAAGGTAGCAGTAAGTTGGAAGCAGCCTAGCCTGATGCCAAGGAGGATATCAAACTGGAAGAGGAAACCACAGGCCCATCTGTCTTACTTCAATCTTGTGTCACCTCATTGAAATGATTATCAAGCATAAACCTGAGGCTTATGACAAATGTCGGGAACATCTTAGCAACCGGTAGGATTATGGATAGTACAGGAGGGGATTGATAATGTGACTGCGGGTTGCAAGGAGAGGTTACAGAAAAGATTAGAAAGCAACTGTAAATTGATCCCTAAAACACTTTCATAGACATATAAATTGTAAAGATTTGTTCGAGTGGCACGGTGGCACATGGTCAGTACTGCTGCCTCACAGCATCAGGGACCCGGGCTCGATTACACTCTTGGGTGATTGCCTGTTTGGAGTTTGCACATTCTCCCCGTGTTATGCATGGGTTTTCTCCGGGTGCTCCGGTTTCCTCCCACAGTTCAAAGAGGTGAAGACATGGGGAGAAAGGGCAAACTCCACACAGACAGTCACCCGAGGTCAGAATCGAACCCAGGTCCCTGGTGCTGTGAGGCAGCAGTGCTAACCACTGTGCCACCGTGCCATCCCACGTGGGGTTAGGTGGGGTTATGGGGATAGGGTGGTGGAGTGGACCTAGGTAGGATGCTCTTTCAGAGGGCTGATGCAGACCTGATGGGCCAAATGGCCTCCTTCTGCTCTGTAGGGATTCTATGATTCTCGAGAAAACTTTGGGCCTGTTAAAGATCCAAAGAGAAATCTTCATGTAGAGAGAGTTCATGGCTACTCACAAAGGAAGGAAATAATATGAAAGTTAAACTAAAAGGGGAGATGGGCTGGATAATAACTGATAGAGAGTGCATGATAAAATAACAAGCTTTGCTGTGCCCAAAGCAGATTCCCTTTCCCCTGCAGGGCCTGACACCAGCCTGCCAAGTAAAAACTTCCAAACTACCCACTTTGCATAAGCCTTCTCCTGCCGTGGGTATAGTAGCAGCGGGGGAGGGATGAGGCACTTAAGGGCCTCAATAGGTCCGAGGATGGGCAAGCTGCCCAAGGCCTCTGCTGCCCCATGTAAAATGGGAAACAGGTCGGGGGCGTGCGGGAAGGCAGCAGGGAAGATACGCTTTGCATTTTATGAGACCACCCTGCCTTCAAACGTGCTGGCAGCGGAGTGTAAAATCCAGCCCAAAACACAGAGAATTATAAAATGCACAAATATTGGAATAGAAAATGGAAACACATCACATGCACTCCATACTGTATTAACTCAAGAGTAAAGTTGAAAGGGGTTATAAGGAGGTGTCCGAGACTGTGGACTCAATGAGCGGAATTTACCGGCCTCATCGCATAGGGCCTGTTCCTGTGCTGTATTGTTCTTTGTTCTTTGACTCGGTGTTGCGACGAGGCCGTTAAATCTCACGAGAGACCTCACGCGAAAATTGCGATGCTTGAGACATCTCACGAGATTGAACCAAACATCGCGAGATGTCGCGGTCTGGAGCACGCCCAGATCAGCATATTTAAATAAATCATTAAGCCAATTTAAGTATGTCTACACCGGATTCTTCTATCGAGGCCTCGACAGGGTGCCGGTTAGTACTTGTCCACACAAACATGGACCAGTTGTAACAGCACCTGGGGAGGGAGGTCTCCCAGGCTATCGGAGAGCCTTTATTACTGGTCCGCACAGGCACTGGGCAGAGTGGTACTCTGGCACTCCCGTTGGCACCCGGGCACCACCAGCCTGACACATTGGCACTGCCAGCTGGGCACCCGTACAGTACTGCCAGGGTGCCCGGGTGGCATTGTCAGGGTGCCAGGCTTGCAGTGCTAAGGTGCCCGGGTGCCAGGTTGCCCATACCAGGGGCAGATCCAGGGTGCCTTGCTCTTAACAGGTGGGGTGAGGGGGGCACTTGAGGAGCCTGGAAGAGGTAGGTTGGGTGCAGTGGGGATGCCAGAGATCACGGTGTCACGGAGCTGGCTTTAAACATGGTGGTCTGATCCATGAGTACTCCAGCTCACCAGTGCAGGGAATTATGTAACTGGGGCCTCGACGGAGAGTTCCTCGCTGAGGCCAAGAAAAACGGCAAAGTGCCGTTGAATAATGGGATGTTTATCGGCGCTGCAGCCGCCAATACAAACCCACCCAAAAGCAGACTCCATTTTTTTCCCATTGAATCGTGCCCAATATGTCCAACTAATAAAGGACAGAGAACAACAACGCAAATAGAATGTGAACCACTGTATCGTGTGCTGGTCAGACCACATGTTGAGCATTATGTTCGGTTCTGGTCGTTGAGGCATAAGGGAAACAATTAAGCACTGGAGGTCATGTAATGAAGAGCTTTTCTTATTATTGGAGGTCTGAAGTATTATTAGTGTGTGTAGTAATCGGCAAGCCAGGCAATAGTTTCTATAGTGACTAAATAGAGCTCTTTGAGCCCTCCACTGAATTTTGTCAGGGGGCAGTCTTCAATGATGTGAGTCATTGATTGGGATGCACCACAGCTGCAATCCCGGTTTCCTGCACTTGTGCCGATTTGCTGCACAAAGGCCTCGGCCAATGCAGACAGGGTTGAGGAGTGCTCAATGTTGGTGAGGCAGGTTGAAGCCGGGTGGGCGGGCTGTGGGATCTGAGGAAGAAGTTTTTCATGGTGGTTTGTTGGTTCTATTCCTCTTGCCACGGGGCCTCTGCTGTTATTCCTATTAACAACAATGACTTCATTTCAAAAGCAAAAGTGCTTGGAGATGTTTTGGAGATTTGAAATGTGCCATCTAAATGCGAGCTTTTTTCCTTGTAGTTACTTTTACATTGGATTTAATTGAGTGCATACCCTCAACATTTTATGTAGCCAGTGACAATCTCAGTTTGAAACAGGCGGATGTGTGAACGCTTGCTGGCAGGGAGAACCAATTGAAAAACAAAACATGCCTTTATTATCATTGACATTGATGAATCTGGCAGATCCTGATCAGCGGAGCTGGTTTTGAGGAATGGCACCTCAAGCTGCCACCTGCTGCATGTGGACATCCTAAATTCAGGAACCACGGCGCCTGACAGACACCAAGTACAGACACAGCTTGTGCCTATTCTGGATCCTGCACACCATCTTCTTTCTGTCTGACTAAGGCACTATCAGAAGCCCCAGGCCCATTGCAGAACTGCTTGACCATAATGATGATCGCAACAGAGTGCAGGAAAGGCCTGAAGGCCAAGGCCTCAGCGATATTTCTGGAATCTATCTGTTGTCTCACCAGTTAGTTTGCATACCAATCTCCTGAAGCTAATGAAATTGCCAGCGCCCTACACTGAAGATCAAAGTGGAGACCGGTGCTTTGTGTCCTTTTATATTAATGCAGTTTGCCTCGGTAACTGGGCCTCTCTCATTCTGTCGCTCTACGATTTGGAAAGATTTTATGTCAGTGGCAACATATATTCACAGATCCCATAAAAGGTATGTAATGCAAAATTTCCTGACATTCCCTTTAAGTAATATTGAATACCTCATTTAATTTCTCTGGTTCAGGAAGCAGACCTCACATTTCCTCAGCTCCGATTACCTTGTTTGTGTTGCTAACAATATAAACTCACTGGTGCAAAACTAATCAGAAACACTGGCTTAGTTGCAGAAGCACCTGATCTCTTCAGATTATAATTATGGGCTGCTCAGCAGGATATTTGTTATGCAGGAAATGCAATCAAGAGAGAGTACTGGCTCGGAAATTTCTTTATTCCCATCATTTTCTTTTAAAATTTAAATTCCTGCTGCCGTGATAGCTGATTAGGGTAGCGCACCAATGAATGTGAAACTGAGCCATGTGGACCACAAGGCCCCATATTTAATCCTTGGCCTAGGCCGAGATGGCTCCTCTCTTCTATCAGGTTTGACCTCCATGGATTGGGAATTTGCATCATCCCTCAAGAAAATATTGAATCATTAATGCCTAAATAAGGTTTTTCCATCAAAACATCCTGTAAATCATCAAGCTGTGTAAGTTTTTTGTTCACTTCATCCCCTGTTTTAACAGCTGCACATCCAGTAAATTGTGTCACAATCTCGGTGTATTATTGTCCAACTGGCTTGAAAGCGAACAACAATCCTCCAAATCCGATGGCAAGAAAGGTGGCAACAGCAGCATCCTCTCTCAAACTGAGGTGCCGTTCCTCAAATCCAGCTCCGCTGGTCAGGATGTGTCGCTCGCATGCCTGACACCAGGCTCCCGAACTAATGGCTACATACGAGCATACAAATTAAGAGCAGGAGTAAGTCACTCGGCCTCTCGCATGTGCTCTGTCATTTAATAAGATTATGGAAGATTGGATTGTAACTTCAATCCCACATTCCTGTCGACCCCTGATAATGGATAATTGGGCGGCACACTGGCACAGTGGTTAACACTGCTGCCTCACAGCACCAGGGACCCAGGTTCAATTCTAACCTTGGATAACAGTCTACCGGTTTAGCTCAATGGGTTAGACAGCTGGTTTGTAATGCAGAACAAGGCCAGCAGCGCGGGATCAATTCCCGTACTGGCTTACCCGAATAGGCAACGGAATGTGGTGACTAGGGGCTTTTCCCAGCAACTTCATACTTGTGACAATAAAAGATTATTATGATTATTATGTGCAGTTTGCACTTTCTCCCCGTCTCTGCGTGGGTTTCCTCCCACAGTCCAAAGATGTGAGGGTTAGATGGATTGCAAATGCTAAATTGTCCGTTAGTCCCTGACGGACTGCCTAAGAAGCATTATGTGTAAAATAAAACTGACCATTATTGTTAACCCACGTACATTGGTTTTATTATGTGGTGTATCGTGCTTTCTGGAGGAATTACAAGAAAAGGTTGGGCATTCTATCATCCATTTTCCCAACTGCTAAGAACGTTATCATAGAATTTACAGTGCAGAAGGAGGCCATTCGGCCCATCGAGTCTGCACCGGCTCTTGGAAAGAGCACCCTACCCAAGATCCACACCTCCACCCTATCCCCATAACCCAGTAACCCCACCCTACACAAAGGGCAATTTTGGACACTATGGGCAATTTAGCATGGCCAATCCACCTAACCCGCACATCTTTGGACTGTGGGAGGAAACCGGAGCACCCGGAGGAAACCCACGCACACACGGGGAGGATATGCAGACTCCGCACAGACAGTGACCCAAGCCGGAATCGAACCTGGAGCTGTGAAGCATTTGTGCTATCCACAATGCTACCGTGCTGCCCTAATTATGAACTAATTTTCCATTGTGGGAAAACAACTTAATTCACACCAGGCACAAATGTTTACCTCGCAGGATTGGTCTATTCCTTGTTATTTTGGAAAAAAAATGTAAGGGGACAAGACTTGCTGAATGAAACTGTATAGTATTTGGGGAGAAGGCATTTGGGGAGAAGGCGGTGAGGGTGGATAGAAGCAGGGAAAGAAAAAGATGTCGGGTGGGGGAACTGAAAGAATATTTCAACTGTAGATGGGTTGTATTACAGATTAACATTAAGCCATTTGTTGTTCCTTACAATGTTGACTGTGGGAGGGACTCACTTGTGTTTCTAGGTTACTGAATACATTCAGAGAGAAAAAGGTCAAAGCAAAAAGAGGGGTGAGGTGTCAGTGCAGCCTTGCCTCCAAATGAAAAGGTTCAAACTGAAAGCACTTTACACTGACGGTGCTTATTTCGAGGCATGTTAAAGATGGGATAATTTCAGAATAGAGGAGAGAGAAACTTAGGGGGAAATGATTTGAGCTCACACCACTGACACATGCGCAAGGGTTAAAATATACAACGAAGGTTGTCGTTGCCGAGGCCATCCAGGATTAGCTACGCCTCTCCAGTTTATTAAAACCAACAGACTGACAATAATAGCAGCAGCGCAGTTAATGGTTTTTGCAGCTACTGAGCCGTACAAATTTAAACCCACTTCGTCCTGACTGAAGTCCTTTATTTTAAATTCGACAACATCATTCTTTTTCACTTTCGCATCCCACCACCCCACCCCATTCCAACTCCCCACTGCCGACTCCTGAGGGCTCTGGGCTAAAGTTCCACGGTCAGCCTTACCTTACCCAGGTGGGCACTCTTTAAGTGTGAGCTTGAAAGAGGCAATTCCATGACCTGGACCTCCCAGAAGGTCACCTTGTTCACATGGAGCGTTTGTCAGAGACAAGGCAATAACACTGCAGCTCTGATCTTCTGACCAACGCTCCCTATGGCCCCCTCAAGCACAAGATTGCAGAATTGATGATTGCCAGACCACTTGGTTGTGGAGGTGATCAAAGAGGAATCCAATTGTATTCTTAACTGATATGCATCCACAGACATAATCCAACAGGGGGTACTGAGGGCCGGTTTAGCTCAGTTGGCTGGAAAGCTGATTTGTGATGCAGAGCGAGGCCAACTGTGCGGGTTCAATTCCCGTACCGGTTGAGATTATTCATGAAGGCCCTGCATTCTCCACCTTGTCCCTCGCCTGAGCTGTGGTGCCCCTTAAATCACTGTCTGTCAGCTCTCACCCTTAAAGGTTTTCCCCATTCCCACAGGAATGGAGCCAAGAGGTTTTGGTTGTGATCACTTCCAGACGCATGACTTAAGATGTGCATTTGTGATGCCAAGGCACGCAAGACAAGTGCTGGAAATGGGATTAACATAGTTAGATGGTTGTTTTTGACCGGTGCAGACGTGATGGGCTAAAGGGTCGTTTCTGCTGGTGACCTCAATGACTTTACAATTAGTGCATAAGTTCAGAGCAGGGGTTAATGTGGGGTTGTAAAGATAGGTTTGGACATCCACAGCGCAAATGGGAGGTGAAATTTCAGATTACATTGTGCCTTCTTAGTGTGAAATTCAATCTAAGCATTGCCTTAATTGTGGTGAGGAATCTGCCAACATTGGTACAGATGGCTTTATGCTTATCGCTCTTGCTTTGAATTTCTCTCACACAATGGTGCAATCTCTATTTTACTCATTTACAGATATATCTGGAATACCCAGGTGGTGGCAGATTCCTGTCTCTGATTGAATTATTGAGAACTGTTCCGTCAATCCTGGTTCATCAAATTCAAATAGAAGGCAATTTATACAAACTGAGTGCTCATCATGGGTACTTCAGGACGTAGCAGTTTCAGTGACCATCGCGTCTGTGAAGGACAGGGGAAGGGAGGAACCACGAGCTTTGCACAGCGTGGAAGCATCTATCCAAATGACCTGAATAAAATTTTATTTGTGCAATCGTTCATAACTCACTGAAGTGCCTCAAGCGTTGATTCTGAAGTGAACTATCACAGTTGTGTACTCTGGTTCCAGAAGCAGGTGATCTCCAATCGTGCTGTTTTGTATCCAGGCACTGCGCTTTTTATGCTAAGCGGGATTTTTGAGTCTTGCTAGGTTCATACTTATTTTGTTTCTTCCATTAGATTCCACATCTTGCAGCTGCAATCACCATTTGGGAAATGTTGGTGTATCACATTTTCCATTCATTGTTGGTGAGTGGTTTGTGCAGTCCTAAGGACAGGCCTTAGGCCCAAATTCTGAAAGTCATTCCTTAAACCTCTCTGCTTCCTTGTCCTGCTTGACGCTCTCCTTAAAATCTATTTATTTGACCAAGCAATTGGTCACATGTCCTAATATGTGGCTCAGTGCCAAAGTTTATTTGAGAACACTCCTTGTGAAGTGCCTTGGGACATGTAGCTATGCCTGAGGCACTAGATAAATGCAGAATGTTGTTGTTGCTCAGCAATAAGTTATCGTTTGGAGACTTGGGCGGAGAGATGGCAGATGGAGTTTAATCCAGACAAATGTGAGGGAATGCATTTTGGAAGGTCTAATACAGGTAGGGAATATACAGTGAATGGTAGAACCCTCAAGGGAATTGACAGTCAGAGCGATCTAGGCGTACAGGTCCACAGGTCACTGAAAGGGGCAACACAGGTGGAGAAGGTAGTCAAGAAGGCATACGGCATGCTTGCTTTCATTGGTCGAGGCATTGAGTATAAAAATTGGCAAGTCGTGTTGCAGCTGTATAGAACCTTAGTTAGGCCACACTTGGAGTATAGGGGGCGGTTCTCCGATATGGAGCCGAAGTGTTCGCGCTGTCGTGAACGCCGTCGCGTTTCACGACGGCGCGAACCGGGCCCTGATATGACCGATTCTGGCCCCGAGCACGGCGCTGGAGCAGTTCACGACGCTCCAGCCTCCTTTCGCGGCGCCGCATCAACCCGCGCATGCGCGGGGGACTTGTTGAGCACGTCGGCCCCAACTCAACATGGAGTCGGTGTTCAGGGGCCGGCGCGCCAGAAAGTAGACCCGTGCGGGGAGAGGCCGGCCTGCTGATCGGTGGGTCCCGATCGCGGGCCCGACCCATCGGAGGCCCCCCTCCGGTGAAGGAGCCCCCCCCCCCCCCCCCACCCCCCACACAGGCTGCCTCCCGACCGTTCCCGCAGGATGGCGCTGGCGGGACTCTGTCGTATCGGCATGGCCGCTCGGCCCACCCAGGCCGGAGAATCAGCGGCCAGCGGCTGGCGCCGCACCAAACGCACTGGCACAAACGGCGACGATTCTCCGCACCTCAGAGAATCGCGTGCCGGCGTCAGGGCATTGTGGCGCGGTTGCGCCGATTCTCCGGCCTAGCGCGGGGCTCGGAGAATCGCCCCCATAGTGTTCAACTACCAGAACGATGTGGAGAGCATGCAGAAGAGATTTACCAGGATGTTGCCTGGTATGGAGGGCATTAGCTATGATGAGGTTGAAAAAACTCGGTTTGTTCTCACTGGAACGATGGAGGTTGAGGGGCGACCTGACAGAGGTTTACAAAATTACAGAGTGGATAGTCAGAGACTTTTTCCTAGGTTAGAGGGGTCAATTACTAGGGGGCATAGGTTTAAGGTGAGAGGGGAAAGGTTTAGAGAGATGTACGAGGCACTTTTTCTTTTTTACTCAGAGGGTATTGGGTGCCTGGAACTCGCTGCCGGAGGAGGTGGTGGAAGCAGGGGCGATAGTGATGTTTAAGAGGTATTTTGACAAATACATGAATAGGATGGAAATAGAGGGATATGGACCCCGGAAGTGTAGAAGATTGTAGTTTAGATGGGCAGCATGGTCGGCGCAGGCTTGGAGGGCCGAAGGGCCTGTTTCTGTGCTATACTTTTCTTTGTAAGTTATATTTTTTCTTTCATGCCTTGAATTCTGTTGTCATCAAGAAGACATGTAGGGCAGCACGGTAGCATTGTGGATAGCACAATTGCTTCACAGCTCCAGGGTCCCAGGTTCGATTCCGGCTTGGGTCACTGTCTGTGCGGAGTCTGCACATTCTCCCCGTGTGTGCGTGGGTTTCCTCCGGATGCTCCGGTTTCCTCCCACAGTCCAAAGATGTGCAGGTTAGGTGGATTGGCCATGATAAATTGCCCTTAGTGTCCGAAATTGCCCTTAGTGTTGGGTGGGGGTTACTGGGTTATAGGGATTGGGTGGAGGTGTTGACCTTGGGTAGGGTGCTCTTTCCAAGAGCCGGTGCAGTCTCGATGGGCCGAATGGCCTCCTTCTGCACTGTAAATTCTTTGTTAATCTATGTTATTGTTGCCAAATATCCATTATAGGCACTGTAATAAGTCCACGGAGGCAGAAGTCCCGTCACCAGAATTCCTTTTATTTACAAACCCAACAGCTGAACAACCATGACCATTCAGTCTGCTGTCTACACCGGGAGTGCAGAGGATCTGACACTCCCTGTCATTTACACAGGAAAGGGTTCCCTGATTGGACCACTAATCAGGGAACTCTTATTCTAATTGGCCAATCTCAAAGGCCTGGCCTAAGTCACTACACCCCTCCCCCCACCCCCCAAAGTCCGAGGAGCCCCCATGGTCCTCGTGACTCATGGGTCTCCTGCTTCGTTTGTGCGCCGGGTCCGGCTCCTCCACTTCGGCCTCCGAAGTGGGGAGGGTATAACAGCTAGGCGCCCATCTTTTCCGATGTGAGCGCCTGAGGGGCAGTTCGCCCCTTTCCTCCGGTGACAGAGGTACAGCTGCGGCATCATCCACGGTGTCCGTATTAGAGTCCGATGTCCTCACCGGTAGTGTTGGAGGGGTGTGAACAGTTTGTTGGGGAGGACACTCCACGGTCCTTGGTATGCTGGTCTGAGTCAGCTCTGGAGGAGGAAACAAATCTGAGGCCCGCACCTGTTCTGGTGTTTCTATATTACATGTTTTCCCACACATATCTCATATGACACAGGTCCTGTCCTAGCCTTGACTGTTCCTGCTACTCATGTGGGGCCATTCGCATAATATCTGACCCATACATTTTCACCCGTGTTGAACTGCCTTTCTCGGCCCCTGCATTGGGCCTCTTGGATTCGGTCTATTCTACCACCTAAATTTGGGAATAGTAGACTCAGCCGGGTTCGGAGTCGTCTGTCCATGAGTACCTCCACCGGTACTATTCCCGTTGTGGCGTGTGGAGTTGTTCTGTAGTCAAATAGCCGGCGTGACAGTTTGGTGTCCAATGATGCTGCTGACTGTTTATTCAACCCGACTTTTAAGGTCCGGACGGCTCTCTCCGCCAAACCATTCGATGCCGGGTGGTATGGTGCCGTCCTTATGTGCCGAATGTCATTCGACTTCATAACATTTGTGAAGTCCTGGCTGGTGAAAACAAATCCAGTATCGGAAACTAACACCTCCAGGATGCCATGAGTTGCGAACGAGGTGAGGTGTTTTTCCAATGGTAGTTGTTGAATTTGCAGAGTTCATTTTGTAGACGTCCAAATTTGCAGAGTTACTTTTGTAGACGTCCAGCCATTTGAAATGGGTGTCTACTATTATAAAAAACATTGAACCCATAAACGGGTTCAAAATCGACATGAAGTCGCGACCATGGTCTACCTGGCCATGGGTGTAGTGGGGCTGCTGGTGGCACCTTCTGCCGTTGTTGGCATTCTTGGCACTGACCTACCAGCGCCTCTATGTGTGTGTCCAGGCATGGCCACCAGACATAGCTTCTGGCCAGCATCTTCATTTTTGAGACTCCAGGGTGCCCATGATGTAGTTCAACCAGTATGGCTCTACGGCCTTGACTTGGAACCATTATTCGAGCCCCCTATAGCAGGATCCCGTCTTCCACGGTGATCTGCTCCCTTCTGCTCCAGTAAGGGTGGAATTCCGCCTGGACCGGTCTTTCCATCTCCCCAGTTAGCACCATGTGTTTTATTTTTGATAAAACCGGGACCCTTTGGGTTCGTAAACGAATGTTTTGTGCGGCAACAGGGTGTCCAGGAAATGTAATGTCATTACAGTTTCCTCTATTTTGGGTACTAATGGCGGGGCTTCCGGTAATAGCAGCCTGCTTAGTGCATCGGCGTTTGCCACCCGGGTTCCTGGCCGATGCTCCAGTTGATGCTGTTACGCCGCCAGTAGTAGGGCCCAGCGTTGAATCCGGGCCGAAGCTATTGGTGGTATTGCTTTGTCTTCTTTCAACAAACCCAGCAATAGCTTGTGGTCTGTAATTATAGTGAATTTCCGCCCGTACAAGTACTGGTGAAATTTCTTCACTGCAAAGATCACAGTCAGTCCTTCCTTTTCGATTTGGGCGTACTTTCGTTGCTGCCAGCGTCCCGGAAGCAAACGCTTTAGGTCGTTCCTGTCCATTTTGCCCTGTGTGTGCCGAAACTGCACCAACGCCAAATGGAGACGCCAACTCTTTCCTGGCGTCGTAGTGTGCCAAGATGTTCTCTTTGAGGAAAGCTGTTCTCTTATCGTCTTGAAAGCCCTGTCTTGGCAGGTGGACCACTCCCAGGCTTGCCCCTTTTTTATTAATTGGTGCAGGGGGTCCAAGATGGAAGCTCTGTTCTGTATGAACTTTCCATAATATGTCACCAGTCCTAAAAAAGACCTTAACTCCTGGATTGTGGTGGGGGCCGGGGCATCTTTAATTGCCCTCACCCGATCCTCCAAAGGGTGTAGCCCTGATTTGTCAACCTTGTACCCCAAATAGATTACTTGAGGTGCTAGGAAAACTCATTTCTCCCTCTTTAGGCACACGCCTGCTGCTGAAAATCTCCTAAGGACTTCCTCCAGGTTTTGCAGGTGTTCTGCCTTTGTTTTTCCTGCAATGAGGACATCGTCCAGGTAAATGGCGACTTGTGGTAGCCCTTGCAATATATTCTCCATTGTCCTCTGGAATATCGCACAAGCTGATGATACCCCGAAGGGTAATCTTGTAGACTGAAAAAGGCCCTTCAGTGTGTTTATCGTTGAGAATTTTTGGGACTCTTCGTCCGGCTTCAGCTGTAGATATGCGTGGCTCATATCCAGCTTTGAGAATAGGAGTCCTCCAGCCAGCTTTGCGTACAAATCCTCAATCCGGGGAATTGGGTATTTGTCCAGTTGTGAGTAGCGATTAATCGTTTGTTTGAAATCTCCACAAAGGTGGACCGAGCCGTCCGGCTTAAGGATAGGCACCACGGGTACCGCCCACTCTGCAAACTGGACAGGTTTTATTATTCCCTCACGCTCTAATCGTTTTATTTCCATATCGACTTTCTGCCTTAATGCAAAGGGTATAAGTCGGGTCTTGTAGAATTTTGGGACTGCCTCTGGATCTACATGCAATGTCGCCTTTGCTCCCTTTATTGTTCCGAGCCCTTCTCGGAAAACCTCTGGGTATTTGCACAGGAGTTCGCTCAGGCGGCCATTTTCCAGCTGGAAAATGTTTACACAATCCAGCTGGATCTCTTTTAGCCAGTTTCGTCCCAATAAGCTTGGCCCCACACCTTTCACTAACATTAAAGGCAGCCTAACCAGTTGCTCTCCATAAGCCACAGTTACATGCGTTGTGCCCAACACTCTCAGTACTTCCTCTGTGTATGTCCTCAACTTTGCCGAGGTCCTGGTTAGGATTAAGGGTTGGAGTCCAGTGTGAATTTTATTGAATACTGTTTCTCCTATCACTGATACGGCTACTCCAGTGTCGACTTCCATCAGTGTGGGACGTCCATTCAACCTTATGGAGAATTTAATGGGTTTTGATTTCTCCATGGTTACACAATTTAGTTGTTCCTCATCGGAGGTAAGTAGGGCTTCTCGGGTATGCATTCACCTGTACCCCGGCCTACGTGACCTTCTCCAAGATGGTGGTTTTGGCCTTCTATTTCTTCTTTCTGGCTCCGATCTCTGGCAGCAACTACAATATTTTGCCAGGCGAAAGGCTGCAGGGGCTGCCGTCTGCCTGGACCTTTTTTCTCTTGCTTGCGAGGGCCTCTGCGAATGGGCTTGGTTAACTTAGTATCCGCGTCGTTCCTGAGGGTGGCTATGCAGTTGTCTATCCCCCAGCGGTAGTCCCTTAACTCAGTTTCACTGGTATGGGTGTCTACCTCCATCGGAGTACCCTGTAACTCATGTGCTCCGCTTGCCGCTCTTTCTAAGGACAAAGCCAGCTGCAATGCCTGTTTGCAATCCAGCTCGGCCTCTGCTAACAGACGTTTCTGTATTGCAAAATTATTTATTCCACATACCAAACGGTCTCGGAGCATCTCATTTAGCATCAGGCCAAATTCGCAAGCCTCTGCCAAACACCTTAATCTTGTTAAAAAGTTTGTAACTGGCTCCCCAGTGTCTCGGAATACTGAGTAAAACCGTACCTTCGCAGTATCAGAGGTGGTTTTGGATCATAGTACTCTTTTACTAAGTCTGTCAATTCCTGGAAAGGTTTTGTGTCCAGTGCATCTGGAAAAGTGAGGCTGCGCATAATGGCAAAGGCTGCCGGCCCACACGTGGTCAGCAGAATGACCCGTTGCTTTTCATCCGGAATTGTATCGTTTGCTCTAAAGAAGTGCTTCATCAACTCTACATATTGGGCCCAGTCTTCCACTGCAGGGTCAAAAGAGTCCAATTTTCCGAATAAAGACATTTTGCCCATCAGTGGCTTACCCTCAATATGCGGCAGCTGCTGACGAGCAGGTTTCTTCGGGTCGTTTCGTTTTCCTCGTCGCCACTGTAATAAGTCCACGGAGGCAGAAGTCCCATCACCAGAATTCCTTTGATTTACAAACCCAACAGCTGAACAACCATGACCATTCAGTCAGCTGTCTGCACTGGGAGTGCATAGGATCTGACACTCCCTGTTATATACACAGGAAGGGGCTCCCTGATTGGGCCACTAATCAGGGAACTCGTATTCTAATTGGCCAACCTCAAAGGCCTGGCCTAAGTCATTACAGGCACCTTGTTGCCTTATAGAACATTTTCACTGCAGGAAAGAGGAAAGCTTCTCTGTCCAAGGCTCAGAAAGGTAACCCTCCATTGCCCCATCATGGTAGTTGTCCAACAGCCACGCCAACCATCCTGTGACCCTGCCCAGTGAGATTTCCAACTGACAGCTAAATAAATGCCACAGGATCACTAGGAATTGGGTTAAGACTGCCCAACTCATTTCACATAAGGTTGAGCAAGCAAAGGCGATGTTCTTCCAATCCTGGATGTGTATATGTGCGTGCTCGTATCATGAGTGGGCTTGCCTATGGTCAAATACTTTGCTGCCTGGGTTCATTACATGATGAATAGCTGCATGTTGGCTGAAGGACTTGCGGTGACAAGAGCAACAGAACCCAAACAAGGCAGTCAGTAACCCTCCCTGGCCAGGAGGAGAGAAAAGCAAGGGCTTTTAAAAACAAACCTAGAAGTAATTATTGGCGGTATTTGCCATTGAATACTTTATGTGTCTGCACAACATTATATTGTCTAATTCAGGGCAGCACGGTGACGCAGCGGGTTAGCACTGCGGCCTCACGGCACTGAGGTCCCAGGTTCGATCCCGGCTCTGGGTCACTGTCCGTGTGGAGTTTGCACATTCTCCCCGTGTTTGCGTGGGTTTCACTCCCACACACCAAAGATGGAAAATTGGAAAAAATGAATTGGGTACTCTAAAAAATTAAAACAAACAAAAAAAATTGTCTAATTCGAATGGCTCATAGGCCTTTGATAAGGTACTAGAATAAGGAATGTCGGACACACAATTTTAACAATTGCCCATTAGTATCACTTCAGTCATTTCAGGCTATAAACTTCTTAAAGCAGCAAGATAGCAGTGTGTTACCTCAAACAGTGACCTATAGTGACAGTGGTGTACTGCTCTGTATCTACATTTAGCAGTAAATTATTCACAGCTGAACACTTCCTTAAACCAGACACTGCTGTGCAGGGCTGCTTGCTCATTGATTTCAGTTAAAATCTTCTGACAGGCACCAATTAATTTTGTCTCACCTCTCAACGTGAAGCAGCTTCACTACAATTAACTTTCTGTATTAAAGGGAATGGGGAGTGTGATTCTGGTGTATTTGTAATAAAGCTGCCCCTTTCTTGGTAGGAGGGAAGCATTTTAACGCCTCAATCAATTGCTTAAAGACTTGTTTAAAGCTGCAACACCATGCTCATTATAATGCAATGGGGCATGTTCCTCCATCTGCTGAAGATACTCACCCGGGGGGGGATACAGTTCCTTGAGCGTCAGCAGGTTACCCAGATGGACATAAGCAGATAGTCAGCAGTGGATTTTACCAGTGCTCTCACAATATGTGGCACGGTGCCACAGTGGTTGGCACTGCTGCCTCATCAGGCCTTGTCTGTGTGGAGTTTGCACATTCTCCCCGTGTCTGCGTGGGTTTCCTCCGGGTGCTCCGGTTTCCTCCCACAGTCCAAAGATGTGCAGGTTAGGTGGATTGGCCACGCTAAATTGCCCCTTAGTGTCATTTCTAAAAAATAAATTTACAGTACCTAATTATTTTTTTCCCCAATTAAGGGGCAATATAGTGTGGCCAATCCATCTAACTTGCAGATTTTTGAGTTGTGGAGGTGAAACCCACGCAGACACGAGAAGAATGTGCAAACAGACAGTGACCCGGGGCCGGAATTTAACTCGGGTCCTCAGTGCCGTAGGCTGCAGTGCTAACCACTGTGCCATAGACATTCTAGCCGAAACCTGGGATGCAATTCTCCCAAAACATTTTCTTTGATGGGAAACAGTGCAATTCTTGTCGGGTGGTCAGGGTGATTCAGATCGTAATCCACCCACACTTAATCATTTTTTTTTGAGGTTGGGCCGATTTGCGGCGTGATGGAGGTGTGCGGAACCTAAAGACGCCAGCAGGTTTGGCTCCCCAGAGATCAGGGCATGCTTTAAAAAGGGCACCTCGAATTCAAATTAAGTGGACATCACGAACCCCTGCAGACAAGGGGAACACCACCAACCATTGGCCACAGAGTGGTAACCTCCATCCAGTCACTAAAGTTCAGGTCAACACCCCCACACTATGCAGGCATCAGGGTGACCCAACCCTCCCTCATCCTCACTAGTATGGGGGCATCCTCACCAGCATCAACCCCCTCCCCAGGATCGCTGGCATTGGTTAGCACTGTAAGGTTTGCACTGTCAAGGTGACAGTGTTGGGGCTTGCCATATTCCCGACCACTCGGGGGGCAACAATGTCTTCTGAACCCTCTCCCTCCACCTCTGACCTCCGTTCGCGGAGAACAGTAGTGATTTGCACCGGCTTCACGTTACGCCGGCGGGTGGTAGAATTACAGGAGCTGAGAGAAGTCAGCTTAAAACCGATCCTGCATATTTTAATGGTAATTTTAATATGCACCCAGTGAGGGTGTAAACCAGATTATGTCTGCTGGGAGGGCTCGGAAGCATCAAAAATTGGCATCCGGCGCAACTTCCGTTTCAGGCCTCCCCCAGAATTCCCCCAACGTAACAGGATTGGCGCCCAGTGCAAATCAAATCTAAATGCTCTCACTACCTCTTTTTTCATAGCAGTAAGCACTTACCCTGCTTTTGATGTGGTGAGGAGCTGTCAATTATAGCAAGACTGTTCATAAATATTGTGGTTAGTATCAAAGCAGGGTATGTGAGATGCATTCAAGCATGAAGGGAAAGATAGATCACCAATCCACCAAGCACCTGTCCCTGGGGTAATGAAACTGTCAACCACTGGCTAATGCAATATATCGCTGTGTTAAATTGCCTGGAAGATTTGCATTTCAAAGGCTGTCAAGGGATTTGAAGTCCATTGAAGTGTACTTGGCTTTTGAGAAAGCCTCAGGCACTTGTAACAGCTGCTGCTTTTGTCTGAGGAAGCAGATGTTAGGGAAGGGTAAGTGAAATGCAATGATTTTTCACTCTACTGCCTGGCCTGGTCTTCAGCTTTTAGGCAGGAGTCTCTGATGGGGTCTCTGTTGGGGGGTTTCTGATGGACGGTCTCTGATGGAATCACTGATGGAATCACTGATGGGGTCTCTGTTGGGAGTCTCTGATGTAGGGGTCTCTTGTGGGGAAGTTCTCTGATGGGGAGGGGCTCTGATGTGGGGGTCTCTGATGGGGAGGGTCTCTGGTGGGGAGGGTCTCTGATGGGGAGGGTCTCTGATGGGGAGGGTCTCTGATGGGGAGGGTCTCTGATGGGGAGGGTCACTTATGGGGAGGGTCAATTATGGGGAAGGTCTCTTGTGGGGAGGGTCTCTTGTGGGGAGGGTCTCTTGTGGGGAGGGTCTCTTGTGGGGAGGGTCTCTTGTGGGGAGGGTCTCTTGTGGGGAGGGTCTCTTGTGGGGAGGGTCTCTTGTGGGGAGGGTCTCTTGTGGGGAGGGTCTCTTATGGGGAGGGTCTCTTATGGGGAGGGTCTCTTATGGGGAGGGTCTCTTATGGGGAGGGTCTCTTATGGGGGTTTATTGGGGGTCTCTGTTTGGGGTTTCTTTAGGGAGTCCGATGGAGGGGTGTGATGGGGAGTCTGGGGGGGGGGGGGGGTCAGCACACCATCATGTACGTGTGTTGGGGGGGAGCTGTTATTCCTGTGGTTGGGTGAGGGGGGGGGGGGTGGGTGCCCCTACATGTCAGCAGGGGATGGGACTTGGAATGATTCGCATTGTGGGGGGAAGGGGGCTCGGCGCCTGAATCCTGATATTGGGCTGTCATTCTGAGTGGGCGCCCCCATATAGGAATTCCGACGGAATCTGGCAAGATCTCCCCCATACACATTAACATGTAGAGGAGGGGGTCTCGCACCTGGGCTTCGCTCCTCGCGTCTCGGTTTAAGATCTCTTTCAAAAAACAGCATCTCCAATAATGCAGCACTTCCTCAGTACACCTCGAGTGTCAGCTTTGATTCTTATGTGGCCTGGCTTTACCGAACCTACAGTACTACCACTGGGCAGCAACGGCAGAAAGAGTGAAAGGATGGGTTCACGAACCCGACTCAGAGTGGGTACGGATGGAGGAGACCTCCTGTAAAGGTAGCGTTGAGAACGTGGGCCCAACTGAGACAACACTTCAGGCTAACTAAGATGTCCCCCATGGCCCCCTTCTGCGGCAATCACAAATTCCCCCCAGCCATGCTAGACACCACCTTCAAGAGATGGAGACGGGACAGGGGTACACTTTTACATAGGGCACAGACTGGTGACATTGGACAAACTGCCGAAGAAGTGGGGACTACAGACAGGATAGGAAATGAGACCCCTGCAAATAAAACATTTCCTCTGCAAAGAGACAGTAGAGTACCCTGGGGCCCCAAAAACCACAGTATTAGAGGACCTGATAGGCACAAGCAGCAAAGAAGGGGGACAATGTGGGAAAATATATGGACAGTTACTGGACAGAGCTCAAACACCACTGGACAAGACCAGATGGAAATGGGAAGACGAACTGGGGACAGAGATGGGGTGGGGACTCTGGAGCGAAGCACTGAGCAGGGCCAACTCCACCTCCTTCTGCGCAAGGCTCAGACTAATGCAGCTCAAAGTGGTGCACAGAGCGTACCTGACCAGAACCCGAATGAGCAGGTTCTTCCCGGAGGTGGAGGACAAACGTGAGCGGTGCCAGAGGGGCCCGGCCAACCACACCCACATGTTTTGGGCTTGTTCTAAACTTGCTGGGTTCTGGACAGCCTTCTCCGAGGCAATGTCCAAGGTTGTGGGGGTGAGAGTGAAGACATGTCCAATTGTGGCAATCTTCGGGGTATTGGAGCAGCCAGAGCCACACATGGGGAGGGCCGACACCCTTGCTTCCCTAATTGCATGCCGGAGAATCCGGTTCGGCTGGTGATCAGCAGTACCACCCACAGCTGCAGACTGGCTCACTGACCATTTGGAATTTCTCCACCTGGAGAGGATTAAGTACGCTTCCTAGATGCATGGGGGCAGTTCGTCGGCCTGTTCCAAAACCTGTTAAAGGGCAGCAATGATGAATAAGAGAGGAAAATGGGAGAGATAGGAATAAAAAGAGGACGAACAAGGGGAAAAATAAAGACGGGGGGGAACCAAAGGAATGCGCAACCTGGGGGGAGGGGGAGGAAGAGGAAAGGCTGGAAAGTCACAAAAAGAAAAAAAAGGAACAATGTGGGAGGGAGGAGGCAACCCCCCCCTCCCCCCAATCACAGGGCAATCATAGCCTAAGTTGACGGGGGGGGGAAGAAAACGGAGGGGGGGAAGAATTCGGAGGGGGGAAGAAAACGGGGGGGGGGGGGGGAAGAAAATGGAGGGGGGGAAGAAAACAGAGGGGGGGAAGAAAACGGTGGTGGGGGAGAAAACGGAGGGGGCAAGAAAACAGAGGGGGCAAGAAAACAGAGGGGGGGAGGAAAACAGAGAGGGGGAAGAAAACAGAGAGGGGGAAGAAAACAGAGAGGGGGGAAGAAAACAGAGAGGGGGGAAGAAAACGGAGGGGGTGGAAGAAAACGGAGGGGGCAAGAAAACGGAGGCAGGGGAAGAAAACTGAGGGGGGGAAAGAAATCGGAGGGGGGGAAGAAACCGGAGGGGGGGGGAAGAAAACGGAGGGGGGAGAAAACGGAGGGGGGGGAAGAAAACGGAGGCGGGGAAGAAAACGGAGGGAGGGGAAGAAAACGGAGGGGGGAAGAAAACGGTGGGGGGGAAGAAAACGGAGGGGGGAGGAATACGGAGGGGGGAAGAATACAGAGGGGGGGAAGAAAACGGGGGGGAAGAAAACGGAGGGGGGGAAGAAAATGGAGGGGGGAAGAAAACAGAGGGGGGGAAGAAAACGGTGGGAGGGGGAGAAAACGGAGGGGGAAGAAAACGGAGAGGGGGGAAGAAAACGGAGGGGGGGAAGACAGCGGAGGGGGGGAAGACAACGGAGGGGGGAAGACAACGGAGGGGGGGAAGACAACGGAGGGGGGAAGACAACGGAGGGGGGGAAGACAATGGAGGGGGGAAGAAAACGGAGGGGGGGATGAAAACGGGGGGGGAAGAAAACGGAGGAAGGGGAAGAAAACGGAGGGGGGGGAAAGAAATCGGAGGGGGGGGAAAGAAATCGGAGGGGGGGGAAAGAAATCGGAGGGGGGGAAGAAAACGGAGCGGGGGAAGAAAACGGAATGGGGGAAGAAAACGGAGGGGGGGGGAAGAAAACGGAGGGGGGGAAGAAAACGGAGGGGGGAAGAAAACGGAGGGGGGGAAGAAAACGGGGGGGGGGGGAAGAAAACGGAGGGGGGGAAGAAAACGGAGGGGGAGAAGAAAACGGAGGGGGAGAAGAAAACGGAGGGGGAGAAGAAAACGGAGGGGGGAAGAAAACGGAAGGGGGGGGAAGAAAACGGAAGGGGGAAGAAAACGGAAGGGGGGGAGAAGACGGAGGGGGGGGGAAGAAAACGGAGGGGGGAAGAAAACGGAGGGGGGAGGAGGGAAAGGGGGAGAACACAAGGGTAGGGAGGGGAGGTGGGGGTGGGTGGGGGGGGGTGGTGGGGAGAAGGGACCATAGGCTGAGCCAAAGGGCGGCAAAATGAAATGAAATGAAAATGTACATAAAATAAATTAAGGGAAGGACAGGATAACCCTTTCTGTATAATACAATAAATTAATGTGGCAAAAAATGAATATAAAAATGCAGATAAATGTGGAAAATGCCAATGAAAAGATTTTTTTTAATAAGCTTTCATTCGTGTGCTTCAAGCCCTGGAATGGGACTTGAACCCAGAATCTTGTGATTTAGAAGCCCAAGTGCTACTAATTGAGTTAGGGTTGGCACTGAAATAATGGAGCAATGTTTGAACCTCCAACCTTCTCATTTAGGAGGCAAGAGATCTACTATTGCTCCAAACATTTAACAAATTGTTGTTTGGTAGTACAGGTGGTTGAGTATTGCTGGGGAAAAAAAAAGAGAGGCTGTCAAAGTATTTTGTATTTTACTGACCAGGGCAGATTTGTAAGAAACTACCAACAGTAAAGTGGTAACAACAATTTATACTTTATGAGGAGAGTGCAGATTGGTTGGCAAGTGGACTCTGATTGGTTGGGGCATTGCCATGAAGAACACAGCATGTAACAGCTAACTTCCCAACTTTGTTCAAATCTAAACCAGACAGGTCGACTCAGATTGGTTAAGGCATTGTCCCAGTTAACTCCCCATGTATATTTGTTTCAGCCAAACTTTGAGCACTTAAAAGGATTAAGGAAAGCAAAACTGCAGAGAGGTGTAATAATGTTAGCACTGGTTCTAGTTAAGCAGATTAAGCTTCAGGCAAGTCAAATTAAATTGAGTAGAAATATGCAATACCAAGGGAAATAAGCCAATAGTCAGAGCTTGCTACAAGAAGCAAAATGAGGTGTAGTTATTTGAGCTAATAAGGAATGCATGAGGCAAAGGGCTGAGTAGGAGTGAATTGAATCAGGGTAGCGGAAAAGTGGAAGTAAACAAATAAAGCTCAGGGCAGCATGGTGGCGGTGGTTAGCATTGCTGCCTCATGGTGCCAAGGTCCCAGGTTCGATCCCGGCTCTGGGTCACTATCCGTGTAGAGTTTGCACATTCTCCCTGGGCGGGATTCTCCGAAATGGAGGCAGAGTGTTCGCGCCGTCGTGAACGCCGTCGAGGTTCACAACGGCACGAAACGGCCCCTATCCCGACCGATTCAGGGCCCGATAATGGGCTAGGAGCGGCGCCGCGTCATTTACGCATGCCAGGCCTTGGCGCCGCGTAAAGGCGGCGCCGCATACATGATGTGGCCGGCGCCGCATAACTGCCATCACCCACGCATGCACGGGTTGGCCGGCGCCAGCCCGCGCATGCGTGGTTGCCGTCCTCTCCGAGTCCGCCCCGCAAGAAGATGTCTGACGGATCTTGCGGGGCTGCGGAAGAAAGGAGGTCCTCCTTCAGAGAGGACGGCCCAACAATCGGTGGGCACCGATCGCACCGACCCCATTTGAGGCCCCCCCCCCCCCCGGTGCAGGATCCCCCTCGCCCCCCAGCAGGCCGCCCCCCCAGCGTTCCCGCGCTGTTCCCTCCGGCAGCGACCAAGTGTGGACGGCGCAGGGGGGAAACCGACGTTTTGGGCAGGCCGCTCGGCCCATCCGGGCCGGAGAATCGCGGGGGCACCGGTGAATCGCCATTTTGGCTGTCTCGGGTGATTCACTGTACCGCGCCGTGCAAAACGCGATTGTGCCGATCTGGCCGCTTCCGTGAATCGCGGGAGGGCGTCGGACGGGCGTCGCGGGAAAATGTGACGACCCAGGCGATTCTCCCAACCGGCGCGGGAGCGGAGAATCGCGCCCCTGTGTTTGTGTGGATTTCGCCCCCACAACCCAAAGATGTGCAGGTTAGGTGGATTGGACACACTAAATTGCCCCTTAATTGGAAAAATGAATTGGGTACTGTAAAGTAAATGAATAAGCAGCTTTATTTCTTCACTGAACATGCAGGACATGTGAAATATTGTACTTTGCAACATAGCAGTCAGGTCCAAATCATTATTTTTTCTACAGGATCAACAAAATAATGAAAAATTCCAGAAAGATTTTACCATCTTTCAAGTTTAAAGAGAGGTTCTTAATAAAATCCATTAAAAAAAAAACATGCTTGTTCAAGCAGAATCCTTAGTCATTCTCGTGATGAATGTGGGTCACCTGTTGTTGTCCACCCTTAAATGTCTTTGAGAAGGCTGTGGTAAGCCACCTTCTTCAAGCATTGCAGTCCATCTGATGCAGGTAGACTTAAGAGTGCCCTTACCGGTAGTTTCAGGATTTTGATCCCGTGATAGTGCGACTGATGATGTAGTTCCAAATCAGAATGGTGTACAACTAGGAAAGGATCTTGCAGTTAGTGGCCTTCCCATGCGTCTGCTGCTCTTCTCCTTCTCGCTCATGGGTTTAGAGTTGCTGCAGCGCATCTTTCATTGAATCATAGAATTTACAGTGCAGAAGGAGGCCATTCAGCCCTTCAGGTCTGCCCTGGCCCTTGGAGAGAACACCCTACCTAGGCCCACACCCCGAACCTATCACCGTACCCAGTAACTCCAGCTAACCTTTTGGACACTAAGAGGAAATTTAGCATGGCCAATATACCTAACCTGCACATCTTTGGATTGTGGAAGGAAACCTTCCACAATCCACAAAGGAAGGCAGCACGGTAGCATTGTGGATAGCACAAATGCTTCACAGCTCCAGGGTCCCAGGTTCGATTCCGGCTTGGGTCACTGTCTGTGCGGAGTCTGCACATCCTCCCAGTGTGTGCGTGGGTTTCCTCCGGGTGCTCCGGTTTCTTCCCACAGTCCAAAGATGTGCGGGTTAGGTGGATTGGCCATGCTAAATTGCCCATAGTGTCCAAAATTGCCCTTAGTGTTGGGTGGGGTTACTGGGTTATGGGGATAGGGTGGAGGTGTTGACCTTGGGTAGGGTGCTCTTTCCAAGACCCGGTGCAGACTCGATGGCCTCCTTCTGCACTGTAAATTCTATGAAACCGGAGCACCCGGCGGAAACCCACACAGACACGGGCCTAATGTGCAGATTCCACACAGAAAATGACCCAAGCCAGGAATCGAACCTGGAGCTGTGAAGCAACAGTACCAACCACTGTGCTACCATGCTGCCCTAATTGATGCTTACTGCTGCCATTGTGCATCAGTTCTAAAGGGAGTGAATGTCTCAGGGAATGGATGAGATGCCGTCACATGGACTGTTTTGTCCTGGATGGTGTCAAGCTTCTTGAGTGTTGGAGCTGCACTCATCCAGGCACATGGAGAGTATTCCATCACATTCCAGGTTTACCAGACTGATTCCAATGTTTACCAGACTGATTCCAGGGATGGCAGGACTGTCATATGAGGAGAAATTGACTACGTTGGGATTGTTCTCGCTGGAGTTCAGAAGAATGAGGAGGGATCTCATAGAGACTTATAAAATTCTAACAGGACTAGACAGGGTAGATGCAGGGAAGATGTTACCAATGATAGGTGTGTCCAGAACCAGGGGTCACAACCTGAGGATTCAGGGTAAACCATTTTGGACAGATATAAGGAGACATTTCTTCACACAAAGAGTGGTGAGCCTGTGGAATTCATTACCACAGGAAGTAGTTGATGCAAAAACTTTGAATGTATTCAAGACGTGGCTGGATATAGCACTTGGGGAGAATGGGATCAAAGGCTTTGGGGAGAAAGCAGGATTAGGCTATAAAGTTGGATGATCAGCCATGATTGTGATGAATGGGGGAGCAGGCTCGAAGGGCCAAAAGGCCTCCTCCTGCTCCTATCTTCTAATTAAAAAAAAAAATTTAGAGTATCCAATTCATTTTTTCCAATTAAGGGGCAATTTAGCGTGGCCAATTCACCTACCCTGCACATCTTTGGGTTGTGGGGACGAAACCCATGCAAACACGGGGAGAAGGTGCAAACCCCACATGGACAGTGACCCAGAGCCGGGATCGAACCTGGGACCTTGGCGCCATGAGGCAACAGGGCTAACCCACTGCGCCACCGTGCTGCCCTGCTCCTATCTTCTATGTATCTATGTATATTCCTGATTTGTGCCTTGTGGATGCTGGACAGGTTTTGGGGGAGCCAGGTGAGTTGCTCTCTGCAGGATTTCTAGTCTCTGACCGGCTCTTGGAGCCACAGTATTTGTATGACGAGTCCAGATCAGTTTCGGGTCAATGGTAAGCCCCAGAATTGATAGTGAGCAATTCAGCAATGGTGACGCCATTGAATGTCATGGGGAGATTGATGGAGTCTCTTGTTGGAGATGGCCATTGCCTGAGACATGAATGTTACTCGCTACTTAACAGCTGAATATGTTCCAAGTTTTTCTGCCTCTGGACATGGACTGTTTCAGTATCTGAGGAGCTGCAAATTATATTGAACATTGGGCAATCATCAGCAAACATCCCCACTTTTGACTTTATGATGGAGGGACAGCATGGTGGCATGGTGGCTAACACTGCAGCCTCACAGCGCCAGGGTCCAGGGTTCAATTCTGGCCTTGAGTGATTGTGTGGAGTTTGCACATATTCTCATGTCTGCATGGGTTTCCTCTGGGTGCTTTGGTTTCCTCCCACAGTCCAAAGATGTGCAGGTTAGGTGGATTGGCCATGCCAAATTGTCCCTTAGTGTCCAACAGGTTAGGCGGGTTCCTGAGTCATGGTGATAGGGCGTGATGTGGGCCTAGGTAGGGTGTCTTTCGGAGGGTCAGTGAAGACTCCATGGACCGAATGGCCTCCTTCTGCACCGTAGTGATTCTATGATTCCAGAAATGTCATCGATGAAGCAGCTGAAGATGGTTTGGCCTGGGACACTATCCTGAGGAACTCCTGCAACGATGTCCTGTGATTGAAATGATTGACCTCCAACACCAAAACCATCTTACTCTGAGCTAGGTATGACTCCAAACAGTGGAGCGATTTCCCCTTAATTCTCATTTACCCCAATTTTGTCAAAGCCACACTTAGTCAAATGCTGCCTTGTTGTCACTCTTGAGTTAAATTCTTTTGTCTAATTTTGGCCAAGGTAGTAGAGAGGTCAGGAGCTGAGTCGACCTGGCTGAACCCCAAACTGAGTGCCAGCGAGCAGGTTATTGTGCAAGTACTGTTTGATAGCAATGTTGCTGACACCCTATGGTAAAATGTGCTAAATATTGTTTACAGGAATATTCAGAAGGCTGTTTTTTCTGTTTTAATCTAAAACATCAATTTGTTAAACAGACTGGATGATTGGGTCTATCTGACATTCGAGGACCTGCTGTGATCAGTCTCGGAGGAAAATTTCAAAAGCATCTGATATCTGATTGGTAGGAACGGGTTCTGCATGGGAAGGACAGTGTGTGATATCTGTCGCAGGTTCTTGGTCTCAATGAAGCTATCAGTGGGACTGGAATAAAGGAATGATTATAGCCATAGTCTACTGAGCTCAATTGCAAGTGTAAATGAGGGAGGGAGGGAGCAAGAATGAGAGAGAAAGAGAGAGGGAGAGAAACAAATGAGGAATAAAGACAGAGAGAGAACGAGGGCTAGGATAAGAGAGAGGAGAAGGTAGGGAGATAGCTGTGTGCTTAAAAGAAGCTGAATCAAATATATTTTTTTTAAAAAAGAAGCTGAATCATAGGGTGCGATCCAATGAGCTCAAAATTACTTACTATCTGTAAAGTGCTTTGGGGCTGAGGTTATGAAAGGTGCAAGATAAATACAAGTCTCTCTTTTTATTCTTTTTTCTCTATAAATTTAGAGTATCCAATTATTTTTTTTCCAATTAGGGGCAATTAAGCATGGCCAGGGCAGCACGGTGGCGCAGTGGGTTAGCCCTGTTGCCTCATGGCGCCGAGGTCCCAGGTTCGATCCTGGCTCTGGGTCACTGTCCGTGTGGAGTTTGCACATTCTCCCTGTGTTTGCGTAGGTTTCGTCCCCACAACCCAAAGATGTGCAAGTAGGTGGATTGGCCACTCTAAATTGCCCTTAATTGGAAAAAATGAATTGGGCACTCTAAATTTTTTAAAAAAAATTTAGCATGGGCAATCCATCTACCCTGAACATCTTTTGAGTTGTGAGTGTGAGACCCACGCAGACACAGGGAGAGTGTGCAAACTCCACATGGACAGTGACCCAGGGCCGGGATTGAACCTGGGACCTCAGGGCCGTGAAGCACCAGTGCTAAGCACTGTGCCGCCCTCTCTTTTTATTCTGAGATCCATGTACATGCACTGTCCAGCAGTGGACTCACTGGATAGTGATCAGGAACCCAAGCGGACTTTTCCCCCACCCCAGGGCTACTTGAGGTCAACTGCCTCCTGGTGTCACCAGGCGAGCACCAGTTAACTCAACATAGACTGCCTGGCAATCAAATTGAGGGCCTTTAGGTCTGTGTTGCTCTTCAATGTTACACTGGGTTTTAAAATGGAGAATGCTGGACTTCTTATAAATATATAAGACAGTAAAACACAAACTGTGCTGTACAGTGTTCTAGGTGATTGGGTCACATACTGAGGGATAGATGCAGTAAGGCCTTTCAGAAGCTTTCGGGGAGTGGAGTGTACAATGCCAGGAATTCCATGCGGCCCAATTAAAAGAATCCAAATTTTCAATTGACTTCCCGTTCAACTCAAATAAACAATCTTTCCTTTATTGAACTGATTGCCTATTTATAATGGAAAGCAGACCCTTCTCACCTTCTATTATCAAGTCTAAAGGGAGCAAGAGGCCAGGTCTTGAGGTCAATGCAACCAGGGCCTCCAGTTATAAAACATAAAGCTCTGATTTGTGCAGATGAGTTCTCTTACTTATATACTGTAAAGACCTTTATTCCAGTGCAGTTGCAGGAAACAGTCAGCAGAAGGATTACAATCCGATTTGTAAAAGCGTGCAGTCAGATTCAGGGCAGGCTCCCAACCTGCGGCATTAGAGAAGGCAGAGCCCCTGGGAGTTGTGAAACCATCGTTCCATCGATGTCTGTCATGCAGCAGTTGCACAGCTAAAGCTGGGGGCACTTTCACTCCCTCCCCCAAACCCCATGAATCAATTGGTAAAAGCAATAACTGGATGTAGCACTCGGGAGCCCTACAAAAGTAGCATGAGCCGTGTTCAAATCCCTCAGGTCAGCACTAGTCACTTGATCCCTACTTTTATGAATGTCACAATTGGCCTCAGATGAAAGGGGAGGGATGGGGCCGGGCGGGGGTAGGCGAGAGGACGAGCCAGTGCTCCTCCTCTTGATCACCATTAACTGATCCCAGTCGAACATTTGTATGTGTTAGATGATAAGGACAGGTCTGGGGCTCAGAAATCTTGCAGACACAGTTGAGGCTAAGACACAAAGGACTTGCATGACAGTGAAGTATTGGAGGGCATTCGCTATGACATGCTCCCCTTTAGAGTAATTCCCCAATTTACAAAGCATAGAGATTGAAAAAAGGATGTGTGTGTATGTGTGTGCGCGTGTGGGGGGTGGGGGTGGGGGTTGGGGGAACAGGACAAAAGGCAAGGTTTTCTCAATTAAACCAAAAATGGATTTCTTATGTAGCTTGTGGTGACTTTAGTGCCACTTATCTTTGGCCTTGCCAGTTATCACATGCAGGGCATTCCCAGCTTTACAACACTTGAAATCATGAGTGTGTCTCCAGATGTCGGATTGATTGGATGCACACTAGTTGAAAAGGTCTGTCAGTACTTAAAGGGTTAAGCGGCATGGGACAGCGTGTAAATCACTGTGCACTAAATTAATGTCATCCTTTCATCAACCTCGGAACTGGTAAATTGGCATGACGACTGGCCCCAATGTATTGTGATTGAGAGAAATCTAATTAATATATTTTATATGCATCAGATTCTGCCTTGGAGAGTGTGAAGTAATTATATCAGGACCAATTCTTAAGCGTGGATCACAGCCTAGGTACAGCACAAAATGAGCGGAATTTGAACATGCGGAATCGGCTTTTGGGCTACATGGAGACATAACCCCTGGAATTATTAAATAAAAGTTTGATGTATTAATGGACAGTACTGGCCCCATCTGACAGATAACCTGGACTTTTGCATCCCTATCTAACTTAAATAACACATTGTGTGCTTCCAATTTCAAAGGGGATGTATAGCAGCTACCCTGATGCCAAATTGGGAATATAGGTGTGACCTGGTACTGAGTCAAACAGACCAGGAATGGCATGCTTCAATCCTTCGTCTGCACTGAATTAGCTGATGTATGAATAGGGGAGCTACAATTAGAGACTCGATGTACACAACGGGGGGAAGAGAGACAAGGAGACACAATTAGAATTCTTACTATTAAATCTATCCAATAACCTGTCCCCGCCCTCTCCACCTGGAAAGTCCACATGTAGCCCCCATGGTCAATTAATCTGTTGAGACTCAAAATTTGAGCTCAAATATAAAGAATGGTCACTTGGATGAGGCAATCGAGCTAACTGTGGAGCTTCATCACAACCTAAATTGGTGAATGGGGGCGGACTGATGGTAATTGATGGAAAAGAGCTTGAAACGCCTCGCAATGAGAGACGGACAGCCTCTGTGACTTCCCAAATGCAAGTTTGTGAACTAAATTAAGTCAAGAGGGTGTTCGGCCTACAATCAGATGAAATTTGGAGGGAATGAATCGAACCAGAATGGCTCCCATTATCCATTAGCAGGATATTCCGGTCTCTTATGGCGCAGAAGCATTACAGGGCGTTCGCTCCTGCTTATTTGCCATCTGCTTCACTCCAATGGAAGAAATGTTATGTGGATGGGATTGCAATACCCGCCCGGTTGATTTTGTAATTGTGTTTGGCAATGTTATGAAGAAATCAGGAGAGCTGAGCTGAGGAATTGGAATTGTCCAAGAATGACTAATGTTGATCTGATCTGTCTCGCATAACCAAGATGTTCAGAAGCTTCAGGGCTTAAAAGGTTTCCTGTAAGTATCTAACAAAAGAGCAGCACAAGCACAGTGCCTCTCCTCCACTGCAGCAGGGTGCAATTGATCAGAGTGAGTGATGGGAAAACACACTGCTGAGAAGGGGCAGCCGTCAATTACAGAAGGAATGGAAAATCAATGAACACTCTCCTCCAATTTCTAACTGGCTTCAAAATAAAGCTGAATGCTCGACATTACATATCAGTCAAGAACAAATAAGTGACATTCACAAAATACTGAGAAACTCAGGCCTCCTGTTCTCCTAAAATAGGGAAGAACCAGGACCCACCTTCAACAGGGAGAAGAGTAGGTGAGGAAAGTTATGTTTAGAATATAGAACATACAGTGTAGAAGGAGGCCATTCGACCCATCGAGTCTGCACCCACTTAAGCCCTCACATCCGCCCTATCCCCGTAACTCAATAATCCCTCCGTTTGGTATGTTGCCTCCCAGGTGCAAGGGCACGTGATGTCTCGGATCATGTTTTCCGGGTCCTTAAGGGGGAGGGGGAGCAGCCCGAAGTCGAGGTCCACATTGGCACTAACGACATAGGTAGGAAAGGGGATAAGGATGTCAGGCAGGCTTTCAGGGAGCTAGGATGGAAGCTCAGAACTAGAACAAACAGAGTTGTTATCTCTGGGTTGTTGCCCGTACCACGTGATAGTGAGATGAGGAATAGGGAGAGAGAGCAATTAAACACGTGGCTACAGGGATGGTGCAGGCGGGAGGGATTCAGGTTTCTGGATAACTGGGGCTCTTTCTGGGGAAGGTGGGACCTCTACAGACAGGATGGTCTACATCTGAACCTGCGGGGCACAAATATCCTGGGGGGGAGATTTGTTAGTGCTCTTTGGGGGGGGTTTAAACTAATGCAGCAGGGGCATGGGAACCTGGATTGTAGTTTTAGGGTAAGGGAGAATGAGAGTATAGAGGTCAGGAGCTCAGATTTGACGTCGCAGGAGGGGGCCAGTGTTCAGGTAGGTGGTTTGAAGTGTGTCTACTTCAATGCCAGGAGTATACGAAATAAGGTAGGGGAACTGGCAGCATGGGTTGGTACCTGGGACTTCGATGTTGTGGCCATTTCGGAGACATAGGGCGTCATTCTCCGACCCCCCGCCGGGTCGGAGAATGGCCGTTGGCCGCCGTGAATCCCGCCCCCGCCCCCGCCGAAGTCTCCGCTCCCGGAGATTGGGCGGGGGCGGGAATCCAGCCGCGCCGGTTGGCGGGACCCCCCGCTGGATTCTCCGGCCCGGATGGGCCGAAGTCCCGCCCAGAAACTGCCTGTCCCGCCGACGTAAATCAAACCTGGTATTTACCGGCGGGACCAGGCAGCGTGGGCGGGCTCCGGGGTCCTGGGGGGGGGCGCGGGGCGATCTGACCCCGGGGGGTGCCCCCACGGTGGCCTGGCCCGCGATCGGGGCCCACCGATCCGCGGGCGGGCCTGTGCCGTGGGGGCACTCTTTCCCTTCCGCCTCCGCTACGGCCTCCACCATGGCGGAGGCGGAAGAGACTCTCCCCACTGCGCATGCGTGGGAAACTTTCAGCGGCCGCTGACGCTCCCGCGCATGCGCGGGGAAACTGACAGCGGCCGCTGACGCTCCCGCGCATGCGCCGCATTTCCGCGCCAGCTGGCGGGGCAACAAACGCCATTTCCGCCAGCTGGCGGGGCGGAAATCCCTCCGGCGTCGGCCTAGCCCCTCAATGTTGGGGCTAGGCCGCCAAAGATGCGGAGACTTCCGCACCTTTTTGCCGGCGCGATGCCCGTCTGATTTGCGCCGGCTTTGGCGCCAGTCGGCGGGCATCCCGCCGTTGGGGGAGAATTTCGCCCATGGATAGAGCAGGGACAGGAATGGATGTTGCAGGTTCCGGGGTTTAGGTGTTTTAGTAAGCTCAGAGAAGGAGGAAAAGAGGGGGAGGTGTGGCGCTGCTAGTCAAGAGCAGTATTACGGTGGCGGAGAGGATGCTAGATGGGGACTCATCTTTCGAGGTAGTATGGGCTGAGGTTAGAAACAGGAAAGGAGAGGTCACCCTGTTGGGAGTTGTCTATAGGCCTCCAAATAGTTCTAGGGATGTAGAGGAAAGGATGGCGAGGATGATCCTGGATAAGAGCGAAAGTAATAGGGTAGTTATTATGGGAGACTTTAACTTTCCAAATATTGACTGGAAAAGATATAGTTTGAGTACATTAGATGGGTCGTTTTTTGTACAGTGTGTGCAGGAGGGTTTCCTGACACAGTTTGTTGACAGGCCAACAAGAGGCGAGGCCACATTGGATTTGGTTTTGGGTAATGAACCAGGCCAGGTGTTGGATTTGGAGGTAGGTGAGCACTTTGGGGACAGTGACCACAATTCGGTGACGTTTACGTTAAGGATGGAAAGGGATAAGTATACACCGCAGGGCAAGAGTTATAGCTGGGGGAAGGGAAATTATGATGCCATTAGACGTGACTTGGGGGGGATAAGGTGGAGAAGTAGGCTGCAAGTGTTGGACACACTGGATAAGTGGAGCTTGTTCAAGGATCAGCTACTGCGTGTTCTTGATAAGTATGTACCAGTCAGGCAGGGAGGAAGGTGCCGAGCAAGGAAACCGTGGTTTACCAAAGAAGTGGAATCTCTTGTTAAGAGGAAGAAGGAGGCCTATGTGAAGATGAGGTGTGAAGTTTCAGTTGGGGCGATGGATAGTTACAAGGTAGCGAGGAAGGATCTAAAGAGAGAGCTAAGACGAGCAAGGAGGGGACATGAGAAGTATTTGGCAGGAAGGATCAAGGAAAACCCAAAAGCTTTCTATAGGTATGTCAGGAATAAGCGAATGACTAGGGACAGAGTAGGACCAGTCAAGGACAGGGATGGGAAGTTGTGTGTAGAGTCTGAAGAGATAGGCGAGATACTAAATGAATATTTTTCGTCAGTATTCACTCAGGAAAAAGATAATGTTGTGGAGGAGAATGCTGAGCTCCAGGTAAATAGATTAGATGGCATTGAGGTACGTAGGGAAGAGGTGTTGGCAATTCTGGACAGGCTGAAAATAGATAAGTCCCCGGGACCTGATGGGATTTATCCTAGGATTCTCTGGGAGGCCAGGGAAGAGATTGCTGGACCATTGGCTTTGATTTTTATGTCATCATTGGATACAGGAATAGTGCCAGAGGACTGGAGGATAGCAAATGTGGTCCCTTTGTTCAAAAAGGGGAGCAGAGACAACCCCGGCAACCATAGACCGGTGAGCCTCACGTCTGTAGTGGGTAAAGCCTTGGAGGGGATTATCAGAGACAAGATTTATAATCATCTAGATAGGAATAATATGATCAGGGATAGTCAGCATGGCTTTGTGAAGGGTAGGTCATGCCTCACAAACCTTATCGAGTTCTTTGAGAAGGTGACTGAACAGGTAGACGAGGGTAGAGCAGTTGATGTGGTGTATATGGATTTCAGCAAAGCGTTTGATAAGGTTCCCCACGGTAGGCTATTGCAGAAAATACGGAGGCTGGGGATTGAGGGTGATTTAGAGATGTGGATCAGAAATTGGCTAGCTGAAAGAAGACAGAGGGTGGTGGTTGATGGGAAATGTTCAGAATGGAGTTCTGTCACAAGTGGAGTACCACAAGGATCTGTTCTGGGGCCGTTGCTGTTTGTCATTTTTATCAATGACCTAGAGGAAGGCGCAGAAGGGTGGGTGAGTAAATTTGCAGACGATACTCAAGTCGGTGGTGTTGTCGATAGTGTGGAAGGAAGTAGCAGGTTACAGAGGGATATAGATAAGCTGCAGTTCTGGGCTGAGAGGTAGCAAATGGAGTTTAATGTAGAGAAGTGTGAGGTGATTCACTTTGGAAGGAAAAACAGGAATGTGGAATATTTGGCTAATGGAAAAGTTCTTGAAAGTGTGGATGAGCAGAGGGATCTATGTGTCCATGTACATAGATCCCTGAAAGTTGCCACCCAGGTTGATAGGGTGGTGAAGAAGGCCTATGGAGTGTTGGCCTTTATTGGTAGAGGGATTGAGTTCCGGAGTCAGGAGGTCATGTTGCAGCTGTACAGAACTCTGGTACGGCCGCATTTGGAGTATTGCGTACAGTTCTGGTCACCGCATTATAGGAAGGACGTGGAGGCTTTGGAACGGGTGCAGAGGAGATTTACCAGGATGTTGCCTGGTATGGAGGGAAAATCTTATGAGGAAAGGCTGATGGACTTGAGGTTGTTTTCGTTAGAGAGAAGAAGGTTAAGAGGAGACTTAATAGAGGCATACAAAATGATCAGAGGGTTAGATAGGGTGGACAGTGAGAGCCTTCTCCCGCGGATGGAAATGGCTAGCACGAGGGGACATAGCCTTAAACTGAGGAGTAATAGATATAGGACAGAGGTCAGGGGTAGGTTCTTTACGCAAAGAGTAGTGAGGCCGTGGAATGCCCTACCTGCTACAGTGGTGAACTCGCCAACATTGAGGGCATTTAAAAGTTTATTGGATAAACATATGGATGATAATGGTATAGTGTAGGTTAGGTGGCTTTTGTTTCGGTGCAACATCGTGGGCCGAAGGGCCTGTACTGCGCTATATTGTTCTATGTTCTATGTTCTATGTTGTAAATGTTTTGGAGACTAAGGGCAATTTAGCATGGCCAATCCACCGAACCTGCACGTCTTTGGACTGTGGGAGGAAACGGGAGCACCCGGAGGAAACCCACGCAGGCACGGGGAGAACGTGCAGACTCCGCACAGACAGTGACCCAGCAGGGAATCGAATCTGGGACCCTGGCGCTGTGAAGCTACAGTGCTATCCACTGTGCTACTGCACTGCCCTCAGAACCTGGCGCTGTGAAGCTGCAGTGCTATCCATTGTGCTACCGTGCTGATATTGTTAAGTTTGGGTTTTAGGAAACACAGTTGTAATACAGGCGAGCTCATGCAAATCTTGGACAAAGGAAAGATTTTAGGATCTTAGGGCACCCCTCTATCCTGTTACATCACCCATTCAACTTTTTGTAGCTCTTTACAGGCCTGGTTGGAAATTATTGGACCTGTTTTTTGTTGCTGTATAATGATGGTATTATGGTGGCACGGTAGCGCAGTGGTTAGCACTGTTGCCTACGGCGCTGAGCACCCGGGTTCGATCCCGGCCCTGGGTCACTGTCTGTGTGGAGTTTGCACATTCTCCCTGTGTCTGCATGGGTTTCACCCCCACAACCCAAAGATGCGCAGGTGCGGTGAATTGGCCACACTAAATTGCCCCTTATTTGGAAAAAAAATGATTGAGTACTTTAAATTTAATTTTAAAAATGATGGTATTATAACAAGTCCCCAATTCAGTCAGAGCATTCAAATTGAAATGTTCTGATACAATATGCTAGGCACCATTGAACAAACTCCAAGGGCAGGGTTTATAACCCCCCACCAGCCTTGGCAATGGAGGCAGACAGGTGCTGGTGTGTGTTCCGGTTCCCTGACTCTATTCTGCTCCCTACCATTTTTCTGGAGACAGAATTGGATATTGGTAGGGCTACCCTCAGGCAGGTAGCCCATTAAGTTAGGGGCCTATAAAGGCATGTTCACGGGATTTTCCGGTTGGCCTTTAGTTCCCACAGGTGACAGGGAGTGTTTAGCTCCATTGGAGGCGGCCTGCTGACAGCAGAGGGGGAAACCAGTTATCCGGGCTGGTTCCGATCTCCACCCCACCTCCCTGGGTGCAGCAGCATTGACAGGCTGTATGGGCTGTGAATGGGATCTTCCTCCCCTTACCCAGACACAGTGGTGACCTCACTGCAAAGGCCATTTTTTTTTAATTTTAAAAGAGTTGGAGACAGGGCACTTCCATTTTCGGGCTCTCTCATTTCCCTTGAATTGCACCCTGTTGCCGCTTGCAAGCTGGAATGCCTGCTATAGGCCCTCACAATTTCGCGAACCTGCTCCCTGTAAAGAGATGGAAGGAGTCATCAACAGTGCTATCAAGAGGTACTTGCTTAGCAATAACCTGCTCACTGATGCTCAGTTTGGGTTTTGCTAGGGTCTCTCAGATCCTGACCTCATTACAGCCATGGTTCAAACATGGACAAAAGAGCTGAACTCCTGAGGTGAGGAGAGAGTGACTGTTCTTGACATCAAGGCAGCATTTGATCATGTATGGCATCAAGGATCAGTTGCGCTTGTGCCAGCAGGTGACAACGCAGGCCAGGTGTACTCGCGTGGCTGTTACTGGCATCTTTCTGCTCAGCGGCAGTCACAGTGCTCTTATGTTTTGAGTTTAAATTTTTTTTTATAAAGTGTACCCAATTTTTTTTTTCCAAATGAGGGGCAATTTAGCGTGGCCAATCCACCTAACCTGCACATCCTTGGGTTGTGGGAGTGAAACCCACACAGACACGGGGAGAGTGTGCAAACTACACATAGGCAGTGACCCGGGGCCAGGAGCGAACCCGGGTCCTCAGCGCCGTGAGGCAGCAGTAAATTGTTAAAAGTTCATTTACGCGATGTGGGCATCGCTTGTTAGGCCAGCATTTATAGCCCATCCCTAGTTGCCCTTCAGAAGTTGGTGGTGAGTTGCCTTCTTGAATCGCTGCAGTCCCTGAGGTATAGGTATACCCACTGTGCTGTTAGGGAGGGAGTTCCACAAAGTTCTAGGCTGTTACCCCAGCGACAGTGAAGGAACGGTGATATGTTTTCCATGTTACGACAGTGAGCACGGAACAAAAGTGCTTCATTGGCTGTGAAAGTGTTTTGGGTAGCCTGAGGCCGTGAAAGGCGCAATATAAATGCGTGTCCATCTTTGTTTTTATACATTTAGAGTACCCAATTCATTTTTTCCCAATTAAGGGGCAATTTAGCGTGGCCAATCCATCTTTGGGTTGTGGAGGCGAAACCCACGCAAACACAGGGAGAATGTGCAAACCCCACACGGACAATGACCCAGAGCCGGGATCGAACCTGGGACCTCGGGGCCGTGAGGCAGCAGTGCTAACCACTGCGCCACCGTGCTGCCCCTGCGTGTCCATCTTTATTGCCAGATTGACCAAAGCTGCCTCATATCTGTTCTCTAGCTAACCTGACTGTAGACGAACTGTGTGCTTGCTGTCAACTTCACTCTTCTAACATAGAAGAGCTTTAAAAGGATTGGATTTCACACTAAAAGCAGCCTCAGGCTATACTATAAAACCATTCCTTAAATATAAAGGAGTCCTAGGAATTCTTGCTTTGCACTCACCATGTCGTTTTCCCAACAATTGTTAAGAGGAGGAATTCACCAGCCTGCTTCCCCCCCCCCCCCCCCCCACCCCCCGCCCCCCGCCCCGGCTAGGATGATTTGGGAATTGCTCATCCATTTTGAAATGAGGTTCTACTTGAGAATCAAATAAAGATGAATAAATTACTGGAGATGGCACACTGCGACCGAGAGCTTTTCTTTAATCAATGCTGGACTCTATTTCCATTTAAAATCCAAGCAATAAAAAATATTAAACATTGCACAGGGGAGCCTTTTACAGTTAAAATCTCTCTCCACATGCTATCAAGGTTCCTTTTAAAACAGTCTGAGGTTTGAGATCTTGAATTAATTATATTTTTTGCACATGAGTGGGTGTAAAACATGAGAGAAAGTCGGCAGCCCAGCTGGAGATCAATAAAGTATCATTAGCATGAAAACCAATAGGATCCGGCTGATGGAATGCGATAATTTTATTCTCTTCAAATTTCTTCCCCTCGTCGTTTGAAGATATTGATTACTCACTGAGTGCTATTCACTCTCCACTGGGAACCTGGGCCAAATATCTTCTTTCTGAGCCAGGGCTGCATATTGTTAATTGTAGCGACCCCCTACCATTACCTCAGGTCCGGCCAGTTAACATTGCACCAAGATGGAGGTTCCTGGTCTGTGCACCTCAGAGGCAACCTGTTGACGCAGAAAACGCCTCTTCCACCATGTTCACAGAGACATCTCTGTGTTATGTTCTGTGGTGTGGTTGTAGTACAGATGCACACAGAACATCGAGTTCTTTGACTAGTAGGATAGTTTTATTAACAAGATGAACACGTGGAAAGATAACTAAAGAACTACGATACAAATGGCCACAAAGTAAATTAATTCAGTGAATTCCCCTGGAGCTACTTCCAGTGCAACTGTCCTCCAGTATGACTTACTACCAACTGCCGAATCTCTTGAGTCACATGGTATATCTCTATCGCCACCTGCTGGTCAGAGGTCATACCGACAACTATATACATTGATGTGCACATGCACATCACCACACTCTGGGACCAAGGCAATTTTTGTTTTTAAATTTAGAGTACCCAATTATTTTTATTTCCAATTAAGGGGCAGTTTAGCATGGCCAATCCACCTAACCTGCACATCTTTTGGGTTGTGGGGGTGAAACCCATGCAGACACGGGGAGAATGTGCAAACTCCACACGGACAGTGACCCAGGGTTGGAATTCGAACCCGGGTCCTCAGCGCCGCAGACCCAGTGCGAATCACTGCGCCACGGGACCAAGGTACCTTTGGACATTTTATTAAATTAGAAGACATGTGAGCCACTGAATCGTGCGACAAAGGAACCTTTTCCGTCCATATGTCAGTCCTTTGGAGAAGCTAATTACTCTCATTTGCCCATTCTCCCCTTGCTCTTTCCCTGTAACCCTGATTTATATTTTTCCCTTTTCAAATACATCCAACTCTCCTTTGAAGGAGCCTGTTACCACCACATTCCAGATCACAGCAGTTTGCGGCACACAGATGTTTGTCCCCATTATCATTTCCTAAGGTCAATGTAGAACAAGCACCCTTACTCCAATGATAGGTTCATACAGACTCACATTTGTGAGATCAATAATTATTACGGAACCAGTCTTAGTTGGAGGGGGAAGATGGCTGATGGCATGTGGATGATATGTTCCTGTGATGTGGATGACAGAAGCGCCAAACATCAAAGCGTCTTCATGTTTGCAGATAGTTTGTCTACTTGGAGGAGTGTGGAGAAAGAGAAATGGACTGTCTACTGTCAGCTACACCACTGTCATGTAACAGCACCTATTGATTGGTGGCCTGTGAAAGGGAAAATACAATGCAAGGGGAAAGGGGAAGACAAGAGTGATATGACAATTTGTATCTTGTTATACACAAAGAGGAGACACTATGCTCAGCAGTTTAATGATACAGTGGTACAACTGCACATTAATGCACCATTCTTAGTCATGATCATATTAGATGACAACTATAGTGCTTCAGGATAAGACAAATGTACATTTATAATTGATTGTGGAACACAACGGCAGACGTCTGCCTATGTATTGTGAAATATTTAGCAGGGCTGCAGATGCTAGTTTGAGCTCGCAGATTAAGCCTTGCCCAATTTGATTGAGAAAAAATGCACAAAATAGACACTGAACAGACCCTCTTTCAACTTTCCTGCCAAACCAGTGTCCACAATGCGCCTATAGCCAATCAGTCTTGGTAACACAAAGAAAGCACATTACATAAGAAACATAGGAACACAGGAACGGGAGTAGGCCATTTAGGACAATGAGCCTGTATCACCATTCAATGATAGCCATGATGTAGCCATTGGATAGGTAGCTATTGGATAGGTACATGGATGACGGTAAAATGGTATAGTGTAGATTTATTTGTTCTTAAGGGCAGCACGGTAGCATTGTGGATAGCGCAATTGCTTCACAGCTCCATGGTCCCAGGTTCGATTCCGGCTTGGGTCATTGTCTGTGCGGAGTCTGCACGTCCTCCCCGTGTCTGCGTGGGTTTCCTCCGGGTGCTCCGGTTTCCTCCCACAGTCCAAAGATGTGCGGGTTAGGTGAATTGGCCAATGATAAATTGCCCTTAATGTCCAAATTGCCCTTGGTGCTGGGTGGAGGTGTTGAGTTTGGGTATGGTGCTCTTTCCAAGAGCCGGTGCAGACTCAAAGGGCCGAATGGCCTCCTTCTGCACTGTAAATTCAATGATAATCTATGATTAATCTAGGACAAAGGTTCGGCACAACATCGTGGGCCGAAGGGCCTGTTCTGTGCTGTATTTTCTATGTTCTATGTTCTATGATGTGGCGATGCCGGCGTTGGACTGGGGTGAGCACAGTAAGAAGTCTTCCAACACCAGGTTAAAGTCCAACAGGTTTGTTTCAAATCACTAGCTTTTGGAGCACTGCTCAGTCCTCAGGTGAATGAGATTATGGCTGATCTGTGACTTAACTCCATGGGCCTTTGGCCCATATCCCTTAAGATCTTTGCTCAACAAAAATCTATCTCAGATTTAATATTAACTGTTCTAACTTCAACTGCTGTTTGTAAGAGAGAGTTCTGAATCTCTACCATCCTTTCAGTGAAGAGGTTCTTCCCATCATCTCCTCTGAATGGTTTAGCCCTAATTTTTAGACTATCCCTCTAGTTTTAGAATCTCTAACCAGTGCAAGTAGTTTATCTTGATCTATCCTTTCTTTCCCTGTTGATATCTTGAATACTTTGGCCAGATCACAACCTTCTCAATTCTAGCGAAAACAGGTGTAATTGGCATAACTCAACCCCTGTAATCCAGGTATCATTTTTGTAAACCTACGTTGCACTCCTTCCAAGGTCAAAATCTCCTTCCTTAGGTGTGGTGCCTCATGGCATACTTCACCCTGCACCAAAGGCCCTGGCCAGAATCTCTTAACCAAAATATACAATAGTTTATAGCTCTCTTTATATACTTTACCCTCGACTCGACCCTTCCTCTTCACCTCAAAGGAATGTACAAAGCTTAACTAGGCTATGACAGCAGAGTTCAAATTCCAGGAGTGTGTTAATGTGTTAGGTTAGGAGTAAGAAGGCAAGTCAGGCTGAATATTTGTAATCAAAAAGGCCCAAAATGATGCATTGGGTGGAATGGTCTGTCGGCAATCACCCATCCAAACAATCTGAGCTATCAACCAGCCTTAGGGGTATGTGAGTGCTACGGCGCATCACCCCAGGAAACCTGGCCAACAGAGAGACTCAAAACAAAGAATGCAAAGTAAAAAAGCAGATGTCTAAACTTCTTTAGAAGCTTAGCCTTCCACTTTGGTGAACCTGGGGTTAACATCCAACTGAGACTAATGAGTCTTTTATTGATGCAAGGTAACAAGCTATCCAAACTTTGCCACATGTATCTTAAATCACATTAGCTTCTTTCACCTCCATCCCCTAAATGCCTAAAATTCAAAACACTATAAGCTCTTTCAAGGCAATGCCTCACTATCTCTGAAACCTCTTCCAACCCGAGAAATGCTCCATTCTTCTGTCGCTGTCATTTTGTGTGTCCCGCGGCTCCTTACAACATTCTATCAAAGGTAGAGCTTCCAGCCACCTTGGGCCTAATCTATGGAATTAACCCTCTCTCTCTGTCTCTGAACTTGCGTGAGATCAATCTCTTCAATCGAGCGCACAGCAACTCTCCAAATTGTTTCCTTCATGGCTCGTTGGTAGGGTTGCCAATGTACCCGGAATGACCAGGAGACTACCGGACTTGCCATCAATCTCTCAGCAGCTATTAAAAGCAATCGGGAGGGTCAGCATGGTGGCTCAGTGGTTACCATGGCAGCCTCACGGCGCCGAGGTCCCAGGTTCGATCCTAGCTCTGGGCCACTGTCCCAGTGTGGAGTTTGCACATTCGCCCCGTGTTTGCGTGGGTTTCGCCCCACAACACAAAGATGTGCAGGTTAGGTGGATTGAACACGCTATATTGCCCCTTAATTGGAAAAAATGAATTGGGTACTCTTCAAAAAAGCAAATTAGGGAGATTTTAAACCAATAAGTCTGTGATTCCATTCTCTAATTTATATTTCCTAGCCACAGTCCATTCGTGAACGACGCTGAAGTTTCACAAGTGCAGTGTGATGACTTAGAGCGGAACAAACGTGACTGCACACACACATTGCACTCGAGAATGTCATTGCTGCCACTATCTGTGTTTTTTTTCCTGCTGGCACTGTTTGAGCCTCAAGTCGACCTCTAAATGCAGTTGAAAGAAAAGCCCTGGGAGGGAGCGCTGCTGCTAGGCTATAAAAATTATATTGATTCAAGAGGCCTGAAAGCGTCACTTGTCATAAGACTGTAATCAGCAAAGCTGATGATTTAGCAACTTCATTGCATTCATTTTGTTGACAAAAATGTTCAGCCTTTCGGACGCTAGGCTCAGAGTGAAATTTCAGTGATGAAGCGGGGAATGGTGAGCTAGGCCCCGCTTAAATCCTGGGCCTTTACTGTGTCTGTAGCAGTCATAGAATCCCTACAGTGCAGCAGGAAGCCATTCAGCCCATCAAGTCTGCACTGACCCTCTGAAAGGGTATCCCATCTCACCTCACTCCACCACCTGATCCCCATTGCCCAATAACCCCACCTAACCTTTGGCTACTAAGGGGGCAATTTAGCATGGCCATTCCACCTAATTTGCAAACCTTTTGACTGTGGGAGGAAACCGGAGCACCCAGAGGAAACCCATGCAGATAAGGGGAGAATGTTCAAACTCCACAGTCAGTGAAGGCCGGACTTGAACCCGGGTCCGTGGTGCTGTGAGGCAACAGTGCTAACCACTGTGCCACCATGCTGTTGTTAAGGTTCGCGCCTGTTACTTCAACCTTGAGGAGACAGTGGACGGGTATGTCAACAAATTTTTAATGTTTTTCAAAAAATATTTTTATTCTCCTTTTTCACATTTTCTCCCAAATTTACACTCAACAATAAACAATAATCAGTAATGAATACAATGTCAATCCCCATATCAATAACAACAACCCCATCCTCTCACCAAACCCCCAAACATTAGCCCGCATGTTAACATGAACAAATAACAAAAAGGAATCAGGAATCATCCAGAATCACCATTAACACATACAGTCCCCCTCCCTCCAACTCTGCCCCCCGCCCCCTCCCCCGCCCCCCCTCTCTAATGTTCGATGTAATCCAATTTTTGAAAGTGCACAATGAATAACGCCCATGGATTGTAGAACCCCTCCATCCTTCCCCTCAGTTCAAATTTGACCTTCTCAAGTGTCAAGAATTCCAGCAGGTCCCCCTGCCACGCCAGGGCACAGGGTGGAGAGGTTGATCTTCACCCCAACAGGATCCGCCTTCAGGCGATCAACGAGGCGAAGGCTACAACATATGCCTCTGCACCCGTTTCCAACCCCGGCTGGTTCGACACCCCGAATATGGCCTCCCGAGGGCCTGGGTCCAGTTTCACGTGCACCACTGTAGAGATTACAAATTTTTAATGTTCTGTTTTTTTAATATATTTTCTTGGGACTTTCAACACAACTCGTGTTGGAAGCCAGAATTAAATATTTTAAAGACCCCAGTGTGATTGTTGAAGGGGTGGGATAGGAGAAACCAAAAATAGAATAACGTGTCAAAAGAACCAAACCTGGGAGAGCGGCCAAGGGAAGTGGGGTGAGATGGCGGGGCGGGAGCGAAACTGCTAGGCCAGTGAAGTAATTCACCCGCTTGAGCGGCACTGTTAGCTTTCTGTGATATTACTCTCACAGACATCTCCTGGACTCTGTCCAGCCAGAGTTTATTTTTATTACTTTATCAGAGTTACAAAGCCATAGCTCAGCATGTGGACAGGGGCAAACCCCTAATCTAGCTCCTTGCCTGCTCCAAAAACCAATTCAAATTGAATCCAATTCATGGTCCCCACAAGAGAGACATACCAGATCCAGGCATTACACCTGATCCCGTGCTCATCTTAGCCAAAAGGCCGAGAAGCAATGTCCAGTCAGAGTTGGCCAATCCTCTCTCTCTTGCCTGAAAAATCTTGGGACACGTCCTGTCATAATATCTAATTACTGGATGTTGTAGAAGTTGAATTCAGTCAAAGGAGGGTTAGTCAGTCTTTTCTGAGGAGCTCTTTCTTTGGTGTCAGGCAGGGAGTTAAAATATTAGCTAGGGATCTCACCCGGGTGCAACCTTTAGGTTGGCATAGGCCGAAAGGCAGTGGACCAGAGTATGCAGATATAATTCAATCCCCGTATTAAAGTCATACTTGCTGTCTTCCCCTTGATATATTTTGATTATTAATTCTTATGTCCACATTAATAATAAAATCTGCCTATGTAAACTGGTCACGATGAAATTAATTTTACCCACCAGTGTTTGCATGAATAGTTTCCATTATAACTGTGGACATAGGCATTTATAATATTTAAAAAAGTGTGCAAATCCAAGAATTTCTATGTATTATGGATGGACAATGATACAGCACAGAATCCGGCAGTGTAACACAGTATGAGAGCGTACAGTCCAGCTTGTTAGTGCTGGTCCTCTAACAAAGAAAGCAAGCTCAAATCACCACAAATCACTGAGCAGGTTCATCCTCCTCCCGCTGAGCAGTGTGAATACATTTCCTATCAATATGAAATGGATTCTCTCAATTTGTAGCAACAGTGGGAGAGACGCACATAAAAACAGAAAGAACGAACGGGTTGTTCGAGAGCAAAGAGAGCTCTGGACAACTTGAACCATTGGAATACATGGGTCCCAGTTACAGAGAATTTGTCTCCACTTTCTACTCGAGCAAAAATCCAAACTATTGTTACCCAAAGTTAACCAGTTTATCACCTGGGACCTGCTTAGTTCAGATTCCACCAAATTGGCATCTCAAAATTGGCACCCTGACTTTGGACTAATTTGGAGACAGAGAGCGCGGTTTAATGGCCGCTTCACGCTTCAGCGAGAGCGCGACGAGGCTGCTAAATCAGGAGAGAGGCCAAAATCGAGAACCGTGCTGGGCGCTGATCTGTTTACGATCTAACCGGCCCGCTCCCGTTGGCAAAATCAGAAAGCTGCCATAGCGTGGCGAGAAACCAATAATCACCACTGAAGTCCATTCTCCATACAATTAACAGGAGTGACCCCCTATCTAACGGCCTCCCGTGATCTAACCACGTCCCCAGCAAGTGATCAGGTGGGCAATGATTAATAACACTTTTAGCATGAAGCTGGCGGAAGGGTTGCTGTGGGGACTGAAGGAGGTGAGTAGCCATCTTTGCTGCTGGGCAAGGAGCCAGAGGGGTGGAGGAGCTCCCGGGGCGGAGGCAGCCTCAGGCAGGGTAGGCTGACATCAGGGGGGGGGGGGGGGGTTGCGGAGCAGAGGAGGTGGCTGCCCATGGCCTCAGCTGGGGTGGGGGTTTGTGGGGATCATGGGTGTCTCAGCACCCGTGAATCCGACATGTCAACCCCTGGACCATGTGTTCCCGTTCCGGGGGCAACCCCAGCTCCTGGCTGTCTGCCCCAGTGACCATGCATAACTCCCACTGACCGCAGTGGCCTCTGGCCACGCGACTGAAGGCTTTCGCTAATTGGAAACTGGCAATCGTATGTAAGTGAGCACTTCACAGATCCCAAGTGGATCCCCGTGGGTAGATGTGCCATGCAGCATGTAGCCTTGCCAGTCTGCTGAGTGCTCGGTCACACCCATCACCTGCATGTGGTGTGCACGGGGGAAGAGGGCAGATGCATCCAGGACCTCTATGGCCGGGGAGCTGGGGTATGGGATTGATGCTCGGCCTGCATTGTGGAGAAAGTACCAGAGGCGTCATATTGATCTAGGTCAACTTTATAAAATGCTGTAAGTCTGTCCCCAACTGCCCCAAACTCCCGATGGTGCCACCCCGATGCACATTCACCCCCTTACCCCCTAGCCCCCCCCGCAAGTCCCTCTTAGTGATCCTCAACCTTAGCCTGCCGTGCTCTACCATTGCTACCGCTGCACCTATGTGTGTCCCCAGGATGCATATCAGAGGTGGAGGCAGCATGCTGCCTACCGCATCCCGTGGACTTCGATGCCCCTGGCGGGCATCCTCTGGGGGCCCTGGAGTCGGAGGGTCCCGAGCCACTTGTCGGCAGCACGTACCTCGCCATGCCACCCTCTTCCGGATGCTGACTCGGAGACGTGCTGTTGTCAGGTGGGTGCTCAGGGGAGCTGGTGGGCGCCATCATCACGCGATGCCCACCTGTGACTGGGACATTCTCCGCAATGCCTCCACTATGCCCACATGGGACTGGGACTGCCCAGCAGCAATTCATCAAGGTCCACCTGGTAATGCTTCACGTCCTCCAGCAACTGGGACATGCTGTCAAGGCGCTCAGCCACAGCAGTCACCGACTGAGCCATGCCTTGGAAACCACTACTCATGCTGCTGACATCGTGCACCCGGCTCTCCATTTCGGCCGCCAGTCTAACAGTGTTGGCCTCAGTGCCACACTTTGCCAGCGCCATCTCCTGCGCCCGTAGCCTCTGGGGCTCCTCCAATTGGCTACGAACCTGCTTGAGTGTCGCTGACACCCCCCTCTGAATCTCATGGGGCCCATCCTAGTGTTTGCATCAGCTTCGGATAAATCTGGTCCAGAGGCTCAGCATCTGACTGGGACCCAGCTGGTTCCTGGGATCCAGCAGACCTCCGCGTGCTGTCACGCCTGGGCATTCCTGTCTCCATCTGATGTGCATCGGCAACTGTGCGGTGCTCACCAGAGTGTGCCCCAGATGCCTGTCCACTACTGTCACTAACCAAGGTGTGTGCCTCTGCGCTGGTGGAGGGTGGGAATGATAGTTGTGCCATGAATACGGTAGTGCCTCGGAGCTCCCCTCCAAGGTGTTCTCATGGGAGAAGGTGGGATGGGGGAACCATCCCGGATGGGCCAGCACTGCCGGATGAGGATCCTCCAAGAGAATGGACATAGGGGCAGCACGGTGGCGCAGTGGGTTAGCACTGCAGCCTCACGGCGCCGAGGTCCCGGATTCGATCCCGGCTCTGGGTCACTGTCCGTGTGGAGTTTGCACATTCTCCACGTGTTTGTGTGGGTTGCGCCCCCACAACCCAAAGATGTTCAGGATAGGTGAATTGGACACGCAAAATTGTCCCTTCATTAGAAAAAATGAACTGGGGACTCTAAATTTTAAAAAAAATGAACATGTGGTCAGTGGGAGGGATGGGTTAGTCTATGTGGCATTAACAACTCACGTGTGACAGGTCATCAGGGTGGGAGCCAGTGGATCCTAACCTTTGCACCACACGCTAACCACTCTGTCGGTGAAAGATCTGTCCCTGGCCTCCCCCGCGACCCCAGTGCCCGTCTCTCGCAAGGGACGAGGACTCTGATGTCTGGCACGGTGCTGTCCATCTGAGCCCTTCCCGCCTGTTGTGGCCCAACTTCACCTGCGAGGACACAAAGGCAGTATCGTGAGCCACATGCATCATTCATCATGGAGGTGGGCGGGGTTGGGGTGTATGTGTGTTGTATGTGTTGTATATGTGTGTGTTTGTGTGTGTGGGGGGGGGGGTTGTTGGGGTGTATGTGGGGGGGGGGGGCAGTGTAGATGACACTGCTGGACATGGGTGGGCCGGGGCACGGAACGGTGCTGGGCGGGGACGGTGCCAGGCGCATTCTCGGGGAGAGGCAGGGGCTGGGAGGAAAATCGGGTATCTGGTGCCAGCCCACCCTTGCGGCCCGTTGTTGATCGTCTTACGGCACTGGGTGTTGGTCCTCCTGGTGACACTTCCCGAGCTCACTGCTGCTGCCATTTCCTCCCAGGCGGCACTGGCTGCCCTGCTGCCCTCCGAGACCCTTGGGGGAACAAGGCATCCCGTCTGGCCAGGTCAGCATCCCCGAATCATGGTGCTGGTCTCCTCCTTGGCCTGGCTGTGAGCTGAGTGGGGTTGGCTGGCTGTGCAGGATCAGTTTAAGTGCTGCTCTCACTTGTTAGCAGGGGGGCTGACGAGTGCGGTCTCGACAAATCAGCCGGCGGTACCATCATTTGCGGCGTGAAGCCGGTGGGGCCTCGTTAAGTGGTCGAATTAACATTTTATAGCGGTGATGGCCTCGCCAGTCCGAGCATCAGGAAGCTCATGGCAGTTCCCGCTCACGACACACTTAGAAACCTATTGAACATAGAACACAGAACATACAGTGCAGGAAGCCATTCGGCCCATCGAGTATGCACCGACCCACTTAAGCCCTCACTTCAACCATATCCCCTTAACCCAATAACCCCATCTAACATTTTTGGACACTAAGGGCAATTTAGCATGGCCAGTCCACCTAACCTGCACGTCTTTGGACTGTGGGAGGAAACAGGAGCACCCGGAGGAAACCCACGCAGACATGGGGAGAACCTGCAGACTCCGCACAGATAGTGATCCAGCAGGGAATTGAACCTGGGACCCTGGGGCTGTGAAGCCACAGTGCTAACTACTATGCTACCACGCTGCCTAATTTTGTTTGTTTGCTATCCCCAACCCCGCCCCCCAGCCGAACGCAATATGGGAGGGTCCCCAGGTCCCCCTCCAACACTCAAACCTGGCAACCCTTACCCAATTGCACGTGTGCAGAAAATGCCAGCTTGGCGCCTAGGTAGTGCCACTTGGCAGTGCCACCTGGACACCTTGGCAGCACCAGGTTGGCACCCATGTGGGACTGCCAAGGTGCCATGCTGGCACTTCCAGGGTACCCAGGTGGCACCAACAGTGCCTGGGCATCACCCTGCCCAAAGGGTATGCAGCTGGGGGCCTTAAGTCCCCTTGGAAACCCCCATGTGTGCCATTCCATCTGGCCCGCATTTGTAGGGACCAGTACCAAACGGCGCTTGCCCAAGGTCTCTGAGGCCCTTTTTTGGCTAAATTGTGCCAAGAATTGTTGGACCCTGACAAACCTGTAACTGGGATAGGATGGCCAGAATTAGTGCTGCAAACTTGAAATACTGCTACATAGACTGCAGTCTCCAGAATTAAGCAAGCGTCAGAGTGAAAATGGTTATAGAGAGACGGTTGGTGCCAATTAAAAGGTTGGGATTGATTCAAAGTTATATTATCTGATTTCAAATCTGGCCAGAATGGCGCTGGATACTGAACATGAGCTTCCTTTAGTATTATCCCCTTTATATTCCAGTCCTTCCTTCATAGGTTACCATGAATCATAAAAGGCAATACACGTTCTGTAATCTAAGAGAGAAAATGGTCAGGGTTTTCCAGTTCTACCATGGCGGATGTACAATATAATGGAGGCGCTGTGTACTGTTATAATCTAACTGAAGCAGTATATACTATGTGCTACCTTGGACAAAATGGACACTCCTGTAATAACACAAATATTGTACACCCTCCATGATATTCTCCCTCTTCAGGTTCCAAACCATGAAAGGGCACTGGCAACCATGGACCTCTGTGGCAGGTCCATTGGTATGCTTGGCAAGATACTGCAAGGGTTTGCTATTGTCTTCTGCGGGAAACTCTCCTGCTCTTACCACCTGCCATAGGCATGTCAGAAGGATCTACCAACTGATAATCACCCTGTTTGACCAAATATGTACATCTCTGTATAGCTGGCCCTTGACCTGAGAGTATCAAAGACCAATGAGACTGTCTGCTGCCTCTCTGTTTTCCTCCAAAAGCTAATCCTTTTTTATCATTGTCATTAGCTACAGCTCTCTGTCCTTGATTTTGAGTTTTGCAGTCATTGGAAGGCGAACAGTACCCAGAGGTGGCTGCCTGTTTTCCATAGCTCAAGCGAACCCAGAGATGAACATATCTGCCATTCAACTTCACCAGTGATGAACTCCCAGTGATGAACAGTGACATGATGTGAATTGATGGTTCCTTTTCCTTATTAGCTGACAAGGGTTTAATTATTCTATTTGCATGTTATCAAGTTAAAATGGCACAACGGACTTCACACAATAAAATAATTCTGAAGTGCATTGAGACAGTTAAGTGAGCAAACATGGTAGCCATTGCTTGCACAAAAGGACACAAGCAAAAAGCTGTGAATCTTTTAACACTGAAGTTAGTTGAGGCAGAACGTTGGTTAAGATACCAGTGCACGGTTGCACTGTGGATAGCACCGGGTTTGATTCTGGCCTCGGGTGACTGTGTGTGGAATTTGTACATTCTCCCTGTATCTGCTTGGGTTTCCTCCGGGTGCTCCGGTTTCCTCCCACAGTCCAAAGATGTGCAGGTTAGGTGCATTCGTCAAGCTAAATTGCCCCTTAAGGTGAGATTACAAGGTGGGCGATTGGGCTGAGGTAGGGTGGTCTTTCATAGGGTTGGTGCATATTTGATGGGCCGAATGGCCTCTTTCTGCACTGTAGGGATTCTATGATTCTATCTATGAATCCTCTTCAAATTCTGTCTTGGGATTGAACTAAGTGGACAAATTGGACTGTGGTTCAATGTCTTGACTGAAATTGGCACTTCTGGCAATGCAGCACTCCCCATGTGTTCCAGGGGAGTGCCAGCCTGGATTATGGCTTCAAAACCCTGGTCTGGGCTTGAACCCATAAACTTGCCGAATTGGAGGATGAGTTTGCTGAAAGGAGAGTCATGCTGACATTAACATTGCAGCTGGAGGCTAACGATTGAAAAGAAAAATAATTGCCAAGCTTTCCAGGTTCAAATTCTACCATGATTTGCGAAAGAGGACTTATTATGTTAAAGGTAGGATTAAAGTTGAGGCGCTCTTGTGTGGGTGTCAATATTAAAAAGGTCAGCAGTTGATTTTATTTTCTAAAGTGGTTTTAATTATCTCCGCCTCTCTCTTGGCCTCCCAATTCATGCATAAAGAGGCTTTTGCCATACTTGGTATTTTAGGAATATTCTATATTTATCCACTGACATTTTCAGATCATGCCCCAGATTTGACTCTTCATAGTGACAGTAATTGGTTGATTTTGAGTGCAGTTAAATAACAAGTGGTAGATTTTCCAGTAGTTTGGATACCGCTTGGCTTCAACGATTGGTGGTAAGTATTTCCAGGAGTCATTAAAAAACAATTAAGCTCATAGTTAAAGGATAGGAAGACAGCAAGCAATACTTTGTGACAGATCCCAGTACTAAACACTGCCAGGATTTAATACAACATGATTTGAACTTAATACTGGTACAATAACACAAATCACTTCAGGATAATCTGCTCAGAATTAGTTCAGAAGCTCAGAAAACCCCACAATATATCAATCCATTACCATACGACAGTGTTTATGGACAGAACCACTAGTTTATGATGAATTATTGAATCAGATTTCATTTGTAGGACATGGGATTAAGGGGATTTTGGAGATCATACTGTGCAATGATGTCCACCTTCCTGTGAAAACCAATGGTATTGATAATGGCACTCGACTGCAACAGGGAATCTCGGAGTAAAATGTGTGAATTTGCTCAGGGCGTTGAAAAAGTTCTACGGTCTTTCCAGTTACCCTGACTGACAACTAATGGTCTCTTTAGTTAAGAAAGACAGAACTTGCATTTATGCAGCAGCTGTCACATCCTCAAAATGTTCTGATGCGTTTTACAGATAATTAAATAGACTCAAGGGTAGCACGGCGGCGCAGTGGTTAGCAGTGCTGCCTCACAGCGCCGAGATCCCAGGTTCGATCCCAGTGTTTTGTTATGCTCTTGTCGTAGCATAAGCTGCTTCGTTGATGTGCACTCTGACAAAGGAAGGGTCAGACTTGGAGATAGCTTTAACACGTTTATTAAACTATCAACAATTCTCCTACTTGGATTCGACTCTACTGTTAATCCTGATATAGCTACTCAGATTGACTAACCAGTCTGCTACAAGCCACGTGGTGGGAGTGATGTGTTGCAAATTAACCCTGTGTACACACTGAGTGTCTCCACTGGAAAGAGACTGAGCATGTGTGATGTGTCCTTTTATATGGGTTGGTGTAATGCCCTCCTGTGGTAGTGTCACCTCTATGTGCATAGTGAATGCCCATTGGTCGTGTCCTATCTTACTGACCTATTGGTTGACTGTCTGGGTGTCATGTCTCTGGTGTTCCCTCTAATGTCTAGCTAGGTGTAGTGTATGTACATTAATCCTTTGTGTACTTAGTGATGTATATCACCACACCCAGATCTAGGTCACTGTCGTGTGGAGTTTGCATGTTCTCCCCGTGTTTACGTGGGGTTCGCCCTCACAACCCAAAGATGTCCAGGGTAGATGGATTGGCCACGCTAAATTGGCCCTTAATTGAAAAAAAATAATTGGGCACTCTAAGTTTTAAAAAAATTAAATAGCCTCAATTGTTCAGTCCGTGCGGCATGGTAGCGTGCTGTTGCCTCACGGTGCCGAGGACCCGAGTTCGATCCCTGCTCCGGGTCACTGTCCATGTGGAGTTTGCACATTCTCCCCGTGCCTGCGTGGGTCTCACCCCCACAACCCAAAGATGTACAGGGTTGGTGGATTGGCCACGCTAAATTGCCCCTTAATTGGAAAAAAAGAATTGGGTATTTTAATGTAAACAAAATGAATTGTATGGTCCAGCTGAAATGTAGGTAAAATCTAGATGAACGGGCAAAGAACAACATACAAACTCTGCATGGGGTAGGAAAGACAGCATAAATTGAGAAGCGATGGAATACGAACAGGCTGCATTACACATGGCCTGCAACGTGCATCATGAATGGAGAGCATTTTAAATTTAAAAAACTCTTCCATTCATATGTGAGGTCACAAAGAACAGGCTTGAAAAATATTTTGTGACAGGTATTGAAAAGGTTAGCAATTACTTTGCCTTCCTTATCACTTTGCATTGATTGGCAGCTCAATGCTGCCTATTGTGTAAAGCTACAGATGGGCAGGGGGTCGTGCTATCAGAATTCAGGAAGTACATGGATGCTGCCTGATTCCTAGAATGCAATTCAAGCTGCCAAGGCAATGCTTATAATTGATTATTCATGACATCGAGAAGATTTGTAATCTTTAACAAAGAGTCTCAATTAGAGCACCCGGAAAGAAATCAATTTAATTTCCAAATGCCAATATATTCTCTAACCCTATTCCCCGTCTTAATATGATGATAGTTCATCAATGCAGCTTCTGCATACAGGATCATAGAATAATATCGCACAAGAAAGGGCTATTTGGCCCACCCAGCATGCGCTGACACCCACTCCTCATCCTGTCCCTTATAGCCCTTCAAATCTTTCCTTTTTAAGTTATCAGATCTGCAGTTAACACAATTTCATGCGGTCCATTCTGTAGCCACCTAAATTGGCCAGCTCCCGATTTAAAATGGCGAACGGCAAAGGCTGATGGGAAAGTCAGCCAACATAGACAGAAACCAGTAGCTGCAGGTTTGCTGTGTATTTACCTCTGCAAAGGCCAGACAACATCGATACCAGCGACCATCAGCATAACAAAGGAGCAGCCATCTGCATACTGATGAGCAACCCCCGGGAACAATACGCAACATTTTGGACACACAAAGCAAAGCCAGACTCCTCGGCGCCAGCAGGAGCCAACACAAAGGAGGTGAACGAGCACATCAAGACTGGCCATCGATCAGGGAACCGCTCCAGTATTGGAGAAAATCGAACCAAGCGATTGGGACAAGGTCCAATCACTTGGGACCAGGTACAGGGTCCGCCCCGAAAGGCGGGAAGCCCCTGGGGACTATAAGAGTTAAGCCCCAAGTTCAAATCGCTCTCTCTTCAGCCCCCTCTTCGTCCTGCCCGGGTCACCCAGCAACACGAACCAACATTGACCGTGACCGGTGCAGTGACCACCGAACAAAATAAGTCTTAATTCAACGCTCGCTACGAGATAGGTGCGCCTAGCTACCAATCCGTACCAACTTCTAATCCCACAGACTCAGAACCCGAACGAAAGGCCATTTGTTCCCCTGACCTGGTGGGCCAGTTCGAAGTTAAGTATAGGCCTGTTAGTTGTAGAAGTAGCTTAGACGTAGAATTTGTGCATGAGTAGCAACTACTGTGTATAATAAATGTGCTTTGATTTGAATCTTACTAATCGGTATATTGGGTCATTGATCATTACTCGGACTTGAATCTCGTGGCGTTATCATAAAGATACCTGCTGACTCGAGAGCAAAGGTAATAAAACAGAGCAATTGAACCAAGGAGAAAGTTAGCAACAATTCGACATCACAATTCTCTGCGTAAAAACTATCAAAACCCCTCAGAATTGAGAAAACCCCTAGTAAATCTCCCCTTGACCTTCTCTGCTTTAAGGAGTAAATCTTAGCTTCTCTATTCGAAGCAGTGGCCAAACAGGAACTTAAACCCTCGACCCACAGATTAAAAGTAGTGCTCCCAACAGACTCCAGCTTGCTGTGTAAACCTCTCTCTGGCTTTTCGTCGATTAAGCTCAGAATATGTATTAGACCCACCTGCTATAACTCTCTGTGCTTCGTACGGTTCCATGTAGCCATTGTTCTCAACTTCTTCTTCGTCTTTCGTCTCTCCTTTGGATTCATGTCGGATATCAAATGGGTCGGAATAATCGTCATCAGCCAGGTTCTGGATAGGGAAAACATATTGGTGAGTGATTCAACATGTTACACAATGGCCGTTGCCCAGCAAGCTTCCCCTCTCCCTTTTTTTCAGGGTTTGGGTCCAACATAACTCCCGAGACCCTATCTAGGTGGTCATTCTTCATGGGTGAATGCTGAGTGGCAGCGGTCTATTTTACTATGATGAGACATCACTGCTCATCCCAATCATTCAACATTGGAATCAAAAGTGAAACCTGGATTGACAGGTAGGGAGCACGGGGCCAATCACAATAGCCTTACTGCCATGCCAGCTAATGTCAATTAACACAGCTCAGTAGAGATTCAACCTACAGCGCAACATAGCTTTGGGGGACGCATTAAACAGCGCCATCAAGGGAGTTTTTGTTTTAAAAGAGGCAAGAAACTCTGGGGCGGGGGCATTTTCATTCTTGTTACAGAAATAAAAATAGATTCACTGTGACTGTGTTTTTTTTTACATTTCCTTACGGGCCCTTTTAAAATGGAGATGTCCTCCGAGGTTCGCCCTTTCTGTTAGGTCTCTCCGGCCGCATAAGTTACGAAGAACATATCTGTGTGCCCTAGGGCAGCTCCTGATGAATGCCACAGGCTGGAACTTTGCGTTGTAGCTGGCGGCCCCAGAAAACTACTGTGGCTTCCCAGATCCAGATGGCCTTCAAGCGAGTCTCACAATCGTGTGCCATGCCTCTAGGGACGCTCTCTTTCAGTTAGGCAAATGCTTTCAGTTAGGTGAATGAAATTGCCAAAGTGGTGTGAGATCTTAATCAAAGATGTCACCGTTGCCAGGAATTTGAGGATTGTGAAAAATAAAAACCACAGAAATATCACGCTGAGGCTGTAACTTTATTGTATAAAATGGGGGAGTCCTTTGCCTCCCCGCAGCTCTCTTTTTCTTGAATTAACTCATGCTGAACTTGTGAAGGATAAGAAGGATCTGCTATGATAACGAGATAGTGCTGGACAGATGTTATTCAATGTGCTGAGGAGTGGAGCAGAATACAGAGAGATTCAGTTATGCTTTGATAAGAATTATATAGTTGTTAGGTTTGGACTGTAATTGAATACTGATGCAAAGTAATTTGTTGCATTGGATTTCCATTCATAGATTTAATAATTAGCCACGGATTTAGAAATTGTTCTGTATCTGTTGCATTTCCAATGGTCTTGTCAGTATGCACCAGTAAACTTGACTGGTATTACAACTGAGCCCACTCCTGTGGCAGAAACACATGCAGAGGCACACACACACACACACACACACACATCTCCTCCTCTCCTGCTGCAGGGATCACAGGGTAGCAATCAGAGCAGGAACTATTTTCTCTTCCAACATGAGGTCAGCTCCGACATGCTGACAAAATATAATACAGCATAATCAAAGACCCCTACCACACGGCTTACTCACTCTTCCAACTTCTTCCCTCGGGCAGGAGATACGAAAGTCTGAGAACACGCACTAACAGATTCAAAAACAGCTCCTTCCCCACTGTTACCAGGCTCCTAACTGACCCTCTTATGGACTGATGGACATATGGACTGATCTGATCTCTTCACACATCTTCTCTACTGAGTAGTACTACACTTGTGTATGCTTCACCCGATGTCTGAGTCTATGTATTCACACTGTGTATTTTATGTTTGCCCTATTATGTATTTTCTTTTCATGTACGGATTGATCTGCCTGAGCTGCACGCAGAACAATACTTTTCACTGTACCTCGGCACACGTGACAACAAACCAATCCAATTCAATTGTCACACTGTGTTGTCAGACTACTCGCTTGCTATCCAGTCCTTAATCTAACAAACCATAATTTTCTTCAGTTTAACACTGGAAAGACTGAAGCCATCGTCTTTGGATCCAACACAAACATATTTAATTCAACACTGATCCTGGCCATTGTCTCAGCTCAAACCACAATGCATGAAATCTCCATATCCGATTCCACCTTGAACTGTGTTTCCAACCCCATATTCTCCCTATCACAAAGACCGCTCGCCTTCACCTCAGCATCATCATCTACCTCAGCTGCCTTCTGTTGAAACCCTCAGCCACATCCTGTCACAACCGTTCCAATGCTCTCCTGCCCGGTTTCCCATCTGCCATAAACAAGTTCATCCAAATCTCTGCTGCACGAATCCTTTCCTGGAAGCAAACCTTACTCAACTGTCACCGCTGATCTTGCTGACATGCAGGGTCCCCTGTTCTCCAATGCCTCAAATTTAAATCTCACATCCAGGCCTTTATATCCTTCCCCTCTCTAACTTCCCTGAGCCCCAGAACCCAGTCCCTCTCAAGAATTGTCCAATTCTCTAACTCTTGCCTTTTGTGGATCTTCCCCTCCCTTTGCCCCACCAGTGCTGGTACTGCCAGTTCAACGAAGCTCCATGCTCTGCTCTGAAAATGCTTCCTGAAACACATCTTCCTCACCACTTATTAAAAAAATAAATTTAAAGTGCCCAAATCTTTTTTTTCCAATTAAGGGGCAATTTAGCGTGGCCAATCCACCTACCATGCACATCTTTGGGCTGAGACCCACGCAGACATGGGGAGATTGTGCAAACTTCACACGGACACGTGACCCAGGACTGGGATCGAACCCAGGACCTCAGCGCGGTGAGGCAGCAACGTTAACCACTGCACCGCCCTTTCCTCACCACTTTTAAGATCCTCTTCAATGCTTTTGGTCACCTTAGTATCCTCTTCTTTGTCTTTGTCTCCATTTTTTTTTCTGTCTCTATGAAGTCCCTTGGAATTATTTTTTTTTCTGTGTTAATTGTGCGGTATAAATGGATGTTGTTGTTGTTGTGGGATAGACCGTGAGATGTATTCTGCCAGAGGCAGATGCCAGGCTAGTGTACTGGGATTTTAAACAAGTGAATTAAATCTCCATTAAGCTCTTAAATGATTGATAAAACACCTATTAAAAGATTGAAATCTAATATCATTTGATCGGCAACACACAACAAATTCCACAAACAAACTCCTTCTTTATGTGGCAGGTTCCCAATACGAGTCAGGTGTGACTAACTTCTGAGGACCATTTTATGCGTCTTCCCTCCTGATTTTTTTCTGCTGCTGCCTAAAGATAATATCGCAGGTTAGGATATTGTTAATGTATGTCCTCTGATACCTCGCACCCAGCAGACTTAGTTCACATGAATCTTGATATGAAGGTAGCAATTTTAACTTACCCCGTCTGTCAGGAGGTTAACGGGATTGGGTACAGTGTTGGTTTAACAGGCTGTTGCATTTTATTCTCCATTCAGAATCAAGCAGGATGTAAAACTATTGTTTGTATGATGCTGCAGATTGGGTTACATTTATCCATTCATGTAGCGGTTTTGAACAGTGTGGGATAGGCAGAACAATGGAGCCCAGTGCAGGAAAGCAATCAGAATTGAGCGTCGTACATTACAACAGTGACTACACTTCAAACATACCTCATCGGCTGGGACATTCTGAGGTCACGAACAATTCAATATTAATGCAAGCGATTTATTTTTTCTAGATGCAAAGCAGCCGACTGTCTCAATTTTCTGGCAACTTAGCCAAGTTGGGCTAACTTTGCACGTGCCAGTGTTTGAAGCTGGAACCTATACCTGCTCAGTCCCACACTGGACAGTGTAAATACAAATGGAACAAGGTGTGACTTGTTTCTGAATTATCAGTACTTTCCCCAGATGGGTCAACATATCTGTTAAAACAGCAGAGACAGAAGAACAGACTGACATTCATTAGTTGACTAGTATTCTTCAATTCACCAGTTAAATGATCGCCTTTGTAACTTTGATTTCTGAACCCTCCGTTTGGTAAGAAGTCCTTGGAAACTGCATTTGGGAGGGCGTTTGCTCCATCATCGCCTGATGCCTGGGTCTTTGGCTCTGGTAATAATCTGTTGGTAACAACCTGTTGGGTTTGCCAAGACTAGCTGCCTGGGATGTCCTGCTGGCCAACAGGCTAATAATGTAACAGCAGCCTTTAAACTGAACACTTTTACAATAGTTGATGGGGAAGGCTGCAACTCGGCCATTTCACGGTTGGCGGATCTTCTTCAGATCAGGAATGGACACCATGTCTTGTCCCCACTCGCGCACCACATGAACAATGCAACCCTCAGAACGAACACAAAGTGAAGGATTATTTAGTTGCAATGTCAGTCTGTCAGATATCCTCATATTCAACGAGCAGGAGGATATTGTAAGTAATATTTCTTTCAGCAGAGCCCCACAGCAACACTCCACCCTACACCTTCTGTCGATAGTTAATAGGTATCTTTATATTCCACTCCTTCTGTTTCAGACATAAAAGGCACACACATTATTCTGAGTGACAGACTGCAACATCCAACAAAACTACATCTGAAAAGCTCTGGCATTTCAAGTTAACAAAGCGTATCATTCGAATAAATTGGCCCTCTCGCCTCCGGTCCCTTCGAATCTCCCCCCCCTTCCTTTTCTGAAGTGCTGACTCATACTGGAGTAAGGATGCATAGCACAGCCGACATTCCAATAACTCACTTAGCCTGCACAGCTAAACCCGATCCCTGATATCCACTCTATTGGAGAGATGACTTAATATGGACAGGATACAGGAACTCTATCGTGCTTTTCTCCTTTTGGGACACCACGGCGGCACAGTGATTAGTGCTGTTGCCTCTCAGCGCCAGGGACCTGGTATCAATTCCAGTCTTGGGTGACTAACTGTGTGGAGTTTACACGTTCTCCCCACATCTGCGTGTGTTTCCTCCAGGTGCTCCAATTTCCTCCCACAGTCCAAATTGCCCCTTAATGTCCAAAGATGGGGCAGCACGGTAGCATTGTGGGGCAGCACGGTAGCATTGTGGATAGCACAATTGCTTCACAGCCCCAGGGTCCCAGGTTCGATTCCGGCTTGGGTCACTGTCTGTGTGGAGTCTGCACATCCTCCCCGTGTGTGCGTGGGTTTCCTCCGGGTGCTCCGGTTTCCTCCCACAGTCCAAAGATGTGCAGGTTAGGTGGATTGGTCATGATAAATTGCCCTTAGTGTCCAAAATTGCCCTTAGTGTTGGGTGGGGTTACTAGGTTATGGGGATAGGGTGGAGGTGTTGACCTTGGGTAGGGTGCTCTTTCCAAGAGCCGGTGTAGACTCGATGGGTCGAATGGCCTCCTTCTGCACTGTAAATTCTATGAAATAATTCTATGAAATGTGCAGATTAGCTGGGGTTATGGGGATAGGATGGGGGAGTGAGCCTAGGTAGGGTGTTCTTTCAGAGGGTCGGTGGAGACTTGATGAGCCAAATGGCCTCCTTCTGCACTGTAGGAATTCTATGGATCCTTCGTGGCATCAGCTATAGTTCGGTTGTCAGCACTCCCGCCACTGAGTTGGAAGGTTGTGCATTTAAGCCCCATTCTGGAAGCATGTGTGCTGAAGGACACTCACTGACTGACAGGGTGGCGTTTACAGATTCAATCGTCGCCTTGAAAAGAAATTTGGTGAAACATTCGAAGGAGAAAGAAATTGCAGGAACATGTGACAAAGAGAGGACTACTGACACCGACTCGATTGCTGTTCGAAAGAAACGATGTAGACCCAATGGAGCCATGCCCTTCTTATGTGCCACACCATTCAATGATGCTACGAGCAGATGATCTAGTTTAACATTGTATGGTGCGGTACTTGGAGACTGCTGCATCTTTCAGATGAGACCTTATTAGCCAAGGTCCTGTCTGGTGTCTCAGCTAAGTGTGCAATTCACGCTCTGAAGAAGTGTGGAGAATCCCTCTCCAGTGTCCTGGCCAATAAGCCTATAAATGGCTAACACATTGCTGTTTACTGGAGATTGGCATTTGCTCGCATTTCCTAGATTTAATACTGATTACACTTCAAAAGAGTTCTTAATTAGATGTCAAGCACTTGAAAGGCACTATTTTAATACAAGTTCTGTTTTCCTATCTTACTCCCTGATCCAAGTGCACCAGGGATTGAAATTACGACAATGGACTGCTACCGGTCTAGCAATTTTATGGTCACTTTACCTCAGTGCCGACACAGAAAACTTTCAGGCACTGACATCTACATCTGGTATATCCAAGAAATAAACGTCACGAGTGGGTGACTACTTCCCGTCAGTGGCTTGAGCCTGGTGGGCTCAGCAGCAGCACAACTGGTTTCAGATTTGGGGTTGGGTAAGAGGGAGCAAAATATTAAGATCATAGGACTGAGGAACAGGAGTTGCCTGAAGGCCCACTCCCCATTAGCAGTTATGTCCACATATGTGGCTGTGAGGTGAGAAGAGTTTTTTTTTTATTGTCACAAGTAGGCTTCCATTAACACTGCAATGAAGTTACTGTGAAAATCCCCTAGTCGCCACATACCGGCCGGCGCCTGTTCAGGTACACAGAGGGAGAATTCAGGATTCTCAGCTGGTACGGGAATTGAACCTGCACTGCTAGCCTTGTTCTGCATCACAAACCAGCTGTCTAGCCCACTGAGCTAAACCAGCCCCGGGTACGGTGCTATCACAATCATCAACCTGGACGTGATGACCAAATGTCAAAAGTATAAATAATCTCAGATTTGCATCCCATCTTCTGATGAGATGCTAAACAGAGACCCTCTGGGCGTGATAGTCCCGGCCTCCCAGCCGTGTGTTTCTCAACGCGCGGGTTCGCTGATGGCGGGATTCTCTGCTCCCGCTGCTTTCAATGGGAAGTCACCCTACACCGCCAGGAAACACGCGGGCAGGGGTGCATTGCCAGCAGGACCAGAGAATTTCACAGCCAGCGAATGGCCGGAGAATTCCTTCCCCTATTTGTTTATTCTGGTGGTTCAGGAGGACACTAAAGATCCCCTAACACCAAGAGTAGGGAATACTTCTGCAGTCTCACCCAAAATTCATTCCCCAACCAACAGCACCATAAAAACAGAGTCAATGGTAATTTGGTTTGTGGGATCATTCCATGCATATAATGGCAATGACATTTTCCCACATAACGACACTCGCTATGATAAGGTGCCAGGTCAGCGCAAGTACTTCTTTCAGATTGTCCATGAGGGAATTAAACTGGAACGCAAAGTTGGCCGGGGTGCGGGGGAGAGAGAAAAAATAAGCTGAGGGAGCGGAGCAGGCAGCTGGAAAATATTCTAGAAATAAATCAAAACAAGACAAAAGCACACAAGGACATTGCATTACTGCTGGAGACTGAAAGCTATTAGTAGTCATTTTAATTAACAAAGCAAATGAATTGTTTTCTGAGCATGAAAACACTTGAAATAATATAGAATAATTAAGTTAGCACTGAATCTTAATGGATTTGTACAACATGGACATAAAACCATTATACAGAATGCTAGGTGCTTTGTTGGATTTCTTCCCAAACCTCTCTCCTCTCCTAATGTCGCTGCCTTTTACTGGTGTATGGTTTTCACAATGCCCTGTAGCCTGCCCAAGTGGCTAGTTTAAATTGGATTAGCACAGGTTATCTGACTGACATCATGGGTTGCTACTGATGTTCACAGGAACGGAAAACCAAGAGCTGGCTAATTAACAGAAGGGTGGCACCACAGCCATTGTATATCCCCCTTCATTTAACAATGGCAATCTTTACCTAGCCCACCCATTAGAAAACTGACATTTAGAGGGCAGCACGGTTGCACAGTGATTAGCACTGGGACTGGGTCACTGTCCGTGTGAGGTTTGCACATTCTCCCCGTATCCACGTGGGTTTCACCCCCTCAGCCCAAAGATGTGCTGGTTAGGTGGATTGGCCACGCTAAATTGCCCCTTAATTGGAAAAAAGTAGGTACCCTACATTTATTTAAAAAAGACAACTGACATTGGGACCAACAACTAATAATAATCATTATTATTGTCACAAGTTAGCTTGCATTAACGCTGAAATGACGTTACCGTGAAAATCCCTAGTCGCCACACTCGGCGCCTGTTCAGGTACACTGAGCAAGATTCAGAAAGTCCAATTCACCTAACACCACGTCTTTCGGGACTTGTGGGAAGAAACCGGAGCAGACGCACACAGACATGGGGAGAATGTGCAGACTCCGCACAGACAGTGAGCCAAGCCAGGAATTGAACCTGGAACCTTGGCGCTGCAGTAATCTGGGATGGCCACTTCCTGATTACAAAATGGACACTTTGCAAAGATTGCAGGGAAAATGGACAATACTGAGAAAGCAAGCAGGTGCAGGGTTTGGCTGTTGATTGGAGCCGCAGCTCCCAGACAAGACCAAAACTGCAAAGCCATTACCATACTAATGAGCCATCTAAGTAAAGGATACCAAGGCAGACACCCCGGCGCCAGAGGAGACCAGAACAATGCAGGCCAACGGGCACCTAGGACACGCCCAACCATCAGGGCACCCACCCCTTTATTGGAAGAAATCGATAGAATGATTGAGAAATGGCCCAATTAATTGGGGCCAAGTTCAAGGCCTGCCCAAAAGCGCGCGAAGCCCCCTTTGGGCATAAGAAAGAACCCCCAAGAGAGAATCGCTCTCTTGGCTCCGGCTCTCACCAAGGAGAGACCTGCCAAAGCTGCATCAGAACAAGTAAGTCCAAGGTCAACGCACGCTACCGGACAGATGCTCTTAGCTGTTATTCCATACCAGTTCAACCCTAGCAGCCTCAGAACCGAACAACGGCCATTGTTCCTCTGACTGAGTGGGCACCTGAAGCTAAGTATAGGCTTTTAGCAGTGGTGATAGTTTAGTCTGTAGAGTTTATGCATGAGTATATTTGACTGTGTGTGTAAATAAATGAGCATTGAGTTTGAACTTACTAACTGGTGTATCGAGTCTTTGATCAGTATTCGGTTTTGAACCTTGTGGCAGTATCGAACGATACCTGGCGACTCTAGAGCAAACGTAATTAGAATTAAGGAAGGTGACCATATTGGCCACCATCTTCAGAGCCAAATAAAGAGAAACATAATTAACAACAGCGCTGTGAAGCCATAGTGCTAACCACTGTGCTACCGCAACTACTGACCATCCAACACAATTATACAATGATGTTAGCGCAGAATAATATTGGGTGGTGTGTCAGTAGGTGTTTCACCCAACGCTGTGGGTTTCCTGCCTCAAAACCTTGGTTAAAACGACCCGCAATGTCTCTGCACATGCAAATCCTGTGGCAGGTCGCTCAATAGCAATCAAGACCATTATCGCTGGTTTCCTCAGCTTGGTGCAGGAGACCAAAGAGTGTCTGTGGCTGAAACCAATTCACTCGGCACAGTGGTTAGCACACCCTCACGGTGCCAGCGACCCGGGTTCGATTCCAGCCTTGGGTCACTGTCTGTGTGGAGTTTGCACGATCTCCCCGTGTCTACATGGGTTTCCTCCGGGTGCTCCGGTTTCCTCCCACAGTCCAAAGATGGGCGGGTTAAGTGGATTGGTCATGCTAAATTATTCCTCAATATTCAGGGATGTGCAGGTTAGGTTACAGGGTTACAGTGATAGGGCGGGGTATCGGACCCAGGTGCTCTTTCAGAGGGTCATGCAGACTCGATGGGTTGAATGGCCTCCTCCTGCACTGTAGGGATTCTATGATTCTATGAACAGGTATCTTGATCACATTTCACACACTTGTCCAAACAACGGAGTATCCTACAGCGCTTTGCTCCCTTGAGCTATCAGAATAGCAGCATTTTTATCCACGGGTCAGTTAAGATGCAAGGACACTGCTGAGGTAAAGCTTTCAGACAGTTAAATGAAGAAGCAATGATCCCACAATTGAAACTGAGGCCTAACTGCAGTCTGCATTGCGGCAACAAAATGGTACTATTGTTTAAATAAAGTGCAAGCTGCTGAGCTGACCGCCAGCAATACCTCCCGGTTCACAGAACCTTTACCCTGGCAAGTGCAACACCTGCCCTTTCATTTCCTTCCTTTCCATCATCCATGGCCCCAAACACTCCTTTCTGATTACAACAGTTTACGACTATTCCTTTCAATCTCACATACTCTATTTATTGTCCATGGTCTCCTCTACATTCGTCAGGCCAAACATAGACTTATTGTCCTGATCCCGGGATCACCATTGGGGTTACAACAGAGGTGAAAAAAGATCTCAAATTGAACAGTTTCAGCCTCAACGTAGACTCTTTTCACAGACAATGCAGAATCATCAGTTCCTTGCAGTACAGCCCCTGGAGCACGCTCACTTGTGCTGCTAAATCACATAAGATACTCGCATGGAAAATGATCCTCAGGAGACAAGGCAAACAGAGAGGTCTAAATTTGGTTCAGTGTTACTATCGTCTCCAGGAATAAACCCAGGAGGAACATTCAAATAGAGAGCGATTTCCCAGAAGTGATGTGGCTTAATTTTGGACACAGGCGACACGAGTGCATGTAGATTCCGCCAAACATTTGTATTTTGTTTTTCTGCAGTGAGTGGGCTCGAAAGCACGAGAGGGAATTGGAACATCTCTGGCTAACTTTGGCGCCGCTCCCTGGAAATACTGACTTGTGGCAGTGTCAGTTTGGCAATAAACTGAATGGCGCTGGTGAAGCAGCACCCGGTGGTGTGCAGGTCGAGCAATTACCTGAATCTATGTGCGTATAGAACCAGTCACTGTGCGAGCGGAGTTCTGTGCTCACAACAAAAGGATCTTGAAAGTAAACTGTCTAATGCCTTTTGAGTCACAGGACAATATAGATGAACCCAATCCAATCTTCACCACGTCAAGCGGTGGTGTTATGCCACTAGAGCAAAAGAGAAAATGCTGAAAAATCTCAGCAGGTCTGGCAGCATCTGTAGGGAGAGAAAAGAGCAAACGTTGAGTCCGATGACTCTTCGAAACGTTAGCTCTTTTCTCTCCCTACAGATGCTGCCAGGCCTGCTGAGGTTTTCCACGCATTTTCGTTTCAGATTCCAGCATCCGCAGTAATTTGCTTATATCCAGTGCTTTGCCACTATTTTACAGTGGGATGTCTTGGCTGTTCATTTCTCACAGCAGCCCAATAAAGATCAGGGTCACTGTGGGCCCCACAGTGGCGGTGGTTAGCACTGCTGCCTCACGGCACTGAGGAACTGGGTTCGATCACAGCCCCGGGTCACTGTCTGTGTGGAGTTTGCACATTCTCCCCATGTCTGTGTGGGTCTCAACCTCACAACCCAAAGATGTGCAGGGTAGGTGGATTGGCCAGGCTAAAATTGCCCCTTAATTGGAAAAATTAAAAGAAAAAGAACAGGATTGCTGTGGTTTCATTCATACCACATGATACATTCTCCACTGTTTAAGCCACCAGAGAACCTCGTCATTATCCCTAATTATCTTTGAGATCATAATATATATGTGGAGCTTCTCAGGTGAATTGTTGGACTGCAACATCTAACTTAAATACTGACTCCCAGAACAGAGCCATCTGCTGTACGAGCTGAGCAATTCTCTCTATCCATACATAAAACCGACTTGAGTAAGTTTGGAGCAGCAATTAAGTTGGTATGTTTTGGAATCATAATTTATTTGTGTTTGCATGAAGTAACAGATGACTTCACCTAAATATTTGAATGAAACAGAAATTTGAAAGAGGCTGGCTGGGCTAACATGCAAAACGGGATGACTGAGTGTGTGAATGGTGAAAGTGGATATAATGATCCCATGGATTTTTCTTTTCATGTCACATATTCTTATGCTTTTGTCACCTTGATGGGCGAGTTGGAACTACTGTCTCACTGCAGCTCATTCAAACTTCTCTTGATTTTCTGATGGTATCTCTCTGGGTGCAGGAATCGATAGATGAATAAGGAAAGCAACTACTTTGGCCGACTCACGGGCATGAGTAGAATAACATCAAACTGACCCTTCGGACCAAGGTGGTGGTTTATGAGGCTGGTACTCTCAGCACCTTGTTGTGTGGCTATGATACATGGGTCACTTACAGCTATCAAGAAAGGAAACTCAACAACTTTCATCTTCTCTGTTTGGACAACAACATGAGCATCTCATCGAAGGTCAAAATCACGAATGTGGCAGTGTGCTTAAAGGTCAAACTCTCACGTCTAGAATTTTATAGCACAGGAGGCCTTTCCGGCTACTTAGTCCCATTCCCCAGACCTACCCCTGCAGCCCTCGAAATGCTTCACTTTCAAATATACATCCAGCTCTCTTTTGAAATCTCCGATGGAATCCGCCGACATCATTCTCCCAGGCATTGCATTTCAAATCCCAACAACTCTCTGACTAAAGACGTATCTCCTCATCTCACTCCTAGCTCTCTTGCTGACCATCTTGAGATTGTGACCCCGAGTCACTGACTTATCACCTCGTAGAAACAGAATATTCTTTGTTGTCCAGGCAAAATTGTTCATAATTTTGAACACCTCAATAAGGTCACCTCTTAAATCTTCTCTGCTCTAAGGAGAACAAGGCCAATTTCTCTTGTATTTCCTTTTGTCAAAATCTCTCTTCCTGGTATCATTCTAGTAAATCTCCTCTGCAATCATTCTCGGGCTTTAACATCCTTCCTTAATTTTTTTTTTAATTTAGAGAACCCAATTCATTCTTTCCAATTAAGGGGCAATTTAGCATTTTCAATCCACCTACCCTGCACATCTTTGGGTTGTGGGTGCGAAACCCACGCAAGCACGGGAAGAACGTGCAAACTCCACACGGACAGGGACCCAGAGCCGGGATCAAAACTGGGACCTCGGCGCAGTGAGACAGCAGTGCTACCACTGCACCACCGTGCTGCCCATCCTTCCTTAAATAAGGGGCTGGGTTCTCCGCACCCCAATGCCAAAATCGCGTCCGGCGGCGGGTGGAGAATCCATTTCCGTGCATGGATTCGGGACCGGCGGTGGTTCCTCGATTCTCCGGGCCTCGAAAAACAGCGTATTTGGAAAGTACGCTGCGCCGCGCATCCCCTACCTGCGGCCATTGCTGGAGGCCCGCCCGGCTATTCTCCGCCCCCGACCAGCCGAAGTCCCGACGGCGTGGATCTAATGTGGTCCTGCTGTTCAGGATACTCGCGTGGCGGCTGCGGACTAACTTTGCGGCCGCCATGGTCGGGGGTGGGCAGATCGGAGGGCAGGGGAGGCTTCATACGGGACCGGGCAATTTTTGGGTGTTCCGGGTCAGGCGCGTGGCCGATCGGGGACACTATTTGGGAGATCCAGCTCTGTGGTCTGCGTCCACCATGAAGCACGGCACGACTGCTGGAGGCCGCCATCGTGTGCATGCGCGGCCTCTGACCCGGAAGTGCGGGGGCCCCAATCTGCAGCAGAAGTTGCTAGATTTACGATGGGTCCTGATTGGTCCCCAGTAGGGCTATAAATATGGGGCCTTTTCACACCAGTTTTTCTGGCATGAAAGCACAGTATTTACGACGGTGTGGGGACATAGTTCCAAAAACAGAGAAACCAGCCCAAGGCACTCAGAATTGAACATAAAGGGCTGGATTCTCCGATGCTGCGGCTATGTTTGCAGAATCGGTCTGGTCTTACAACCAGAAAGTCGGTGGCGTCCCTGCACCGATCCTCCAACTAGTGGGGGCTAGCAGCCGCGCCGCGTAAAGCCCCCAGCTTTACCTGCGGATACGGCTGCAGAATGGCCGGGTCCGTGACCACGCATGCGCACCGCGGCGGCCACGCTGTGCAGCATGCGCAGGCCGCGTGCGGACCTGACCTGCCAAAAACTGCCCCCCTGTAACCAGCCTCTTCGCCGCTGGGCCACCCCCTGACGAAGGCCCCCCTGCCAGCGGAATGCCCCCCCCCCCCGACTGTGGCAAAGCTGCACTCAGTCCGCAGCCGCCACGCGAGGTCCCCGAACGGTGTTAGCACACGTGAGCACGCTGGGGGAGGGCCTCAGGTGACGTCCTGAGGCTGTCCATATGGCGTGCGGCGTACTCCCCGAGAACAGCGGTTTTGAGGGGGCGGAGCATCGAGAACACCATCCACCAGGTACGTGGTACATACTCATGCGACATGGCCAACATTGTCTACCGCATACGGTGCAAGAAAAAATGTCCTGAAGCGTGGTACACTGGCACAGACGCTGCAACAATGGATGAACGGACATCGTGCAACAATCGCCAGGCAGGAATGTTCCCTTCCAGTCGGGGAACACTTCAGCAGTCAAGGGCATTCAGCCTCTGATCTTCGGGTAAACGTTCTCCAAGACGGCCTTCAGAATGCGCGACAACGCAGAATCGCCGAGCAGAAACTTAGAGCCAAGTTCCGCACACATGAGTACGGCCTCAACCGGGACCTGGGATTCATGTTGCATTACATGCACCCCCCATCATCTGGCCTGGGGTTGCAAAATCCTACCAACTCTCCTGGCTTGAGACAATTCACACCTCTTTAACCTGTGATTATCCCTCTCTCCAGTTGCTCCTTCTGGACCTGTAGACTTTAAAAAAAAATTTTTTTAAATAAATTTAGAGTATCCAATTTTTTTTTTCCCCAATTAAGGGGCAATTTAGTGTGGCCAATCCACTCGCATTCAAAGTATCGCATTGCATCTTTGACTTTGTCTATATAAATGTTTCTGGAACCCACCTCTTCATTCACCTGAGGAAGGAGCAGTGCTCCGAAAGCTAGTGATTCGAAACAAACCTGTTGGACTTTAACCTGATGTTGTAAGACTTCTTACTTTACTCACTATGGCAGTGGAGGTGGAATGCAGCCCACAATTAATTGGGCAATTAAGGGTCTCAACAGGCCTAAGGGCAGGTTTTGAAGTGAGTGACCCACTCCCCCAAATTACGGGGAACAGGGCGATGGTGGGTGGTATGTAGGTGGGTTGGTCAAAATTTTATGTGCGTCTGTTCTGTCTCCCCCCCCCCCCGGCTGAAAACAAGCCTGGCAGCGTTGTAAAATCCAGCCCATTGTCCTGCGTATGATACAGCAAGGCCTGTCAGTTAACTCTTAAACTCGTTATATATGCACCATGAGATAGCACAAAATTGGATTGTGATATTGTGTGTTTTCTGAATGTGCTTTCACTCGGCCTGGGTGATACAATGCCACTATAACCTAAGGCAGGGGCACATATAGCAATCATTTGGGTTTTATTCCTCCGCCAATGCGGCAAAAGTGTCCAGAAGACATTTTGTATCGAAAGAAGCAGTTGGCAGATCTTGTCCTTCAGACTGAAGAGAAAGCCAGCATTTTATAAAAGCACGAGAGTTCGACAGAAAAGAAAGAAAATTATCCCCGCCCCTTCCCCTGGTAGTTTAAAAAAATTAATTGCTGTGAGGCCGAACCCCATTTTAATAGACACTGTTCTTAAAATCACAATTATTTCTTGGTCAGAGAAGCTGAATTGAACTAATCTCTTCACATTTACCCTAGCCATAAATGGTCTCAATTAGCATGACAAAGTGTCTCATGCAAATATTAGCATTTGAATAGACTTCATCGAGTAAATGCATTAATCTCACCTCACCTGTTCTCAACCTCTTTTTAAAAAAAAAACACATTTAGAGAACGGAGACCATTTCTTTCAATTAATCGATTTAACTTTTAGATTTGTGCCTTTATTTCGACTCTTTCCTGAAGACCTTTTTGTGGGCTGGGAAATGCTGGAAAGACAGAGGCCAGTCAGCCTTTACTTTTCCACGAGTTGTCACTGTAATTGTCAGCTAGGCCTCTTTCCTTTTTAACCAAATAGTTCTGGGTTCAAACCCCACTTCAGGTTTTGCGTGCCTAATCTGAACAGACACTCCAGCTCAAGACTGAAGGAGGGCTGCCTCGAAAGATATTGGGCGGGATTCTCCACTCCCGCACCGAAGTGCCCACGCCGTCGTGAACGCCGTCGAGGTTCACGACGGCGCGAAACGGCCCCTATCCCGGCCGATTCAGGGCACGATAATGGGCTAGGAGCGGGGCCGCGTCATTTACACGCGCCAGGCCTTGTCGCCACGTAAAGGCGGCGCCGCATACATGACGCGGCCGGCGGCGCATAACTGGCGTCACCCGCGCATGCGTGGTTGCCGTCCTCTCTGAGTCCGCCCCGCAAGAAGATGTCAGACGGGGCTGCGGAAGAAAGGAGGTCCTCCTTCAGAGAGGACGGCCCGACGATTGGTGGGCACCGATCGCGGGCCAGACCCCATTTGAGCCCCCCCCGGTGCGGGATCACCCCTCCCCCCTAGCATTCCTGCGCTGTTCCCGCCGGCAGCGACCAGGTGTGGACGGCGCCGGGGGGAACCCGCTGTTTTGGCCTGGCAGCTCGGCCCATCCGGGCCTGAGAATAGCAGGGGTGCCGGAGAATCGCCATTTTGGGTGTCTGGGGCGATTCTCCAGCCTGAGCTGCGCGGAACTCGACGGGGCCGATCTCGCCGCTTGGGAGAATCGCGGGAGCGCGTCGGACCAGCGTCACGGGAAAATTCGGCGACCCAGGCGATTCTCCCAACCAGCGCGGGAGTGGAGAATCCCGCCCATTTGCTTTCAGGTGAGTTGTTTTGCCAAAGATTTCTCTGTTTTATAGGCAAAAAGACCCTGTGGACTAATTCAAAGAGTTCGCCGAGTTCTCTGGCCAATATTACTCCCTGAAAAGAACTCATGGACTGACAGAATTGTTATAACACAGAAGTAGGCCATTTGGCCCATCATGCTGTGCCAGTTCTCAGAATGAGCAATGCACCAAGAACCATCCCCCCGTAATTGTGCACATTCTTCCTAACCAGGTAATAATTTTAAGAGTAATCTTGAATTATAATCTTGAATGCCTCCACTGCCTCCATCACACTCAACAGGCTAGTGCATTCCACATCTTAACCACTCGCTGTGTGAAAGGCCTCTCCTCATTTTGGTAGGAAGAAAATGTGGAGACAATGGCCGGGATTTTCAGAGTTCACCCTGCCAGCGAGAACGGAGACCCTGGCGCTCAGCCAAAAATGCATTAATTGCAGTGGGACTGGATAATCCTGCCAACGGGAATGGACGGAGAGTTCCAACCAATATAAAACAAAAGGCAGAACTCTTTTCTTAAAACAAATTTAGGGTACCCAATTACCTTTTTTCCAATTAAGGGGCAGTTTAGCGTGGCCAATCCATCTATCCTGCACATCTTTGGGTTGAGGGGTGAAACCTACGCAGGCACAGGGAGAATGTGCAAACTCCACACAGACAGTGACCCGGGGCCGGGATTGAAACCGGGTCCTCAGCGCCATGAGGCAGCAGTGCTAACCATTGCGCCGCCCACAAAGGCACAACTCTAAATAAGGTACAGGAGTAGAGGTACCTAGATGTGGATGTGTATAAGTCATTGAAGGTGGTAGGGCAGGTTGAGAGATTAGTTAAAGCATACAGTATTCTGGGCTTTATTATAAGTAGCATAGAGTACAAGAGCAAGGAGGTTATGTAGAATTTGTACTTTGGCCTCAGTTAGCATTTTGTATCCAGTTCTAGGCACCACATTATAGGATGGATGTGAATGCAGTAGAGAGAGAATGCAGAAAAGATTCCCAAGAATGGTTCCAGGGATGAGGAACTTTGATTATCTAAATTAGGATTGTTTTCCCGATTATAGAGAAAAGGGGCGCGATTCTCTGAGCCCCCGCGCCGGGCCTGAGAATCGCCACAACCGCGCCACGCCGCCTGCGCGCGATTCTCCGAGGTGCGGAGAATCAGCGCCGGCGCATTTGGGGCGGCGCCGGTCGCAGGCCGCTGTACGAGGCCGGGCCGCCAATTCTCCAGCTCAGATGGGCCGAGCGGCCGCGCGGAAACGGCAGAGTCCCGCCGGAACCGGTCACCCCTGGTCGCTTCCAGCTGGAACTCTGTGCGAAGGGTCAGGGGGGTGGCCTGTGGGGTGGGGAAAAGCGCTCCTTCACCGGGGGGGGGGGGGGGGCCTCCGATGGGGTCTGGCCCACGATCAGGGCTCACCAATCGGCGGCCCGGCCTCTCCCCCCCCGGGCGACGGCGTTCACGACGGTGCGAACACTTAGTCTCCATTTTGGAGAACCACGCGCAAGAAGTTTGAGAGGAGATAAAAGCAAATTACCGCGATGCTGGAATCTGAAACAAAAACAGGAAGCAGAATTGCCACGTTCCACTGGTTTCCATCAGATTAGTTTTTTTTCCTACTGGAATCACTGAAGTGATATGCACGTAAAGCGAGGGCAAGTGAGGTGGGTGTTGATTGCAACTTTGACTGTGAGAGCCACGCGCTCCCTCTGTGTCCGATCAAACGTAAATATTTATTTTCTTTTTATCATTTGAAGTTGATGACTGTTCTATTAATATACGAAGGAGCATTTTCAATAACTTGTTATGAAATATTCAGCATGTATTAAATGCATTCAATCTTATTCAAGCGTTATAGTTTGTAATCATGCCCAATTTTAACCTTGCAGCCCACTGAGATGAAGGAGGACCATTCATGCAGCCAACTCACTAGCCTAGGTTGCCCTTCACTGATATAAATGATTTCATGATATTCTCTATCGTCCAGCTGAACCAAGGAAACAGGCAAGTGGAAAGAGCCTTAGTTCATAATTTGATCAGATTTAATTTGTTTAAAATGGTGACGTACAGTCATGGTTTGTTTATAAATTGCACCATTACCCAACTCATTGGGCACAGTGGATACCTATAAATGTTTTTATCATGCACTGAGAAAAGAAGCACTCTATATTTTAATCAGTTTTACTTTTGCCCATCTGTGTTTGAAGCAGAAAGTTGAAGTTTCAGGTGACTTCCAGAAATTTGGAAAATTCAAAATCAATCATCCTCATTTGTTTGTTTTACCCTCCAATTTCTTCTTTCCTCCCCCAAAGTTGTTGGTTTGTGCTAAGAGGTGGTCCCACCACATCCTGCCTCTTCCCTGCAGCGCAAGCTCACTGCGGATTCGGTCTCACTTCAGTTCCACTCCTACATCAAAGATGTTCGCTCGTGGTGGTCCCACCTCTATCCCACTCCTCCATGAAATCACTTGCTCTCTATATGTGGCCCACCCTTTATTCGTCCCATTTCCAGTTTTAGACATGACAAAAGACAGAGCACATTTATCAATTACTGTAAAACCCTCATATTTCTTATGGAATACAACAAACACCGGGAGAGGGGCATGGGGAGATGATCAGAGAGTTGGTCAAGAAAGAAAAAGGGACTGGATAAACACGTGAGCTTGATTAAACCTGGCTCCTAACATGGGCCTTAATACCTCGAGAGGACATCTTATCTCAATCCAGACAAAATTTTCTTTAAAGAAATAGTCATAATTTTATGGCTCATCCCCCACGGCAGTTCTGAGACTGAGTGGAACATGAAGTGGTATTGACAGAATTCCCTCTGTTTTCTGGCCCACCCAGATTTCACGCTGCGGCGGGCAGGGCCTCAGATGGGAAGCCCATTCTTGCTCCAATTAAGGCTCTTATGTAGCCACGCAAGGATATTTTTCTGCTCAGCCACAATTTTCAGGCAGGGTGACGGGTGACAACACAGGGGGAATCTGAACTGTGGCAAATTGGGGTCAGGGGAGGGGTGTGGGGTCAGGTTGGCCAACATCAGAAGCCCCCTTCGACTGGGTGGGATGACCTCTCTTTAAGGCCCAGTGACCTCAGGACCTTCTTCCCCCTCACCGGCCTATATCCCACAAAATGGCATCTAGCGTGCTGGATGTGTTCGCCGCACACTCTTCGGATGATCTTTTGAGATTGCTTATCTTTGAAATCATGTCACAGAATCCTGTACGTGCACCTGAGGGAGGAAACAAGACTTCTATGTAAAATATTTAGCACCTCTAACAGTGCAGCACTCCCTCAGTAACATAAGGGCGTGTTGTTCTAGATCTTGATGTTCTCATCTCTGGAGCAGGACTTAAAATCCCTACAGTGCAAAAGGAGGTCATTCAGCCCATCGAGTCTACACTGGCACACTGAAAGAATCTCCAACTAAGGCCCACACCCCTGCCCCGTAACCACACCTCTACTGCACAATTTTGTACACCAACGGGCAACTTAGCACAGCCAATCCACCTAACCTGCACATCTTTAGATTGTGGGAGGAAACCAGGGCACCCAGAAGAAACCCACGCAGACACTGGGAGGAAGCGCAAACTCCACACAGTCACCCGAGGCTGGTATCGAACTAGGGTCTCAGGCGCTGTGAGGCAGCAGTGCCGGCCACTGTGCCACAAAACCTACAACCTACAGACTCAGTGAGACCGCAATATATAGAGGAGGGAGGCCATTTTGGCCGATTTCCATTTATCATTTCAGAAGATTGTCGTGTAATTTGGCTTTTTACAGTAAGTAATTCTGGACATTACTTGGAAATCTGTTCCAAGTATTGATTGCTTGTTCTTTGCGCAGAGATACTTTTTTGAACAGATCTTTCCTCCCCGACATCAAGTAGGATACACAATGCGTTCTGTATCACTATGGTGTTCTGACACACACAATGTGAATGCACATTACAGAAGCTACTTCCTCAGTATAAACACGTCCTTAACTTTGGGAGAATGAAGTTTTCAAGATTCACTTGTGTAGGGGGATATCTGGCAAGTTTTCAGGTGGTGATTCCAAGGGTCATAGAGGGCTGCCTAAATATTGTTCAAAGATGTTATAAACCTTAGCTGAGCACCAAGCAACAATGACAGATTTCAAAGCTCATTTGTTCCACAGAGGGAAAGACATGTTGCTACAGGCTAACGCTTTCAATAGAAAAGCCAAATCCAAAGGGAAAGGATGCACGCTGCCTGCAACACAGCTGATTAGCTGCACCAAAAATAAACAGAGACGTATCTGAGAAAAGGCCACAGTGCTTTACAGGAGCTCCGCAAATAAATCTTGATGTCTTTTCCTGTTCTCCCACTTATCTTTCCACCATTGATGGCCATGGCAACAGCCGACAGACCCAAAGCTGCCTAAAGCTCTCCATCTCTACTCTTCCCTCTGCGTGTTTACGACCCTTCCTAAAGGTATTGCTTTGATCGAATTTTTAGGTGTCCCCGCCGTGGGCTCCTTTCTTCCGCTCTGCGTCAATTATTGCCTATTCTGCTCAGCGCCTTTGGCTTCCCGATGTCAGAAGTGCTAGTCAAATCAAATTGTCGTAGAGGTCACTAACCGATACCGACAAAGCTTTCAGTAATTCGCTGGAGTGACCCTTCTTTGTCTGCGACATTAGACCGTGACAAAAGAGCCAATGCCTCGCCTGACCCTGTGCTCAGGTAAAAGTCAGACTCAATTTTCGGGAAGAATCATTGAGCAGCACGCGGCAGTGGGAACTCTCACTCAATTTTCCCTTCCTTGGCCTAAGCACTTGCAGGGTCCACTTTCCAACCCTAACAGTCTCGCTGGTTGAGATCAGCAATGGCTACTCTAACTCGGGGTCCTCCTGAGATGGGAGCATAAAGTGCTGGAAATATTCAGCAGTTCTGGCAGCACGTGTGGTGGGAGAAAGGGAGGTAACATTTCGAGTCGTAGATGTCTCGGATCGTGTCTTCAGGATCCTTAAGGGGGAGGGGGAGCAGCCAGAAGTCGTGGTGCACATTGGTACCAACGATGTAGGTAAGAAAAGGGGTGTTGAGGTGATAAATGAGTTTAGGGAGTTAGGCTGGAAGTTAAAAGCCAGGACAGACAGAGTTGTCATCTCTGGTTTGTTGCCGGTGCCACGTGATAGCGAGGCGAGGAATAGGGAGAGGGTGCAGCTGAACACGTGGCTGCAGGAATGGTGTAGGAGGCAGGGCTTCAGGTATTTGGATAATTGGAGCGCATTCTGGGGAAGGTGGGACCTGTACAAGCAGGACGGGTTGCATCTGAACCAGAGGGGCACCAATATCCTGGGAGGGAGATTTTCTAGTACTCTTTGGGAGGGTTTAAACTAATTTGGCAGGGGAATGGGAACCGGATTTGTAGTCCAGCAACTAAGGTAGCCAATATTCAGGACGCCAAAGCGTGTAATGAGGCAGTGGGGAAGGGAACACTGACAAAGGAGAGTACTTGCAGGCACAGAGATGGGTTGAAGTGTGTATACTTCAACGCAAGAAGCATCAGGAATAAGGTGGGTGAACTTAAGGCATGGATTGGTACTTGGGACTACGATGTGGTGGCCATCACGGAAACTTGGTTAGAAGAGGGGCAGAAATGGTTGTTGGAGGTCCCTGGTTATAGATGTTTCAATAAGATTAGGGAGGGTGGTAAAAGAGGTGGGGGGGGGGGGGTAGCATTGTTAATTAGAGATAGTATAACAGCTGCAGAAAGGCAGTTCGAGGAGTATCAGCCTACTGAGGTAGTATGGGTTGAAGTCAGAAATAGGAAAGGAGCAGTCACCTTGTTAGGAGTTTTCTATAGGCCCTCCAATAGTAGCAGAGATGTGGAGGAACAGTTGGGAAACCGATTTTGGAAAGGTGCAGAAGGCACAGGGTAGTAGTCATGGGTGACTTTAACTTCCCAAACATTGAGTGTAAACTCTTTAGATCAAATAGTTTGGATGGGGTGGTGTTTGTACAGTGTGTCCAGGAAGCTTTTCTAACACAGTATGTAGATTGTCCAACCAGAGGAGGGGCAATATTGGATTTATTACTTGGTAATGAACCAGGGCAAGTGATAGATTTGTTAGTGGGGGAGCATTTTGGAGATAGTGACCACAATTCTGTGACTTTCACTTTAGTAATGGAGAGGGATAGGTGCGTGCAACAGGGCAAGGTTTTCAATTGGGGGAAGGGTAAATACGATGTTGTCAGACAAGAATTGAAGTGCATAAGTTGGGAACATAGGCTGTCAGGGAAGGACACAAGTGAAATGTGGAACTTGTTCAAGGAACAGGTACTACGTGTCCTTGATATGTATGTCCCTGTCAGGCAGGGAAGAGATGGTCGAGTGAGGGAACCATGGTTGGCAAGAGAGGTTGAATGTCTTGTTAAGAGGAAAAAGGAGACTTATGTAAGGCTGAGGAAACAAGGTTCAGACAGGGCATTGGAGGGATACAAGATAGCCAGGAGGGAACTGAAGAAAGGGATTAGGAGAGCTAAGAGAGGGCATGAACAATCTTTGGTGGGTAGGATCAAGGAAAACCCCAAGGCCTTTTACACGTGTGAGAAATAGGAGAATGACTAGAGAGAGGGTAGGTCCGATCAAGGACAGTAGCGGGAGATTGTGTATTGAGTCTGAAGAGATAGGAGAGGTCTTGAACGAGTACTTTTCTTCTGTATTTACAAATGGGAGGGGCCATATTGTTGGCGAGGACAGTGTGAAACAGACTGGTAAGCTCGAGGAAATGCTTGTTAGGAAGGAAGATGTGTTGGGCATTTTGAAAAACTTGAGGATAGACAAGTCCCCGGGCCTGACGGGATATATCCAAGGATTCAATGGGAAGCAAGAGATGAAATTGCAGAGCCGTTGGCAATGATCTTTTCGTCCTCACTGTCAACAGGGGTGGTACCAGGGGATTGGAGAGTGGCGAATGTCGTGCCCCTGTTCAAAAAAGGGACTAGGGATAACCCTGGGAATTACAGGCCAGTTAGTCTTACTTCGGTGGTAGGCAAAGTCATGGAAAGGGTACTGAAGGATAGGATTTCTGAGCATCTGGAAAGACACTGCTTGATTAGGGATAGTCAGCACGGATTTGTGAGGGGTAGGTCTTGCCTTACAAGTCTTATTGAATTCTTTGAGGAGGTGACCAAGCATGTGGATGAAGGTAAAGCAGTGGATGTAGTGTACATAGATTTCAGTAAGGCATTTGATAAGGTTCCCCATGGTAGGCTTCTGCAGAAAGTAAGGAGGCATGGGATAGTGGGAAATTTGGCCAGTTGGATAACGAACTGGCTAACCGATAGAAGTCCGAGAGTGGTGGTGGATGGCAAATATTCAGCCTGGATCCCAGTTACCAGTGGCGTACCGCAGGGATCAGTTCTGGGTCCTCTGCTGTTTGTGATTTTCATTAATGACTTGGATGAGGGAGTTGAAGGTTGGGTCAGTAAATTTGCAGACGATACAAAGATTGGTGGAGTTGTGGATAGTGAGGAGGGCTGTTGTCGGCTGCAAAGAGACATAGATAGGATGCAGAGCTGGGCTGAGAAGTGGCAGATGGAGTTTAACCCTGAAAAGTGTGAGGTTGTCCATTTTGGAAGGACAAATATGAATGCGGAATACAGGGTTAACGGTAGAGTTCTTGGCAATGTGGAGGAGCAGAGAGATCTTGGGGTCTATGTTCATACATCTTTGAAAGTTGCCACTCAAGTGGATAGAGCTGTGAAGAAGGCCTATGGTGTGCTCGCGTTCATTAACAGAGGGATTGAATTTAAGAGCCGTGAGGTGATGATGCAGATGTACAAAATTTTGGTAAGGCCACATTTGGAGTACTGTGTACAGTTCTGGTCGCCTCATTTTAGGAAGGATGTGGAAGCTTTGGAAAAGGTGCAAAGGAGATTTACCAGGATGTTGCCTGGAATGGAGAGTAGGTCTTACGAGGAAAGGTTGAGGGTGCTAGGCCTTTTCTCATTAGAACGGAGAAGGATGAGGGGTGACTTGATAGAGGTTTATAAGATGATCAGGGGAATAGATAGAGTAGACAGTCAGAGACTTTTTCCCCGGGTGGAACAAACCATTACAAGGGGACATAAATTTAAGATGAATGGTGGAAAATATAGGGGGGATGTCAGAGGTTGGTTCTTTACACAGAGAGTAGTGGGGGCATGGAATGCACTGCCTGTGGAAGTAGCTGAGTCGGAAACATTAGGGACCTTCAAGCAGCTATTGGATAGGTACATGGATTACGGTAAAATTATATAGTGTAGATTTATTTGTTCTTAAGGGCAGCACAGTAGCATTGTGGATAGCACAATTGCTTCACAGCTCCAGGGTCCCAGGTTCGATTCCGGCTTGGGTCACTGTCTGTGCGGAGTCTGCACATCCTCCCAGTGTCTGTGTGGGTTTCCTCCGGGTGCTCCGGTTTCCTCCCACAGTCCAAAGATGTGCAGGTTAGGTGGATTGGCCATGATAAATTGCCCTTAGTGTCCAAAATTGCCCTTAGTGTTGGGTGGAGGTGTTGACTTTGGGTAGGGTGCTCTTTCCAAGAGCCGGTGCAGACTCAATGGGCCGAATGGCCTCCTTCTGCACTGTAAATTCGATGATAATCTATGATTAATCTAGGACAAAGGTTCGGCACAGCATCGTGGGCCGAAGGGCCTGTTCTGTGCTGTATTTTCTATGTTCTATGTTCTATATGACTTCTTCAGATCAGTAGGAAAGTAGAAATGTGATGGATTTCAAGCCATTGAAAAGTGCAGGGGAAGGGGGAAGGAGAACAAAAGGGAACGTATGGGATAGGGTAGGGATGGAATGGATTAAATGACAAAGGTGTCGTGAAACAAAAGGGAGTGGGAATAGCAGTAGTAAAGAAAGAAAGCATTTGTCCAGAGTGAGTGTGAACAGTTCTATCTAAAAATATGAAAAACAAGATTAAAAGTACAACATGGCAAAAAAAACAACAGAAAACAGTCTGAAACTGTTGAATTCAATGTTGAGTCCAAAAGGTGCCTAATTGGAAGATGAGGTGTTGTCCCTCCAGCTTGTGTTGGTCTTCACTGGAACAGTGCAGCACGCCGAGGACAGAAGTGTAAGCGTGAGAGCAAGGTGGTGAATTAAAACAGCAAGCAACTAGAAGCTTGGTGGAAATTAGAAACAACGGAATAAACTCCTTGGTAGGAATAATTTCTCGGTCCCGAGCAGTACTTCCAAAGTGGGGCATAGTACAAACCAAGAAATAATGAAAGCTTGTGAGGAGGGCTTGTGAGAAGGGCACAACGGTAATCGTGGGTGTTTTTAATATGCATATTGACTTGATTAATGAAATTGATAAGGATAGCCTCGAGGGGATTTCATGAGTGCATGAGGGATTGTTTCTTAGATCAATATGTTGTGGAGTCGACCAGGGAGCAGGCTATTTTAGATTTGGTATTATGTAATGAAGAAGGGTTGATAAATAGTCTTCTCCTTCAGGATCCTCTTGGAAGGAGTGATTACAACATCAAGAATTTCAAATTCAGATTGAACGAAAGAAGACAGTGCTGTACTCGAGTTTTAGCACTGGGCAGATGTGATCATACAGGCCTGAGGAAAGAGTTGGCCCAAGTGTAGAGAGCACAAATAATTGAGCATAAGACAATTGAGGAACAATGGCAGATGTTCAGGGAGATATTAAACACCTCTCAATTAATGTATATTCCGGAGAGGAAGAGGAATTGTAAAAGGGAGAAAAACGTTCCATGGCTAAAAAAGGAAGTCAAAGAGGACATAAAGGCAAAAACTAGGGGACACCATACTGCAAAGACTGGTAAACTGGAGGTTTAGGAAAGCTTTAAGTTTCAGCAAAAGGCTACTAAAAATAAAATCAAACGAGCTGAGTTGAACTACGAAAGGAAACTATCAGAAAACATAAACACTGATACCAAAAGCTTCTTGAAGTATATAAAGAGGAAGAGCATAGCTAAAGTAAATGTTGACCCTTTAGAGGACGATACTGGTGAGGTAATAATGGGGATCACAGAAATGGCGGAGACACTGAACCAATATTTTGCCTGTCTTCACAGTAGAGGATAATAAAAAATTTCCCAAAACTGCAGTTAATGCAGAGGAACTTGGTGCAAAACCATCACTAGGAAGAAGATATTGAATAAACTAATGGAATTAAAGGCAGATAGGTCTCTGGGACCTGATGACCTGCACACTAGGGTATTACAGGAGGTGGCAGCAGAGATAGTGGATGCATTGGTCATGGTATTTCAAAATTGGATTCTGGAAAGGTCCCGGTGGATTGGAAACATGCTATTGTGATGCCCCTGTTCCAAAAGGGAGAGAGGCAGACCCGGGTTCGATCCTGGCCCTGGGGCACTGTTCGTGTGGAGTTTGCACATTCTCCCCATATTGCGTGGTTCTCATCCCCACAACCCAAAGATGTGCAGGGTAGTTGGAAAGTGAGAACTAGATGAACCCTATCCCGGAAGGGAGGGAGGGGAAGGGATGAGTGCACGTGCACGAAATGGATCAGACACAGTTGAGAGCTGTGCCAACCACAGTGGAGAGGAGGATCCTTAGTTGAGGGAAAAGGAAGACATGTTTGAATGCTGCTGTGGAAGGTTGCATCATTAGAAGAGATGCGATGGAGATGGAGAAACTGGGAGAATGGAATTCAGTCCTTCCAGGAAGTAGGGTGTAAGGAAGGTTTGTCCAGGTAGCTGTGGGAGTCAGTGGGCTTAGAGTAGACAACCTGTCCCCAGATATGGAAACAAAGATCGAGGAAGGGAAGGGAAATGGCTGATGTAGATCATGTGAATGTGAGAGGGGTGGAAATTGGAAGCAAAGTTGATGGAATTCCTGGGAACATCCTGAGCCACATGGTTGTAGTTCTGATCAACTATTGATCAAAAGAATGTCACTATCCCTGGAAAGAATGAAGAGATGGCAAAACTATGATAATTCCAGATGCCAGAAAGAGCAGTTAAATGATTTGGACTTCTTTCTTTGGGAAAGAAAAGGATGGCCTCATACATTATGAAGTGAAATAATAAAATTGGCTCAGGCAAATTCTTCACTGTGGTGGAAGGTTCAAATACTCAAGAGACACGTGTGAAAGATGGAAAAGCCAGGCAGGATTATTCGCAAATACTTATGCTTCTGAAGTGGGCAACATAGGAAGTAATTAGAAGAATCTTTCAAGACAGAAGGAATTGCGAGATCGATCAATTTTTGGGATAAACAGCCATCCTCTTGTTTCAAATCGTTTTTGTGCTCACTCATATTTTCCTGGTCAGTTGATATCAAACTGAAGCATTGAGACATGACAGTGCAGCCATTAGCAACGCGATGATATGATGATGCAGCAGACAGTGCAGTCACATCTGATGAGCTATCAAGAGGAGCAGGCTGAAGCCATGTCATTTTTGATTAGAATTGAAGATTATATTTCAGGGCAAAGTCATTCATCGTTGCGATTCGGACGGTTTGGCTAAAACCCAATGCCGCTTTTTCTTTATGAATGCTTTTTCTTCCCGTGTCTGCGTGGATTTCACCTCCACAACCTCAAAGATGTGCAGGTTAGGTGGAAGAATGGAACAGGGAGAGAAGGGAGGGTCACTGATAATTTTGTTGAAAAATCGGATTTGGAGGAGAAGGTGATTTTTTTTAAGGCCGAGGGAAGAGAGGAGAGGGAAAGACCAAGTTCTAGAGAGCGAGGCAGAGGGGATGGAGAATGACCATCAATGCTGGGGAGAAGGGAACTGGGGAAAACAAATTGCTGAATTAGACGAGTGAAGGATATGGGCCGGTGATAGAAAGCCGGAGCAGTCCACACCGATAGGAAGGGTGAGAACAGGAGTCGACTTGAAAGAGCTGAGAGTTTGAAATACAATCCCGAGAGGGGAGGGGCGAGAACCAACGGAGGCCACAGCGGACTGGGTAGTGGACAAATGGGACAGTGCCGGACAGACTTTTCTAGCCTGCCGATTGTGAGGCAACTGTAACATTTCAGTTACTGGCCTGCCTGAGATAAATTATTCAGCATAGACCAAATCCTGAAAGCTATCTATCGTGCAGGATTAGCATGACAGCACAGGAAGACATCCTTATCATCATAGTGAGTATTCAGGTTATTTGGCAGGGGACAAGAAACAACAGACAGAGGTGACGTTAAAATGGAGGAAAATGGAAAGAAAGCTAGGGGAGAGAGAGAGAAAGATGAAAGAGAGTAGAGAGAGGGAGAGATTGAAGGAGAAAAATGAGATTGAGGAAGAGAGATTGAGTGAGGGAGACCGAAAGAGAGAGAAAGAAAGAGAGAAAGATTGTGAGAGGAAGAGATTGAGAAAAAAAAGAAAGAGTAAATAAATAAAGAGAGAGAGAAAGAGATTGCGCGAAATAGAGGGAAAATAAATATAGAGAAACAGAGAGGGAGACAAACAGAGGAAGAAAGATAAAGGAGAGAGAGAGGAGGGAAAAGAGAGAGAAATAGAGAGAACAAGCATATGAAATAATTTGAATTTGTGGTATATCCTCAGCAAGTCCCAGAGTGCTTCACATTTGATTAATTACTTGTGAAGCATAGACACTCTTGCACAGGCAACGAATGCCTTGTGTTTTAAAGAGTGTGTATTTCTGTTACTTCAGCTCCACCTACCATTGAAATCTCAATCGAAAGATTCTCCTAGCAGTGCTGTAAGAATGAACCTATGGTACAATAGTTCTTTATATAGACTCGGGATAAAATGAACACAACTTCCTCTTCAGGTTCCTGAACACAATCAAACCAGTTTTAATCACATCTAATCTGGGAACCGTGCCTTATCCTTCCCAAGGTCAGGGTCCTTGCAGCATCTCAAACCTCTGGACCTACCTCAGCCTTCCCTAATAATCCAACAACCCATGATTGCCATTGGTTACCTGTGGGGGCAGCTCTGTCCACTATAAACACAGTTTAGAAATCTGGCTGTGGTGTTCTAACCAAGATGCTTGGGAAATGTGTGCTGGAGCTCCAGCTGTGTACAGTTCCTCACTGGAGACTGATCTCAGAATATTATCGTATGAAACCAGCACTGAATTTCATTTGGAGTTGTTGCACAAGACCAGCATTCCTTTCCCATTCATAGATTGATTGCATTGAAAAGCATGAAGTGATTTGTATTACGTTAAAGGCATGATGGCACAGTGGTTAGCACTGCTGCCTCACAGCTCCAGGGACCCGGGTTCAATTCACGCCTCGGGTGACTGTCTGTGGGGAGTTTGCACTTTCTCCCCGTGTCTGTGTGGGTTTCCTCCGGGTGCTCTGGTTTCCTCCCACAGTCCAAAGATTTGCAGGTTAGCTGAATTAGCCATGATAAATTGCCCCTTAGTGTCCAAAAGGTTGGTGGGGTTACAGGGATAGGGTGGAGACATGGGCTTAAATAGAGTGCTCTTTCCAAGGGTTGGTGCAGACTCAATGGGCCGAATGGCTTCCTTCGGCACTGCAGGGATTCTATGATAAATATAAGTTGATGCCGTCATATTTCCCCTCCACCGTCTTCTCCCACCCACCCTCTGCAAAGGATTTGCCCCCTCACTGGACGGCAGTCACAGTGGCACCAGTCAAAGGACTATTCTTCATGTGTGAGCCCAGACAGAAAGTTGTAGTGAGCTATTTGACTGCACTGGGCATCATAACTGAGCAAAGCCTCCTCCACACAAACATCAATCCCATCAGTGGGGCGATGAGGCAGCGAGGGCCTCAGATTAACAGTTCCTCAGAGAGATGGCACCTCAGCACTCCCTCAGCTGTGCACAGGACTGTCGGCGGAGAGTCCGTCTCTAGAGTGGGACTTGAACAACCTTTTAACTTGGAGGCAAGGGCGTCATGGCCTGAGCCACAGCTGACACCTATATCATAAAAGAGGCAGAGATTGAGTTTAGGATACACCATTTCTACACACCCAGGCAACACATTTACCGAATGAGACAAATGGAACTTCAGGCATGGATTCCTCCCTCCCTGACGGCTGCCTGGGCTTCAGCAGACACACACACACAAACCTTCAGATTGATTGCTACCCATTGATTCGGCACAGCGCTGGCAATGAGCTGTACATCAGCGCTGTCTCCCATACTGACCTCAATCAGAGCCCCTGTCACACACAAGTCAGCTGCAATACAAGACCTATGAGCATGTCTCGTGAAAAGCAATCTCTCAGCCATATTTCACAGTAATGTAAAGTGATTGCACCCGAGAGGGGGAGGGGAGTCAATTTACTTGTAATGAGATTTCTGATCAATAGGTGAAAGAAAAGTTAGGGGAAGGACTGAACTTTACAAACTTAACGAAAAAAAGATCCTGGCGACATCAGCCTAAAGCACAGGCAGGTACCAAGTTTGATTCCTGGCTGTGGTTTCCACTTCCGGAGTCTCTAGGAATGAAAGATTAATCTGAGAACCTAATTTGACCCTAAACTACATGAACAATTCCCGTACCTCCACCTCTCAAAGGGTGGTCCTTTCCAGCTCCATCCATCACAAAAGCTCTCATTCACTTTATTTATCAACAACTGTTCCAAAGATTTTCTGGCAGGCCTCCCAACTTCATATATTTCATCCCTCAAGCTGCCCTTGTCTTGTCCCACGCCAAATGCTGTACTCATCATCCCTGTTCTCGTTGACCTATAGCATCGCCCTTCAAGCCCTCATGTTCAGCACTGATAGCCTTGTACTAAAATCATTCCACAGCTGATCGCCATAACTTCCTCCAGCTCAGCACTAAGGGCTGGATTCTCTGATTTTGAGGCTATGTCTAGTTTCACAATGGAAAAGTCAGCGCAGCGCCCGCACCGATGCTCCACCCAGTGGGGGGGGGGGGGTAGCAGCCTCGCCACATAAAGTCCCCGGCTGTACCCGCAGATACGGATGGAGAATTGCCGGGTCCATGGCTGCGCATGCACACGGCGGCGCCATACAACATTGCGCCGGCTGCGCGCGGACCCGGCCTGCCAAATAGTGCCCCCCGTAACCCCCCTCGCTCCCACCCCGGACCACCCCCCACCAGTTCCCGCTGAACACCCCGGCCAGCGGAATGACTCCCCCTCCGACTGTAGCGGCGCTGGAAACAGTCCACAGTCACCATGCGAGGTCCCCAAAAACTGAGAGCACACGCGACCGACACCATCGGGAAGTCGGCCCATCGGGGTGGAGCATCGGGGGTGGGTCACAGGCGACATCCTGAGGCCGTCCCAACTGCTGCGTACTCAGCGATTATGCTGTTTTTGAGGGTGCGGAGCATCCGAAAAACAGCGCCGAACCGGATTTTGGCGTAAAAACGCATTATCCGGCCAACCGCCGAACATGATTTCAGCGTCGGCAATCGGAGAATCCCGTCCTAAATTTCCCACTAACCTCCCCAAAGAGTTTTTTTTCTATTTGTCTCTTCTGCCTTCCCTCTAGTCTCACAATGAAGATTCTATTTCCAGCAACCTAGGCCGCACACTCTACAATTCCCTCTCCACCAGAATCTTGCCTTTTAAGATCCTCTTTAAAACCCATCACTTTGGTCAAACTCTTCGTCTCTCCGTGGCAATTCATGTTTTTTCATACTTCGAGCCTCTCTGAAACGTGTACCTCAAAATATTGCTCCAACTTGCACTGAAACCTACACTAGTTGCTAAGCCAGTGATGGGCAACCAAGGCTAGTGAGTGGGCTGCATGAATGGCCTTCCTTCATCTCAATGGACCGCAAGATTGAAGTTGGGCTTGTTGGACAGCACAGTGGTGCAGTGGTTAGCACTGCTGCCTCACACCACCGAGTACCCAGGTTCAATCCCAGCTCCGGGTCACTGTCTGTGTGGAGTTTGCACATTCTCCTCGTGTTTGTGTGGGTCTCACCCCCACAACCCAAAGATGTGCAGGGTAGGTGGATTGGCCCTTAATTGGAAAAATAATTGGGTACTCTAAATTTATATTAAAAAAAAGAAACTGGGCTTGTTTTCCAACCCTGATCCCATGAATAAAATGAAACACATTTAATAAATGCCAAATATTTCACAACAAGTTATAGAAAATGCTTAATCGTTCGTATATTAATAGAACTATCAACTTCAAATGATAAAACCAAAAGAAGCGTTTACACTTTGGATGCAGAGGGAGCGCGCGGCTCTCACAGTTAATGTTGGGAGCAATCAGCATGCACCCCGCTTCACTCACCCTTGTTTTATGTGCGAATCACTTCAGTCATAAAAAACAAAGCAGACGGAAAACAGCAGAATGTGGCAACCCTGCACATGGCCAACGGTCAACAAAATGTCTCGTGGGCCGCACTCAGAACCCAGATGGGCCACATGTGACCCCTATGCCGCAGGTTATTCACCGCTGTGCTAAGCCAATCTTGATGATGGCAATTCCCCATGTATCTCTCATATGTCCAAATATGACGGGAGATAACAAATCAGCACAACCCACCGAAGGAAAGTATAGAGAACACACATCACACCATTTATTTTCTTCAAGTCTTCAAGCCCCCGTTGGCATTACAGAAATTAAAGTTCAAAGCCATCAAACCATAATGCCCTTTAAGCACTTTCAGAAAATGAGATTGTGAAAGAATTTTTCAGCGCAAATATGGGGAACTTTCATTCTCTGGTTTGATATGTACCTCTTAATGAGCTCGGTGACATGGGATGGCAAAAAGGAACAAAATTTTTGCACATAGTTTACCATTAAAACCAGTGTGCTTTTACGCACCAATTTCCTTCTGTCAGTTAGATCAAAACTTTTCAGGAAACACCAGTTTATCCAATGAAAGTTTTTGTTATTGCAGCATCATCAGTATTGCTGCTGTCCACTGTAACAACCCGTTCTGAAAATATTGCGTTACTAATCTCAAACTAAGCAAAGCTGGATCCAACAGCCAGAACCGAGATGCTATCCCTAAAGACAGGCCAAGCAGAATGAATGACTGCCCGACCTACAGGTTCAAACCGTTCCAGATTGTCTGGCCCCCAATTCAATTTAACCAGACAATGCGCACGGCACACCCGTCATTACAGCCCAGCCTGCAGCACACAGACTGCCATTAAGGAATAAAGAAAACACGCTAAAAGTCCCAGAATGTAGAACAGCCTGATTCTCCTTAATAGTTTCACTATGGAAACATGGCCCCATTTCATTGAGATTGAAATGAAAGGTTATTATGCTTTCAGCCTCCAGTAATTAGAGAACTTAAGATAACCACCCTGCTTTTAAATTGCTAAGGACAGTCCTGAGTGCGTACAGCTTTTCAAAAGATAAAGAATGCAAACCGAGCCAAGGATTTTAAATTCTGCTGGCTTGAACCACACATGTCAGATGGCACAAAGCGTCAGCTGTTCCAACTCTTTTGTGCGGTAAGTCTCTCTGCTAATAGTTAGAATTTTCATGAATAAGTACCTTACGCACTGCATTTCAGAGATAAAGTTTGTTTACTCTTCTAATCCTCTTCACCGTACATCCCTGCAGCACCTGATGAGGTATTCATGCTCTGGCACCAATTCCTCCCCATCCCAAGGTACCCCGCTCAAGTCTTTGTCATGCGTTATGTCTTTTGGAGCACCAAAGTTGGTCACACACTCGAGAAGCGAACATTTGGAGGCCGATGAGGAAAGAGCAGATGAAGTGGGACTAATTGGATAGCTCCTTCAAAGAACTAGCCCAGGCACTGTGAGCGAATGGCCTCCTCCGCTGTATGAATCCTGTATGAATTTTAAAATCAACACTTCTCATAGTTTTCAAGGGCTGGATTCTCCGTTTTTGGGACCATGCCCCACGCCGTCGGGAAAACTGTGGTCTTTTATGCCAGGAAAACTGGCATCAAAAGGCCACAGATTCCCCGTTTACTTGGGGCTAGCAGGCAGCTGTCATAGAGCTCGCAGCTCTAGCTGCCGATCCGGCCCCCCGCACTTCCGGGTCAGAGGCCGCGCACGCGCACAGCGGCAGCCTCGCCATGCTCCATGGCGGACTCAGCCCGCGGACCTGGACCGCCAAAATAGTGCCCCGCATTGGCGGCTCGCGGCCCCGGACGTCCCGCACACATTGCCCCCTGCCCGCCGACTGCATCACGGACGGTGGGATCAAGTTAGAACCACGCCGTCGGTCGGGAATTCAGCCAGTCTGGGACGGAGCATCGCGGGGCGGGCCTCAAGCAATGGTCTGAGGCGGTGGATACTCTGTACGGCGATTTTTGGGCAGGTGGAGAATTGTGAATCTAGCGCCGGTCCCGATTTTGTGCGGATTCTCTGCCCCGTCGCCGAATGCGATTTCGGCGTCGGGGTGGGGCGGAGAATCCAGCTCCAGATTTAGTGTGACCAATCCACCTAACCTGCACATCTTTGGGTTGTGGGGGTGAGACCCATGCAGACACAGGGAGAATGTGCAAACTCCGCACAGACAGTGAACCAGGGCCAGGATCGAACCCGGGTCTTCAGCGCCGTAGGCAGCAGTCTATCCACTGCACCGCCCGGGCACATGAACATATGGGGTGGAAATTTCCCAAAAGAGTTCTAAGGGCGCGGCTCTCCGGAAAGCTTTCTAAGTAGTGTTGTAGCGAGCGGGAACTGTTTTCCAGCACACGGCCCAGCGAGGCCGGCAACGCTATTCAACATTAATTGGTCCGCTGAACGAGGCTTCTCGCCGCAAATGAAGGCTCGCCAGCTGATTCACCGGCACTGCGCTCACCAGCCCCCACCCCGGCCCCCCCCGCCGCCCCCACCACTGACAAGGTCGACAGCACTTAAGCAGCACTTGTTCAGCCAATCCCCAGCGAGCTTACAACAATGGCAACCAGGAGACCGGATCCAAGATTCGGGGCTGCAGATCTGGGGAGACTCTTAGACGCAGTGGCGGCTCGGTGAGACTTTTCCCCGAGGGTGCTGGAGGTTCAGCCATAGGGCAGCCAGTGCTGCCTGGGACGAGGTGGTGGTGGTGTGAGGGTCAGGAGTGTGACCAGCGGCAGTACAGTGGGTTAGCACTGCGCCCTCATGGCGCCGAGGTCCCAGGTTCGATCCCGGCTCTGGGTCACTGTCCGTGTGGAGTTTGCACATTCTCCCCGTGTTTGCGTGGGTTTCGCTCCCACAACCCAAAAATTTGCAGGTGAGGTGGATTGGCAATGCTAAATTGCCGTTAATTGGGGGGGGAAAAATGAATTTGGTACTCTAAGTTTATTTTTTAAAAAGTTGTGCGACCAGGAGGACTGGCCTACAGTGCCAGTAAAAGGTCAATGACCTACACCAGGCAGCACGAGTAAGTAGACACCAACGCCACCCCCAACCATCCAGACCATTCCGCCACCACATGAGCATCCACCCTCAACTCTCCATGCGACCTCCAACCATCCCTTCACCCACGCAACCCTGCCTTTACCCCCCCCCCCCCCCCCCCCCCCCCCCCCCACTTTCACCACTGTGAAATACACGTGTGGCTAATGATGCCCTCTCTGTGCCTCCTCAGGAAAAGCTCTCTCGCAATTGCCAGGAGGGGGCCCAAACTGGGACGCTCTCCAGCCTCCCAAGAGAACACCTCGGAGGAGGGCTATGAGGATGCCACTATAATACTCGAGTCACAGCTGTCATCCCTGCCAGCACAGATACACGCCACCACCCTCCACCAGCAAAGATACATGCCACCACCCTCCACCAGCACAGATACACGCCACCACCCTCCACCAGCAAAGATACACGCCACCACCCTCCACCAGCACAGATACACGCCACCACCCTCCACCAGCAAAGATACACGCCACCACCCTCCACCAGCACAGATACACGCCACCACCCTCCACCAGCACAGATACACGCCACCACCCTCCACCAGCACAGATACACGCCACCACCCTCCACCAGCACAGATACACGCCACCACCCTCCACCAGCACAGATACATGCCACCACCCTCCACCAGCACAGATACGAGCCACCACCCTCCACCAGCAAAGATACACGCCACCACCCTCCACCAGCAAAGATACACGCCACCACCCTCCACCAGCACAGATACGAGCCACCACCCTCCACCAGCAAAGATACACGCCACCACCCTCCACCAGCAAAGATACACGCCACCACCCTCCACCAGCACAGATACACGCCACCACCCTCCACCAGCACAGATACACGCCACCACCCTCCACCAGCACAGATACACGCCACCACCCTCCACCAGCACAGATACACGCCACCACCCTCCACCAGCAAAGATACACGCCACCACCCTCCACCAGCACAGATACATGTACGTTGGTGGGAAATGTTAGTGGTCAGGCTTCTGGGGCACTATCTGGTGAGCACCACACAACTGCTGATGTAGAGAAGGTGGTGCCAGGCGAGACAGCAGTCGGAGGTCTTCTGGATCCCAGGACCCAGCTGGGTCCCGGCCTGATGCTGAGCCTGTGGAAGACGTCATCCCGGAGCTGATGGAGACATTAGGGTGCAACCGGGACATTCAGAGGGAGATGTCAGCGACACTCCAGCAGGTCCATAGTGGCATTATTGGGACATTTGGGAATTGTTACACACAATAAACATCCTTGTGCACAACCAGTATTATGCCTCGGTCACTTTCTTCCACAATGCGGGCCAACCTCCGAACCCTTGGCCCATCTCCCCTTCCCCATGGCACTCACCCATCCTCCAGCCATGGGCATGGTGGTCAGTGGGACAGACGGGTAGGGACAAGGGTTGCCCCTGGAACGGATACACACATTCCAGGGGTTGGCATGGTGGTGCCGCACACCGCTGTTCCCCCAGTGCCTTCCCCCAACCCTCCCCTGGAGGTCCACCCCTGCGGAGGACCCCCTCCCCTCCAGCCGAGAGTCCCTCCCCCATCCACAGCCGAGGGTCGCCACCCTCCTGCTGAGCACTGGGGCAGCAAGCCCAGTGCCCCCGGGCACTTTTCCTGTGAGCATACATGGCTACTCAACTCCTCGGCCCGCCACAGAAGCCCTCCCGCCAGGTTCACGTTTCTAAAAAGGAGTACTAATCGGCTCCAGCGTGACCACTTACTGAAGAGACACAATGACGGGAGGCTGTTGGATATGAAATGAAATGAAAATTGCTTGTCACGAGTAGGCTTCAAATGAAGGTACTGTGAAAAGTCCCTAGTCGCCACATTCCGGCGCCTGTTTAGGGAGGCTGGTTCGGGAATTGAACCGTGCTGCTGGCCTGCCTTGGTCTGCTTTCAAAGCCAGCGATTTAGCCCTGTGCTAAACCAGCCCCTGGTATGGGGTCGCTCTCGTTAATTATGTGGAAATGGGGCTTAAGTGGTGATAATTGGCTATGGCGAGTGGGCCGGTTGCATCGCCAACGGTTTGGCGCCTGGCACAGTTCTCGTTTTCGGCCTCTCTCGCTATTCACTGGCCTCATTTTACTCGAGTGAGAAAGCAATGAATCCGGAGAATTGTGCCCCAATTCTCTTGCGGGAAACAAGGTGAGATTCCCACCGGGTGGATCAGCGTGATCCACATCACAATACACTCACACTTGAATTGTTTTTGGTGATTCGCGCCTTGGGACCTGAAGAAGGCCAGATTCTCAGCGAAAGGGTACCCATCTTAAAAGGAGCCCCAATTTCAGGATAAATCTACAGCACCCTTGCAAGCCACCGGCCCCCCGATCGCTGGCAAGGACCCCTCTTAACTGAGCGTTCCCCCTCTATGAGTTTGCCAAAAGCTCCCCATTCAGGCCCCCCGAGGCTCTGCCCCGTGGCAGTGCCAATTTGGAAGATGCCCCTGATACCCTGGCAGTGATAACCTGGCAGCACCAGGTTGGCACTGCCAGGGGGCAGCACTCGGACAGAGCACCATGTCTTTCCAGGATGGACTTCAGAACGGAGGAAACCCCAGTTAGAAATAACACCTGCACCCTCTAGGAAGCACTTCAGAACAAAGAAAAAGCCTCTTTTAAAAAACTACGGTTAGAAAAAACATCTGCTTTTTCAAGGAAGCACTTTAGAATTAATGGACCCTGAAGAGCTACAAAAACATACAAAGCCATCCACCTTTGAAATAGCCATGGCCTGTCAATCAAGAGGCTTGTAAAAGGTAATGGAGAGTAAAATTGAATGTAAACAATTTGAAGCTTTTTGGCTTCTCAGCAAGCCCAGAGGGTCAAAAAAGTTAAAGGGAATGAAATTGAATGTGAAAAAAGCACTTCAAAGGTTTCCAACACATCGGAGGGAAGACATTTTCCTTCATCTGACAGATCTTTGAACATGACATGCTGAAAGACACATCAAAGATTTTTGAGGGAAGACTTGCCACACAACCCTATCCCGGGAATGACCCCTGACCTGACCCCCTCCGGCTCAACCAAAGCCCCCCCACTTCTACTGAAGGACGCCCCCTCAGCTCCCTGGAGGTAAGTGTACAGAGGGTACTCACCCCCTTGCTCCCCCTCGGTGTTTGGCCCTCAATTTCTGGGACCAGTAGCGGTTTGCGCTGCTGATGGGGCGGGTGAATACCGGAAGACCGCTGCATTTAATCTCGCTAATGAGATTAAAATGAATGCAAATTAGTTGTGATCAGGTTCTCGCTCTTTCTGGGTGAGATCCTGATCAGGCCAGCTGGAGCGGGCCGGGAGAATCCCATTTCGGGGCTCTTCCACAACTCTCCCGACATAACGGGGTTTGCGCTGGGCGTAACATGGTCAGAGAATCGCCCCTCCATGAAAATATAAATTAGGAGTAGGCCATTTGGCCCCTCGAGCCTGCTCTGCTATTGAGTAATGGTTAATCTGATTGCGTCCTCAACTCCACATTTATGACTAGCCACGGCAACCTCTCACCCCCTCTTGCTTATCAAGAATCTACCTAGCTCTGCTTTCATTCAAAGACTCTGCTCCCAGTGCCTTTCGAGGAAGAAAGTTCCACTACCCTCAGAAACAAATTCTCCTCATCTCGGTCTTAAAACGGGTGACCCCTTATTTTTAAACAGTGACCCCGAGTTCTAGATTCTCCCATGGGTTGAAGTATGTGTTCCTTCTGATGCCTTGACTTCACATCTGTACATACCAACGGTTGGCGAATCAGCTGCTTCCATTTTGGTTGGTAAAGCCAAGATCTTCCATGAGTGGATGGGTATGTTTGACCTCTTCAGGAATGCTTTGAAAGCATCCCTGAAATTTTTGCACTGTGCTCCTGAGAGTCTCCAGCCGCAAGTGGATTCAGAGTAGAGCAATTGCTTAAGAGTCTGGCATCAGCCGTATGAGCAACATGTCTTGTCCAGTGGAGCTGGTTTTGAGGGAGTTGGCTTGGAAAAGGATGCTGCTGCTGGACTGCCTTTCTTGGCACCAGATTTAAAGGATCTTGTGAAGGAACCACTGCTGGTACTTTACCAGTGCTTTGAGGGGCCTACTGTAAGTTGTCTATGTCTCCGAAGCATAAGGGAGCACAATAATCACTGCTGTCCTGTAAACCATAATCTTAGTCTTGGGTTTATTGCTGAGATGATGAGATTTAATTTATTTAGTACCTCATTGCATTACAATATTTCAATACAATTTCACAGGAGTGCTGATTTTGATTTGGTGTGAAGCTTCGTCGGATAGCCGGCAATGTTACCAAACAACCTCCGCTGTGGTGTAGCATGACGTCAGGCACATGTTTCTATCAACTGGGGATTCCTATTGGATTAGTGGTGTCCTGCACAGTTACCCGGCACAGATCTCCTTCCGTAAGGTCAACCAGCTATCTGCTGGTTCTCTTTAAAAATCGCAAGCTGCAGAAATCTGGGCCAGGATTCTCTGCTATCCGGCGGGGCGGGCCATACCGACGCCGAGGAGTGGCATGAACCACTCCGGCGTCGGGCCGCCCGGAAGGTGCGGAATCCTCCACACCTTCAGGGGCTAGGCCGGCGTCGGCTGGGTTGGCACCACGCCAACCGGTGCCGAAGGGCCTCCGCCGGCCGGCGCGAGTTGCCGCATGCGCGGGAGCGCCAGCGTGTTCTGATGAGTCAGCATGTTTCTTTTTATTAATTCACAGAATGTGGGCATCATTGGCAAGGCCAGAATTATTGCCCATCCCTAATTCCCTTCAGAAGGTTCTGATGAGTCACGTTCTTGAACTTCTGCAGTCCCTGTGGTGAATGATATTAGGTGGTTTGACCAAGCGACATTGAAGAAACAATGATTTATTTCCAAGTCAGGTTAGTGCATGGCTTGAATGGGAACTTGCAAGTTTATAATGATACAAAGGGATGGTTCATTCATAGGGGATGAGGTAAACATGTTGTGGGTCCATTTATTGAGAACAAGGTAGAAAGGCATCAGTGACAAAGCTGTCTGTCGTTTGTTCTGCTCACAGGCCAAAGTAAAATTGAGACTGGGTCACGTGACACACTTCCCTTCTAGTGATGCGATGCTGCCATTCCTCAAAAGGCACATCAGCACACCCTACTTGCCACTTATTAGCCCAAGCCTATGGAAATGATAGTATAGCAGTAATTTTACTGCAATAATGATCAAGAGGTCTGGAGGAATCTCACGAGCCACAAGTTCAAATCTTATTATGGGAGCTGGCAGAATTTAAAATTCAATTAATTTAATAAGATCTGGAATAAAATATTTGTCTAATTAATAATGATCATGAAACTATTCCTGTAAAAACCTATGTGGTTTGCTAATGTCCTTTAGGGAAGGAAATCTGCCATCCTTACCTGGTCATCTACATGTCTGGTCTACGGGGCACGGCAGCACAATGGTTAGCACTGCTGACTCAGCACCAGGGACCGGGGTGACTATGTGGAGTTTGCACTTCCTCTCCGTGTACGCGTGAGATTCCTCTGGGTTCTTTGGTTTCCTCCCACAGTCCCAAGATTGCAGATTATGTGGGGTTCTGGGGTAATGGGGGTAGGGCGGGGAGTGGGCCTGCTCAGTTGTATTAAACTGCTTTAAAAGTGTCAAATAAAAATGAAACTGGATAGACCACTCGGCATCGACCTCAGCACCAGAAATGACAAATGCACATCCTGTCCAGTCGATCCTGCAAAGTCCTCCTCATTAATATCAGGGGACTTGTGTGAAAGTTAATCTGTGGAACAGTTCTCTGAATTATGCAAAATACTGACATTTTCATGCTCGACAAGTCATACCTTACAATGTCCCAGACACCACCTTACCATCCCTGGGTATGTCCTGTCCTACTGGCAGGACAGATCCACCAGAGATGGCAGTACAGTTGAGAGAGAGTGATGCTGGGAGTCTTCAACATTCACTCCGGACCCCGTGACTTCTCGTGTCATCAGGTCAAGCATGGGCAAGGAAACCTCCTGCTTATTGCCATCTACAACCTTAGGTGATGAATTAGTACTCCTCCATGTTGAACACCATTTGGAAGTAGCAATGAGGACAACAAAAGTACAGAATGTATTCTGGTTGGGAGCCTTCAATGTCCAGCATCTAGAGTGGTGCAGAAGCTTCACTACTGATGGGGCTTAAACAAGTCCAGAACTCCGAAGCTGCAAGATTGTGCCTGCACAGGTACCGAGAACATCAACAGTAATTAAAACCTGCTCTTCCTCACAAATCAGCCCGTCGCAAATGCATCTGTCTATGATTATTGGTATGGATAACCACTGCACACGCCTTGTGGAAACAAAACTTTATTGTATAGAAGAAAAATTAAATGAAGCAAACACTGTTACGCTAATATTGTAATTTATAATGACTTACGATACAACTCAGTTCTACTTTTCACGTTCCCCAAGGATCCACTTTATACATTACAAGAAACATTACAAGGTTAATTCACTTTTTTAGCGACCAATCTAAAAGTATGCTACAGCCTTCTGGAAGTCACTTTGATTTCTCTTGTTATGGGCCAGGGTTTAGAGAACCCCAAAGTGTATCATGGAGTTCACCTGACCCACAACTTTTAATAGATTGTGGTCTGGGGAGCACACGGCCCACTCTACAGGTGTGGTACAGCAGAAATGGAAATTAATATTTTTAAGCAAAACAATGTTTATTCTATGAACTCAAGTTAACCTTTTTAAACCTTAGCAACCATCAATTCAAATACAACCCCCAAAGAATACAACACAAAGTAATCCTTAATAACTTCCCAAACAACATCCAGAAAACAAAAGAAACACCTTTTAACAGAAGCACATTAGGTTTACATTCACTACTGAGAATATTTATAATTCTGAATTCACCAAATGATCAAGAGATGGTCTTTTCATGGCAGAAAGATCAACAGTACACCTGCTCTGTCTGGCTTCAGCTCCAACACTGAAAATGAAACTAAAACACACTCTGTAGCAAACAGCCTAAAATGAAAGTAAAAAGCTGACAGACAGCCCAGCTCCACCCACTCTGACATCACTGCAGTAGTAAACACCCATTTCTTAAAGATACCCTCACTACAGATATTTATATACACACATTTATAAACACCCATTTTTTTAAAGGTACTCTCATATGACACCTCCCCACAAGAAAAAATAAATAAAAATGGTTTCATTTTTCACCTTTTCACTATCCTTTAAGAAATGCACACAGTAAATATACTTTTTTGTTTAAAAAAACAACACGCAAACAGGTACAATAATATAGTCCATTTTTGTTCTTCTTCCTCCAACTGAAATCCTTCCTGATTGACAGTCTCTTTGAACAAGAAGGTCTCTGCACGATCCATCCATTTCTCTACACCTCGGCATTTCTCTTTAAAGTCAGACACTAGTAAACACCCATTTCTTAAAGGTACTCTCACTACAGATATTTATATACACACCCATTTATAAACACCCATTTCTTAAAGGTACTCTCACATGACACTCGTGAGTGTTCCAACTATTCTGTGAGGTAAGATTCTGTGGGGACCCTTCAATTAGCTTTTGGTTAAGCTACCCTCCAGCTTTCATTTAAATACCTCATGATTGTGGATGCCTCACTTCCTTGTTCTGCTTACTGGCAGATGCCCGACTGCCTGCTCATGTTTTCCAAGCTAACTCTGCTGATTAATTTCTGTCATCAAGCTCTTTGAGGACCACTGTAGATTCCTTCCACTAACTAACCTAGAGGAAATCTTCCAGCTGCTTTGTCCTCATGAAATGCAATCTGATGTAGAGCCCACCACCAGTCCACAGGATAAATGATAAAGCCAGTATTTTCTCTGCTTAAGATGTAAGCGGGTCTGACATTTATTCTCTTTGGCTCTCCCAACTCAATGAGTTGCAGCCTACATAAGACCAATCTGCAACAGACTTGGTTCCCAAAATGAACTGTTGACTTCTGTTAGCAAATTCATACAGATAAATTAAGCAAAGTATATACAGATAAATTAAACAAAATAATGTTCCAACCATCCTGAACTACCATCTATATGGCAAATGGCATGTTTTGGGAAGGATCAAAAGAAAATGCAAACAAATTATTTTACCTTCAAACACAACTCTGATTCTGCTACCCTTAAAAAGATGAATTTTTAACTCCAAAGGTGTTTCCTGACCCTCTTTCCATGAATTGCTAGCTTTTTATATTTATGGAGAAAACAATAGCTACCCTTGCTATACCACGACATCCAGAAATGGGTCACCTATTGTTCAGCGCTTACAATTTTAACTCCGACTTTGAGGATAAACACAGGTTACTGTTTAACTGCAACTAACTCCAATTTTGTTTGAATTCATTTACTTCATGGTTGCTTCTCAGTTTCTCAATCAAGTGACCCCTTTTATCTACAGTCAAAACTTTAACTCCTGTAAGAGTCCTTCCTGTTTATTTCCTTTGTTCCCATTTCTTTTATTTTATTATTAATCGGGATGTACCTTTCAGGAGAAGACTCAAGCTGAAACAGCCTGTTTGTTGGGACATTGTGTTCCCTGGTTTTATGTTTGGAGAGGAGAGGCCAGACTCTTCGGCACCAAGTAAATCTTAGGAATCAGTTTTGGACAAGTGTGTTTGATTGGCTAACAGGCAACCAGTGGGTTGGCCAGGGATAGTGTTCTGCCTGACAACAGTCAGTGATTGGTTTGTGTGTGATGCTTTCTGAGAGACCTTAGCAGAAGTGATTAGACCTTGGAAGCGAAAGGAACACGCTCTCTCTCTCTCTCTTGCTTGCTGAAATGAGAGAACTGGTTTGTTGTTCTAAAAGCAGTGAGTGCTTGGCACAACTTTGCTGTAAACTTGAAATGATCCTGCATCTACAGAGAAAGTAGACAACCTGCCAAGCCTAGAAGGACGAAGTTCCAAAACGACAGCTTGAACTTCAGAAAGACATTATCTAGAACCATCCCAGTGCAAAGAAACTTTCCCCTTTTATTTTATTAATAGTTTCTTTACCTTTCAATCACCCTTTCCCCTCTGTGTTGTTTGTCTGTTTGTGTGTGTGTGTGTGTATATATAGGCGTAATTAAGAAAGGGGGGATTGGGAAAGGGGTATTAGTTAGTTACATTTAAGCCTTATCTGGATAGGCACATGAACAGATGCGGTATAGAAGGATACAGGCAGATGGTCTAGATAGGACACGTGATCGGCGCAGGATGGAGGGCCGAAAGACCTGTTCCTGTGCTGTATTGTTCTTTGTTTGTTTATCTGTCTCATTGCAGGACAAAGCCGAGCACAACCAGCGTGATCGGGCATAGCCTGCCGGAGTCATATCCGAGCTGAAAACCCTAATGCCGTTTGAGGAGAAATCCCTTTAGCTGGCTGGCGAGGAGCTGGACGCCACCTGTGCAGAGGGTGAGGTGGAGGTATCAGACTAACGTGAGAACCCTCAACACATCCAGCCATGGTGCAATCCTCACGTGAGTTAACTTTCTCCCATCAATCTGTCTGTGATGCACTAATGTCACTTTGTTTCCATTGCAGGGCAATCAGTCGACCAGCCTGAACCATCCTTGCACTTTCTGGAGGCCATTGACTAGAGCAGCTCTGAGGGAGACATCTTGGAGACAACCATGAAGAAGGCATCACAGCTGTCACCTGCACTCTCCACCAGCGCAGATACACACACCTCGGTGGATTTCACTTGCTTCCACCCACTTCCCAGCAGCCACTCGCCACAAGCCCAGCAAGGAGGACATGGGAAGTGATGCCTGAAAAGCAGCCGCCATTAAAACTAGAGGCTCACAGCCATGAAGGGCCGCTAAGGCCTACAAGCGAGATGCCGAGACTGAAACCCCCCCACCTCCCCCAGCCCTGAGTTGTACTTATCTGGGCCCCCGCATCCTCGTCACTGTCCCCTCTTCGAGTGGCACCCTGGAGGATGATGACAACCTGAATGCTCACCTCCAATATCATCTTCGTCTCCACCCCCCCCCCCCCCCCCCCCCCGGCATCCCCGAAGAGAAAACTTCACATTTTGCAGGTTGAGAAACTCCAGCAGGTTCCTCCCCACCACATAAAGAGATGCAGGGTGGAGAAGCTAACCTCCGCCCCAACAAGGCTCACCTACAAACGATCAGCGAGGCGATGGCTAAAACATCTGCCCCCCGCACCCACCTGCAGCTCCGGCCAGTCCGACACCCCGAATACGGGTTCTAGGGGACCGGGCACAATGTCCACTAGAAAGACCACCAAGATGGTGCTGAACACTGTCCTCAAAAACCTTTCCAGCTTTGAGCAGGGCCAAAACATATGTACATGGTCCGCAGGGCCCCTCCCACATCGCTCAGCAATTCGAACAACCGGCTCATCCTAGACTTAGTGAGGGGCACATGTACACTACCTTGAGCTGCATCAACCCCAGCCTCGCACACGAAGCCGAGGCATTTACCCTCTGCAGCACCTCGCTCTGCAGACCCTCCTCCAGCACCTCCCCCAACTCTTCCTCCCACTCTGCCTTAACCCCCTCCATGGCCACCCGGTCTTTCAAAATCCTCCCGTAAATCAGTGAGACGACTGCTGCCTCCAGCTGCCCCACTGACAGCCCCGCCTCCAGCAATGAGGAGGCCGGTGCTATCGGGAAGGCCTTCCACGCAAAGACCCGCACCTGAAACATTCGGCCTGCGCCAGCCCAAACTTCCTGCCCAACTCCTCCAAACTCGCAAATTGTTCTCCCAGAAACAGATCCTTAATCCCCCCCCCCTCTTCCCAATCTTGGAATCTTGTGTCCATCCTCCCTGGCTCGAACCCATGATTCGCCCTAATCGGCATCCCCCAATGTATTTAAATGAGGTTCCAGACCTTCTGTGGCGGCCTCCTTGTTACACCACCGGCGAGGGGCCTGGAAAATGGGAAAACACGATCTCACCGGCGGGAATTCCGTTTCCCGTGTCACCACTTTCGCTACAGCTCTGTCCTTGTGCTACACTGAGCACCTTGCCTTTCACAAAATTGTAATGCTTTACTCCTGGATTATTTATTGCTGCCAATTATTCATCACTCATCAGAAGAAAGGAACATTTAATTCATTGCCTGGTAACATGGCCCGGCTTTTAGCACAGGTCTTGCCTCATTATTGCACCTCTGTTAGGAGGACAAAATGGGGGAACTAAGAACCACACAATCATTGCACTGTGCAATGCTCTGTAAAGAGGCTGTTAGCAATCTACCTGCCAATGTTGACCATTGAGACATCTCAAAAATACTTTTACTCTCTTTTCCCTCCCAATCTGCTGCTCAAAAGCAGAAACAATGAATGAGTCTTAGTGGGTAAAGTACCTCTCTGGATGCAATGGCACTCATGAGGGAATAACCAGGTCAAACTCGCTCACTTGCTTTGCACACGTATGAAAAATATAGTCAGGCAGAAACCAGGATCCAATAAACCCAATGGCAAACTTTGTTTGGCTGCAGGTGTAGGTCCCGGTCACAGGGAGCCCTCAGCAAGGAATTATGGGTTGATTGCGAGTATCTATCGCGTGTGGTTCCCCCTTGAAAAAAAAAACAGAGCGCAGACTATGCCCTCACATCTCCACATTGGGAGTAAACGCACTCAGTTTTTTGATTTGTAGGTTGCCCCGTCTTCACTCACTGCCACCACCCCATCACACATCCCCTACCCCCACCACAAGAAAAGCAAGTGGTGTTCTCTATTGCAGTAGTCTATAAATGCAATTCTCATTCCATTAAAACTCAAAGGCAATTGCTTTTATATAATACTGCATCGAACAGAAGGGTGTCATGATTGCTTATAAAGGAGTCAGTTGGCATCATACTGGTGCCAAGATGTAGCAGATGGCTTGTGTATTAGGCTGTCCCTGAAGAAATTAACCAGAAACAGTGCAAAATACTAAAAAAAAAAAGGCTTGGTGTATGCAGATTTTAATTAAGAAACAGCCAAATAAGAGGTTTGCTGAAATTAACAGTTTAGTATTTTTGGCCATCGGTTTTATACCTCCTCTCCTGAAGGTAGTGTGATGGATTTCACTCTTTTAGAGAGTCGGCGTAAGACTTTGGTACCACCCTGACCTCAACGCACTTTCCTGGGTCGGGGGACACTATCTATGCAAGACAGGGTTATGAGGAATTTCTGCCACCAAGATGAAGTTGTGGAAATTATGATTCTGGATAAGGGGGCTTTTGAGGAACGGGAATTCTGATGTCATGTCACCTAAGCATTGCAGTAAATGAAGCAGCCAAGCCACAGGCCACAGCGGTCCATTTACTGCCACTGACTATAGCTGTGTGTATGAGGAGGGTAGTGGCAACTGGGCACAAATGGCTACTTGTGCAGCCTGACTTGCCTGGCATTCCTACTTAACCCTTTTCTCTTTCAAAAAGCATAGGTGAGGAAATTGCTATTGGGAAACCCATTGGTTCCAATAATAGGGTATCGGGGAAGAACAAGAACAAAACAAAACTAAATGGGCACCACGGTGGCACAGTGGTTAGCACTGCTGCCCATCAGCACCAGGGACCCAGGTTAATTCCAGCCATGGGTGACTGTGTGGTGTTTGCACTTCCTCCCCGTGTCTGCGTGGGTTTCCTCCGGGTGCTCCGGTTTTCTCCCACAGTCCAAAGATGTGCAGGTTAGGTGGATTGGCTATGCGAAATTGCCCCTTAGTATCCAAAGATGTACAGAGTAGGTGGGGTTACGGAGCAAGTTGGGGGAGTGGGCCTAAATAGGGTGCTCTTTCCACGGGTCGGTACAGACTTGATGGGCTGAATGGTCCTTTTCTGGGCTGAGTCTATGGAAGGAACAGCAAAAAGACTCCACCATCACCAAATCTGACAACATCAACATCGTAGGAGTCACCACTGACCACAATCACAAGTGGAATAGCCCACTGATGTCAAGACGACGAGATCAGGTCAGAAGTGGGGTACTCTGTGCCAAGTCCCTCATCTCCTGATTCCCCAAAGTCTCTCCATCACCTCCAGGTCAGGAGTGTAGTGGAATACTCCTCCATTTACCTGGATGAGTGAAACGAAACCCAAGAACCTCACAATCTAAGATAGAACTGATCGATTGACTATCTGTTCACAAACTTGCACATCTACTCTCTCTGCTACTGACACACTCAGTGCACCCTATCTTCAAGATGGAGATGCAGGTATAAATACAGCAAGCCACCAAGGTTTATTCTGTAGCATCTTCCAAACTCCCATTACCTAGAATGACCTAAGCTGTTATACCCTGCACGGGTCTTACGGGGTGGGAATGATTAACTACCTCATGGACCTTGCCGAATACGAGCTCCCCAGATAAGGGGCGGGGGATCTCTAACAATGCTGGCTATGCATAAATAAGAGTCGACCAGTAAGGCACCGACGAATGAAGACCCAGTACGGAGCTACGGGAGCTGTATATAACAGTAGTTGTAAAATAAGTTTTTTTTTCTACAAAACCCGGTGTGGACTCTTAGTGGCCTTATAAAAGCAGCAATGCATCAGAACACCAAAAACTCCAAGTTCCCCTCCAAGTCCTGACTTGGACATAAATCACCATTCCTTCATTATTCAGGAACTTTCCACATTGCAGCCTTGCGAGGTTAGCATCAGCACATGGACTAAGAAGAAAGCTCACCATCACCTTGCCCTCAGCAATAAAGCTGGCCTTAAGTGAGGCCTATATGTAGAGAAATGAAAGGAAGCCTTTTTGAAGGTGGGGCGGAGATCTTTAGAGAAAAAAAAATACAGATAAACAGTTGGCTTTCTGCTTCAGTGCAAACTCTCACACAAGGCCCCAGCCCAAAATCAGTAATCAGAAAACGTAACCTGGCTTTGGATTAGGGAGACGTGTACATTGTACTTAAAGAATGTTTTCAAGAAAAGAGAGGGACAAAGCAGACATTGTAGTTAAGGAGGAGTGTGAAATATTGGATGGAATGAATAGCGATGGAGGAAATATTGGGCCCCAACTTCCTCCAAGTGGAAATTAGCGTCGGATATCACTGTTCCCAGGCTTTTACCTCCTGTCTCGCCTGACCCTCCGACCCAGGCTCCATGAGATCCGTGCAGGACAGCGGTGGCCTAGCAGTGAAGTGTAGCTGAGTCAAAAGGAGGGAGGTCATGGCCCCAATTTATGGCACTAGCCGCTGTAAAACAGGTTACTTAAAGGTCCATGGAAGTTTAAAGGTCTTCAGCCAGAGTGAAGGTAAATGTCAAAGGTAAATGGATAGGATTTTGAAGCGGAATGGGGAGGGGAGAAATTGGAGGTCAGTGGCAGGGTTGAAGATTGGGTCGGAGGTTGGTTTTAATTGAGGGTTGGAGTTTGGGTGTTTGGAGGTTCGTTGGGTCAGAGGACAGGTGGGCGGAGTGTGGAGGTTGAGGTGTCAAGGATTGGGTCAGACCTTCGTTGGTACCTGACAAGAGAGGGAGGCTCCATGGGACTGGAGGAAATCCACGGCTGGGGAGTTCATGTCAGGAGTAGTCGTCCCTTGGGCCAGCACGGTAGCGCAATGGTTAGCACTGCTGCCTCACGACGCTGAGGTCCCAGGTTCGATCCCGGCTCTGGGTCACTGTCCATGTGGAGTTTGCACATTCTCCCCGTGTCTTTGTGAGTTTTGCCGTCACAACCCAATAGATGTGCAGGGTAGGTGGATTGGCTATGCTAAATTGCCCCCAAGTCTCTTGGCGGATGTTGGGGCATCCTGTGGCAATTGTGGGGAAGGGGCTTTCAAGGTGGGGCTTTAGGATGTGAATAGAGTCCTGTGTGATGGCGCTATAAGTAGCCAAGAAGTTGGAAGAGCTTTTAATTCTTCTAACTTTTAATGGCTAACTATTGGTGTAGCTCAGTTTGAACCATTTTGCATTTCTGAGCAATCGCTGTGCAACCCCGCCGCCCCCCCCACAGGAACCTCCAAAGGGGATTCTCCCAGCGCATCTCCCAACTTGACATCTTGGAGCTCAATAATGGCAGTTAGCATCCTTGAAAATGGATAACCAAGTGAAATGTATCCTAGGCTGCACAGCGAAGCAAGGCAAGAAATAATGGGTGATCTGACCATCATTTTTCAATCCTCTCTAGCTAAAGGCATGGAGGACTGGAAGATTGCCATCGTTGCACTGTTATTTATTAAAAAAAGGAGGGCAAAGCACAAATAACTACAGGAAATTGTCGGGGAGCAAATTGCTGTTAAAATATTCTTAGACACAGGGTGCGATTCAGTGACCCTGTTGCGGATCCGGCACAACAAGTGAATTGTGTGCGAACCCCGAATTGGGCTTTGTGCCGGGTGCCAGGTCAATCGCAAATCACCCGACTTCCTCCGCCCGGCACGATGTAGATCTCGTCTTCACTGGGCGAGAATGCCGGATTCACGCGGCACCTGGGACTCACCGGATGCACCTGGGAGACCTCGCCAGGGCATTGTCTAATATTGGTCCACATAAATGTAGACCAGACGCAACAGCACCTGGGGGAGGGGGGGGGGGTGTTGTCTAGGCGATTCGAGACCCCCGGGTTGTCGGGGACATGGCAGGGTGCCACCCTGGCTCCTGGGTATCTTGGCATTGCCAGCTCAGCACCATGACAGTGTGTAGCACTGCCAGGGTGCCAGGCTGGCATTGCCAGGGCACCAGGTTGGCACTGCCAGGGTCGGGCCTTGCCAAGTAGAGGAAGGTGAGCGTGGGTTCCCGGGGGCCCATCCAAGGTTGGAGGGGTGAGTGGAGGGGTCAGAAAAGCAGGGGGGGGGGGGGGGGGGGGTAATCAGGACTGCTGGACAAAACGGTACACCAATCTCCGAGAAGTCTTCCCTGTAGGTTGCCAGCATCAAATCACTTTATGCGCGACCTCAGAGAGGAGAAACTCTCCGAGGCCAGAAAAAATGGCAAAGAGTCATTGGATAGCGGGATGTTTCTCAGTGCTGCAAACACCAAAAACATCCCGCTAAATGGCTGCCTTTAACTTCAGTCCACTGAATCGCGCCCATAGTGTAACTTGTCATCTCGAGAGACATTGACTAATCAAGGGCAATCAGCATGGATTTGGTAATGGGAGGTCCAGTCTGACTAACCCGATTGAATACTTTGAGGAGCTGACAATGAGGGTCAGTGAAAGTCATGCATATTCAGCCGAGATGACACCACTTCCCCCTCCTCGTTTAAGACCTCCTGCAAAATCTTTGACCAATATTTAGCTCATCCCTCCTCGTGGCCTCTTTCTTAGCCAGGTGACTACGTTTTGTCTGGTCAGGTGTGCCGAAAATATTTTAGGATGTTTTTCTATGTGAAAAGCATTACGTAAATGTAAATTGCTATTCCTTATTTGATGCCTTGTCTGTTCAAATACTGTGGGCCTGAGGATTTGGAAAGGGCTGCGCTAGTTCCACTGGGAAATAAGATCTATATCAGAACAACAAAACCTATGATAAAAACAAATTACTGTGGATGCTGGAATCTGAAACCAAAAGAAAAAATGCTGGAAAATCTCAGCCGGTCTGGCAGCATCTGTAAGGAGAGAAAAGAGCGAACGCTTTGAGTCCAGAAGATGCCCTTTGTCAAAGCTAAAAGGCATAGAAAGTGGGAGCTATTTATGCTGTAGGGTGAGGGAATGAAAGATGAGTCATAGCCACAGAAACCAAGGGAAAAGAGTGCTAATGGCAATTCCCAGAGAGAATGAAAAGTGCGAAAGGCCAAAGAGCAGAGAAACTAAAATCAGAGGGTAAGCTGTGACAGATGTAGATGTGGGGGGAGGGGGGACATGGGTGGGAGAGAGGTAATATGAGAAAAGGGGGGGGGGGGGGGAATGGGGAAGCAAAGGGGAGAAAAGGTAAGGAAAAGAGGGATAAGATAGGGGGAAAAGAGTGGGGGGGGGGGAAGTATATATAAATGAAAGACAAGAAATAAATAAAAGGTAAGAGACAGTTAAAATGAAACCGAACCACAGGCAGCACGGTGGCGCAGTGGATAGCTCTGCTGCCTCATGGCGCCGAGGTCCCAGGTTCGATCCCGGCTCTGGGTCACTGTTCGTGTGGAGTTTTCTCATTCTCCCCGTGTTTGCGTGTGTTTCGCCCCCATAATCCAAAGATGTGTAGGGTAGGTGAATTGGCCATGCTAAAAATTGCCCCTAATTGGAAAAAATTAATTGGGTACACTAAATTTAAAAAAAAATGAAACAGAACCTATGACATTAGTAAATATGTGGGAGCATGGCAACAGAGATGGACCAGTTTGAATGCGACTGGTGCAACAGGGCCGTGATGTGAAAACCAACTGTCGAACAGCACTGTAATGTAATAAGTTGTGAAATGTTGTGAACAACTGCACCATCTATGTCTGTGTATCTCTGGGGAGGACAAAGCTGTACAGACTACTTGCTTCCATCACTGCTTTGTGCAACATGGACCGTCCTGCAGATTAAGTGGCCTCCTTTGCAGCACACATAGCCAGATTATCAGATGACCACCTTTCAAGCAATTACACTTGTAAATGTACTGAAATCAGTGCCTGCCTCAGGAGAGCTGCCAGAGCTAATTTGTGAAAAGTCTGATCACATCATCATCCATCAAGGGAAAAGGACTCGGAAATCAGCCATCCGGTAAACGCCTCTGTGATACATGGATCTATACGTTGCAAAATTGGATCATTAGCTGCAAATAAGAGCAAACTTAACAAAGCACTTCATTATGTCAGGACATCACGTATAAAGTGAGTTAACCTTTTCACATCAGCCTTGGCTCAATGAGAGCTCTCTTATCCGAGAGTCATAGGTTGTAGATTCAAGCCCCAGTCCAGAGGCTCGGGCACATAGTACCGCTGGACACTTCTGTGCGGTACTGAGAGAATGCTTCACACTGCAAAGCCACCTTTCAGATGAAATGTGAACCATAGAGGCCCTGTCTGTCTTCTCAGGTGGATGTATAAGATCCCATAGCATTAATCCGAGATGCGCAAAGGCATTTTCTTGGTGTCCTGGACAGTATACTGCGCTCAACCAATACCTAAATGAAATCATAGCTCTCTTCAATTCCGCACAAGATTCATATTGGGCTCAAAACGTTAACTCTGTTTCTCTCGGAGGGGCATGTGGCGCAGTGGATAGCACTGGGACTGCGGCGCTGAGGACCCGGGTTCGAGTCCCGGCCCTGGGTCACTGTCCGTGTGGAGTTTGCACATTCTCCCCATGTCTGTGTGGGATTCACCACCACAACCCAAAGATGTGCAGGTTAGGTGGATTGGACACGCTAAATTACCCCTTAATTGGAAATAAATAAATAAATAATTGGGTACTCTAAATTTATGACCCAAAAGAAACTCTGTTTCTACTGATGCTGCCAGACCCACTGAGCATTTCTGGCATTTCCTGAGCAGGATACCCCGTTCCGGAATCCAAGTGCTCACGCCAGTGGAGAATCGGGGTGGTCCCCGCTAGCGCTAGGAGCAGCACCCAGCTGCGAGACACAGTCCTTTGGCATGCAAATAAAAGCAGAGAGGCACGTGCATCGGATTCCCATTGTAATAACCTGAATGTGACATGCATCAGGTTCATCCAGCTGGGGATGATTATTCACTTGTCCTGACTGAATGGGGAATTTGTATAATATAACAGAAAAGAGTAAGGACCCGGTAATATGTAACTGTAAAACTGAATTAACATCTCCCCGTGAACTAGCCAGACTCCCCTTGTTGTTACTGTACTCATCACTCTCTGGCTCAGTCCGCAATGATTCCAAAGTATAGTGGCAATCCCTCCTCCCAGCCCCCCCATCTGCAGTGCAAAAGCAGTCCCCCCCTCCCCCACTGACAAGGGGAGCACCCCTGACCGCTCATCAAAAAGATCCAACACCACGGGAATAATGAGTAGTCCCCCCCTCCACAACACCATGCATGCATGAGGGTGACCCAACCCACTCCATCACCCCCCCCCACCACCACCTTGAGTCCCTGCCCCCAGCATTGGCAATGATGCATTACCCCCTGGTACCATGGCACTGACATCCTGGCAGTGACACGCTAGCCTGGCGTGCTGGACCCCAAGAGGGGTGAAGGGGGTCATCCTATTGCTACTGTGCCCCTCTACCGCTGCCTTGCTACAGGTTCCTTAAGAGTCCTAGAGGCTGGGTGAGCATGGGCTGTGGGTGGGGACTTGACCCTGGGACCCTCCCCTGAGATAGGGTTCTGTGTCTGGACTGCCCCTTCCAGCCCTGGGTCACCTGAAGATCACTCTTCTCATGGTGATCTCAGGCAGCCCTCCATTCAAGAGCATCATCCTGGTCAGATTTTTAAAACTCTGCAGTGGCTTCCTCACCTGGACTGCTTTGCCTGACAGCTGAAGAGTGAAGAATCAGTGCAGTTCAGTGAAGAATCAATTCAGAAACACTTTCCCTTTCCTACCATCTGCACCCTCAGACCTGTGCTTTGGAAACTGCAGCTTTTTGAAGTGTCAGAGCCTTCCTGGAAAGCCCTCAACACTTGAAAGGGCTTTAAATCCCGTGAGATCCTTTGAAATGCTAAGCATCCATTCAATTTCACAGATCCATTCCTTTCACTATCCTCTGATTGATAGCTTAACGGATTCGGCACAGCGGCTAGGGTTTTAACATTTATCTTTTCCTTCACGTTTGAATGAATCGCATGTACCCTCCATTGATCCGAACCACATTGTTTAGAAACCATATTATGATTGACAGCTGCTGATTTCAACAATGCCAAGTGCTTCCCGCGGTTATAAAAGAGCGAGTGAATTTTCCGCTATGGGGGTTAGAGCAACACGTTGTGGGGAGGAGGGGGGGGGGGGGGAAAGACTTGGGCTTCCAGCCTGTTAATTGCATGTTGATGCATACAAATCAGCACTTTGCATGTTCCTGCCGGCGTGGTGTGGGGTAGCCCTCTCCGGGCGGCAGCGCGAAGCTGATCCCGTATTTTGGCCGATGCTCCATTCTCCGCCCAATCAGGAGCCCCAACCGCAACAGCGGAGAATCCCCGATGCTGTTTTTATTTCAGAGTTTCAATATCAGCAGTATTTTGCTTTTACTATCACCTAAAGTACATTCTCTGGCCACTTATTTAATTGCTGTTTGAGAGACTTTGCAATGTGCAAATAATAAGTGCTGCTTTTCCTGCATTGCACAGGAACAGGAGTCGGCCTTTAGCACTTGAGCCTGTAGCTGATCTGTAACCTACCTCCCCACACTGGCCTTTTCCCCAACATCCCTCAGTACATTTGGTTAACATAAATCTATCAGTCTCAGATTTAAAATTTAAAATTGATCTACAACCAACTTCTGGTTGTAAAAAAAAGTTCAAATTTTCTGCTCCTGGTGTGTTTCTTAATTTAATTCCTGAAAGGTTTGGTACTAACCTTTAGACTAGGCCACCTACTCCTGGACTCCCCAAACAAGAGAAATACTTCCCCCTATATACCTTGAAAACTTCAATCACATAATCTCTTAATCTTTTAAATTGCAAGGAATACAACCATTGTTTATTTAGTCTCTCCCTGTAATTTAACCCTTCAGACCAGCTATCATTCTGAAAACTCTACACTATACCTCCTCAAAGGCAATAACCGTCCCAAGATGTGCTGCGCAGAGCGGCTCCAGCTGTGGTCGAACCGCGATTTTGCATTACTGTAGCATAAGTAACTAGGTGGAATAGGTGATGTGATGGTAATGTTACTGGACTAGTAATCTAGCAGCCCAGGCTAATGCTCTGGGACAGGGGTTCAAATCCCACCATGGCAGCTGGTGTAATTTAGGGGCAGCACGGTGGCACAGTTGTTTCACAGCTCCAGGGTCCCAGGTTCGACTCCGGCTTGGGTCACTGTCTGTGCAGAGTCTGCACGTTCTCCCCGTGTCTGTGTGGGTTTCCTCCGGGTGCTCCGGTTTCCTCCCACAGTCCAAAGATGTACAGTTTAGGTGGATTGGCCATGATAAATTGCCCTTAGTGTCCAAAAAGGTTAGTTGGGGTTACTGGGTAACGGGGATAGGGTGGAAGCGTAGGCTGAAGTAGGGTGCTCTTTCCAAGAGCCACTGCAGACTCGATAGGCCGAATGGCCTCCTTCTGAACTGTAAATTCTATGATTCATAACTTTAATCCCTTTTATATTCTAGTCCTCCTCATACAAAGTCAACATTCCATTAGCCTTTTTGATTATTTCCTATACCTATTCATGACATTTTAATGATGTGTTGACCTGGACATCCACATGTATGTGGACCGTCAGTGTTTCTAGCTTATCACCATTTAGACTGTTCTAACCTTCTATTGGCCCAAAATGGATGGCCTCACATTGCGTAGGAAATTCATTTGGCGCAGTTTTGTCATTTGTTTAATTCATCAATATCTCTTTGCAATTTTATCCTTCCATCTACGCCCCTTACAATGGAGCCCATCTTACGATCCTTGGAAAACTTGAAAACATGTGGCTTCCTTCTCCCATCATTCAAGTCATTAATAAATATGGTGTGGTGTTGGGTGCTCTGGTGCACAGATGAGCCAACACAGTTGTATGTGGTACAACTCTATTTTATTATAACTCTTATAATACAGTTCGTTCTGGATACTCTGCACGTGCTGTCTCCCTGAGTGTGTTTGGTGGCAGATGTGTCCTGGTTCTCCTCTGCAGCTAATACTGACCACCGGGGGTCGTGTCTGTGCTTTTATATCTTTCTGTCATTGGTTGTGGTGTTGTGTGTTCTGATTTGTCTGTTGGTGTGTCTATCATGATGTGTGTGTTTGAATATCATGACATCCCCCCTTTTTACAAAGATATGTGCCTACGTGGTTATAAATATAATTGTGTCGTGAGTGCATCGAAGAGTGTGTGTGTGTGTTATGTACAGCGTGTGTATATGACGTAACTATTTACATGGGGCGATGTCGGGTGCGTCACACTAACAAGGTTGTACCATAACAAAACTTGGATGCGAGAGAAAAAAAAAAAACTTGAACATTGGTCTGGTCAGACGATATCTGGAACAATAAACAACAACAGGTTATAATACAGAAGTGTTTGACTTTTTGAACGAATGAACAGCGTTATAAGTCCAGTCTAATGGGTGACCGCCTCAAGAATGGGCTGGTCCTCAAGCCGGTTCAGCTGTGGAGATTTGGGGTCACACTGGTTCACCTTGGACTGTTGGAGGTGATGCTGTTGCCGAAGTCTCTACTTTACCATTTGAGGAAAGCACACTTGGTTCACTTGAAACTGCTGTGGGTTTTAAATTCGTTATCTGGCTACTCGATGTCGGTGTCCTCAGGATTCTTGCTCCAATGTTCTGCTCAATAATCAGTGGAGCGTGTATAGGTTCAATGCAATTAATGTTCCCCTCAAGGTTTGAAGAGTCATTACTGACTAACTGCTGGTCTCCGAAGTTGGGATTTTGCGGTGTTGTGTTGAAGGGAGACATTTGTCCCTGCTGTAGATATGATTCAGGTTGTGTTATTTCCATTACCTGAGGATCAATGTCTTGTCCATTTTTTCGATCCGTACTAAAACACTGGCAATTCTCAGTCTGCTCCTTGCAAGTTAAACATTCAATTAATTTCGTTAGCAAATCCTCAGCATCCTTCTGTGGCCGTGCAGCATTATTAATCTCTGTTCGGCTATAATGATCCTGAAGGTCAGCGCATAAACCTTTTTTCTTCGGGCTTGGACGAGGCGATTCCTTTGGCTTGTCTTCAGTTGGGCTTGAACAGTCTTCAGCGCTGTGCCCTTCATTGTAGCATGAGAGACCGTCATGTTCATGCTGCTGTGTAGTGGAGCATGGTAGGCTGTTATAGCCTTCTTGCTGTTCACGTGAGCATGGCAGACTTGCATCGTCTGCCGCTGGTTGGTCAGGAGAGGTTGCTAGAGCCTCATGGTCTTGTTCCTGCAAGGACTGCGCTCTGGAGTCTTGCGTTCCTTCCATCGTGGAGTCCGTCCACGAGCTCTCTGTGGAGGCTTGTGACACTGGAGTCACTTCTTGTTCGTGCAAGGACTGCGCTCTGGAGTCTTGCGTTGCTTCTATCGTGGAGGCTGTCCACGAGCTCTCTGTGGAGGCTTGTGACACTGGAGTCACTTCTTGTTCGTGCAAGGACTGCGCTCTGGAGTCTTGCGTTGCTGCAATTGTGGAGTCTGTCCACGAGCTTGCTGTGGAAGCTTGTGACACTGGAGTCACTTCTGGTTCATGCGAGGACTGCACTCTGGAGTCTTGCATGTCTTCTTTCATAGAGTCGGGAACGTTGAGCGGGACGTGGACCACGCTCTGTGTGGCAGCAGGGCACTCTCCGTGTGCTTGCACCGCTCCCTGTCTGTTAATGTCAGGCTGCAGCATCATCCGGTACTGATAAGTTGGAACGTCATATCTGCTGGATTGAAGATCCTCAAATCCGAAAAATGAATCCGCATCTGCGTCGGATTCAATGTGGGGGCCGCCAATGTGCAACACGAAAGGTTCGTCCGAGTCATAGTCATATAGGACCACGGAGCTATCATTGGGCTCGCGAGGTCCGGAAACACTGTAAAGATCGTCATCGAAGTATTCAAGGTCGGAATCATCGGCTTGTGCGTAGGTAACTGCTTGTCGGAGGGTTCTTCGGAGGTCAAATTCATCTCCTGGGTCAATTTGCGGCACTGTGCTGTCATTCCAGGTGAGGGAAGGTTGTTTTACAGCTTTAACAGATTTTTGTTTTTTTGATTTGGGACGTTTCCCTTTTAAATTGGATTTGGGACGTTTCCCCTTTGAATTGGTGCAGTCTGGGGCCTCTGACATCCTGACGCTCGGTATGTAGCACGTAGGAAGCGACTGCGCATGCTCAGATCGTTGTTCCTTTACCGATGGCCGTTTTCTTGACTGCGCATGCGCAGCATCTCGCGCATGCTCAAACAAAACTTCCGGTTCTGCGCACTGCTCGCGCAACTGTACTAGCGTGATACCTTTAGCAAGATGGCCGCCGACCTCGACCCAGCCTTCTCTCAGGCCCGGGATTTCGGCCTCTGGGAATTCGGGCTCCGGGATCCCAGCCACGAGGTGAGTACTGCAGCTTTTCTTACCTTTATTTGCCGATTGGATTGCGTTTTCTTCACAGTACTTGGAGAATTTGTCCAGGACTGCCTGGTAATCGTACCTTTGCTGCCTCCTGAAGAACCTGAACCTTGTGAATATTTCTCTTGCCCTTGCACCGGCGATGGTGAGGAGAAATTCAATTTTTTCGCTATCATCCAGGTCTTGGAGTTCAGCTGCCACCAGGAACAATTCGAACATTTGCCGGAATCGCCGCCAGTTTTCGCGGAGGTCGCCGTGGCACTGGAGCGGCTGCGGAACCGGGAGCTCTATCATTTTGCCTGGGCACTGCTGGTTGTCTCTGTACACTGAGGTATGCCGGCAGGTATCGATCCACTCCTGTACCATGTGGTGTTGGGTGCTCTGGTGCACAGATGTATGTGGTACAACTCTATTTTATTATAACTCTTATAATACAGTTCGTTCTGGATACTCTGCACGTGCTGTCTCCCTGAGTGTGTTTGGCGGCAGATGTGTCCTGGTTCTCCTCTGCAGCTAATACTGACCACCGGGGGTCGTGTCTGTGCTTTTATATCTTTCTGTCATTGGTTGTGGTGTTGTGTGTTCTGATTTGTCTGTTGGTGTGTCTATCATGATGTGTGTGTTTGAATATCATGACATATGGGGCATGATTTACCAGCCCGAGCTCGATGAGGCCATTAAATCACGTGGAGGCCTAACGAGATCTCGAGCGGCGTCGCGATCTGGATCCTGCCCACATTTTAAAATGGTACCCGGATCTCTTCCTGCACTCGCGAGCTGAGCTCATCAGTGCAGGAAATGAATGGAAGTGCAGCCTCGGTGGAGCATTCCTCAGTGGGGACCAAAGAAGAAGCTGAGTCCCATTTAATAGAAGGGTCGTTCTCGGCACTACAAGCGCCAGGAAACACCCTGCTAAAGGCACCCAAAACGGGACTCTGATCTTTTTCCATTAAATCATTCCCAAGGTGAATAGTTGATATAACCACGAGGCACATCCTGCCAATTAAAGTACCTGCCCACTAACCCTACTCTCTGTCACTCAGCAGATTTCCCAACCAGGTCAAAAATTTGCCTAAAATCCGATTACAAGAGTGACTGAACTTGGCAGGTTCTCACGATCAGAATGACCAGTTAATTCATCTAGAGCAGTGTGTCCAATGTCGAACAGCGCTACGGGATTTTTCACATTCTTTATCTGATCCTACTGAAGTCAACGGGCGTGCAAATAGCTCGTCTCACGGCAGGGACGGAAAACCCGGCCTTTTATTTATTTTCGCAGTAGTACCTGACCATATAGCACTCCCATGCGATTTAATGGGCCTTGAACGAAAAACCTGCGGCTAACTTAAGCTGAGTTAACACCAGTAAAAATGAGGCTAAGGTTCAAATAGTCATGTCGTTCTTCTGCTGCCAATGCGGAGGAAAAAAAGCAAACACTGATCCCCCCCCCTCCCCCCAAAGGAAGACATTTTTAAAACAACAATAATTGCTAACTCTCCTCTGAGGAAGTTTAGGGACCTTTCCAAGTTGAGCTCTCAGCTGGTTCAAGCTTCATTGAGGCCGACCAATACCCAATTGGTAGGTGTAGCTTAGGCATTCGTTTTCGGTTTCCTGGAGGCTCAGGGTGGGTTCAATGGGAATTCCCATTAACAGCGGTGGGAGCAGAGAATCCCGCCGCCAGCGAACGGCGCGTCACCTCCCGCTGCCGAGAAACACGCGACTGGGAGGTTGGAGAAATCCACCCAATATTTTTTGAGGGAGAAGAGATATTCCTGCTCCCCTGCCACAATATCCCTGTCAGTTTACACAAAGTGGAATCCAGATGACAGTGGGTTCCGGCTCCCGGTGAACAGTTTGCCAGTTCTCTGCTCTGGCACCAGGAAGGAATTTTGGGCTTCACAAGTCTACTTTGCATCACTGGAATTGAGTGCAGAGTTACCAGCTATCAGCAAGGGAGAACTTTCAAAAGAGAGAGAAAGAGGAAAGGAAAAATAAATATTGCCTCTCAGATCAACCAGACCTTTTGAAACTAGACCTTCCGAATGAAATCAATGTGGCTGCAGTGAATTGCAATAAAAACAGACAATGCCAGAAATGCAAAGCTGAAGGTGAAATGTGATTCATGTTTTCAGGTCTGATAACACTAGCCTGGTCATCTCATAGGAATGTTCACTCACCTGCTGCTGTGCATTTATAGATTTTTCCCTTTTCATCTTTACTTATGCGAGGTGAAAGTCATTTCAAACATTTTGCTACATGTGGCCTGCTAGATATTCACTCAGAATGGTTCTCAGTAACTGTATCGAGCTGCTTTCTCGGTCTCCGGCTGCTTTGATGCTACGTCTTAAGTTCTGAGCCGAGGGATGACTGATCATAAGATCTAAACATGCTTTCACATTAAAAGAAAAAGGAAAAATTGCAAATCGGAAATAAAAGCAGAAAATACACAGCGGGTCAGTGGCAGCTATAAAGAGGAGCCAGTTTTTATTTTAACAATTAAGATGCATAACCTTTTACCAGAAGGTTAGATACCTGGATATCTGGATCTATTGATTTACAGATGCTGACCTGCTGTGTATTTTCAACATTTTGTTTTTTAAAAAAAAAATACTGCCACTGCTTTAATTTGGATTCCGTGAAGCTTGGCACTTATAGTGCAAAATCCATTTCCCATCCCCAGGTGACAGACCTCTGTAGAAATCCAATTGACCAGGAACAATTTCAGGAGAGGAGTCGGAACAAGAGGATAAAAGCAGCACTAAAGCTATATCCCCAGATATGGAGTGAACACTTATTGAACACTCCAACACAGATACAAACGATCACCGTCTCTCAGTTCTGGTCTGAAACTCTCGCACACATTCCCCCCCAGAACTTTTCCGATCCAATTTATGGATCGGGTGATTGCTGTGAAATTTGCTCCTGTTCCTCCCAAGTTTTAATATACTTTTCTTTCTTCTTGTACCGTCTCCTAAATTCACCTTTGTCCATGGGAAATCCAGCGTGAGATTTAAAAGATTGATTCAGGGTAAATTCATTTCCCCTTACAATATGTCTTGCGCTTTTAAATATTCTGAGGATTACTCTTAAATCCCAAGGCAGAGAGAGAGATCGCTGTGGAGTTTAATCCTTTGACTCCCTCAGCTGTAGGCCATTTATCAGTAACGAGGTATTAGCACAAGCATAAGGTAGAACATCTAACACACTTTAATTAAAACCGATCCATGGATCTATGCACTGAAAGTGTAAAAAATACACAGTTCAAGGGCAGGCATCTCTTGTCAGGTGCGAACAGATGGGGAACAGCAACTAAGCCTCAAACATGACCAAAGAGGAGTAGTCGGGGCCAATTAAAAAACTAATGCTTTGCATTTATATAGCGTCTTTAATTATTAGAGAGAAATCCCCAAGCACTTAACGGCCAATGAATTACATTTTTTTCTTGAAAAATAAGATTGAAGCATTTGAAACAATTTTCAGCCAGATGTGCTTAGCAGATAATCCATCTTGACCTCCTCTGCAAGTCCGCAGCATCTGATGCCAGTCGTCAGCCAATTTGATTAATTCCACGTGATAAAGAAACAGCTGAAGGTGCTGGATACTTCAAAGACTGTGGCCCGGACAATCTTCCCGAAATAGCATTGAGGACTTTCGCTCCGAGACAATCTGTTCCAGTACAGCTGCAGGCACTGGCATTTACCCAGCCATGTGAAAAGAGCTGACTTCCAGAGATGAGGTGAGAGTGACTGCCCTCGGCATCAAGGCAGCATTCGATCGAGGATGGTATCAAGGAGCTCCAGCAAAACATGAGTCACTGGGAATCAGGAGGAAAACTCTACCCTGGCTGGAGTCACACCTAGCCCAAAGGAAAATGGTTGTGATTCTTTGGAGGTCAATCATCTCAATTACAGAACATCACTGCAGAGGTTCCTTAGGTTAGGTATCTTCAGCTGCTTCATCGATGACCTTCCATCCATCATAAGGCCAGAAGTGGCGATGTTTGCTGATGATTACGCAATGTTCAGCATATTTGTGACTTTTCAGATACTGATGAAACCCATGCCCACATGCAGCAAGACCGAGACTACTTTGGACTGACAAGTGGCAAGTAACATTCACGCCACACAAGTGCCAGGCAATGACCATCTCCAACAAGAGAGAATCAAACCATCATCGCTTGATATTGAATGGCATTACCATTATTGAATCCCCCACTAACAACATCCTGGGGATTACCATCGACTAGAAACTGAACTGGACTAGCCATATTAAGAACAGATCAGAGGCTAGGAATCCTGCGGCGAGTAACTCATTTCCTGACTCCCCAAAGCCTGTCCACCATCTCCAAGGCACAAGACAGGAGTGTGATGGAATACTCTCCGCTTTGCTGGAATCTTCCCTCCACCACCAATGAACAGTAGCAGCAGTGTGTACCATCTACAAGATGCACTGCAGGAACTCAACTAGCTGCTTGGGTAGCACCTTCCAAACTGACGACCACTACCATCTAGGACAAGGGCAGCAGATACCTGGGAACACCTGGAAAGGGCAGCAGATACCTGGGAAGTTCCCATCTAAGTCATTCACCATCTTGCATTGGAAATGTATCGCTGTATCTTCACTGTCGTTGGGTCACAATCTTGGAACTCCCTCCCTAACAACACTGTGGATGTACCTACAACTCAGGGATTGCAGCGGTTCAAGAAGGCATCTCACCACCACCTCCCATAGTGAAATTAGGGATGGGCAATAAATGCTGGCCTAGCCACATCCCATGAATAAAAAAAGGTGTTGCAATGTAGGGAAAGCAGCCAATTTGTGCTGAGCAAGATCCCACCAACAGCAATAACCTGATAATCTGCTGTTGTGATGTTGACTGAGGGAGAAATGTGATGTTGACTGAGGGAGAAATGTTTGTAAGCCATAGAGATAGCTCATCTGTTCTTCTTCAAAATAGTGGCATGGGATATCTTTGGTCACCAGTGAGACCAGGCCGGGCCTTGATTCAATGTCTCATCCAAAACACTTCCAACACTGCAGTGCTCCTTCAGTACTGTGTGCCAGTCTCTTATGGACTGACCTGATTAACATGACACCCCTGTATGCTTCCCCCGATGCCGGTGTTATCTACTTATATCGTGTACCATGTGTTGCCCTATTATGTATTTTCTTTTATTGCCTTTTCTTTTCATGTACTTAATGATCTGTTCGCAGAAAAATACTTTTCACTGTACCTTGGTACATGTGACAATAAACAAATCCAATCCAATCCAGTCTGCAAGTGGGTCTTTACCCAAGACCTGCCTCAGAGCGGAGAGTACTACTAGCTGATCAAGGTACAGTGAAGGTGGAGGAACCTTCCAGAAGGAGCACTAGCATCCATTACTGGAAGATTGATTAATTAAAAATAAACAGCACCCAATACAGGAAAAACCAAAGGAAATTCTTGAATCCAATTATCGTTTTAAATAAATTTAGAGTACCCAATTATATTTTTTCCAATTAAGGGGCAATTTAGCATGGCCAATCCACTTAACCTGCACATCTTTGGGTTGCGGGGGTGAAACCCACGCAAACATGGGAAGAATGTGCAAATCCCACATGGACAGTAACCCAGGACCAGGACTCGAACCCGGGTCCCCAATGCTGTAGTCCCAGTGCTAACCACTGCGCCACATGCCGCCCATTTGAATCCTATTATTAAGATCAGACATTTTATTCATGTAGCTGCACAAGTTCCCAAAATGGTGACTCACTGTCAGAATAGAGGATAGACAAGCAAAGGCAGGAGTGGGAGAAATAAGAGTTTATTTCACAAGAACACACGTTCTGTCGACCATTCTCGAATAGAACAAATTCCCAATATTGGTTACCAATTTGCCTTTTACCTAATTTGAACTTCTCTGGTCTTACTCTTACTTAATTTAAATCAATATTCTCGAGGCACCCCCTCCATTCCTTTAATTATTTAAGACATTAAAGGCAGCCGCTTGCTTAACACATCAGACAGTGAGTAGCTGACTTCTATTCCCTGTTATTATTAAATGTAATAAACGATAATCGTCAGATGTCTCCTTGCTGAGCTGAAAGGCCGAGATTTCTCCACAGAACCCAGACCGTTGACATCAGAGATCAACCTTCTCACCGCACAGCCTTCAACACACGAGTGTCATCAACCAAAGCTTGACATTGGCCAGACTACATTTTGGGCACGTAGTACTATACGACTTAGGGTTTGCTCTGATTTCTACGCCACCATGCTGGCTGTATTGGAGGGACAAGGTTGGTGATGGGGTGGGTTTGTCTGTTGAAATGTGGTTGGACACTCTGCAGCCTTGTTACCAAGCTGCCCTTTTCTTCTCTTAGGCTCCTGGACTCTGCTTTTCGAAATTTGGGTGGCATGGTAGAACAGTGTTTGGCATTGTTGCTTCACAGCGCCAGGGACCGGGTTCGATTCCCGGCTTGGGTCACTGTCTGTGTGGAGTCTGCATGTTCTCCCCATGTCTGCGTAGGTTTCCTCTAGGTGTTCCGGTTTCCTCCCACAAGTCCTGATTAGGTAAATTGGACATTCTGAATTCTTCCTCAATGTACCTGAACAGGCGCCAGGCTGTGGCGACTAGGGGATTTTTACAGTAATTTAATTGCAGTATTAACGTAAGCCTACTTGTGACACTAAAAGATTATTATTTTGGATTATTATTGTCCTGCTCCCCTTGTCTGTCCAGTTTCCCCTGCTCCTTCCCCTGCCTCGGTTAATCTCTGGCACTCTTAATTTCTTACATTATTGAATGTGTTAACATGTGAATAAACGGAGCGGAGTATAGCAACAAGGGAACAAAGGAGGAAGAACAACGACAGCTTAATGGCAGAATACAAGATTTGCGCACCAAGACGTTGGCCGTTATCAAAGATTGCGAAGATATATATATATATACACACACACACACACACACACACACAAAAAGACAACATATAGGGAGTGGTGGTAGAGAGGGAAGAAAGCCATGATGAAAATAAAAGGATAAAGGATCTCTGATGCACTGGGTTGGCTTCCAGTTAAAGTCTTTCAGGAGTTCAAGCTTCCATTTTGATACATATTCCTTCTAGGCTTGAGATGGTTTTCTCTGACAAGGCTGACTATTTTCTCTGTAGATTCAAGATCATTTCAAATATATAGTAAAAATTTGCTAATCACTCATGTTTTAGAACAATAAAGCAGTTATTTACTTCAGCAGTGAGAAAGAGTTCCTTCTTCCTTCAAGGTCTAATCACTTCTGCCCAAATCTCTCAGGAGCATCACATAGGAACCAATGACTGACTGTTGCCAGCCAGAACACTGTCTCTGGCCAGCCAATCGAACCAACTCTCTCCAAAGCTGGTTCTTAAGATTTCCTCGGCGCCAACGGGTTTGATTTCGCCTCTCCAAAATACAAAACCTGGAACACACTGTCCTGACTAGAAGGTTACTTCAGCTGGAGTCCTCAGCTTAAAGGCACATTCCAATTATCGGTCCATGGATCAAATATAATAAAATAAAATAAATGGGAACAAAGGGAAATCAAAAAGAAGGTCTCTCCAACAATTGTTTCTGGCAGGGATTTCCATAGCCTGCCTGTTTTCTCAATAGAAAGATCTTCTAAATGTCCCCATTGCTCTTGCAGTGACAATGCTAAATTTGAGCCTGCCAACTATGTCACTAAAGAGTGAAAGTAGCTTTTCCTTATTTAGCTGGTCAAAACCCCTCCTAAATTTGAGCATATATATCAGATCAGTAACTGGCACAGGTTCAGATTTTTATAGATGTTCATCGATCCTGTAATTAAAGCCATTCCAATATTGTTCATTGTCAAGTTTCAGGTGTCATTCACCATCTTCGCCCAAAGCCATCCATTCACCACCTTCACCCAGGGTCATTCATTCAGCATCTTCACATATAAACACAAGTCTTCTGTTCATGTCAACTTCACTGGAATGGTGACAGTGTCGCCACTGACTTAATGGTTTATACAGTCAAATAATACTCCAGGGTTTAAGCACATAATTCAGGCCAACATGTCAGTGCAGCGCTGTGGGCATGCTGCATTGTGGAAAGTACTGGCTTTTTGATATTAAGCTGAGGCATTACTCAGAGAGCATGATGATTACCCTGTGCTGACCGACTTATTGCTTCTCTCATTTGACAGTTTGAGAGGATTCGGTAGGTGCTTTATAAATGCAACATTATTCCTTTCAGTGGATAACTGTATCTACAATCTAATATGGTGCTCAACTGGAAGGATCACACAACGATCCCTTTCAAAGCAGAGAGAAGTTATATAAGTCAATCAGTATGAAAGGCAATCCATCATTAAACTACATGGAGCCAACCCAAGTAGACGGATCCCTGCTGCAAGGGGAAATAATTTCTGTGTTGGCAAGGTAGCAACAGTTAGGAAAAGCTGAAGATTATGGAGGGGGGGGGGGGTATATATGTGTCCACCTGCATAAACATCAGGAATTCATGGCTCTGGCTCACCATTTCCCCAGCTTGGTTTGCCAGAGAATGGAACAATGTCAATGACCCATTTGCCACTTATCAAAACATAAAGAAATTGCAATCTACTTCGAGCTTTGGTGCAATTTGCACAAGGACTGTAATGTTCTGTTGAAATACTTAATGCTGTCCTATTCGATTATCGTGAATATAGTACAGCACGCTCCACCGCAAATATGTGCAGAATCACAAATCTTTAACTTAATTTAATCCATCCTTGTGGTACTGCAGTATTCTTTTGAATTGTAGAATTGATGGGTAGTGAGTGAAAAGGGGATGGAGAGGAATAATCAATAGTTAAAAAGCTGAAGGCAAGTCACATCCCCCATTCCAGGATCTTTAAAAAGGTGGAGCTCTTTATTTATCTTTCTCTTTAGAAGATTGTGTTACTGAACCTCAATTTACCTGTCTCTCCTATTCCGTGGTGCTTTGACCTGTTGGCGTTCACCCAACTTTCCCCAGTAATGGAAAGCTAGGAGGCGTGCAAATGAATTCCATTCTTAGCATTAGCAGCTGGACTGGCCTTTGAAGTGGAGCTACCGGCAAGATGAAGAGCATGTTGGCGTGAGCACACGCTGTGGTGACGGATTGCGAGTGAAGGGGTCTGAATCAGTGAAAGGCCACTTGGCGACGCTCCATCTAAGCCACATTAAAGGGTTGCTGAACAAGTCCCTCCATGAAGACAGACTTAAATTGACAATGGAGCCTGTTCAGAAAGGCCTTCAGAACTTCTCAGATACAATCCATTACTTGATCATGTGTTTGTAAACTCAATGGACAATTTATGCACAGCAAGATCCCACAATTGAAACAAAACGCAATGAGCCAAAATGATGCATTTCTGGGTGAGAAGTGATTGAGGGAGGAATGCTGCCCAGAAGGCACAGTTTACATGATGAGCGATGTGGTGCAGAAGTGGGAGAAACACAGATGCACAGAAGATTCTAAGTATCAGGACCAATCCCTCACTTTGCAGCCGCCAGGGAGAATGTCACAACTTTCATCCTAATGGCTGACAAAATCATGGCTTGTGGTTTCAGGCAGCGATCTCTCTTGAGCACTGGGAGCCTGGGATTGGTTGCAATTCATCTCAGCTTTTCTCTCCTCTAGTTGGAGAGGGGATGAGAATTTCCAAACGCAATGTGCTGCCCGAAATTTTCTTCCTGGTGTTGACTGCCGAATCTGCAGTATAAGAGCGGCCTGACTGTCCTCTGGTCAAAAGCGCTGGTTCCTCTGAATTGTCACCCATTCGGATTTAAACTGAGCTCAGCCCTTCCTTTTGTTGTCTCTCGGTATTCAGGTTTTTAGTGAACTTTAGTTAGCAGCAAAAATTATCAGAATTCCAGCCGGTATCCCCTCCCATCCACTAAGAAGCCCCCATTCTGCTCACCACTGGGCTCCACCAGCAAAAGTGGGCAACCTCCAGAGGAGTTGAACTCAGCCCGATAAATGATGCATTCGATATGGAGTGAATAGTTCAGGATTGTTTCACCCCACATGAGAGTGAGTACTAAGAGCCTGGAAACGCAAATAGCTTTACCAGTTGATTTGTTGTATAGATGAAGTAACCCAGCTCTAAGAGGGCTGCCAAGTTTTTCTGAACGACTAACCCTGGGAGTCCAGCATTGCTTCACAGAAAATGAAAACCTCAGGCATTTAAAATTTCAGAAATTGCAACATCAGTAAAATTACTATTCCAAACCACAGCCCACCACCCACCACCACCACCTCCACCTCCCCCTACACCCCACCACCAGCCCCACCCCCACAGTTAATAGAAAAACTCTGTCAAAAGTATGATGTTCAAAATCCCATGTTCTCATGTAGTCATCGCAACAGATCTCAGCCACTGGCTTCAGGCTAATTAAAGACCCAGAAACAGCAAATACCAACCAAGGTCCTCATTGTTTCAACAATGGGCAATGTAAAGAGAGATTTTATTTAGAATCCATTTCTCAGTCTTTCAGGGGGCTAAAAAATGGAACATTCACTTTGATGCAGATGCCAAGCACACGCAGAGAGCCAGAAGTCGGGTGACCCAGTCCCCAGGATTGCCCTGGAGTCCCCAGAAACGAAGGGTTCATCTTCTGGATATCACGGAGAGCGAAAGCCTGGGGATAAATCATTGGTGCATTGTAACACAGTGTTTGTTTTGCCTCATTTGAGCACTTGTTGTTATAACACCCTGGGCCAGTGCATGGTTAATTCCAGCCCCACCTGACCCAGAGCCACAAACAGGTGTAATTAGATTTTATATTAATACCCGTGGCTTTGATGGAGTTAAATTGATTACAGTCACCAGGTTTGTAAATTTAAACACAGGTAAACTTTTATTAACAGTAATTGTCATTAAATAGGCAAAACAAAAGTGTGGCACATGGTGCAGTGGTTAGCACTGGGACTGCGGCGCTGAGGACCCGGGTTCGAATCCTGGCCCTGAGTCACTGTCCATGTGGAGTTTGCACATTCTCCCCGTGCCTGCGTGGGTTTCACCCCCACAACCCCCACAATGTGCAGGTTAGGTGGATTGGCCATGCTAAATTGCCCCTCAATTGAAAAAAAAATTATAATTGGGTATTCTAAATTTATTTTTAAAAATAGGCAAAAAATACAACTGTCTATCTACTATCTGATTCCCAACTCCCCCCCCCCTTTCTAACTCCCTGCACTCTCTATATACAGACAAACAACACAGAAGGAAAAGGGTGGTTGGGAGGTAAAAAGAATATAATTAAACAAAACGATAAGGATCTTTGATGCAGATGGATGTCTTCCAGTTAGTTTCTCTCTCAAGGTTAGGCCTTCAGTTGGGTACTTTCTTTTCATTCAGTGTGTAATGATCTTCACTGAAGACTCACTAGATAACTGGTAGCAGAAAGAGTGGAAAACACAGCTATTCTTCCTTCGAGGATCTAGAGGCTCCGAACAGGTTCTCTCCAAAAACAAAACCACCTGGCAGGAATCATCCTGACTGTTGTCAAGCAGAACACTGTCCATGGCCAACCCACCAGTTGCCAGTTAGCCAATCAAACTGACTTCCTCCAAGACTGATTCCTAGGATTTACTCAGGGCCAACCAGTCTGATTTCTCCTCTCCAAAATACAGAGCCTAGGAACACACTGAGCTGGCAAGCTCTCTTCTGTTTAAAGGCACATTCCGATTATGGGTCCAAAGTCCAAAAATAGCAAAAGAAAAGAAATGGGAACATGAGAAATAAACAGGATGGACTCTTACACACCTAAGTTTATTAATCGTACAAATATTTGAGATGGAAGAAAAGTTTGACTGGGCACGGCAGTTGAAATTGGAAGGTCACAGAATGAAACTTCTAAGAATATATCTAGCTAGAACCTAACAGCAGTATAAACGTTGATGGCACCGGTGTGGTCATTGTTATGGGCCAGGGTTTAGAGAACCCCAAAGTGTATCATGGAGTTCACCTGACCCACAACTTTTACTAGATTGTGGTATGGGGAGCACACGGCCCACTCTACAGGTGTGGTACAGCAGAAATGGAAAAGTATTTTTAAAGCAAAACAATGTTTATTCTGTGAACTCAAGTTAACCTTTTTAAAACATAGTGAACATCTTAGCAACCATTAATTCAAATACAACCCCCAAAGACTACAACACTAAGTAAACCTTTAAACTTTCCTTTTTAACATCCATACCACTTAAAAACAAAACCTTTATCAGAAGCACATCAGGTTAAAGCCACTACTGTTATTAGTTTTAAATCACCAGGATTGATTTACAGTCTTTAGATTAGAGCGAGAAACTCATACATCTTCTGGCTGTGACTGCAGCTATCCAGCTCTGAAAACGAAACTAAAACACACCCTGCAGCAAATAGCCTAAAATGAAAGTAAAAAGCTGACAGACAGCTCAGCTCCACCCACTCTCTGACATCACTGCAGTGGTAAACACCCATTTCCTAAAGGTACTCTCACTACAGATATTTATATAGATACCCATTTATAAACACCTATGACTTAAAGGCACTCTCACATGGCACCTCCCCCCAACAAAAAAACCCATCAACTTCAAGATGGTTTCATTTTTCACCTTTACACTATCCTTTAAGAAATGCACACAGTGAATATACTTTTTGTTTAATAAAACAACACACGCAAACAGGTATAATAATATAGTCCATCTTTTTTTCCTTCTTCCTCTAACTGGAATCCTTCTCGATTGACAGTCTCTTTGAACAAGAAGGTCTCTGCACGATCCATCCATTTCTCTACACCTCGGCATTTCTCTTTAAAGTCAGAGACTTTAGTTCAATTTGATCACAGAGTCCCTTGTAATTCTCCAACACGTGTGGTGTTACCTGCTTGGTCGATAACACGTGTTACTCAATCCTTGGTTGATGGTGAGGTCCTCTGAATCTTGTTGAAGACTCAAACTCGTCCAGTAACAACAAAGATTTATTGAGTAACTATAACTATAAATGCATGAGTTCGTTACCTTAACATGGAAACTAGGGATTAGTTAACAAGATTTAACAATAATAACTAAACGTAACTCCACTAACGATCTACGTGATTCTGATGTTACCCTGTTCACAGTACACCCACGAGAGAGAGAGCAGGAGACACAGTGTGCCTGCTTTTTATACCACTGTTGGTTCAGCCCTCTAGTGATCATGTGGTACTGCTATTTACCCATTAACCCCTTGTGTGCATGCACCTACAGAGATCATAGAACAAAACATAGAACATACAGTGCAGAAGGAGGCCATTCGGCCCATCGAGTCTGCACCGACCCACTTAAGCCTCACTTCCACCCGATCCCGGTAACCCAACAACCCCTCCTAAACCTTTTGGTCATTAAGGGCAATTTATCATGGCCAATCCTCATAACCTGCACGTCTTTGGACTGTGGTAGGAAACCGGAGCACCTGGAGGAGACCCACGCAAACACGGGGAGAAAGTGCAGACTCCGCACAGACAGTGACCCAAGCCGGGAATCGAACCTGATTCCCTGCCGCTGTGAAGCCACAGTGCTATCTACTTGTGCTACCGTGCTGCCCTAATCACTAGATCACTAAAGGGCAATTTATCATGGCCAATCCTCATAACCTGCACGTCTTTGGACTGTGGGAGGAAACCGGAGCACCCGGAGGAGACCCACGCAAACACGGGGAGAAAGCGCAGACTCCGCACGGACAGTGACCCAAGCCGGGAATCGAACCTGGTTCCCTGCCGCTGTGAAGCCACAGTGCTATCCACTTGTGCTACCGTGCTGCCCTAATCACTAGATCACTAGAACATGAGCATTGGGTATCACAGCTTTCAGGCCGTCACATGCCTTTTGAAACTCCGCTGTCCATTGAAATTTTCGATGTTTCTTCAGCAAATCCATCAGTGGAGCAATCACGCTGCAAAACTTTTGCACAAATGTTCAATCAAATCCACTCATGCCAAGAAATCACATTATTTCCCTTTGTCTTGAGGATATCAGAAACTCCTCAAAGAAAGTGACTTGGGCATTTCCAAATTCACTTTTGGCTAGGTTTATCACCAAACCCACCTACTGAAGTCGATCGAGTAACTCCATCAGATGTTTTAAATGTTCTTTCCACGTCTGGCTGAAAATTACCAGATTGCCGATGTACACCACACAATTGGGTAATCCTGAAACGACTTTGTTCGTTAACCGGTGAAATGTGGCTGGGGCGTTTTTCATGCAAAATGGCATAACTTTGAATTGGTTTTTAACATCTGGAGTCACAAAAGCTGAAATCTCCTTCGTCCTTTCGGATAAAGGTACCTGCCAGTAACCTTTAAGTAAATTCAATTTGGAAATAACAGCTGATTGTCCCACTTTCTCAATGCAATCCTCCAAACGTGGAATAGGATAAGAGTCCATTCTTGTAACTGCATTAACCTTTCTATAGTCCACACACAACCGTTGGGTACTGTCTGGTTTAGGCACCATCACTATGGGTGAGCTCCACTATGCAACCCACATCAATTATGCCATTTTTAAGCATACTCTCAATCTCTTTGTTAACCTGTGCCAATTTTAAAGGGTTAAGTCTGTATGGATGTTGTTTGATTGGAACAGCATTTCCCACATCTACATCATGTATAGCCATTTTATTATTTCCCAATTTATCTCCACAAATACGCCCATGCGATATCAAGTACTCTTTCAGGTCAGGTCGTTTTATCTCTGGAAGGTAACTCAACAATTTATCCCACTTTTTAAGAACATCCTCGTTTTCCAATTTAATTTGAGGTATGTCAAATTCACAGTCATCTGGATTTTGTTTATCACTGAGTTAGAATCATTAAAACCTTTTTCTCTCCTTCCCTTTCAAAGTACCTTTTAAGCATATTCACATGACAAACTCAGTGGTTTTCCTTCTATCTGGCGTTTTTACCACATAATTCACCTCACTTAATTTCCTTTCAATCTGATAAGGTCCACAAAACTTTGCTTTTAAAGGTTCACCTGCCACTGGTAACAACACAAACTTTATCTCCATTGGTAAAACTACGAACTTTGGATTTCTTGTCCACTATCCGTTTCATCACATTTTGTGCAACTTTTAAATGTTGTTTAGCCAATTCACCTGCTCTATTTAATCGTTCCTTAAAATTTGACACCTAATCCAATAATGTAATATTTGATTTCTCACTCACCATTCTTTCCTTAATCAATTTAAGTGGTCCTCTTACCTGATGACCAAAATTTAGTTCAAAAGGACGGAATTTTGTTGATTCATTAGGTGCATCCCCAATTGCAAAGTGTACGAATGGAATTCCTTTATCCCAATCCTCTGGATAATCGTGACAATAAGTCCTCAACATTGTCTTTAATGACTGATGCCACCTTTCTAACGCTCCCTACGATTCTGGATGGTACGCAGTTGATTTAAATTGTTTTATTCCTAAGCTATCCATAACTTCTTTGAATAACCTGGAGGTAAATTTTGATCCTTGATCCAATTGTATTTCTGTGGGTAGTCTATATCTAGTAAAGAATTTAAGTAACTCCTCCACAATCTTTTTAGCTGTAATATTATGTACTGGAGTGGCCTCTGGAAACCTAGTAGACACATCCATTATCGTCAAAAGATATTGATTCCCACTTTTTGTTTTAGGAAGCGGTCCTACGCAATCAATTAGGACCCTCGTAAAAGGTTCCTCAAATGCTGGAATAGGTATTGGGGTGCTGGTTTTATCACTGCTTGAGGTTTCCCTCTCACTTGACATGTGTGACATGATTGACAAAATTTAACTACATCTTTATGTAGTCCAGGCCAATAAAAATGTTTCTGGATTTTAGCTTGAGTTTTCCTTATTCCCAAATGACCTCCCACTGGACCTCATGTATAACTCGCAACATCTCCTTTCTATACCCTACCGGCAATACTACTTGATGAACTTCTTCCCACTTTTCATCCGCCTGCATATGTAAAGGTCTCCATTTTCTCATCAAGACATCACTTTTACGGTATTAACACTCTGGTATACACTCAGATTCCTCTTCCGTATATGCTTTCTGATACATCCGTTTTATTTCTATATCTTTTGGTTGTAACTCTGCCAATTTTCCGGAGCAAAAAATATCTGCCTCATCCTCCACTTGTTCTTGTTCTTTTTCAACCATCTGATCAAAAATTGTTTCTGATAATTCATCTTCACTCTTTGATTTCTCCTCTTGTCTAATCCTGGGACTTTGCGACCTTGTTACTACACAATCTGGAAAAACCCAGGATATTCGTCCTTCAGCACTTCAGTTGTCTGATTTTCCACTGGCTTATCGACCACAGTAGGCATCACTCCCACCTGCGATCCAGTTATATCATTACCCAAGATAAACTGTATTCCTGGACAAGATAGTTTCTCTATTACTCGTACTACCACTTCACCACTCTTCACTGGACTTTCCAACCTTAGCTTATATAATGGAACACTACTCCACTCACCCTGAATTCCACATAGTATTACCTTGTCTGGCAACATGCTTCCCAAACTACATAATTCCTCATCTCTTACCATTAAAGATTGACTAGCCCCTGTATCTCTTAAAATTGTGACTTCTTTACCTGCTCCTCCTGATATACACGAGTAAACTTTACCCACACAAGTAAATTCTTTAAAGAGATCTGGCACTTTCTTATCAATCACCTCTTGATCTGGCTGTACAATCTTTTGCACCTCCTTCGCTTCACTTGGGCTTTCCTTTACCACTTTAACAAACCCCACTGTCTTATCCTGTTTTACCACATCAGCCTTCCCAGTGCTTTTCTTCAACCACCAACACTGTGACTTTACATGGCCTAGTTTATTACAGTGAAAACATTTGAAACTTTTCATTTCTTTTCCACCCTCCTGGATTTCTTTTTTAATCTGAGGTACACTCTCTTTATTATCTCCCATCAGGTCACCTTTACCACTTGAGTATTTCTCATGTCCCCAGTTTCTATCCCTCACAGGCTGAAACTGATGTTGGAAACCAAGCTATAATTTATGAACCAATTCATAATCATCTGCCATTTCTGCTGCTAATCTCGCCGTTTTAACCCTCTGCTCTTCCACATGAATTCTCACTACATCAGGAATTGAATTTTTAAACTCTTCCAAAAGTATAATTTCTCTGAAAGCTTCATACGTTTGGTCTATTTTCAAAGCCCTTATCCACCTATCAAAATTACTCTGTTTGATCCTTTCAAACTCCATGTATGTTTGACCAAATCCTTTCCTTAAATTTCTAAACCTTTGTCTGTAAGCTTCAGGCACTAGTTCAAATGCTCCCAAGATGGATTTTTTCACCCCCTCATACATTCCAGATACCTCCTCCGGCAGTGATGCAAACACTTCACGAGCCCTACCTACCAGCTTTGTTTGAATCAGGAATACCCACATGTCCTGTGGCCATTTCATTTGTTTAGCCACCTTCTCAAATGAAATGAAAATGAAATGAAAAAGGCTTCTACCTCCTTCTCGTCAAACCTTGGCAATGCTTGGACATATTTAAATAGATTCCCACCAACCTTTGGCTATGATGCTCTTTAGCACTATCATCCAACTGGACGTTTTCCTTTACGCCTGCCAATTTTAACTGACTGTCATGTTTAATGGCCATTTTCTGACGTTCAAACTCTCTCTCTTTATCTTTTTCCCTGATCTGAATCTCCCTTTCTCTTTCTTTTTGTTCTGCTATGGCTTTTCTTTCTGTTTTCGTTTCTTCTCTCTTTTTTTCCCCCTCTCGTTCTCTTTCTTTTTCCTCTCTCTCTCTTTCGTATTCAAGCTGCTTTAATTCTTTCTCATGTTCCATTTGTTTAATTTGCAATTGAATTTTTGTTATTTCCAATGAGTCAAACTGTATCTCAGGTAACTTCAAATGCTTAGACACCGCCAGAATGACCTCATCTATTTGCATTTTGTCAGGTAATGTTAACTGCAATGTTTTTGCTAAATCTAACAGTCTACTTTTAGTCTCTGTTTGTAAGGTACTGCGTGTGACCGGCTCCACCCCAAAAACCTCTGAGCCTCTGAAAGAGCCATTGTCCACAACACTCCCTACTTAAACTAAAATACCAGATCTGAAAAGCACCCACAATATGCTCACCCCTCACTGTCTTTAAGTTTACTAAGCCAATCCAATAGATAGACTTTTATCCCGGGCTGGCTAAGCCAATCCAATAGATAGACTTTTATCCCGGACGAGCCCCCAATTTGATGGGCCATGGTTTAGAGAACCCCAAAGTGTATCTTGGAGTTCACCTGACCCACAACTGTTAATAGATTGTGGTATGGGGAGCACACTCTACAGGAGTGGTACAGCAGAAATGGAAAAGTATTTTTTAAAGCAAAACAATGTTTATTCTATGAACTCAAGTTAACCTTTTTAAAACACACAGTGAACATCTTAGCAACCATTAATTCAAATACAACCCCCAAAGACTACAACACTAAGTAAACCTTTAAGCTTTCCTTTTTAACATCCATACCACTTAAAAACAAAACCTTTATCAGTGAGCATATCAGATTACAGTCACTACTGTTATTAGTTTAAAATCACCAGGATCGATTTACAGTCTTTAGATTAGAGAGAGAAACTCATACACCTTCTGGCTGTGACTGCAGCTATCCAGCTCTGAAAACAAAACTAAAACACACCCTGCAGCAAACAGCCTAAAATGAAAGTAAAACGCTGACAGACAGCTCAGCTCCACCCACTCTCTGACATCACTGCAGTGGTAAACACCCATTTCCTAAAGGTACTCTCACTACAGATATTTATATAGATACCCATTTATAAACACCCATTTCTTAAAGGCACTCTCACATGACAGTCATGACAATGGATCATAGCCCCAAATTATGCATGGACATATTGAACTTTTAAAGAAGAATATTCACAAAAAAAAAGACATACATGCCAAAACTGGCTGAGGTTGCAAAGTAACCACTTGCTGGAATTCCAATGTGGATTGTACTCAGTCCTGAGAGACAACATAATGTTGCACCTTTTTCAGACCGAGACTTATCAAGGGAAGAGACAATGTAGAATCTGGACCGTAATCTCCTGTGGAGATAATGGAAGCTGATTACCATCTCTGCAGAAGCTACTACCATCCTGAGAGTTATATATCAGGCATATTTGGGGTTTTCCACTAAACAAAACAACAGAAACTCCGGTCTCTGTGCCCGCTGAGTGACCTAGTTCCACTGGGCTAGTGTGTACTGCGAGGGTCACAGCTGAAGAATATCGATTAGGTATCCCTGTTGCTTGCAGGTAAAGTCTCTCTCGGATTGCTGGAAGCAAGTCAAGTCAGCAAAGACACAGTTAAAAAGGAAATAGGACAGCTAACCTGCAGAACCAAGAATCTCCAAACAAACTGCTTAATGGCTGAGAAGTCAACACTACCAGAATCGCACAACTAACGGTCACAATGTTTCACCATTTACTCCTCAGAGTTAAATCAATGACTGATTTGTTTATCTTTTATTTTTGAATTCTAACCTGTGTGTAGGAGTGTTGTGGCTTATTATTTTCTTCTCACGTTTTAGTAACTAATGAATTCATTCTTTGCCTGGTTACCTTGGCTCCTTTTAAAACATAAACATTTGGACTGAGAAAAGGTATCCACAAGGGAAGGCTTTTACAAAAAAATTAACCTTGTTGCAATCAACCAAGGGGATTGAATAGAGATAATTCATCCCTCCTCACCTGGAAGCATAACCGTTTGGGGATATTCCATCCGAATCTTAACAAATTTGGGAACCTTGCAAGGGGCCGATTGTAACGGTGTGGATACCTCATAGAATCACTGCAGTGTAGAAGGAAGCCATTTGGTCCATTGAGTCTGCACCAACCCTCTGAAAGGGTACCCTACCTAGGGTCAGGCCCCCACCCTATCCCCTTAACTCAGAAACCCCATCTGTCCTAACCTCTAACCTTTTAGAAACTAAGGGGCAATTGATCATGGCCAATCCATCTTACCTGCACATCTTTGGACTGTGGGGGGAAACTGGAGCACCCGGGAGAAATCACCGACACCGGAAACTCCACACAGTCACCCAAAATCAGAATTGAAACCGGGCCCCTGGTGCTGTGAAGCAGCAGTGCTAACCACTGTGGCATGTTCTGCCACCTCACTGACACCTGCTGCAGAGCTCCTGTGTGCAGACATCAGGTGAGGACAAGATCAATTTGACTGCGATACCTTCTTAGTCAATAGCCTGGTGAACATTTCACGGTTGATCATCTGAGTTCCAGCTGGCAGGGCACTCACACGATCAGCTGAGTGATCAGGAATCTGAGGCCTGTGATTGTCCAGTGTGCACATCCATGAGCAAGAAACATAAAATTGTCTCCACTAGCCAGATCACACATGGAGGAGAGCCACATGGATGAGTAGATTCTGGCAATTTTCATACAATTTACATTTCAACAGTACCTCAAACTCATAGTATTACATCTTAGAGTGGTAGAATTGGTCAAAAGTGGACACTGATCTATGAGAGCGGTGACCAAAAACCTGGTCAAGAGAGGTAGGTTTTGTTAGAGAGAGCCTTAAAGGAAAGAAAGGTGGAGAGGCAGAGGTAAAGGGAAAGGATTTCCGAATTTAGGGCAGAGATGGTTAAAGCTATGGCTGCCGATGGTGGAGCCTAAAGTTTTTTTAAAAATGTATTTTATTACAAATGTGCATCAAAACAGGCTACAGCAAATAAACACCCCGGGAAACATACTTCCAACAATCAACTATATAGTCTGTACAGATTTTCCCCCTTTTTCACCCCCCCTCCCTCTGCGTTGAACAGCTCCTCAAACACGGTCACAAACATCCCCCACCTTTTCTCAAACCCCCTTAGCTTATACTTTATCTTCTCTAACTGCAGGAAGTCGTGCAGGTCACCCAATCAAGCTGCTACCCTCGGTGGCGATGCCGACCGCCACCCCAGCTAAATTTGCCGCCGTGCAATCAGAGAGGCGAATGCCACGACATCCGCCTTCCTCCTCTCCATGAGCTCCGGCTTCTCTGAAACCCCAAAGATCGCCACCAAAGGGTCTGGGTCCACCTCCTCCTCCACTATCCTGGTTAAGACAGCGAACACTCCCGCCCAGAATCTTCCCAATTTTTCGCAACCCCAAAACGTGGGCGCGTGATTCGCTGGCCCCCGCCCACACCTCTCACACTCATCTGCCACCTCCTGAAAGAACTCACTCATTCTCGCCCGAGTCATATACACCCTGTGCACCACCTTAAACTATCAGGCTCATCCGTGCTCAAGAGGAGGTCCCGTTTATCTACGCAGTGCCGCACTCCATACTCCCCAATTGATCTCCCCTCCCAACTCCGCTTCCAATTTCTCCTTGATCTTTACCATCCGCTCGCCTCCCAGCGCCCCCCCCCCCCCCCACTTGTATATATCCCCAATTCATCCCTCCCCTTCCACATGCGGAAGCAGCAGATGCTCCAGCAGGGTGTATCCCGGCAACCTAGAGAACCCCCTTCAGGCCTTTTGCTCAAAGCCCTAACCTGCAGATATCTGAACTCATTCTCCCTCACTAGCTCTACCCTCTCCCTTAGCTCCTCCAGACTGATCAACCCTTCCTCCAAATACAAATCCCTCACTGACCAGCCCCACTTCTCTCCACCTCCTTTATACACCATCCATCCCTCCTGGCACAAACCCATGATTCTTGCACAGCGGCGTTAGCACCGACATTCCTTCCACACTAAAATGCCTCCTCAACTGATTCCAGATCTTCACTGTGGACTGCACCACTGGGCTCCTTGAATACCTACTCAGAGCCATTGGCAATGCTGCCATCACCATAGCCCTCAAACTAGACCCCTTACAAGATTCCTCCTCCATCCTAACCCACTCCACCCCTTCTCCTTCCCACCACCGCTGCACCTTGTTCACATTCGCCACCCAGTAATAATGAAGCAAGTTCAGCATGCCATTCCTCCCAGCTGCCTCTGCCTTTATAGCAGGGTCCTCCCCACCCTTGGCACCTTCCCCGCCCATACAAAGTCCGAAATGATCATGTCCACTTTCCGAAAAAAGGCCTTTGGTATAAAGATCGGGAGAGTCTGAAAGATAAACAAGAACCTCGGCAGAATATTCATTTTCACCACTTGGACCCTCCCCGCCAATGTTAAGTGCAGTATACCCCACCTCCTAAGATCCTCACTGGCCTCCTCCACCAGCTTCATTAAGTTCCACTTATGGAACCCCGTCGATTCCGTCGCGACCGGAATCCCCAAATGCCTAAAATCCTATCCCTTGTTACCGTAAATGGCATCCTCCCTAAATTAGCCCGCTGTCCCTGCTCATTCACAGGGAATACCTCGCTTTTCCCTACATTCAGTTTGTACCCCGAGAAGCCTCCAAACCTCCTCAGCAGGCCCATAATCCTTCCTGTACTCTCCCACAGCTGACAGCTACATGAGTTTTCGCCAAAAGCTTGTCAAAGTCAGGGGCCAGTAAAAGGCCCTTCTGGTATTCAGTTATAGAGACTAGGCAGCTTGTGGTCAGGGAGCATCTGATCATTTTCACTCGTTAGTTGGCTGTTTTAGTGGGTGGGGACGGACACAAGGAAACACTGAAGCTTTTTGGCCAGTCCTCAAAGAATGAGCTGTCGGTACAGGAAGTGTTCATCAATGCTGATCAGAATATACTTTTACAGCATTTTCTATAGAAGAGCACCAGTTCCTTTCTACAACCCAACACCATTCCCCCCCCCCCCCATCCCCCCCCCCCCCCCAATCCCCATCCCGAGTGCTTATCCAGTGACCTCCTGCATGTATGTTGACACCAGATGAGGGCAGCACTTGGTGAAGCAATGATGTCTCTCCAAGTTGGTTGACTACTTTTTAAAAAATTATTCCAAGCATCTTCAAAGGTACAAAAAACATAAATAAATCACAGTTTGTGCAAGTTTTTCCTGCCTTCCACCCCCCCTCCCCGACAAACAATTCCTCAAACATGGTCATGAACGGTCCCCACCATGTCTCAAAACTCTCTGCTGATCCCCTCAGTTCGAACTTAAGCCGAAGAAAGTTTTCCAGGTCCCCCAGCCAGGCCGCCATTCCCAGTGGCATTATCAACCGCCATTCCAACAACAGTCTTTACCAGGCAACAAGAGAGGCGAAGGCCACAAAGTCAGCCTTCCTCCTCTCCATCAGCTCCGGCATTTCCGATACCCCAAAAATCGCCTCCATCGGATCCGGCCCGATCCCTACCCCCACAATCTTTGATAGCGTCCCAAACATCCTTTCCAGTATCTTCCAACTTCTCACACTCCCAGAACATCTGTGCCTGATTTCTTAGGCCTCGTCCACACTTCTCACACTGATATGCCACCCGCCTGGAAGAACCCATTTAACCTAGCCTGAGTCATAAGCACCCTATGCACCATCTTAAACTGAACCAAACTCATCCTCGCACACGAGGGAGGGTGAATTCACCCTATGCATCGCCTCACTCCTCATCCTATCTCCCCCCCCCCCCCCCCCCACCGCCCCCCCCCCCCCCCCCCGGCTCCTCCTCCCATTTCTCCTTAATCCTCACCACCTGTGCTCTCTCCTGCTCCTCCAGCTCCCCAATCCTACCCTCCCCTTCCACATCTAGGAGCAGCAACCACTCCAATAAGGTATATCCCGGCAGCTTGGGAAACCCTTTCCATTCCTTCCGCACCAAGTCTCTCACTTGCATATACCCAAACTTGTTTCTGTTCGGAATCTCCACCCTCTCCCACAGCTCTTCCAGACTTGCAAACCTCTCCTCCAGATATAGATCCCTCGCCCTCACCTGCCCCACCTCTCTTCACTTCCTTTACATGCCATCCGTCTCCCCCGGCTTAAACCTTGGTTCCCACACAGCGGTATTAGCACCAACATTGCCTCCATCTTAAAGTGTCTCCTCAACTGGTTCCACACCCTAATCGTGGACTGTACCACTGGGCTCACCTTGTACCTCCTCCGTGCCAGCAGAAGCGCTGCCGTCACCACCCCTCAGGCTGGACCCCCTACAGGACTCCTCCCCTATCCTAACTCACTCTAACCCGTTTCCTTCCCACCACCACCTCACCTTCTCCGCATTCGCTGCCCAATAGTAGTGCAACAGATTTCGTAATGCCAACCCCCCCCCCCCTTTCTGCCTCTGTAGCAGGGGCCTCTTCACCCTAGGTACCTTCCCCGCCCAGATAAACTCCAAAATCGCTGCATCCATTTTCCGGCAAAAGGCCTTCGGAATGAAGTTCGGGAGGGTCTGGAATACAAACAGGAATATTGGCAGAAGGCTCATTTTTACCACCTGGACCCTTCCCGCCAGTGTCAAGTGTACTGTATCCCATCTCCTAAAGACCTCCGTACCCTCCTCCACCAACTTTGTCAGGTTCCATTTGTCCATTGTTGTCTACTCCCCCGTCACCTGAACCTCCAAATACCTAAACCTATCCCTGGCTACGTAAATGGCAACACACCAAGATTGGCTCCCCAAGCCGCCGCATTCTCCGGAAACCCCTCACTCTTTCTGACATTCAGCTAATAGCCTGAGAAGGACCCAAACCTCTCCATTTTGTCCATAATTCTCCCATATTCTCCAATGCATCTCGTCTGCATACAGCGACACTCAGTGCTCCCTACTCCTTCTCTCAGTCCCCTGCCACTCTACTGACCCCCTAAGGGCCATCGACAAGGGCTCTATCGCCAACAGAACAGCAGCGGCGACCACGGGCAACCCTGCCTTGTTCCCCTATGCAAACCGAAGCTCCATGAACTCATCTGGTTTGTCGGTACACTCGCCACCGTGGCCAGGTACAGCAGACGGACCTACGCCACATACCTTGGCCCAAACCCAAACCTTCAAACAGGTACCTCCACTCCACCCTTCGCGCCTGTAGAGAACACTACCTCCGGTACCTGTCCCTTCGACAGGGTCATGATCACATTTAATAACTGCCTAATGTTATTGGAAAGTTGCCTGCCATTCGTGAGACCCGTTTGGTCCTCTGTAACCACCCCCGAAACACATCCTTTCATCCTCCCCACCTATAACTTAGCTAACACTTTCACATCTGCGTTTAACAATATGACCCACACTCCAACAAGTCACTCCCACAGGTCTTTCCCCTCCTTCAGGATTAGCATGATCGATTCCTGGGGCAGAGTATCAGGCAGCTCCCCCTTCTCCAGCGCCTCGCTAAACATCCCCAATAAATGTGTTGCCAACTCTGTCACAAACTCCTTATAGAACTCTGCCGGGTAACTGTCTGGCCCCAGGGCCTTCCCCGACTTAGAATCATAGAATTTACAGCGTAAAGGAGGCCATTCGGCCCATCGAGTCTGCACCGGCCCTTTGAATGATCACTCTAACTAAGCCCACACTTCCACCCTGTCCCCATAACCCCTTTTCGGACACTAAGGGCAATTTAGCATGGCCAATCCACCTAACCTGCACATCTTTGGACTGTGGGAGGAAACCAGAGCATTGAGCCTGGCACACGAGGAGGAGTTAACCCTACCCAGGGCATCAGCCCACAGACCTTCCTCAATCTCCTCCCCCAGCTCCTCCTCCCATTTAACCTTCAGCTCCTGTACCAGTGCTTCCCCCTCTTCTTTCATCTCCTGGTGTATTTCCGACACCTTGCCCTCCCCGACCCATACACCCAAGATCACCCCGTCTTGAATTTCCTGTGCCAGGAGCAACGGGAATTCCCTCACCTGTCGCCTCACAAACGCCCTCACCTTCATATACCTAAAATCATTTCCCGGGGGTATCTCAAACTTCTCCTCCAGTGCCCCTAGGCTTGCAAACGTCCCGTCAATGAACAGGTCCCCCATTCTTCTAATCCCCGCCCGATGCCAGCTCTGAAACCCCCCGTCCATCCTCCCCGGGACAAACCGGTGGTTACCCCTGATCGGCGACCACACCGAGGCTCCCATTGCACCCCTGTGCCGTCTCCACTGGCCCCAGATCCTTAGCGTTGCCGCCACCACCGGGCTCATGGTGCCGTCACCAACGCCCCCAGGCTCGTTCCTTTACAGGACGCCATCTCCACCCTCTTCCATGCCGCCCCCTCTCCCTCCATCACCCACTTGCGGATCATCGCCACATTTGCTGCCCAGTAGTAGCTCCCTAGGTTTGGCAGCGCCAACCCTCCTCGGTCCCTACAGCGTTCCAGAAACCCTCTCCTTACCCTCGGGGTCCTATTCGCCCACACAAACCCCATAATGCTCCTACCTACTCTCTTAAAAAAGGCCTTGGTGATCATGATGGGAAGGCACTGAAATCTTTTGAAGTCCTCCTCCATTTGCTCCGCCAACCTCGTCAGATTCAGTTTATGTAGGGTCCCCCAACTCCTGGCTATCTGGATCCCCAGGTATCGAAAGCTTCCCTCCATCCTCCTCAACGGTAGATCCCCTATCCCCCTTTCTTGGTCCCCTGCCTGTACTACAAAAAGCTCACTCTTCCCTACATTGAGCTTATAGCCCGAAAACTCCCCAAACTCCCTTAGAGTCTGCATGACCTCCACCATCCCCTCTATTGGATCCGCCACATACAGCAACAGGTCATCCGCATAAAGCGACACCCGATGCTCTTCTCCCCCTCGGACCACCCCCCGCCATTTCCTAGACTCCTTCGATGACATGGCCAAGGGTTCGATCGCCAATGCAAACAACAGGGGGGACAGGGGGCACCCCTGCCTCATCTCTCGGTACAGCCGAAAGTACTCCGACCTCCGCCGGTTTGTCACTACACTCACCACCGGGGCTCTGTAAAGGAGTTTCACCCAACTGATAAACCCGCCCCGAACCCAAACCTACGCAGCACCTCCCAGAGGTACTCCCACTCTACTCGTTCAAAGGCCTTCTCCGCGTCCATAGCTGCCACTATCTCCGTCTCTCCCTCCTCCGATGGCATCATTATCACGTTTAAGAGCCGCCGCACATTGGTGTTTAATTGCCTGCCCTTTACAAATCCCGTCTGGTCCTTGTGGATCACCCCCGGGACACAGTCCTCGATCCTCGTGGCCAGCAGTTTTGCCAGCAACTTTGCATCCACATTGAGGAGCGAGATCGGTCTGTACGATCCACATTGCAGTGGGTCCTTGTCCCGCTTTAGGATCAAAGAAATTGTCGCTTCTGACATTGTCGGGGGCAGGGTCCCCTCCTCTCTTGCCTCGTTAAAGGTCCTCACTAGTAGCGGGGCCAACAGGTCTACGCACTTCCTGTAGAACTCCACCGGGAACCCGTCCGGTCCCGGGACCTTCCCCGCCTGCATGCTCCCCAAACCCTTGCTCAGCTCCTCCAACCCAATTGGTGCCCCCAAACCAGCCACCTCTTGCTCCTCCACCCTCGGGAATCTCAGTTGGTCGAGGAATCGTCTCATCCCCTCTTCCCCCGCTGGGGTCTGGGATCTGTACAGCTCCTCATAGAAGGCCTTGAATGCCTCCTTTATTTTCGTCGCACTCCGCACCGTGGCTCCCCTTCCATCCTTGACTCCCCCTATTTCCCTCGCTGCCATCCTCTTATGGAGCTGGTGTGCCAGCATCCGACTAGCCTTTTCCCCATACTCGTAGGTCGCCCCCTGCGCCTTCCTCCACTGTGCCTCTGCCTTCCCTGTGGTCAACAGATCAAACTCCGTCTGGAGACGTCGTCTTTCCCCTAGTAATCTCTCCTCAGGGGCCTCTGCGTATCTCCTGTCCACTCTTAAAATATCCCCCACTAACCTCTGCCTTTCCATGCCCTCTGTCTTCTCCCGATGAGCCCTGATGGAGATTAGCTCTCCCCTGATCACCGTCTTCAACGCCTCCCATACCACCCCCACCCGCAGCTCCCCGTTGTCGTTGGCCTCCAAGTACCTTTCGATATACCCCCTCACCTTCCCACACACCACCTCATCTGCCAGCAGTCCCACATCCAGCCGCCACAGTGGGCGTTGGTCCCTCTCCTCTCCCAGCTCCAGTTCCACCCAGTGCGGGGCGTGATCCGAAACGGCTATGGCCGAATACTCCGTCTCCTCCACCCTTGGGATGAGTGCCTTGCCCAGAACAAAGAAATCTATCCGGGAGTAGGCTTTGTGCACGTGGGAGAAAAAAGAAAATTCCCTGGCCTGCGGCCTAGCAAACCTCCATGGGTCCACTCCCCCCATCTGATCCATAAACCCCCTAAGCACCTTGGCCGCCACCGGCCTCTTTCCAGTCCTTGATCTGGAGCGGTCCAGTGCTGGGTCCAACACTGGATTGAAGTCCCCACCCATTATCAGGCCTCCTCCCTCCAGGTCCGGAATGGGCCCCAACATGCGCTTCATGAATCTAGCATCATCCCAGTTCGGGGCGTATACATTTACCAACACCACCCACGTCCCCTGCAACTTACCGCTCACCATCACATATCTCCCTCCATTATCCACTACGATAGTCTTGGCCTCAAATGACACCCGCTTCCCCACCAATATTGCCACCCCTCTATTCTTCGCGTCCAGCCCTGAATGGAATACCTGTCCTACCCATCCCTTTCTTAACCTGACCTGGTCCGCCACCTTCAGATGTGTTTGATGGCAATTCTTGAAGCTGCCATTTGGAGATGGTGGCCAGCACTTCTCATAACAACCGACATATAGTGTAGCACCATTAACTTTGCAAGATGCCTCACGGGAGCTCGATGAGACACTGAACCGGAGCAGGAGACATCAGTGCAATTGGCTAAAAGCTTGGTCAGGGAGACAGCTTTTTAGAAGCACATTAAAGAGAGTTGGAGAGTTGAGGGAGTGATTTCTAGAGCTAGATTGCTGAATGGACAGCCACCATGAGTGAGATGAAGAGGGCAGCGCTGAACATGAACCAGGGCTGAGAGGCCATAGAATTTTCAGAGGACGAGAGGGCTGGAGGGGGTTATGGAGATAGAGAGGGGAGAGGCCATTTGAACAGGCGGAAGAAAATTTAAATATCAGGATGTTGGTGGATCATGAACCAAATATACATCAGGTTTGATATTCCCTGGGTGGAAGTAGATGGTCTTTGAGGTGGAGAGGATGATATCTAGAGTTGTGAACAGGCTTGTTCGGTCCAAGGTGATGGCCAAGGAGGGAGCTGAATCGGTGGCAAGCAAACAAAGTCCTTACAGCTTCAATCTTCCTAATGTTTAATTGGAGGGAATTGTGGCTCACGCATAACTAAGTGTCGGGAAAGCAGGCAGACAAGACAGAGGCAATGGAGGATATGGACTGTCAAATGAGCTTTCACTTGCTGCTTTGCAGACCTTTCTCACACAGTAGTGAAAATACAACAGCCAGGCACAGCCAATGAATTGTGACGCCAACACAGCTGTTGACAGCCGTCATGTATTGTTAGCTTGAGCTGATGCAGAATTCGCAATTCTAGAGGAATCACCTCTGGCTAATGTACCCAAAACCGATGTGTCACAATTGCACCATATCCAGTCAGGAGCAACAACTTCAGCTATGGGCCTTTTTCACTGGTGACTCAGTTAGGTTTCTACAACAACTTATTAGGTTCATGGCCACCTTTACCAGTGCAAAATTCTGGATTTCAAATTGGCGGTAGATGGCAGCAGATTTTGTAGAATCATAAGAGGTCTACAGCATAGAAAATGCCCTTCGGCCTATGGTCTCTGCACCGGTCAAAAACAACTACCTAACTATTCTAATCCCATTTCCCAACACTTGCCCCATAGCCACGTACGCCTTGGCATCGCAAGTGCACATCTAAATACTTCTTAAACGTTACGAGGGTCTCTGCCCTTTCAACAAGGTTGAGTTCTGATGAAAGGTCACAGATCCAACTCGGTTTCTCTCTTCACAGGTTTGCCCGATCTGCTGAGGTTTTGTCATCATTTTCTGTTTTTATTTCAGATGGTCAGATGTGCTGTAGTTAGCATTTGTCCTTTGGTTAAAAAAAAATCCTATTTAGGGGCAATTTAGCGTGGTCAATTCACCTACCCTGAACATCTTTGTGATATGGGGTGAGACCCACGCAGACACAGGGAGAATGTGCAAAATCCACATGGCCTGTGACCCGGGGCAGGGATTGAACCTGGGTCCTCGGTGTTGTGAGGCAGCAGTGCTAACCACTGTGCCGCCCTGAGTTCAGACATTATAACATTGGATCCTTCGGTGTCCAATGGTTCCCCAGACTGGGGCACTCGCTGCACTGGATTCCTTTGGCCGCCTGTTGAAAAGCTGTTTTGTGCAGCAGGTGCCAGCAATGATGTTGCGCTCGCTGAAACTCTCTTTCAATGGTGCCCACCACCACTGCCTGTAACAGGCTGCCATCAGCAAACATGTCAATTCTGTCAAGGGGGTTTAGAAGCACCATCCTCTTTGGCACTGAGAGGAGCCACTGTGACCGGACACAGAAGGATCTAAAATAATAATAATGTCTGAACAGTCCAAAATCCCTTAAGTCTGTTAAAGCTGAAGCTTCGTGTGAGATGCAATTATTCCTCCCAAACATTTTTTTAAAAAAAATTTAGAGTACCCAATTAATTTTTTCCAATTAAGGGGCAATTTAGCGTGTTCAATCCACCTACTTTGCACGTCTTTGTGTTGTGGGGGTGAAACCCACACAAACACGGGGAGAATGTGCAAACTCCACACAGACAGTGACCCAGAGCAGGGATCGAACCTGGGAGCTTGGTGCCGTGAGACTACAGTGCTAACCACTCACTGCGCCGCCATGCGGCCCTTGTTCCTCCCAAACATGCGAGGGTCGCAACATCTCCCTCATGTTCCTGGACAAGATACAAGGAAAAACTTGTTGCCCGATCCTTCTCCCAGGGGCAGCTTTGAAACCTGTTCCTCATTGCTGCCTTTCCGGTCTCCAGTTAATTGATACAAATGGCCACCGGTCCACTCAATCTTCCGTCCTTGTTTTTCCCCCCTAATTTCAAATACACGGTCATAAATTCTGGTACTCCTTGCTGGATCCTCACTGTTGAATTCAAGAGTCAATGCACTCTTACTCCAATTTATTCACCCCCCTCTCCCCCCCATTAAGTGGAACTCCTCACCACTTCATTCCCTTCAGACAACCTTTTAAAACACAGCCTTGCTATCGTCTTCTGTTCTACTCTTCAATCATGATGTCCCGCACTGTGACCTTTTGGGTTGGATTTCCAAAATACAGACAATCTAATTTTCACTTGATGGAAACCAGCAGCATGAAAGGCCATTGCAAATCAGAGTCAGAGGAAAAAATACAATCGAGATGCTCCAAATAAAAGGCTCCACCTAACTCAAAATCCAACTAGGAGAGCTTTACAGTATACGTGCTTTTTTCCAATCAATGTTCTGTGAAACAGTAACAAATGAAGGGAAATATAATTGATAAATGGTGTGCCCAGTATTCCAAATCCTATGTGAAATGCAGTAATGTGACAATTGATCATCAAGGTGAAGACCCATTTTCAAGAGCACTCACGCATTTCAAGCTTTCCCTCGAAGGCCTGGTTTCCTTGTGCAGCACTCATCTCTAAGGAAGAAAAATGTCCCAGTTCGGTTCCCAGCCCATTCTGCGCCAGCGATCTCAGCCAAACTGCCAGCTGTGGTGTCGCATCTGGTCTGGGCCTCATATGGAAGGGGATGGGAATGGTGGTGGTGGTGGGCGTGGGGGGGGTTGCTCCGGTTTCCTCCCACAGTCCAAAGATGTGCAGGTGGATTGGCCATGCTAAATTGTTCCTTAGTGTCCAGGGATGTACAGGTTAGGTGGGGTTAAGGGTGTAGGGCGTGGGAAAGGGCCTAGGTAGGGTGTTCTTTGGAGGGTTGGTGCAGGCTCGAAGGGCAAAATGGCCTGCTTCAGTACTGTAGAGATTCTATGATTCTATTCTATAATCAGTGGCAGAACTGCATGATTGAGACAAGAGGTAATGTGACAAAACCTCCAGGATGCACCCAGCTGGAGTTGGGAACAATGTTCCCTCAAAATGTTCTTTGTTGTTTCCAGTCTGTTTGATGCCCTGCCTGGTACATTCCAGAGAATTGTGTGGCTGCGCAGCCTGTAGGCAACCCGAGGTAGCATAATGTAGCTGCTCATAAATAACTGTTCTCCAGGGACTCCATTCTCACCTACTCAGCATCCCAGAGAATCATTTGCAATGGTTTCTCTTCCTGCTCCTGCAACATCATCTCTGATGTCCCCAAGGATTGATCCTTGGCCCCTCCTTCTATTTCTCATCTACTTGCTGCTCTTTCGTGACATCATCTGAAAGCAGAGCATTTGTTTTCACATGCACGAGGACGGCACCCAGCCCTATCTCATCACCCCCACTCTCTGGTCTTCTAAACTGTTGCAAAATTAGCAGACTGCTTATCCGATATCCTTCAATTAAATATTGGGAAGACTGAAGACATTGTTTTTGGTCCCGCCTCCAAAATGTGTTCTCAAGCTGCCAATTCCATCTAGCATGCCTGGGATTAAGTCAGTCTGTTCACAACCTCAGTGTCACATTTGATCTCCAGGCGAGTATCCAACCCCATATTCCTGCCCTCACTAACTTCGCCTGTTTCCAGTTCCGTAACCGCCCGTCTGCTGCTGAAATCCTCATTCCTGAATTTGTTGTCCACGGACTCAACTCTTGGGCAGGCCTCTGACATTCTATCTTCTGTAAACTTAAAAGTCATCCAAGACTCTCCCGCCCATGGCTTAAATTAATGGCAAATCCCATTCCCCTATCGCCCCTGTGCTCGCTGACCTACACGGGCTCCTTGTCAAGCAACAAATTCATCTTTAAATGCTCATCCTGGTTTTCAAACTCCTCCAGGTCTTCACCGCTCCCTCTCTCCTCCAGCCCGTCTGAGATATCTGCACATTCCTCATTCTGGCCCCTTGTGCCAATTTTAATTGCTTCATCATTGGTGACTACGTCTTCCGTTGCCTAGGTCCCAAGATGAGAAACATCCTCCTTACACTTATCCACCTCTCCAAATCACCCCTTTGTAAGACTCTCCATAAAACTTTTTAAAAGAAAATTTAAAGTACCCAATTCTTTTTTCCAACTAAGGAGCAATTTAGCCTCACCAATTCACCTACCCTGGGTTGTGGGGGTGAGACCCATGCAGACACGGGGAAAACATGCAAACTCCACACGGACTATGACCCTGGGTCGGGATCGAACCCGGGTCCTCAGCGCCATGAGGCAGCAGTGCTACCCACTGTGCTATCGACCACTGTGCTATTGTGCCACCCCGACTCTCCACAAAACCTATCGCCTTAACCAAGCCTTTGGTCACCTATCCCAACATCATCGTATGTGGCTCGGGGGTCATACTTTTGTTCTATCATGCTCCTGTGAAGCACAATGGAGTGTTATATTACCTTAAAAGCACCATATAAACATAAGTTGTTGCCGTCACGGGTCCGCAACCTCCGTAGAGGAGGGGTGGAAATTGGAATGAGGATGGGGGAAGGGGGAGGTGAGGCGAAATTAAACACGCACAAAGGTTTTATCTTTTGATGGGAACAGACAGGAATTTACGAGCTTGGGGCTGAGGTACCCAGTCAGAGAACATTTAACATCACTGTCAATTAATGTGCAGGCTACACAGAGCTATCAGCAAAATGTAATGATATCAATCCAAGGTAACTATTACCGCGAGGTCAAATGCAGCCTCCTGAAGAACACAAGCATACACTTTTGCAGGGTAAATATAGAAAAAAAAATTAATTTCATTAACTGCTTTTCTAAGTGTGATGCCTCGATATTATCAGCACTCTAGGTCAGCATTTGGGTAAATCATAGAGAATTAATAGGGCTGCAATAGTTGAACTGTGTGAAGATTTAATACATTACAATCCCATAAGTGACATGTAGAACATACAATGGGCAACAGACAGACAGTTATGAGCGTGTCACTCTTACAGGGGATGGTGGATGTTAAACTGGCGATTTATGAATGCTTGTGGAACCTTGAAATTGAACAGCAACCTTGGCTCACGCTTTCCCCTCTCCACTCTCAGTCACTACATTGTGTATCTGACAAGGGATTTTTCTCTTCAGCCTCCCATTCTGGCAGGAGTAATGCTATTCATTTTTCATCTCCAGAAGTTAGGGGTCCGGATGCCAATCTCAATGCGTCCCTAACATTGCCAGTTTCACTGATATGAACGGGGACAGAAGCTAGTGATGGTTGGGAGCAGGGTGGGGAGAGGGCGCCGGGGTAACGGGCAGAGGGCGCCGGGGGTAACGGGGGAGAGGGTGCCGGGGGTAACGGGGGAGAGGGTGCCGGGGATAACGGGGGAGAGGGTGCCGGGGATAACAGGGAGGGGGCACGGGGGTAACAGGGAGGGGGCACGGGGGTAACAGGGAGGGGGCACGGGGGTAACAGGGAGAGGGCACGGGGGTAACAGGGAGAGGGCACGGGGGTAACAGGGAGAGGGCACGGGGGTAACAGGGAGAGGGCACGGGGGTAACAGGGAGGGTGCACGGGGGTAACAGGGAGGGCGCACGGGGGTAACAGGGAGAGGGCACGGGGGTAACAGGGAGAGGGCACGGGGGTAACAGGGAGAGGGCACGGGGGTAACAGGGAGAGGGCACGGGGGTAACAGGGAGAGGGCACCTGGGGGTAACAGGGAGAGGGCACGGGGGTAACAGGGAGAGGGCACGGGGGTAACAGGGAGAGGGCACGGGGGTAACAGGGAGGGCGCACGGGGGTAACAGGGAGGGCGCACGGGGGTAACAGGGAGAGGGCACGGGGGTAACAGGGAGAGGGCACGGGGGTAACAGGGAGAGGGCACGGGGGTAACAGGGAGAGGGCACGGGGGTAACAGGGAGAGGGCACCTGGGGGTAACAGGGAGAGGGCACGGGGGTAACAGGGAGAGGGCACGGGGGTAACAGGGAGAGGGCACGGGGGTAACAGGGAGAGGGCACGGGGGTAACAGGGAGAGGGCATGGGGTAACAGGGAGAGGGCACGGGGGTAACAGGGAGAGGGCACGGGGGTAACAGGGAGAGGGCACGGGGGTAACAGGGAGAGGGCACGGGGGTAACAGGGAGAGGGCACGGGGGTAACAGGGAGAGGGCACGGGGGTAACAGGGAGAGGGCACGGGGTAACAGGGAGAGGGCACGGGGGTAACAGGGAGAGGGCACGGGGGTAACAGGGAGAGGGCACGGGGGTAACAGGGAGAGGGCACGGGGGTAACAGGGAGAGGGCGTGGTGTAATGAGGAAACGTCGCAAGGCAATGGGGAAAGGTTGCTGAGGCAACAAGGTGGCAAAATGCAAGTGTCAATGGGGCAGTAAGTGTGATAGGTCACCCGGGCAGAGAGAGCTTGGGACATTGATAAGTGGTGTGGGCATAAATAAATGGGGAGAGAGCACGTGGGTATGTAGGAGAGGGGGGGGGGGCAGTGGTTGAGAGTGCAGGTGTGCTCAGGGGTTGATAGGTTGGGGAAAAAACAGTTAGAGTGCATGGAGGTGGAAAGGGGTAGAGAGAGTGGGGCAAGGGGCAGGGAGTGGAGGGCAAGGGGTGGAGAGAGTGTGGGGGAAGGGGTACAGAGAGGGTGTGGGAGGCAAGTGATAAAGAGAGAGTGGGGGGCAAAGGACAGAGAGAGAGTGAGGTGCAAGGAACAGAGACAGGGGGGGGACGACAAGGGACAGAGAGTGGGCAAGGGGTAGAGAGAGAGTGGGGGAGGGCAAGGGACAGAGAGAGGGCAAGGGGCAGAGAGAGAGTGGGGGAGGGCAAGGGGCAGATAGAGGGCAAGGGGCAGAGAGAGAGTGGGGGAGGGCAAGGGACAGAGAGAGGGCAAGGGGCAGAGAGTGGGGGAGGGCAAGGGACAGAGAGAGAGTGGGGGAGGGCAAGGGACAGAGAGTGGGCAAGGGGTAGAGAGAGAGTGGGGAGTCAAGAGGTAGAGAGAGTGGGGGGCAAGGGGAGAGCACAGTGGGGAGGGGGCAATGGGAGTAGGGAAATGCCAAAATGGATGGGACCTGGTTGGTGTGGATCAGAGTCTCATTGATCAGCTGGGACCCACGTCTCAGGCGGGTGAAGGTGTCTAACCAGCGATAGGGACTGATCCGCCCTCAGTGACCTTCATTACTAACCATGCGATTGTCCAGAAGTTTTACAGAGAGAGAGGGAATAAAACAATCCCACACATGAAAAAGTGCTAGCTGGGCCGTACTCACAGTCTCAGGTTTGCCCTTCGCCTCCTCCGTGCCCAGTATCTTTGCCCTGCAGCCCAGGTCGGTGCTGTCCACTTTAATGAGCCGGTGTTTGGGGGAAACATACTTGATGTCGGGGGAGGCTGGCTTCTGGTGCTGGGAGGAGGAAAGTCCGAGCGGATGCTCACCCTCTGAAGCCCTGGCTCTGCCCTCACTCTCCTCGTAAGGATCCTCGAAGTCGAGGTTCCTCTGGGCTCGGTAAGCTTTCAGGATCTCACTCTCGCTGTAGTCGCGTTTGGGGGGCTGGGGAGGCACCCGGCGGCTGCCGAAACTCAAATAATCCTTGAGCCACTTGGCCATTCCTGGCGGCAGGAGATTCGCCCTGAAACTAACAGGGAGAAATGGAATTGTGTGAATTTCACAAGAAACTGACCCGCGGAGATCCGGCAAACGCCCCGGGGGGGATGGGGGGGATACATTAAATACATGATCCACGGTGTCAGTGTCATTCAATGGCTCAATTAAAAAAAAAATCTAGACCAATTCCCCCCAAAACAGTGACTGGTTTAACTTTCAATTTGACATTTTCTTTGGGCAAAAGTTTCAACAATAAGGCGCCCAAAAAAGATTGCAACGACTGATTTAACAGAATAATTCGTTGTGCGTGTGCCTGGTGTGTTTTAAAAGAAGCCAAAAAAAAACAATTTGTCAGTGTGCCCAGGCAGAGATCGCTGCCAGGTCTGAGAGTTGGTTTACCTGTTTTGTTAGAAATGTGAGGGTTTTCATCAACCCTCGTCAGCTCTTCCCCCCCTCTCACTCTCTCTCGCTGCTTCTGTGCTCTCAGTGATGTTGAGGAGCTGGAATGCACGGTTTAGGAGCTGGGATCAGATCGGGCTGCAGTTTGAAGTGACTGACTGACTGAGAGAGAGAGACAGGCTCCAGGGAGCTGCAGTAGGATCCGGAGGGCTGGTTTTAGGAGCTGAGCTGAGTCTCTCTCTCTCTCTCTCCCCCTCTCCCTCTCTTGTAGCTCCAAGGTGTGAAACATCCAGAGGCGACCCAGAGCCCCCACATTTGCTTTCTCTTTTCATTAAAGGGGAAAGGACGACTAGCTCTCCTGGCCAGACGGTTCTCTATTGGCCGACACTAAAGCCACACACAAAAAACCCACCCTCAGCAAAATAGTAAACTTCAGGCCATAGAAGTGGAACAAAAGCTGAGAACACCTTCCCTCCCACAGCAGCTTCCATTCCCTAACGTGGGCAAACACTATCGGCTTTATATATCTAATTGCTGCGGTGAAAACAAAATTTGAAAAAAAAAAAGTTCAGTAAATCAATCCGAAGTATTTAACTCTCTCGCCACACTCTGACCTGCAGGATTTTTTTTTTGTTGCAGTATTTTCTGTTTTCAGATTTCCAGCACCCGCGATATTTGTAATAAATACTCATTATCAGATTAATTAACAGGTTGGATATGTGTGGAGGAACGTTCTGTGCTGTTCAGCAGGCAGGACGCCCATTCAAAGAGCTTGCGCACCAAGTGGGTGCCTGTCGAATTGGTCTTAAAGCAAAACCTTTTCCGACCGGGGTGTTTAAAATAGTCAACACTCCCCTCCCCCGAACCCACCGCCAGCCGGTTCACCGATTGTTCCTCCCATCGCCGTGTCAATGGGATCTTCCTGTGCACAGAACAGCTGCTGCGCTGATCCACAGGGCAGGGGCGAGGACTGACGCTTTGAGATATTTCCAACAGCTGCTATAGGAACGCAAACTTGTGAACGGTTTGGTAAGGAATGAAAGATTTAAAACAGCCTTTCCGAATTCTTAAATCCCCCCCCCCCCCCGAAGATGCCATTTGAACGAAGGGCATGATCTACCCATACACAATTCTGGTGGCGGTGTCCCAAAGCCATCTGGATGGGGGGCTACCACCCTATATAACTTCCACCTTCCCATCTTTCCTCCTTTCCCTCATTCCATTCAAACCCACCTCTTTCACCAAGTATGTGGCCACATGTCCTAGTGTGGGCAGCATGGTAGCACCGTGATTAGCATTGTTGCTTCACAGCACTAGGGTCCCGGGTTCGATTCCTGGCTTGGGTGGTTGTGTTCACAGGGAGAACAGGGGTGTTCAAAGGTGTCTGCGTGGGTTTCCTCCGGGCGCTCCGGTTTCTTCCCGAAAGACGTGCTGTTAGGTGAATTGGACATTCTGACTTCTCCCTCAGTGTACCTGAACAGGGGTCGGAATGTGGCGACTAGGGGCTTTTCACAGTAACCTCATTGCAGTGTTAATACATGCCTACTTGTGACAATCAAAATTATTATTAGTACCTCCTTGAGGTTGGTCATAGAGTCACAGATATTTAACAGAATGGATAAGAGACCCTTCAGCCCATCGTGTTTGTGTTGGCCATCGAGCACCTATCTATTCTAATCCCACTTTCCAGCACTTGCCCCGTGGCCTTGTATGCTGTGGCGTTTCAAGTAATCATCTAAATCCTATTAAATGTTGTGAGGGTTGCTGCCTCTAGCACCCTTTCAGGCAGTGAGTTCCAGACTCCCACCACCCTCTGGGCGAAAAGGGTTTTCCTCGCATCCCCTCTAAATCTCCTGCTGTTTAAATCTGTGCCCCCCCAACCCCGTTATTGATCCCCCCACTGAGGGGAAAAGCTCTTTCCTATCCATACCATCTATGCCCCTCAAAATGTTGTTTGCTAACATTCCCGTGAAGTGCCTTGGGATATTTGACTATGTTAAAGGTGCTATATAAATGTAAGTTGCTGTGGCCATCAAAGGCAACTTTGTAACTTGATAAGGCAAAAGGTTTGGGGTAGGGGTGCACTGCTGCAACTTTAACAGTATTCATAGAATCTTACAGCACAGAAGGAGGCAATTTCGTCCATCGTGACTATGGTTGCTCTTTGAAAGAAGAATCCATTTCGTCCCACACCCCTCTTTCCCCAAAGCCATACCAAGCCTTTCCACTTCAAGTATTGTATTCAATTTCCCTTTGAAAATATTTGTTCCAACAAGGGCTTCCACTGCCCTTTCAGGCCCTCCAGACATTGGGTAGCATGGTAGCACAGTGATTAGCACTATTGCTTCACAGTGTCGGGGACCTGGGTTCATTCCCCGGCTTGGGTCACTATCTGTGTGGAGTCTGCACGTTCTCCCTGTGTCTCGGTGGGTTTCCTCCGGGTGCTCCGGTTTCCTCCCACAAGTCCTGAAAGACGTGCTTGTTAGGTGAAGTGGACATTCTAAATTCTCCCTCAGTGTACCCGAACAGGCACCAGAGTGTGGCGACTAGGGGATTTTCACAGCAACTTCATTGCAGTGTTAATGTAAGCCTACTTGTGACAGTAATAAAGATTATTATATAGGTGTTAAGAACCCTGTGGAAAAATTGTCTTCTCATCTCCCCTTTGGCTCTTTTGCCAATAACCTTTAAAATGTCTTCTCTGGTTACTGGAAACAGTTTCTCCCCATTTATACAATCAAAACTCCACATTAGTGCAAAAGGTCAATAAGAAAAATGCCTTATTCAGTGAAATTGTGATTTAGGTCTTGAAGGGCTCCCTGGTTGGAGTCAGAAACCACTCAATCGTCACAATTGGATTACAGGAATTAATTGTAGCTCTCTCTCTTCAGCCTTCATAGTGTCCTCACCTTGACTTAACTGGAAACAATGGCTTTGTGAGCACCTAAAAAAATGACCACCCCCTGTCCGCATTCAGGTTCAGGACCTCCTGTCAACTATACCTAGGATCAGTCCTCCATGTCTGTAACCCAATCACCCACATCTCCTCAGTCAGACACCAGGAATTGCTCGAACGCACAAAATGTAGAGGGTGAGTCAGGGGCTGACTTGAGTTTATATAGTACCTCACCAACCTCAGCACGGTCTCAAAAGCATTTCCCAAACGGTTTGTCCCTGCGAAGAGCAATGATTATGGAGGCAAATGCAGCAGCCATTTTGAGGACAGTGCAATGAAACCAGGAGCAATGAGGTGAATGACCAGTGGATTTGGTCCCTTATCCTGGGCAGTGTTACCTGTGGGAGGAATGATGACCAGGAGACTGAGGAAAATCACATTCATCTTCACAGAGCCTCAGTTTAATCAGAACAGAGCCTCTGTTTTAATGTCTCATATGAAGGACCAAAGTGTCTCTCTGGAGACAGGACAATATTTTAGTATGTGTGCCTAATGCTAGAAGCTTCCTCACTTGGCAGTATGCCTTTTAAAAAGATTGTTCACAAGATGTGGGCGTCGCTGGCTAGACCAACATTTATTGCCCGCCCCTAATTGCCCTTGAAATGGTCATGGTGAGCTGCCTTCTTGAACCACTGCAATCTATGAGGTGTAGGTACTCCCATGGCGCTGTTAGGGAGGGAGTTCCAGCATTTTGAATTAGGCACAAGAATGCAGGAATATATCTTTTTTATTTTTCCAATTAAGGGGCAATTTAGCGTGGCCAATCCACCTACCCTGCACATAGAACATAGAACATAGAACAATACAGCGCAGTACAGGCCCTTCGGCCCACGATGTTGCACCGAAACAAAAGCCATCTAACCTACACTATGCCATTATCATCCATATGTTTATCCAATAAACTTTTAAATGCCCTCAATGTTGGCGAGGTTGTGGGGGTGAGATCTTTTGGGTTGTGGGGGTGAGACCTACACAGGCATGGCGAGAATGTGCAAACTCCACACGGACAGTGACCCGGGGCCGGGACAGTGAAGGAACGGCGATATAGTTCCAAGTTAGGATGCTGAGTGATTTGGAGGGGAACTTCCAGGTTGTGGTGTCTCCATGTATCTGCTGTCCTTGTTGTTCAAAATGGTAGTAGTCGTGAATTTGCAAAATGCTGCCTAAGGAAACTTGGCAAATTCCTGCAGTGCATCTTGTAGATGGTACACACGGCTGCTACTGAACGTCAGTGGTGGAGTGAGTGAATGTTTGTGGAAGGGGTAGCAATCAAGCAGGCAGCTTTGTCCTGGATGGTGTCGAGCTTCTTGAGTGTTGTTGGAGCTGCACTCATCCAGGCAAGGGGAGAGTATCCCATCACACTCCTGGCTCAGTGAACAGGCTTTGGGGAGTCAGGAGGTGAGTTACTCACTGCAGAATTCCTAGCCTTTGACCCGCTCTATCATTTCGTTTCTCTGATCCTCAGCTCAGTGTGATGCACACGGCACCAACGGCTCATTATTTTAAAATCCTAAATTCTGCTAAAGTCCTCGAAAATTGACAGCAGTACCACTCCCTAGCTCTCTGTGACTCCGCCATGTCTGGTCTGGCAATGTCACCTTCCACATCAATGCTTTTCCTCCTAGTTACAGACGAAAGGTCAACGACCTGAAAGATTAACTCTGTTTCCCTCTGCTCTGACGCTGCCAGAGCCTGCTGCATGTTTCCAGCTTTCCTTCTTCTGTTTTTAATTTTGGATATTTAGCTTCCCCTTGTTCCAAACGAGGTCGGGAATTTGAGGGGGGGGAAAATGCTTGGTTGGTTTGAAGGATATTCAATGTGAAGCAGGGCAAGAAGAAGCATTCAGGGACCTTTGATGTTCTACACAGAGAGAGATTTCCTCATTTAAAGAGGAGAAGTGTCACCTTGGGAAGGAGGGAGGAGATGACTGCGAGACTCATTTGTGTGAAGGCAGCTGCTGCTCTCTGATGGCTTGGTTGCATTCAAATGCAGTTGTGGGTGGAAAGCTCAATGTTTCACATGGACTAGCCAGAGTGGAACTGAAACCCACAGTCTTTACTGAATTAGCTGCAAGCAGGAAGGGGTGGGAGATGGCATTTTATATCCCCCCCCCCCCCCCCCCCCCCCGCCGCCAGTAGGCCTGACAGTATCTGTGGAAAGGTAAAGTTAATGTTTCAGTCATTCATCAGAACTCAGTGGGATAAAATATTCCTGCGTTCAGGGCGGCACGGTGGTGCAATGGTTAGCACCGTTTCCTCACGGCGCCGAGGACCTGGGTTCGATCCCGGCCCCGGGTCACTGTCCGTGTGAAGTTTGCACATTCTCTCCCTGTTTGTCTGGGTCTCACCCCCACAACCCAAAGATGTGCAGGGTAGGTGGATTGGCCACGCTAAATTTCCCCTTAATTGGGAAAAAAAAATATTCCTGCATTCTTGTTCCTGTTCCCTACGCTGTATGTCTTTCTGGAAACTATGTGACAATGAGGTGGGCAGGAACAGAGTGGATCGGGCCCAACTGCGATACCATAAAATCCCTGCAGGGCAGAAGGAGGACATTTGGCCCATCGTGTCTGCACCGATCCTCTGAAAGAACACCCGACTCAGGCCCACTTGCATGCCTTATCCACACAACCCTACCTAACTTTGGACACTAATGGACAATTTAGCATAGCCAATCCACCTAACCTGCGCCTCTTAGGATTCTGGGAGGAAACCGGAGCATCCGGAGGAAACCCACGCAGACACGGGGAGAAAATGCAAACTCCGCACAGACAGTGACCCAAGGCCGGAAATAAATCCAGGTCCCCGGCACTGTGAGGCAGCAGTGCTAACCACTGTGCTGCTCATGCCTGCAATTCCAGCCCTCCCCCCCCCCCCCCCCCCCCCCCGGCCCCCTTTGCACAAATCACCAACTGGCAATCACTGTGCTAACACATGGAGAATGGGGTGGGCTGTAGCGAGCCTGGAGCCAGATCCTATAGTATGAGGGCAGCAGTTTCGAGAGAACGACGAAGCAACACAGCAGAGGAGAAGACAGGCCAGCCACATTCTCCCAGCAATAGGGGGAGAAAAAACTTCAAAACCCCCCCAGCTCTGCTCCCTTTGTCGGATGCCCCTGGTTCCTTCACGCCCATAAGCTCCTTTAATGAGAGCAGCTGCAGTGGAGCACGAGTACAACGCCTGCCTCCTATATCCTGCAGAAACATTGTGTAAAATTATCAACACATCATCTGGAACCAAAACCGAATCAGTTGCCTGGAGGCCTTGATGTGCAAGTCTGGAGCCAATGAGACATGAATTGCTGAGTTTCTCAAGGAGACAGCACCACCTGCTGCTCCATTTCAGTATTTACACCAAGGCATGAATTATTGAGCAAGTCAAACTCAGAAGCAGGGAGTTTTTTCAGCCCCTCAAACCCTGCTCCCCCATTAAATAAGGTCGCAGCTGAGGTATAGCTAAACTCCATCTGCCGCCTTGGTCCATGATTCTTCACGTCCTTGTCTGACCAAAAAAAATGATATAAAAACAAAATACTGCAGATTGCTGGAAATTTGAAATAAAAACAAAAAAATGCTGGAGAAGCCTCAGCAGATCTAGCAGCATCTGTGGAGAGAGAAATTGAGTTAAGGGGCTGGATTCTCCACTCCCCGACGCCAAAATCGTGTTCGGCGATGGGACAGAGAATCCGTTTTGGCGCATAAAATCGGGTGTGGCGGCGGTTTCTTAATTCTCCGACCCCTGAAAAGCGGCGTACTCCTGCCCGAGTGTCCACCGCCTCAGGCCATCGCGATGCTCCATTGCCGACCGGCCGAATTCCCAACGGTGTGGGTTACGTGTGCTCACACTGTCCGGGATCCTCGCCTGACGGCTGCGGACTCAGTCCGGGGCTGCCACAGTTGGGGGAGGGCCGATCGGAGCGCGGGGGGGGGGGGGCTTCATTCGGGGCTGGGGGCAATGTGGGCGGGCGATCTGGGACGTGCGAGCAGCCGATCGGGGGCACTACTTTGGTGGTTCAGGTCCACGGGCTGAACCCGTCATGGAGCACAGCGCGGCCGCTGCAGGCCGCCACCGTGCGCATTTGCGGCCTCTAAACGGAAGTGCTGGGGGCCGTATCGGCAGCTAGAGCTGCGAGCTCTACGACAGCTGCCTGCTAGCCACCAGCAAAATGGGGAATTGGTGGCCTTTCGACGCCAGGTTTCCTGGCGTAAAAGACCACTATTTTCACACCAGCTTGTGGACTTAGTCTCCAAAATGGAGAATCCAGACCCAGGTTTCAAGTCTGTATGACTCTTCTTCAGCACTAAGGAGAGGGAGAAATGTGATGACTTTAATACTGTTAGAGAGGTGATGGAGCAGGTGGAGCAAAATGGAGATTTGCAGAGATGTTGTGGGCACCCATCCTTGCAATCTCAGTTGGCACATCTTCAGCTGACCAAGCTTCAGTTTTCATATGCAACATGCTGGATTTTCAGTTTCTGGTCAATGGTAAGCCCCAGGGTGTTGATAGTGAGGGATTTGATGATGGTGATGCCATTGAATGTCAAGGGGCAATGATTAGACGCTTAACTGCCCTCTAAAAAGGCCCAGCAAACCACCTAATTGTATTCAAGAAGACAGCTCACCACCAACTTCTCAAGGGAAGTTAGGAATTAGGCACTAAATGATGGACTTGCCACCAACATCCATGGGCCATGATTGGATTTAAAAAATGCAAAAAGGGAGCTGAATCTCAAAGTTCAAACAAAGGCAACTAAAAACAAATCTAGGAAAATATTTCACAAAATATTATCGGAAACACTGACGGTGGCGCAGTGGTTAGCACTGCTGCCTCATGGCACCGAGGTCCCAGGTTCGATCACGGCCCTGGGTCCCTATCTGTGTGGAATTCGCACATTCTCACCGTGTCTGCGTGGGTCTCACCCCACAACCCAAAGATGTGCAGGGTAAGTGGATTGGCCACGCTAAATTGCCCCTTAATTGGAAAAACAAATAATTGGATACTCTAAATTTATTTAAAAAAACACTGACCAAGGAATGCACAATTCCAAAACCACTTGAGGTTTAAAAGGGAGATACTTCTCTGCGAAGAACGGGTATGAACAAGGATGGAATAAATGAAGAGATTGTCATTGGGGACGACTCAATGGGACGAATAGCCAACCGCTTGGTCCTATTTCCCAATTAAGATTCAGAGAGAAATGAGCCTTGGCTTTCTAAGATTCTGGAAAAGTACATTTCCAATTGGCTGCAGGATTTTGCGATGGCAGATTCTGTGGTGGAATTATTGGTGCGAGGAGAGTGGAATGTTTGGGACAGAGCTGATGGTAAATTTGCTCCTAATTCTTGTAGTTGAGCAGAATCTCACGCCATCTGTAGTGTGCTTGCCGCCCCCCTGGCTGTGGTCAGTTGAGGCAGCCCAGAGGAATGAAGTCTTCTTCCAGTGACCTCCACCTGGTAGTGTTTGAGCACGGATCATGTTTGGCTGTGATGCCCCCTCTTTGGGCAAACACTCTGCTGGCATTCACAGCTCTCATAAGTAATGGCAAATTGCAGGAGGTATTGGAGAGTGACTAGCCTGCATTGTAATATGCGCTGAGATAACCTGGGACACGGGAGTCAGAAATACATCATACTCCACCTGCCTCCCAAGATACACCAAAGCTGTTGACTCTACATAGCATAATGAAACAGACCATTCAGCCCAACCATGCTGGCATTTATGTTCCAGAAGCAAATGTTAAAAAAAATTTAGAGTACCCAATTATTTTTTCCAATTAAGGGGCAATTTAGCGTGGCCAATCCACCTATCCTGCACATCTTTGGGTTGTGGGGGTGAAACCCACGCAGACACGGGGAGAACGTGCAAACTTCACACAGACAGTGACGCAAGGCCGGGATTCAAACCCGGGTCCTCAGCGCCGTAGGCAGAAATGCTAACCACTGTGCCACCATGCTGCCCTCCATAAGCAAATGTAACACCACTATTAAAGAAAGGACAGAAACAGAAAGCTATAGGCCAATTAGTCTAACATAATTGTTAGGGAAATTGTCATTGGGAAAATGCTGGAATCCATTTTGAAGGAGTTAGTAGACGGACAATTAGAAAATCATTATCAGGCAGAGTCAACATGGCTTTGTGAAAGGGAAATAGTGTTCAACAAATCTATTAGAGTTCCTTGAGGATGTAAAATGTAGGGTGGATAAAGGGGAACCAGTAGATGCAGTATATTTGGATTTCCAAAAGGCATTTGCTAAGGTGCTATGTAAAAGGGTACTTCACAGTGTTGGGGATGTTATATTTGCCTAGAGAGAGGATTGGCTAACTAACAGGAAACAGAGAGACAGGATAAATGGATAATTTTCAGAATGACAAACTGTAACTCGTCGAGTGCTGCGAACTCAATCTATAATTAAAGAATTGGATGAAGGAACCGACTACTGTAGCCAAATCTGTTGATGATACAAAGATAGGTAGGAAAGCAAGTTGTGAGGAGGATACAAAGAGTCTGCGAAGGGATATAGATGGGTTAAGTTAGTACCAGTGGGCAAAAACTTGGCAGAGGGAGTATAGTGTGGGAAAGTTTGAGTTTGTCCACTTTAGCAGGAAAAATAGAAAAACAGGACATTATTTTAAAAGACAGAGGGATCTGGGTGTGCTGGTACATGAATATCATAATGGTTAGTATGCAGGTATGGCAAATAATTAGAAGGCAAATGTTGGCCTTTATTGCAAGGAGGATGGAGTGTAAAATCAGGGAAGTCTTACTACAATTTTTCAGGGCATTGCTGCGACTGCACCGAGAGCACCGTGTACAGCACCGTGTACAGCAGCCGTGTACAGCAGCCGTGTACAATCTTTTTGCATGGGGGAGGGGGAGGGGGTCACATTTCCATTTTTCTCAGTCAAGGGGCCATTGTGCAGATTTTGGAAAGATACATGAATTTCAGGAAAAAAAAAGGTGAGATGTTAGGGAGCACTTCCACACACAAAGGGTGGTAAAGAATCAAACACTTGGAACCATTTTCATAGGTGACTCAAGACAGTGAACAATGGCCAACTGTCAATCTCAATCAAAACTGACCATATCTTCAACCAAGCTCTGCACACATGCACCTTTTCATGAGTCATCTTCTTCTTCAGCGATTACTCGCTAGTGAGTATGATTGTCTCATAGTGGGTATGATGGCTGATGAGCCCAATCCTCGAGCTGCGTCATCGACCGCACATTTGGCAGGTTTACCTGAAGGTGGGACCGGTCCTTGGACTCTAGGTCACCTGTATTCTTTTATCAGGCTCCTTTTCTGGGCCTCCCCTTGCCGTCGGATGTCCTGAGGAATTGTGTCCCATCCGTCAGGATGTTCCTCTCAGTAGGTGTCTTCTGGGTCAGATATTGACGTCCACATTGCATTTCATTAAGTAAGCCTTTAGAGTGTCTTTGAAGTAGTTCCGTTGTCCTCCTCTTGTTTGGGAGCCTCCCTTGAGCTGGGCGACGAAAATTTACTTTGGCAGTCGGACTTAGTAGCAATCACTAGACTGTGATCAGGAGCAACAACTGAGCCTGATCTCTCGCCTCCCCTCACTGGTCAATTGGAGGCCACGTAATTCCCAAGTGGAGATTAGCTAATTCAAACAAAAAACAGAAAATGCTGGAAAAACTCAGCAGGTCTGGCAACATCTGTGGAGGGAGAAAATAAAGTTAACGTTTCCAGTCCATACGACTTCTTCAGAGCGAACTCAAGACAGACTGGGAGAGGGCCATTCCTGATCATCAAGGGTCCACTAATCTTTGGATAAGCTCACTGAGTCAGTGTGGGGAGTGGGGGAAGGGGAGTGTGCACGGGGATGTTGGGGGGGGGAGAGCAACGGGGATCCAGGTCTCCTGCGTTTCAAGATGGGCAGAAAGATGAAGACTTGTGAAAAGAAATGTAACACCCAGCTTTGCCTCTGTGACTCGACTGATTGCGGCCACAGCGAGCGGGGTGATTTATAATATTGCCAGCTCCAGTTACACTCCACGGCCCTGTTAGAAATTGGGTTGTCAGCCTGAAGATTGAAAGAGTAAATCACTTAAATCTGTAATAGAAGACAACATGGAATTTTGTTGACATTTTTCCATTCCATTTTCTCAATTTGGTTCCACTCTCCCTTTGGGTAATCTCATAATCATTCAGTTAATATGATTTTCAAAAGAAAAATGTTGATTCAATGTGCGTCGCGAGCGTGTGACAGCCTGAAATTATAATGATTTGTAATTTAATTTTAAAAAAGTCACTGAATTCAAAACATGGTTGTGCAAAATAATCTGCTGTCTCCTCGCCGAAGAAACAAGATATATGCGTGTTCAGTTCGGTTGGAGGAGCAAAGATTGCACAAGGGAATAGATATCTATGTCAAGTGAGATAAGGATGTCGTGTTGGGTCCTTCAATATTTTTGTCACAATTTATAATATTGCAAGAAAAGCACCATTTAAACATTGTGATTTCAGCTTCCCAGCTCTGTATTTTCTTTATGCTTTGAAGGGTCGATGTGATTCAATTCCATTATCCTGGAGGAATGAAATTAGAATGGTTGGAGTGACCATTTTATTCACAAGAATAATCCATCCAACGGCTGGTGTTGTAGTTGGCCACTCACTTCCATTTTTTATAGTGCTCAATTAATCCTTCAGCTCACTGCAGCACACGGAAGGGAGGCCTGAATTAGTCTTTTCAGGGTAAGATTGAATGTGTTTTTCTTTCATTTCAATTTTCTCCCCCTCTTCCCAGGTTTTATTTCTTTATTCTTTTATGAGATGTGGCAGTGGCGGGAGTTTCTTGCCCATCCCCTGTTGCCCTTGAATTGAATGGCTGGCTAGGCCATTTCAGAGGCAGTTAAGAGTTAACCGCATTGCTGGGGGTGTAGTCACATTAGAGGCGGGTAAGGACAGCAGCTGTCTTCACATGTTGGCCGATGTTACCTTGGCGACAGCACTTTAGAAGTATTTCGTTGGTACTTTGGAGAATCTGAGGATGTGAAAGTTGCCAGATAAATGCAGCTTTTTTCCGAGACAGGAGAAGTCAGCGTAATATCGAACCACAATGAACAGTGAATCAAAGCCCTATCCTCCCGATCGGGGGCGGCACGGGGGCACACTGATTAGCACTGCTGCCTCACAGCGCCAGTGACCCGGGTTCAATTCTGGCCTTGGGTGACTGTCAGTGTGGAGTTTGCGTGTTCTCCCTGTGTCTGTGTGGGTTTCCTCCAGGCACTCTGGTTTCCTCCCACAGTCCAAAGATATGTAGGTTAGGTGGATCGGCCATGCTAAATTACCCCTTAGTGTCCAAAGGGTACGTTAAGGGGATATTGGGATAGGGCAAGGGAGTGCTCTATCAGAGTGCTCTTTCAGAGGGTCGGGGCATACTCGATGGGCCAAATAACCTCCTTCTGCACTGTAGGGATTCTCTGATTCTATGATAGGTTGACTAGACAGTGATCAGTGGCAGCAACCTTGGCGCATCCCCTCAGTCCAACTCCACCCCATTTTAGCTAAGAGCCATTGAGGGCAATTGTCTCATGTGCATTGCTATCCTGATAAAGATCATCACAGGCTAGTGATTAAACCTTCCTGGTCCCTTCCTGCTTTGTATATAGTAGATACAGCCTTTACTGGGGGAACACAAACTAATTATTTTATGATCAGACAGGGATGTAGGGTGGTGAGGGAGGATGATATTGACCTGTGACTTTGCATTCTCAGAAATACCTCCGTCGACCACTTGGGGTAGCTATCTACAACAGACCTGACAGCAAATTTGCAGTCACCTGATCGGTGACAACTCTTCACCAGCTCAGGATGTGGGTGGTAACAAGCCCATAGTGGGTGTTTTCAGGGAGCTGTGTCTTCCATGGACACTGACCTCATCATCTTATAAATCAAAAGGCAAACTCCTAAAAATAATTGAAAATAATGTTTTTTAGTTCAGGGACAATTTGGCGTGGCCAATCCACCTACTCTGCACATCTTTCAGTTGTGGGGGTAAGACCCACGCAGACACAGGGAGAATGTGCAAACTCCACACGGACAGTGACCCAGAGCCGGGATCGAACCCAGGTCCTCGGTGCCGTGAGGCAACAGGGCTAACCATTGCGTTACCATGCTGCCCCAAGTCCTAAAAATCATGGGATGCAATTTGACATAAGGAGGTCTTGTGGCATTGTGTCTCTGCCTCTGAGCCAGAAAGCTCGAAATGACATGATATCAATGCAACAGTGGCACAATTGAGGGAAGAGGGTAAAGCTGGCGGGGGGTGGGGGGGTTCTTGCTGGTAGGGAATGGGAATGGGAGCGATGGATTTAATTGTTACTATTGCAAAGCTCATTCCTTGTGATTTTCAGGTGTTGTGATGTGACTGGCCTATGTAAAGATCAGGATATGAAAAAAACCTGGCATTTAAATGATTCCTTTCACAACCACCGGATGTCCCGCTGTCGTACCTTAGAAATGAATGGGTACATTTTTGCATTATGTTGAACAACAGGCTCTAAGTGCCAGGTGCCTCCTCTACTGTCTTTGTGCTAGGACCAAAGTGCGCTGTGTTAAGCTGTCCCTCTCAGCCACACACGTGCGCATTTGTAAGGGCAACGAAGATGCAATACCGAGAAGGTCTAAACAAAAACTTACTTTATTTTACAATCACTATTATCTCCAGCTTCCCTACTGGGTCTTCTATAACGAGTGCCTTACTGGCCAACTCTATTTATATAAAGCCAAGTAACATTAAGGGTTCCCCGCACCCTTTTCAGGGGAACTTGTACTCTGCAAGATCCATGAGGTAGTTAATCATCACGACCTCCTAAGACTCAGGCGGGTAATAACACGCACATACTGCTCCCCTTCCAGCAGACCTCTCCCCCTCTTTCTTACCTGTCCAAAGATGAAAGCAAGACTCAGGAATAACTAGCTCTCCAGCACTATTGGGTCTCCAGACTATGGGCCAACTATATGAAAATACCTTCAATGGTACCACCTCCCCATCAATATTAACAGGAAGCCATATAAGCAGGTGGAAATAAAATTGACATGGCTATACTTCAGCATTTGATCATCAAGACACTAAAATAATTATTTTACTTGTTTTCTGATTGATATTTTGGTAGAAAGGTTAAAGTAAATATTTTACCATTTTAATTTAGAGAAGTTAAATTGAATGAAATACATGATAATCCGATCATAAATCAATCTATGCAATTTACTGTTTTTAATCTGTTTATATTTAATGTGAATGTAACAATTACCAGTATGATATGCATATTTTATGCAAAGTTCAGTGCAGGAGTATTTATAAACTACTCAGTAATGCAGCAATTTTTTTACATGGTTAGTGTTTGTTGTGACTTTAATCTCAGTGAAATACTGCTTTAGAAGTGATGTGTTGTTTTAGAGGAGGTTGTTATGGGCGAGGCGTTTTCAGAACCCCAAAATGTATCATGGAGTTCAACCAATCTCTCCCTTTAATGGATTTGTTGCTTTTCCGAGCACACAGCTTTTTCCCTAGGTGTGGGATTACAATTATGGACACGTGGGTTTTTAAACACAAAACACTGTTTATTCCATGAACTCAACTTAACATCTTAAATAAACATTGGATCTCTTAACATCCCTTACTTCAAAGATAACTCAGAAAATATTGCAACAGTAAATACATCCTTTAAATGTTCCTTCAAACTTCCAAGAGACTTAACACCTTTAAACAAAATCACATCAGGTTAAAGGCTTCACTCTTATAAGTTTAAATCACCCAAATGATCCAGAGATAGTCTTTCATGGGAGAGATCCAGCTCACTGCAAAACACAGAAACACATCCAGCTCTTTTCAAAACTTGCAGCTCTCTGGAAACACACAGACACACACAAACTGCTTTCTAAACTGAAACTAGAAACCTGCAAAATTAAACAGCAAAATGGCTGAACTGACCTCAGCCCCACCCAATCTCTGACATCACTGTTTTCTTAAAGGTACATTACTTAAACATCCATGTCTTAAAGGTACTCTCATATGACACCTCCCCCCAAGAAAAAAAAGTAAACCATCAACTTCAAGATGGTTTCATTTTTCACTTTTGCACCATCCACTAAGAAATGCACACAGTGTGGTGGTATGTATTAGGGGTAGTACGGTACCCAGTGATGCCAAGAGGCTATTGGTGGACAGACACTGGGTCCTGATTGGATGTGCCGTCTGCTGGCTCCACCCAGTAAGGCGGAGTATAAGAACCCGGGTTCTCCCAGCAGCCGCATTCTGTAACCGAGCTGCTGGGGAACAAGTCTGCGTAATAAAGCCATCGATTGACTTAATCTCTTCTCGCCTCGTGAGTGATTGATTGTGCTACAATTTATTACGCACACTTTAAAGGACTATGGAGCTCCGGATCACCCTGGAGGGTCTGCGAATCAGCCCCCATGCAGCAAACTCAGCGGCCACGTTTAAACACTGGTTAGCGTGCTTTGAGGGATACCTCCGAACGGTCCCCGGCAGACCTACAGAAGACCAGAAAATGCAGGTCCTGCATTCCAGGGTGAGTCCGGAGATCTACACGTTCATCGTAGACGCGGAGGATTTCCCGACGGCACTCACCGTGCTGAGAGGGATCTACATTCGGCCCGTAAACCAGGTCTACGCACGCCACCAACTCGCGATGAGACGGCAAATCCCTGGAGAATCGCTGGACGAGTTCTACAGCGCGCTGCTAATATTGGGAAGGAGCTGCAACTGCCCACCGGTGATGGCTAACGAACATACGGAACTCCTAATCAGGGATGCTTTCGTAGCAGGTATGACCTCATCCCAAATTCGCCAGCGACTGTTGGAGAGAGACTCACTGGGGCTCATGGAGGCACGGGCCCTTGCGGCCTCCCTCGATGTGGCCTCGCAGAATGCCCACGCTTAAGCTCCCGACTGCGTGGCAGCCCGTTGGGCTCCGTGGACCCCCGCCGCGACCGACTCCCCGGCACTCCCCATCCCCCCGCAAGCCTGCGTGGCCAGAGCACCAGACCACCCGGGGGGGCCCCGCTGCTATTTTTTCGGCCAGTCAAAACACCCCCGGCAGGGCTGCCCAGCCTGCTCGGCCATCTGTAAAAGTTGCGGCAAGAAGGAGCACTATTCAGCGGTGTGCGAGTCCCGGGGGGGTCGCCGCATCTCCGGGGAGAACTGGGACTACAGACTCAACGCCCCCAACGATCCATGTGCGGCCAACGGGCGCCGCCGTTTTGGGTCCCGGACTCCATGCGGGGGGGCATGGGCGCCGCCATCTTGTGACCCTCCAGCCACGTGCGATTCATGGGCGTGGCCATTTTGTCCACCCCCGACCCCGTGCGATCCGTGGATGCCGCCATCTTGGCTGACAGCCAAGGACCCCAGCATGGACGGCTCCACGGGGCCTGAAGAAAATGGCTTCGGTGACCCTGGACCAGTCGCGGCCCTGGACGCTCCAAACGGCAATGACAACGGTGCTGGTTAACGGGTACGAAATGCCATGTCTGATCGACTCTGGGAGCACGGAAAGTTTTATCCACCCGGATATGGTAAGACGCTGTTTTCTTTCAATCCACCCGAGTACCAAAAGATTTTTCTGGCAGCGGGATCCCATTCCGTAGAAATCAAAGGGTTCTGCATCGCGAACCTAATGGTGCAGGGGAGAGAGTTTAAGAATTTCCGACTTTATGTCCTCCCCCACCTCTGCGCTCCCACTCTCCTAGGGTTAGATTTTCAATGTAACCTTCAGAGTTTAACGTTCCAATTCGGCGGCCCTATACCCCCACTTACTAGCTGCAGCCTCGCGACCCTCGAGGTTGAACCGCCTTCCTTGTTTGCGAACCTCACCCCGGATTGCAAACCCGTCGCCACTAGGAGCAGACGGTACAGTGCCCAGGACCGAACATTTATCCGGTCTGAAGTCCAGCGGCTGCTGAAGGAAGGCATAATCCAGGCCAGCAATAGTCCCTGGAGAGCTTAGGTGATAGTTGTAAAGACCGGGGAGAAGCAGAGGATGGTCGTCGACTATAGTCATACCATCAATAGGTACACGCAACTAGATGCGTACCCTCTCCCCCGCATATCCGACATGGTCAATCGGATTGCACAGTACAAGGTCTTTTCCACCGTGGACCTTAAGTCCGCATATCATCAGCTCCCCACCGCCCGAGCGACCACAAGTACACTGCCTTCGAAGCAGACGAGCGGCTCTACCACTTTTTAAGGGTTCCATTCAGCGTCACTAACGGAGTCTCGGTCTTCCAACGGGAGATGGACCGAATGGTTGACCAGCACAGTTTACGGGCAACATTCCCGTACCTCGACAACGTCACCATCTGCGGCCATGACCAGCACGACCACAACGCCAACCTCCGCAAATTCCTCCAGACCGCTAACGCCCTGAACCTTACCTACAACAGGGAAAAATGCGTGTTTAGCACCAACCGTCTAGCCATCCTTGGCTACGTAGTGTGTAATGGAATGATAGGCCCCGACCCTGAACGCATGCGCCCCCTTATGGAGTTCACCCTCCCTCACTGTTCCAAAGCCCTGAAACGCTGCCTGGGCGTCTTCTCTTATTACGCCCAGTGGGTCCCCAACTAGGCGGACAAGGCCCGCCCGCTAATTCAGTCCACTGTCTTTCCCCTGTCGACAGAGGCCCGCCAGGCCTTCAGCCGCAGCAAAGCGGATATCACAAAGGCCACGATGCACGCAATCGACGAGTCCCTCCCCTTCCAAGTCGAGAGCGACGCATCTGACGTAGCTCTGGCGGCCACTCTAAACCAAGCGGGCAGACCCGTGGCCTTTTTCTCCCGTATCCTCCACGCTTCAGAAATCCGCCACTCCACAGTGGAAAAGGAAGCCCAAGCCACAGTAGGAGCTGTGCGGCATTGGAGGCATTACCTGGCCGGTAGGAGATTCACTCTCCTCACTGACCAACAGTCGGTAGCCTTCATGTTCGATAATGCACAGCGGGGCAAGATCAAGAACGACAGGATCTTGCGGTGGAGGATCGAACTCTCCACATAGAATTATGAGATCTTGTATCGTACCGGAAAGCTGAATGAGCCGTCCAATGCCCTATCCCGCGGCACATGTGCCAACGCACAGGTGGACCGTCTCCAAGCCCTCCACGAGGACGTCTGCCACCCGGGCGTCACTCGGTTCTACCACTTCCTGAAGACCCGCAACCTCCCTACTCCGTCGAGGAGGTCCGAACAGCCACCAGGAACTGCCAAGCCGCACTTTTTCAGGCCAGATAGAGCGCACCTGATAAAGGCTTCCCGTCCTTTGAGCACCTCAGTCTGGACATCAAAGGCCCCCGCCCCTCCACCGATCGCAACACGTACTTCCTAAACGTGGTTGACGAATACACCCGTTTCCCTTTCGTCATCCCCTGCCCCGACATGACCGCGGCCACGGTCACTAAAGCCCTCTGCACCATCTTTACGCTGTTCGGTTTCCCCGCCTGCATCCATTGCGATAGGGGGTCCTCCTTCATGAGCGACGAACTGCGTCAATTCCTGCTCAGCAAGGGCATCGCCTCGAGCAGGACGACCAGTTACAACCCCCGGGGGAACGGTCAGGTAGAGAGGGAGAACGGTACGGTCTGGAAGACCATCCTACTGGCCCTACGGTCCAGAAGTCTCCCAGTTTCCCGTTGGCAGGAAGTCCTCCCGGATGCCCTTCGCTCCATCCGGTCGCTGTTGTGTACCACAACTAATCAAACGCCTCACGAGCGCCTCCTTGTCTTCCCTAGGAAGTCCTCCTCCGGAACGTCACTTCCAACCTGGCTGGCAGCCCCAGGACCCACCATGCTTCGAAAGCATGTGCGGGTGCACAAATCGGACTGTTGGTCGAGATGGTCGAGAGGGTTCATCTCCTCCATGCGAACCCTCAATACGCCTACGTGGCATACCTCGACGGCCGACAGGACACGGTCTCCCTGCGGGACCTGGCGCCCGCCAGAGCTCCCCACATCCCCCCAACACCAATCACCCCCTCCCTCCCGCTGGCGCACCCCACAGCCGCTCCCTTCCCGGGTGGATCGGTCCTTCTCCCGTGCCTGCCCAGGAGTAGTGAAACAGGAACAAACATCGCGACGCTCCCAGAGACGACAGTGCCCGAGCCTGTGCCTGCACCACCACCGGAGCTGAGACGATCGGCAAGGACTACCAGGGCACCCACTCGACTCATTGAATCTGCGTGACAGAGCAAGATCTGTAAATAATTCAGTAGCCCAGTAAAAGCGGCATTGTAAATAGTTAACCGTTGACATCTATGCATAGCCACTGTGTTAATGGAATCCCAGTACCGACCTTGTAAACCCCTACCACCATGCGACCCACCACCCCGCCGGTTCTTTTTTAACAAAGGGTGAATGTGGTGGTATGTATTAGGGGTAGTACGGTACCCAGTCGTGCCGAGAGGCTATTGGTGGACGGACTCTGGGTCCTGATTGGATCTGCCGCCTGCTGGCTCCACCCAGTAAGGCGGAGTATAAGAATCCGGGTTCTCCTAGCAGCCGCATTCTGTAACCGAGCTGCTGGGGAACAAGTCTGCGCAATAAAGCCATCGATTGACTTCATCTCTTCTTGCCTCGTGAGTGATTGATTGTGCTACACACAGTAAATATACATTTTCATTTAGAGAAAAGAACACACGCAAACAGGTATAATAATATAGTCCATTTTTCTTTGTTCTCCTTCCTCCAACCGAAATCCTTCTCGATTGACAGTCTCTTTGAACAAAGTCTCTGCACAATCCATCCATTCCTTTACTCCTCAGCATTTCTCTTTAGAATCAGATACTTTAGTTCAATCTGACCACAGAGTCCCTTGCAATTCTCCAATACAGGAGCATTGGTGATCACAGCTTTCAGGCAGTCAAATGCCTGTTGAAAGTCGGCTGTCCATTGAAATTTTTTATGTTTCTTCAGCAATTCCATCAGTGGAGTAATCACGCCACAAAACTTTTGCACAACTGTTCGATCAAATCCACTCGTGCTAAGAAATCGCATTATTTCCCTTCGTCTTGAGGGTATCAGAAACCCCGCAAGGAAAGTGATTTGGGCTTCTCCAAATTCACTTTCGGCTAGGTTCATCACCAAACCCGCCTCCTGAAGTTGATCGAAGAACTCCATACGATGTTTTAAATGTTCTTTCCATGTCTGGAAGTTGGAAATAAAAGCAGACTGTCACAATTTTTCAATGCAATCCTTCAATGGTGGGACAGGATAAGAGTCCGTTCTTGTAACTGCATTCACCTTTCGATAGTCCACACACAACCGTTGGGTACCGTCTGGTTTAGGTACCATCACTATGGGTGAGCTCCATTGGCTGCAACCCACTTCAATTATGCCATTCTTCAGCCTACTCTCAATCTCTCTGTTAACCTGTGCCAATTTTAAAGGATTAAGTCTATATGGATGTTGTTTGATAGGAACAGCATTTCCCACATCTACATCATGTTTAGCCATTTTAGTACTTCCCAATTTAGCTCTACAAACTTGCCCATGTGATATCAATAATTCTTTCAGGTCAGTTCGTTTTTTCTCTGGAAGGTAACTTAACAATTCATCCCAATTTTTAAGAACATCCTCATTTTCCAATTTAATTTGAGGTATGTCAAATTCACAATCATCTGGATTTTGTTCGTCACTTTGAGTTAGAATCATTAAAGCCTCCTTTTTCTCTCCTTCCCTTTCAATGTACCTTTTAAGCATATTCACATGACACACTCGATGAGTCTTCCTTCTATCTGGTATTTTTTACCGCATAATTCACCTCACTTAATTTCCTTTCAATCTGATATGGTCCACAAAACCTAGCTTTTAAAGGCTCCCCTACCACTGGTAACAACACTAACTTTATCTCCATTGGTAAAACTACGAACTTTGGATTTCTTGTCCGCTACCCATTTCATCTCATTTTGTGCAACTTTCAAATGTTGCCTAGCCAATTCACCTGCTCTATTTAATCGTTTCCCTAATATTTGACACGTAATCCAATAGTGTAATTTCCGATTTCTCACCCACCAATTTTTCCTTCATCAGTTTAAGTGGTCCTCTTACCTCATGACCAAAAATTAGTTCAAAGGTCTAAATTTGGTAGACTCATTAGGTGCATCCCTAATTGCAAACAATACGAATGGAATTCCTTTATCCCAATCCTCTGGATAATCTTGACAATACGCTCTCAACATTGTCTTTAATGTCTGATGCCACCTTTCTAACTCTCCCTGCGATTCTGGATGGTACGCAGTTGATTTCAATTGTTTTATTCCTAAGCTATCCATAACTTCTTTGAATAACTTTGAAGTAAAATTCGTTCCTTGATCCGATTGAATTTCTGTGGGTAGTCCATATCTAGTAAAAAATTTAAGTAACTCCTCCACAATCCTTTTAGCTGTAATATTACGTACTGGAATGGCCTCTGGAAACCTAGTAGACACATCCATTACAGTCCAAAGATACTGATTCCCACTTTTTGTTTCAGGAAGCGGTCCTACACAATCGATTAGGACCCTTGTAAAAGGTTCCTCAAATGCTGGAATGGGTATTAAGGGCGCTGGTTTTATCACTGCTTGAGGTTCCCCTATCACTTGACATGTGTGACATGATTGACAAAATTTAACTACATCTTTATGCAGTCCAGGCCAATAAAAATGTTTCTGGATTTTAGCTTGAGTTTTCCTTATTCCCAAATGACCTCCCACTGGTACCTCATGTGCAATTTGCAACACCTCCTTTCTATACCCTACCGGCAATACTACTTGATTAACTTCTGCCCACTTTTCATCCGCCTGCATATGTACAGGTCTCCATTTTCTCATCAAGACATCATTTTTACGGTAATAACACTCTGGTATACTCTCAGATTCCTCTTTCGTATATGCTTTCTGATATATCCGTTTTATTTATACATCTTTCTGTTGTAACTCTGCCAATTTTCCTGAACTAAAAATATCCGCCTCATCCTCCACCTGTTCTTGTTCTTTTTCAACCATCTGATCAAAAATCGTTTCTGATAATTGCACTTCAACTTCATCTTCACTCTTTGATTTCTCCTCTTGTCTTAATCTGTGACCTTGCGACCTTGTTACTACACAATCCGGAAAAATCCCAGGACATTCGTCCTTCAACACTTCAGTTGACTGATTTTCCAATGGCTTATCAACCACAGTAGGCACCACTCCCACTTGCGATCCAGCTATATCATTACCCAAGATAAACTGTATTCCTGGACAAGACAGTTTATCTATTACTCCTACTACCACTTCACCACTCTTCACTGAACTTTCCAACCTTACCTTATATAGTGGAATGCGACTCCACTCACCCTGAATTCCACATATCACCACCTTTTCTGGCAACATGCTTCCCAAACTACATAATTCCTCATCTCTTACCATTAAAGATTGACGAGCCCCTGTATCTCTTAAAATTGTGACTTCTTTACCTGCTCCTCCTGATACACATGAGTAAACTTTACCCATACAAGTAAATTCTTTAAAGACATCTGGCGCAGGACTTCCGGTGACGGCGGGCGGGAGGCGGCCGCACAATGGAGGGCTTCCATTCGGGAACGGCATTTTCAGGGCTTTAAGCCCGGTCCCAGGGTCCACGGAGGCGGCAGAAGCAGGGAGAAGGCACGGAGGAGCCACAGTGAAGACACAGGAGGAAAAAAACCCAAAGAAAAATGTCGAGGGTGAGCAAGAAAACGGCCGGAAAAAAAACAGCTGAAGGTCCGTCAGGGAGTGGAAAGGTCACCTCGGGGTCACCAAGGAAAATGGAGGCTGGAGCACAAGGGAAGGCCGCACTGCTTACGGCTGAAGAAATAACTAAGGTGATGGCTGCAGAATTTGAAAAGCAGTTGGCGCAGATTGCGAAATGCATGGAGACGGTGAGGAAGGAGATGAGGGAGGTTTTGAGTGTGCTGGTGGAGGAGGCGGTTTCCCTGGTGAGGACGGAGATGGCGAGCACCGTGGCAGAGGTGCGAGAGCAAGGGGAGGCGCTGAAGGAAGTGGAGGAGACGTTATTGCAGCACGGTGATCAAGTTGCCTCGATGGGGAAAGAGATGCGGAAGGTGATGGACACTAACAAGGATCTGCGAGGAAAAATGGAAGACCTGGAAAACCGATCCAGGCGACAGAATTTGAGGATTGTGGGGCTGCCCGATGGAGTTGAAGGACCGAAGCCGACTGAGTATTTTGCCGCGATGCTGGCAAAACTATTGGGGGAGGGGGAGGATCCCTCCCGATATGAACTGGATCGGTCTCATCGGTCGTGGAGGCCTGTACCAAAGGCGAGTGAGCTGCCAAGGGCAGTGACTCTGTGCTTCCGTAGGTACATTGTGAAGGAGAAAGTCCTGAGCTGGGCCAAGCAAAAGCGGGTGGTGCAGTGGGCTGGAGCTGGTATACGTGTATACCAGGACTTTACGGTGGAGCTGGCAAGGAAGCGGGCTGCCTTCAACCGGGTGAAGAGGGCACTGTACATTAGCAAGGTGCGGTGCGGCATTGTATATCCAGCGAAGCTGAGGGTGATTTACAAGCTCAGGGACTTTTATTTTGGAACGGCGGAAGCAGCGGAGGAGTTTGCAAAAGCAGAAGGACTGTGGCAGAACTGACAAATTGAGGAATGGCCATGTGCCGATGTAACCTCATGACTGTATTTTCTTCTTTTTTGTATCACTGCGCGTGGGTGTAGAGACTAAAGGAGCCAATGGGACTTTCACTCGAAATGAGGGTTCTTTGGGGTGTAGGTGGATATGCGGGGTTTGTGTGCTAAAAGGGGATCTTTGGGCTTTCCTAGGGCCGGGCAAGTGGGAAAGGGACCCGGGCGGGGGCCTCCACTCTGGCCGGTTTAAGCCGGCCAGTTAACGGGAGTGAGGTGGGGGAGGGGCTGCGGCCATCGGAGCCTGGCAGAACAGGGTCCGAGTGGTCTAGCCGGGGTGGAAAGTTGGGGGGAAGGAACCGAGGTTGGGAGGAGGAGTTTTACAAGAGGCAGTGGACGGGAGGAGCTGGAGACCTGGGGTGGGTGGGTTGGGGGGGGGGGGGGGCTGGGGTGGGTGGGTGGGTTGGGGGGGGGGCTGGGGTGGGTGGGTGGGTGGGGGGGGGGGAGCTGTGTAAGATTAAGGGTGACTACGGGTAATCCCTGATTCCTTTTTGTCATTTGTTTATGTCAACATGCGGGTTGAGGTTTGGGGGTTGGTGGGTAGATGGGATCGTTGTTATTATGGGGACTGACATATCTTGCTGATTATTGCTTATTGTTGATGGGTGTCAATGTGGGAGAAAATGTGAAAAAGGAGGAGAATAAATTTAAAAAAAAAGACATCTGGCACCTTCTTAACAATTACTTCTTGAACATGCTGTACAATCGTTTGCACCTCATTTGCTTCCCTTGGGCTTTCCTTTACCACTTAAACAAACCCCACTGTCTTATCCTGGTTTACCACATCAGCCTTCCCAGTGCTTTTCTTCAACCACCAACACTGTGACTTTACATGGCCTACTTTATTACAGTGAAAACATCTGAAACTTTTCATTTCTTTTTTACTCTGAGGTACACTCTCTTTATTGTCTCCCATCAGATCACCTTTACCTTTACCACTTGAGTATTTCTCATGTCCCCAGTTTCTATCCCTCACCGGCTGAAACTGATGTCGGAAACCAATCTTTGATTTATGAACTAATTCATAATCATCTGCCATTTCCACTGCTAATCTCACCGTTTTAACCCTCTGTTCTTCCACTTGAGTTCTCACTACATCAGAAATTGAATTTTTAAACTCCTCCAAAAGTATAATTTCTCTGAGAGCTTCATAGTTTGGTCTATTTTCAAAGCCTTTATCCACCTATCAAAATTACTCTGTTTGAGCCTTTCAAACTCCATGTATGTTTGACCAAATTATTTCCTTACATTTCTAAACCTTTGTCTGTAAGCTTCAGGCACTAGCTAATATGCACTTAAGATGAATTTCTTCACCTCCTCATACGTTCCAGATACCTCCTCCGGTAGTGATGCAAACACTTCACTAGCTCTACCTACCAGCTTTGTTTGAATCAGTAACATCCACATGTCCTGTGGCCATTTCATTTGTTTAGCTACCTTCTCAAATGAAATGAAAAAGGCTTCCACTTCCTTCTCGTCAAACCTTGGCAATGCTTGGATATATTTAAATAAATTCTTACCAAGACTTTGATTATGACGTCTTTCTCACTATCCTCATCACTATCATCCAACTGTACGTTTCCCTTTACGTCTGCCAATTTTAACTGATTGTCATGTTTCATGGCCATTTCATGGCCATTTTCTGAAGTTTAAACTCCCTCTCTTTATCTTTTTCCCTGATCTGTATCTCCCTTTCTTTTTCTTTTTGTTCTGCTAGGGCTATTCTTTCTTTTCTCCTTTCTTCTCTCTCCTTTTCCTTCTCCTCTCTCTCTCTTTCTCTTTTCTTCCCCCTCTCTCTCTCTCTTTCTTTTACCTCTCTCTTGCTTTCTCTTTCTTTTTCCTCTCTCTCACTCTCGTATTCCAGCGACTTTAATTCTTTCTCATGTTCCATTTATTTAATTTGCAACTGAATTTTTGCCATTTCTAATGAGTCAAACTCTATCTCAGGCAACTTTAAATGCTTAACCACCGCCATAATTACCTCATCTTTTCGCATTTTGTCAGGTAATGTTAACTGCAATGTTCTTGCCAAATCTAACAGTTTGCTTTTCGTTTCTGTCCGTAAGGTACTACGTGTAACATTCTCCACCCCCGAAAACTTCTGAGCCTCTGAAAGAGCCATTGTTCACAACACTCTCCCTACTTAAACTAAAATACCACACCAGAAAAGCAACAATCCTTCACTGTCTTTAAGTTCACAAAAGCCAATCCAATATATCGACTTTTATCCCGGACGAGCCCCCAATTGTTATGGGCGAGGCGTTTTCAGAACCCCAAAATGTATCATGGAGTTGAACCAACCTCTCCCTTTAATGGATTTGACATGGCTATACTTCAGCATTTGATCATCAAGACACTAAAATAATTATTTTACTTGTTTTCTGATTGATATTTTGGTAGAAAGGTTATAGTAAATATTTTACCATTTTAATTTAGAGAAGTTAAATTGAATGAAATACATGATAATCCGATCATAAATCAATTTATGCAATTTACTGTTTTTAATATGTTTATATTTAATGTGAATGTAACAATTACCAGTAAGATATGCATATTTTATGCAAAGTTCAGTGCAGGAGTATTTATAAACTACTCAGTAATGCAGCAATTTTTTTACATGGTTAGTGTTTGTTGTGACTTTAATCGCAGTGAAATACTGCTTTAGAAGTGATGTGTTGTTTTAGAGGAGGTTGTTATGGGCGAGGCGTTTTCAGAACCCCAAAATGTATCATGGAGTTCAACCAACCTCTCCCTTTAATGGATTTGTTGCTTTTCCGAGCACACGGCTTTTTCCCTAGGTGTGGGATTACAATTATGGACATGTGGGTTTTTAAACACAAAACATTGTTCATTCCATGAACTCAACTTAACATCTTAAATAAACATTGGATCTCTTAACATCCCTTACTTCAAAGATAACTCAGAAAATATTGCAACAGTAAATACTTCCTTTAAATGTTCCTTCAAACTTCCAAGAGACTTAACACCTTTAAACAAAATCACATCAGGTTAAAGGCTTCACTATTTTAAGTTTAAATCACCCAAATGATCCAGACATAGTCTTTTATGGGAGAGATCCAGCTCACTGCAAAACACAGACACACATCCAGCTCTTTTCAAAACTTGCAGCTCTCTGGAAACACACAGACACACACAAACTGCTTTCTAAACTGAAACTAGAAACCAGCAAAATTAAACTGCAAAATGGCTGACCTGACCTCAGCCCCACCCACTCTCTGACATCACTGTTTTCTTAAAGGTACATTGCTTAAACATCCATGTCTTAAAAGTACTCTCACATGACAAGGTGATTAAGGGGGGTGGTTGCGGGTTAGGTGTGATAGTCGTTTATTAGCAGATGGCAACCTGGGGTTTCAGAGCCCTCTTGCGAGACTGTGAATGAGGTTCAATTTGACTGAGAAATTGCATCTCTGGTGGCAGGTCCAAGAGTGCTGGCATGGATGAGCTCCGGGTTCATTCCCGGGGCCCTTCTGTGAGATCCCATTTCTGTAATTTGAGCTAACTTTGGGACACCCATGATCCTTGGTTTGCAACATTGTCACTACAGCAGAGGGAGACCCAAAATAGCAGACCTCCTTGTGACTAATTCAGCAGTATTCTTGTAATAAGTGCACGGAGGTCGATGACCCTTCAACAGAATTCCTATTATTAACAAAACCACCAGCAGTACAACCATATGCATTCAGCTTGCTATCTACACTGAGAGTGCATCTGACACTCTCTGTTATATAAGAACATAAAACATAAGAACGAGGAGCAGGAGTAGGCCATCTGGCCCCTCGAGCCTGCTCCTCCATTCAATGAGATCATGGCTGATCTTTTGTGGACTCAGCTCCACTTTCCGGCCCGAACACCATAACCCTTAATCCCATTATTCTTCAAAAAACTATCTATCTTTATCTTAAAAACATTTAATGAAGGAGCCTCAACTGCTTCACTGGGCAAGGCATTCCATAGATTCACAACCCTTTGGGTGAAGAAGTTCCTCCTAAACTCAGTCCGAAATCTACTTCCCCTTATTTTAAGGCTAGTTCTGCTTTCACACGTCAGTGGAAACAACCTGCCCGCATCTATCCTATCTATTCCCTTCATAATTTTATATGTTTTTATAAGATCCCCCCTCACCTTCTAAATTCCAACGAATACAGTCCCAGTCTACTCAATCTCTCCTCGTAATCCAACCCCTTCAACTCTGGGATTAACCTAGTTGATCTCCTCTGCACACCCTCCAGCGCCAGTATGTCTGTTCTCAGGTAAGGAGACCAAAATTGAACACAATACTCCAGGCGTGGCCTCACTAACACCTTATACAATTGCAACATAACCTCCCTAATCTTAAACTCCATCCCTCTAGCAATGAAGGGCAAAGCTCCATTTGCCTTCTTAATCACCTGTTGCACCTGTAAACCAACTTTTTGTGACTCATGCACTAGCACACCCAGGTCTCTCTGCACAACAGCATGTTTTAATATTTTATCATTTATATAATAATCCCTTTTGCTGTTATTCCTACCAAAATGGATAACCTCACATTTGTCAACGTTGTATTCCATCTGCCAGACCCTAGCCCATTCACTTAGCCTATCCAAATCCTTCTGCAGACTTCCGGTATCCTCTGCACTTTTTGCTTGACCACTCATCTTAGTGTCGTCTGCAAACTTGAACACATTGCACTTGGTCCCCAACTCCTAATCATCTATGTAAATTGTGAACAATTGTGGGCCCAACACTGATCCCTGAGGGACACCACTAGCTACTGATTGCCAACCGGAGAAACACCCATTAATCCCCACTCTTTGCTTTCTATTAATTAACCAATCCTCTATTCATGCTACTACTTTCCCCTTAATGCCATGCATCTTTATCTTATGCAGCAACCTTTTGTGTGGCACCTTGTCAAAAGCTTTCTGGAAATCCAGATATACCACATCCATTGGCTCCCCGTTATCTACCGCACTGGTAATGTCCTCAAAAAATTCCACTAAATTAGTTAGGCACGGCCTGCCCTTTATGAACCCATGCTGCGTCTGCCTATAATTACCCGCTTTCTGCCTACCTCCTTTTTTAAACAGTGGTGTCACGTTTGCTAATTTCCAATCTGCCAGGTCCACCCAGAGTCTAGTGAATTTTGGTAAATTATCACTAGTGCATTTGCAATTTCCCTAGCCATCTCTTTTAGCACTCTGGGATGCATTCCATCAGGGCCAGGAGACTTGTCTACCTTTAGCCCCATTAGCTTGCCCATCACTACTTCCTTCATGATAACAATCATCTCAAGGTCCTCACCTGTCATAGCCTAATTTCCACCAGTCACTGGTATGTTATTTGTGTCTTCCACGTGAAGACCGACACAAAAAACCTGTTCAGTTCCTCCGGCATTTCCTCATCTCCTATTATTAAATCTCCCTTCTCATCCTCTAAAGGACCAATATTTACCTTCGCCATTCTTTTTTGTTTTATATATTTGTAGAAATTTTTACTATCTGTTTTTATATCCTGAGCAAGTTTACTCTCATAATCTATCTTACTCTTTGCAGCTTTTTTAGTAGCTTTCTGTTGCCCCCTAAAGATTTCCCAGTCCTCTAGTCTCACACTAATCTTTGCCACTTTGTATGCTTTTTCCTTCAATTTGATACTCTCCCTTATTTCCTTAGATATCCACGGTCGATTTTCCCTCTTTCTACCGTCCTTCCTTTTTGTTGGTATAAATGTTTGCTGAGCACTGTGAAAAATCGCTTGGAACTTTCTCCACTGTTCCTCAACTGTTTCACCATAAAGTCTTTGCTCCCAGTCTACCTTAGCTAGCTCTTCTCTCATCCCATTGTAATCTCCTTTGTTTAAGCAATAAACACTAGTGTTTGATTTTACCTTCTCACCCTCCATCTGTATTTTAAATTCCACCATATTGTGATCACTCCTTCCGAGAGGATCCCTAACTATGAGATCTGAGACAGTGATTTGTAGACAGAATATCCTGCAACTTTGGGTGCCTGACAGCATGCCTAAAACCTAGGTGCATTAGCAACATAGAGGCAGCTGCCACCAATCAAACAGTAATAGGCAGGGGTTCACCACTGAGGTTCTCTGCTACCAAAGGGTAACTATCTGGATGAACAGATGGCCGCTGAGCACGACCTCGCTAATGTTGCTGGCAGAGTTCTGGGGTCTAGGGGCGCCTGCTCTGGCTAGGGGTGAGTGTGCAGAGTGAGGTATTCCAGCTCAGCTAGTTCACTGGATTGCCACTCTGAGAGAGGGCAGAATAGTTATGGTAAAAGTGAGGGAAGCTCATACCCATCCTCATGACTGCATCAGGAGCTATTTATTTTGGGCCACTATTGGGGAAGGGGGTGGGGGAAGGAAGTGTTGGGACAACATCTGTGTCCAGTGAGTGATGGGGCTTGCAGTCCAGGATGGGTTACCTATGATAGCATAGTTATCACTAGTTCTGTTTCTTTCGAGACCTGTAGCAGGAAACAACTCCAGATGGGGAGACCCACCCTGTTGTTAAGATTAAAATGACAGAGCCTTTACATGTTTCGGGAATGTTATACTTTTTATTGTATAAATTTAGAGTACCCAATTCATTTTTTCCAATTAAGGGGCAAATTAGCGTGGGCAATCCACCTACCCCGCACATCTTTGTGTTGTGGGGGCGAAACTCACGCAAACACGGGGAGAATGTGAAAACTCCATACGGACAGTGATCCAGAGCCCTGGTCGAACCTGGGACCTCAGCGCAGTGAGGCAGCAATGCTAATGACTGCACCACCGTGCTGCCCCTCAGGAATGCTATACTGGTGAACAGTAATGTGACAATTATCCATTACCCTAGCTACGAATACTGACCTCACCAGTGCTCCTAAAACATTTTGATCCTCCGCGATCTAGTGCTACGTCTAGGTGTGTCCCCAGGATGCACATCAGACGTTGAGGCATTCTGCTGCCTTCTGTGCCTCGTGGTTTTTTATGCCCTTGGTGGTCGTCTTTTAGAGGGCTTGGTGCAGGAGGGTCCATTGTCTGATTTAGCAGTGTATCAGGTGTTGCCGTGCCACGCTATTGTGCCTGCTGCCCTTGAGATGTGCCAGTCAGGAGGGAGGAGGGGAGGATTCCTAAGGATTGGGGACCATCGGTCTTCTTCGTGGAAGGCCCTAGGGTGGATTTCCTCCTCCCTGAGGCTGCCAAAGGGCCCTGGGTGACTCCATGGGATGGAGGAGTAGCTAGAGTGAGCTCCAGAAGCCTCTGGGTCAACTGCTGCTACCAGTCCTGGAGGCCCGTTTTGTCTGCATCATGGTATATAGGCCCTCAGTGATGGTCCTCTGTATCTGGGCCATACTCTGGAGTGCTTCGGCCATGTCCACCTATGTCTGGGACACGATATTGAGGACCTCAGCCAAGGCCGTCAGAGACTGAGCTATGCCTTGGACACCACCACTTATTGTTTTTTTAAATTTAATGTACCCAATTCATTTTTTCCAATTAAGGGGCAATTTAGCGTGACCAATCCACCTACCTTGCACATCTTTGGGTGGTGGGGCGAAACCCACACAGTGTCCCTGAGCCAGGATCGAACCTGGGACCTTGGCGGCATGAGTCAGCAATGCTAACCACTGTGCCACCGTGCTGCCCCGGACACCATCACTTATGACTTGCACATCGTGCTCCAGATTATCCACTGTGGTCACCACCCTATCAGTGTTGGTCTGGGTTCCATGCAATGCCGGCACTATCTCCTGCACCTGAAGCTTTTGGGACTCCTCCAATCGGCTTTGCAGTCGCAGGAATGTTGCTGACACTCCCTCCTGAATCTCACGGCTCTTATCATCTGTAGCAGCTCAGGGAGAATCTTGCCCAGAGGATCGGCAACTGGCTGGGGCCCAGCAGAATCCTGCGATCCAGCACACCTCTGACTGTTGTCTCCCTCGGATGGTCCTGCCCCCACCTGATGTGCATCAACAGCTGTGTGGTGCTCACCAGATAGTAACCCAGATGCCTGTCTGCTAATTTCACCCAAGGTGTGTATCTCTGCGATGGTGGAAGTTGCAGATGATAGCTGTGACTCATTGTCGGTGTTCTCCTCGGAACTCTACTCCGCGGTGTTCTCTTGGATGGCATATTCCAGATGGCCCGGCCTAATCAGATGGTGATCCTGCAAGACATTGGATATGGGAAAGGGAAGGATAACTGTCTGGAACATCAACAGCTGACTTGAGACAGGTCATCTGGATGAAGGGGCAGTGGATCCTCACTTCTCTGGCACAGGCCAACCTCGCTGTCGGTCACTGCTTGCTCCTTGTGTAACCCCATGATCTCCAAGGCCCTTTCCTCATAGGTGATGACTCGGAACACTGGGATTCTGTTCATCTTGTCCCTTTCCTTATTATAAGCTACCTTCTCCTGTTGGGACAAAGAGAGGAGTTAAATTGCATACTTGATGGGTCAGGAGGTCTGCAGCTGGTGCCATGTGTGGGCACCACACTGAGACATTAAAGGGCTGTGATGGTGAGTGCTGAGGAATAATCTTGGAGATCGGACGTTGGGAGAGTGCAAGGTGTCAACTAATGGGGGGGGGGGGTGCGAGGGTTTTGGGAATTAAAGGGTGGCAGGTGGGACTGATGACAGGGAGAGGTGCATCTCACATGGCGTCGTTCATCTTTCGACATTGGTTTTGCTGGGCCTTGTTGCCATCTAAAATGGCCACAAATCACTAGATACCGGGACTTGGGACCTGTGTGTGCAAACTGAACCCCTTTACTTTAGGCAAACCAAAGGATGCCCTGGGACTCGTACTCAATCGTACAAAGTGCCTAAGTTTACATGTACCTGCTGCTAAATGGGCCATTCAGGCTCTCGTGTTAAGGTTTGTGATAATATACTGTATAAGCTGATTTAAATCTCTGTACTGTAAAAATGTTTAAATTTTATAAGAAAGTAGTATAAGTTTATTTTTAGTAATGAATTTGTGTAAAGTTAGGTAATGTGTTATGTAGAATGTATTTGAATAAGTGTAATTCAGGTGTTTCTTGACCGACAGGTGACTGGGGATGCAGGGCAGGTATTGATTCGAGTCTGTGATCCACCACCCTTCGCGTTCAAAATCAAGAGGAGGGATATTTGGCCATCTAAAATGGCCTCCCGCAAAGAACACTGGGAAAAATGGTCAAACTCAGGAACAGACAGGCTGCAGCTTGCACACAAAAGCTGCAGCTCAGACATTTTTAACTGCCCAGGCATCCCAGGAACAATAGAACTATCCTACCCAAGCCCACACCTTCACCCCACCCAACCGTTTTGGACACTAAGGGCAATTTAGCATGGCCAACCCACCTAACCTGCACATCTTTGGACTGTGGGAGGAAACCGGAGCACCCGGAGGAAACCCACGCAGACACGGGGAGAATGTGTGGGCTCCGCACTGACAGTGACCCAAGCCGGGAATTGAACCTGGGACCCTGGAGCTGTGAAGCAACTGTGATAACCACTATGCTACCGTGCAGCCCAAATCCTGTCAATCACATTGTTTACCAGACACAGTGAGACCCAAGCCTCTGCCCCGAACACTTCCAGGCATGGCCACTGAGTGCCCACCCCAAAATCGATGTGCCAGCCCGATTGTCAATCAATTGATCAGGACCAATGACACAGAGACCGCCCACATAAGGGCATGAAAATCCAAGCAGGTTTTCATAGAATTTAGTGCAGGAGGCCATTCAGCCCATCGAGTCTGCACCGGCTCTTTGAAAGAGCACCCTACCCAAGCCCACACCTCCACCCTATCCGCATAACCCAGTAACCCCAACCAACACGAAGGGCAATTTTGAACACTAAAGGCAATTTAGCATGGCCAATCCACCTGACCTACACATCTTTGGACTGTGGGAGGAAACCGGAGCACCCGGAGAAAACCCACGCGCACACACAGGGAGAACGTGCAAACTCCGCACAGACTGTGATTCAAGCCGGGAATCGAACCTGGGACCCTGGAGCTGGGAAGCAATTGTGCTAACCACTATGCTACAGGTTAAAAGGTGCTGCACCACCTTAGAAGCTCTCTCTCGATTGCAGCCTTCCAGAGTACAGCTTCATCAGGCAACAACGGTGAACCCATCACCAGCCAAGAGAGGACCATCCACAGAGGGCAGATGACCAGCGACAAGAACTCCAGCACTGTCAGACTACCAGATCACAGATAAGGCCATACCTGCTCTGTACTTGTAGGCCACCTGGAAGTTGTTAAGGTCGTTTGTATTAGTTTATAAGTCCAATGTACATGAACATGTGATTAAGTATTTAACTTTGTGTGTATTAATAAACAATTATTTCACTGAACAACTTGAGATCATTTGTCCGCTGTATACAGGTTAAACACACACTATGATTTATAAAGGCACAACAGTCTCCGACCAACTTGGGGGGCCCACCTCTCCTCCACAGCGTTCAGAAGCCTGGCCAGGTCAGCATTCACAAATCGAAGAGCTGGTGTCCAGGCTGCCATCCTCCTGGCTTGACTGAGAGTGAGTGCTGATGGACCATTTAAATGCTGCTCCCCTTTGATAATTGCGAGCAGCAGAGCTACACATCGGGCAAATCAGATACTTGGAGACTCAGGCATAGTGAGTTTCAGGTGGGGGCATGTCTTTTGCACCAAGGAGGTTCATTTTTTTTGCACTAAGTGCAGAAATGACCCTGAGAATCCCACCCAAAATGTCACATAAGGGGTGATTCACCTGAAAACATATCGTCCTCACCACTTGCCTTCCCACCTTTTGCCTCATTTAAGGGACAATGTAGGGTGGCCAATCCACCTAACCTGCACATCTTTGGGTTGTGGGGGCGAAACCCACGCAGACACGGGGAGAATGTGCAAACTCCACACAGACGGTAACCCGGGTCCTCAGCACTGTAGGCAGCAGTGCTGACCACTGTGTCACCATGCCGTCCCCTCATCTTTTCTCATCTGCATTCACAACTTTCCAAAAGATGGTGTCCGGAATGGGACACAATTCTCCATGTCAGACTGAACCGGAGTCTTGCACAGTTGATCATGAAACCTCCCCCAAAAGTAAGTTAAGATGAAAAAGTCATTAACAAGACACAAAAGCTAGTTCAGTTGCAGAGATAAAAATGCAAGATGTAAATAATAAACACTGGGAACCCGTTGATTCCATATGCCCTCAGTATAAAATACCACAAAACATGTCCAACAACATGGCACTTACAAACACAAACATATAAACACAAACATATTTCAGCATCACCTACAGGGGTAACAGCTACTTATCTTTCAATAACCTGCATACGTGATGCACAGGGTATTGGATTTAATATCAATATTTCAAATTTGTGCATCATCCATTTACATGTTTATTATATATTTTACAGATCATAAATCACATGAATAATTGTACATAAACACATTACTAATCAACATTTGCAGTCATATAATCAAAAAATCTTTTGACTATAGATTAGAAAAATACAGCACCTGATAAACAATTTTAAAATAATACAATATTCAAACAGAATTTGCAGAGTGACAGCAGGATGGCAATCCCAATTTGAAATGTGGGAAAATACCTGTAGCCTGAATTGTGTTATCGTGGACTTAACAATGTGGGGACAAAGCGGAGTGGTCCCACTGGATTTAAAATAACAGTAAAGTCAGAAAATTAGTCACATAAGAAAACTAATTGTATTCACACATTGTGACCTTCTGTATTAGGTTACAGAAGCAAAACGCCCAAGCATCGTTTACCACGGTGAGGAACAGTAGGGTTTTGGCTGATGTGTGAGCCTAGACAGGAGACTGGCGTTTGAGCAAATACATTCACTCGTACAGGCATACACATGATCTGGTGAGTGGCCTCAGTTAGTTCTGGAACTCTTGTAATGGGGCATCACCTGTAACCCCTGTTTGTAGAAACCCACAATTTGATTAAACAAAAGACTATAGCATTCTCCCAATTGTTTTTAAGAATGTCAAGCCTTGAAAAGGACCTTGGGAAAAGATTTCAATGTATTCCAAATTTATACAAACAGAGATAGTTCCTACAGATGTATCTATTTACAGGAGGACAAAAAAAGCATTAAGATATTAGTTAGTATTGTTCATCTCGTGAAAAAGCTCCACTGTCGTCTGAGACCACCGCTCTGCTTCAATCACTGTTGCTTCCTTCACTGTCAGAGTATGCCCCCAGAAGGCTCAAGGAGGAATTACAAACTGCCGATGCTTTTTGTACTTGTGCTGCACTTGATAACACTGCTGAAGCAGGTAACGCCATAGAATTCTGAATCTCGGTAACTAGGACATGAAAGTAAAAACGTATTATATCTATTTGAGAGACAAAGATTTGTTAAGCGACTTGTCTGAGTAACTGAACGGTCTCTCTTAATGAAACTAATAACTGAACATTTTTGTACCTCTCCCAGATTGGCCATCCCAGTAGGGTCCCCCGTTGGATTAAGTGGCAGCATTCTCACCAGTCATTCATTCAGAAAAATGTCTCATCCAGCTCTCAGATGCATAACCTAGTCTGGCACTCCAATGTAAAATGGAGTGGGCACTACACTGTGGCGAATCTGCCTTCTGGTGAGATGGTAAATTGAAAGGGGTGGATATGAAAAATCTCATGGCAGTACACGGAAACCCGAAATCCCTCCCTTGGTCCATATCACTTAAAGCTAAATCAGCACTCATACTAGTATGATCTTCTAGACACGTATCGGCTGTCAGCTTTACTCAATATTGTTGATTTCAGAAGTAATTTGTGAACTGTAAAACACTAAATTCCAAGGATGCGGTAAGCACTGCGTAAATGTGAGTTCTATCGCTTTGAGTTTATCTTCTCTCCTGATTCAGGCTGGGGTGTAGATCAATGAATTGCTGAGACCCTCCTGCCACCTTTCCCTCGAGGGTCATTTGGCTATTTTACCAAGAGGTCATCACGATCATAGCTCAATTCTGTCATCACTCCCACATTTGCACATGTTCCCTTTACAACAGAGGTCAGCAGAGTATTCAGGAAGAACAATCCCAACCGGTTCTTTACCACTCCCCTTTTCTCTCCATGGGCCCAGCAGCACAGCGGACAAGGTCGTTGGTGCCATTCAGCTGCAATCACATAATGTAGCAGAGGCTGGAGCTCGCTAGTGGAAGTAATGTGAACCCTTTCTGTTGCCTGCATTGTTCAGCCTTTATTTCTGAGGGAGTAGCTTTCCAAAATTTGATGGCTGATTAAATTTTTATATAGCTCCCAAAACACTTTGTAGCCAATAAAGTACGTTTGAAATGTAGTCACTGTTGTATTGTAGGAAACGTGATAACCAACTTGTGCATAGGAAGGTCCCGCAAAACAGGAATAAAATAATGACCAAATAATATTTTAGTGATGTTGGGCTGAGGGATAAAGAGAGGCATGGACTCCAGAGAAATTATCTGCTTTTTATTGAACAGGGCCAGGGATCCTTTGCGCTCACTTGCGAGGGGAGAGCTTAGTTTAAAACCTAATCTAAAAGATAAAACTAGCATCTCCACTTATGCATCACTGACGTGTCAGTGTAGATTTGTGCTCAAGTCTCTAGAGTGGGTCCCGAGTCATATGAATTAGGAACAGGAATAGGTCACTCAGCCCCTTGAACTTGCTCCGACTGTGGCTGAAATGATTGTAACATTAGGCCTATCTCCGATAACCTTACACCCCCTTGTTTATCAAGATTCTATCTACCTGTGCAATAAAAATATTTACTCTGCTTCCTCTGCCTTTTGAGGGAGTTCCAAAGATTCACTACACACAGAAATAAATCCTCAAAAATTTCCCCATCTGACTTAAATGAGCGACCCTTTATTTTTAAACAGTGTACCCAGCTCTAGATTCTCCCACAAGAGGAAACATCCTCTCCACATCCACCCTGTCAAGACTGCGCAGGATCCTAAATGTTTCAATCAAGCCATCTCTTACACTTAACTCCAATGGATACAAGCCAAGCATGCCAAACCTTTCCTCCAGGACAATCACCCATTCCTGGTATCAGTCGCGTAAACCTTCTCTGAACTGCTTCTAACGCATTTACATCTTTCCTTAAATAAGCAGACAATTCAACGCACAATACTCCAGATGTGGTCTCACCAGTGCCCCATACAGCTGAAGCATAATAATCTTAGTTATTTATTTAATTCCCCCTTGCAATAAACAATAACATTCTATTAGCTTTCCTAATTTCTTGCTGTACCTGCATACTAACCTTTTGTGATTCATGCATTAGGACACCCATATCCCACTGCACTTTAGAGCTCTGAAATCTCTTACCATTTAGATAATATGCTTCTTCTTTATTCTTTACACTAAAATAGACATGTTTTTGCTTTGTGCTTTATACTACTTTTAACTTTCTTAGTTAAACACGAATGGTGGGTCCTCCTCGTGGAATTTTTCTTTCTTGTTGGAATGTATCTATTCGGTGTATTATGTCTGCCACTGAATTTCTATTGACCTATCCCATAACCTCATTTGCCAATTTATTTCGGCTAGCTCTGCATTCGTGCCCTCAGAAAGTATAAAGTACTAGTTTTGCGCACACTCTCTTTTCCCTTAAACCAAATATAAAACTCAATCACGTTATGATCGCTGCTGCCTAGAGGGGCCTTCACTGAGGTTATCAATTAATCCTGTCTCATTGCACAATACCAGGTCTAATATAGCATGCTCTTTGATTGTCTCTAAAATGTGGTCCAAGACGCGATCGTCAGAACATTCTATGAATTCCTCATATAAGGCTACCTTTGCCCATTTGATTTTTCCAGTCAATTCATAAATTAAAATCCCCCATGATTATTGCTGTATCTTTCTGGCAAGCTCCTATTATCTCTTCCTTTATACTCTGTCCTACCATGTAGTTACAATTAGAGAGCCTTCACACCACTCCCATATGCGACTTTTTGCCTTTATAATTTTTCAGCTCAACCCAAATCGTTTTTACACCCTGGTTTCCTGAACTTGGGTAATTCCTCTCTAATGTGTTAATATCATAATTAATCAAGAGTCACCCCTCTACATTTCACTAGCTTCCTGTCCTTCCTTAATATAATGATCCATTATCCTTTGATTTCAGAGTGAGTGCTATCCACGGAGTTTACTCAGCTTATTAAACGTCATTGCATGAAGACTGTCAGGGCTGTGCATCATAGAAGATAAGACACATTTTACAAGATCAAAGTCAAGGGTGGGCTATTGAGAAGTACACACATTGATGTGCCCCAGAGTGCCTGGAGAAGTAAATTAGCCACAGTGCTTTCTCAATAAAACATACTCAGATGATTAAAAAAATTCTCAGTATCTTGCGGCCAATTCTCACCAAGTCTGGTTGGGCAATCTTTCTGGACACTGTCACTTTTGCTAAGGTTCGATGAATCTGCTTTCTTGGTCTGTGCTTTCTTCACCACCAACCCAGAGAGATGAGGATTGCCGGTGAGCTTTCCCACACTTTTCTCCCAACTCTCTGGTTTCAATTTCTTATTCGGACGATCAGTATTCTGCTGCAGAGACAAATTAAAATCACAACGAGAAATAAAAGAACAATGAGAAATACCATATTAACTTGCATATGGGCTGCAACTTCTCAAAGCCAAAAATAGCAGTTTTGCTAGCAGTCTGAAAGCACTTCAACACATTGAGTCTCATGTGGCTAACATGAGCAACCCTTCTATCTGCTTCTCCTTAGCTGGGTTAATCAGAGACTAACAGGTTAGACGATTCATTCCTATTCTCTCATCCTTTCAGAGTTCCTTTCATTCTTTCTTGAAAGGTTCTGTTCATACACACAAACCTATGACTCATGGTCACACAGGCATTGACAGCTTTCTGCTACAAAATGATAATACTGAGGATGCTAGAAATCTGAAAGAAATGCAGAAGCTGTGGAGGGAGAAACAGAGTTAACATTTCAGGCCGACTACCATTTGTCAGAATGTAGCTTTCCCACAGAAAATTCCCACAAACAGCAGTGCGATACTGACCAAATAGTCAGTTTTAATGATATTGTTTGACGGACAAATAATTGGCCAAGACCAAGGTTTGATGAAAGATCGTTCCCCTGAAATATTAATTCTATTTCTCTCTCCTCAGATATGGCCAGATTGGCTGAGCATTTCCTGTTTTTATTTGAGTACTCTGGTACCTTGGCTCTTGTTACAATCCTTCATGTGGGTGTTTTGATGGTGAGTTTTGGCAAGCTATTCCAATATGGTTAAATCTAACCCTGCCTTTATCCAGGTATGCATAGTGCTGGTTGGGATTCGTGGATGGCCATTAGGGATAGGAACCGTGGCTGATTGTCTTCTTTCTCTATCCAACGGGTCCTGAGGACAATCATAGTGACGAATGTGATATAAAATAGTTACTTTAGAGATACTAGTTAATGTAATGTAGAAATAAGCCACTTTGATTCTGGCAGTTAGGGACAAAGGAATTTGAGACCGCATGGAAAAAGCAGGGAGAGGTGTGTCTATGAGAGTGATGCTGCATTGATAGGGGCCAGAGAAAGGGATTGGAAGTGAGCCAATCAGAATAGATCAAACAGGTCAGGAGGGATATAGGCTGACCTATGGGCGTCGAGTATGTGAAACTTGATACCATTTGAATTGATTTGCAGAGATCCCTTTGTTTCTTTGTTCATTCGCTTTCTGGGATATAGGAAACTGGATGTCTCTTATGTTTCTATGAAATGAATCAAGCTTGCAAGCTAAATAAATAACTTCTTTTTACGTGCGAATCCATCTCAACTTTTATTGAGGCCAGACTGACAGAGAAAGAAATTTGGAAATCAACATTTGGTGCCGAAACCCGGGATTTCTCAGGGCGGTCCTGATCCAACTGCAAAATCAGAATTAGACTGATTATGAACAGGAGGATGGGGAACAAAGGGCCCTCAATGTAGAACTGGAAAATGACCGCGCATTGATTGTTCCCCTCTTCTTATCATCTGATTAGTCTGGTCACTCGCGGTTGGCACAGAAAGACCGCCTCGACGAAATCACAGGTCAGTCTGGGGATTAGCAATTTAATTGATGGGATTTCATATTGTTGTTTCGGCTTGGGTTAGGGTTTTGGGTTGATGGGACATCTCAAATGATGATTCAATTCCAAGTATAAGGGTTCAGAGGCTGATGTGACTTCAGTAATGAAGGTTCAGTCTATTATATGGGTTCAGAGGCTGATGTGACTTCAGTAATGAAGGTTCAGTCTATTATATGGGTTCAGGGGCTGATGTGACTTCAGTAATGAAGGTTCAGTCCAGTATAACTGTTTTTAAATCTGAAGATGGTTCAACTCTATGTGTGAGTGTTTTAAATATATAGTTGATTAAGCTAAAATTGTCTCCTTGGACTGTATTGGCGAAAAACGCAGTTCCGAGGTCTAGTTGAGATTGTGAGGAATGCTGCATATTGGTTGAAGCAGAAGTCTCTCAAAGGGTTAACAGCAGAAGGCGAAGTTGAAAACAGACAGTGCTTCTCACTCAGGCTTTGAGATAACAGCAGCAGCCTGTAGTGTAATTGGATACCTTTCCTTTGAGTCAGTGAACACCAGCAAAGTTACGTTTTGAATTAATTAAAGGAAACCAGTGGGTTTCTCCACCTCTTTGATAAAAGTTATTATTTTCGAAAGCAATTGATTGAAATTGCCAGAATCTTAAGTTTTACTTACTTGAAATAAGGTTTATCTCATTTTATCTGGAGATTAATAGAAACTTAAAGAAGATCATGGACACCATTTTAAAAAGTGTCAATCTGGAGATGATAGTTGATTTTGCTAATACTTGTGTATGTAAAAGAAAAAAAAAACTTGTTAAAAGAAAAATTGTTAAGATAAAGAAATAATTAAGTTGTAAATGTTATACAAGTTTGTGTTAAGCAAATTGTAAATTTAGTTCTGAGTTGAGATCAGAGCTAAGCTTGCAAGTTGCAGTAATTCAATTTGAATTTTCAAACATTTTTAAGTTTAAAAAAAAAAGAGCAAATAGAGAAAAGGACACAGATCTTGAATGCGTTGAATAGCACATTTCAAAGGCCCATAAATCTTTCTGTTATCTTAGACCTAAAACCTAGGAAGACTGAAGAGCCAGAGGAATTTCTGGAGCGTTTTAATGAAATCTACCGGGGGCAGTCAGGCGATTTGCTGTATCAAAATGGTCAGAATTCCCCTCAATACTGTGCTATGTTAATGCATTGCCTACCACCTTCTGTGGTTACTGCTGTGAAATGTAATAACATGAATTGGACAGAGAACGACCCTTCCCAGATGGCAAGGGCAGTCAGATTTTACTGGAAGGAGGGTGTAGGCCAAGAAGGAGGCTCAGTTACAAAGGTTAAGACTGAGTATGTAATGAAAAAGGATGATCTGCGACCCCAACAAGCGGCAGAAATGGTAGTTTACCAGCAGGAGCCCCAATATAGTGACTTTGGGTGGGTGGATCAGCGAAGAGGATGAGACAACAGTGCTATATTTCTATCACCCCCCAGTGGTGGACGTTAGACGTTGAACAGTCACTGCATCACGTTACCCTGGCCTATGACAGAACTGGACGAAACAGGGAGTTGGAGGACAAATACCGGCCATTACTTGAGACCGAATGGCCAGTCAAGGTTACAGCCACAGTCACGGGAAAAGAAGGTACAGCCGATTTTGTTACAATATCACCACATTTATGGCCACAGTCAGCTTCGGTAAGCCCTCATATTACACGTCAGGTCCATGACTAGTACCATGCCAGGGATATGGGGCGAATGGGCAGCATCTTACCGCAGCTCGTCAGAATAGGTATGAGATATACCTTTTGAACAATCCACGTCTGACATTTAAATACTGTACCACTATCAATCCAGCCTGTTTTCTTAGCGGTCCCCCTGTCCATGAGGACGCGCCTGGTCAAGAATGTTTAGCCTTGATTCAGGAAACTACCACAATAAGGGGCGATTTGAGTGACATTTCGTCAGAACAACCTGACATGATTATGTGTGGTCAAATATCCCACCGGGGTTTAGTTAATGACGTACTGCAGGCCCTCCTTATGCCAGCGCAGATTTCCGTTATTAAATGCGCTGCCCACACGAATGGTACAACCCCAGTTGACGTTGGTAATGAACGAGTAGATCGTGCAGCGTGAACAGCCGCGCAAATTCAGCAAGTGATGGTGCCTAAGATGTTAAGTCAGACTAAACGATCTACTATAAATATGTCTGCTTCTGACAAGTCAATGCCAACCATTCAAGACGTCATAAGGTTACAGGAGGACGCTCCTGAGAGTGATAAACAAATGTGGAAACGGTTAGGTTGTACATATGATTCTGTTTCCTCTTTATGGACCACGCCTGCACATCAGACTTGTATGTCTGATGTGCTGGCTTTATGGGTCATTGAATGTGTACACTTTGCAACTCATTGTGGGGCTCGAGGGACTAGTGATTTGTTGCTGGACACTTGGTGGCACCCTAAAATGCAAGGGTTGGCCCAAAGTATCAGTAATCGGTGTTTGATTTGTCAGCAATATAACACCGGAAAAGGTATCCCTTGTGGGAAGGGGCAAACCCCGTTGCCCAGTGGTCCCTTTGAGACGCTCCAAATGGATTACATTGAGTTGGAAAGGTGTCAATGTTACAAATATGTTTTGGTCATTGTGGATGTGTTCAGCAGATGGGTCGAGGCGTATCCGACTATCGATAATAAAGCTGCTACTGTGGTTAAAGTCTTGATGAGGGAAATCATTCCCCGGTACGGTATACCAGCTCAGTTAAGTTCTGATAATGGGCCTCATTTTATTGGACAAATTAACAAGGAGTTTTGCTCCCAGTTGGGCATACGCCAGCAGTTACACTGTGCTTACAGACCGCAGGCGGCCGGGTTGGTTGAGCGACACAATCAGACCCTCAAAACTAAATTGGCTAAATTAAGAGCAGACACGGGACTGACATGGCTTAAGTTGCTCCCCGTTGCCCTCTTCCAGCTGCGGGTTACACCTGCGGGACCGGCCCGGCTCTCTCCCGCCGAGATTCTTTATGGCAGGCCTCTTAGAACTCCCTGGAGCCTGCAGGTTCCCAGACTGGCTCAGTTTCATCAGATGACTGAAGAAATGACCGCCTATGTTCTAGCCCTCACGCAAGTGCTCAAGGAACTCCATGGCCAGGTCCGCGCGGCTCACCAGCCATTGCCCCCAGTACCTAGCTCACTTTCAGTCCAGCCCGGTAGTTATGTCATGGTCAAAAATTGGACTAGGAAGGGGTCGGAGCCGCGATGGGACGGGCCCTTCCAAGATCTCCTTACCACCCCCACAGCAGTTAAAGTGGAGGGGCGAAGTGCTTGGGTCCACCTACATCACTGTAAATTGAGTCCATCTCCACTACTGTAAAAGGTCGGATGCTAACCTGCCTCCCTTCTCCAGTGCTATTTTACAGGTGTGGAGCATGATGGAGTGGCTGCGCATCGTCTGTTTGATATTTGGCCTCACTTCGCTTGGCGTGTTATTGGCGATGGACATGGAAAAGGGGAATATTATGTATCTGTGAAGCCCCAACCAATCTACAAGGATACATCACCTATGCAAAGGTGATGTTCTTCGCTGCCCCCATATACGAGGACATGGTATCGGCTCATGGAAGGTCATCAAAGTTAATGAGAATGCAGGAGTCATGAAGCAGTTGCACCGGTCCCGGCGATGGGAAGGGAACATTATATGGACATTGCCTTGTTTTTGGAATACATGTAATTTGATTTTGGATGTGTTAAGAGTGGTACAATAAAGGTAAAATCAGGCTGTCAGAAGAGTGTAGGAAGAGGCTATGAGAAAGAGAAAGGGACTAGAGAGAGGACGGGGCGTATGAGAAGGGAAGTACAGCTAGAACGTAGGTTACCGGGAGATACACTTAAGTTAATTAAAGGCCAAACTGAGGAAAACCCGGGTAGTATGAATCTCTTCTACCAGATTTACCACCGCTTGTATGGCCAGGGACGGGTTGTCTGCTACCCAAACCCCGCAGCGGTGTCTAGGTTATTTTCTGTTTCACCGCTTTGGGGCACTCCCCAAACGGTGGTTCATTGTCATCATTCCGAACCACTGCCCGATCAGGTCACTCTTCCTTACGATCCGGGTTCAGCACCACCGGCTATTTGCCTTCCCCTTCCTCGGGATAATTCCCATTCACAGTACGATAGGCTGTGACGGTGGAGGGCGCACATACCTAGCCACTTCACTCCCAATAGGGATTCCCGGTCGTACGAGAATTGCTTCAGCAGTGAAGGATATGGCTGTTTGCTGGTAGAGGTGGACACAAATATAACATGTCTGTTTCCCACCTGTACGGACAGGAGGTGCCATATCACCCAGGCGTCTGGCCAATGCGTTTGTTACAACACCACTTGCATTCCATTGAACGCCGGCCTCCAGCTCCTCTGTGGCTGGGCGAATGTCTCTCATATCACTGTTGGGACTAGGGCTTTCCGCATTGCTGGGCGGCCCGAATGGCATTTCAAAGTTGGATAAACTGGGAGGTGTGGGGGGTTCCTTGGCTGTCAGTGATCGGAATTATTTTATTTGCGGCCTTACCATCTTGGGAAATGAAACCTTGGGAGCCCTCGGGGCAATAACCAAGGAGTTGTCTCAGCTACGGTTGTTTGCAATGCAGAACCGGTATGCTCTTGACTATCTTCTGGCCCGTGAGGGTGGGGTATGCGCCATAGTACAGGGCAAGTGTATCATGGGAGTTCAGGACTTGACCGCTAACATCACTAAATTTATGGATCGCATACGGGATCACTTGGATGGAATGCAGGATCCTGGCTCTTGGGGTAACTGGGGATTTGGAGGATGGAAGGCCTGGTTGATAAATATGGCCATGTATCTAGTGGTAGCTATCGGCTGCATCTTTGTGGGCCTGGCCATCCTTAAATGTGTGATGGGTAGAATGCGGGGTGCACTGGATCAGATCACCGCCCCAATCACCGAAAAAAAATTTAACTGTTAAAATCCATGAGGGTGAGGCAGATGAAGGGGGGCTAAGACAGGAATTGGAAATGCAGCGACGGATCTTTTAGATGAGGAACCGTAGCTATGGATTGGATAGTTCGGTTATCATGGAATGATAAAAGGAGGGAATGACGAATGTGATATAAAATAGTTACTTTAGAGATACTAGTTAATGTAATGTAGAAATAAGCCACTTTGATTCTGGCAGTTAGGGACAAAGGAATTTGAGACCGCATGGAAAAAGCAGGGAGAGGTGTGTCTATGAGAGTGATGCTGCATTGATAGGGGCCAGAGAAAGGGATTGGAAGTGAGCCAATCAGAATAGATCAAACAGGTCAGGAGGGATATAGGCTGACCTATGGGCGTCGAGTATGTGAAACTTGATACCATTTGAATTGATTTGCAAAGATCCCTTTGTTTCTTTGTTCATTCGCTTTCTGGGATATAGGAAACTGGATGTCTCTTATGTTTCTATGAAATGAATCAAGCTTGCAAGCTAAATAAATAACTTCTTTTTCGTGCGAATCCATCTCAACTTTTATTGAGGCCAGACTGACAGAGAAAGAAATTTGGAAATCAACAATAGCCACTCTACTTGTGCCATGGCGGAGGTCAGCACGACCAGGGAAGGTACCTGGGATCGTTCTGCTTGATCTGGCTCAGCTAGAAACTGAAAAGTCAGCATTATCTAATCATTCTCTGCATTCAGAGAGCTGCGACTGTCACATGGGACTAAATTAATCAGAAAAAGATGGATTTTTAAAAACTTGAAACCTGTATGATTTGTAGAAATAAATCTCTGGAAGCATGTGCAAGGCCACAAAGCTAGTCTCAGAGGATCGCGCCATATATGGAAAGATTGGAAGAATGACTAAAAGTTGGTGACTGAGAGAAGATCTCTAGAGAAGACTCACAGGTAACTTCGTAATGTTAAACGATTCATACCAAGCAGTGACAATAATATACAGGCGGAAACTGGGGAATTTAGAGTGGATGCCCAAATGTTCTTCACTAGAGTGGACAATAAATGAAAAGACTTCTGGGTGGAATATTGGGAGAAAAATGAGGAAAACTGGAGATTTTTCCTGGAAACCCTGAGCCAATGGGCGGCACGGTACCACAGTGGTTAGCACTGTTCCTTCACAGAACCAGGGTCCCGGGTTCGACTCCCGGCTTGGCCCATTGTCTGTGCGGAGTCGGCACGTTCTCCCCGTGTCTGTGAGGGTTTTCTCCGGGTGCTCCGGTTTCCTCCCATTAGTCCTGAAATATGCGCTTGTTAGGTGAATTAGATATTCTGAATTCTTTCTCAGTGTAACCGAACAGGCACCAGAGTGGCGACTAGAGGATTTTCACAGTAACTTCATTGCAGTGTTAATGTAAGCCTACTTGTGACACTATTATAAGGATTATTATCTGGACTGAATGGTCTTCCAGAAATGTGACAATGTGTGAAATTTATTTCTGACTTTTCAAACATTTGAAATGGAATGAGTATCCTACCTCATTGAGTATATCCGTGGGCTTCGGAGGCACTTTGGGTTTCAGTTTGCAAGGTGGTTTCAGGGGTTCCTCATCAGAGTCCGAGTCTTCTAGAATTCTCTTTGTGTGAGCACTTTCCAGCATGGACCTTTCAGGATAGAAACAAGTGAGATAAATCTACAGAGGGAACCTATTCCTGGCAAGTAAACTCTCCACTGATAGGTATGCTTGGTTGGGGAAGGGTGAGGAGCATCAGGGGAGGAAGAGGAGGGTCAAGAGGGAAGGAGAGAGTGTGGAGGAAACAAAATTGACTGGATTCCAAACTTCCGAAAACCACAATGTAGCAATGGACATGGTGTCATTTGTTCACAAAGGTCCCAAGGTGAGAGCTCTCAAGCTTGTTCTAAAAACAGTCCCATTGTTTCTTAATTTTCAGCTTCACAAGTGCTGGTGAATGGATTGCCGTTGTACTGGAGTGAAAGCAGTGACACACGCAGCATCTCAGTTCTACTGGATCAAATTGATCACAATACATTGGAACCGAGGAACATGAAATACATATACACCAGCATCTGGTGCTAATTGAGTTGTGTTGATGTCACCAAATCAAACCGCAAGATTTAAAAAAAACTAATCTCAACAAGAAGGTTGTGGTTTATTTTGAAGTAAGGTGAGAAAAAGGTGATCAAAATATTTCCTTGGAGGCGGAAGTTAATAATGGCTGTAATCCATTACTCCCCAACTCATGCAGGGCATCACTCCATCCCAGTACTTTGTAGAAAATTGCCTTTGTGTGCATATAGAGAATGAGTGTCAGCAAGTTATTCCACTCTGAAATACATCACAGTGGAACCCTGTCTTATCACACATTTGCAAAACAAAAATCTGGTTTGCGAATGGAAAGGGAATCTTCATTTATTTCCCTAGATCCTCTATCTGACCCTATCTGTGATGCTCCCAGCACCACTCCGGCTGTGATCAGCAACTCAGCTTTCTTCTGGATCCATCCTTCGTTTTGGCTTCTTAATGCTGAAGGTCATTATTACTAGGGCTGAAACTATTCGGCATTTTGAAAGTTTGACTTACTTCATCTCTCTTTCATCATCCTCCTCTTGTTTTCGTTTCCGATCCTCTTCATATTTCTGATACTCCAGTAACATGCCCTCGAAGTCCACGTTTGCCTGTCGCTGGTTCAACTCCTTCAGCTCCTGCAGATTTTCCAAGACCTCCATTTCCATCTTGGAGTCTTTAGTCCGGTTCTCCAGAATCTTTAAAAAGGATAAACACAGTACACTGAGTGCTGGGATCACTCAAAAGCCTGCAGCTACTATATTGCACAGACTAGGATGGAGTTATCTACTCTCCCTAATCTCTGTTGATCTCTCCATGTACAGGCAGCTGCTACGATTCACGTCACCATTTAATAAGAGGAAAAGTCAGTCAATCCAGGTTCCTCGTTCCTGTATACTATCCAATGACCTTTGCTAAATAGTATGAACTCGATAGTGAGTAAGTCAAGAATGGTTTTCATCCATTGTTCACTATCGACAGAGCAGTCTCCCAGCAGTTGCTCTCTAGGCTCAGCTATGAAGGAAGGACCTTGGATGAGCTACTGGAAGATGCCCATGGATCTTCAGAAACGGTCAGCACCATTTAGGACTGGTGGTGAAGAATGCCTGTGCGTTTTAGCATTGGTTACAGATTGGTAATCATAGGAAAAAATGGGAAGACCGCAAATATTGAAAAAGACGAGGTACAAAAATTACAATCTAATTAATGGAGCTGGAATACGAAGAGGTGGAAGTTATATTAGGTGCATTTTTATTGGATAATTATTTGAATAGAAACAATGTACAAGGGTAGGAGGAAAAGGCAGGAGAATGGCACTAAGCGCATTTGGAGAACCAGTGCAGACACAATGGGCTGAATGGCCTCCTTCTGCACTGTAACAAACCTGTAATATAAAGCTTGTTCTGCATTCAGTACTGGGAACTGCAGCCCAGAACGATACTGGGAATGAAATAGCTATCCTGGTGCAGGCAGGAACATTAGTTTCCAGAATTCTATTGATTTCTGTCCTGGATGCTCAGCGATTAGGCTTTTGCTTACCCGGGGTATAGAAAATGAAGAAGAACTGATCTAATTGAGGTTTTTAAGATGATTGAAGGATTTGACAGGGCAGAGAGAAAAGAGCTATTTTCTCGGGGGAAAGAAATACGTGCATTTATATAGTCTTTCTTGACTTTAGGATGTCCCAAAGCTTTTTACAGCCAATGAAATTCTTTTGAAGTGTCATCATTGATGTAATGCAGAAGTCCAGATCAAAGAGACATACGCTTAAACTTACAGTTCAGCATTTCAGGAATGCCATCTGAAAGAGATTTTTCACACAAAATGTAACGGAATACCTGGAACTCTCATCACTCAAAATGATGTTGAGGCTAGGGTAATTTAAATTGAGATTGTTAGATTTTTGTTAGGCAAGGGTATTAAGAGCTACAGAGTCAAGGCAGATAGACTGTGTTAAGATGTAATCAGCCATCACAAAAGATACAATGCCGAAGAGGCCCTTCAGCCCACCAATTCTGTACCGACACAAGAAAAACACCTGACCTGCCTACCTAATCCCATTTGCTAGCACTTGGCACATGGCCTTGAATGTAATGATGTGCCAAGTGCTCATCCAGGTACTTTTTAAAGGATGCAAGGCAAACCGCCTCTACCATACTCCCAGGCAATGCATACCTGATGCACAATCAATGACCACTAAAGCGAGGTAGTAGTCCAACTGAAGGCTTTAATAAGCTAGATGTTTCCCTCAGCAGCTCAGGTACAGAATGAAGGCTGCTGGGGCGGCACAGGCTCTTACACCCCGCCTAGCAGGGCGGAGCTAGCATACAGCTTAACCAATAGGAAACATACAATATCTACCAATGGTGTTCCAGCATTACCAGGTACCATAATAACTCTACACAGACTACCACAATACCCTCTGGTTAAAAATGTTTGTCCTCAGTCCCCATAAACCACCTGCCCCTCCCCTTGAACTTAGTGTTCCCTTGTGACTGACTCTTCAACTAAGGGGAACAGCTGCTCCCTATCCACCCTGTCCATGCCCCTCATAATCTTGCACACAATTCCATATTCTAGCTGAACAGGTTCAAAGGTTGGACGGCCCACTCTGTTTCTTAAACACATTGGGCACAGGTCATCTCATTGTTATCTTCTGAACAGAAAAAGACCGGGTTGTCTTCACATAGCAAATATTTTTAATTATCACGTTCCACCTTCTCACCCTCTGACCTAACCTTTTTCACATCTCAACTCCTGCCCTTAACTCTGAACAATAAAATCTTCAGAATGTGCCTGGATTGTTTCAAAAGCTGCTTGAAAGGTATGTCCCAAGCACTTGCAACTTAATTCCTATTTCAGATCTTCAAACAGGAGCTTTAACAGCAAAATGTTAATTTGGCTCTCACCCCACCCTCTGTACACTGACCATATTTATTTATTCTTTTTTAAAAATAAATTTAGAGCACCCAATTTTTTTTCCAATTGAGAGGCAATTTAGTGTGGCCAATCCAGCTACCCTGCACATCATTTGGGTTGTGGGGGTGAGACTCACACAGATACAGGGAGAATGTGCAAACTCCACATAGACAGTGGCCTGGGGCCGGGATTGAACCCGGGTTCTCTGCGCCGTGAGGCAGCAGTGCTAACTACTTTGCCACCATGTCGCCTTTTTGCACACTGACCTACGGTAATCTACCTGGATCAGCAGGGGTGGGAGACAGGAATAGAAGGATATGTTGATGAGGTTACACGAAGGGTGGGAGACGACCTGTCTAGAGCGTTAACACTGACATGGGTTTGTTGGGCCATTTCGGTGCTGTAAATAGTTAGTAATACCTTCATCGGGTTGTTCAGCTCTTCATCCTCTCGCTCTTTCTGAATTTGTTTCTCTTGCTCCTCCAGCAGCTTCTCCGCTTGAAAGTTCCGTGTCGCTCCGTGCTCCATCACATAGTCTGTATTCTCAGGGTCAGTCTACAAGGTTAACACACAGCAGCAATTAATTAAATGGCACATGTCAAGCCAAATTCATTTCCCTGGTCCAAATAGGAAGAGAATCCTGCAGCCAGCTTTTTTAAAAACATCTTTCCTGTAAGTATTAAAGAGTTTATAGGCTGGGATCCTGGGCTCTGCAAACATAGTGGATTTTAGTCAATGTTCTTAAAAATAGTCTAGTGCACCACAGCTTTAATGCCTTCAGTGATTCAATAATGACATTTGCCATCAAGGCTTACACCAGTAGAATGGGGAGTAAAAACTAATGGGCATTGTTAGCTAAGGCTTGCATTAATTGACCATTTATTGCTAGGTACACATGGGCCAGATCAAGTGTCAACTATGTTGAAGTGGGACAGGGGTCGCACTGGCGCCACAGCGAATAATGACGTCTTTCCCAAAAGGAGCCAATTCGACTTTTAGTTTTTTGAAATAAATTTAGAGTACCCAATTCACTGTTTCCAATTAAGGGGCAATTTAGCGTGGCCAATCCACCTACCATGCACATCTTTTGGGTTGTTGGGGTGAAATCCACGCAGACACGGGAGAATGTGCAAACTCCAGGCGGACAGTGACCCAGAGCCGGGATCGAACCTGGGACCTCAGTGCCATGAGGCAGCAATGCTAGCCACTGTGCCACCGTGCTGCCCGCCAATTTGATTTTTACGACAGCTGCATGGTTCTAATCCTTCTGGGATTTTCCCCTCTGGCCCCGACGAGCATCCTGAAAGCGCTCAGGTCAAATCTGGAGCATCTCTCTCCCGTGACACTAGGTGTTTTGATGGTTTTGCACCAAACACGGGGTTGAAAAGAAAACTCACCAGCACAACCAAAACTTTCCAAAGTCACAGTGGATCTTGTACATTTGAAGACAGCAAAAAACAAGGCAGCTTTTGGACACAATGTTACGTGAAGTCAATTATCTGCAATTGACTAGTTAACCGGCAGCTAAACACATCTTACAAGCTGGAATTCAGGAGGATCCCCAAGCTGTAATAACTGATCATTACTGGTTGCTTAGGAAACGATTTGCTTTCAGGTTCAAACCATATGAGCAAGCGGAACTTGGCGGGTGAGAGAAAGACCCTTAGATCCTTCTTATACCTCCCCAGTCTCAGCCCCTCCATATGTTGCCCTTGAGTTGGCTGCGATGGGACAGAGACCATTGTTCACCTCCTTTTGGAACATGCCTTTGCAAAGAAGATCTGGAAATAGATGCAATGACGCTTGTCAAGGTTCATCTCGAGCATCTCCGTGGCACAGGACTCCATGTTCTACAGGCTGATCTCAGGGACGCACACGGAGTTAAACATCAACTGTGGCCAAGAGGCCATCAGTTCTGTGAAAGATGCTCTTTGGTCTACTTGAAACCTGCTAGTCCTCCAGGGAAGAGAGTGTCCTTGACCAAATGTTGTAACCTCTCACATTCCAAGGTCCAGGACTACATGCTGAGGGACACACTAAAGGAATGGGGCAGCCAACACAGAGGCGCAGTGAATAAAGGTTGCTGCCTAAAATGCATCCAGCTACAGTACACGGAGGGCTAGCTAGAAATTGTGTAGAACTACTCGGGTGTATAGCTGACACTGAATGCATATTGTAAATATCAAGTAGTGCAATTTTATTGAGGCAGCTCCGAGTTGAACATGATTCAAGAATAGTTGCATTTTACTGCATTTTCTGTAATATTCAATTTGAAATGTTTTAAAATGCACTTGCACAAATGTTTATGAATAAAGTATTGTTTTGGAAAATAAAAGAGCCAACAACATTTTTTGTTGATTCATGGTGTCCTCATCAAGCAGCCAGTTCAAGTAAAGTATAAGCCTGACACTGAATGAGGCTCCCTCTGCAATCATGAATCACTCCCAGTTCAGGTTGGGTGGCTAAATGCTGGGTAAAGCTCCTTATAATCTTCTTCAGCAACGTGCCTTAATCCGCAGCTCAGCATTGAAAGCCTAGTGCACAAGTGCAATATTTATCACTTCCCACAACCAACCACCCTTTTCCTGTCACTCTGGGTAAAGGCACCATCCAGTGTGGTAGCAAGCTGATCCTCTGTTAAATCTCATTACGGTTTAGATAGGGAGCAGGTTGGTTGCTGCAACTGGCCTCATTACTCTGTGATGGAAAAAAAATCAACCAGGTTTTCCTGCTCCAGGATTAGGCTTGGCTGCGGAAGACATCAATAGTTAACTACGCTGAGAATACCGTTACCTCGGCCTACGAGAAGCAGTGCCACTGAAGTGAGGCATTGTATAATATGCCTCTGGGATCACACCCCAGCTAGAATCAGTGACATCAGGGGAGGGGATGGCGCTGATAATATGCCGTAACATTCACTGTAATTCTGGAGAAAGTTACATTCCTGACGACAGTAATCGATATAGATATAACCCAGGGGTGGGAACTCTATACAAATGGATTGCGGAATGTAGGCATATTTACTTTAAATGTGATTTCAGCCAGACACCTGGTGCACTTAATGTAGAAGCGGAAGATGGGTAGCCCCAGGTAGACTTCATTCTGTACAGTTTCCTTGCGTGCGTTGAACTTCTTGCCTTTGTATATATACTCTCCACATGTTTTACACCTGGCACAACATAAAAAAATATGAAAATTAAAAGCAAGAAAAGACCCACTGGTTTATGTATCACAATACAGACACTCTCTCTCCACCAGGAAAATGTAATCTCCTGTTTTAAAAAATAAATTTGTTCCTGGGATGGGTGTGTTGATAGCTTTATTACCCATCCTTAATTGCCCCCGAGAAGGGGGTGGTGAGCTGTTTTCTTGAACTGCTGCAGTCCATGTGGTGTAGGTGCACCCACAAAGCTGTTAAGAACAGGGCTCCGGATGGTGTGGGGCTTGAGGAACTTGCAGGTTTAGTGTTCCCATGTGCCTGCTGACCAGAAAGCAAAAAGGCAGACCAAAACAGGTCAGTTCAGGAAATAAAAGCTGAAGATTGCTCTCTATTTCAGCGATCAAAATTATTCCTGAGACCATGTTGGTCCCAATTTATGTTACAGGATACCTAATCTTGCACAAGACGATCTTGTCCCCAACTACAAAAAGGTCCAGCTTTATCTTAAAAAGAATACAATGAATCAGCACTCACCACACAAGTTGGTCACCGTTCCACAGCTCCATTTTTCACTTGGAAAATAACTTATCAAACATAGTTCTGCCCTTCCATAACGTGTAAACTTGACTCCAGTTTTCCCTAACAAACTGCAGTTGAAATAAGTGGTCCACATGTACACAATCGCATCACCTCATTATTTTACAAACCTCCATCAAGTCGCCCCAGAGTCTTCATTTTTTAAAAACACAAACAGTTAAATTCCCTCTTGCTGTGAAAAGTAATTCTGTTGCATTTAATGAATCAAACAAACAGTAGAAATAGCCTTAACACTTCAGAGTCCAAAGAATAGAGCCAATCATCATTCACCAAGCGGCCTTGTCGAGCGGTTACAGTGTCTGACATTCCACTTGGGAGACCTCTGGGGCTTTACCGGGCATTTCAATAATGTGGGTTGGTCAGAGTATCAGATAATAATCCTTCAATGGCTGGTAAAAGCAACTGTTGGAAATCTTTTTATCCAATCTGCAGCGAATGTTTCATGGTGTGATTCCTATTCTAGAAAGGTCAAGCATCCGAGAGAGAGTGGAAAACAGGCGCAATTACAAGTTACTTTGCAAACTCCAATTAAATAATGTGAAAGCCATTAATTGCGGCAGTTATAGAGTGTTTAATTGGTGGAGTGAAGTGCCAGCTGTTATGCAAGCGAATCATAGAATTCACAGTGCAGAAGGAGGCCCTTTGGCCCATCGAGTTGGCACCGGCCTTTGGAAAGAGCACCCCAGTTAAGCCCACACCTCCACCCCATCCCCATAACCCAGTAACCCCACCTAACCTTTTGGACACTAAGGGGCAATTTAGCATAGCCATTCCATCTAACCTGCACATCTTTGGACTGTGGGAGGAAACCCACGCAGACATGAGGAGAAAGTGCAAACTCCACACAGACAGTAATCTGAGGCCGGAATTTAACCCGGGACCCAGCAGCTGTGAACCACTGTGCCACCGTGCCGCCCTAACCTGTCAATTATCCTTCATCAGAAAGATGCAACCAGTAGATGAGATGAATGACAATGTAAATCTGATTTTCGGTGTTGGCTGTGGGAAAAATGTTGGCCAGGATACTGGGAGAGCTCCCTGCTTATCCGTGAATAATTCAAGAATCTTCCATTTACCCGTATGGGTAGAAAGAGCCTCAAGTTAACATAGTGATGGACCCATGAATCCATTCTGATTCAAATCATAACCTTAGATTATGTAGTTATAATTGTAATGTGTAACTCTCTCTAGTATTGTGATACTTTTAAAATAGCTTCTTCCTGACAGATCCTATTTTGTCTTTATGAAGGATGGAGTATATAAAGGGCCTATATTTGACACTAGAAGGGGACAATCCGTCTATCTTTCTATATGTTGTCAAGAAAAGGCTCCTCATCAAACCCAGGTTGGTTGGCCAATCAGCTCAGCATTGTGATATGCTAGGGCTGCCGAAGGAAGCGGCACAGTGGTTACACAGTGACTCTGGCCTTGAGTGACTGTCTGTGTGGAACGTGCACATGCTCCCAGTGTCTGCATGGGTTTCCTCCGGATGCTCCGGTTTTCTCCCACAGTCCAAAGATGTGTAGGTTAGGCAGATTGGCCATGATCAATGTGCGTGGGGTTACAGGGATAGGGCAACGGAGTGGGTCTTGGTAGAGTGCTCTTTCGGAGGGTCGGTGCAGAGTTTCTTTAAGACTGAAATAGATAGGTTTTGTTTTGTTGATTATTTTTTTTGTTGATTATTTAGAGTATCCAATTCATTTTTTCCCAATTAAGGCCCAATCCACCTACCCTGCACATCTTTTAGGTTGTGGGGGGCGAAACCCACACAAACACGCGGAGCATGTGCAATCTCCACACGGACAGTGACCCAGAGCTGGGATCGAACCTGGGACTTCAGCTCTGTGAGGCAGCAGTGCTATCTGCTGTGCCACCGTGCTGCCCATAGATGGGTTCTTGATTAATAGGGGGATCAGCGGTTATGGGGAGAAGGCAGGAGAATGAAGATGAGAAACATATCATCCATGATTGAATGGCGGAGCAGACTTGATAGGTCGAATGGCCTAATTCTGCCTCTATATCTTTTGGACCTGATGTGCCAAATAGCTTCCTTCTGACTGTAGGGATTCTATGAAAGCACCATTATTCTTATCAATGGTTCAAATATCAATTAGTAAGTTTTATTTTCAAAAGCTAGTTGGGTGTACAGTGTCAGAATTATTATCTTCTGGTTAAAGTAGATGCAAATGTTGCTGTCAATTGATATGGTATAATATCACACTCCTGTAGTTAGGTTTTTTTATTGATTTAAGGACATGTGTACATGCAGATGCAGTCCAGATGACTGCTGACAATTGCTTCCCACGGGAAGGTACTTAAAGCCACATATTGCTCCATCATAAACTCAGCTGAAAAGCACCCAGTCACCAGGTAATGGTTAGGAACAGCAAGCTCAGGCATGCAAAAAGCAAAAGAAAGACTAAGGGGCATGAAGATTTCCATAGCTTTGAAATAACGGAAGATAAAAGCATTGGCATATCACTTTGTTGCATCGCTGTGACACCTCTCAAAGTATTGCACTACTTTGAAGCCCAGTGACTGTTACGTTGCTGCATGAACAACAAGACAAAAAAGAACTGGGTCAAAGAGTTGAGAAATAGTAGGCCACACAAGGGAGAGATCAGATACCAGACTAAAGTCTCTCCTTAGAGAGCGAGAATTAAAAGCGAGTATGGTAACAATTGCGTGGTACTAGAACAGAATGAGGGACTCAGTATCTGTGAGCTAATGGAGATATACATCAGGCAGCCCACCCCGAATATTAATCATAAAATCCAGTTTCCATTGTTCAATTGTCACAAATCGCATTGTGAACTACGTTTTTTGGGGAATTCCAAATGATTTCTATACTGGTTAGCAGGTGAAATATTGATGAGCTGCTGGCACCTACCTCATGTTGAAAGGAGCCATTAATCGGACCACATACTGTCGATCTTTGGGAAGTTTGAGTTTGGGAATCTTTGACGGATCAAAGTCCGGTGGGTAGTATTTCTGGCGGAAAGAAGAGAAACACAGTAAATAGGGACTATTTCATAGATCATAGAATTTACAATGCTGAAGGAGGCCATTCGGCCCATCGAGTCTGCACCAGCTCTTGGAAAGAGCACCCGACCCAAGGTCAACACCGCCACCCTATCTCCATAACCCAGTAACCTCACCCAACCCAGTAACCTCACCCAACACTAAGGGCAATTTTGGACACTAAGGGCAATTTATCATGGCCAATCCACCTAACCTGCACATCTTTGGACTGTGGGAGGAAACCTGAGCACCCGGAGGAAACCCACGCATACGCGGGGAGGATGTGCAGACTCCGCACAGACAGTGACCCAAGCCAGAATCGAACCTGGGACCCTGGAGCTGTGAAGCAATTGTGCTATCCACAATGCTACTGTGCTGCCGGGAATGAAACAGTTACTAAAGGTTTTGGTACGCAGAACAAGGTGATGTATGATGGAACACAGTGACAGCTCCAACATTTAGTTCAGATGCAGACTGGCTCCCTCCACTCCATCCAAACCTCAGGGCACCATTCCAGCAGTATTATCTTTTATCATTTCCATCCTTCAGTCTGTTGATTGACTCAGTGAATGAGCACCAAATTAATAACAGTTTTGTACATTAGATTAGGTATATTAGGAACTGGACTGAGGCTGCAGTGACCTCCTCCCTCCCTTTGGGCAGCAGTGACCCCCCCTCCCTCTATATGGGCCGCAGTGACCCCCTTCCCTCCCTCTGGGCCGCAGTGACCCACCCCCTCCCTTTGGGCCGCAGTGACCCCCCTCCCACCCTATGGGCCGCAGTGACCCCCCTCCCTCTATATGGGCCGCAGTGACCCCCCTCCCTCCCTTTGGGCCGCAGTGACCCCTCCCTCCCTCTGGGCCGCAGTGACCCCCTTCCCTCTGGGCCGCAGTGACCGCCCCCTCGCTACTGCTGGGCCACAGTGACCCCCCCTGGCTACGTCTGGGCGGCAGTGACACCCCTCCCTCCCCCTGGGCCGCAGTGGCTACCCCCTCCCTCCCTCTGAGCCACAGTGGCTACCCCCTCCCTCCCTCTGGGCCACAGTGGCTACCACCTCCCTCCTCTGGGCCGCAGTGGCTACCCCTTCCCTCCCTCTGGGCCGCAGTGACCACCCCCTCGCTACTTCTGGGCCACAGTGACCACCCCACCCTCTGGGCCACAGTGACCACCCCTCCCTCTGGGCCACAGTGACCACCCCACCCTCTGGGCCACAGTGACCACCCCACCCTCTGGGCCACAGTGACCACCCCTCCCTCTGGGCCACAGTGACCACCCCTCTCTCTGGGCCACAGTGACCACCCCTCTCTCTGGGCCACAGTGACCACCCCTCCCTCTGGGCCACAGTGACCACCCCTCCCTCTGGGCCACAGTGACCACCCCTCCCTCTGGGCCACAGTGACTACCCCTCCCTCTGGGCCACAGTGACTACCCCTCCCTCTGGGCCACAGTGACCAGCCCTCCCTCTAGGCCAGTGACCACCCCTCCCTCTGGGCCAGTGACACCCTCTCCCTCCCTCTGGGCTGCAGTGGCCTCCCCTTCCGCTGGGCAGCAGTCACCCCCCCCCCCTCGCTACTTCTGGGCCGCAGTGACACTCCCTCGCACCCACTGAGCCGCAGTGACCCTCCCTCCCTCCCTCTGGGCCGCAGTGACCCTCCCTCAAACCTTCCCTCTGGGCCGCAGTGACCCTCCCTCTGGGCCACAGTGACCCTCCCTCCCTCTTGGGCCGCAGTGACCCTCCCTCCCTTCCTCTGGGCCGCAGTGACCCTCCCTCCCTCCCTCTGGGTCGCAGTGACCCTCCCTCCCTCCCTCTGGGCCGCAGTGACCCGCCCTGCCTCTGGGCCGCAGTGACCCGCCCTCCCTCCCTCCGGGCCGCAGTGACCCTCCTTCCCCCCCTCTGGGCCGCGGTGACCCTCCCTCCCTCCCTCTGGGCCGCTGTGACCCTCCCTCCCTCCCTCTGGGCCGCGGTGACCCTCCTTCCCTCCCTCTGGGCCGCGGTGACCCTGCCTCCCTCCCTCTGGGCCGCAGTGACCCTCCCTCCCTCCCTCTGGGCCGCAGTGACCCTCCCTCCCTCCCTCTGGGCCGCAGTGACCCTCCCTCCCTCCCTCTGGGCCGCAGTGACCCTCCCTCCCTCCCTCTGGGCCGCAGTGACCCTCCCTCCCTCCCTCTGGGCCGCAGTGACCCTCCCTCCCTCCCTCTGGGCCGCAGTGACCCTCCCTCCCTCCCTCTGGGCCGCAGTCACCCTCCCTCCCTCCCTCTGGACCGCAGTCACCCTCCCTCCCTCCCTCTGGGCCGCAGTGACCCTCCCTCCCTCCCTCTGGCCGCAGTGACCCTCCCTCCCTCCCTCTGGGCCGCAGTGACCCTCCCTCCCTCTGGGCCGCAGTGACCCTCCGCACCTCCCTCTGGGCCGCAGTGACCATCCGTCTGGGCCTCCAACCCTCTGGGCCGCAGTGGCTACCCCCTCCCTCCCTCTGGGCCGCAGTGACCCTCCCTCCCTCTGGGCCGCAGTGACCCTCCCTCCCTCTGGGCCGCAGTGACCCTCCCTCCCTCTGGGCCGCAGTGACCCTCCCTCCCTCTGGGCCGCAGTGACCCTCCCTCCCTCTGGGCCGCAGTGACCCTCCCTCCCTCTGGGCCGCAGTGACCCTCCCTCCCTCTGGGCCGCAGTGACCCTCCCTCCCTCTGGGCCGCAGTGACCCTCCCTCCCTGTGGGCCGCAGAGACCCTCCCTCCCTCTGGGCCGCAGAGACCCTCCCTCCTTCTGGGCCGCAGAGACCCTCCCTCCCTCTGGGCCGCAAAGACCCTCCCTCGCTCCATCTGGGCCGCAGTGACCCACCGCCCCTCCCTCTGGGCCGCAGTGACCATCCCTCTGGGCCACCATCCCTCTGGGCCGCAGTGGCTACCCCCTCCCTCCCTCTGGGCCGCAGTGGCTACCCCCTCCCTCCCTCTGAGCCACAGTGGCTACCCCCTCCCTCCATCTGGGCCGCAGTGGCTACCCCCTCCCTCCCTCTGGGCCACTGTGACCCTCCCTCCCTCCCTCCCTCTGGGCCGCAGTGACCCTCCCTCCCTCCCTCCCTCTGGGCCGCAGTGACCCTCCCTCCCTCCCTCCCTCTGGGCCGCAGTGACCCTCCCTCCCTCCCTCTGGGCCGCAGTGACCCTCCCTCCCTCTGGGCCGCAGTGACCCTCCCTCCCTCCCTCTGGGCCGCAGTGACCCTCCCTCCCTCCCTCTGGGCCGCAGTGACCCTCCCTCCCTCCCTCTGGGCCGCAGTGACCCTCCCTCCCTCCCTCTGGGCCGCAGTGACCCTCCCTCCCTCCCTCTGGGCCGCAGTGACCCTCCGCCCCTCCCTCTGGGCCGCAGTGACCCTCCCTCTGGGCCTCCATCCCTCTGGGCCGCAGTGGCTACCCCTCCCTCCCTCTGGGCCGCAGCGGCTACCCCCTCCCTCCGGGCCGCAGTGGCTACCCCCTCCCTCCCTCTGGGCCGCAGTGGCTACCCCCTCCCTCCCTCTGGGTCGCAGTGGCTACCCCCTCCCTCCCTCTGGGTCGCAGTGGCTACCCCCTCCCTCTGGGCCGCAGTGGCTACCCACTCCCTCTGGGCCGCAGTGGCTACCCCCCTCCAGCCCTCCGGGCCGCAGTGGCTACCCCCTCCCTCCCTCCCTCAGGGCCGCAGTGGCTACCCCCTCCCTCTGGGCCGCAGTGGCTACCCACTCCCTCTGGGCCCCAGTGGCTACCCCCTCCATCCCTCCGGGCCGCAGTGGCTACCCCCTCCCTCCCTCCCTCAGGGCCGCAGTGGCTACCCCCTCCCTCTGGGCCGCAGTGGCTACCCCCTCCCTCTGGGCCGCAGTGGCTACCCCCCTCCATCCCTCCCTCCCTCTGGGCCACGTGGCTACCCCCTCGCTCCCTCCCTCTGGGCCGCAGTGACCCTGCCTCCCTCCCTCTGGGCCGCAGTGACCCTCCCTCCTTCCCTCTGGGCCGCAGTGACCCTCCCTCCCTCCCTCTGGGCCGCAGTGACCATCCCTCTGGGCCGCAGTGGCTACCCATTCCCTCTGGGCCCCAGTGGCTACCCCCTCCATCCCTCCGGGCCGCAGTGGCTACCCCCTCCCTCTGGGCCGCAGTGGCTACCCCCTCCCTCTGGGCCGCAGTGGCTACCCCCCTCCATCCCTCCCTCCCTCTGGGCCACGTGGCTACCCCCTCCCTCCCTCCGGGCCGCAGTGACCCTGCCTCCCTCCCTCTGGGCCGCAGTGACCCTCCCTCCCTCCCTCCCTCTGGGCCGCAGTGACCCTCCCTCCCTCCCTCTAGGCCGCAGTCACCATCCCTCTGGGCCGCTGTGGCTAACCCCTCCCTCCCTCCCTCTGGACCGCAGTGGCTACCCCCTCCCTCCCTCTGGGCCGCAGTGGCTACCCCCTCCCTCCCTCTGGGCCGCAGTGGCTACCCCCTCCCTCCCTCTGGGACGCAGTGGCTACCCCCTCCCTCTGTGCCGCAGTGGCTACCTCCTCCCTCTGGGCCGCAGTGGCTACCCACTCCCTCTGGGCCGCAGTGGCAAACCCCTCCATCCCTCCGGGCCGCAGTGGCTACCCCCTCCCTCCCTCCCTCAGGGCCGCAGTGGCTACCCCCTCCCTCCCTCTGGGCCGCAGTGGCTCCCCCCTCCCTCCCTCTGGGACGCAGTGGCTACCCCCTCCCTCTGGGCCGCAGTGGCTACCCCCTCCCTCTGGGCCGCAGTGGCTACCCCCTCCCTCTGGGCCGCAGTGGCAACCCCCCTCCATCCATCCCTCCCTCCCTCTGGGCCGCAGTGGCTACCCCCTCCCTCCCTCCCTCTGGGCCGCAGTGACCCAGCCTCCCTCCCTCTGGGCCGCAGTGACCCTCCCTCCCTCCCTCTGGGCCGCAGTGACCCTCCCTCCCTCTGGGCCGCAGTGACCCTCCGCACCTCCCTCTGGGCTGCAGTGGCCTCCCCTTCCGCTGGGCAGCAGTCACCCCCCCTCCTCGCTACTTCTGGGCCGCAGTGACACTCCCTCCCACCCACTGAGCCGCAATGACCCTCCCTCCCTCCCTGTGGGCCGCAGTGACCCTCCCTCCCACCCTCCCTCTGGGCCGCAGTGACCCTCCCTCTGGGCCGCAGAGACCCTCCCTCCCTCTTGGGCCGCAGTGACCCTCCCTCCCTCCCTTCCTCTGGGCCGCAGTGACCCTCCCTCCCTCCCTCTGGGTCGCAGTGACCCTCCCTCCCTCCCTCTGGGCCGCAGTGACCCGCCCTCCCTCTGGGCCGCAGTGACCCGCCCTCCCTCCCTCCGGGCCGCAGTGACCCTCCTTCCCCCCCTCTGGGCCGCAGTGACCCTCCCTCCCTCCCTCTGGGCCGCAGTGACCCTCCTTCCCTCCCTCTGGGCCGCGGTGACCCTGCCTCCCTCCCTCTGGGCCGCGGTGACCCTGCCTCCCTCCCTCTGGGCCGCGGTGACCCTCCCTCCCTCCCTCTGGGCCGCTGTGACCCTCCCTCCCTCCCTCTGGGCCGCAGTGACCCTCCCTCCCTCCCTCCCTCTGGGCCTCAGTGACCCTCCCTCCGGGCCGCAGTGACCCTCCCTCCCTCCCTCTGGGCCGCAGTGACCCTCCCTCCCTCCCTCTGGGCCGCAGTGACCCTCCCTCACTCCCTCTGGGCCGCAGTGACCCTCCCTCCCTCCCTCTGGGCCGCAGTGACCCTCCCTCCCTCCCTCTGGGCCGCAGTGACTCTCCCTCCCTCCCTCTGGGCCGCAGTGACCCTCCCTCCCTCCCTCTGGGCCGCAGTGACCCTCCCTCCCTCCCTCTGGGCCGCAGTGACCCTCCCTGCCTCCCTCTGGGCCGCAGTGACCCTCCCTCCCTCTGGGCCGCAGTGACCCTCCGCACCTCCCTCTGGGCCGCAGTGACCATCCGTCTGGGCCTCCAACCCTCTGGGCCGCAGTGGCTACCCCCTCCCTCCCTCTGGGCCGCAGTGGCTACCTCCTCCCTCCCTCTGGGCCGCAGTGGCTACCCCCTCCCTCCCTCTGGGCCGCAGTGGCTACCCCCTCCCTCCCTCCCTCTGGGCCGCAGTGGCTACCCCCTCCCTCTGGGCCGCAGTGGCTAGCCCCTCCCTCTGGGCCGCAGTGGCTTCCCACTCCCTCTGGGCCCCAGTGGCTACCCCCTCCCTCCCTCCCTCAGGGCCGCAGTGGCTACCCCCTCTCTCCCTCTGGGCCGCAGTGGCTACCCCCTCCCTCCCTCTGGGACGCAGTGGCTACCCCCTCCCTCTGGGCTGCAGTGGCTACCCCCTCCCTCTGGGCCGCAGTGGCTACCCCCCTCCATCCTTCCCTCCCTCTGGGCCGCAGTGGCTACCCCCTCCCTCCCTCCCTCTGGGCCGCAGTGACCCTGCCTCCCTCCCTCTGGGCCGCAGTGACCCTCCCTCCCTCTTCGGCCGCAGTGACCCTCCCTCCCTCCCTTCCTCTGGGCCGCAGTGACCCTCCCTCCCTCCCTCTGGGTCGCAGTGACCCTCCCTCCCTCCCTCTGGGCCGCAGTGACCCGCCCTCCCTCTGGGCCGCAGTGACCCGCCCTCCCTCCCTCCGGGCCGCAGTGACCCTCCTTCCCCCCCTCTGGGCCGCAGTGACCCTCCCTCCCTCCCTCTGGGCCGCAGTGACCGTCCTTCCCTCCCTCTGGGCCGCGGTGACCCTGCCTCCCTCCCTCTGGGCCGCGGTGACCCTGCCTCCCTCCCTCTGGGCCGGGGTGACCCTCCCTCCCTCCCTCTGGGCCGCAGTGACCCTCCCTCCCTCCCTCCCTCTGGGCCGCTGTGACCCTCCCTCCCTCCCTCCCTCTGGGCCGCAGTGACCCTCCCTCCCTCCCTCCCTCTGGGCCGCAGTGACCCTCCCTCCCTCTGGGCCGCAGTGACCCTCCCTCCCTCCCTCCCTCTGGGCCGCAGTGACCCTCCCTCCCTCCCTCCCTCTGGGCCGCAGTGACCCTCCCTCCCTCGCTCTGGGCCGCAGTGACCCTCCCTCCCTCCCTCTGGGCCGCAGTGACCCTCCCTCCCTCCCTCTGGGCCGCAGTGACCCTCCCTCCCTCCCTCTGGGCCGCAGTGACCCTCCCTCCCTCCCTCGGGGCCGCAGTGACCCTCCCTCCCTCCCTCGGGGCCGCAGTGACCCTCCCTCCCTCCCTCTGGGCCGCAGTGACCCTCCCTCCCTCCCTCTGGGCCGCAGTGACCCTCCCTCCCTCTGGGCCGCAGTGACCCTCCCTCCCTCCCTCTGGGCCGCAGTGACCCTCCCTCCCTCCCTCTGGGCCGCAGTGACCCTCCCTCCCTCCCTCTGGGCCGCAGTGACCCTCCCTCCCTCTGGGCCGCAGTGACCCTCCGCACCTCCCTCTGGGCCGCAGTGACCATCCGTCTGGGCCTCCAACCCTCTGGGCCGCAGTGGCTACCCCCTCCCTCCCTCTGGGCCGCAGTGGCTACCTCCTCCCTCCCTCTGGGCCGCAGTGGCTACCCCCTCCCTCCCTCTGGGCCGCAGTGGCTACCCCCTCCCTCCCTCCCTCTGGGCCGCAGTGGTTACCCCCTCCCTCTGGGCCGCAGTGGCTAGCCTCTCCCTCTGGGCCGCAGTGGCTTCCCACTCCCTCTGGGCCCCAGTGGCTACCCCCTCCCTCCCTCCCTCAGGGCCGCAGCGGCTACCCCCTCCCTCCCTCTGGGCCGCAGTGGCTACCCCCTCCCTCCCTCTGGGCCGCAGTGGCTACCCCCTCCCTCTGGGCTGCAGTGGCTACCCCCTCCCTCTGGGCCGCAGTGGCTACCCCCCTCCATCCTTCCCTCCCTCTGGGCCGCAGTGGCTACCCCCTCCCTCCCTCCCTCTGGGCCGCAGTGACCCTGCCTCCCTCCCTCTGGGCCGCAGTGACCCTCCCTCCCTCCCTCTGGGCCGCAGTGACCCTCCCTCCCTCCCTCTGGGCCGCAGTGACCCTCCGCACCTCCCTCTGGGCCGCAGTGACCATCCCTCTGGGCCGCAGTGGCTACCCCCTCCCTCCCTCTGGGCCGCAATGGCTACCCCCTCCCTCCCTCTGGGCCGCAGTGGCTACCCCCTCCCTCCCTCTGGGCCGCAGTGGCTACCCCCTCCCTCCCTCTGGGCCGCAGTGGCTACCCCCTCCCTCTGGGCCGCAGTGGCTACCCACTCCCTCTGGGCCCCAGTGGCTACCCCCTCCATCGTTCCGTCCCTCTGGGCCGCAGTGGCTACCCCCTCTCTCCCTCCCTCAGGGCCGCAGTGGCTACCCCCTCCCTCCCTCTGGGCCGCAGTGGCTACCCCTTCCCTCCCTCTGGGCCGCAGTGGCTACCCAGCCCCTCCCTCTGGGCCGCAGTGGCTACCCCCTCCCTCTGGGCCGCAGTGGCTACCCCCTCCCTCTGGGCCGCATTGGCCAACCCCTCCATCCCTCTGGGCCGCAGTGGCTACCCCCTCCCTCCCTCTCTCTGGGCCGCAGTGGCTACCCTCTCTCTGGGCCGCAGTGGCTACCCCTCCTTCTCTCTCTCTGGGCCACAGTGGCTACTCCCTCCCCCCCTCCCTCTGGGCCGCAGTGGCTACCCCCTCCCTCTGGGCCGCAGTGGCTACCCACTCCCTCTGGGTCGCAGTGACCCTCCCTCCCTCTGGGTCGCAGTGACCCTCCCTCCCTCTGGGTCGCAGTGACCCTCCCTCCCTCTGGGTCGCAGTGACCCTCCCTCCCTCTGGGTCGCAGTGACCCTCCCTCCCTCTGGGTCGCAGTGACCCTCCCTCCCTCTGGGTCGCAGTGACCCTCCCTCCCTCTGGGTCGCAGTGACCCTCCCTCCCTCTGGGTCGCAGTGACCCTCCCTCCCTCTGGGTCGCAGTGACCCTCCCTCCCTCTGGGTCGCAGTGACCCTCCCTCCCTCTGGGTCGCAGTGACCCTCCCTCCCTCTGGGTCGCAGTGACCCTCCCTCCCTCTGGGTCGCCGTGACCCTCCCTCCGGGCCACAGTGACCCTCCCTCCCTCCCTCTGGGCCGCAGTGACCCTCCCTCCCTCCCTCCCTCTGGGCCGCAGTGACCCTCCCTCCCTCCCTCTGGGCTGCAGTGACCCTCCCTCCCTCCCTCCCTCTGGGCCGCAGTGACCCTCCCTCTGGGCCGCAGTGACCCTCCCTCCCTCAATCTGGGCCGCAGTGACCCTCCCTCCCTCCCTCTGGGCCGCAGTGACCCTCCCTCCCTCTGGGCCGCAGTGACCCTCCCTCCCTCCCACTGGGCCGCAGTGACCCTCCTTCCCTCCCTCTGGGCCGCAGTGACCCTCCCTCTGGGCCGCAGTGACCCTCCCTCCCTCTGGGCCGCAGAGACCCTCCCTCCCTCTGGGCCGCAGAGACCCTCCCTCCCTCTGGGCCGCAGAGACCCTCCCTCCCTCTGGGCCGCAGAGACCCTCCCTCCCTCTGGGCCGCAGAGACCCTCCCTCCCTCTGGGCCGCAGAGACCCTCCCTCCCTCTGGGCCGCAGAGACCCTCCCTCCCTCTGGGCCGCAGAGACCCTCCCTCCCTCTGGGCCGCAGAGACCCTCCCTCCCTCTGGGCCGCAGAGACCCTCCCTCCCTCTGGGCCGCAGAGACCCTCCCTCCCTCTGGGCCGCAGAGACCCTCCCTCCCTCTGGGCCGCAGAGACCCTCCCTCCCTCTGGGCCGCAGAGACCCTCCCTCCCTCTGGGCCGCAGAGACCCTCCCTCCCTCTGGGCCGCAGAGACCCTCCCTCCCTCTGGGCCGCAGAGACCCTCCCTCCCTCTGGGCCGCAGAGACCCTCCCTCCCTCTGGGCCGCAGAGACCCTCCCTCCCTCTGGGCCGCAGAGACCCTCCCTCGCTCCCTCTGGGCCGCAGTGACCCACCGCCCCTCCCTCTGGGCCGCAGTGACCATCCCTCTGGGCCACCATCCCTCTGGGCCGCAGTGGCTACCCCCTCCCTCCCTCTGGGCCGCAGTGGCTACCCCCTCCCTCCCTCTGAGCCACAGTGGCTACCCCCTCCCTCCATCAGTGCCGCAGTGGCTACCCCCTCCCTCCCTCCCTCTGGGCCGCAGTGGCTACCCCCTCCCTCCCTCTGAGCCGCAGTGGCTACCCCCTCCCTCCATCTGGGCCGCAGTGGCTACCCCCTCCCTCCCTCTGGGCCGCTGTGACCCTCCCTCCCTCTGGGCTGCAGTGACCCTCCCTCCCTCCCTCCCTCTGGGCCGCAGTAACCCTCCCTCCCTCCCTCTGGGCCGCAGTGACCCTCCCTCCCTCCCTCTGGGCCGCAGAGACCCTCCCTCCCTCTGGGCCGCAGAGACCCTCCCTCCCTCTGGGCCGCAGAGACCCTCCCTCCCTCTGGGCCGCAGAGACCCTCCCTCCCTCTGGGCCGCAGAGACCCTCCCTCCCTCTGGGCCGCAGAGACCCTCCCTCCCTCTGGGCCGCAGAGACCCTCCCTCCCTCTGGGCCGCAGAGACCCTCCCTCCCTCTGGGCCGCAGAGACCCTCCCTCCCTCTGGGCCGCAGAGACCCTCCCTCCCTCTGGGCCGCAGAGACCCTCCCTCCCTCTGGGCCGCAGAGACCCTCCCTCCCTCTGGGCCGCAGAGACCCTCCCTCCCTCTGGGCCGCAGAGACCCTCCCTCCCTCTGGGCCGCAGAGACCCTCCCTCGCTCCCTCTGGGCCGCAGTGACCCACCGCCCCTCCCTCTGGGCCGCAGTGACCATCCCTCTGGGCCACCATCCCTCTGGGCCGCAGTGGCTACCCCCTCCCTCCCTCTGGGCCGCAGTGGCTACCCCCTCCCTCCCTCTGAGCCACAGTGGCTACCCCCTCCCTCCATCAGTGCCGCAGTGGCTACCCCCTCCCTCCCTCCCTCTGGGCCGCAGTGGCTACCCCCTCCCTCCCTCTGAGCCACAGTGGCTACCCCCTCCCTCCATCTGGGCCGCAGTGGCTACCCCCTCCCTCCCTCTGGGCCGCTGTGACCCTCCCTCCCTCTGGGCTGCAGTGACCCTCCCTCCCTCCCTCCCTCTGGGCCGCAGTAACCCTCCCTCCCTCCCTCTGGGCCGCAGTGACCCTCCCTCCCTCCCTCTGGGCCGCAGTGACCCTCCCTCCCTCCCTCTGGGCCGCAGTGACCCTCCCTCCCTCTGGGCCGCAGTGACCCTCCGCCCCTCCCTCTGGGCCGCAGTGACCATCCCTCTGGGCCTCCATCCCTCTGGGCCGCAGTGGCTACCCCCTCCCGCCCTCTGGGCCGCAGTGGCTACCCCCTCCCTCCCTCTGGGCCGCAGTGGCTACCCCCTCCCTCCCTCTGGGTCGCAGTGGCTACCCCCTCCCTCTGGGCCGCAGTGGCTACCCCCTCCCTCTGGGCCCCAGTGGCTACCCCCTCCATCCCTCTGGGCCGCAGTGGCTAACCCCTCCCTCTCGGCCGCAGTGGCTACCCCCTCCCTCTGGGCCGCAGTGGCTACCCCCCTCCATCCCTCCCTCCCTCTGGGCCACGTGGCTACCCCCTCCCTCCCTCTGGGCCGCAGTGACCCTGCCTCCCTCCCTCTGGGCCACAGTGACCCTCCCTCCCTCCCTCTGGGCCGCAGTGACCCTCCCTCCCTCTGGGCCGCAGTGACCATCCCTCCGGGCCGCAGTGGCTACCCCCTCCCTCTGGGCCGCAGTGGCTACCCCCTCCCTCCCTCTGGGCCGCAGTGGCTACCCCCTCCCTCCCTCTGGGCCGCAGTGGCTATCCCCTCCCTCCCTCTGGGCCGCAGTGGCTACCCCCTCCCTCCCTCTGGGCCGCAGTGGCTACCCCCTCCCTCCCTCTGGGCCGCAGTGGCTACCCCCTCCCTCTGGGCCCCAGTGGCTACCCCCTACCTCCCTCTGGGCCGCAGTGGCTACCCCCTCCCTCCCTCTGGGCCGCAGTGGCTACCCCCTCCCTCCCTCTGGGCCGCAGTGGCTACCCCCTCCCTCCCTCTGGGACGCAGTGGTTACCCCCTCCCTCTGGGCCGCAGTGGCTACCCACTCCCTCTGGGCCCCAGTGGCTACCCCCTCCATCCCTCCGGGCCGCAGTGGCTACCCCCTCCCTCCCTCCCTCTGTGCCGCAGTGGCTACCCCCTCCCTCCCTCTGGGCCGCAGTGGCTACCCCCTCCCTCCCTCTGGGCCGCAGTGGCTACCCCCTCCCTCCCTCTGGGCCGCAGTGGCTACCCCCTCCCTCCCTCTGGGCCGCAGTGGCTACCCCCTCCCTCCCTCTGGGCCGCAGTGGCTACCCCCTCCCTCCCTCTGGGCCGCAGTGGCTACCCCCTCCCTCTGGGCCCCAGTGGCTACCCCCTCCATCCCTCCGGGCCGCAGTGGCTACCCCCTCCCTCCCTCAGGGCCGCAGTGGCTACCCCCTCCCTCCCTCTGGGCCGCAGTGGCTACCCCCTCCCTCCCTCTGGGACGCAGTGGCTACCCCCTCCCTCTGGGCCGCAGTGGCTACCCCCTCCCTCTGGGCCGCAGTGGCAACCCCCCTCCATCCCTCCCTCCCTCTGGGCCGCAGTGGCTACCCCCTCCCTCCCTCCCTCTGGGCCGCAGTGACCCTGCCTCCCTCCCTCTGGGCCGCAGTGACCCTCCCTCCCTCTGGGCCGCAGTGACCCTCCCTCCCTCTGGGCCGCAGTGACCCTCCGCACCTCCCTCTGGGCCGCAGTGACCATCCCTCTGGGCCGCAGTGGCTACCCCCTCCCTCCCTCTGGGCCGCAGTGGCTACCCCCTCCCTCCCTCTGGGCCGCAGTGGCTACCCCCTCCCTCTGGGCCGCAGTGGCTACCCCCTCCCTCTGGGCCGCAGTGGCTACCCCCTCCCTCTGGGCCGCAGTGGCTACCCACTCCCTCTGGGCCGCAGTGGCTACCCCCTCCATCCCTCCGGGCCGCAGTGGCTACCCCCTCCCTCCCTCAGGGCCGCAGTGGCTACCCCCTCCCTCCCTCTTGGCCGCAGTGGCTACCCCCTCCCTCCCTCTGGGCCGCAGTGGCTACCCCCTCCCTCCCTCTGGGCCGCAGTGGCTACCCCCTCCCTCCCTCTGGGCCGCAGTGGCTACCCCCTCCCTCCCTCTGGGCCGCAGTGGCTACCCCCTCCCTCCATCTGGGCCGCAGTGGCTACCCCCTCCCTCCATCTGGGCCGCAGTGGCTACCCCCTCCCTCCATCTGGGCCGCAGTGGCTACCCCCTCCCTCTGGGCCGCAGTGGCTACCCCCTCCCTCTGGGCCGCAGTGGCTACCCCCTCCCTCTGGGCCGCAGTGGCTACCCCCTCCCTCTGGGCCGCAGTGGCTACCCCCCTCTCTCTGGGCCGCAGTGGCTACCCCCCTCTCTCTGGGCCGCAGTGGCTACCCCCCTCTCTCTGGGCCGCAGTGGCTACCCCCCCTCTCTCTGGGCCGCAGTGGCTACCCCACGCTCTCTGGGCCGCAGTGGCTACCCCCCTCTCTCTGGGCCGCAGTGGCTACCCCCTCTCTCTGGGCCGCAGTGGCTACCCCCTCCCTCCGTCCCTCTGGGCCGCAGTGGCTACCCCCCTCTCTCTGGGCCGCAGTCCCTACCCCTTCCCTGCCTCTCTCTGGGCCGCAGTGGCTAACCCCTCCCTCCCTCTCTCTGGGCTGCAGTGGCTACCCTCTGTCTGGGCCGCAGTGGCTACCCCCCTCTCTCTGGGCCGCAGTGGCTACCCCCCTCTCTCTGGGCCGCAGAGACCCTCCCTCGCTCCCTCTGGGCCGCAGTGACCCACCGCCCCTCCCTCTGGGCCTAAGTGACCATCCCTCTGGGCCACCATCCCTCTGGGCCGCAGTGGCTACCCCCTCCCTCCCTCTGGGCCGCAGTGGCTACCCCCTCCCTCCCTCTGAGCCACAGTGGCTACCCCCTCCCTCCATCAGGGCCGCAGTGGCTACCCCCTCCCTCCCGCTGGGCCGCAGTGGCTACCCCCTCCCTCCCTCTGAGCCACAGTGGCTACCCCCTCCCTCCCTCTGGGCCGCAGTGGCTACCCCCTCCCTCCCTCTGGGCCGCTGTGACCCTCCCTCCCTCTGGGCCGCAGTGACCCTCCCTCCCTCCCTCCCTCTGGGCCGCAGTGACCCTCCCTCCCTCCCTCCCTCTGGGCCGCAGTGACCCTCCCTCCCTCTGGGCCGCAGTGACCCTCCCTCCCTCCCTCTGGGCCGCAGTGACCCTCCCTCCCTCTGGGCCGCAGTGACCCTCCCTCCCTCTGGGCCGCAGTGACCCTCCGCCCCTCCCTCTGGGCCGCAGTGACCATCCCTCTGGGCCTCCATCCCTCTGGGCCGCAGTGGCTACCCCCTCCCGCCCTCTGGGCCGCAGTGGCTACCCCCTCCCTCCCTCTGGGCCGCAGTGGCTACCCCCTCCCTCCCTCTGGGTCGCAGTGGCTACCCCCTCCCTCTGGGCCGCAGTGGCTACCCCCTCCCTCTGGGCCCCAGTGGCTACCCCCTCCATCCCTCTGGGCCGCAGTGGCTACCCCCTCCCTCTGGGCCGCAGTGGCTACCCCCTCCCTCTGGGCCGCAGTGGCTACCCCCCTCCATCCCTCCCTCCCTCTGGGCCACGTGGCTACCCCCTCCCTCCCTCTGTGCCGCAGTGACCCTGCCTCCCTCCCTCTGGGCCACAGTGACCCTCCCTCCCTCCCTCTGGGCCGCAGTGACCCTCCCTCCCTCTGGGCCGCAGTGACCATCCCTCCGGGCCGCAGTGGCTACCCCCCTCCCTCTGGGCCGCAGTGGCTACCCCCTCCCTCCCTCTGGGCCGCAGTGGCTACCCCCCGCTCTCTGGGCCGCAGTGGCTACCCCCCGCTCTCTGGGCCGCAGTGGCTACCCCCCGCTCTCTGGGCCGCAGTGGCTACCACCCCCCCCCACCCACTCTCTGGGTCGCAGTGGCTACCCCCCGCTCTCTCGGCCGCAGTGGCTACCCCCTCTCTCTGGGCCGCAGTGGCTACCCCCTCTCTCTGGGCCGCAGTGGCTACTCCCTCCCTCCATCCCTCTGAGCCGCAGTGGCTACCCCCCTCTCTCTGGGCCACAGTCCCTACCCCTTCCCTGCCTCTCTCTGGGCCGCAGTGGCTAACCCCTCCCTCCCTCTCTCTGGGCCGCAGTGGCTACCCTCTGTCTGGGCCGCAGTGGCTACCCCCCTCTCTCTGGGCCGCAGTGGCTACCCCCTCTCTCTGGGCCGCAGTGGCTACTCCCTCCCTCCATCCCTCTGAGCCGCAGTGGCTACCCCCCTCTCTCTGGGCCACAGTCCCTACCCCTTCCCTGCCTCTCTCTGGGCCGCTGTGGCTAACCCCTCCCTCCCTCTCTCTGGGCCGCAGTGGCTACCCTCTGTCTGGGCCGCAGTGGCTACCCCCCTCTCTCTGGGCCGCAGTGGCTACCTCCCCTCTCTCTGGGCCGCAGTGGCTACCCCCCTCTCTCTGGGTCGCAGTGGCTACCCCCCCTCTCTCTGGGCCGCAGTGGCTACCACCCCCCCCCACCCACTCTCTGGGCCGCAGTGGCTACCCCCCTCTGGGCCGCAGTCCCTACCCCTTCCCTGCCTCTCTCTGGGCCGCAGTGGCTACCCCCCTCTCACTGGGCCGCAGTGGCTAGCCCCTTTTCTCTGGGCCGCAGTGGCTACCCCCTCTCGCTGGGCCGCAGTGGCTACCCCCTCTCGCTGGGCCGCAGTGGCTACCCCCTCTCGCTGGGCCGCAATGGCTACCCCCTCCCTCCGTCCCTCTGGGCCGCAGTGGCTACCCCCCTCTCTCTGGGCCGCAGTGGCTACCACCCCCCCCCACCCACTCTCTGGGCCGCAGTGGCTACCCCTCTCTGGGCCGCAGTCCCTACCCCTTCCCTGCCTCTCTCTGGGCCGCAGTGGCTACCCCCCTCTCACTGGGCCGCAGTGGCTAGCCCCTTTTCTCTGGGCCGCAGTGGCTACCCCCTCTCGCTGGGCCGCAGTGGCTACCCCCCTCTCGCTGGGCCGCAGTGGCTACCCCCTCTCGCTGGGCCGCAATGGCTACCCCCTCCCTCCGTCCCTCTGGGCCGCAGTGGCTACCCCCCCTCTCTCTGGGCCGCAGTGGCTACCACCCCCCCCCCCCCCACCCACTCTCTGGGCCGCAGTGGCTACCCCCCTCTGGGCTGCAGTCCCTACCCCTTCCCTGCCTCTCTCTGGGCCGCAGTGGCTACCCCCCTCTCACTGGGCCGCAGTGGCTAGCCCCTTTTCTCTGGGCCGCAGTGGCTACCCCCTCTCGCTGGGCCGCAGTGGCTACCCCCTCCCTCCGTCCCTCTGGGCCGCAGTGGCTACTCCCTCTCTCTGGGCCGCAGTGGCTACCCCCTCCCTCCGTCCCTCTGGGCCGCAGTGGCTACCCCCCTCTCTCTGGGCCGCAGTGGCTACCCCCCTCTCTCTGGGCCGCAGTGGCTACCCCCTCTCTCTGGGCCGCAGTGGCTACCCCCCTCTCTCTGGGCCGCAGTGGCTACCCCCCTCTCTCTGGGCCGCAGTGGCTACCCCCCTCTCTCTGGGCCGCAGTGAACCCCGGCTGCAGCTCCCTCAGGCCGGTTCCTAGCCTCAGGCGGCGGCACCAATCCGTATTCCCCAGTTTTGGGGTTCCAGCCTCTCCCCGGGCGGATATTGCGGCGTCTCCCCTCGTTCTTTCCGTTTGAGCAGCAGCAGAATTTCTCTTACATTCAACACTTTTCGCTCCGACATTTTCCAGCAGCTCCGGCTCCTCTTCGGCCAAAGCCCGCCTCCACCCTGCTCCTATTGGATAATATCCGCGAATCCCCTATGTCCTATTGGCTGCCACGCACGTCAATCATTTATCAAGGAAGCCGCTGTGATTTACTGTCCGACTGGACAGCGGGGCGTGGACATTCCGTTCCGGGCTCTAAAGGTTGGGGACTGAGACTGGGGCACAATCATAAAAGCAAAATGCTACTGATGCTGGAAATCTGAAATAAACATAAAGTGCTGGAGATGCTCAGCAGGTCTGGCTGCAACTGTGGAGAGAGAAACAAAGTTAACATAAGAGGCTAACTCTGTCTTTCTCTCTCTCACTGCCAGTCCCGCTGAGCAGAAACATTGTCCTCAATATCCTCCCCACCATGGGGACCTGACGATGGGTCAGGATGAAAATGCCAATTGCTGCATTTTACCAGCCCCCAGCTGTCAGGAAAGAAGGCGGGACAGCCAGAAAAACCACGGGCAGCCACTCCTGCCTAGCTCCCTCAAGCATTTCCGCTGCAGTGGACGTTTCTCAGCATGGGCTGGGAGGCTGGCAGCTAGTTTGTGGCCCTGAGTAAATACAGTTTCTGGAACCTCGACGTGCTGTCAACTCAATGTCTGTGGCCAGGGATTGTCCCTTAATATATTTTTGATGAGAAATCCACAGGTGTTCTATCAGATGGTATCTGCCACTTGGATACTGTAGCGCACAATGACTTACACAAGTCGAGAAGTGATGAAGTCTATCGAGGCTTTATTAAGCAGGACTTGTTCCCCAGCAGCTCAGTTACAGAATGCGGCTGCTGGGAGAACTCAAGCTCTTATACTCCGCTTTCAGGGCGGAGCCAGAAGTCGGCAGGTCCAACCAGGACCCGGGACCTGGCAGCCAATAGACTCTCGGCTTCACAGGTACCATATTACCCCTAATACATACCACCACATTCACCCCTTGTTAAAAAAGAACCCGGCGGGGTGGTGGTTCGCATGGTGGTAGGGGCTTACAAGGCTGGTCCTGGAACAAATTTCGAACAGTGGCTATGCATTTAGCCCAAAAGTTAACGATGTACAAGTTTGTGTCAGAATTATTTACAACAAAATTCTTGTTTTTGGTGTCACGCGGATTCCACGAGTCGAGCGGGTGCCCTGGTCGTCCTTGTCGATCGCCTCAGCCACGGTGGTGGTGCAGGTGCTGGCTCGGGCACTGTCGTCTCTGGGAGCGTTGCGCTGTTCGTTCCTGTTTCTTTACTCCTGGGTGGGCACAGGAGGAGGACCGACCCACCCGGGAAGGGGGCAGTCGTGGGGTGCGCCGATGGCAGGGAGGGGGTGATCGGTGTTGGGAGTGTGTGTGTTTCCAGCGGGCGCCAGGTCGCGCAGGGAGACTGTGTCCTGTTGGCTGTCGGGGTACGCCACGTAGGCGTACTGAGGGTTTGCGTGGAGAAGGTGAACCCTCTCAACCAACGGGTCCGATTTGTGCACCCGCGCATGCTTTCGGAGCAAGATGCGTCCTGGGGCTGCCAGCCAGGTCGGCAGCGACGTTCCGGAGGAGGACTTCCTAGGGAAGACAAGGAGGCACTCGTGAGACGTTTGGTTGTGGTGGCACACAGCAGCGACCGGATGGAGTGGAGGGCATCTGGGAGGACTTCCTGCCACCGGGAAACTGGGAGATCTCTGGACCATAGGGCCAGTAGGACTGTCTTCCAGACCATACCGTTCTCCCTTTCTACCTGACCGTTCACCCGGGGGTTGTAGCTGGTCGTCCTGCTCGGGCAATGCCCTTGCTGAGCAGGAACTGACGCAGCTCGTCGCTCATGAAGGAGGACCCCCTGTCGCTATGGATGTACGCAGGGAACCGAACAGTGTAAAGATGGTGCCGAGGGCTTTAATGACTGTGGCCGCTGTCATGTCGGGGCAGGGAATGGCGAAGGGGAAACGGGAGTACTCGTCCACCACGTTCAGGAAGTATGCGTTGCGGTCGGTGGAGGGGAGGGGGCCTTTGAAATCCAAACTGAGGCGTTCAAAGGGACGGGAAGCCTTTATCAGGTGCGCTCTATCTGGCCTGAAAAAATGCGGTTTGCACTCTGCGCAGATGTGGCAGTTCCTGGTGACTGTACGGACCTCCTCCACAGAGTAGGGGAGGTTGCGGGACTTTGCAAAATGGTACAATCGAGTGACCCCCGGGTGGCAGAGGTCCTTGTGGAGGGCTTGGAGGCAGTCTACTTGTGCGTTGGCACATGTGCCGCGGGATAGGGCATCGGACGGCTCGTTCAGCTTTCCGGGACGATACAAGATCTCATAGTTATAGGTGGAGAGCTCAATCCTCCACCTCAAGATCTTGTCGTTCTTGATTTTGCCCCGCTGTGCATTATCGAACATAAAGGCTACCGACCGTTGGTCAGTGAGGAGAGTGAATCTCCTGCCGGCCAGGTAATGCCTCCAATGTCGCACAGCTTCCACTATGGCTTGGGCTTCCTTTTCCACTGAGGAGTGGCGGATTTCTGAGGCGTGGAGGGTCCGGGAGAAAAAGGCCACGGGTCTGCCCGCTTGATTGAGAGTGGCCGCCAGAGCTACATTGGATGCGTCGCTCTCATCTTGGAAGGGGAGGGACTCGTCGATTGCGTGCATCGTGGCCTTTGCGATATCCGCTTTGATGCGGCTGAAGGCCTGGCGGGCCTCTGTCGACAGGGGAAAGGTAGTGGACTGGATTAACGGGCGGGCGTTGAGAGCGTCAAAAGACTTTTATACCAAAGACCTTTTTTAAGCCGGTGAATGCAGTGATCTCTGGGTTTGCGTGGGTGGGTAAAACCCCTCGAGTAAGGAAAGTGCTGCTGGAGCGGAGCTGAGGTGGGGTTGGGTTGGCACTGCCGAACTTTAGGAACAACTACTGGGCGGCAAATATAGCCATGCTCCTGAAGTGGGTAGTGGGGAAGGGGTTGTTGTGGGAGCAGGTAGAGGCGGCATCATTTAGGGGCTCAAGTTTAGGAGCACTGGTAACGGAACCTCTGTCGTTCTCGCTGGCCCGGTAAACCACAAGCCCAGTGGTAGTGGTGGAGTGTGAGTTTGGGGACAGTGGAGGAAGCATATGGGAGTGGAGGGAGCATCGGTGTAGGCTCCAATTTGTGGTAATCACTGGTTTGTCCCGAGGAGGCTGGATGGGGGGTTTCGGAGGTGGCAGAGAGCAGGGATTGAGAGGCTGGGGGATCTGTTTATCGATGGGAGCTTTCCCTGTTTGGAGGAGGAGTTTGAATTGCTGGGGGGGAATGGATTTCGTTATCTGCAGCTGAGGGAATTTGTGCCAAAGCAGGTGCCGACCTTTCCGCTTCTACCGCGACAGGTGTGATGCACGGTCAATGACCACTAAAGCGAGGTTGTAGTCCATCTGAAGGCTTTAATAAGCTAGATGTTTCCCCCAGCAGCTCAGGTACAGAGTGAAGGCTGCTGGAGCGGCACGGGCTCTTATACCCCGCCTTGCAGGGCGGAGCTACCATACAGCTTCCAATAGGAAACATACAATGTCTACCAATGGTGTTCCAGCATTACCAGGTACCGTAATACCTCCACACAGACTACCACTGTTAAAAAAGAGTCCGGCAGGGGTGGTGGCCTGATATTACAACATGGTAACGTGGTAGAAATTATAGTTATGGAAGTAACGTAATACATCCGTACAGCGTTTTGTAACTATTTACAATTCTATTTACTATTTACAATTTATGATTCATAATTAACTATACACTTTAAAATGAAGTAATCAGTCGATCGGGGGCCCTGGTCGTCCTCTGTGATCGTCGAAGCTTCGGTGGAGACTCTGGTGGAGGCTCGGGCGTCTGTGACTCCGGGGGCATGGCCTCGATCTCTGTGGCAGCTTCGACACCCCTAGACGGCATTGGTGGAGAAAGCGGTTGACCTGGTAAGGGAGTGTCTGCGGGGTGCGTCGGTGGGTGGGGGGGCCTAGACGGGGCCGGCGGAAGGACCAATCCTGCTGTAAGGTGCACTGTTGGGAGGGAGGGAGGGACTGGTGGCTGGGGTGTGTGTCGGGCTCCGGGGGGCGCCAGGTTTCGTAGGGAGACCGTATCTTGTCGGCCGTCGGGGTACGCCACGTAGGCGTACTGGGGGTTAGCATGGAGAAGATGGACCCTCTCTACCAACGGGTCCGACTTGTGTGCCCGCACGTGTTTTCGGAGCAGGATGGGTCCGGGAGCTGCCAGCCAGGTCGGGAGCGAGGTCCCAGAGGAGGACTTACTGGGGAAGACAAGGAGACGTTCGTGAAGTGTTTGGTTGGTTGCGGTACAAAGCAGTGACTGGATGGAGTGGAGGGCATCCGGGAGGACTTCCTGCCAGCGGGAGACTGGGAGATTCCTGGACCGTAGGGCCAGTAGGACGGTCTTCCAGACCGTTCTATTCTCCCTCTCTACCTGTCCGTTACCCCGGGGGTTGTAAGTGGTCGTCCTGCTCGAGGCGATGCCCTTGCTGAGCAGGAATTGACGCAGTTCGTCGCTCATAAAGGAGGACCCGCTATCACTATGTTTGTAAGCGGGGAACCTGAACGGTGCAAAGATGCTATGGAGGGCCTTGGTGACGGTGGTTGCGGTCAAGTTGGGGCAGGGGATGGCGAACGGGAGCCGGGAGTACTCATCAATCACGTTCAGGAAGTACGTATTGCGGTCGGTGGAGGGGAGGGGGCCTTTGAAGTCCATGCTGAGGCGTTCAAAGGGACGGGAAGCCTTTATCAGGTGCGCTTTCTCTGGTCGGTAGAAGTGCGGTTTGCACTCCGCGCAGATTTGGCAGTCGCTGGTGGCTGTCCTGACCTCCTTGATGGAGTAGGGCAGGTTGCGGGTCTCGATAAAGTGAAAAAAGTGAGTGACCCCCGGGTGGCAGAGGTCCCCGTGGAGGGCTCGGAGGCGGTCCACTTGTGCGTTGGCACATGTGCTGCTGGACAGGGCACCAGGAGGATCATTTAGCTTCCCGGGATGATACAAGATCTCGTAGTTGTAGGTGGAGAGTTCGATCCTCCACCGCAAGAGCTTATCGTTTTTTATCTTGCCCCGCTGTGCATTATCGAACATGAAAGAAACCGACCATTGGTCAGTGAGGAGAGTGAATCTCCTGCCGGCCAGGTAATGCCTCCAATGTCGCACAGCTTCTACTATGGCTTGGGCCTCCTTTTCAACTGAGGAGTGGTGGATTTCGGAAGCATGGAGGGTACGTGAGAAGAAGGCCACGGGTCTGCCTGCTTGGTTGAGCGTGGCCGCCAGAGCTACGTCAGACGCGTCGCTCTCGACCTGGAAGGGGAGGGACTCGTCGATGGCGTCGAGTCAACGGAGTATACTGATTTGGCGTCAAATTGGCGGCCACTGCAATTTCAGCATTGGAAACGATTCTTCGCCCGATCGTGTTTTCCGTTTTCCGGGTTGGCCGGCGGAGAATCCCGCCCATGGTGTCTCGAACTAGGTTCCATTCTGGGACCTAATTGTTCAGTAGCAACATCAGCTGACATCATGGGCGTCATTCTCCGACCCCCCGCCGGGTCGGAGAATGGCCGTTGGCCGCCGTGAATCCCGCCCCGCCCCCGCCGAAGTCTCCGCTCCCGGAGATTGGGCGGGGGGGGGGAATCCGGCCGCGCCGGTTGGCGGGACCCCCCGCTGGATTCTCCGGCCCGGATGGGCCGAAGTCCCGCCCAGGAATTGCCTGTCCCGCCGACGTAAATCAAACCTGGTATTTACCGGCGGGACCAGGCGGCGTGGGCGGGCTCCGGGGTCCTGGGGGGGGGGGCGCGGGGCGATCTGACCCCGGGGGGTGCCCCCACAGTGGCCTGGCCCGCGATCGGGGCCCACCGATCCGCAGGCGGGCCTGTGCCCTGGGGGCACTCTTTCCCTTCCGCCTCCGCTACGGCCTCCACCATGGCGGAGGCGGAAGAGACTCTCCCCACTGCGCATGCGCTGGTAAACTGACAGCGGCCGCTGACGCTCCCGCGCATGCGCCGCATTTCCGCGCCAGCTGGCAGGGAAACAAACGCCATTTCCGCCAGCTGGCGGGGCGGAAATCCCTCCGGCGTCGGCCTAGCCCCTCAATGTTGGGGCTAGGCCGCCAAAGATGCGGAGCCTTCCGTACCTTTGGGCCGGCGCGATGCCCGTCTGATTGGCGCCGGCTTTGGCGCCAGTCGGCGGACATCCCGCCGTTGGGGGAGAATTTCGCCCCATAACAGGGCTATAAAGTCCTTGAACTGTGAATCACACATTTCTTGAGGAATAACGTGTAGTATGTATACTATGTAGGGACTGGTTTAGCTCAGTTGCCTGGACAACTGGTTTGTGATGCAGATTGAGGCCAACAGTGCGAGTTCAGTTCCATAATTGGCTGAGGTTATTCATGAAGGTCCAGCCTTTTCAACCTTGCCCCTTGCCTGAGGTATAGTGGCCGCAATTCTCCCATCGGGAGACTAAGTCCCGATGCCGGAGTGAAACCTGGATTGTTTCACTCCGGCGTCGGAGGCCGTTCCCAGCCCCCTATTCTCCCGCCCCTGGGGGGCTAGGAGCGGCGGCGCGCCATTTAATCGCGCCAGGCCTTGGCGCCACGTAAAAGCAGTGGCGCGGAAATGACGCGACCGGCGGCGCGGAAATGACGCGACCGGCGTCGCGTAAATGACGTCTCCCGCACATGCGCGGTTGCCGTCCTCCCCGCAGCCGCCCCGCCAGAAGATGGCGGTTCGATGCCGGAAAGAAGGTCCTCCTTCAGAGAGGCCGGCCCGTCGATCGGTGGGCACCGATCACGGGCCAGACCCCTTTTCAGCCCCCCCCCCGGTGCAGGAACCCCCCTCGCCCCCCCCACAGGCCGACCCCCCAGCGTTCCCGCGCTGTTCCCGCCGGCAGCGACCAGGTGTGGATGGCGCCGGCGGGAACCTGTCGTGTTGGGCAAGCTGCTCGGCCCATCCGGGCCGGAGAATCGCCGCTCGCCCATTACCAACGGCAAGTGGCGATTCTCCCAGCGGCCAGCCGTGATTCGCGCCGCGATGGTTTGGGGGGTGTGGTAGTATGTATTAGGGGTCATGTGGGACTGGAAGCCCTAATGTCATTGGCTGACAGATCCCGGGTCCTGGTTGGCCGTTGACCTCTAGCTCCGCCCTGAAGGCGGAGTATAAGGAGCCGGAGTCCTCCCCCGCAGGCCATTCTACTATCGAGCTGCGGGGGAACAGACACGCTTAATAAAGCCTCATCGACTTCACTCTATTCGTCTCACGGAGTCTTTGTGCGCTACAATTTATTAAGCGTGCCTAAAAAGGACTATGGAGCTCAGGATCATCCCGGAATGCCTGAGGATCAGCCCCCACGCAGTGAACGCGGCAGCAGCCTTCAAGCACTGGCAGACGTGTTTCGAGGCCTACCTCAGAACGGCCACCGGCCGGGTCACAGAAGACCAAAAACTACAGGTCCTGCACTCGAGGGTAAGCACGGAGATTTTGTCCCTCATCGAAGACTCGGAGGATTTCCAGACGGCGTTCGCAGCACTGAAAAGCCTCTATGTCCGCCCAGTTAACCAAATCTACGCTCGCTACCAGCTCGCGACGAGACGGCAAGGTCCTGGAGAATCGATGGACGAATTCTACGCCGCGCTGCTGATTTTGGGACGAGCCTGCAGCTGCCCTTCGGTGAACGCAAATGAACACACGGCCATGTTAATGCGCGATGCTTTTGTGGCAGGTATGAATTCCTCCCAAATCCGCCAAAGACTTCTAGAAAGAGAGTCGCTAGGACTCTCAGAGGCCCGGGCCCTAGCAGCCTCACTAGACGTGGCCGCGCGTAATACCCGCGCCTACGGCCCCGACCGCGCGGCAGCCCATTGGGCTCCGTACGTACCCGTCGCGACAAACCCACCCCCCCCCCCCCCCGGACACCCCACAGGCTTGCGCTCCCCAACCCCCCCCAGCGCCCCATGTACGACCCGCAGGCGCAGCCGCTCTGGGTCCCGACCACCACGGTCCCGGGAGAACAGGGAGCCCTGCACGCCGCTTACGCTCCCCAACCCCCCTCCCCGCACCCCATGTATGACCCGCCGGCGCTACCACTTTGGGTCCCGACCACCGCTCTCCACGGAGAAGAGGGAGTTCTGCGCGTCTCTAACGCCCCCCTAACCCCCCCCCCGCGCCCCACGTCTGACCCGCCGGCGCTACCAACTTGGGTCCCGACCACCGCTGTCCCCAGAGATGAGGGAGCCCCACGCGGTCCTAACGCTCCCCAACCCCCCCAGCGCCCCATGTGCGACCCGCAGATGCCGCCATTTTGGGTCCCGGCCACCACGAGGAGAGGAAGGGCGCCGCCATCTTGGAGCACCCCAGACCTGTACGATGCGTGGGGGTGGCCATTTTGTCCACCCCCGCCGCCGCCATCTTGTGACCCCCCAGCCATGTGCGATGTATGGGGGCGGCCATTTTGTTCATCCCCGACGCCATCTTGGACGGCAACAACGGACCCCACTCCACTACTACAACCACGTCTCGCTTCAATTACGCTCGATCAAGCTCGGCCCCGGACACTCCAGACGACGACGACAACGGTGCTAATAAACGGCCACGAGACACCATGCCTAGTCGACTCCGGAAGCACGGAGAGCTTTATCCACCCCGACACGGTAAGAAGCTGTTCCTTGACCACCTATCCCAGCCCACAAAAGATTCCCCTAGCTGCAGGATCCCACTCCGTACAGATCCAAGGTTTCTGCATAGTTACCCTAACGGTGCAGGGGAGGGAGTTCAAAAACTACAAACTACACGTCCTTCCCCAACTCTGCGCCCCCACTTTACTGGGATTAGATTTCCAGTGCAATCTACAGAGCCTTACGTTCAAATTCGGCGGCCCAATACCCACACTCACTATCTGCGGCCTAGCAACCCACAAGGTGCAACCCCCGTCCTTGTTTGCGAACCTCACCCCGGATTGCAAACCCGTCGCCACTAGGAGCAGACGGTACAGCGCCCAGGACCGGACCTTCATTCGGTCCGAAGTCCAGCGGCTACTAAAGGAAGGCATAATCCAGGCCAGCAGTAGTTCCTGGAGAGCAGAGGCGGTAGTAGTGAAGACAGGGGAGAAACAAAGGATGGTCATAGACTATAGCCAGACCATCAACAGGTACACACAACTAGACGCGTACCCTCTCCCCCGCATATCCGACATGGTCAATCGGATTGCCCAATATAAAGTCTTCTCCACCGTGGACCTCAAGTCCGCCTACCATCAGCTCCCCATCCGCCCAAGTGACCGCAAGTACACAGCCTTCGAGGCAGACGGGCGATTATACCATTTCCTAAGGGTCCCATTTGGCGTCACAAACGGGGTCTCAGTCTTCCAACGGGAGATGGACCGAATGGTTGATCAACATGGGTTGCGGGCCACGTTCTCGTATCTCGACAATGTAACCATCTGCGGCCACGACCAGCAGGACCATGACGCCAACCTCCAAAAATTCCTCCAGACCGCCAAAGCCTTGAACCTCACGTACAACGAGGACAAGTGCGTTTTTAGCACCAATCGGCTAGCCATTCTGGGCTACGTAGTGCGCAATGGGATAATAGGCCCCGACCCCGAACTTATGCGTGCCCTCATGGAATTTCCCCTCCCTCACTGCTCAAAAGCCCTGAAACGCTGCCTGGGGTTTTTTTCATACTACGCCCAGTGGGTCCCCCAGTACGCAGACAAGGCCCGCCCCCTAATACAGACCACGACCTTCCCTCTGTCGACAGAGGCTTGCCAGGCCTTCAGCCGCATCAAAGCGGATATCGCAAAGGCCACGATGCGCGCCATCGACGAGTCCCTCCCCTTCCAGGTCGAGAGCGACGCCTCCGACGTAGCTCTAGCGGCCACCCTTAACCAAGCGGGCAGACCCGTGGCCTTTTTCTCTCGAACCCTCCACGCTTCAGAAATCTGCCACTCCTCAGTGGAAAAGGAAGCCCAAGCCATAGTGGAAGCTGTGCGACATTGGAGGCATTACCTGGCCGGCAGGAGATTCACTCTCCTCACCGACCAACGGTCGGTAGCCTTCATGTTCGATAATGCACAGCGGGGCAAAATCAAAAACGACAAGATCTTAAGGTGGAGGATCGAGCTCTCCACCTTCAACTACGAGATTTTGTATCGTCCCGGAAAGCTGAACGAGCCGTCCGATGCCCTATCCCGCGGCACATGTGCCAACGCACAAATTAACCGCCTCCAAACCCTCCACGAGGACCTCTGCCACCCGGGGGTCACTCGGTTTTTCCACTTTATCAAGTCCCGCAATCTCCCATACTCTTTAGAGGAGGTCCGTACAGTCACAAGGGACTGCCACATCTGCGAGGAATGCAAACCGCATTTTTTCAGGCCGGATGGTGCGCACCTGATTAAGGCTTCCCGCCCCTTTGAACGCCTTAGTCTCGATTTCAAAGGGCCCCTCCCCTCCACCGACCACAACACATACTTTCTTAATGTGGTGGACGAATACTCCCGCTTCCCATTCGCCATTCCCTGCTCTGACATGACCGTGGCCACAGTCATTAAAGCCCTGAACACCACCTTCACACTGTTCGGTTGCCCCGCATACGTCCACAGCGACAGGGGGTCCTCTTTCATGAGTGACGAGCTGCGCCAGTTCCTGCTCAGCAAGGACATAGCCTCAAGCAGGACGACCAGCTACAACCCCCGGGGGAACGGGCAAGTAGAGAGGGAGAACGGCACGGTCTGGAAGACCGTCCTACTGGCCCTACGGTCCAGGGACCTCCCAGTTTCACGGTGGCAGGAGGTCCTCCCGGACGCTCTCCACTCCATCCGGTCGCTATTATGTACGAGCACTAATCAAACGCCTCATGAGCGTCTCCTTGTCTTCCCTAGGAGGTCCTCCTCTGGAACGTCGCTGCCGACCTGGCTGGCGGCCCCAGGACCCATCTTGCTCCGAAAGCATGTGCGGGCACACAAGGCGGACCCGTTGGTCGAAAGGGTTCACCTCCTCCACGCGAACCCGCAGTACGCTTACGTGGAGTACCCCGACGGCCGACAGGACACGGTCTCCCTGCGGGATCTGGCGCCCGCCGGCAACACACACACCCCCCCGACACCATTCACCCAACCCCCCCCCTTCCTGCCACCGCCGCACCCCGCGACCACCCCTTCCCAGGAGGATCGGTTCCCCTCCCCTCAGGCCCGACCAAGAATAATGCCCAAGCTGAAATCGTAAGGCTCCCGGAGACGACAACACCGGTACAAGCACCACCACCACCACCGGGACCGAGGCGATCGACATGGACGACCAGACCGCCCGACCGACTCGTGGCGTCGATCTAAATCAATATATGGACTTTTCACAAGAACATTTTGTTTTTCTCCTGATACCTTCTGTAAACAGTTGAAACAGGACAAAATTGTACATACTGTATTGCCATGTGAATGTTTTCCTCCCAGGACCAGCCCTGTAAACCCTTACCACCATGCGAAGCATCACCCCGCCGGGTTCATTTTTGACAAGGGGTGAATGTGGTAGTATGTATCAGGGGTCATGTGGGACTGGAAGCCCTAATGTCATTGGCTGACAGATCCCGGGTCCTGGTTGGCCGTTGACCTCTAGCTCCGCCCTGAAGGTGGAGTATAAGAAGCCGGAGTCCTCCCCCGCAGGCCATTCTACTATCGAGCTGCGGGGGAACAGACACGCTTAATAAAGCCTCATCGACTTCACTCTATTCGTCTCACGGAGTCTTGGCGCCACGTAAAAGCGGCGCCGCGGAAATGACGCGACTGGTGTCGCGTAAATGACGTCTCCCGCACATGCGTGGTTGCCGTCCTCGCCGCAGCCGCCCCGCAAGAAGATGGCGGATCGATGCCGGAAGATGGTCCTCCTTCAGAGAGGCCGGCCCGTCGATCGGTGCGCACCGATCACGGGCCAGATCCCTTTTGAGCCCCCCCCCCGGTGCAGGAACCCCCCTCGCCCCCCCACAGGCCGACCCCCCAGCGTTCCCGCGCTGTTCCCGCTGGCAGCGACCAGGTGTGGATGGCGCCGGCGGGAACCTGTCGTGTTGGGCAAGCTGCTCGGCCCATCCGGGCCGGAGAATCGCCGCTCGCCCATTACCAACGGCAAGTGGCGATTCTCCCAGCGGCCAGCCGTGATTCGCGCCGCACCGGTTTGGGGGGTGTGGGAGAATTGTGTGCGGGCGTCGGGACGGTGTGGCGGGACTTGCGCGGCGCCCGGGCGATTCTCCCACCCGGCGTGGGGGGGGGGAGAATTCTGCCCAGTGATCCTCAGGTTAAATCACCACCAGTCAGTTCTCCCTCTCACAGGGGAAAGAAAGTAGTCTACAGTCATCTGGGACTCTAGTGGTTTTACTTTACTTTAGCATGTAGTCAAATTAAGGCCAAAAAGTTAAAAAAATGTAAAAACTTATCTCAGGTTACAAAGGTAATTGAGGCATGATTTGTGTTCACACATTTAAGCTAATTTCATTTCTTAAGCTCAGTTAGTTACACTCTTAGTCAGAAGATTGCGAGTTTAAGCTCTACTCCCAAGATTGAAGAAAAGCTTGTCTGGCACTTACACTGCAGTACTGAGGGAATTCTGCACAGTCGAAGGTAATGACTAGAAATGTTTGGCGCTTCCCGTGGTGGGATCTACCAGTTCCACTGAAGGTGACCCCCCCACGGCTGGTTCTCTGGCACCATGGCCGGCAAATGGCCATTGACTTTGGTGAGACCGGAAGATCTTGTTGGCGGGAAACACTGGAAAATCCCCCCCCCCATTGAGTTCTGCTACACTATATTATGACTTTACCATCAACAAATTGCATTTGTTATTCCATTCTTTATACTTTGATCAGTGAGAAACTCACTGAGGTATCAGTACTTGCAACTTTGTCATTCGTTCAAATTCTATTAACATTAAGGCGAAAGCTACAAGTGGATATCTTCATACAAGACTGATAGGTTTGTGAATCAATCTAAATAAAGAACAATGAAATAACATTGTAAAAATGAAACAGTTCACCAGCTGTTCAGGAAACAGGATAAACAGATGAAAATGCGGATTGTAGAAATTACCCACCTTCTGCAAACAATTGAAGGATTAACTCACGAAGCAGAAATATTTAATTGCAGCCATCTTACTGGGAATAAGAACAGGATAATCCAATCCAACCTCAGGCTTGGTGTAAAAAGTTTGAGATAATTCCCATGCCCTGGGTCAAAGAAGCATCCAGTAAATTATTGCTCCAAGTTCTCAAAGATCGATGCTATCAACGGCCAGGATAAAATTCATGAAACACACATCGTTGGTATGGTGATCCCCAGGTTAAATCACCACCAGTCAGTTCTTCCTCTCACAGGGGAAAGTTGTCTATAGTCACCTGGGACTCTGTTGGCTTTACTTTATGTAGTCAAATTAAGGCCAAAAAGTTAAAAGATTTAAAAACGTATCTCAGGTTAATAAGGTAATGAAGGCATTATTTGTGTTCACACATTGAAGCTAATTTCACATCGTCAACTCGGTTCATACCACATAGGCCATTCGGCCCCTTGTGCCAGCTCCATCATGAAATAAAATGGAGGCTGAGCAGATTGTGGCCTCGGCTCACATCTTGCCCATCGCCCATAACTCTTAACTCCCTTCTAGATCCGAAATCTGTCTAAATTGGCCTTGAACATACTCAGTGACTCTCTGCCTCCACTGCTTTCTGTAGGAGAGGACAACGAGGGGGTATCCATCCTAACAAGCCCTCTCAGGACCTTCTATTTTTACCTCCATGGTCTTCTGAACTCCAACGAGTACAGGCCCAAACAGCTCAGCCTTTAACCTTCATCCCAGAAATCAGCCCAGTGAACCTTCCCTGAACCACCTCCAACAGAAATATAATGCCAGACAAGGTAATGTCGTTCTCTCGCCTCATTCTGCCTGAATATTCAGCGACCTGGATATAGGACTTGAGAGCAGGGAGTGAGTGGTCCATTTGGCCCTTTTTCTGTCAACTTCGCTAGTCAATATGATCATGGCTGATCTATCTGTGGCCTCCACTCCAGAAATAAGAGATTGCACTTTTGTTGTCCCCTGTAATTTTGATACCGTAAACCCAAACTGTGTGTGGCACGTGTGTGTGGAAAGATAGAAATCCTGCAGGTGGATCTTTGATAATCCTTATCTGCCTAGGCTTTTCCTTTTGATAGACCAGTTGGATGGTAGCATAGAGGTTAGCACTGTTGCTTCACAGCACCAGGTCCCAGGTTCGATTCCCGGCTTGGGTCACTGTCTGTGCGGAGTCTGCACATTCTCCCCGTGTCTGCGTGGGTTTCCTTTGGGTGCTCCGGTTTCCTCCCATAAGCCCTGAAAGACGTGCTGTTAGGTATTTTGGACATTCTGAATTCTCCCTCTGTGTACTCGAACAGGTGCCGGAATGTGGCGACTAGGGGCTTTTCACAGTAACTTCATTGCAGTGTTAATGTAAGCCTACTTGTGACAATAAAGATTCTTCTTCTTCTTATTGTTATTGCTGGTTTTGTAAGGGACGAGTTGTAGAGAAAAACAAACTTATTCTTATTTAACACATCAACTACATGCACAGCTCCAGTAGTTTCCTAATGGATCTTCTCTAGTCGGTGCCTGGCTGGCCGACTCTATTTATCCAAAGGCACATTGATTTAGTTTTTTTTTCTTCTTTTTTTTTAAATTTAGAGTACCCAATTCATTTTTTCCAATTAAGGGGCAATTTAGCGTGTTCAATCCACCTACCTTGCACAGCTTTGGGGTGTGGGGGCGAAACCCATGCAAACACGAGGAGAATGTGCAAACTCCACACAGACAGTGACCCAGAGCCGGGATCGAACCAGGGACCTTGGCGCCATGAGACTGCAGTGTTACCACTGCGCCACCGTGCTGCCCTACATTGACTTAGTTAAGGGTTCCCCCATCATCTTATCAGGGGAGCTCGTATACTGCAAGCTCCACGGGGATGATCCCTGTCCTGTCAGACCCATGTGGGTTATAACAGCTGGTCCTGCCTGGCAGCCTCTGGTCTCTGTTCATGGATAATCAGTGTAATTGAGCATGTGAATTGGGTTAGTTATGGATGTTTTAACCTACGGCATAAATCTCATCCTGTGTTAATTATTGATGCTTTTATAAGGACGTATGTTAAGAAGATTAGAGTTAACTGTCTCAACCAGAATAGTGAACCTGTTTCTTCTTCCCCAGACTGTTGGACCTGCTGTGCACGTCCAACTTTTTCTGTTATGGCATTTGGAGCACTGTTGAACAAGGTCCAGATTCGCCAATACAATAAAAAGACAAAGTAAGCTGTGTCATGGCCATTTAGGTTGAGGTGGGGTTGATGTCCAAGATGGTGATGGGGCTCTCAGATGTTCAGGAGAGAGAGTTGGACACAGTTGAGGGAAATTTATAAATACTTGTTCACCTTGGAAACCTTGGAATTGTGGAGATTCTTGGGGATACAGAGCTGACGCAGCAGTTAAATGACATGCAGGAACAGAATGGGATGATTTTAGCCAGAACAAAACAACGATTGTGACCACATGTCGTATGGGTCCCAAGTTCGATTCCCGGTTTGGGTCACTGTCTGTGCGGAGTCTGCATGGGTTTCCTCCGGGTGCTCCGGTTTCCTCCCTCAGTCCAAAGATGTGTAGGTTAGGTGGGTTGGCCATGATAAATTACCCTTAGTGTCCAAAAAAGGTTAGGTGGGGTTACTGAGTTATAGGAATAGGGTGGAGGTGTGGGCTTGGGTGGGGTGCTCTTTCCAAGCCCTGGTGCAGACTCGATGGGCCGAATGGCCTCTTATTGCACTGTAAATTCTATGATTCTATGATGGACTCGAAACGTTAACTCTTTTCTGTCCTTACAGATGCTACCAAACCTGCTGAGATTTTCCAGCATTTTCTCTTTTGGTTTCAGAGTCTGTGAGTTGGACCCCACTACATGGGAGAAAACAACCTTGGGCAAATCCAAATGGAGAAATGTTTGGCATTAAGCAATCTCAATATTTGAGGGGAACAGAGTTAGGCCTCTAAAGGAGGCTGCAAAGCCAATCCTCCAATAGTGACTTTCTGTGGAATATTTGCAATTGGATCTGCAAATCAAGATTCAGGGTGAAATTTTACAGCCTGTCCCGCTGGCAGGATCGTCTGATCCTGTCGAAATCAGCGGAGTTTTGACAGGCTCGCTGCATTTTCCAGTCCTGCCCCACTGCACAGGGTCCTTGGTTTAACATCAAATATAAGATGACACCAACCTCAACAGTGAAAAACTATTCTCCTTGCTGAACACTCATTCGTCAAAGTGACAGGAGAATCCATCAACATCATCCTCATCAGATCACCCTTTGCTGTTCTTTCTGACTAATCAACAGGCCAAATGTCTCAAGCATGCTTGGGAGTTGACTACATCAACAGCCTAAAATCAATTCAATCAAAATTACTTTAAAATCAAGCAGCATTTTACAAAGATTCACAGAGACAAGAAAGCAATGTTGAGTTGTAATAGGGGAATCTTATGGATGGTAACTCAAGGCATGATCTAAAAAGATACATTTGAAGAGGTTGTCAGAAACAGTGAGGGAGGTTAATAAAGGTTGTGAGGTAGGCTCAAGAGGAATGATTAACAGACAGGAAACAGAAAGTGGTACATGACCAGGGTAGGCAGTGAATGGTGGAGTGCTGCACAGACCAATACACAAGCATGGCAGCGCGCAGACCTGTTCCTCGCTTTGACCTGGCCAGGCGTCCAGACACAGTAGAGGCAAGATGGGACATCCTGTTCCCTCAAGGGGGGATCAGAGGGTCACTAGCAGGGTCACCTATGTCACCTGGGAGGGAGTGATAGCGACTGTCGGTGCGGGAGCATGACAATGAGGACCGTCATCCACTATAGGAAGAAGAGGCATGTCACCTACAACTCCCATCAACTTCTACAGATGCACCATTGAAAGCATTCTTTCTGGTTGTATCACAGCTTGGTATGGATCCCACACTGCCCAAGACCGCAGGAAATTGCAAAAGATCGTGCATGTAGCCCAATCCATCACGCAAACCAGCCTCCCATCCATCGACTCTGTCTACAACTCCCGCTGCCTCGGAAAGGCAGCCAGCATAATTAAGGACCCCACGCACCCCAGGCTTATTCTCTTCCGCCTTCTTCCGTCAGGAAAAATATACCAAGGTTTGAGGTCACGTACCAACCGACTCAAGAACAGCTTCTTCCCGACTGCCATCAGACTTTTGAATGGACCTACCTCGTATTAAGTTGACCTTTTCTCTACACATTGCTATAACTGTTGTCATAATATACACCAGTATATCATGGTGCAGACACACATACTGATGGACACACAGCAAGACCAATCAACACACACAACACCGCAGCCAATCACCAGTTAGAGCACACTCACTATAAAGACAGAGGGCATCAGAGTTCCCGTTCATTCAGGATGCAGTTTCTCAGAAGGACAGAGCTTACAGCTTACAGCTCAGATCTTCACCATGTGCTGAGTGCATAGACTGGTTAGGACAGGCATAGGTCTTTAGTTTAATTGAACATCGTGTTAACCCACAGTGAAAGTATGTTCAACAGTTTCTAACTTAATAAAATAGTGTTGCACTATTTTAAGTGTTGGTGGCCTGTATGTGTTCCATGGATCCAGAGCACCCAACACATCATGGTACCAGTAGTTGAGGGATGTTAGAACTTCTTAGACCTACCTGCAAGTGATCTGCCTTCCACCAGCATACAGCCATCCTGCAAAATGGACAGCGCCCGCTGCCGCCGCCGCTCCGCATCACCGGTAACCTGAGGGCCAACTGGAAGATATTCAAACAACGCTTCCAGCTCTACCTTGAAGCCACAGACCGGGAAGCTGCCTCAGACACCAGGAAGATCGCTCTCTTCCTATCCACGGCCGGGAAACATGCCATCCACATTTTCAATTCTCTCCCCTTTGCTGATGGTGAAGATAAATCAAAATTCAAGATGGTCCTCCTCAAGTTTGACAGTCACTGCAACATAGAGGTGAATGAAAGTTTCGAGCTCTATGTATTCCAACAGCGTTTGCAGGGTAAGGATGAACCTTTCCAGTCCTTTCTCACCCACCTCCGCATCCTTGCGCAGTCCTGTAATTACGGGCCCACCTCCGACTCCATGATACGCGACCAGATCGTTTTTGGTGTTCAGTCGGACCCCATATGCCAGCAGCTCCTCAAGGTAAAGCAGCTCACCCTAGCGATTGCCATCGAGACCTGCGTGCTACATGAACACGCCACTAGTCGGTATTCCCACATCCAAGCGGCTGAAACGGTGCAGCAAGGTCCCCACGAGGCAGAATGGGTCCAAGCAATCGAGCAACTCCAGGGCCTCAGCCTGGATGAGGGCGGCCATTTCGCACGCTTTTCGCGGATACCCGCGCTTGTGCGGACCGAACGAGGGGACAGCGACGTCGACGAACATACTGCGCAGGCGCGCACCACGTACGACCGCACCACGCATGCACGGTGGCGCAGCGAACGTACTGACGCTACAATGTGCGGCAACTGTGGCTCCGCCCACTTAAAGCAGCAATGTCCTGCCAAATCCCGACGATGCCTGAGATGTGGCAAACTTGGCCACTATGCTGCTTTATGCAGATTAGCTCAGTCTGCCAACTCTCGTCACTCCAGCCAGCAGGAATGTCCGGGCCATTCAACCTACGGTCACCGAGCCCGATTCGGACCTGCTACCCGATATTGACACCGAGGACCTGAAGGTGCCTTTTCGAGTCGGTATCATTACAATAAACAGGGTGTCCCCGAAGCAAAGAATCCAGCCTCTATCGGTATACAGCATCGATCCGGACGATGAGTGGTGTGCCACCCTTACGGTCAACCGGTCCCAAATACGATTCCGCCTGGACACTGGTGCCTCCGCCAATCTCATTACGCAGTCTGACCTCTAAAGCCTTTGTGTCAAACCAGCCATCCTGCCATCAGCCTGACAGCTATTAGATTATAATGGCAATGCCATTGCTGCCAGCGGCTCATGCCAACTTGAAGTGACGCACAGGTCACACAAAGCCATTCTTCCCTTTGAAATTGTGGGCTCCTCGAAAGCCTCCCTGCTTGGCGCGCAGGCATACAAGCTGTTGAACCTAGTTCAGAGAGTTCACTCTCTCTCTCCTGCTGACGCGTCTGCCTTTCAGGACACTGACTTCAGGGCGCAGCTCGACGTCATTATCAACCAGTACCGCAAAGTCTTCGAGGGCATGGGCACGCTCCCGTACACCTACAAGATTTTATTAAAACTGAATGCCACGGCTGTGGTGCACGCACCTCGCAGGGTCCCAGCACCCCTTAAGGACCGCCTCAAGCAGCAGCTGCAGGACCTCCAGAACCAAGGAGTGATTTCGAAAGTCACGGAACCGACCGACTGGGTCAGTTCCATGGTATGTGTAAAAAAGGCGAACTGAGAATTTGCATTGATCCCAAGGATCTAAATCGCAAAATTATGAGAGAGCACTATCCAAATCCCAAGCGCGAAGAGCTCACATGTGAGATGGCTCGCGCCAACTCTTTACCAAAAGCAACGCCTCAAAACGATTCTGGCAAATCCAGCTCGATAAATCCAGCAGGAAACTCTGCACATTTAACACACCCTTTGGAAGATATTGTTACAACAGGATGACGTTTGGGATCATCTCTGCATCAGAATGATGGAAGGTATTGAAGGTGTTCGTGTCTATGTCGATGACATAATCATTTGGCCAACCACCCCGCAGGAGCATGTTAGTCGCCTCCAGCGCGTATTCAGACGAATACATGAGCATGGCCTCTGCCTCAACAGGGCCAAATGCGCTTTTGGTCAGACGTAACTCAAGTTCCGCGGGGACCACATCTCCCAATTGGGTGTGCAGCCGGATGCGGACAAGGTAGCTGCCATCACAGCTATGAAAACACCAGAGGACAAGAAGGCGGTCCTCTGATTTCTGGGCATGGTCAATGTTTTAGGGAAATTCATCCCTAACCTCGCCTCTCATACCACGGCTCTCAGGAACCTGGTCAGGAAGACGACAGACTTCCAATGGCTCCCCGCCCACGAGCGCTAATGGAGAGAACTGAAGGCAAAACTGACCACGGCCCGGTCTTAGCTTTCTTTGATCCAGCAAAGGAGACCAAGATTTTGACCGTGCCAGTCAATCCGGCATTGGGGCAGTGCTCCTTCAATGTGATGAGGCCTCATCATGGGCCCCCGTTGCATATGCGTCACCTGCGATGACCCCCACGGAGCAGGGCTCCGCGCAGATAGAAAAGAAGTGCCTGGGCCTTCTGACCGGTGTTGTTAAATTTCACGATTATGTCTACGGACTTCCTCAATTCACTGTCGAGATCGACCATCACCCGCTGGTCAATATAATACAGAAAGACTTGAATGACATGACGCCTCGCCTCCAGCGTATTCTTCTCAAGCTCCGGCGATACGACTTCCAGCTGGTATGCACCCCAGGCAAGGACCTCATCATTGCTGATGCTCTCTCCAGGGCAGTCAACACTCCATGTGACCCAGCGGGATTTGTCTGCCAAGTTGATGCCCATGTGGCATTCGTGGCCTCCAATCTACCTGCCTCGGATGAACGCCTCGTCCAAATTCGCCGCAAGACGGCGGCTGACCCCTTGCTATAGCGTGTCATGAGCCACCTAACGGATGGGTGGCTCAAGGGCCAATGCCCTCAGTTCTATAATGTCAGAGATGATCTGGCGGCAGTAGACGGGGTTCTTCTAAAACTGGACCGCATTGTCATCCCGCATAGCATGCGCCAGCTTGTCCTGGAACAAATACACGAGGGCCACCTTGGCGTGGAAAAGTGCCGCCGACGGGTCCAAGAGGCAGTGTACTGCCCTGGCATTAATGAGGACATAGCCAACACAGTGCTCAACTGCCCCACTTTTCAGCGCTTCCAGCCGGCCCAACCACGTGAGACCCTGCAGCCCCATGAGTTGGTCACATCACCTTGGACCAAGGTGGGCATCGACTTGTTCCACGCGCTGGGTAGAGACTATGTCCTGATCGTGGACTACTTTTCAAATTACCCGGAGGTGATACGGTTGCACGACCTCACCTCGACTGCAGTCATTCGTGCATGTAAAGATACCTTTGATCGACACGGCATCCCATTCACGATTATGTCGGACAATGGCCCCTGCTTCGCCAGCCAAGAATGGTCTACCTGGGGCACATTCTGGGGTCAGTGGGACCTCTACAAACGGGATGGTGTACACCTGGACCAGAGGGGTACCAATATCCTGGGGGGGAAATTTGCTAATGGAGGGTTTAAACTAGTTCAGCAGGGGCTTGGGAACCTGAATTGTAGCTCCAGTATTCACGAGGTTGAGAGTAGTGAGGTCATGAGTAAGGTTTCAAAGTTGCAGGAGTGTACCAGCAGGCAGGAAGGTGGTTTAAAGTGTGTCTTCAATGCCAGGAGCATCTGGAATAAGGTGGGTGAACATGCGGCATGGGTTGGTACCTGGGACTTCGATGTTGTGGCCATTTCGGAGACATGGATAGAGCAGGGACAGGAATGGTTGTTGCAGGTGCCGAGGTTTAGCTATTTCAGTAAGCTCAGGGAAGGTGGTAAAAGAGGGGGAGGAGTGGCATTGTTGGTCAAGGACAGTATACGGTGGCAGAAAGGACATTTGATGAGGACCCGTCTACTGAGGTAGTATGGGCTGAGGTTAGAAACAGGAAAGGAGAGGTCACCCTGTTAGGGGTTTTCTATAGGCCTCCGAAAAGATCCAGAGATGTAGAGGAAAGGATTGCAAAGATGATTCTGGATAGGAGCGAAAGCAACAGGGTAGTTGTTATGGGGGACTTTAACTTTCCAAATATTGACTGGAAACGCTATAGTTCGAGTACTTTAGATGGGTCCATTTTTGTCCAATGTGTGCAGGAGGGTTTCCTGACACAGTATGTAGATAGGCCAACGAGAGGCGAGGCCATATTGGATTTGGTACTGGGTAATGAACCAGGACAGGTGTTAGATTTGGAGGCAGGTGAACACTTTGGTGATAGTGAGCACAATTCGATTACGTTTATTTTAGTGATGGAAAAGGATAGGTATATACCGCAGGGCAAGAGTTATATCTGGGGTAAAGGCAATTATAATGCTATGAGGCAAGACTTAGGATGCATCGGATGGAGAGGAAAACTGCAGGGGATGGGCACAATGGAAATGTGGAGCTTGTTCAAGGAACAGCTACTGCATGTCCTTGATAAGTATGTACCTGTCAGGCAGGGAGGAAGTGGTCGAGCAAGGGAACCGTGGTTTACTAAGGTAGTCGAAACACTTGTCAAGAGGAAGAAGGAGGCTTATGTAAAGGTGAGACATGAAGATTCAGTAAGGGCGCTCGAGAGTTACAAGTTAGCTAGGAAGGACCTAAAGAGAGAGCTAAGAAGAGCCAGGAGGGGACATGAGAAGTCTTTGGCAGGTAAGATCAAGGATAACCCTAAAGCTTTCTATAGATATGTCAGGAATAAAAGAATGACTAGGGTAAGAGTAGGGCCAGTCAAGGACAGTAGTGGGAAGTTGTGCGTGGAGTCCGAGGAGATAGGAGAGGTGCTAAATGAATATTTTTCGTCAGTATTCACACAGGAAAAAGACAATGTTATCGAGGAGAATACTGAGATTCAGGCTACTAGACTAGAAGGGCTTGAGGTTCATAAGGAGGAGGTGTGCGCAATTCTGGAAAGTGTGAAAATAGATAAGTCCCCTGGGCCGGATGTGATTTAACCTAGGATTGTCTGGGAAGCTAGGGAGGAGATTGCTTAGCCTTTTGCTTTGATCTTTAAGTCATCTTTGTCTACAGGAACAGTGCCAGAAGACTGGAGGATAGCAAATGTTGTCCCCTTGTTCAAGAAGGGGAGTAGAGACAACCCCGGTAACTATAGACCAGTGAGCCTTACTTCTGTTGTGGGCAAAATCTTGGAAAGGTTTATAAGAGTTAGGGTGTATAATCATCTGGATTAGAGATAGTCAACACGGTTTTGTGAAGGGTAGGTCGTGCCTCATAAACCTTATTGAGTTCTTTGAGAAGGTGACCAAACAGGTGGATGAGGGTAAAGCAGTTGATGTGGTGTATATGGATTTCAGTAAAGTGTTTGATAAGGTTCCCCACGGTAGGCTACTGCAGAATATACGGAGGCATGGGATTCAGGGAGATTTAGCAGTTTGGATCAGAAATTGGCAAGCTGGAAGAAGACAAAGGGTGGTGGTTGATGGGAAGTGTTCAGACTGGAGTCCAGTTACTAGTGGTGTACCACAAGGATCTGTTTTGGGGCCACTGCTATTTGTCATTTTTATAAATGACCTGGAGGAGGGCGTAGAAGGATGGGTGAGTAAATTTGCAGATGACACTAAAGTCGGTGGAGTTGTAGACAGTGCGGAAGGATGTTACAAGTTACAGAGGGACATAGATAAGCTGCAGCGCTGGGCTGAGAGGTGGCAAATGGCGTTTAATGCAGAAAAGTGTGAGGTGATTCATTTTGGAAGGAATAACAGGAAGACAGAGTACTGGGCTAATGGTAAGATTCTGGGCAGTGTGGATGAGCAGAGAGATCTTGGTGTCCTGTTCATAGATCCCTGAAAGTTGCCACCCAGGTTGAGAGGATTGTTAAGAAGGCATACGGTGTGTTAGCTTTTATTGGCAGAGGGATTAAGTTTCGGAGTCATGAGGCCATGTTGCAGCTGTACAAAACTCTGTTGCGCCCGCATTTGGAGTATTGCGTGCAATTCTGGTCGCCGCATTATAGGAAGGATGTGGAAGCATTGGAAAGGGTGCAGAGGAGATTGACCAGAATGTTGCCTGGTATGGAGGGAAGATCTTATGAGGAAAGGCTGAGGGACTTCAGGCTGTTTTCGTTAGAGAGAAGAAGGTTACGTGGTGACTTAATTGAGGCGTACAAGATGATCAGAGGATTGGATAGGGTGGACAGTGAGAGCCTTTTTCCTCGGATGGTGATGTCTAGCATGAGGGGATATAGCTTTAAATTGAGGGGAGATAGATATAAGACAGATGTCAGAGGTAGGTTCTTTACTCAGAGAGTAGTAAGGGCATGGAATGCCCTGCCTGCAACAGTAGTGGACTCGCCAACACTAAGGGCATTCAAATGGTCATTGGATAGACATATGGACGATAAGGGAATAGTGTAGATGGGCTTTAGAGTGGTTTCACAGGTCGGCGCAACATCGAGGGCCGAAGGGCCTGTACTGCGCTGCAATGTTCTATGTTCTAACTTTGCCAGGCGGTACAATTTTGCCCATGTGACGTCCAGTCCCCTGCACCCCCAATCCAACGGCAAAGCAGAGAAGGGAGTACTTATCGTCAAACCGCTCCTATGCAAGGCTGCCGATACTGGGTCTGATTTCTACCTTGCCTTGCTGGCCTATCGCTCCGCCCCACTGTCCACTGGCCTGTCGCCAGCCCAGCTGCTCATGGGTCGCACCCTGAGGACGACGGTGCCGTCCATCCATGTCCCAGCCCTCGACCACGTTCCGGTCCTTCTCCGGATGCAGCTGTCTCATGCACAGCACAAGGCGGCTCATGACTCCCGTGCAGCTGATCTCCCTGCCCTGGCTCCAGATGACAACGTCTGTGTCCATCTTCCGGATGGTGGCTGGTCTGCAACCGCTGTTGTCCTTCGGCAAGTGCCCCCCCGCTCGTTCCTGGTTCGTCTACCGGATGGCTCTATTCTGCGCTGCAATCGACACGCCCTTCGTCTCGTTCCACGCTCGCCACGTGATCCTCCAGTGTCGCATCGCCCTCCTGCTGACCCTGCCATGGACTATGCAGAGCTCCCTGTCACTCTGCCTCCCCCTGACTTTGACGCAGTCCAGCCCGCTCCTGAACTCCTGAACCTTGAGGCAGTCAACCAGAATTCGTCGCCCACCTCAGAGACTAAATTTATGAATTTTTCGAACTTATGGACTCTCTGAATTGTTTTGTTACTTTGTTTGATCGTTTCCCTGGTTTGTATATAGTGTTGACCTCGTTACTCTTGTTGCATACTGCTTCTCTGCACCAGGCACCTTCCCATGTAAATAGCTTAGTTCTCATGTACGTAGTCCTGTAAATATGTCTTCGCACCCCACACGTAGTTAGGAACATCCTACCCACACATTATTTATTGCCACACACATACATTTCTTTATAAAAGGGGGGATGTCATAATATACACCAGTATATCATGGTGCAGACACACTCACTGATGGACACACAGCGGGACCAATCAACACACACACCGCAGCCAATCACCAGTTAGAGCACACTCACTATATAGACAGAGGGCATCAGAGTTCCTGCTCATTCGGGATGCAGTTTCTCAGAAGGACAGAGCTTACAGCTTACAGCACAGATCTTCACCATGTGCTGAGTGCATAGACTGGTTAGGCCAGGCATAGGTCTTTAGTTTAATCTAACAGTGTGTTAACCCACAGTGAAAGTATGTTCAAGTTTCTAACGTAATAAAATAGTGTTGCACTATTTTAAGTGTTGGTGGCCTGTATGTGTTCCACGGATCCAGAGCACCCAACACATCAACTGTAACATTATCTTCTGCAGTCTCTCCTTCCTTCCCTTTGCAAGGTATGCATTGTTTGTACAGCATGCAAGCAACAATATTTTTCACTGTATACTAATACATGTGACAATAATAAATCAAATCAAATCAAATCAAATCAAATCAGAAGACCAACGACCTCCACCGAGATGGGTAAGTTACCACCTCTCTCCTGGCATCAGTTCCCCTCAAACCCCTAACCTCCCCTACCCCACAGAACACTGGCTGGACACCTCGCACCCTCCCCACATCCAATCTTCATGCTTGTTCCTCAGCACCCCTTGGCATCTACCAGCACAATCCCTTCATGTCCAGTTGCGGTGTACACATATGCCACCTGCCATAGACCCGCCTGATCCATCAAGCGGGCAGTTCCCAAAGCCCTCTCTTTGTCCCTGGAGGAGAAGATAGCTCATAATAGGGGAGAAGTAGGGGAGGAAGGGAATATGGGGAAAGGAAGGGAATGGGGAGATGGAGGAGAATGGTGGGGGTGGGGGGGGGGGGGGGGTGGGGTGGGTGGATGAGCTGACAGATAAAACCTCGTCCTGTGGCAAGCGGGCAAGGATGAGGGCTTCCCTGGTCCTATGGACATGCTGGACCCTTGCCGCCGCTGCCTGTCCTCCATCCTCCGGATTCTCCTCTGGGTCCTCATGGACCGCTTCCTCCTCCTCAGATGAGGCCACTTGTCCCTCCTCCTCCTCCTGGGTGCAATTGTGTCTTTTAAAAGCATTTAGACAGTTATATGGGTAAGATGGGTATAGAGGGACATGGGCCAAATACAGGCAATTAGGATTAGCTTTGTGGTAAAAACTGGGCGGCATGGATAAGTTGGACCGAATGGCATGTTTTTATGCTATAAACCTGAATGACTCTATGTTGCCCCGCTGCTGTGCCAGGTTATAGAGGACACACCACAAAGCGGGAGACCCTCTGGGGGTGTACTGCACTGCACCACCACAGCGGACCATGTATCGAAACCGCATTTTCAGCAGTCCATGCATGTTCAATGACAGCACAGGTGGCAACACGGGCCTTATTGTACCGGGTCACTGCCTTGGTGTCTGGCCTCCGCACTGGCATTGTCAGCCAGGCCCTCACTGGGTACCCCTTATCCCCCAAGAGGCAACCCTTCAGCCTGGGGTGGTCCTCAAAGATGCCGGGGATCACTGAGTGTCCCAGGATGTCGCTGTCATGTACGTTCCCTGGGAAGAAGTGACATACGTGCATGATCCGGAGGCGGTGCACGTTCCCTGGGAAGCGTTCACACACGTGCATGATCCGGTGGTACACGAGTTGAGCATTCAGGGAGTGGAACCCCCTCTTGTTAATGAAGGGCACTCCCTGGTGCCCCGGTGCGCACAAGTTGACATGCGTGGCATCAATTACCCCCTGGACCTGGGGCATCCCGGTGATGGCGGGGAATACTGCATCCCAGGCATCTTGGTGGGCTTGGTCCAGCTCAAAGTTGATGCAGTCAGCTTGTTACGGATGCCTGCTAGCTAAAATTTTAGAGCTGCAACATTTTAAAGTTTTAAGGCGGTGAGGAAAGATTGGTTCGTTCCAGGAGTGTTAATATAAGAAATAGGGCTTGTTTATTTTAAAAACAAACTTTGTTAAAACAAAAGAAAAACAAAATTTTAACTTTTAAACTTCAACACTAACAGATTGCATGTAGTTTCGAAACCTTAACACACTAGTTCCCATTAAGCAGCACGTTAAATGAACATGCAGCTCTACTTTTGCTTACACAGAAAGGCAAAGGCAATACTTGCATTTACAAAGCAATTTTTCTTCTGTTAGGGAAATTCTTTCAGAACCCTATTTCAAACCTGCCTCTTTCATAATATCTCTTGGTCGCTTTCCAAAGCCTTCACCCCTCAGGAACTGTTCAAAAGAGAATTCCTTCTCTCTCTCTCGAAGCATGCTATTATTATGCAGCCAACATCCCAAAGATGGAAAAAGAGGTCACCAGACTGTGTATTGGGATAATAGCTGGTCAGTCAGGAGAGTCCTGAAGGACAATGGATCTCGGGTGGCTCACCCTTGCTGAACAGGACCATGCTGTATGTGCCCACTAACAGGTTTAAGTCTGAATGGGACAATGTAACTAATGACAGTTTTGGCGTATCCCTCTGATTCCATGCTAGCATTTCTTTTCCTCGGTCTCTTTAACCCTAAATTGCCTGCTACATCTTCTATCTCATTTCTGGACCCAGTTTCCTAATATTTCCCTTGTGTATAGGGCATCTGTAACCTCATGGATGCACTTGTGGGCTGCAGTTTGTGAGATGCCACACAAGTCCTCGCTCGAGCCCTGGAATTAACTGGTAGCTTAAATGCTTAGGAGTGCAGATACCTTAATGGCCACCGGGAACAGGTGCCCTCCTCCTCCACCGGGTGGCAAGTCTGTGAGGATGTGGTACAGCTGCTGTACTGTCTCTTTGTTAAGTTACCTGTGGCACATGCTGGCCATCATCTCCTTCAAAGACCAATGTCGCCTGTATACCCTGGACCACCGCTGGTGACCACTCTGAGTTCCTTCTCAGATGTTAGACGACTGGGTCGTCTTAAGGGTATGCTGGACCCCTGCACATAGGATGCCGTATCCCGTCTGCATCGTCGCTGCTGCCTTCTCCAGTGTCTGGCCACCTGGCAGCTGCAGGATCGACACCACCATCCATTTTGGTATCTGTAAGGAACAGGAGAAGGAGAGAGAGACCCTTACATGTCCTGCTTTCTCTCAGACCGATGTCCAGCGAGCCCTTTATGCTGGAAAACCTTGCTCTGCACACTCACCCCTTGGCCACACCAGGAGCCCCTAGACCCCAGACCCCTGCCGAGAACATTAGGAAGACCGTGCTCAGATGCCCTCAAAATGCTCACCCTTTGGGCGCGAAGATTTCCCCAGTGCTGAAGCCCAGCTCTTGAGTGTTTGATTGTTGGCTGCTGCGTCTATGGTGCTGACGCTTCTAGAGGTCAGGCACACTGTTCAGGCTTCAAAGTTTGGTTGAAATGCGATGCAATAATCATTGTCTGAGACATGGCACATGCACCCATGAGAAGCCACTTGAGCGCTGTGAAGTGCGCGCACAACTAACAAGGCCAATTCCTTACTAGCAATAGCCTTCCGCTGTGAAGCTAGAAGCTGCTCACAGTCAAAAAGAGTTAAAGTGTCCTTCAGTTTATAACCAACAACAGGGCGCTGTCCTGGAGGTTTATGGTAGGACAGACAGCCGGCAGCTGAAGTTGACCCATTATGGGTATCCACAATATTTAAAGATGGCTTGAAGGCATCATAGACGAGAAGCTCCTCAACCCCCCAATCAAGCCCAACCCCTCCCCCCAGAAGGGCCCCAACCCCCCCCCCCCCCTCCCCTCCCCCCTCCCCCACCCCCCACCCTGTCTGGGTAGTGGGACAGCAGCTCTGGTGCTCTTGAGCTGCATGCCGGATAATGGAAATGGCTACTCACCTCCTCAGTTCCCCTCGGCTGCCATTGTGGCAGCTTAATGTTTTTAAGAAGGAAGACTCAACAATGCTCACGTGATTTCTTACTGGGGAGCTGGTGTATTCCCGGGAGCATGGGTAGGTGGGGGAATTCTTTGGGTCTAGCAAGAGCAGGAAACGTGGTGTGACTTAATTGAGCAGAAACCAAAGATTTGCTTCCCCGACGACGGGTTCAAATTTAGGGATTAAGTCGGCGGCAGGTTTGCGATGGGTCAGACCTCATTTCTTCCCATGACAGGTTTCTATCCGCGATACATTGACATGCCATGAATACCGATTATATAAAAACTTTTTTGTAATTACATCCTACCTTCAAGATGAGCGGTACATGAGCATCTCATGGCACCTGGTTCACTTTCATTTAAAGGTGGTGTGCAATAGTTGGCTTTGTGCACGTGTGTTTGAGGGCAGCAGTTTTCCTTGATGAACTCTGCTGCACAGGGACAGGGAGCAGCAGAATGGCAACTTGCATCGAGGCTCTTTAAAAGGGCAGCACGGTAGCATAGTGGTTAGCACAGTTGCTTCACAGCACCAGGGTCCTGGGTTTGTTTCTCGGCTTGGGTCACTGTCTGTGCGGCGTCTGCACGTTCTTCCCGTGTCTGCATGGGTTTCCTCTAGGTGCTCCGGTTTCCTCCCACAGTCCAAAGACGTGCGGGTTAGGTGGATTGGCTGTGCTAAATGGCCCTTAGTGACCAAAAAGGTTAATTGGGGGCTACTGAGTTAAGGGGATGAGGTGAAGGAGGCGTGTGCTTGCATGTGGTGATCTTTCCAAGGGCCAGCGCAGACTCGATGAGCCAAATGGCCTCCTGTGCTGTAAATTCTATGAAATTCCATGGGGAGAGCCCCAGGGCAGACCATCGCTAGATTGGCTACCTTCACGGGGAAGGCCATTAAGATGGCAGGGATGACCAAAACACCAGGGAACTATTGGCAGCAATCTGCCCAACTTTCATTAATCCTGGTGTCTGGCCAAGGACTAAGTCTAATGGACCATGACTGGCTTCAAGAAGCTGAGCTCAACAGGTTGAAAATGTTCATAATTAAAGAAGCATGATGTAATCCAGAAGTATCAGAATGACTTTCAGGATAAACTGGGAAAAATCAAAGGTTTAAATGCAAAAATTCATGAAGACCCAGAGGCCACCCCAATATTTTTCAGGGTTAGACCAATGCTCTATGCATTGCTGGAGAAGGTTGAGTCCAAACGAGAAAGGCTTGAAGACTGGCTACAGTCCAGCCAGTCCAGTTCGGGGAATGGGCAGCCCCTATAGTACCTGTGGTTAAGCCAGAAAACTTTTCCCGTATCTGCGGGAACTATAAATTAGCAGAAAACCAAGCAGCAAAGCTGGACACATATCTGTGGTAGTATGCATTAGGGGTCATGTGGGACTGTGAAGCCGTGATGTCATTGGCTGACAGATCCCGGGTCCTGGTTGGCTGTTGATCTCCAGCTCCGCCCTGAAGGCGGAGTATAAGAACCAGGAATTCTCCCCGCAGCTCCAGTCTGTTGCTGAACTGCGGGGAACGAGTCACGCTTAATAAAACCTCATCGACTTCACCTCTATTCGTCTCTCGGGAGTCTTTTTGCGCTACAATTTATTAAGCGTGCTTAAAGGACTATGGAGCTCAGGATCATCCCGGAATGCCTGAGGATCAGCCCCCATGCAGTGAACTCAGCAGCAGTTTTTAAACACTGGCAGACTTGTTTCGAAGCCTACCTCAGAACGGTCCCCGGCCGGGTCACAGAAGACCAGAAACTACAGGTCCTGCACTCGAGGGTAAGCCTGGAAATTTACCCTCTCATAGAAGACGCAGAGGATTTCCAGACGGCGTTCGCAGCACTAAAGAGCATCTATGTTCGCCCAGTGAACCAGATCTACGCACGCTACCAACTCGCAACGAGACGGCAAAGTCCCGGAGAATTGCTAGACGAATTCTACGCCGCGTTGCTAATTTTGGGACGGGCCTGCAGCTGCCCGCCGGTAAACGCGATTGAACACACGGACATGTTAATTCGCGATGCGTTTGTGGCTGGTATGAACTCTCCCCAAATCCGCCAAAAACTTTTAGAAAAAGAGTCGCTAGGACTCTCAGAGGCACGGGCCCTTGCAGCCTCACTAGATGTGGCCGCGCGAAACGCCCGCGCCTACGGCCCCGACCGCGCGGCAGCCCCTTGGGCTCCGTGGACCCCCGTCGCGACAAACCCCCCCCCCACAGACTTGTGCGGTTCAGACGCCAAGTCGTCCCGGGGGAGCCCGCTGCTATTTCTGCGGCCAGGCGAAACACCCCCGGCAGCGCTGCCCGGCCCGCGCAGCAATTTGCAAGAGCTGCGGGAAAAAGGGCCATTTCGCGGCTGTGTGCCGGTCCCGGGGGGTCGCCGCTGTCCCCGGAGAAGAAGGAGTCCTGCGCGTTCCAAACGCTCCCCAACCCCCCCAGCGCCCCATGTGCGACCCGCAGGCGCCGCCATTTTGGGTCCCGGCCACCACGAGGGGAGGAGGGGCGCTGCCATCTTGGGACCCCCCAGCCCTGCGCGACGCATGGGGGTGGCCATTTTGTTCACCCCCGCCGCCATCTTGGACGGCAACAATGGACCCCAGCATCGACGGCTCCACGGGGTTCGAGGAAGACGCTGAAGCACTACGACCACGTCTGGCCTCAATGACGCTGGACCAAGCACGGCCCCGGACGCTCCAGACGACGACAACAACGGTGCTGATCAACGGACACGAGACACCATGCCTGGTCGACTCCGGGAGCACAGAAAGCTTCATCCACCCCGACACGGTAAGACGCTGTTTTTTGACCATCCGTCCCAGTGCGCAAAAGATTTCCCTAGCTGCAGGATCCCACTTCGTACAGATCAAAGGCTTCTGCATAGTGACCCTAATGGTGCAAGGGAGGGAGTTTAAAAACTACAGGCTCTACATCCTTCCCCAACTCTGCGCGCCCACATTACTGGGATTAGACTTCCAGTGCAATCTGCAGAGCCTAACTTTCCAATTCGGCGGCCCAATACCCCCACTCACTATCTGCGGCCTCGCGACCCTCAAGGTTGAGCCCCCATCCTTGTTTGCAAACCTCACCCCGGATTGCAAACCCGTCGCCACTAGGAGCAGACGGTACAGCGCCCAGGACCGGACATTTATTCGGTCCGAAGTCCAGCGGCTACTGAAGGAAGGCATAATCCAGACCAGCAATAGTCCCTGGAGAGCACAGGTGGTAGTAGTAAAGACAGGGGAGAAGCAAAGGATGGTCATAGACTATAGCCAGACCATCAACAGGTACACACAGCTAGATGCGTACCCTCTCCCCTGCATATCCGACATGGTCAATCGGATTGCCCAATATAAGGTCTTCTCCACCGTGGGCCTCAAGTCCGCCTACCATCAGCTCCCCATCCGCCCAAGTGACCGCAAGTACACAGCCTTCGAGGCAGACGGGCGATTATACCACTTCCTAAGGGTCCCATTTGGCGTCACAAACGGGGTCTCGGTCTTCCAATGGGAGATGGACCGAATGGTTGATCAACACGGGTTGCAGGCCACGTTCCCGTATCTCGACAACGTAACCATCTGCGGCCACGATCAGCAGGACCACGACGCCAATCTCCAAAAATTCCTCCAGACCGCTAAAGCCTTGAACCTCACATACAACGAGGACAAGTGCGTTTTTAGCACAAACCGGCTAGCCATCTTGGGATATGTAGTGCGCAATGGGATAATAGGCCCCGACCCCGAACGTATGCGCCCCCTCATGGAATTTCCCCTCCCTCACTGCTCAAAAGCCCTAAAACGCTGCCTGGGGTTCTTTTCATATTACGCCTAGTGGGTCCCCCAGTACGCAAACAAGGCCCGCCCCCTAATACAGACCACGGCCTTCCCTCTGTCGACAGAGGCTTGCCAGGCCTTCAGCCGCATCAAAGCGGATATCGCAAAGGGCACGATGCGCGCCATCGACGAGTCCCTCCCCTTCCAGGTCGAGAGCGACGCCTCCGATGTAGCTCCAGCGGCCACCCTTAACCAAGCGGGCAGACCCGTGGCCTTTTTCTCCCGAACCCTCCACGCCTCAGAAATCCGCCACTCCTCAGTGGAAAAGAAAGCCCAAGCCATAGTGGAAGCTGTGCGACATTGGAGGCATTACCTGGCCGGCAGGAGATTCACTCTCCTCACTGACCAACGGTCGGTAGCTTTCATGTTCGATAATGCACAGCGGGGCAAAATTAAAAATGACAAGATCTTAAGGTGGAGGATCGAGCTCTCCACCTTCAACTATGAGATCTTGTACCGTCCCGGAAAGCTGAACGAGCCGTCCGATGCCCTATCCCGCGGCACATGTGCCAACGCACAAATTAACCGTCTCCAAACCCTCCACGAGGACCTCTGCCACCCGGGGGTCACTCGGTTCTACCATTTTATAAAGTCCCGCAACCTCCCCTACTCCGTGGAGGAGGCCCGTACAGTCACAAGGAACTGCCACATCTGCGCAGAGTGCAAACCGCATTTTTTCAGGCCGGATAGTGCGCACCTGATCAAGGCTTCCCGTCCCTTTGAACGCCTCAGTCTGGATTTCAAAGGGCCCCTCCCCTCCACCGACCGCAACACATACTTCCTGAATGTGGTGGACGAGTACTCCCGTTTCCCCTTCGCCATCCCCTGCCCTGACATGACAGCGGCCACAGTCATTAAAGCACTTAACACCATATTCACACTGTTCGGTTGCCCCGCATATATCCATAGCGACAGGGGGTCCTCCTTCATGAGTGACGAGCTGCGCAAGTTCCTGCTCAGCAAGGGTATAGCCTCGAGCAGGACGACCAGCTACAACCCCCGGGGGAACGGGCAAGTAGAGAGGGAGAACGGCACGGTCTGGAAGACCGTCCTACTGGCCCTACGGTCCAGGGATCTCCCAGTTTCACGGTGGCAGGAGGTCCTCCCGGACGCCCTCCACTCCATCCGGTTGCTACTATGTACCACCACTAACCAAACGCCTCATGAGCGCCTCCTTGTCTTCCCCAGGAAGTCCTCCTCTGGAACATCGCTGCCGACCTGGCTGGCAGTCCCAGGACCCATCTTGCTCCGGAAACATGTGCGGGCGCACAAGTCGGACCCGTTGGTCGAGAGGGTTCACCTCCTCCACACGAACCCGCAGTACGCCTACGTGGAGTACCCCGACGGCCGACAGGACACGGTCTCCCTGCGAGATCTGGCGCCCGCCGGCAACACACACACCCCCGTGACACCAATCACCCCCTCCCTGCCACCGGCGCACCCCGCTACAGCCCCCTTCCCGGGAGGATCGGTCCTCCTCCCAGGTCCGACCAGAAGTGAAGCTGAAGCTGAAACCGTAAAGCTCCCGGAGGCGACAACACTGGAACAAGCACCACCACCACCGGGGCTGAGCCGATCGACAAGGACGACCAGACCGCCCGCCCGACTCGTGGCATCGGTGTAACACTAGAATGTTGTGGACTTTAACGAGAACGTTTTTTTCTTTTTCCCTCTTAAGAATACTGTAAATAGTTCAAAACAAATAACCCTGTACATAGCCCAGTGTAGGGCACTGTAATGACATGCAAAAGTTTTTTTCCTCCCAGGACCAGCCTTGTAAACCCCTACCACCATGCGAAGCACCACCCCGCCGGGTTCATTTTTAACAAGGGGTGAATGTGGTAGTATGCATTAGGGGTCATGTGGGACTGTGAAGCCGTGATGTCATTGGCTGACAGATCCCGGGTCCTGGTTGGCTGTTGATCTCTAGCTCCGCCCTGAAGGCGGAGTATAAGAACCAGGAATTCTCCCCGCAGCTCCAGTCTGTTGCTGAACTGCGGGGAACGAGTAACGCTTAATAAAGCCTCATCGACTTCACCTCTATTCGTCACTCAGGAGTCTTTGTGCGCTACAATATCCTATCCCAAAGTTGGAAGATTTATATGCAAGACTGGCTGGAGGACATTCATATACGAAAGTGGATATGAGTCATGCACATCAACAGGTGGAGTTAGATGATGCTTCCAAAAAGATATGTGATTATTAATACCCATCAAAAATTATATCAGTATACGCACTTGCCTTCTGGCATTTCATCAGCTTGCGCCATATTTTAAAGAATCATGGAAAGTTAGGGCTTGCCGCGTGTCGTTGTATATCTGGATGATGAATTGATTCCTGGTGCAATCAAAGAAGAACACTTGGATCATCTTGAAGAAATACTGAGAAGATGTCAGGAGGTGAGAGTTCACCTAAAAAGAGAAAAATGCACTTTCCAGGCCAGTGGAGTAGCTTATCCCAGTTACCGTGTGGGTGCCCAGGGATTGAATCCTATAGAGGACAAAGTAAAGGCAATAAAAGCATCGAAAAGAGGAAGCTGATTTAACTAAAGATGCACGATCATTTGAAATAGATGACCCGGTCTAAGTGAGAAATTTCAGCAGTGGCCCAAGGTGGGTTCCAGGAATCGTTGTGGCTAAGACAGGACTGTTAGCTGATGAAGTAAGTGTGCAGGACAGGATTGTGAGAAAACATGCGGATCATTTGCGTGGGAGAGAATCGTTCCAACAGCCAGTGTTACAGCCTGATTCATTGTTGACAGATGGAGCTGTTGTTGGCTGCCTGGGAAGTCACATTTTCAACCAGCCTGCGACAGGAAAGAGTATTGTTGCGACTGAAACAGAGGAGATTGAAGGCTCAGTTCCAAGAGAGAGCTTGGATATGATCTAACAAAATGAAACAGAGACCCGTGTTGAGCACGTTTAGCCCGTTTCCCAGTGCAGGCAGCACTGAGAATGACCCCGCTATTAAACAGGACTCTGATTAATTTCTGGGCCTCGGTGAGGACCGCCTCGCCGAGGCCGCACTTAGTCCCATTTCCTGCACTAACGAACCCAGCTCACCATCGCAGAAAGAGGTTGGGGCGTCCCTAATCTCTAAACCCCCACCCTCCATGGCCTCCAAAACCCCCAACGCCCCAACTCACCAAGGGGATCATGAGTCCCCCGTACCTCAACTCATAAGGGCAAAGTACCTCCTGGCCTGATCCCTGGCATGGAATGATGCCACCTGTGCACCATCAGCCTGGCAGTGCCTCTACCAGCCTGGCAGTGCCACCTGGGCATGGCGAAGGTGGCACCTGGGTGGTGCTGCCAGGGTGCCCAGAATGCATGCGAGGTTGCTTGGGTGGCACTGCCACAGTGCCCAGATGGTGTTGGGGTGCCAGGGTACCACCCTGCCCAGAGCCTAACCACCTGGGGCCGCCAATAGCCTGGGAACCCCCCCAAGTGTCAGTACACCTGCTCCACGGTTGAGAAAACCAGCGCTAAGTGGTGCCCACTCGGCGTCTCCAAGGCGAGGGCGTTCGGGTTAGATCCGGCGTAGACATATTCAATGAGACTAACTGCTCATTGAACATGCAAATCTGGCTCCCGACCTCAATGGCGGATCCACATCGCAATGTCTCACGAGATCTTGTTAGATCTTGCGAGGCGTGACGAGGCTGGCAAATCTCGTGAGAGGCCTCTCGCCAGATTTACCGGCCTTGTCGCATCCCGAGTCGGGGAGCTGTGCCACTCTACAAGAATGCGGAAACCCCCAGAGAGACCGAGTTTTTGATGGATTGAATAAAAATATTAATTGTTGTTGTAATAATCTCACCAAGGCCAGTCTTCCAACACCATAACCTTTTATTTACATAACGGAAAAGGCCACAGTCATGCTTACAGTGCACAAGTCCAAGCCTGGGGACATACAGAATACCGGCTCAGGTTGAAGCAGTGGGTTCTGAACTCGTTTCCCATTGGGCGAGCTCCCACCCGCTCAATAGGCAAGTTTGTACTTCACAAAGCCCACAGGGAGATCTATTGATGATCTCGTGTCCTTTATGGCCACCATAACAGTTGTAAATTATGGGAAATCGTAGAAGTTAACTATTATTCTGTGAATTAAGGCACTTAGAGGGGGAGGGATGTAATAGCTGACCCTTTTAAGGGGTGACCTTCTGAAGGGTCTTGTGACTCACTCTTCAAATCGCTGCCTAGTATGCGGAATTACCGAGCAGAGCACGGACTTTGCTTGTCTGACCCAGGAGGTAGACTGGCAACATCGAGGCTGCAACACTCTGTAAATAGCATGTTGTATAAATAACTGTTCATTGTTTGTACCTAACTGGTGGAGCCATGTTACTACAACATATGTACAAGACAGTAGGCTTCTTCAGTCCCAGCCTTGAGTTTCCTCCATTCAGACTCCTGAAGGTTTCATGACTCTCCCTGATTGTGTTTGTTTGAAGCTTGGAGGATTGACAATGATTGATACTATTTCCCCAGTCCAACATTTATCCTTTCAGTTCTGAACATCCTATTACAACCACAATATGTCATGAAGCATCTTCCAGTTATTTAAGTACTTTTCTGCCGTGCAATCACCCTTGTGATGCAAGTAATGTGGTAGCTAATTTACACCACATGCATATGCCATAAGGGCCATGCGAAAGTGGCCAAATGATCTGCAGAAGAACAAACATTGGCCAGGGCACCACAGATAACTCTCTGCTCCTTTTTAAAATAGAACCAAGGAATCTTTTAGATTTATTTGCAAGGACACCTCCAAAGGTGCTACACTCCACTTTGCCCTGATTGCTGTGTCTCTAGATGCAAATACCCAGAGACTTTCAGGCCTTAGAGAGTCCCTGGAATATACACCACTTTGATCTCAGAATCGTCTTTGTTCTCATGACATTGCAAATGAGCTTGGTGAAGTTTTCAATTCTCGGAATGAGAAAACCGTTGTAAAGAAGATGCCAATCACTGGAAATGAACTGACTTTGGTAACTCTGGTGCTGGGACGCACATACAGGGAGCTTATGTTGCAGCCCTGGTGTGGAGATGCTGTTCTTGACTGTCATCACAATGATCCAGTGATCGTGCAGTCTGTACGCACCTGTTAGCTGAAAAACCTCACATCCCCGAAGGCAGTGGAAATTGGTTAATTGCCATAGATGCATTCCTGAGGCATATAGGAACCATGACAAAATGCATTGCCCAGTATCCTCTAATGCAAATGAGATTTTCCATGAAGAAACTAGCAACTTACATCATGAAAATAAGATTTAACTCATTTAATTATCTTTTAAGACTATGTTATTAAGATCATGTGAAGTATTTGTATGTAATTTGGGATGACTGATGGGACATGCAGGTGGCAAATTATTTTCGATCAAACTGAACAAAGGTAATGCTTCAGGCCCCGTGAGCTAATTGATGGAATTTATGAGGCAATTAGTTCATCTTGCATCTTCAAAAGGTATATAAACCCCAATTCAAGCTCCTGTACACCACATCCTGGTCCCAAGTGGTTTGTGTCGTTCAAGAAACAGAGGTGTCCTTGTGAGGTGAGTAAAATATAACTTTTATTATACCTACTGTGGTTGAATGGCCTGATTCTGATAAGTAATAAATTGAAAAAACAGTGTAACACAACAAAGAAAATTTGTTCCATTGGTGGAATTGTCCGCACCAAAACAGGCTTGGGATTAAATAATATGTAGGAAAATAAATTTGGTTAAAAACTGTTAAATGCTTGAGCAGAGAAATTAATATAATGGAAATAGGTTAACACGTCCATTAAAAGCAGATGGAGGAATGTCACACAGTCAGCAGGATTTTCTAAATGGAGAGATATTATCAGGGAAAATTCAGTGGGAATCACGGAATCTTGGGATCGATATATTACTGATTGGGAACTTTGAGTAAGTCAAATCTGAAGCGAAAGGCAGTTCTGTCTTACCTCAAGTTTCTCTTCAGCTTCCACATCAGCCAGAGAACTTTACAATCTCTACAGCTGTGTCTCCAAAGTAAGAACATTTTTAGGAATGTGACACTTGACCATTTTCATGAGCATAATGGAAAGACGTATTGTAAATTTTGCAAACTAATTCTCTCCTCATCTGAATGAACTGGTGATATTTAAAAAAAAATAGTTTTTTGAAACAGTTTAAAGCTAAATCCTACACCTTTGTCTCACTCTGTTATTATTCCCCCACAGACAGTAGGCAGCTCAACTGATCTCAGCTCCCCTACTGTCTGTGACTACCTTCAGGTAATGTACATGGTGGTGGTAATCTACTCACCTGCCAGTCTCCATTCAGCTCCACCGTTGCAAGGATTTGGACTTTCTCCTCTGGGGAACTGTCTTGAAACAACATATAAAGCCATGAAATTTATTGCAATCATATGCTGGTAGAGAGGTGGTGGCGTAATGGTATTGTTGCTGGACTAGTAATCCAGAGATCTAGGGCAATGCTCTGCAGTCCCAGGTTCAAAACCTACCATGGCAGATGGTGAAATTTGAATTCAATAAAAATCTGGAATTAAAAGTCAAATGATGACCATGCCGATCATTGCCGATTGTCATAAAATCCCATCTGGTTCACTGATGTCCGAAATCTGCCGTCCTTACCCGGTTTGGCCTACATGTGACTCCAGACCCACACAGAGATGCAGTTGACTTTTAACTGTCCCCCACTGAAATGGCCAAGCAAGCCAATCAGTTCAAGGGCAATTAGGGATGGGCAAAAAATGCTGGCTCAGCCAGCGATGCCCGCATCCCAAGAACGAATAAACAAAATGAGAAACTGAAATGCAGAGGACGCAATGACAAGATCATACAAAGAATATTGATTTGCCAAAAGGACATCTGATTAATGAGGAAAGGACTGTGAGTTTAGATGTTTACCTTTCCACTTTCTTTTGATTTTATTGCCCTTAGCTTCTCACAAAGAAAACGAACACACAGTGCCAGGTTTGAACTGCTCAACCTCTCACCATGGTATTTTTTCTCTCTGTGATGTGCATCCTGACTGGTGTCTCCATGGCCTCAACAATCCCATTCATTGATAAGGAATGGGAACTCTGGAAACTGATGTACGGCAAGAGCTACCCTAATCTGGTAAGAAATCTAGGCTGACACGCTAGCAGAGCACTGAATGACCATTATATTGGTTTTCAAGATTTCAATCTGAAGCCTCGGATCCACCCCCAGACCCCCAAACCTGTTAATATTGTTCAGTAAGAGCCACAATTGAAAATCAAAATGCCCTTCCATGGTGAAATATATATTTAACACCAACCAAGGACATGGCAGTTATTGGCGATTTCTTTGATTCAAGTCTGTGAGGCATAAGTAATGGAATGTTTCCCTCCAATTAAACATCGGGAAGACTAAAGCCATTGGCTGTGATTCTTTAGCCCCTCCCACCACTGGGATCTTCCGGTCCTGCTGAAAGTCAATGGACATTTGGCTGGCCTGCCATATTCCCCAGTGGTGGGTCCCACCATGGGGAGGTCAGAAAATCCTAGCCATTGCCTTCAGTCCCGTAGCTAACATACTCTGTTCCCTAGCTGCCAACTTCACTCCCTCTCTAGCAGCAGTCTGTGGCTGAACCAGACTGCTTGTATCCTCGGAGAATATTTGACCCCTTAATTAAACTTCTCAGCATCTGTCTGTGCCTTTACTAAGACTGACTATTTCCATCTCCTTTCCATCGCCTGACTCCACTCCTGCCTCACTTCATCTGCTGCTGAACCCTTCATCTATTCCTGTGTTACCTCAAGACTTTGTTATTGAAGTGCCCTTCTGGACAGTCACATTATACCTTTTGTAAAGTGGACATTATCCAAATCGCTGCTGCCTGTATCCTAACTTGCACCAAATTCCATTCATCCATCACCCCTCCGTTCGTTGATCTACTTTGGTTCCTGGTTGAGCAATATCTCAATTTTAAAATTCTCACCTTTGCTTTCAAATCACACTGTAGCCTGGTCTCTCCTTGTCTCTGTAATCGCCTCCAGCTCCATAACCCTCCAAGGTATCTGCCACGTCTACATAGAACATAGAACAATACAGCGCAGTACAGGCCCTTCGGCCCACGATGTTGCACCGAAACAAAAGCCATCTAACCTACACTATGCCATTATTATCCATATGTTTATCCAATAAACTTTTAAATGCCCTCAATGTTGGCGAGTTCACTACTGTAGCAGGTAGGGCATTCCACGGCCTCACTACTCTTTGCGTAAAGAACCTACCTCTGACCTCTGTCCTATATCTATTACCCCTCAGTTTAAAGTTATGTCCCCTCGTGCCAGCCATATCCATCCGCGGGAGAAGGCTCTCACTGTCCACCCTATCCAACCCCCTGATCATTTTGTATGCCTCTATTAAATCTCGTCTTAACCTTCTTCTCTCCAACGAAAACAACCTCAAGTCCGTCAGCCTTTCCTCATAAGATTTTCCCTCCATACCAGGCAATATCCTGGTAAATCTCCTCTGCACCCGCTCCAAAGCCTCCACGTCCTTCCTATAATGCGGTGACCAGAACTGTACGCAATACTCCAAATGCGGGCGGACCAGAGTTCTGTACAGCTGCAACATGACCTCCCGACTCCGGAACTCAATCCCTCTACCAATAAAGGCCAACACTCCATAGGCCTTCTTCACAACCCTATCAACCTGGGTGGCAACTTTCAGGGATCTATGTACATGGACACCTAGATCCCTCTGCTCAGCCACACTTTCAAGAACTTTACCATTAGCCAAATATTCCGCATTCCTGTTATTCCTTCCAAAGTGAATCACCTCACACTTCTCTACATTAAACTCCATTTGCCACCTCTCAGCCCAGCTCTGCAGCTTATCTATATCCCTCTGTAACCTGCTACATCCTTCCACACTATCGACAACACCACCGACTTTAGTATCGTCTGCAAATTTACTCACCCACCCTTCTGCGCCTTCCTCTAGGTCATTGATAAAAATGACAAACAGCAACGGCCCCAGAACAGATCCTTGTGGTACTCCACTTGTGACTGTACTCCATTCTGAACATTTCCCATCAACCACCACCCTCTGTCTTCTTTCAGCTAGCCAATTTCTGATCCACATCTCTAAATCACCCTCAATCCCCAGCCTCCGTATTTTTTGCAATAGCCTACCATGGGGAACCTTATCAAACGCTTTGCTGAAATCCATATATACCACATCAACTGCTCTACCCTCGTCTACCTGTTCAGTCACCTTCTCAAAGAACTCAATAAGGTTTGTGAGGCATGACCTACCCTTCACAAAGCCATGCTGACTATCCCTGATCATATTATTCCTATCTAGATGATTATAAATCTTGTCCCTTATAATCCCCTCCAAGACTTTACCCACTACAGACGTGAGGCTCACCGGTCTATAGTTGCCGGGGTTGTCTCTGCTCCCCTTTTTGAACAAAGGGACCACATTTGCTATCCTCCAGTCCTCTGGCACTATTCCTGTAGCCAATGATGACATAAAAATCAAAGCCAAAGGTCCAGCAATCTCTTCCCTGGCCTCCCATAGAATCCTAGGATAAATCCCATCAGGTCCCGGGGACTTATCTATTTTCAGCCTGTCCAGAATTGCCAACACCTCTTCCCTACATACCTCAATGCCATCTATTCTATTAGCCTGGGGCTCAGCATTCTCCTCCACAACATTATCTTTTTCCTGAGTGAATACTGACGAAAAATATTCATTTAGTATCTCGCCTATCTCTTCAGACTCCACACACAATTTCCCATCCCTGTCCTTGACTGGTCCTACTCTTTCCCTAGTCATTCGCTTATTCCTGACATACCTATAGAAAGCTTTTGGGTTTTCCTTGATCCTTCCTGCCAAATACTTCTCATGTCCCCTCCTTGCTCGTCTTAGCTCTCTCTTTAGATCCTTCCTCGCTACCTTGTAACTATCCATCGCCCCAACCGAAACTTCACACTTCATCTTCACATAGGCCTTCTTCTTCCTCTTAACAAGAGATTCCACTTCCCTGGTAAACCACGGTTCCCTCGCTCGACGCCTTCCTCCCTGTCTGACCGGTACATACTTATCAAGAACACGCAGTAGCTGATCCTTGAACAAGCCCCACTTATCCAGTGTGCCCAACACTTGCAGCCTACTTCTCCACCTTATCCCCCCCAAGTCACGTCTAATGGCATCATAATTGCCCTTCCCCCAGCTATAACTCTTGCCCTGCGGTGTATACTTATCCCTTTCCATCATTAACGTAAACGTCACCGAATTGTGGTCACTGTCCCCAAAGTGCTCTCCTACCTCCAAATCCAACACCTGGCCTGGTTCATTACCCAAAACCAAATCCAACGTGGCCTCGCCTCTTGTTGGCCTGTCAACATATTGTTTCAGGAAACCCTCCTGCACACACTGTACAAAAAACGACCCATCTATTGTACTCGAACTATATATTTTCCAGTCAATATTTGGAAAGTTAAAGTCTCCCATAATAACTACCCTGTTACTTTTGCTCATATCCAGAATCATCTTCGCCATCCTTTCCTCTACATCCCTAGAACTATTAGGAGGCCTATAAAAAACTCCCAACAGGGTGACCTCTCCTTTCCTGTTTCTAACTTCAGCCAATACTACCTCGGAAGAAGAGTCCCCATCTAGCATCCTCTCCGCCACCGTAATACTGCTCTTGACTAGCCGCGCCACACCTCCCCCTCTTTTGCCTCCTTCTCTGAGCTTACTAAAACACCTAAACCCCGGAACCTGCAACATCCATTCCTGTCCCTGCTCTATCCATGTCTCCGAAATGGCCACAACATCGAAGTCCCAGGTGCCAACCCACGCTGCCAGTTCCCCTACCTTGTTTCGTATACTCCTGGCATTGAAGTAGACACACTTCAAACCACCTACCTGAACGCTGGCCCCCTCCTGCGACGTCAAATCTGTGCTCCTGACCTCTATACTCTCATTCTCCCTTACCCTAAAACTACAATCCAGGTTCCCATGCCCCTGCTGCATTAGTTTAAACCCTCCCAAAGAGCACTAACAAATCTCCCCCCCAGGATATTTGTGCCCCTCAGGTTCAGATGTAGACCAACCTGTCTGTAGAGGTCCCACCTTCCCCAGAAAGAGCCCCAGTTATCCAAAAATCTGAAACCCTCCCGCCTGCACCATCCCTATAGCCACGTGTTTAAATGCTCTCTCTCCTTATTCCTCATCTCACTATCACGTGGCACGGGCAACAACCCAGAGATAACAACTCTGTTTGTTCTAGTTCTGAGCTTCCATCCTAGCTCCCTGAAAGCCTGCCTGACATCCTTGTCCCCTTTCCTACCTATGTCGTTGGTGCCAATGTGGACCACGACTTGGGGCTGCTCCCCCTCCCCCCTAAGGACCCGGAAAACACGATCCGAGACATCACGTACCCTTGCACCTGGGAGGCAACATACCAAACGTGAGTCTCTCACGCTCCCACAAAATCTCCTATCTGTGCCCCTGACTATAGAGTCCCCAATTACTAATGCTCTGCTCCTCTCCCCCCTTCCCTTCTGAGCAACAGGGACAGACTCCGTGCCAGAGGCCCGTACCCCATGGCTTACCCCTGGTAAGTCCCCCCCCCACAAGTATCCAAAGCGGTATACTTGTTTCTCAGGGGAACGACCGCAGGGGATCCCTGCACTGACTGTTTTTTCCCAGTCCCTCTTACAGTTACCCACCTATCTCCAATCTTTGGTGTAACTAATTCCCTGAAGCTGCTATCTATGACCCCTTCTGCCTCCCGAATGATCCGAAGTTCTTCCAACTCCAGCTCCAGTTCCCTAACTCGGTCTTGTAGGAGCTGGAGATGGCAGCACTTCCTGCAGGTAAAATCAGCAGGGACACTAACTGCATCCCTCACCTCAAACATCCTGCAGGAGGAACATTGCACTCCCTTCCCTGCCATTCCTCTAACTTTCTACCAAGATCTGGCTAACAACTAAATTAAATTTTTATAAAAAATAATAATAATATAATAAAAATATGGTACTTACCTCAGACCAATGGGTTTTATTATTAGGTTAGAGGAGGAGGGCGGGTGGGAGACACTACACGTGTAGTGTCTCGGGTTTCCTCTCCACCAGAATTTATTGGTGAGGGTCTTCCCAGACGTCCGCGGGTCGACTTCCTGATCCCGCCTAAAAAACTAATTTAAAAAAAAAAGAAAAATTCTCAGCTCCTGCTGAAATTGACTAACCAGCCAGCTCCACTCCCGCCGAAATCGACTGGCCTGCCCCTGCAAAGACAAGTGCTTTTAAAGGTTGACTTACCTCCCAGCAACCTCCTTCCGCAATGCTCCCGCTGAAACTGACTAACCAGCTGCTCTCACGCCGCCGAAATCGACTGGCCTGCCCCTGCAAAGACAAGTGCTTTTAAAGGTTGACTTACCTCCCAGCAACCTCCTTCCGCAATGCTCCCGCTGAAACTGACTAACCAGCTGCTCTCACGCCGCCGAAATCGACTGGCCAGCCCCTGCAAAGAGAAGTGCTTTTAAAGGTTGACTTACCTCCCAGCAACCTCCTTCCGCAATGCTCCCGCTGAAACTGACTAACCAGCTGCTCTCACGCCGCCGAAATCGACTGGCCTGCCCCTGCAAAGAGAAGTGCTTTTAAAGGTTGACTTACCTCCCAGCAACCTCCTTCCGCAATGCTCCCGCTGAAACTGACTAACCAGCTGCTCTCACGCCGCCGAAATCGACTGGCCTGCCCCTGCAAAGACAAGTGCTTTTAAAGGTTGACTTACCTCCCAGCAACCTCCTTCCGCAATGCTCCCGCTGAAACTGACTAACCAGCTGCTCTCACGCCGCCGAAATCGACTGGCCTGCCCCTGCAAAGAGAAGTGCTTTTAAAGGTTGACTTACCTCCCAGCAACCTCCTTCCGCAATGCTCCCGCTGAAACTGACTAACCAGCTGCTCTCACGCCGCCGAAATCGACTGGCCTGCCCCTGCAAAGACAAGTGCTTTTAAAGGTTGACTTACCTCCCAGCAACCTCCTTCCGCAATGCTCCCGCTGAAACTGACTAACCAGCTGCTCTCACGCCGCCGAAATCGACTGGCCTGCCCCTGCAAAGAGAAGTGCTTTTAAAGGTTGACTTACCTCCCAGCAACCTCCTTCCGCAATGCTCCCGCTGAAACTGACTAACCAGCTGCTCTCACGCCGCCGAAATCGACTGGCCTGCCCCTGCAAAGACAAGTGCTTTTAAAGGTTGACTTACCTCCCAGCAACCTCCTTCCGCAATGCTCCCGCTGAAATTGACTAACCAGCTGCTCTCACGCTGCCGAAATCGACTGGCCTGCCCCTGCAAAGAGAAGTGCTTTTAAAGGTTGACTTACCTCCCAGCAACCTCCTTCCGCAATGCTCCCGCTGAAACTGACTAACCAGCTGCTCTCACGCCGCCAAAGTCGACTGGCCTGCCCCTGCAAAGACAAGTGCTTTTAAAGGTTGACTTACCTCCCAGCAACCTCCTTCCGCAATGCTCCCGCTGAAACTGACTAACCAGCTGCTCTCACGCCGCCAAAGTCGACTGGCCTGCCCCTGCAAAGACAAGTGCTTTTAAAGGTTGACTTACCTCCCAGCAACCTCCTTCCGCAATGCTCCCGCTGAAATTGACTAACCAGCTGCTCTCACGCCGCCGAAATCGACTGGCCTGCCCCTGCAAAGAGAAGTGCTTTTAAAGGTTGACTTACCTCCCAGCAACCTCCTTCCGCAATGCTCCCGCTGAAACTGACTAACCAGCTGCTCTCATGCCGCCGAAATCGACTGGCCTGCCCCTGCAAAGAGAAGTGCTTTTAAAGGTTGACTTACCTCCCAGCAACCTCCTTCCGCAATGCTCCCGCTGAAACTGACTAACCAGCTGCTCTCACGCCGCCGAAATCGACTGGCCTGCCCCTGCAAAGAGAAGTGCTTTTAAAGGTTGACTTACCTCCCAGCAACCTCCTTCCGCAATGCTCCCGCTGAAACTGACTAACCAGCTGCTCTCACGCCGCCGAAATCGACTGGCCTGCCCCTGCAAAGACAAGTGCTTTTAAAGGTTGACTTACCTCCCAGCAACCTCCTTCCGCAATGCTCCCGCTGAAATTGACTAACCAGCTGCTCTCACGCCGCCGAAATCGACTGGCCTGCCCCTGCAAAGAGAAGTGCTTTTAAAGGTTGACTTACCTCCCAGCAACCTCCTTCCGCAATGCTCCCGCTGAAATTGACTAACCAGCTGCTCTCACGCCGCCGAAATCGACTGGCCTGCCCCTGCAAAGAGAAGTGCTTTTAAAGGTTGACTTACCTCCCAGCAACCTCCTTCCGCAATGCTCCCGCTGAAACTGACTAACCAGCTGCTCTCACGCCGCCGAAATCGACTGGCCTGCCCCTGCAAAGAGAAGTGCTTTTAAAGGTTGACTTACCTCCCAGCAACCTCCTTCCGCAATGCTCCCGCTGAAATTGACTAACCAGCTGCTCTCACGCCGCCGAAATCGACTGGCCTGCCCCTGCAAAGAGAAGTGCTTTTAAAGGTTGACTTACCTCCCAGCAACCTCCTTCCGCAATGCTCCCGCTGAAATTGACTAACCAGCTGCTCTCACGCCGCCGAAATCGACTGTCTAATTGTGGACAGTTGGAAATCCCCAATCTTTATTGATCCACCTCTGCTGGCCATGCCTTCAGTTGCTTTAGCCCTGAGTTCTGGAGTTCCTTGCCCAAATGTCTCTGTCTCTCCACCTCTCCTTTCTCCTTTAAGATGCTCCTTAAAACCTACCTCTTTGATCCAGATTTTGGCCGTCAGCCTTAATATCAAATAATATTGCTCACTGTCAAACTTTGCTTTAATTCTTCTATGATGCGCTTGGGGATGTTTTATGATGTTAAAGCAACGCTATGAATACAATAATTTTGTTTCTGTCTGTGGAGAAGCAGCATGACGTAACAAATTAAGATGCTTTCAAAATCCTCACGAGCCTAAATTTGGACTTCAGCAGGCAGCCTGAGGAAATTGTGACTGCAAATCTGCAACCGTCAGTCCGTTGAGGGAAAGAATGGGGATTCTGGGACACCCCCAGAATGTTTTTAGGATCAGAGGTGCCCACACAGCTAGGAGTACACATGTGATACCTGTTTGTCCAACTCTTGGCTGGCATCATGATTTAGTTTAGCTGAGTGACTACTCCACAGCTCATCTATTTTGCAGGAAAGGAATTTGGTGCAACCAATGCTATGCTTCAGATTTGAGAAGCTGTATTCATTTCCTGGCTTCTTTGCCCATGGCTTAAATCCCAAGATTTTTCCTACCTTACTGAATTGAGCCATGACTATTGCTTTGCTAACCCATAGTTTTTTAAAAAGTAATTATTTCTAAAACCACCTCTTGAAACTTCTGTGGTTTCTCCTTTCCCCTCTTTGCTCCTGCCAGTTCTGATGCTAGTTCTGACTGAAAGAGAAATTTCATTTTTGGGTCTTCGCTTCTCCAAATTTAATTTTGATAGTCTTGGCAAAGCACCTGTCGCTAACGTGAAGTGGTATCAACCCCGCCTTGAACATTTAGCTGCCTTCACTCATGGACGAAACATGCCATTTGCAACTTCAGTATCTTCTTTTGTCGGGGCCTTTCCTGTTGATTCCCTTATTTCCTATTTATTTTATTTTATCATTATCGTTTCGGTCCAAGGACCGTTAAAGGTGACATATCCTCAAGAAAGATCTACTGGATCTGAAACAGAGACCTTTATCCTTTTACTTTTAGCATTTTTTTGCACCCCCCTTTCCCCTTGTGTTTGTTTATCTTGTGTGAGGGTGGGGCAGGTTAAAGAGGGGGGTTAGAAATTAGATAAGAATTAACCAGTTGTATTTGCTGCCTATATAATTATAGTTATTGTTATTAATAAAAGTTAATTGTGTTTCGATTTACAAACCTAGTGACTGTAGTTCTTGGGCAGCCAAAGACCAAATACTTCGGGTATTTTTAAAATTAAGAGTTAATTTTAATTGTGTTGCGACCCTGGTCAAGAGGAGCTGGAATTGACCCCTCACTAGCCCAGGGTGTAATTACACTTCTACTTGGATATAAGCAATAACACAGGGTATTGGATTCCATTGATATTAGACTGCAGCAAACTAATTCTCTTTGTATAGGAGGAAGATCAGGCCAGGAGAGGAATTTGGCTGGACAACCTGGAGAAGATTGATGCTCACAATGCTCAGTATCTTCAAGGGAATACCATGTATGAAATGACCATGAATCAATTTGGAGACTTGGTGAGTCATGAAAATGTTAGAGCTTCAGAGTTGCTCGTTTGATACTGGGCATGATGGAGAATGACCTTATTCCAATTAAGCAAAGCCCCCCACCTTCCTGGGACAAGGGTATATCAGCTGGAATCATTGCTGTGTCCATTGGTCCAGTTGCCATCTTCAACGATATAACTAACTTGGTGTGAACAAATATTCCCATGAACCATCAATTGCTCAACGTCACCACACACACTGCAATGGTTCAATAAGGGGGTGAACCTGGCTAATGAATGTGGCCTTGCCTCAAATGGCCACATCCTGAGAACCAGTATTAAAAAAGGAACATGGAAGTCACAACAATCATAAAAGTTCTGTAGATCATCTAACACATATGAAAACATAAATATATCTCAATCACCACTCCCTGAATCATCTATCTAATTTGCTCATCAACGTTTTGGCTTTAATTGCCTCCATCAACTCAGTGGACAATCTACTGCATATATTCACCGCCCCCACCCGATGAAAAATAATTACATTTAAACTCTCCATCTTTACTCTTGGCTTGAGCCCAGGTCTCTTGGCTCTGCAGCCTGTTGCAATATAGTGCCGAATCAATACAGTGCAGAAGGAGGCCATTCGGGGGGGGGCGACATGGGGGTGCAGCGGTTAGCATTGTTGCCTCACGGTGCCGAGGACCCAGATTTGATCCAGTCATGGGTCGCTGTCCATGTGGAGTTTGTACATTCTCCCTGTGTCTGCATGGGTTTCACCCCCACAACCCAAAGATGTGCAGGAGAGTTGGATTGACCACGCTAAATTGCCACTTCATTGGGAAAAAAAATAGGGTGTACAAAATTATGAGAGGAAGAAACTGAGTGGACAGGATAAAATTGTTTCCCTTGGTGAAGAATTCTAGAGTCAAAGGACATAAATTCAAGATAAGTGGCTGAAGGTGTAGAGGGGACATGAGGAAAAAGATTTTATGCAGAGGGTAGTGGGAGTCTAGAATTTGCTGCCCGAGTTGGTGGTGGAGGCAGAGACCCTACTCTCTTTTAAAAAGTACCTGGCTCTGCACCTTAAGTGCTGTAAGCTACAGGGCTATGAACCAGGAACAGGAAGGTAGGATTAGAAAGGGCACCTGGGTGTTCTTGAGCTGACATGGCCAAGATGGGCCAAATGGCCTCCTTCTGTGCCGTAGCTTTTCTATGGTTCCATGACACAAAGATTGTCTGGGTGGTTGACAATGAAGGCAAAGTTTTTATATTACAGGAGGATATAGGCAGGTTGGTCAGATGGACAGATTAGCGGCAGATGGAATGTAACCATGAAAAGTGTAAGGTGATGCACTTTGGAAGGAATAACATGAAAAGGGAGTACTCAATGAATGGCAGGACACTAGGAAGCTCAGAGGAATAGAGGGATCTTGGGGTGCTTGTCCAGAGATCCCTGAAGGTGTCAGGATAAAGAATGACTCAGGGCGACATGGTGGCACAGTGGTTAGCGCTGCTGCCTACGGCGCTGAGGACCCGGGTTCGATCCCAGCCCTGGGTCACTGTGTGGAGTTTACACATTCTCCCCGTGGTTTACTGTAGTCTAACATTCACCTCTACAACCCAAAGATGTGCAGGTTGGGTGGATTGGCCACGCTAAATTGCCCTTAGTGTCCAAAATTGTCCTTAGTGTTGGGTGGGGTTACTGGGGTATGGGGATAGGGTGGAGGTGTGGGCTTGGGTAGGGTGCTCTTTCCAAGAGCCAGTGTTGACTCGATGGGCTGAATGGCCTCCTTCTGCACTGTAAATTCTATGAAATCTATAAATTGCTCCTTAATTGGAAAAAAAATTATTGGGTCCTCTAAATACAAAAAAAAGAGTTATATTTTTTTAAAAAGGCAAAGGATGACTTAGTCCCTTACAAATGACCACCTACCCTCCTCCCCATCTTGATTGTAACTTTTTAAATCTTTGTATCTATTCCTCATTCCGGGTTTGTGGCGAGCCCATTAACTTACAAAGGCAACCGGTGACGAGTGGTGTCCCGCAGGGTTCAGTGTTGGGGCCACAGCTGTTCTCTTTATATATTAACGATCTAGATGATGGGACTGGGGGCATTCTGGCTAAGTTTGCCGATGATACAAAGATAGGTGGAGGGTCAGGTAGTATGGAGGAGGTGGGGAGGCTGCAGAAAGATTTAGACAGTTTAGGAGAGTGGTCCAAGAAATGGCTGATGAAATTCAACGTGGGCAAGTGCGAGGTCTTGCACTTTGGAAAAAAGAATAGAGGCATGGACTATTTTCTAAACGGTGACAAAATTCATAATGCTGACGTGCAAAGGGACTTGGGAGTCCTAGTCCAGGATTCTCTAAAGCCAAACTTGCAGCTTGAGTCCGTAATTAAGAAAGCAAATGCAATGTTGTCATTTATCTCAAGAGGCTTGGAATATGAAATGAAAAATGAAAATCGCTTATTGTCACAAGTAGGCTTCAATGAAGTTACTGTGAAAAGCCCGTAGTCGCCACATTCCGGCGCCTGTTCGGGGAGGCTGGTACGGGAATTGAACTGTGCTGCTGGCCTGCCTTGGTCTGCTTTAAAATCCAGCTATTTAGCCCAGTGTGCTAAACCAATATAAAAGCAGGGATGTACTTCTGAAGCTTTATAAAGCATTAGTTAGGCCCCATTTAGAATACTGTGAGCAATTTTGGGCCCCACACCTCAGGAAGGACATACTGGCACTGGAGCGGGTCCAGCGGAGATTCACACGGATGATCCCAGGAATGGTAGGCCTAACATACGATGAACGTCTGAGGATCCTGGGATTATATTCATTGGAGTTTAGGAGGTTGAGGGGAGATCTAATAGAAACTTACAAGATAATGAATGGCTTAGATAGGGTGGACGTAGGGAAGTTGTTTCCATTTGCAGGGGAGACTAGGACCCGGGGGCACAGCCTTAGAATAAAAGGGAGTCACTTTAGAACAGAGATGAGGAGAAATTTCTTCAGCCAGAGAGTGGTGGGTCTGTGGAATTCATTGCCACAGAGGGCGGTGGAGGCCGGGACGTTGAGTGTCTTTAAGACAGAAGTTGATAAATTCTTGATTTCTCGAGGAATTAAGGGCTATGGAGAGAGAGCGGGTAAATGGAGTTGAAATCAGCCATGATTGAATGGTGGAGTGGACTCGATGGGCTGAATGGCCTTACTTTCGCTCCTATGTCTTATGGTCTTATGGTGATTTGATGGGGAAAATTCAGGGTTTCTCATTGGCATCAGGTCGGTGAATGAGTTTTACTTTTTGTACCAGCTTTGAAATGAACATATCTGTAGATCATCCATTTTGTTAGCAACCGTTAACAGCTTGGCCTGAAGACTTCATTGACCAAGAGAGTCCACTTCAATCTGGACAAACACATTGTGCAGTCTAATTGCACCAGCTATTTCTCAGTTGACGGAACATGTTAATCCATCATGTTTGTGTTTCTGATTGTTTCATTTTATTCCCGCTCCCAGTTTGCTTTCAAGGTTCAATTGAAAATCGTGTTGGCTCCTGGGGTACAAAACCTGGCCAATTTTAATGATCGCCAATTTACAAAGTGTTTTGGCAGTACAGTCACTTGATACTTTAATATCAGCTCCTTAGATGCGATCTTGATGGAGACTGGCTCCATTGTGACCTTCTCTGTCTTGGTTATTTTTGAAGACCCAATTCAACTTTGCCTCTGATTATTGGGATCTATTGGCTAACTGCTCCATGGAGCAATCCAATTTGTGTCCAAAATCATGTTCTCAGTTGAATAGCCCTTATAAGGATTTCTGAATCTATTCCTGTTCAATTGAAGTTATCCATGACAATTGCATCTGTTCCTGTTCAGGTTTCCCTTATTTGGCTGCAGATTTCTTGATACAATCTCTGTTGATGATCTGCAATGGGTGCTAGGAATTTGTTTCCTGTTTGTTGTCATAGAATCATAGAATTCCTACAGTTCAGAAGCAGATAATTTGGCCCATCGTGTCTGCACCGACTGTCTGAAAGATCGCCCTACCGAGGCCCACTCCCCCACCCTAACCCCGTAACTTCACCTAACTTGCACTTCTTTGAACACTAAGAAGCAATTTAGCCTGGTCAATCCTGCAGATCTTTGGACTTTGGGAGGAAGCCGTAGCACCCAGAGGAAACGCACTCAGACATGGGGAGAATGCGCAAACTCCACACAGACAGTTACCCAAGGCCGAAATCGAACCCGGGTTCCTGGCACTGTGATGCAGCAGTGCTAACCACTGTGCCACCATGCTACTCTTTGTCAAGCTTTGCACTTTTGCATAAATGTTCCAATGCACCTAGTCTTAATGAATGAACCCACAATGTGTTTACCCAATCCCTTATGAGTGATAGGTGCTTTTATATCATTATAATCACATGGCAAGTCTCATCGTTATTATGCATTCTTCCAGACACCAATGGAGTTTGCTAATTTGTACACTGATGCAAGGATATCTGAAATGGTCAATTATACAGACGATGCTTTGTTCGGTTTTGAAATGGAGGAACTGGAAGAAATGGAGGAAATCAATGACCTTCCCCAAGAAGTGGACTGGCGTAAAATGCACTATGTTGGTAAAATAAAGGATCAGGTACTTACTACTTAAACCATGTATATTCAATGCAGGCCAGCTGACATGATTCAGTTTATTGGGGCTGTGTGGGGCCGTTCCTGTATAATTTTTTTTGGGGGATTCCAAGGTTTATTCACTCTTGCCATTTCAAACCTTTAACATATTCAACCAGCTGGCATTTGAGGGTTGGAGCTGTGGCAAATAACGGAAGGAACAATTTGTGTGTGCTTTTCCTCAAAGAGCCAGTAGATGGAGATATTGAGAACTGCAGCAGGCAATTGGGAATAAGTGTTTGATTCAGACAGGTAAAAGAGAAACATTTATTCATTTTGATTTTTGGATATTAATAATGATAGATATACATTCAGGATCTTCTGAATTTTCCAATGCCAATGTTCCAGTCTAACACTTATGCCTGGCAGATTCTCAAAGGTCTAGATGGGGAAATAATACAATCAAAACTGATTTACAATTCACTTTATAAAATCATGTGGCCAATGATATTGTGGTCAATGTGGTCAAAGATCAATGAAAAGGGGCTGTGTGAAGCATGGAACTTCAAAAGTCTGTGGGCTGAATGTGGGGCCTTGCATTGGGAGGGAGGGGTGGGGAAATGTATTGCTTGCCCCTTGGAAGAAAAATCGGTCAGAAGCCAACCTACTTCAAAACACCTTTAATCTGGTGTTGTAGGACTTCTTGCTGTACTTCAAATAAGGCTACCTTACAACTGCTGGTTGTAATAGGCTGCTGGTGGCCTTAACAAGCAGAGAGTGAGTGGGCGCCACAGTGGAAGAAAGTCCCACCCTCGAGAGCTCCAGCAGTACCAGCAGAGCGAGATGGCTTCTGCTGGAACTCCATGATGAAGTATCATGGACATCACAGAGGTGAGACCAGGATTTTATGGTTGGGAGGGCTTGGGTGCCCTAGAGACAAAGTGGTGAAGATCATGGAGAAAAGATTTTTAAAATTTTAACATTTTCCAATTTATGTGTTTTTCCTTCAGGGTATGTGTTTATCCTGCTACGCGTTCACCGCAGTTGGTGCTCTGGAAGGTCAGTTGGCCAAGAAAAAGAAGCAACTAATCGAACTGAGTGTACAAAACATCATTGACTGCTCTGATGAATATCGGAACTTTGGATGCAGGGGAGGCTTGCCGTATCATGCCTTTCAATACATACGAGACCATGGCATTGAATCTGAACAATCATACCCCTACCAAGCAAAGGTACACTCACTGCACACTGTACACTGACTGAAATTTGTTCACAGAAGCTGGTTGGATCTGAGATTCCTCATGCATCGTGGCATGCAAATGACATTTTGGATATCAGCAGGAAGGATGTCATTCATTCTTAAAGTGTATCAGTGCAGGAATTAGTCCTTGTCCTTCCTGACAGAACTGCTGGTCTTGCTACAGTGATCATTTCTGAATTATAAAACCTTTCAGTGATGCTCACTCCTTGATGACTCAATTGGCTGGGAAGTATTCACTCGGAAGAGTCAAATTTGTTTAAAAAAAAAAGGACATTGGTCAAATGTGAAGTTTTGATTATGAGTGGCTTCTAAGACATAGGAGACGTCACATTTGAGTTTGCCACTTTCCTCATTCAATGACAGTGCAAAATAATCTTTCAGGAGAGATTGTGGATAGGGAGTGGAAACACTGACTTAATTTTCACTCCCTTTTCTGGGCACTGAGGCAAACTGTAGCATCTCAAGTACTATCCCAGTTGAGATCAATTTACTCAATACATAGAGTGGATATTTTGTCTTGTGCAGCAAAGATGAGAGAGAGAGAAGGGAATAAAGAAAGGAGAGAGAGAGAGTCAGAGAGAGAGAGAGTCAGTCAGTCGAAGTGCTGGGTCCAGGTGAGTCTGATGCTATTCAATAAGCGAAAGGGACAGTGGAATGCACAGGAGCCAAGTGATAGATAATTTCCTTTCGAATTTTGTGCTGAGAGATTATGGAGAGTTTGGGATGAGTGAGACTTTGATGACGGTGAGGTGTTTGGCATTGATGTGTTGAAGGAATAAGAGGTAAGGGAGGAGAGCAAGGCTTGGGGATAATAGTTGACTGGGATTTTCTGTGTGGTATAATATGGAAAATGAAGTTTATGGAAATTATTTTTGGTCAAGTTTTGAAGCAGATTCTTATGTTTTTACTTGCAGAAGAACGATAAGTGCTCATTTAATAACTCTAAGAGTGTCATCAAAATTAAAGGATTCAGAAGGATTAAGAACTACAGTGAGAAACAATTAGCTGCAGTAATCAGAAGGGTTGGACCACTTTCTGTACTTATTTGTTCAGCTCATGATTCCTGGCGATTTTACAAGTCAGGTAAAGATAATTCTGAACTTTTATTAATTCGCCGTGGTTCAGGTTTGATCTCACAACCTCACCATGCGAGACATCTGTGCAAGAAGACCATCGGGGTAACCCCCCACCTTCAGGGATATTCTACAGTCCCGTCATTATAGTCTTAAACATCTTTGTATTGGTACTTCTCTCTTTTTTTTTTAATAAACATTTTATTGAGGTATTTTTGGTAGAGTGACAACATCAAAATAAACAATATACATGAAACCATAAACCATAGTGCAAAAGCCATTTACCTCTCGTACAGGTCCCACCCTTATTGACCCCCTACTCTAATCTAAAGTACTCCCCCCCCCCCCCCCCCCCCGTCTGCTGACGATTAATTTCCCGCAAAGAAGTCGCCGAACAGTTGCCACCTCCAGGTGAACCCTAACAGTGACCCTCTCAAGGCGAACTTGATTTTCTCCAAACAGAGAAAGCTAGCCATGTCCGATAGCCAGGTCTCCGACTTCGAGGGCTTTGAGTCCCTCCGTGCTAATAGTATCCGTCTCCGGGCTACCAGGGAAGCAAAGGCCAGAACATCTGCCTCTTTCTCCCGCTGGATTCCAGGGTCTTCTGACACCCTGAAAATCACCACCTCTGGACTCAGCGCCACCTTGTTTTTAACACAGTGGACATAACGTCTGCAAACCCCTCCCAAAATCCCCTAAGCTTCGGACATGCCCAGAACATGTGGACATGTTTCGCCGGTCCTCCCGCACACTATGCGCACTTGTCCTCCACCCCAAAGAATCTGCTCATCCGGGCCACTGTCATGTGAGCCCGGTGAACAACCTTAAATTGTAGTCAGGCTGAGCCTGGCACCTGCTGCAGACGTGTTGACTCTACGCAACGCGTCTGCCCATAGACCATCCTCTATCTCACCTCCCATTCCTCCTCCCACTTGCGCTTCAGCTCCTCGGTCTGCGTCTCCTCCGACCCCATAAGCTCCTTATAAATGAAACACTCCCGTCTCCTACCCACCCTCTGGAAACTACCCTGTCCTGAATCCCCCTTAGCGGTAGGAGCGGGAAGGTTGACACCTGTTTACGAAGGAAGTCCCGCACCTGCAGATACCTGAATTCGTTTCCCCTCGCCAACCCAAACTTTTCCTCCAACGCACTTGTACTCTGAAAGCTCCCCCCTATGAACATATCCCCCATCCTCTCAATCCTCGCTCTCCGCCATAAACGGAACTCCCCGTCCATACTCCCCGGGGCAAACCGGTGATTATCACAGATTGGAGCCCAGACCGATGCTCCCACATGCCGCCTCCACTGGCCCCAAACTCTCAGGGCCGCCACCACCACGGGGCTGGTGGAGTGCCGTGCCGGCGGGAACGGCAGAGGCGCAGTTACCAACACCCCCAAACTGGTGCCTTTACATGAAGCCGCCTCCATACGCACCCATGCCGACCCCTCCCCCACCACCCACTTCCTGATCATGGCTATATTAGCCGCCCAGTAATAGTTGCTAAAATTTGGCAGCGCCAGCCTGCCCTCTCCCCGACTCCGCTCAGGCATTACCTTCCTTACTCGCGGGGTCTTGCCCGCGCAGACGAAGCCCGTGATCACTCTGTTGACCCGCTTAAAAAAGAACCGCAGAATAAAGATGGGTAGACACTGAAATACAAATAGGAATCTCGGGAGGACCATCATCTTCACTGTTTGCACCCTCCCAGCCAGAGACAATGGAAGCGAGTCCCGTCTCCGAAAATCATCCTTCATTTGGTCCACCAGCCGGGCCAGATTCAATTTATGCAGCCGGTCCCATTCCCACACCACTTGGATGCCTAGGTACCTAAAGCTTCCCTTTACGAACCTAAACTGCAGCTCGCCCAGTCGCCTCTCCTGTCCCCTCACCTGGACCATAAACATCTAATTCTTTCCCATATTAAGCTTATACCCGAAAACTGGCCAAATTCCCCTTGAATCCTCATGATTTCTTCCATCCCCTCTATTGGGTCCGAAACGTGCAGAAGCAGGTCATCTGCATAGAGCGAAACCCTGTGCTCCCCCCCCCCCCCACCCCGGACCAGTCCACTCCAGCCCCTCGAGGCTCTCAGAGCAATTGCCTACGGCTCTATAGCTAGCGCAAACAACAGTGGGGAGAGGGGGCATCCCTATCTCGTCCCCCGGTGCAGTCTAAAATAGTCCGATGTTGTCCTATTCGTCCGTACACTTGCCACAGGAGCCTGATACAATAACCTGACCCAGTCAATAAACCCCCGCCCCGAATCTGAACCATCCCAGTATCTGCCACAGATAGCCGCATTCAATCCAATCAAAAGCCTTTTCTGCATCCATTGCGATCACTACCTCCACCTCCCTACCTTCCGGGGGCATCATGATCACATTTAACAGCCTTCTTACATTGGCCACCAACTGCCTGCCCCTAACAAACCCCGTCTGGTCCTCCCCAATAACGTCCGGAACACAATCCTTGATCCTGGAGGACAAGATTTTGGCCAGCAACTTGGCATCTACATTCAACAGGGATATCAGCCTGTAGGACCCACAGAGCTCCAGGTTCTTGTCCCGCTTAAGAATCAGCGAAATCGTTGCCTGTGACATCGTCAAGGGCAGCACCCCTCTTTCCCTTGCCTCATTGAACATCCTCAACAACACCGGCCCCAATATCCCCGAGAACTTTTTATAAAACTCCGCTGGGTATCCGTCTGGACCCGGGGCCTTACCCGCCTGCATGGCCTTCAAGCCCTCCACTATCTCTTCCAGCCCAATTGGGGCCCCTAGCCCTTCTACCTGCTCCCCGTCCACCTTTGGGAAATTCAGCCCCTCCAAGAAGTGCCTCATCCCCTCCGGCCCCGTAGGGGGTTCCGACCTGTACAGCCTGCTGTAGAAATCCCTAAACGCCCTATTCACGCCTACTGCATCACCAACCAGGTTCCCATCTCCATCATTTACTTTCCCTATCTCCCCAGCTGCCTCCCTCTTCCTAAACTGCTGTGCAAGCATTCTGCTGGCCTTCTCTCCATGTTCATAGATCGCCTCCCCCGTCTTTCTCAGCTGCTCCACCGCCCTCCCTCTGGTCAGCAAGCTAAACTCCGCCTGTAACCTCTGTTGTTCCCTTAAAAGCCCTGCCTCTGGGGTCTCCGCATACCTCCTATCAATCTGTAGTAACTCCTTTATCAGTTGGTCCGTCTCCACCCTGTCCACCTTCTCCCTATGGGCCCGGATCGAGATCAGCTCCCCTCTGACCACCGCCTTGAGTGGTTCCCACACTGAAATTTCCCTCGTGTCATTGACCTGCAGGTAGTTCTGAATACATTTCCTCAGCCACTCACATACCCCTTCATCCGCCAAAAGTCCCACATCTAACCTCCGGTGCGGGCGCTGGTTACTGTCTTTACTAACCTGCAGGTCAACCCAGTGCGGAGCATAGTCTGAGATTGTAATTGCCGAGTACCCCGTGTCCACCACCCCAGCCAGCAAGGCCCTGCTCAAAATAAAGAAATCAATCCGGGAATACACTTTATGCACGTGTGAGTAGAAGGAGAACTCCTTCATCCTCGGCTGCCCAAATCTCCATGGATCCACCCCCCCCCCCCCAATCAGCTCCATGAACCCTCTTAGTTCCTTTGCCATTGCTGGCACCCTGCCCGTTTTTGAGCTTGACCGGTCCAAGCCAGGGTCCATAACTGTGCTGAAGTCCCCTCCCATGACCAACCTGTGCAGCTCCAGGGGCGTCATTCTCTGACCACCCAGCGGGTCGGAGAATGGCCGTTGGCCGCCGTGAATCCCGCCCCCGCCGGTTGCCAAAGTCTCCGGTACCGGAGATTGGGCGGGGGCGGAAATCGGGCCGCGCCGGTTGGCGGGCCCCCCCGCTCAATTCTCCGGCCCGGATGGGCCGAAGTCCCGCCGAGAAATTGCCTGTCCCGCCGGCGTAAATTAAAGTAGGTATTTACCGGTGGGACAAGGCGGCGTGGGCGGGCTCCGGGGTCCTGGGGGGGGCGCGAGGCGATCTGACCCCGGGGGGTGCCCCCACGGTGGCCTGGCCCGCGATCGGGGCCCACCGATCTGCGGGCGGGCCTCTGCCGTGGGGGCACTCTTTCCCTTCCGCCTCCGCAACGGCCTCCACCATGGCAGAAGCGGAAGAGACTCTCCCCACTGCGCATGCGCGGGAAACTGTCAGCGGCCGCTGACACTCCCGCGCATGCGCCGCCCGGGGATGTCATTTCCGCGCCAGCTGGCGGGGCAACAAACGCCATTTCCGCCAGCTGGCGGGGCGGACATCCCTCCGGCGCCGGCCTAGCCCCTCAATGTCGGGGCTCGGCCCCCAAAGATGCGGAGCATTCCGCACCTTTGGGGCGGCGCGATGCCCGTCTGATTGGCGCCGTTTTGGGCGCCAGTCGGCGGACATCGCGCCGTTGGGGGAGAATTTCGCCCCTGGTCCGGTATCTTCCCCAGCATCCTCTTTATAAACTCCACAGTATCCCAATTTGGCGCATACACATTTACTAATACCACCTGCACCCCTCCAGCTTCCCACTGACCATAATGTGCCGACCTCCCACATCCGAGACTATTCTACCCGCTTCAAACACCACCCGCTTATTGATCAGGATTGCGACCCCTCTTCTCTTTGAATCTAGTCCCGAGTGAAAGACCTGACTGACCCAGCCTTTCCTCAGTCTAACCTGGTCCGTAATTCTAAGGTGCATCTCTTGCAACATTACCACGTCCACCTTCAATCCCCTAAGACGTGCGAACACACGTGCCCTTTTGTCCGGCCCATTTAACCCTCGAACATTCCAGGTGATCAGCCTAGTTGGGGGATCATTGCCCCCCCCGCCCTCCGACGATCAGCCATCTCCTTTTTTAGGCCCGCCACCTGCCGTGGTGGCTCCGCACCTCCACTGGTCCATCCCCAGGCAGCCCCCGCCCCAAACCTCTTCACTGACCCTCAGCCCAAGTCCCTCCCTCGTCAGCAGAACATTCACCCTCCCCTGCTTAGTAACAACACCCTGTCGCCCAACCCCTTTACTAAACCAAACATTTGCACACTCCCCCACTGCGCTTCTGAGAGCTAGCTCACCCAGCTAGCTTGGTGGCCCCCATCTCCGGCACCAGATAGTCTCCCACCTATTGTTTATTGTCCCCCCCCCCGCTCATACAAACAAACTCCAACATCAAACAATCCCCACAAAATTACAACAGAAAAACACCAAGATCAAAACAAGTACCCCTCCATCCCCCAACAGTGCAAATGAAAACCTTAACTCACTCAGCTCTACCGCTGGTTCCAAATCAATGCAAACGGCATCACAAACAACTTCCATGAAACGCAAAATGGGAAACCTTTTTGCAAAAACAGAGAAACAAAAAGAAAAAACAAAAACATGAATGTTGCAGCCAAGTTCAAAAGTTCTCAATCCATCACCAGCCCTTTCTTTTTCTCAAAGTCCAACGCATCCTCAGGCGACTCGAAGTAGAAGTGCTGATCCTCATGCGTGAGCCAGAGACAGGCAGGGTACAACAGTCCAAACTTCACCTTTTTCTTCAAAAGGATCAACCTGATCTGGTTGAAGCCTGCTCTCCTCCTGGCCACCTCTACACAGGTCCTGGTAAACCCACAGGATGCTATTGTCCCATTTACAGCTCCGTGTCTGCTTGGCCCACTGTAGAATGTGCTCCTTATCCGAGAACCTGTGGAATCTCACCACCATTTCCCTCGGGGGGGGTCACCCATTCGCGGCTTCCTCGCAAGTGCTCTGTGAGCCCTATCCACCTCCAAGGACCGGGAGAATGCCACATCCCCCAGCAGCTTCACAAACATGTCTGCGACGTATGCCCCAGCGTCCATTCCTTCGGACCCTCCGGGAGCCCGACGATTTTTAGGTTCTGCCGGCGGGACCTATTTTCTAGGTCCTCCACCTTCTCCAGGAGCTTCTTCTGCTGGTCCCTCAGCATCCCCACCTCCAGCTCCACCGCAATCTGATGTTCCTCCTGCTCGGCCAGCGCCTTCTCCACCTTCTGGATCGCCCGATCCTGGGCGTCCAATCTGTGCTCCAACCGCTCAATCGACTCTTTTATCGGGTCCAAGCAGTCCCGTTTCTGCGTAGCAAAGCCTTCCTGAATGACTTGCATCAGCTGCTCCATAGACTGCTGGGTCAACAAGCCAGAGGTCCGAACCTCCGCCATGCTGTCTTCTGTTGCAGCTACAGCCCAAGCCTTCTCTACCTTTTTGTTTCTGCCCTTACGGACACTTCTAGTCCTTCTCTCCATGCACCGAAGTGGGAATTCAGTTAACAATTGCCACTAACATCCGTTTTACAATTCAAGTCCGGTAGAAAAACGGGGGAAAGGACATAAAGTCCGACCAGAGCGGGAACCACAAAATGTGCGACTTACTCCTTCATAGCCGCCACCGGAAGTGGTACTTCTCTCTTTAACCAGCACAGTCACCTTCTCCAGCTGCTTTCTATCTGGATGACTTTGGGATGAGTTGCTTGGTGAAAGATGATAGGCAAATGCAAAAGCTATTCTGACCTTCCCAATCTTATATAACATTATATGCATTTGAAATTATTTTCATTAAAAGTACTGTCCTCCATTTTACAGGGATTCTTGATAATGCTGACTGCAACAATAAGAAAATTGATCATGCAGTGCTCTTGATAGGGTATGTGGATGAACATCCAACAGGTTACTGGATCATTAAAAACAGGCAAGTAATATCTACAAATTAAGAGCATCAGGTGCAATGGAAATCTTTTGGATCTTAGGGACTATATAGAGGGATAGTGTCCAAAAAGGCCTGGAAATAAATTAACTGATGGCGAGAGAGGATTAAGGAAAAGCGACTTAAGTTTGGTCCTCCTGACAAGATCATGAAGGTGTGGCCAATTAAAACCAATGAGTATGAATGAACACAATTCAGTCTTTACCATGTGATTTCCCACTCCACCTTGTGTGATAAATATAATGAGACTAATTTGGTGTAAACTCTTGCCTACATAACAATGTCTCAACTAAACTGGCACTTACCATTACATGGTGGCATAGCGGCACAGAGGTTCGCACTGCTGCCTCACAGTATCAAGGGCCCTTGTTCAATTCTGGCCTCGGGTGACTGTCTGTTTGGCGTTTGCACTTTCTCCCCATGGACTATGGACAACAGTGACCCTCACAAAGCACTGCAGCCCCAAGCTGTCTCGTGTCTGAGCGAACCATCACTAATGTGCCACACTAACAGGCCCCCACCCTATAATCTGCAGTCTGCATGCATCCCCTTCAAGTAATACATATACGAGACCCCCTTGCTGTTTTTTCATAATTTACAAATAAATAATTTATTCAAGAAAATTAAGCCCTCCACAACTCAGACTATAAACACACAAACACCGGTTATAAAAATACTATGGGAAACAAGAAGCTAAACGGCATATCGAAAAATTCTTATCCTTACACAAGTTTACTTAAACACATGCAAATATATATATACACTCTCCCACCCCAACCTCAACAATCTCGCTGAATTGGGAGTTTCTATGGGCTGAGGGAATATGCTCACAGTTCCCAGGAAAATAGTTGAACAGGCACGAATGTTTCTTTGGGTCTGCCTCAAAACAAACTGGTCTGTTTGGCTGCTGGGCCTTGATCCTGCTAGTCTGGCTCCTCCGCAGGAATCTTTCATGGTCTGTGTAGTCTGGTGTCCGTGATCTTCTGCCCCGTAATATTCTTCCGCACGGTTCTCCTTGGTCGCAATGGTCGTCTATCCCTGTGACGTTCTCAAATCTCCTCCTGCCCTTCACATATCTGTAGTAGTCTGAGATCCTTGTAGTCTGGTAGAAATCCCGTAGTAGTCTCTCGACCCCATTGTTTGTCATGCAGCCTTGTTGGCGTCCAGATCCCCTTCCCTCTGTCTTCATTCTGCCTTCCATTGTTCATCTGCTTCATCCATCTCCATGCCCCTCTGCCTGCCATCATGAGGCCTCACCATTCCCCACCCACTCCTTGCACAGCCTTCCTTCCACATTGCCCCCCCCCCCAGTCTTTTTTGACCACCCCAGCGACAACTCATACCCCATCCCCGGTCGAACTTCAGACCATTGATTCGGTGGCTACACTTGTCCTGCAGCACAGTGATGTCCAGATAGACACTGGTGTGTGTCACCAGGGAGAAGGAGACCTCTGTACTCCCCAATACCATGCGCTGTACTGATCTGAGTCGGTGACACAGGAGGGTTCATGGGTCCAGCAGCACGGTGCCGTCCATGAAGACCAGCTCGACATGGAGATGGAGGGCAGGAACTGGTCCGCACCATGGCAGAATGGCTTTGTTGTACATCTCTCAAAGTCTTTTGTGAACTGATGATCACCTTGTGCACGCCACTCTTTATCAACTAGGTTTCAGACCAGTGTAATTACGCGCTGGTGTGATGCAAGGTTGTATGGCCTGACAGAATGCCAGCAGGCAACTCTTTTAATAAGCATTCACACCACCTGCCAGTAGGAAGACCGACCCACCATTAGCCTGCCATTGGGAGAATTGAAAAGTGATTTTACCCCAGTGGGTTTCTGACTTTTTGACTTCCGCTAAACTCTCCGCTCCTGCCCATTACCAAACCCGCCAGGGGCCGAATGGGAGGATTCCGCCCACTGTTTCCAGCTTGAGTATACACCCCACTGCACTTCCCAGGATTTGAAAGCTCACTATATTTTGATTGGTTTATCTATGTCCTCTACTGTGCACTTTGAATGACAACTACCCATTTATTATGGCTTCGCGCTGGGCTGCACTCAGTAACTTCTCACTGTCTCAAAACTGATCTTATATGTAAGAGTGCACAAATGTGTTGGCTTTCCTTCACTTGATTATCCAAATAATTTTTCTTGATGGATTATACATCTCCGAAAGTAAACTCCTTGTAAAGTAAACCTGACACCCTGCTGATGATATAAGCTAAATTAAACCAAATGCATTCGAGCCAAATGAAAATGTTGCAAAAATTACAGGAGCAAACTTGCAAGGATCCCCATGTTGGGTGCTGTTGTTCTGGTGGAGCAGGCTTGAAGGGCCAAATGGCCAACTCATGCACTTATTTTTATGGTTTATTTCTCTATGTTACTCTGTTAATTTTGGATCTGATTCGAATGGTTTTGGATATTCACGAATAATCTTGTTTTTCTAGCTGGGGAACATCCTGGGGTGAGAGAGGCTACATACGCTTAGTTAAGGGCAAGAACATGTGCAAAATTACCCATTGTGCTTCGTACCCTATAATCTGAAGAATTTTGACTTCAATAACAAAAAGAAAATCATCCTGAAGAAATTATTTTCAATGATGAAGCGCATTTAACTGCAAATTGTGATATTGTAACTGCACTGCCAGTGTCTTGACTAAATCTGTGACTCTATTGACTGTAGATGCAGCATGAATGAAACTCTCCCTGTCTTCATGTGCATTTTGAAAACTTTGCAATGTGAACTGTGTTCTGTTGCTGTGGTGTTGGGTTCTTTAAATGGTGCTTGGGACAATCAATTAAAGTACATTTCAAATAATCTGATTGTTATTGTCTGCTTCGAGTGAGAGGATGCTGGTTTGTTGGCCTTCATAGCGAGACGATTCAAGTACAGGAGCAGGGTTGTCTTGCTGCAATTATACTGGGGCTTAGTGAGGCCACACCTGGAATATTGTGTGCAGTTTTGGTCTCCTCATCTGAGGAAGGATGTTCTTACTATAAAGAGAATGCAGCAAAGATTTACCAGACTGATTCCTGGGATTGCTGGATTTATGTATGAGGAGAGCTCGAGTCGGTTAGAATTGTATTCGCTGGAGTTCAGAAGAATGAGGGAGGATCTCATAGAAACCTATAAAGATCTAACAGGACTATACAGTGTAGATGCAAGAAGGATGTTCCCGATGGTGGAGGTGTCCAGAACCCGAGGTCACAGCCTGAGGAAATTGGGTAGACCATTTAGGACAGAGATGAGGAGAAGTGTCTTCACCCAGAGAGTGGTGAGCCTGTGGAATTCATTACCACAGGTAGTAGTTGAGGCCAAAACATTGTTTTCAAGAAATAGCACTTGGGGTAAAGGTGATCAAAGGATATAGGCGGAAAGCAGGATTAGGCTATTAAGTTGGATGATCAACCATGATCATAATGAATGAGGAGCAGGCTTGAAGGACCGAATGGCCCCCTCCTTCTCCTATTTTCTATGCTTGAATAAGAGAATTGTAAAAGTTCATTCAGTAATAATGACTGATTGGAGGACACTAGATGGCTCAAGTGGTGCAAACTATCTCGATGGGCTAAATGGCCTATATCTGGGCTGTGTCTTTTGCTAATTCTGCAATAACTTTCGGAACCTTCTGAGTTATTTTGCTGAGTTTACCATTTTAAAGTGATTAACAGGATGAGAACAGTGTTGCCAAGGTCATAGCATGGCCAATCCTTAGTTGTGATTAGAGGCTAGTGATTGTTTTTGAAGTGTGGTCCTTACAGTGTAGGGGCTGCCATGATGATTTTTAGGGTGATCTCCAGCATTTTGACCCCGCAGTGATGAAGACATTGCTCCTGACTTCATTGCAGCCTTGGTTCAAACATGGACAAAAGAGCTGAAATAAAGGTGTGAGGTGAGTGGGGCTAACCTTGGCATCAAGACAGCATTTGACCGAGTGTGGCATCAAGGAGCTCTAGCAAAACTGGAGTCATTGGGAATCAAACTGAGAGCAATCTGTCCATTGGTTGGAGTCATACTTTGCCCAAAGGGAGATAGTTATGGTTATGGAGATCAATCATCTCAGTCCCATGTAATGGGCCAGGGTTTAGAGAACCCCAAAGTCCTCATGGAGTTCACCTGACCTATAACTTTGACTAGATTGTGGTACAGGGAGCCCACGGCCCACTCTACAGGTGTGGTACAGCAGAAATGGAAAAGTATTTTAGAAAGCAAAACAATGTTTATTCCATGAACTCAAGTTAATCTTTTTGAAACAAACAGTGAACATCTTAGCAACCATTAATTCAAATACAACCCCCAAAGAATACAACACTAAGTAAGCCGTCCTTTTAACACCCAGAAGACTTTAAAAAAAACCTGTAAACAGAAGCACATTAGGTTTACATTCACTACTGAGAACATTTATAATTCTGAATTCAAATGATCAAGAGATAGTCTTTTGATGGCAGAGAGAACAGCAGTACACCTTCTTGGTCTGGCTTCAGCTCCAACACTGAAAACGAAACTAAAACACATCTTGCAGCAAACAGCCCAGCTCCACCCACTCTCTGACACCACTGCAGTAGTAAACACCTATTTCTTAAAGGTACTCTCACTGTAGATATTTATATACACGCCCATTTGTAAACACCCATTTCTTAAAGGTACTCTCACATGACACCCCCCCCCAAGAAAAAAAATAGACCATCAACTTCAAGATGGTTCCATTTTTCACCTTTTTACTATCCTTTAAGAAATGCACACAGTAAATATACATTTTCGTTTCAAAAAACAACAAACGCAACCAGGTATAATAATATAGTCCATTTTTGTTCTTTTTCCTCCAACTGAAATCCTTCTCGATTGACAGTCTTTGAACAAGAAGGTCTCTGCACAATCTGTCCATTTCTCTACGCCTCGGCATTTCTCTTTAAAGTCAGATACTTTAGTTCAATCTGATCACAGAGTTCCTTGCAATTCTCCAACACATGAGCATTGGTTATCACAGCTTTCAGGCAGTCAAATTCCTGTTGAAACTCGGCTGTCCAATGAAATTTTTGACGTTTCTTCAGCAAGTCGATCAGTGGAGCAACCATGGTACAAAACATTTACACAAATGTTCGATCAAATCCACTCATGCCAAGAAATCGCATTATTTCCCTTCGTCTTGAGGGTATCAGAAACTCGTCAAGGAAAGTGACTTGGGTATTTCGAAATTCACTTTTGGCTAGATTTACCACCAAACCCGCCGCCTGAAGTCGATTGAATAACTCCATCAGATGTTTTAAATGTTCTTTCCATGTGTGACTGAAAATTACCAGATTGTCAATGTATACCGCACAGTTGGGTAATCCTGAATCAACTTTGTTAGTTAACCGTTGAAATGTGGCTGGGGCGTTTTTCATGCCAAATGACATAACTTTGAATTGGTATTTACCATCTGGAGTCACAAAAGCTGAAATCTCCTTTGCCCGTTCGGATAAAGGTACCTGCCAGTAACCCTTAAGTCAATCCAATTTTGAAATAAAAGCTCATTGTCCCACTTTTTCAATGCAATCCTCCAAACGTGGGATAGGATAAGAGTCCGTTCTTGTAACTGCATTAACCTTTCTATCGTCCACACACAACCGTTGGGTACCATCTGGTTTAGGTACCATCACTATGGGTGAGCTCCATTGGCTGCAACCCACTTCAATTATGCCATTTTTAGGCACACTATCGATCTCTTTGTTAACCTGTGCCAATTGAAATGAAAATCGCTTATTGTCACAAGTAGGCTTCAAATGAAGTTACTGTGAAAAACCCCTAGTCGCCACATTCCGGCACCTGTTCGGGGAGTCTGGTACGGGAATTTTAAAGGGTTAAGTCTGTATGGATTTATTTGATCGGAACAGCCTTTCCCACATCTACATCATTTATAGCCATTTTAGTACTTCCTAATTTATCTCTACAAACTTGCCCATGTGATATCAATAACTCTTTCAGGTCAGTCCATTTTTCCTCTGGAAGGTAACTCAACAATTTATCCCAATTTTTAAGAACATCCTTATTTTCCAATTTAATTTGAGGTATGTCAAATTCACAGTCATCTGGATTTGGTTCGTCACTTTGAGTTAGATTCATTAAAACCTCCTCCTTTTTCTCTCCTTCCCTTTTAAAGTACCTTTTAAGCATATTCACATGACACACTCGGTGAGTTTTCCTTCTATCTGGTGTTTTTAACCACATAATTCACCTCACTTAATTTCCTTTCAATCTGATAAGGTCCAGAAAACCTTGCTTTTAAAGGTTCACCTACCACTGGTAACAACACTAAAACTTTATCTCCACTGGCAAAACTACGAACTTTGGATTTCTTGTCCGCTACCCGTTTCATCACATTTTGTGCAACTTTTAAATGTTGTCCAGCCAATTCCCCTGCTCTATTTAATCATTCCCTAAAATTTGACACGTAATCCAATAATGTAATTTCCGATCTCACTCGCCAATTTTTCGTTAATCAATTTAAGTGGTCCTCTTACCTCATGACCAAATATTAGTTCAAAAGGACTAAATTTGGTTGACTCATTAGGTGCATCCCTAATTGCAAACAGTATGAATGGAATTCCTTTATCCCAATCCTCTGGATAATCTTGACAATAAGCCCTCACATTGTCTTTCATGTCTGATGCCACCTTTCTAACGCTCCCTGCGATTCTGGATGGTACGCAGTTGATTTAAATTGTTTCATTCACAAGCTATCCATAACTTCTTTGAATAACCTTGAGGTAAAATTTGATCCTTGATCCGATTGTATTTCTGTGGGTAGTCAATATCGAGTAAAGAATTTAAGTAACTCCTCCACAATCTTTTTAGCTATAATATTACGTACTGGAATGGCCTCTGGAAACCTAGTAGACACATCCATTAAAAATTTTTTTTTTTCGAGTACCCAATTCATTTTTCCAATTAAGGGGCAATTTAGCGTGTTCAATCCACCTATCTTGCACATCTTTGGGTTGTGGGGGCAAAACCCACGCAAACACGGGGAGAATGTGCAAACAGAACACGGACAGTGACCCAGAGCCGGGATCGAACCTGGGACCTTGGTGCCATGAGACTGCGGTGCTACCACTGTGCCACCATGCTGCCCTGTTGACACATCCATTACCATCAAAAGATATTGATTCCACTTTTCGTTTTAGGAAATGGTCCTACACAATCAATTAGGACCCTTGTAAAAGGTTCCTCAAATGCTGTAATGGGTTTTAAGTGTGCTGGTTTTATCACTGCTTGAGGTTTCCCTATCACTTGACATGTGTGACACGATTGACAAAATTTAAAGACATCTTTATGTAGTCCAGGTCAATAAAAATGTTTTTGGATTTTAGCTTGAGTTTTCCTTATTCCCAAATGGCCTCCCATTGGTACCTCATGTGCACCTTGCAACACCTCCTTTCTATACCCTACCGGCAATACGACTTGATGAACTTCTGCCCACTTTTCATCCGCCTGCATATGTAAAGGTCTCCATTTTCTCATCAAGACATCACTTTTACGGTAATAACACTCTGGTATACACTCAGATTCCTCTTCCGTATATGCTTTCTGATGCATCCGTTTTATTTCTATATCTTTCTGTTGTAACTCCCACAATTTTCCTGAACGAAAAATATCCATCTCATCCTCCACCTGTTCTTGATCTTTTTCAACCATCTGATTAAAAATCGTTTCTGATAATTGCACTTCAACTTCATCTTCACTCTTTGATTTCTCCTCTTGTCTTAACCTGTGAATTTGTGACCTTGTTACTACACAATCCAGAAAAATCCCAGCATATTCATCCTTCAACACTTCAGTTGTCTGATTTTCCACTGGCTTATCAACCACAGTAGGCATCACTCCCACCTGCGATCCAGCTGTATCATTACCCAAGATAAACTGTATTCCTCGACAAGATAGTTTCTCTATTACTCCTATTACCACTTCACCACTCTTCACTGGACTTCCAACCATACCTTATATATTTGAACACTACTCCACTCACACTGAATTCCACATATTATTACCTTGTCTGACAACATTCTTCCCAAACTACATAACTCCTCATCTCTTACCATTAAAGATTGAGTTGCTCCTGTATCTCTTAAAATTGTGACTTCTTTACCTGCTCCTCCTGATAAACATGAGTAAACTTTACCCACACAAGTAAATTCTTTAAAGAGATCTGGCACCTTCTTATCAATCACCTCTTGATCAGGCTGTACAATCTTTTGCACCTCCTTCGCTTCACTTGGGCTTTCCTTGACCACTTTAACAAACCCCACTGTCTTATCCTGTTTTACCACATCAGCCTTCCCAGTGCTTTTCTGCAACCACCAACACTGACTTTACATGGCCTAGTTTATTACAGTGAAAACATCTGAAACTTTTCATGTCTCTTCCACCCTCTTGGATTTATTTTTTAATCTGAGGTGCACTCTCCTTATTATCTCCCATCAGATCACCTTTACCTTTACCACTTGAGTATTTCTCATGGCCCCAGTTTCTATCCCTCACAGGCTGAAACTGATGTCGGAAACCAAACTTTGATTTATGATCTATTTCGTAATCATCTGCCATTTCCACTGCTAATCTCGCAGGTTTAACCCTCTGTTCTTCCACATGAGTTCTCTCTACATCAGGAATTGAACTTTTAAACTCCTCCAAAAGTATAATTTCTCTGAGAGCTTCATACGTTTGGTCTATTTTCAAAGTCCTTATCCACCTATCAAAATTACTCTGTTTGATCCTTTCAAACACCATGTATGTTTGACCAGGTTCTTTCCTGAAATTTCTAAACATTTGTCTGTAGGCTTCAGGCACTAGTTCATATGCACCTAAGATGGATTTTTTCACCTCCTCATACCACCCAGGTACCTCCTCCGATAGTGATGCAAACACTTCACTAGCCCTACCCATCAACGTTGTTCGAATCAGTGATACCCACATGTCCTGTGGCTATTTCATTTGTTTAACTACCTTCTCAAATAAAATGAAAAAGACTTCTACCTCCTTCTCATCAAACCTTGGCAATGTTTGGACCTATTTAAATAGATCCCCACCAAGCCTTTGACTATGACGCTCTTTCTCTCTATCCTCATCACTATCATCCAATTGTACGTTTCCCTTTATGCCTGCCATTTTAGCTGACTGTCATATTTCATGGCCATTTTCTGAAGTTCAAACTCTCTCTCTTTATCTTTTTCCCTGATCTGTATCTCCCTTTCTCTTTCTTTTTCCTCTATATCACTTTCGTATTCAAGTTGCTTTAATTCTTTCTCGTGTTCCATTTGTTTAATTTGCAACTGAAGTTTTGCCATTTCCAATGAGTCAAACTGCACCTCAGGCAACTTTAAATGCTTAGCCACCATAATAATTACCTCATCTTTTCGCATTTTGTCAGGTAATGTTAATTGCAATGTTTTTGCCAAATCTAACAGTCTGCTTTTAGTCTTTGTCCATAAGGTACCGCGTGTGACCGTCTCCACCCCCAAAAGCTTCAGAGCCTCTGATAGAGCCATTGTCCACAACACACTCCCCACTTAAACTAAAATACCACACCTGAAAAGCAACCACAATATGCTCACCCCTCAGTGTCTTTAAGTTCACTAAGCCAATCCAATAGATAGACTTTCATCCCGGATGAGCCCCCAATTTGTTATGGGCCAGGATTTAGAGAACCCCAAAGTGTATCATGGAGTTCACCTGACCCACAACCTTTAATAGATTGTGGTATGGGGAGCACACAGCCCACTCTACAGGAGTGGTGCAGCAGAAATGGAAAAGCTCACTATATTTTGATTGGTTTATCTATGTCCTCTACTGTGCACTTTAAATGACAACTACCCATGTATTATGGCTTCACGGTGGGCTGCACTCAGTAACCTCTCACTGTCTCAAAACTGATCTTCTATGTAAGAGTGCACAAATGTGTTGGCTTTCCTTCACCTGATTATCCAAATAATTTTTCTTGATGGATTATAAAAAGTAATTTTAAAAGCAAAACAATGTTTATTCTATGAACCCAAGTTAACCTTTTTGAAACAAACAGTGAACATCTTAGCAACCATTAATTCAAATACAACCCCCAAAGAATACAACACTAAGTAATCCCTAAGCTGTCCTTTTATCATCCAGAAGACTTAAAACACAACCTTTAAACAGAAGCACATTAGGTTTACATTCACTACTGAGAACATTTATCATTCTGAATTCACCAAATTAATTAAAGGCCCCATCTGGAGTATTGTGTTCAGTTTTGGTCTCCTTACCTGAGAAAGGACATATTGGCACTGGAGGGAGTGCAGAGGAGATTCACTAGGTTGATCCCAGAGTTGAGGGGATTAGATTATGATGAGAGGTTGAGTAGACAGGGACTGTACTCATTGGAGTTTAGAAGGATGTGGGGGGATCTTATTGAAACATATAAAATTATGAAGGGAATAGATAGGAAAGATGCAGGCAGGTTGTTTCCACTGGTGGGTGAAAGCAGAACTAGGGGGCATAACCTCAAAATAAGGGGAAGTAGATTTAGGACCGAGTTTAGGAGGAACTTCTTCACCCAAAGGGTTGTGAATCTCTGGAATTCCTTGCCCAGTGAAGCAGTTAAGGCTCCTTCTTTAAACGTTTTTAAGAAAAAGATAGATACCTTTCTAAAGATTAAAGGGATTCGGGGATATCGTGTACGGGCCAGAGAGTGGAGCTGAGTCCACAAAGATCATCCATGATCTCATTAAATGGCGGAGCAGGCTCGAGGGGCCAGATGGCCTACTCCTGTTCCTATTTCTTATGTTCTTATGTTCTATGATCAAGAGACAGTCTTTTGATGGCAGAGAGAATAGCAGTACACCTGTTTGGTCTGGCTTCAGCTCCCACACTGAAAATGAAACTAAAACACACCCTGCAGTAAACAGCCCAGCTCCACCCACTTTCTGACACCACTGCAGTAGTAAACACTCATTTCTTAAAGATACTCTCACTACAGATATTTATATACACACCCAGTTATAAACACCCATTTCTTAATGGCACTCTCACATGACACACAGGACATCACTTCAGAAGTTCGTCAGAATAGCGTCTGAGGCCCAATCAATTTAGTTGCTTCATCAATGTCCTTCCTTCCCCTCCATCATACCATCAGAAATATGGATGCTCATTGATGATGGCATAATATTCAGCACGTTCGTAAATCCTCAGATACTGAAGCAGCCCATGCTCAAATCCAGCAAAACCTGGACAATATTCTGTAAGTGTCCTTCCTGTTTAATTCTTTTTTTTACCATTTATTTTATTATATTTGGCCCATGGACCCATAAATGCAATGTGCCTTTAAGCAGAAGAGTTCTTGCCATGGCATTGTGTTCCCAGGTCTTGTTTTGGCGAGGAGAAGCAGACTCGTCACCGCCAAGTGAATCTTAGCAACCGATTTTGGAGAAAGTCAGTTTGATTGGTTGGCTGGCAACCTGTGGGTTGTCCAGGGGCAGTATTCTGCCTGACAATAATCAGTGATTGGTGTTATATTACTTGGGAGTAATATATGTTACTCATTTGTTTATGCCAAGTTAAACTTAACTTTGATGATGAATACTTGAAGAATTCCAGTGATAAAAAATTATTTATTGAGTAACTAATTAATTTACTTGTGAGTTCTTTTCTTCAATACTTTTACTAGTCATCAAATTAAACAAGATTGAATTAGATTAACAATGAAAATAATATGTTCTCAAGCTACAGCTCACACAAAGAGAACAGGAAAACAGCTTGAGCTTGTTTATATACTCCCTATTAGTGTTGCCCTCTAGTGATCACCTGACTGTACTGACTGCGCATTAACCATTCATGTATTTACATATACAGAGATCACTACAATTGGTTCCTGCACGATGCTTTCTGAGAGAACTTGGCTGAAGTTATTTGACCTTGGAGGGAGAAGGAACATGCTCTCCCTCTCTCTCTGTCTTGCTGAAATAACTGCTTTATTGCTCTAAAACCAGTGGGCGCCTGGCATATCTTTGCTGTAAACTTGAAAGGATCCTGAAGCTACAGAAAAAGTAGATGGTTTGCCATCTACCCCCAAAGAATACAGCACTAAGTCATCTGAAGTCTCGAGACCCTTGAGGGAAGAGGAGCTGTGTTTCTCCCTCGCTCTGCTGATGGTTGCCTGCTGTCTCCATGAGTCTGCAGTGAAGAACATTACAAGCTAAAGAAATGAAAGTACCGAACTGAAGGCCTAACCTTAAGAAAGAAACTAACTGGAAGACATCCATCAAAATCAAAGATCCTGGGCGGGATTCTCCGACCCCCCCCCCCCCCCCCCCCCCCCCCCCCGCTAGGTCGGAGAATCGCCGGGGGGGGGGGGGGGGGCGGCGTGAAACCCGCCCCGCCGCCACGATGCCGGCTGCCGAATTCTCCGGCGCCGGTTTTTTGCCGGGGCCGGGAATCGCGCCGTACCGGTCGGGGGCCGTTGGAAGTGCCCCCCCCCCGGCGATTCTCCGCTCCGTGATGGGCTGAGCGACTGCCCGTTTTTGGCCAGTCCCGCCGGCGTAAATGACACAAGGTCCTTACCAGCGGGACCTGGCTCTGAGGGCGGCCTGCGGAGTCCTCAGGGGGTCGCGGGTGGATTTGGCCCCGGGGGGCCGCCACGGTGGCCTGGCCCGTGATCGGAGCCCACCGGCCTGCGGGTGGGCCTGTGCCGTGGGGGCACTCTTTCCCTCCACGCCGGCCGCTGTAAAGCTCGACCATGGCCGGCGTGGAGAAGAAACCCCCTGCTCATGCGCTGGGATCACGCCAGCGGTTCTGCGCATGCGCCAGAACATGCTGGCGCACCCACACATGCGGCAACTCGCGCCGGCCGGTGGAGTCCCTTCGGCGCGGTGCCACCCCTGCCGGCGCCGTTCTAGACGATTCCGCACCTTCCAGGCGGCCCGACGCCGGAGTGGTTCACGTCACTCCTCGGCATCGGTACGGCCCGCCCCGCCGGATACCGGAGAATCCAGGCCCCTATTTTATTACTTTTTTTTAACCTCTTAATAACCATTTTCTCTCTCTGTTGTTTGTCTGTATGTGTGTAGAGGGTGCGGGGGGATGGGGGCGGGAGAGATGGAAAGGGGGTGGGGTTGGGAATGAGATAGTGGATAGCCAGTTGTACTTTTTTTGCCTATTTAATTATAAGTACTGTACATAATAAAAGGTTACTTGCATTAAAGTTACAAACCAGGTGACTGCAGTTTATTGTGCTCAGCCAAGGACCTTGGGTATTTTAAATAACATCTAATTTTACTTGTGTTAAGACTCTGGGTCAGGTGGGGCTGGAATTGACCGTACACTAGCCCAGGTGCCTTGACACTGATAAATGGCAAGTAATGTTCATGCAAGACAATTGTCGGGCAATGTTCATTGTCATCAAGAAAGATTCCAACCATTTCTCCTTGACATTCAATCACGTCACCATCACTGAAACACCACTATCAACATCCTGGAGATTATCACTGACCAGAAAATGAACTGGATTGGCCATGCACATTGTGTGGCTACAAGAACATGTCAGAGGCTGGGAATTCTGTGGAGAATAACTCACCCCCTGATTCTCCAAATCCTGTCCACCATCTACAAAGCATAAGTCTCGAGTGTGATGGGATACTCTCCATTTGCCTGAATGAGTGCACCTCCAACAACACTCAAGAAGCTCAACACCATCCAAGACAAAGCACCCTATTCACCACTTTCAACATTCACTCCCACCATTACCAGGACCTAGTGGCAGTCGTGTGTACCAACCTCAGAACTTTTGAGAGCACCTTCTAAAATCACAACCTCTGCCACCAAGAAGGACAAGGCAGCAGATGAATGGGAATGCCACCACCTGTGGGGATAGGGTGGAGGTGTGGGCTTAGGTAGAGTGCTCTTTCAGGGTCTGTAGACTCGATGGGCTGAATAACCTCCTTCTGCACTGTGATTTCTAAGAAATGTGGGAGTTTAAGGAAAATAAAAGCAAAGTTTCCTAATTGTGCAAATCAGGGGAGTTAATTAGGGCAGTTAATAACTGATTAAGACTGGTTCCAGAAACAGTCCTGAGGAAGGACTGCACTGCCAGAAGTGTGCATTTTCAGGTGAGACACAAGTGTTTATTGATAACATAGAACTATGTTATCTCTACATATATAGAGCACCTCCTGGTGCTTGGATGTGGCGACTCTGGCGACCTACTGCTCCCCAGACGTGGAATACCTGACCGTGAAGTGCCGCCCATATTATCTTCCACGTGAGATCACTTCAGCCATCATCACGGCGGTCTACATCCCACCCCAGGCAGAAGTGAGGAAGGCGCTGGATGAACTATACACAGTAATAAACAACTACGAAACAGAACACCCGGAGGCCTTGTTCATCGTGGCCGGAGACTTCAACAAGGCCAACCTCAAGGGTGTACTGCCAAAATTCCACCAGCACATCTCCTGTCCCACCAGAGGCGACAACATTCTTGACCACTGCTACTCAAAAGTCAAGGGCGCTTACCGTTCCATCCCCCAACCGCACTTTGGGAAATCAGACCATAAGACGGTGCTCCTTCTCCCGGCATACAAGCAGAAACTCAAGCGGGAGAATCCAGCTAAGAAGGTTGTGCAGTGCTGGTCCGAGGAGACAGAAGAGCTCTTACGTGACTGCTTAGAGACAGTGGACTGGTCCATATTTAAGAACTCAGCGACCAACTTAAATGAGTATGCCACCACCGTCACAGACTTCATCAGCAAATGTGTGGACGACTGCGTGCCAAAGAAAGCAGTACGTGCGTTCCCCAACCGGAAACCATGGCTCAATCGCGAGATTGACTCCCTACTGAAGGACAGATCTGAGGCGTTCAAGGCAGACGGCCCTGACCTATACAAGAAATCCAGGTACTACCTCCGCAAAGCCATCAGAGATGCCAAGAGAGAATATCAAACCAAGCTAGAGTCACAGACAGACTCTCGGCGGTTGTGGCAAGGACTAAACAACATAACGGGCTACAAAGCGAAGCCGAACAGTATCTCAGTCAGCAGCGCACCCCTCCCCGATGAACTCAATGCATTCTATGCTCGGTTCGAGCAGGTAACCAACAATCCGCTGGCGAGTGCCCCAGCAGCCCATAATTCACCCATACCCACCATCACAGCTTCCGAAGTCAGATTGGCCTTCCTGAAAGTGAACCCTCGGAAGGCGACAGGCCCGGACGGGATCTCTGGTCGTGCACTCAGAGCCTGCGTGGACCAGCTGGCAGAGGTATTCGCGGATATCTTTAACCTGTCCCTACTCCACTCCGAGGTCCCCACCTGCTTCAAGAAGACCACCATCATACCGGTACCAAAGAAGAACCAGGCAACGTGCCTCAATGACTACCGACCAGTGGCCCTGACTCCAGTCGTAATGAAGTGCTTCGAGAGATTGATCATGAAGCGCATCACCTCCATACCCCCAGAACGCCTTGATCCACTGCAATTCGCATACTGCTGCAACTGGTCCACATCAGATACCATTTCCCTGGCCCTACACTCATCCCGAGAGCATCTCGAAAACAAGCATTCCTACATCATGCTCCTATTTATTGACTACAGCTCCGCCTTCAACACCATAATCCCAGCCAAGCTCATATCAAAGCTCCAAAATCTAGGACTTGGCTCCCCACTCTGCAACTGGATCCTCGATTTTCTGACCAACAGACCACAATCAGTAAGAATGAACAACAACACCTCCTCCACAATAGTCCTCAACACCGGCGCCCCGCAAGGCTGCGTACTTAGCCCCCTACTCTACTCCCTGTACACACACGACTGCGTGGCAAAGCTTGGCCCCAACTCCATCTACAAGTTTGCTGACGATACGATCATAGTGGGCCAGATCTCGAATAACGACAAGTCCAAATACAGGAGGGAGATAGAGAATCTAGTGGAGTGGTGTAGCGACAACAATCTCTCCCTCAATGCCAGCAAAACTAAAGAGCTGGTCATTGACTTCAGGAAGCAAAGTACTGTACACACCTCTATCAGCATCAACGGAACCGAGGTGGAGATGGTTAGCAGTTTCAAATTCCTAGGGGTGCACATCTCCAAAAATCTGTCCTGGTCCACCCACGTCGACGCTACCACCAAGAAAGCACAACAGCGCCTATACTTCCTCAGGAAATTAAGGAAATTTAACCCTTACCAACTTTTACAGATGCACCATAGAAAACATCCTATTGGGCTGCATCACAGCCTGGTGTGGCAACTGCTCGGCCCAGGACCGCAAGAAACTTCAGAGAGTCGTGAACACCGCCCAGTCCATCACACAAACCTGCCTCCCATCCATTGACTCCATCTACACCTCCCGCTGCCTGGGGAAAGCGGGCAGCATAATCAAAGATCCCTCCCACCCGGCTTACTCACTCTTCCAACTTCTTCCATCGGGCAGGAGATACAGAAGTCTGAGAACACGCACGAACAGACTCAAAAATAGCTTCTTCCCCACTGTCACCAGACTCCTAAATGACCCTCTTATGGACTGACCTCATTAACACTACACCCTGTATGCTTCATCCGATGCCAGTGCTTATGTAGTTACATTGTATATGTTGTGTTGCCCTATTATGTATTTTCTTTTATTCCCTTTTCTTCGCATGTACTTAATGATCTGTTGAGCTTCTCGCAGAAAAATACTTTTCACTGTACCTCGGTACACGTGACAATAAACAAATCCAATCCAATCCAATCCAAATAGTCCAACTAGGGGCTAACTCCATGCTTGCTTCTGCAGAGGTCTCTGTCCAGTCTGAAACGGCCCTCTAATAATCTTTATTGTCACGAATAGGCTTACATTGACACTGCAATGAAGTTACTATGAAAATCCCCCAGTTGCCACAACCAAACCACGGAACACCTGAATTGAAGAATCAACTATTCACCTGCAGAAGTAAACTATACTAAAATCAACTCTTAACAGCCTGATGCACGATCAATGACCACTAAAGTGAGGTTGTTGTCCCAACTGAAGGCTTTAATAAGCTAGATGTTTCCCCCAGCAGCTCAGGTACAGAATGAAGGCTGCTGGGGCGGCACGGGTTCTTATACCCCGCCTAGCAGGGCAGAGCTACCATACATCCTAACCAATAGAAAGCACCCAATGGTGCTCCAGCCTATCAGGTACCGTATTACCTATAATACCACATTCGCCCCCTGTTAAAAAAGAGTCCGGCGGGGGTGGTGGCCTGATTCTACAAACATGGCAACGTGGTAGAATTAGTTATGAAGGTACCGTAATATCTCCCTCTGTACAGTGTTTTGTAACTATTTACAATTCTGATAGCTATGTACATTTGATGGTTTACATTTACAGTTTACAGTTTACAATTTAAAATGGAGCAATCAGTTTACAGTTTACAGTCTACAATTTAAAATGAAGCAATCAGTCGATCGGGGGCCCTGGTCGTCCTCTGTGATCGTCGGAGCTTCGGCGGTGACTCCAGTGGAGGCGCGGGCGTCTGTGACTCCGGGAGAGTGGCTTCAATCTCCATGGCAGCTTCGGCACTCCTAGACGGTGCTGGAGGGGAAAACGGTTGACCTGGGAAGGGGGCGCCTGCGGGGAGTATCTGTGGGTGGAGGGGCCTAGACGGGGCCGGTGGAAGGACAGATCCTCCTGTAAGGTGCCCTGGTGGTGGGAGGGTGGGACTGGTGGCTGGGGTGTGCGTGGGGTTCCAGCGGGTGCCAGGTCTCGAAGGGAGACCGTATCTTGTCGGCCGTTGGTGTACGCCACGTAGGCGTACTGGGGGTTAGCATGGAGCAGATGGACCCTCTCGACCAACGGGTCCGACTTGTGCGCCCGCACGTGTTTTCGGAGCAGGATGGGTCTAGGTTCTGCCAGCCAGGTCGGGAGCGAGGTCCCAGAGGAGGACTTCCTGGGGAAGACAAGGAGACGTTCGTGAGGTTGTATGTAAGGTTAAGGATTTTTGCGGTCTGGAGGAATTTAAGGAGGTTGGTGTCGTGGTTCTGCTGGTCGTGGCCGCAGATGGTGACATTATCTTTTTTTTATATATTTTATTCAAAATTTTGTGGCCAAACATAACAGTACATAGTTTTTCTTTTGAACAACAACAAAGCAATATAAATAACCGTGGCCAATTTTAAACAAATAAATAAATAATATATAAACAAAAACAAAAACAAAACTGAGTGGCAACTGCCTTGTCAAAAATAGTTACTCTCCAAAGATACAATCCAACAATCCAATATACATTACCTATAACAAGTGTCTATACATATACAATGACATCCCTGAGAGTCCGTCCGGTTCCTCCCCCCCACCCCCCCCGCCCCCCCGCCCCCCCTCCCTCCTGGGTTGCTGCTGATGTCTTCTTCTTTTCCATTCCCTCTATCTTTCTGTGAGGTAGTCGATGAACGGTTGCCACCGCCTGGTGAACCCTTTAGCCGAACCCCTTAATACGAACTTGATCCGTTCTAACTTTATAAACCCTGCCATGTCGTTTATCCAGGTCTCCACACCCGGGGGTTTGGCTTCCTTCCACATTAACAATATCCTGCGCCGGGCTACTAGGGACGCAAAGGCCAAAACATCAGCCTCTCTCGCCTCCTGCACTCCCGGCTCTTCTGCAACCCTGAATATAGCCAACCCCCAGCTTGGTTCGACCCGGACCCCCACCACCTTCGAAAGCACCTTTGCCACCCCCACCCAGAACCCCTGTAGTGCCGGGCATGACCAGAACATGTGTGTGTGATTCGCTGGGCTTCTTGAGCATCTCCCACACCTATCCTCTACCCAAAAAAATTTACTGATCCGTGCTCCAGTCATATGCGCCCTGTGTAGAACCTTGAATTGTATCAGGCTTAGCCTGGCACACAGGGACGATGAGTTTACCCTACGTAGGGCATCAGCCCACAGCCCCTCCTCAATCTCCTCCCCCAGCTCTTCTTCCCATTTCCCTTTCAGCTCATCTCCCATGATCTCCCCCTCGTCCCTCATTTCCCTATATATGTCCGACACCTTACCATCCCCCACCCATGTCTCTGAGATCACTCTATCCTGCACCTCCTGAGTCGGGAGCTGCGGGAATTCCCTCACCTGTTGCCTCGCGAAAGCTCTCAGTTGCATATACCAAAATGCATTCCCTTGGGGCAACCCATATTTTTCCGTCAGCGCACCCAGACTCGCAAACGTCCCATCTACGAACAGATCTCTCAGTTGTACTACCCCAGCTCTTTGCCATGCTCCAAATCCCCCATCCATTCTCCCCGGATCAAACCTATGGTTATTTCTTATCGGGGCCGAGGCTCCCGTCTTTCCCCTATGCCGTCTCCACTGCCCCCAAATTTTCAATGTAGCCACCACCACCGGGCTTGTGGTGTATTTCTTCGGTGAGAACGGCAACGGTGCCGTCACCATTGCTTGTAGGCTAGTCCACCTGCAGGACGCCCTCTCCAATCTCTTCCACACCGCTCCCTCCCCTTTTCCCATCCACTTACACACCATTGAAACATTGGCGGCCCAGTAATAGTCGTTTAGGCTCGGTAGTGCCAACCCCCCCCGTCCCTACTACGCTGCTAAAATCCCCTCCTCACTCTCGGGGTCTTCCCGGCCCACACAAAAATCATAATACTCTTCTCGATTCTCTTGAAAAAAGCCTTCGTGACCACCACCGGGAGGCACTGAAACACAAAAAGGAATCTCGGGAGGACCACCATTTTAACCGCCTGCACCCTACCTGCCAGTGACAGGGACACCATGTCCCATCTCTTAAAGTCCTCCTCCATCTGTTCCACCAACCGCGTTAAATTAAGCCTGTGTAATGTACCCCAATTCTTGGCTATCTGGATCCCCAAGTACCGGAAGTCCCTTGTTCCCTTCCTCAACGGTAAATCCTCTATTTCCCTGCTCTGGTCCCCTGGATGCACCACGAACAACTCACTTTTCCCCATGTTCAGATTATACTCTGAAAAATCCCCAAACTCCCAAGTATCCGCATTATCTCTGGCATCCCCTCCGCCGGGTCCGCCACATACAACAACAAATCATCCGCATACAGAGATACCCGGTGTTCTTCTCCTCCCCTGAGTACTCCCCTCCACTTCCTGGAACCCCTCAATGCTATGGCCAGGGGCTCAATCGCCAATGCAAACAATAACGGGGACAGAGGACATCCCTGCCTCGTCCCTCTATGGAGCCGAAAATAATCAGACCCCCGTCCATTCGTGACCACGCTCGCCATCGGGGCCCTATACAGCAACTGTACCCATCTGATATACCCATCTCCAAAGCCAAATCTCTTCAGCACCTCCCACAAATAATCCCACTCCACTCTATCAAATGCTTTCTCGGCATCCAGCGCCACCACTATCTCCGCTTCCCCCTCTGGTGGGGGCATCATCATTACCCCTAGCAGCCTCCGTATATTTGTGTTCAGCTGTCTCCCCTTCACAAACCCAGTTTGGTCCTCATGTACCACCCCCGGGACACAATCCTCTATCCTCGTTGCCATTACCTTGGCCAGAATCTTAGCATCCACATTCAGGAGGGAAATGGGCCTATAGGACCCGCATTGCAGTGGGTCTTTTTCCTTCTTTAGGAGGAGCGATATCATTGCCTCTGACATAGTCGGGAGCAGCTGCCCCCTTTCCCTAGCCTCATTGAAGGTTCTCATCAGTAGCGGGGCCAGCAAGTCCATATATTTCCTATAGAATTCCACTGGGAATCCATCTGGTCCCGGGGCCTTCCCCGCCTGCATGCTTCCAATCCCTTTCACTACTTCCTCCGTCTCAATCTCTGCTCCCAGTCCCGCCCTCTCCTGCTCCTCCACCGTAGGAAATTCCAGCTGATCCACAAAGCACATCATTCTCTCCTTCCCTTCCGGGGGCTGAGCTTCATATAATCTTTCATAAAATGCCTTGAACACTGCATTCACTCCTCCACTCCCCACTCCACCTCTCCCTCCTCATCTCTCACCCCCCCTATCTCCCTCGCTGCTCCCCTTTTCCTCAGTTGGTGGGCCAGCAACCTGCTCGCCTTCTCCCCATATTCGTACTGTACACCCTGTGCCTTTGTCCAGTGTGCCTCTGCAATACCCGTAGTCAACAAGTCAAATTCTACATGTAGCCTTTGCCTTTCCCTGTACAGTCCCTCCTCCGGTGCCTCCGCATATTGTCTGTCCATCCTCAAAAGTTCTTTCAACAACCGCTCCCTTTCCCTACCCTCCTGCTTTCCTTTATGTGCCCTGATAGATATCAGCTCCCCTCTAACCACAGTCTTCAACGCCTCCCAGACCACTCCCACCTGAACCTCCCCATTGTCATTGAGTTCCAAGTACCTTTCAATACACCCCCTTACCCTTAAACACACCCCCTCATCTGCCAATAATCCAACGTCCATTCTCCAGGGTGGGTGCTGTTCCTTTTCCTCCCCTATCTCCAGGTCCACCCAATGTGGAGCGTGGTCCGAAATAGCTATAGCCGTGTACTCCATCCCCGTCACCTTCGGGATCAGTGCCCTTCCCAAAACAAAAAAGTCTATCCGTGAATAAACTTTGTGGACATAGGAGAAAAACGAAAACCCCTTACTCCTAGGTCTACTAAATCTCCGGGAACTACTCCTCCCATCTGCTTCATAAAGTCCTTGAGCACCCTAGCTGCAGCCGGCCTCCTTCCGGTCCTGGACCTCGATCTGTCCAGCCCTGGGTCCAGCACCGTATTAAAATCTCCACCCATTACCAACTTTCCCGCCTCTAGGTCCGGGATGCGTCCCAACATACACCTCATAAAATTGGCATCATCCCAGTTCGGGGCATATACGTTCACTAAAACCACCGCCTCCCCTTGCAATCTGCCACTCACCATCACGTATCTGCCCCCACTATCCGCCACTATGGTCTTTGCCTCAAACTTTACCCGCTTCCCCACTAATATAGCCAACCCCCTGTTTTTTGCGCCTAGCCCCGAATGAAACACCTGCCCCACCCATCCTTTGCAAAGTCTGACCTGGTCTATCAGTTTCAGATGTGTCTCCTGCAGCATAACCACATCTGCCTTAAGTTTTTTTAGGTGTGCGAGTACCTGTGCCCTCTTAATCGGCCCGTTCAGCTCTCTCACATTCCACGTGATCAGCCGGGTTGGGGGGCTCTTTACCCCCCCCCCCCCCTTGTCGACTAGCCATCTCCTTTTTCAATCCAGCTCCTCTCCCGGTTCCCCACGTAGCCGTATCTCCCCCCAACGGCGCCCTCCCACCACGACCACCCCACCCCATACCAGCTCCCCCTTCTCCCCAGCAGCAGCAACCCAGTTAACCCCCCCCCCCACTAGATCCCTTTCTAGCGTAATTGCACCCCCCATGTTGCTCCCAGAAGTCAACAAACTCTGGCCGACCTCGGCTTCCCCCCGTGACCTTGGCCCCCACTGTGCGAGGTGTAGAGGGTGCCATCTCCGCTACTCCACTACTGGGCCGATATCTGGGGTTTGAATATCTGTGTGTGTCTCTCTTCAGCTGGCACTGAAACTTCAGAGGCCAGGGGATGTCGCACTGGGACACTTCCACTGAGGAGAGCACTGATTCAAGCCTGCCGTGTATTCCTAACCGACAGCCTGAGACTTATATCACACAGATCTCCAGACCCCTACCAATACCCAGGTGATTCTCTCTCTTGCCGGTGGTACAACCCCCACCCGGTTCCTACTCCACTAGAGTAGCCTTCCCAAGAGAGAGAATAGGACACTGCTGTTTATTTCCTAACCAGCAGTCTGTCCTGAGTGAACCGCTCAAGATGACCCTCGATTCTTGAACCCGGAATTAAGGTGAGGAGTATTTTTAACAATGACTTGGTCAGAGATCGCTGGTGAAGGATTGAAGAATTTAAACGACTCCAATTAGCATCAAATCAAGATTTATTGTAAAACCCAGGTCAAAATCATCAACAGAAGAAACACAATAAAATCTTATGCTCTAATACAACTAAGTCTATTCAAAAGGTAATATAGCGGACACAACGAAAATTCTTACGGTTACACAGGTTTTAGCAAAATCACAAGGCACAAAACAAGTTCCCTTCCCCAAAGCCTCAACCACTATTAAAATCAAGGGAGCTTCGCAAGCTGCTGCGGGTTACTTACGGTCACAGGCTGCAGAGGTCAAGTCAGGGGTGCAGAGGTCGAGCCAGGAACGAAGAGAGCCCCAATCGAAAACACAGCCCCTTTTATATTGTTTTACCTGGCTTTGTCCTGTGATCGGCCAGCCCCTTTTGCATTGAAAAAGGTAAGATTTAAAGTTCCCGCTGGTCCCGCCCCCTTTGAGCCGGTCAGACCTGTCGAGATGGGAGTACCTCCCCTAGGTCCGCCTCCAGTCTGTTTTTTTTGAGATAACGAGGTTGAGCTCCCTTGAAGATTTTCAAAGACTTCCATCTGCTCCGGAGATAGCTGCTATGTTGATGGGGTGTTGATTGGATTCTGCTCTGGTGGAGGCCAGGTCATTTATATTTGCATGGGGCTATGACCATCCCATTGTCCTGCTTGCATGCAAGCCTCCTGTGTATTCCCGTGCCCCTTTGTCTGTGTTTTGATGTTATCTTGTTGTCTGGCTCCTTCTTCCTTGTAGCTCCTAGGGGGGTGTTTTGGAAATATTTATGTATTTATGTCCCTACTCAGCTCAGCGGGCCAAGCCTGCTGGGAAAACTGGTTCTGTTCCCTTGGCTGGAAAGTCAGTTTACAGTCTCTGAGTTTCTCCAAAAGGGCCGAATTGCCCGAAAACTTACAGATGCCCCTTCGATACGTCCCTACATGCTTGGACCGTATCGACACAGGTGAAGGGCAATTATTTCCTTTTGTGTGGACCGTAGGCCCCCCCTCAACAACATGCGAAACTACAAGTCCCAAGACAGTTCCCTTAATCTAGGCTACCCCTGATTTCAATAAAAGGGAAAGACAAGACCATACTTAATTCAAGCAGACAGTAACATATACACATTTCACCGGAACCCCAAACGTAAGGGTCCCTGTACATATATCACACTCCAAGTACACATTTCACCGGAACCCCAAACGTAAGGGTCCCTGTAACCCGCGAATCTATACAACTATTTACAATTGCATCTGTTTATTTCACCAAGGATCCTCCTTTCTTGGCTGCACTTCGCTTCTTCCCGATGAGGGCTCTTCATTTACTCTCCATCGTCGATACCTGCAGCTGAGAGGTTTAGTCCAACTGAGGCGACAGCACAATGTACCCCTTGTACAACATTTCCTTTGTGGGGCAAACACTAAACCATTCTTGGGCTCCCCCCCTGGTGGTGATCGGACAGTTGTGAGGGTCGATCGGTTGGGCTGTGGGCAGGGGTCGCTTTACCTGAACCAGCAGTTCGGTATCTTCTACAGTCATCCCTTCCCAGGGCGTTACACATCCCTCCCCACTGCGGTCAATTTATCCCGTTCCCTGGGTTCTGCCACCACCTTACAAAAAGTGATTAGTGCCCCTTGTGGACATGCCTCGGTAGATCCCCATGAACACAAATAAATGCCCTGGTCAGAAGCCCACCCCTTATCCCCGCAAACGGTGATCCTACCCGGTGACCCCGTGATGGTCCGTTAGGTGTTGTCCAGTCCGTTCCCAGTCCGAGGACCGATCCCTCATGTCCAGCCTCAGCTTCCTGGGCCACCACCATCTCCCCAAAGGAACGTCCCCCTCACAGGTTAAACACACCCGCCTGCCCTCAGTCACCCTAACCCGGTCAGTCGAAGGACTCTTCTGTCTCGCCTCTGCGGAGTTCTCCCGGTCCCACCATCGCCAAGATCCTCAAACTCCACATCGTCGGGTGCCCCATCTGTAAAAAAACAAAACACATTCTTGCCTCTACAGCCCTACCTACCTTAAAGTGCATGGGTTCTATCCAGTGGCAGCAGCAGCTCCCGCTTTGAAGTTGCCGCAGCCTGTCTGTGGTTCTGTGTCCACAGCCCGGCTCCCCAGGGTCCTAGTGCCTGCCGCTATCCGGTGGCAGCAGCAGCTCCTGCTTTGAAGCTGCCGCAGCCTGTCTGGGATTCTGTGTTTACAGCCCGGCTGCACCAGGGTCCTAGTGCCTGGTGCTTCATCATTTTACCCTTGCACCAGGCGCTTCTGTGTCCCCACGATCCCAAATACCTCACACACAACTACACACTAATTTAGAACTAGCAGGGGGAAAGGAAAGGGAATATGTTATATACAATGCCACCCGTCTCCGGGTGGCCAAATTAAAACTGTGCCCCGCTAAACTGGGGCAGTTCACCTGTTTGGTCCAATGGCTCGGGCCAGACCGTCCCCTCCCGGGGGTTCGGGCTGCCTCTTGCCTCTCCTTCCCCAACAGGGTTCGGGGATCCCTCAGCGCTCCCTCCTACTCGGGCCCCCTTACTGCAGGACCGGGTTCTAGGGAGTTGTGAGGGTGACCATCTTACCGGGGGCTTGGAGACCCGATTGCTCCCTCGTCCCCCGACTGGTTCCCAAGCCCAAGGTGATATTTCCACTTCCTCCGCCTTCTTAGCCTCTATACTAAGGCAGGCTACCTGATCCACAGGTAGAGGCTTGGGAATCGTTACTGTCCCTGGGCTGGGTGCTTGCAGCACTGTCGGTCTCTTTGGGACTGCCCCTTCGGGACAGCACCTTGTCACCGGTTGTGTGATCGTGGAGTCAGGGACCTCCCCCACCGTCGTTAATTCTACGGGGGGTTTCTCCACTACCACCCCCCGTCTTCCCCCCACCTTGCTCTTTCTTGTCCTTATGGGGTGGAACAATTTAAATTGGCTGATGTGGCGTTCGCATGTGTCCCACCTTAAGGGATTTAAACTGCAAATAGCCCCTGAGGCAGCCTCCAGAATGGGACCCTGCACCTGGACCGGACCAGGGTCTGGGGTTAGAACTACCCCTGCGCTCCCTTTTTCCTGAGGCTGCTCCCTGGGTAGTCATACGGGTTCTTGTGGTGTGGGTGCGGGCAGGCCCTGGCCCGTTGCCATTGCCACCTGTCCTGAGCCTTGCAAAAGGGCTAAAATTTTACTTATCTCGATTGTTCCCGGGGCAGCTGCTCCTACCGCCGGGGTCTGACTCTCTACTGCGGGAGCCCTCTCCTGCTTGCTAGGGTTTCTACATTCCCTCTTGAAATGCCCGGCCTTCCCACACCCGTAGCATACCGGTTTCTCGTCGGAGGTCCGGGTGCCCTCATGCTTCCACTCTCTCTTAGGGGCTGCTGGCGCGATTTCATGCACCCTACCCTTAAGGGGCTTGTCCTCACCCCTCTCCCCGTTACGATATGCGAGGGTAAGTTTTCTAAGGACCTCTGCCTCATTAAGGTCCGGACTCCGCGGGTCGAACCAGTGTTCGGCCTTTGCCCTAACGTGAGGGAGACAGTTAGCTACGAGGGTCTTCAGCCAGTGGGCGGTTCTCTCATCTAAATTCTGCCTATCCGCGGGAGCCCCACACGCCTCCACATAGACAGTCCACAGCCTGTCTGCGAACATATTTGGCGATTCCCCTAGCTGCTGCTTGGTTTCCCCCACCCTCATGAAGGGGCTACCCAGATTCAAGCCCATCGCCTCCAGAACAGCAGTCTGTGCTGCCGCCCATGTGTCAGGTCTTCCCCCATTCCCAGAGGTCACTGTCCTGCATAGCTGTGCATCTAGGGTCATCAGGAGCATCTTTATTTGCTCCCCTTCGTCGCAGTCATTGATGCTGGCTGCCTGTTCCACCTCCATAAAATGAAGCGACGGATCCCCTTTTGGAGTTAGTCTGGGAACGTGGGCCACCATCCCCCTGAGCGCGGATGCCCCATGAGGAACGATAATGTCGCCCTCAACCGGTCCCCTGTTTGCCATCCCCGCCGGGGGACCATACCTTCTTTGCCTGACAGGGCACATCTGCCCTACCTGGGGTTCCTGCTCCTCCTCCCCACTGTCCAGCTCTCCTGCCTCGTTGGGTAGCCCCCCTGTCCCCGGGCTAACTACCCATATAGGAGACGCCGCTATCTGGGGATACACCACTGACCCCCCTTGGACCTGCCCCTGACCGGGCGGTCCAAACCCTACCTGCTGACCCGGCCCCATCACCGGCATCCCAGGCAGCGGTCTGTCCCCATCCCATGGGGACCCACATACGAAACCAGGCGGACACGCCGCCAGCTGGGGGTACCCTGCCGACCCCCCTTGGACTTGCCCCTGAACGTGCAGTCCGATCCCCCCCTGCCGGCCCGGACACAATCCCGGTGCCTCAGGAGGCGGTCTATTCCCCTTGGCCTTTGGGGAATCATCCGCTGCGAGGAGCACCTTGCCCCTAGGGAACCCCCCTGGACCTACCAGGTGTATCTGTCCCCTGAACCTGGACAAGGCCTCCTCCAACTCCGTTATTCGTGCCTGGCACGGCCCATGGGCACAGTCCCCTATTTCCTCGCGAGCCACTCGGTATGCTGCCTGGATGTCCCGGAACTTCCCCTCCAGCTTCCTACACTGCTCTGTACTCCGAGCATAGAGTTCCTGGAGCCTCCGTTCCTTTTCTTTACCCTCCACTATCTGGCAGTGGAGATAGTCCTTCTCACACCGGTTAGACTCGCTTTCCTGTTTCATTTCTGCCACTTCTTCCCGCAGTCGTTCCGCTGCGCTAGCGCTGTCCCCTGCGCTGGCCCTCACTTCTCTCAACTCCTGCTCTAACTCTTCGACCCTATGCTCTGCGTTGACTACCTGCTGAGACAGGCAAACCAGCCAAACTGCCTTCTCCAAGTGCCTTTTGTGCGCCTTGCTTTCTGTCCATGCAGCAGCTGCCATTACCGGTTGCTCCGCATTGATTAATTCTGAAACCCAAGGTTTGGTGAGGTTGACCTTTCGCCACAAATACGAGGATATTCTCTCCTCCATTTTGCTTCGTTCCCTCACCCCCTCTGCCAAGTCACATACTCCAAACCACCGGGGTCCTGCCGCGGTCGCCATTGTAGAGGGTGCCATCTCCGCTACTCCACTACTGGGCCGATATCTGGGGTTTGAATATCTGTGTGTGTCTCTCTTCAGCTGGCACTGAAACTTCAGAGGCCAGGGGATGTCGCACTGGGACACTTCCACTGAGGAGAGCACTGATTCAAGCCTGCCGTGTATTCCTAACCGACAGCCTGAGACTTATATCACACAGATCTCCAGACCCCTACCAATACCCAGGTGATTCTCTCTCTTGCCGGTGGTACAACCCCCACCCGGTTCCTACTCCACTAGAGTAGCCTTCCCAAGAGAGAGAATAGGACACTGCTGTTTATTTCCTAACCAGCAGTCTGTCCTGAGTGAACCGCTCAAGATGACCCTCGATTCTTGAACCCGGAATTAAGGTGAGGAGTATTTTTAACAATGACTTGGTCAGAGATCGCTGGTGAAGGATTGAAGAATTTAAACGACTCCAATTAGCATCAAATCAAGATTTATTGTAAAACCCAGGTCAAAATCATCAACAGAAGAAACACAATAAAATCTTATGCTCTAATACAACTAAGTCTATTCAAAAGGTAATATAGCGGACACAACGAAAATTCTTACGGTTACACAGGTTTTAGCAAAATCACAAGGCACAAAACAAGTTCCCTTCCCCAAAGCCTCAACCACTATTAAAATCAAGGGAGCTTCGCAAGCTGCTGCGGGTTACTTACGGTCACAGGCTGCAGAGGTCAAGTCAGGGGTGCAGAGGTCGAGCCAGGAACGAAGAGAGCCCCAATCGAAAACACAGCCCCTTTTATATTGTTTTACCTGGCTTTGTCCTGTGATCGGCCAGCCCCTTTTGCATTGAAAAAGGTAAGATTTAAAGTTCCCGCTGGTCCCGCCCCCTTTTAGCCGGTCAGACCTGTCGAGATGGGAGTACCTCCCCTAGGTCCGCCTCCAGTCTGTTTTTTTTGAGATAACGAGGTTGAGCTCCCTTGAAGATTTTCAAAGACTTCCATCTGCTCCGGAGATAGCTGCTATGTTGATGGGGTGTTGATTGGATTCTGCTCTGGTGGAGGCCAGGTCATTTACATTTGCATGGGGCTATGACCATCCCATTGTCCTGCTTGCATGCAAGCCTCCTGTGTATTCCCGTGCCCCTTTGTCTGTGTTTTGATGTTATCTTGTTGTCTGGCTCCTTCTTCCTTGTAGCTCCTAGGGGGGTGTTTTGGAAATATTTATGTATTTATGTCCCTACTCAGCTCAGCGGGCCAAGCCTGCTGGGAAAACTGGTTCTGTTCCCTTGGCTGGAAAGTCAGTTTACAGTCTCTGAGTTTCTCCAAAAGGGCCGAATTGCCCGAAAACTTACAGAGGTCCCCTCCTTCCTGCTTCCCTGTTCCCGCCATGATTACCATAGCGCGGGAACAAAGCCCGCGCTTCCCATTTTTGCCCCGCCCCTAATGGCCAGTGCCCCCAGCTCCCCATCCTCCCTCCCCCCCTCCCCCACGACATGGGGAAGAGAGAAAAGTTACAGGGTCGCAGGATTAACAACTTGGGAAATCATCTCTTCCCCCATTTCCCCCCCTTTCACCCCACGTAATCACCCCACCACTTTGTCCCAAACGTTCTTTTTCTAGCCCGCTTATTCCAGTTTCTCCTCGACAATAAATGTCCACGCCTCTTCTGCCGTTTCAAAGTAGTGGTGTTTCCCTTGATGTGTGACCCACAGTCTTGCCGGCTGCAGCATTCCAAATTTAACCTTCCTTTTGTGCAGCACCGCCTTGGCCCGATTAAAGCTTGCCCTCCTTCTCGCCACCTCCGCACTCCAATCTTGATATACGCGGATCACCGCGTTCTCCCACCTACCGCTCCGGGTTTCCTTTGCCCATCTGAGGACCATCTCTCTGTCCTTATATCGGAGAAATCTCACCACTATGGCTCGAGGAATTTCTCCAGCCCTCGGTCTTCGCGCCATAACTCGATAAGCTCCCTCCACCTCCAACGGGCCCGTCGGGGCCTCCGATCCCATTAACGAGTGAAGCATCGTGCTCACATATGCCCCGACGTCCGCCCCTTCTGCACCTTCGGGAAGACCAAGAATCCTTAAATTCTTCCTCCTCGCATTATTCTCCAGCACCTCCAGCCTTTCCACACATCGTTTATTGTGTGCCTCGTGCATCTCTGTCTTCACCACCAGGCGCTGTATTTAGTCTTCATCTTCAGCGGCCTTTGCCTTCACGACCCGATGCTCCTGCTCCTGGGTCTTTTGCTCCTCCTTTAGCCCTTCAATCGCCTGTAATATCGGGGCCAACAGCTCCTTCTTCATCTCCTTTTTAAGTTCTTCCACGCAGCGCCGCAGGAACTCTTGTTGGTCAGGGCCCCATATTAAACTGCCACCTTCCGACGCCATCTTGCTTTGTGCTTGCCTTCCTGGCCGCTGCTCTAGAGGATCCACCGCAATCCGGCCACTTTCCTCTCCTTTTTCCATCCGTGTCCAGGGGGGATTCCCTTCTGGTTTACCGCAGTGTTTTTAGCCGTTAAAATTGCCATTGGGGCTCCTAATAAGAGCCCAAAAGTCCGTTCCACCGGGAGCTGCCGAAACGTGCGACTTAGCTGGTCATCGCCGCACCCGGAAGTTCGACGGTGACATTAGTGAGATGCAGGAACGTTGCCCGTAAACCGTACCAGTCAACAATTCGGTCCATCTCGTGCTGGAAGACCGAGACCCCGTTGGTGACACCGAAGGGAACCCTTATGAAGTGGTAGAGCCGCCCATCTGCCTCGAAGGCAGTGTATTTGCGGTCACTAGTGCGGATGGGGAGCTGGTGGTAGGCGGACTTGAGATCCACCGTGGAGAAGACCTTATAATGCGCGATCCTGTTTACCAGGTCGGATATGCGGGGGAGAGTGTACACGTCCAGCTGCGTAAACATGTTGATGGTCTGACTGTAGTCGATGACCATCCTATGCTTCTCCCCGGTCTTAGCTACCACTACTTGAGCTCTCCAGGGATTTTAACTGGCTTCAATGTCCCCTCCCCTCAGTAGCCTTTGGACCTCTGACCTAATAAAGATCCGGTCCTGGGCACTGTATCGTCTGCTCCTGGTGGCGACGGGTTTGCAATCCGGGATGAGGTTCGCAAACAGGGAAGGCGGGTCGACCTTAAGGGTCGTGAGGCTGCAGACAGTAAGGGGGGGTATAGGGCCGCCGAATTTGAAGGTTAGATTTTGGAGGTGACACTGGAAGTCTAAACCCAGGTGTGTAGCCGCGCAGAGGTGGGGAAGGACGTAGAGACGGAAATTTTTGAACTCCCTTTCCTGGAGAGAATTCTTCGAGGCAGGGTCTACTCCCATTTGGAAGCAAATGGACGTATTAGTGAGAGGCAGCATGGTTTTGTGAAGGGGAGGTCGTGTCTCACTAACTTGATAGAGTTTTTCGAGGTGGTCACAAAGATGATTGATGCAGGTAGGGCAGTGGATGTTGTCTATATGGACTTCAGTAAGGCCTTTGACAAGGTCCCTCATGGTAGACTAGTACAAAAGGTGAAGTCACACGGTATCAGGGGTGAGCTGGCAAAGTGTATACAGAACTGGCCAGGTCATAGAAGGCAGAGAGTAGCAATGGAAGGATGCTTTTCTAATTGGAGGGCTGTGACTAGTGGTGTTCCGCAGGGATGAGTGCTGGACCTTTGCTGTTTGTAGTATATATAAATGATTTGGAGGAAAATGTAACTGGTCTGATTAGGAAGTTTGCAGATGACACAAAGGTTGGTGGAATTGCGGATAGCGATGAGGACTGTCAGAGGATACAGCAGGATTTAGATTGTTTGGAGGCTTGGGCAGAGAGATGGCAGATGGAGTTTAATCCGGATAAATGTGAGATAATGCATTTTGGAAGGTCTAATGCAGGTAGGGAATATACAGTGAATGGTAGAACCCTCAAGAGTATTGAAAGTCAGAGAGATCTAGGAGTACAGGTCCACAGGTCACTGAAAGGGGCAACACAGGTGGAGAAGGTAGTCAAGAAGGCATATGGCATGCTTGCCTTCATTGGCCGGGGCATTGAGTATAAGAATTGGCAAGTCATGTTGCAGCTGAATAGAACCTTAGTTAGGCCACACTTGGAGTATAGTGTTCAATTCTGGTCGCCACACTACCAGAAGGATGTGGAGACTTTACAGAGGGTGCAGAAGAGATTTACCAGAATGTTGCCTGGTATGGAGGGCATTAGCTATGAGGAGCGGTTGAATAAACTCGGTTTGTTCTCACTGGAACGACGGAGGTTGAGGGGCCACCTGATAGAGGTCTACAAAATTATGAGGGGCATAGACAGAGTGGATAGTCAGAGGCTTTTCCCCAGGGTAGAGGGGTCAATTACTAGGGGGCATAGGTTTAAGGTGAGAGGGGCAAGGTTTAGAGTAGATGTACGAGGCAAGTTTTTTACACAGAGGGTAGTGGGTGCCTGGAACTCGCTACTGGAGGAGGTGGTGGAAGCAGGGACGATAGTGACATTTAAGGGGCATCTTGACAAATACATGAATAGGAAGGGAATAGAGGGATACGGACCCAGGAAGTGTAGAAGATTGTAGTTTAGTCGGGCAGCATGGTTGGCACGGGCTTGGAGGGCCGAAGGGCCTGTTCCTGTGCTGTATATTTCTTTGTTCTTTGTTCTTTGACTGTGAGGTTCGCTACACAAAACCCCTTTATCTCCACTAGTGTGAACTGGAGGCCAGGGAGATTTTTTGATTAACGGGTGGATGAGGAGAGAACAGCGCCTTACCTTGTCGGGGTGTATGAAGCTCTCCATGCTCCCAGAGTCGATTAGGCAGGACGTATCATGCCCATTGATGAATACGGTCGTGTTCGAGGACGGGACTGATCCAGGGTCACCGAGGCTAATCGCAGCAGTTGAGAGATCTCTTCGGGCAGTGCGTGGTCAGCCGAGCTGGGGTCCTGGGGGTTCATCCAAGATGGCGGCTCCCATTGGTCGCACATGGCTGGGGGGTACACAAAATGGCGGTGCCCATCCCTCCAACATGGCGTCTGCGGAACAAGATGACGCCGCCCGGGGTCCGCACGTGGCCCTGGAATCGGAAGATGGCGGCGACCGCTGGCCGCATGGGGACCGTGGAGAGGTTTGTGGTTGCGGTCCGCATTCGCTGCCTGAAACCGTGGCAACCGCACGGGCCTGACATACCCCCACGAAATGACCCTTTTTGCCGCATCCCTTGCAGGTGGATGCGTGGGCCGGGCAGTGCTGGCGGCGGTGCTTGGCCTGCCCGCAAAAGTAGCAGCGGGGCCCCCCGGGGTTGCCAGGCTGCCTTGCAGGCAGGCCTGTGGGGAGATGGGGGAAATCCCGGGGTCGGCCGCGGAGGGGTTCCACGCTGCCCAGGGGGCTGCCGCACGGTCGGGAACTTAAGCGCAGGCGTTCCTGGAGGCCACGTCCAGGGAGCCTGCAGGGGCCCGTGTCTCCCTGAGACCCAGAGTGTCTTTTTCTAACAGTCTCTGGTGGATTTGTGAGGATAGCATACCTGCCACGAAAGCGTCCCGGACTAAGAGTTCAGTGTGTTCGCTCGCCGAAACCTGCGGGCAGCTGCAGCTTCTCCCCAACACCAGAAGTGCACGGGAGAATTCTTCCAGCGATTCCCCAGGGGTTTGTCGCCTTGTTGCAAGCAGGTGCCGGGCGTAGACCTGGTTTACCGGGCAAATATTGTGTCCTTGTAGCAGCTCTATTGCTGCATCAAAGTCTTCCGCTTCCTCGATGAGGGTGTAAATCTCCGGGCTCACCCTTGAGTGCAGGACTTGCAGTTTCTGCTCTCCTGTGGGTGCGTTTTCAGCCATCCCGAGATACCCTTTAAAGCATGCCAGCCAGTGCTTGAAGATTGCCGCTGAGTTCGCCGCGTGGGGGCTGAGTTGCAGACACTCCGGCTTGATTTGGAGCTCCATCCTTTCTTCTTAAAAAAACTAGCTTATTAAATTGATGCATGATCAATGACCACTAAAGCGAGGCTGTAGTCCAACTGAAGGCTTTAATAAGCTAGATGTATTCCCCAACAGCTCAGGTACAGAATGAAGGCTGCTGGGGCGGCACGGGTTCTTATACCCCGCCTAGCAGGGCGGAGCTACCATACATCCTAACCAATAGAAAGCACACAGTTTCCACCAATGGTGCTCCAGCCTATCAGGTACCGTAATACCTATAATACCACACAGCCACAGCGCTTCATCATCTACTCCTCGTAACTCAACAACCATCTGTATAAATTTGTAATTTATATTTATTTACCATTGGGCTCGATTCTTATCTCTAATCCGTATGAATATAGATGCATGTGTTTTACCATTTCTCTTTACCTTTTTAGTAGTTAATAAATTTACAATATTGTAGCTCAAGTAAGCCTGGTTAAATTGGCTCTTTCTTAGCCATAACTATTGGGTCTGGAAAAGGTATCCAAGGGAAAAAGAACCTTGGGTAGGGTTCTCCATCCCACCACGCCACATTTCTGCCTCGACCCGCCGGCGGGATTCTCCGTTATGCTGGCCGGTCAATGGGGTTTCCCATTCTGGGGCAGCCCCATGCCATCGGGAAACTCCCGGGCGCCGGCAAAATTGAGAAACCCGCCTGCAGAGAATCCCACCCCTTGTTAGATTACACCTTGTTGCTACTAGCAGAGGGAGCATTGAATAATGACACAGAGCTAGTCATCCCTCCTAACCTGGGCTTGTAACAATTTGGGGGTATCACAGCCATACAGTGACAAATCGGTCTCACCTGGGTCAACAACTTTTGGGAATCTCTCCTGGGGTTGTAACAACACTAGGAAATGGGAACATTTATACTGAGGTATAAAGCTTGAGAATGGCAGCAGGAAAGATGTCTGTACAGTGCTTTACTTGAAAGCAGAAGTGAAACTAGAACTGGATTGCCTGACACACTTCCTCTCAAGTGATACCATGCTGCAATCCCTCAAAGGCATATTGCAATGAGTAGCTCTTTCAAGGAGCTACCATAGGTGTACTCAGCTAATGATACCTATCTGAGTCATCACATTCTACAAAAGGCAAGGACTCATGAACACTATGAAGTGTTTGACTATACCTATTTTGTATTCACTGTGAATGAACCTTTTGTGAGGGCCACGAAGAATCCAGCACGAGTTTTAAGGATGCAAAGAAATAACATTTATTTACAATAACATATATATATACAACAGCAGCAGCAACTTCCCTTGCTGCTCACTCCTCCCTGGCTGGTTCCAAACTGGCCAGCTTTATTTATGCAGGGAGTCTGCTAATGATTTCTCCGCACCCCTCATTGGGGAAGCTCATATTCCCACAGGATTGTGGGATTGTCATTAGTCCCCAGCCAATGGTAAGCAGGCAGGTTATAACAGAACCCATACCTTAACATTCATCTCACATATGGCACTGAATTTATTGTGCCTGGTGTGGGTCTCAGCCTGGAAGTGAGTGCCAGTGCTGCTTAGGAGAATTGAGGATGGCAGAACAAGATCACGCTTGAGTCATCCAATTAATGACCCGGGATTGTGGGGCCCATCCAATGCTACCACGGGGGTGGGCCAGAGTAGCTGATCTTGGCATCAACTGATACGGAGGCAGGTTTTGTCCCTGTTTATAAAGACCTGCCAGGCCTGTATTAGATTCTGTCTTGAAAGCTACAAAAGGATGCAGCAGGGATTCCGAGATGGCATTGTTGCTGCATTGGTGCCTCTGGTGCCTCCATCTCTCCCCAATGCTCCTCCTCCACATAGGGGTCCAGGAAGACTGGTTGTATGAATACCATGGTCGTTGATCTTTCCATCTCTCATGTGCTGCCATTGGAGTCAATTTTCCCTCGGACACTGCCCTTGTCACTTTTCTTTGAATCTCTTTATTCCTTGCTAAGAGTCCACTGCTGCAATCTGCTTCCATTTCTCCTGAGAGCCCAATAGCAGACTAATGTCCTCTTCTAAGAGGTCTGCCAATGCAAGCTGGCAATGACCTCCTCTCCCCTCTCTCCCATGCATCATAGCACCATAGAATGGTTACAGCACAGATGAAGATTATTTGATATGTATAATATCACCTAGACCCATGACCAAGCCCTTTTCCCATAGCCGTGCATATGCTTTTCTCTTCGAGTAATTGTCTAAGTCCTTTTAGATCGCCAGGATTGATTCTGCCTCCACCATACACTCAGGCAGTTCAGTCCAGGTCTTCATCACTCACTGCTTAAAAAAATATTTATTTTCATGTTGCTGTTGCTCCTTTGTCCACCACCACAAATTAATGCCCTCTTGTTCTCAATCTGTCCACTCATGGAAACAGTTTCTCACTCTCTACAATGTTTGGACCTTCATAATTTAGAATGCCTCCACCAAATCTCCTCTCAATCTTCTCTTCTTCAAGCAGAACAGACCCCAGCTTCCCTCATCTGTC